>NC_135351.1:25246000-26545285 GCF_023851605.1 Tamandua tetradactyla
CTGACCTGATATGATTAAGGTTTGGATTCCCATCTTAGAGAAGTAGAGTCTGGTAATCAGAGTGTTTGTAATAAATTAAAAAATTTTTTTTTTTATTAATTAAAAAAATTAACAAACAAAACATTAAGATATCATTCCATTCTACATATACAATCAGTAATTCTTAATATCATCACATAGTTGCATATTCATCATTTCTTAGAACATTTGCATCGATTTAGAAAAAGAAATAAAAAGACAACAGAAAAAGAAATAAAATGATGACAGAGAAAAAAAACGATTATACATACCATACCCCTTACCCCTCACTTTCATTTACCACTAGCATTTCAAACTGAATTTATTTAAACATTTGTTCCTCCTATTATTTATTTTTATTCCATATGTTCTACTTTTCTGTTGCTATAGTAGCTGAAAGGAGCATCAGACACAAGGTTTTCACATTCACAGAGTCTCATTGTGAAAATTATATCATTGTTCAATCATCAAGAAACATGACTACTAGAACACAGTTCTACATTTTCAGGCAGTTCCCTCCAGCCTCTCCACTACATTTTGAATAACAAGGTGATATCTACTTAATGCATAAGAATAACCTCCAGGATAACCTCTCAACTCTGTTTGGAATCTCTCAGCCATTGACACTTAGTCTCATTTCACTCTTCCCCCTTTGGTCGAGAAGGTTCTCTCAATCTCATGATATTAATTCTCAGCTCATTCCAGGGTTTTTCTCAGTCCTTTGATGCTGAGTCTCAGCTCATTCCGGGATCTCTGTCCCACGTTGCCAGGAAGGTTCACACCCCTGGGAGTCATGTCCCATGCAGAGAGGGGAAGGGTGGTGAGACTGCTCGTCACATTGGCTGGAAAGAGAGGCCACATCTGAGCAACAAAAGAGGCTCTCTTGGGGGTGACTCTTAGGCCTAAATTTTAAGCAGACTTGACCTATCCTTTGTGGGGTTAAGATTCATATGAACAAACCCCAAGACTGGGGGCTCAGCCTATAGCTTTGGTTGTCCACACTGCTTGTGAGAATATCAAGAATTCAACTTGGGGAAGTTGAATTTCTCCCCACTCTCACCATTCCCCGAAGGGGGCTTGCAAATACTTTTCCAGTCACTGATCAAATCATTCTGGGATTCATTGGGGCATCACTCTGGACAAACCAACAAAATCTCATGTGCTACCTGAGATTCCAAGTACTTATGACATTCAATCAAACTATCTACATGAGTTATATTAGGAAATGCTCTAGTCAAAATCTAAATTTTGTAACAAATAAAAATTTTTTTACTTTAGTCTCACACATAAGGTGACATTTTAAAGTATGAATTATCATCTATTTTCAGCACCCTGCAATAATGACATTCCTTTGTTCTTCCTCATGCAAAAACATTTTTAAAATTTGTACATTGTACATTTCACTATTATTATACACTCTAGGCATTCCTAGATTATACCATCTCGATCTTTAACATCTATCTTCCTTTCTGATTTCATTTATGTCCCCAGCCCTCCTCCCTCTATCATTCTCACATGCAGCTTCATTCAGTGTTTTAACATAATTACATTACAGTTAGGTATTATTGTGCTGTCCATTTCTGAGGTTTTGTATCCAGTCCTGTTGCACAGTCTGTATCCCTTCAGCTCCAATTACCCAATATCTCACCCTATTTCTATCTCCCGATGGTCTCTGTTACCAATGACATATTCCAAGTTTATTCACTAATGTCAGTTCATATCAGTGAGACCATACAGTATTTGTCCTTTAGTTTTTGGCTAGTCTCACACAGCATAATGTTCTCAAGGTCCATCCATGTTGTTACATACTTCATAAGTTTATTCTGTCTTAAAGCTGCATAATATTCCATCATATGTGTATACCACAGTTTGTTTAGCCACTCATCTGTTGATGGACATTTTGGCTGTTTCCATCTCCTTGCAATTGTAAATAATGCTGCTATAAACATTGGTGTGCAAATGTCCGTTTGTATCTTTGCCCGTAAGTCCTCTGAGTAGATACCTAGCAATGGTATTGCTGGGTCACATGGCAATTCTATATTCATCTTTTTGAGGAACCGCCAAACTGCCTTCCACAGTGGTTGCACCATTTGACATTCCCACCAACAGTGGATAAGTGTGCCTCTTTCTCCACATCCTCTCCAGCACTTGTCATTTTCTATTTTGTTGATAATGGCCATTCTGGTGGGTGTGAGATGATATCTCATTGTGGTTTTGATTTGCATTTCTCTAATGGCCAGGGACATTGAGCATCTCTTCACGTGCCTTTTTGCCACTTGTATTTCCTCTTTTGAGAAGTGTCTGTTCCAGTCCTTTTCCCATTTTGTAATTGGATTGGCTGTCTTTTTGTTGCTGAGTTGAAAAATCTCTTTATAAATTCTAGATACTAGACCTTTATCTGATATGTCGTTTCCAAATATTGTCTCCCATTGTGTAGGCTGTCTTTTTACTTTCTTGATGAAGTTCTTTGATGCACAAAAGTGTTTAATTTTGAGGAGCTCCCATTTATTTATTTCTTTCTTCAGTGCTCTTGCTTTAGGTGTAAGGTCCATAAAACCACTCCCAATTATAACATTTATAAGATATCTCCCTACATTTTCCTCTAACTGTTTTATGGTCTTAGACCTAATGTTTAGATCTTTGATCAATTTTGAGTTAACTTTTGTATAGGGTGTGAGATACGGGTCCTCTTTCATTCTTTTGCATATAGATATCCAATTCTCTAGGCACCATTTATTGAAGAGATGTTCTGTCCCAAATGAGTTGGCTTGACTGCCTTATCAAAGATCAAATGTCCATAGATGAGAGGGTCTATATCTGAGCACTCTATTCGATTCCATTGGTCGATATATCTATCTTTACGCCAGTACCACGCTGTTTTGACCACTGTGGCTTCATAATATGCCTTATAGTCAGGCAGCATGAGACCTCCAGCTTCGTTTTATTTCCTCAAGATACTTTTAGCAATTCAGGGCACCCTGCCCTTCCAGATAAATTTGCTTATTGGTTTTTCTATTTCTGAAAAGTAAGTTGTTGGGATTTTGATTGGTATTGCATTGAATCTGTAAATCAATTTAGGTAGAATTGACATCTTAACTATATTTAGTCTTCCAATCCATGCACATGGTATGCCCTTCCATCTATTTAGGTCTTCTGTGATTTCTTTTAACAGTTTTTTGTAGTTTTCTTTGTATAGGTCTTTTGTCTCTTTAGTTAAATTTATTCCTAAGTATTTTATTCTTTTAGTTCCAATTGTAAATGGAATTCGTTTCTTGCTTCCCCCTCAGCTTGTTCATTGCTCGTGTATAGAAGCACTATAGATTTTTGAATGTTGATCTTGTAACCTGACACTTTGCTGTACTCGTTTATTAGCTCTAGTAGTTTTGCTGTGGATTTTTCAGGGTTTTCGATGTATAGTATCATATCATCTGCAAACAGTGATAGTTTTACTTCTTCCTTTCCAATTTTGATGCCTTGTATTTCTTTTTCTTGTCTAATTGCTCTGGCTAGAACTTCCAACATGATGTTGAATAACAGTGGTGATAGTGGACATCCTTGTCTTGTTCCTGATCTTAGGGGGAAAGTTTTCAGTTTTTCCCCATTGAGGATGATAGTAGCTGTGGGTTTTTCATATATTCTCTTTATCATTTTAAGGAAGTTCCCTTGTATTCCTATCTTTTGAAGTGTTTTCAACAGGAAAGGATGTTGAATCTTGTCAAATGCCTTCTCTGCATCAATTGAGATGATCATGTGATTTTTCTGCTTTGATTTGTTGATATGGTGTATTACATTAATTGATTTTCTTATGTTGAACCATCCTTGCATACCTGGGATGAATCCTGCTTGGTCATGATGTATAATTCTTTTAATGTGTTGCTGGATTCGATTTGCTAGAATTTTGTTGAGGAGTTTCGCATCTATATTCATTAGAGAGATTGGTCTGTAGTTTTCTTTTTTTGTAATATCTTTGCCTGGTTTTGGTATGAGGGTGATGTTGGCTTCATAGAATGAATTAGGTAGCTTTCCCGCCACTTCAATTTTTTTGAAGAGTTTGAGCAGAGTTGGTACTAATTCTTTCTGGAATGTTTGGTAGAATTCACATGTGAAGCCATCTGGTCCTGGACTTTTCTTTTTGGGAAGCTTTTTAATGACTGATTCAATTTCTTTACTTGTGATTGGTTTGTTGAGGTCATCTATTTCTTCTAGAGTCAAAGTTGGTTGTTCATGCTTTTCTAGGTACTTGTCCATTTCATCTACATTGTTGTATTTATTAGCATAAAGTTCATAGTATCCTGTTATTACCTCCTTTATTTCTGTGAGGTCAGTGGTTATGTTTCCTCTTCCATTTCTGACCTTATTTATTTGCCTCCTCTCTCTTCTTCTTTTTGTCAATCTTGCTAAGGGCCCATCAATCTTATTGATTTTCTCATAGAACCAACTTCTGGTTTTATTGATTTTCTCAATTGTTTTCATGTTCTCAATTTCATTTATTTCTGCTCTAATCTTTGTTATTTCTTTCCTTTTGCTTGCTTTGGGGTTAGTTTGCTGTTCTTTCTCCAGTTCTTCCAAGTGGACAGTTAATTCCCAAATTTTTGCCCTTTATTCTTTTTTGATATAGGCATTTAGGGCAATAAATTTCCCTCTTAGCACTGCCTTTGCTGCATCCCATAGGTTTTGTTATGTTGTGTTTTCGTTTTCATTCGCCTCGAGATATTTACTAATTTCTCTTGTAATTTCTTCCTTGACCCACTGGTTGTTTAAGAGTGTGTTGTTGAACCTCCACATATTTGTGAATTTTCTGGCGCTCTGCCTATTATTAATTTCCAACTTCATTCCTTTATGATCTGAGAAAGTGTTGTGTATGATTTCAATCTTTTTAAACTTGTTGAGACTTGCTTTTTGACCCAGCATATGGTCTATCTTTGAGAATGATCCATGAGCACTTGAGAAAAAGGTGTATCCTGCTGTTGTGGGGTGTAATTTCCTATAAATGTCTGTTAAGTCTAGCTCATTAACTGTAATATTCACATTATCTGTTTCTTTATTGATCCTCTGTCTAGATGTTCTGTCCATTGATGAGAGTGGGTAATTGAAGTCTCCAACTATTATGGTAGATGTGTCTATTTCCCTTTTCAGTGTTTGCAGTGTTTGCCTCACGTATTTTGGGGCATTCTGGTTCAGTGCATAAATATTTATGATTGTTATGTCTTCATGTTGAATTGTACCTTTTATTAGTAGATAGTATCCTTCTTTGTCTCTTTTAACTGTTTTACATTTGAAGTCTAATTTGTTGGATATTAGTATAGCTACTCCTGCTCTTTTCTGGTTGGTATTTGCATGAAATATCTTTTCCCAACCTTTCACTTTCAACCTATGTTTATTTTTTTATTTTTTTTTAACTTTTTCATTAATTAAAAAATTAACAAACAAAACATTAAGATATCATTCCATTCTATATATACAATCAGTAATTCTTAATATCATCACATAGTTGCATATTCATCATTATTTAGAACATTTGCATCGATTTAGAAAAAGAAATAAAAAGACAACAGAAAAAGAAATAAAACGATAACAGAGAAAAAAAAGATTATACATACCATACCCCTTACCCCTCGCTTTCATTTACCACTAGCATTTCAAACTAAATTTATTTTAACATTTGTTCCCCCTATTATTTATTTTTATTGCATATGTTCTACTCTTCTGTTGATATAGTAGCTAAAAGGAGCATCAGACGCAGGGTTTTCACATTCACAGAGTCTCATTGTGAAAGCTATATCATTGTTCAATCATCATCAAGAAACATGGCTACTGGAACACAGCTCCACATTTTCAGGCAGTTCCCTCCAGCCTCTCTGGTACATCTTGAAAAACAAGGTGATATCTACTTAATGCATAAGAATAACCTCCAGGATAACCTCTCAACTCTGTTTGGAATCTCTCAGCCATTGACACTTAGTCTCCTTTCACTCTTCCCCCTTTGGTCGAGAAGGTTCTCTCAATCCCTTGATGTTAATTCTCAGCTCATTCTAGGGTTTTTCTCAGTCCCTTGATGTTGAGTCTCAGCTTATTCCAGGATCTCTGTCCCACGTTGCCAGGAAGGTCCACACCCCTGGGAGTCATGTCCCACACAGAGAAGGGAAGGGTGGTGAGACTGCTCATCATGTTGGCTGGAGAGAGAGGCCACATCTGAGCAACAAAAGAGGCTCTCTTGGGGGTGATTCTTAGGCCTAAATTTTAAGTAGACTTGACATATCCTTTGTGGGGAAAGTTTCATATGAACAACTCCCAAGACTGGGGGCTTAGCCTATAGCTTTGGTTGTCCACACTGCTTGTGAGAATATCAGGAATTCAACTTGGGGAAGTTGAATTTTTCCCCACACTCACCATTCCCTGACGGGGGCTTGGAAACACTTTTTTAGTCACTGATCAAATCACTCTGGGATTCATCGGGGCATCACTTTGGACAAACTAACAAAATCTCATGTCCTACCTGAGATTCCAAGTACTTACGACATTCAATCAAACTATCTACATGAGTTATATTAGGAAATGCTCTAGTCAAAATATAAATTTTGTAACAAATAAACATTTTTTGCTTTAGTCTAACACATTAGTTGAAATTTTAAACTACGAAATACCATCTATTTTCAGCACACTGCAGTAATGACATTCCTTTGTTCTTCCTCATGCAAAAACATTTTTAAAATTTGTACATTGTACATTTCACTATTATTATACATGCTAGGCATTCCTAGATTATACCGTCTTGATATTTACCATCTATCTTTCTTTCTGATTTCATTTATGTCCCCAGCCCTCCTCCCTCTATCATTCTCACATGCAGCTTCATTCAGTGTTTTAACATAATTACATTACAGTTAGGTAGTATTGTGCTGTCCATTTCTGAGTTTTTATATTCAGTCCTGTTGCACAATCTGTATCCCTTCAGCTCCAATTACCCAATATCTCACCCTATTTCTATCTCCTGATGGTCTCTGTTACCAACGACATGTTCCAAGTTTATTCACTAATGTCAGTTCATACCAGTGAGACCATACAGTATTTGTCCTTTTGTTCCTGGCTAATCACACTCAGCATAATGTCCTTAAGGTCCATTCATGTTGTTACATACTTCATAACTTTATTCTGTCTTACAGCTGCATAATATTCCATCTTATGTAAATATCACAGATTGTTTAGTCAGCTGTCTGTTGATGGACATTTTGGCTGTTTCCATCTCTTGGTAATTGTTAATAATGCTCCTATAAACATTGATGTGTAAAATGTCCATTTGTGTCCTTGGCCTCATGTCCTTTGAGTAGAGACAGCATATAGATGGGTCCTGTTTTTTAATCCATTCTGCCAGGCTATGTCTTTTGATTGGACAGTTTAATCCATTAACATTCAGTGTTATTACTGCATGGGTGGTACTTTCTTCTATTTTGCCTTCTGGATTTTATAAGTCATATCTAATTTTCCTTCTTTTTAGCTTTACTCATAGTCTTCCTTTCTACACTCTTCTCCACATCTCTCTCTTCTGCCTTCGTATCTGTCTCTACTGTTCCCTTTAGTATTTCTTGCAGAGCTGGTCTCTGGGTCACAAATTCTCTCAGTGATTTTTTGTCTGAAAATGTTTTAATTTCTCCCTCATTTTTGAAGGACAGTTTTGCTGGATATAGAATTCTTGGTTGGCAGTTTTTCTCTTTTAATAATTTAAATATATTATCCCACTGTCTTCTCGCCTCCATGGTTTCTGCTGAGAGATCTGCGCATAGTCTTATTGGGCTTCCCTTGTATGTGATGGATTGCTTTTCTGTTGCTGCTTTCAAGATCCTCTCTTTCTCTTTGACCTCTGACATTCTGATTATTAAATGTCTTGGAGTATGTCTATTTGGATCTATTCTCTTTGGGGTACGCTGCACTTCTTGGATCTGTAATTTTAAGTCTTTCATAAGAGTTGGGAAATTTTCAGTGATAATTTCTTTCATTAGTTTTCGTCCTCCTTTTCCCTTCTCTTCTCCTCCTGGGACACCCACAACACGTATATTCATGCGCTTCATATTGTCTTTCAATTCCCTGAGTCCCTGCTCATATTTTTCCATTGTTTTTCCTATAGTTTCTGTTTCTTGTGGGATTTCAGATGTTCCATCCTCCAGTTTTGAAATCCTATGTTCTGTCTCTCGAAATCTACCATTGTAGGTTTCCACTGTTTTTTTCATCTCTTCTACTGTGTCTTTTATTCCCATAAGTTCTGTGATTTGTTTTTTCAGACTTTCAGTTTCTTCTTTTTGTTCTTTCCTTGCCTTCTTTATATCCTCCCTCAATTCATTGATTTGGTTTTTGATGAGGTTTTTCATGTCTGTTCGTACATTCTGAATTAATTGTTTCAGCTCCTGTATGTCATTTGAATTGTTGGTTTGTTCCTTTGACTGGGCCATATCTTCAATTTTCCTAGTGTGATTTATTTTTTGCTGGTGTCTAGGCATTTAATTACCTTAATTAGTTTATTCTGGAGGTTGCTTTCACCTCTTTTATCTAGGGTTTTCTTGCTGGATGAATTTGCGTCTATCTGTTCTTTGACATTCCGTTCAGCTTTAGCTGGACCTTTAGCTTAAGTTTTGTTTAACAGAGGAGAATTTTCCCGTTCTGGTTTTCTTGTTTCTTGCCCTGCTTGTGTGGTGCCTTTCACCCGCACACATTTAGGAGTGTCTACTTAGATATTATAGACCCCAGCCAGATTTTCCCAGACCAAACTGGCCTCCTATCAGGAGGAAAGAGTCACCTGCGTTGGTTTTCCCTGAGGGTGAGACCCAGCAGGTTGAAAGACTTCCCTGTGAAGTCTCTGGACTCTGTTTTTCTTATCCTGCCCAGTATGTGGTGCTTGTTTAACTGCAGGTCCCACCAGCATAAGATGATGCGGTACCTTTAACTTTGGCAGACTCACCCTGTTGGGGGCGTGGTGGAGACAGAGGAGAGATTGTAGGCTGGTTTTAATGGCTTCAAATTACCAAGCCCTGGTTTCTGAATTCCTTGATGGAGGGATTCCACCTGAGTTGGGCTTCACCCCCTGGTGGGGAAGGCACAGGCTCCAGACAAGCCCCCAAAAGAGCTCACTTCTGCCTATGTCTGGGACAGCTGCAGCCTGTAAAGTCCTGCTGCTGTATCCAGAGGCAGTCAAGCCTTTATAGATACACAGCCACAAAAACCTCTGCTTCCTTCTTTTTTTTTTTCCCCCTTTTTCTGTCAGTCCTGCCCCCTTGCCACTGGGGCAAAAATGAGCAACCTCCGCTTTGATCAGGTTCACCTAAGCTGGGGGCCTGTTTTTAGTCGTCAGAATTAGTTAATTAGTTCCACAATTGGTGTTTGATTGTGCCCAGTCTCTGCTGCTGGTAAAGTCCTTTCCTTTCCCCTCTGGAAAGCAGCCTGTGGGGGAGGGGCACTGGCTGCCGCAGCTTTGGGAACTCACGGTTAAGGGGTGCTCGCAGCCGGTCCAGCTGGTCCAGACTGGGGTACGCTGTGTGTCTGGTCACTGACGTGGCCCCAGGAGCTGTTCTGTACTGTTTCTGGTTATTTAGTAGGTGTTCTGGAGGACGAACTAAAATACGCTCGTTGTTAAGCCGCCATCTTGACCCGGAAGTCTCCCTATGTTTATTTTTGGGTCTAAGATGTGTTTCCTGTAGACAGCATATAGAAGGATCATATTTTTTAATCCATTCTGCCAGTCTAGGTCTTTTTTTTTTTTAAATAGATTTTATTTGAGAGATCCGTTTTTTTTGTTTTTTTTTTTTTTACATGGGCCGACACTGGGAAACAAACCCAGGTCCTCTGGCATGGCAGGCAAGCATTCTTGCCTGCTGAGCCACCGGGGCTTGCCCCAGTCTATGTCTTTTGATTGGGGAGTTCAACCCATTAACATTTAGTGTTATTGCTGTTTGGGTAGTACTTTCCTCTACCATTTTGCCTTTTGTATTTTATATGTCGTATCTAATTTTCCTTCTTTCTACACTCTTCTCCACACCTCTCTCTTCTGTATTTTTGTATTTGTCTCTAGTGCTCCCTTTAGTATTTCTTGCAGGGCTGTTCTCTTGGTCACAAATTCTCTCAGTGACTCTTTGTCTGAAAATGTTTTAATTTCTCCCTCATTTTTGAAGGACAATTTTGCTGGGTATAGAATTCTTGGTTGGAAGTTTTTCTCTTTTAGTAATTTAAATATATCATCCCACTGTCTTCTCGCCTCCATGGTTTCTGCTGAGAAATCTACACATAGTCTTATTGGGTTTCCCTTGTATGTGATGGATTGCTTTTCTCTTGCTGCTTTCAAGATCCTCTCTTTCTCTTTGACCTCTGACATTCTGACTAGTAAGTGTCTTGGAGAACGTCTATTTGGATCTATTCTCTTTGGGGTGCACTGCACTTCTTGGATCTGTAATTTTAAGTCTTTCATAAGAGTTGGGAAATTTTCAGTGATAATTTCTTCCATTAGTTTTTCTCCTCCCTTTCCCTTCTCTTCTCCTTCCAGGACACCCACAACATGTATATTTTTGTGCTTCATATTATCATTCAATTCCTTGAGTCCCTGCTCATATTTTTCCATTCTTTTCCCTATAGTTTCTGTTTCTTTTTGGATTTCAGATGTTCCATCCTCCAGTTCACTAATCCTAACCTCTGTCTCTTGAAATCTACCATTGTAGGTTTCCACTGTTTTTTTTCATCTCTTCTACTGTATCTTTCATTCCCATAAATTCTGATTTGTTTTTTCAGACTTTCCATTTCTTCTTTTTGTTCATTCCTTGCCTTCTTCATGTCCTCCCTCAATTCATTGATTTAGTTTTTGATCAGGTTTTCCATTTCTGTTCATATATTCTGAATTAGTTGTTTCAGCTCCTGTATCTCATTTGAACTATTGGTTTGTTCCTTTGACTGGGCCATATCTTCAATTTTCTTGGTGTGATTTGTTATTTTTTGCTGGCGTCTAGACATTTAATTACCTTAATTAGTTTATTCTGGAGATTGCTTTCACTTATCTTACCTAGGGTTTTCTTGCTAGATGAGTTTGTTGTCTATCTGTTCTTTGACCTTCAGTTCAGCTTTTTATGGGCCTCTAGCTTAAGTTTTGTTTAACAGAGGGTAATTTTTCAGTTCTTGTTTTCTTGTTTCTTGTCCTGCTTATAAGGTGCCTTTTCCTTCCCCACCCTTAGGAGGGTCTACATAGGTATTACAGACTCCATCCGGGTTTTCCCGGACTAAACTGGCCTCCTATCAGGGGGAAGGAGTCACCTGCGTCAGTTTTCCCTGAGGGTGAGACCCAGCAGGTTGAAAGACTTTCCTGTGAAGTCTCTGGGTTCTGTTTTTCTTATCCTGCCCAGTATGTGGCGCTTGTCTGTCTGCGGGTCCCACCAGCAAAAGATGTTGTGGCTCCTTTAACTTTGGAAGGCTTTCCCTGCTGGGGGTGTGGTGGAGACAGAGGAGACATTGTAGGCTGGTTTTAATGGCTTCAAATTGCCAAGCCCTGGGGTCTGAATTCCTTGAGAGAGGGATTCCACCTAAGTTGGGCTTCACCCCTCCCCTGGGGAAGGCACAGGCGGGAGATAGCCCGGAAAGCAGTCTGTTTCTGCCTATGCCTAGGGCAGTTGCAGCCCGAGTAGTCCCGCTGCTGAATCCAGAGGCAGCCAAGCCTCCCTAGAAACAGCCACAAAAACCTGTTTCATCCCTTTCCTCTTTTTTGGTTAGCCCAGTAAGCGACCTCTGCCTTGACCAGTTTCACCTGAGCTGGGGGCCTATTTTTAGTAGTCAGAATTTATTAATGCCACAATTGGTGTTTGGTTGGACTCAGTCCCTGCTACTGTTAGAGTCTCTTTCCTTTCCCTCTGGGAAGCCACCTGTGGGGGAGGGGCGCCGGGCACCGGGCACTGCGGCTTGGGGAACTTATGGTTCCGGAGACTCGCAGCTGGTCCAGCTGGTCCAGACTGGGGTATGCTGTGTTTCTGGTCGCTATCGTGGCTCCGGGAACTGTTCTGTACTGTTTCTGGTTATTTAGTAGTTGTTCTGGAGGACGAATTAAAACGCGCACATTGCTAAGCCGCCATCTTGGCCTGTATTTTTGTACACGCTTCGATTCCTATAATATTTAATTCTAATATTAGACAAGCTCTACCAGAAGAATTTACAGGTTGAATTTAAAGAATTCAACTTAAAGTTGATGTGAAAGAACAACCCTAATACTTCCTAACCTAAGAAATGGTGACCTATATAAGTAACCTATAATAAATTTGATAGCACTTGGCAGGTGTGACCCAGTCAGATCTTTGCTGCCCAGTTGGGAACATTTTTAATTGTTACAACTATATAAATAGAAAATATTAAATAAGTTTGAAGATCAATGTTAAAGAGACCTTTGGATGAAAGCAATTATCATTAAATGTATTGATCAGACCATTTAACTTCAAAATATAGCTGCTCCATACATAAACATACCTAACATATACTAGCCATAGCTGGAAAATTTCAGAGTGCTTTCTAGATGTGTATATCTCTCTCCTGAGAAAATTAACTGCACAAGTTTCCTTTTGTAGCTGTCTTGCTTTGAATCAAGTGACTTTGCCAAGAAAACTATAGCTGATTCTATCAGTAGCCATTGAAGAGGGAGTCGCAAGTATAATAAATGTAAACTAACATCTACTGTCACTAGTAACTGCTTCCACTGAATGTAACAAAGGCATTATGCCAAAACTGGATGCCAATGGGGTGGGGTGGGGGATTCGGAAAGGGGTATAGATTCTGTGTGGAAGAAAAGGAAATATCTTCAGATACAGTATGGTAGCAAAGGCATGTCTATACAATTAAGCTAGATTGTATGATGTGTGAATAAAACTGTTTAAAAATGAACAGAGAGAAACAAATGCTAGAGAGAATGTGGAGAGAGAGATGTACCTATTTACTGTGGGTAGGGAAATGAGAAGTCTAGCCCTTTGGAGGGCAGTGCAATGGTTCCACAGGAGGATAGGGATGGAGTTGCCATTTGATCTTGAAACCCAGTTGCTCAGTGTATACCTGGAGGAACTGAGTGTGAGGACACAAATGGACATTAGCACGCTGGTGATTCTGGCAGCAGTGTTTGTGATTCACAATGAATGGAGGGGAGCATAAGGGTACAATGACTAAGAAATGGAAGGGGAAAATATGGTGTATACATACAATGGACTACTGAGTGGCCATAAGAAGGAATGAAGTTGATACAGGCAACTAGATGAATGAAACTTAAGAACTGAATGTTGAATGAAATGTCAGGAACAAAAAGACAAATATTACATGCCTCAATCATATGAATTAACTATAATATAAAAATTCGGTGAAGTAAAGTCAAGAGCATGGGTTATCAGGTTGGGGCTTATTGTAAAGGGCCCTAGATTGTAAGCTCTTACAGCAGTCACATATATGCAGGAGGTGTAACTGTTCATTCTAAATTCTGAGATACTGAGCTTTTTGTGCATAACACAGTATGCCAGTTTGAAAGGATTTATGTACCTTAGAAACGCCATATTTTAATCCTAATCAATCTTGTGGAAGTAATCATTTCTTCCTATCCCTGTTCACTACTATAGGCTGGAAACTTGATTAGATTATCTTCATGGAGATGTGACTCAATCAGCTGTGGCTATTAAACTTGATTAGATGAAGACATGTCTCCACCCATTCTATGTGAGTCTTGATTAGTTTACTGGAATCCTATTTTTGGAGAGAGTCCCTTTTAGAGCCATGAGAAAGCTGCAGCAGAGCCAAGCTGAGCCACAAGGCCAAGAGCCCACACTACCAGAGACCTTTGGGGATGAAGAAGGAAAACACCCCTGGGGGAGCTCTATGAAACAAGAATCCAAGACAGAAAGCTGAGTGATGTCACCATGTGCCTTTCTAGGCTGAGAGAGAAACCCTGAACTTCATCTGCCTTTCTTGAGTGAAGATAACCCCTTGATGGGGCCTTGGTTTAGACATTTTTATAGACTTGCTTTAATTTGGAGATTTTCATATCCTTAAACTGTAAACTTGTAACATATTAAATTCCACTTTTTAAAAGCCATTCCATTCTTGGCATATTGCATTCTGGCAGCTAGCAAACTAGAACACATGGTCTTTCCCAGAAACTTTGGGTGTTTGTGTGACACCTGAGACTCACAGTTAGAATTATAAAGCTATGAAAGTCAGCACTGCACCATACAGGAACTGTTTAAACAGTTGAAAAAGTAATCAGACATCGAGTAGAAACATGAATGAGGCTGCTCTGGGTAGGACTAATGTATAACAGAAGACTGGGTAAAGAATGATATCATCCATGTTTTAAAACTTGAACTTCTGTGTGAGGCTGAAAGGAGAGAGATTTATTTTAGTGCAAAATTTATATTTTGGGTAGTGCATTTCCTAATTTAACTTGTATTGTCAGTTTAGTTAACACCATAAGTATGTGGAATCTTGAATAGGGCATGAGATTTTGTTGGTTTGTCCAGGTTAGTGTGATGCCCTGATAAATCCCAGAGAGATTTGGACAGTGAATAAAGAAGTACTTGCAAAGTCTCCTTGGGGGAATAGGGAGAAAGGGGGCAATATTCAACTTCCCCATTTGGAGAATTTCTGATATTCTAGCAAGCAGTGGGGACAGCCAAATCAATAGGCCAAAGCCCTTGATCTTGGGGGTCACCCTTATGAAACTTACTCCTGCAAAAGATAGGCTAAGCCTACTTAAAATTATACCTAAGAGCCACCCTCAGAACCTCTTTTGTTGCTCAGATGTGGCCTCTCTCTCTAAGCTGACACAGCAAGTGAACTCACTGCCCTCCCCTTTATGTGGGACGTGACTCCAAGGGGTATAAACTTCCCTGGTAACATGGGACAGAAATCCTGAGATGAGACAGGACGTGGCATCAAGGGATTGAGAAAACCTTCTTGACCAAAAGGAGGAAGAGAGAAATGAGACAAAATAAAGTGTCAGTGGCTGAGAGATTTCAAGCAGAGTTGAGAGCTTATCCTGGAGGTTATTCTTATGCATTGTATAGATCCCATTTTTAGTTTATGGTGTATTGGAGTGGCTGGAGGGAAACACCTGAATTGTAGAGTTGTGTTCCAATAGCCTTGTTTCTTTTTTAAACATTTTTTTTAATTGTAAAATATAACATGTATACAGAAAAAGAAATTTTCAAGTACATTTCAACAAGAAGTTATGGAACAGATTTCAAAGTTTAGTATGGGTTACATTTCAATGATTTTTCATTTTTTATTCTAGCTGCTCCAAGACCCTGGAGACCAACAGAAGTATCGGTATAATGATTCAGCAGTCACACTCATTTGCTAAATCCTGCCTTCTCTGTTATAATCCTCCTTCTCTTTAAATAACATATACACATAAAAGCAGTATGTTTCAGAGTATATTGCAACAATTAGTTGTGGAATAGATTTCAGAGTTTGGTGTGGGTTACAAATATATAATTTTAGGCTTTTACTTCTAGCTGTTCTAAGGTACTGGAGGCTAAAAGAAATATCAGTATAATGATTCGGCACTCATACTCATTTGTTAAACCCTGCCTTCTCTGTGTAAATCCACCATAACTTTTGATCTTTCTCCTATTCTTTTTTTTATTTTTAACTTTTTTATTGTATAGTATAACATCTACACAAAGCAAAGAAATAAAAAAAGCAATAGTTTTCAAAGCACTTTTCAACAAGTAGTTACAGGACAGATCCCAAAGTTTGTCATGGGCTACCAGGTGATCTTCTCATATTTTTCCCTCTAGCTGCTCCAGAATATAGGAGGCTAGAGGGCTTAAATTTTTTTTTTATCATCACAATTGACTTTTTTTGTAAAAAATAACATATATACCAAAAAAGCCATAAATTTCAAAGTAGAGCACCACAATTAGTTGTAGAAAATATTTCAAAATTTGACATGGATTACAATTCCACAATTTTAGGTTTTTACTTCTAGCTGTTCTAAAATACTAGAGACTAAAAGATATATTGGTTTAATGATTCAGCATTCATATTCATTTGTTAAATCTTATCTTTTCTGTATAACTCCACCATCACCTTTGATCTTTCCATCCTTCTCTTTAGGGGTATTTGGGCTGTGGCAATTCTAAATTTTTGATATTGGAAGGGTATGTCACTAATATGGGGTAAGAAGATGGAACTAGCTGATGTTTAGGAGGGGTTGGGCTAGGTTTCAGGACTTATCTGGACCAGGGTTCCATCTGGATGTTGTAGGAAAGTTACTCTAGTGCATGGAACCCTTGTGGAATCTTATATATTGCTCTAGGTGTTCTTTAGGATTGGCTGGAATGGTCCTGGTTGGGGATTGGCAGGTTATGATAGGTAGCAAGGTCTAACTGAAGCTTGCCTAAGAGCAACCTCCAGAGTAGCCTCTTGACTCTATTTGAACTCTCTCTGCTGATGCTACTTTATTAGTTACACTTCTTATCCCTCTTCTGGTCAGGATGGAATTGTTGATCCCATAGTGCCAGATCTGGATCCATCCTTGGGAGTAGCCTTGTTTCTTGAAGATAATTGTATAATGACATAGCTTTTACAGTGTGACTGCGTGATTGTGAAAATCTTGTGTCCGATGCTCCTTTTAACTAGGGTATAGACAGTAAAAAATATGGATAAAAAAATAAGCAAGTAATAGGGGGAACAAAGTGTAAAATAAATTAGGTAGATGGAAATACCAGCAGTCAGTGAGAGGGAGGGGTGAAGGGTATGGTATGCATGGGTTTTTCTTTTTTACCTCTTTTTCTGGTGATGCAAATGTTCAAAAAATGATCACGGTGATGAATACACAACTTTGTGATGATATTGTGAGCACTGATTGTATACCATGTATGGAATGTTTGTATGCTAAGAATGTTTGTGTATTTGATTGTTGCTTTTAAAAAAAACAGTTATTCGTTGGGTCTTCCAAAAAAAAATAAAAAAGAAAGCATCGCCTGTTGATGCCTTGATTTGGACAATTTTACAACTTCAGCACTATAAACTTGTAAATTAATAAATCCTCATTGTAGAAGCCGAAAAAAAAAAAAAGAAGAAGAAGAAGAAGAAGAGGGAATCACAGAGAGGCAGATTTGCTATGAGAGCTCTCCCTTAGCACTGTTTTGTTCTAGGCAAGACAAATCAACCTAAATATAGCCTTTCTTTTTATGAGTTAGAACCATAACATATAAAGAGTTGAAGTAAGAAACAGAAGGTAAAGTTGAAATGGAGAGATGTTGATTCATGGGAATGGTAAAATTATAGAGTTGGTAGTCACAGATGCTTGCTTTTGCTGTGCTGCACATTTACCTGTTTGCCCTTAGACCCATTTGCTATACCTTCCCTGCATTGATCTGTATCAGTAACTTCACTTTATGTTAACCCAATGAGAGGCACTGGTGAGGGATTTGACTGCAGGAAGAAGGAAGAAGCCAGGATATTTTCCCTCCTCTTCCTGTCTCCATTGGTGTATGTGACAGAGATGCCATCACCTTCATGATTCCAGCTCCTGCCTAAAAGCACATCCTTGAACAGTCCCATCCTGGGCGGGCCCACCATGACTCCATCTTCCCCCAGGTGGACTCTAATATGACCACCTTCTCCTTTGTCTCTCAGCCTTCAGGGTGATAGCAGGTTATTGCTATTTTTAATAGTCCCTACCATCCCATGTTGAATTAAGAGTCTCTCACCTCTTTAATCATTTGAGCGGCAATAGCTGTATTAACGTCCTTCTATTTGAAATACCTAGAGCAGTTTCTGTTTTCCTGATTGGATCATAACTCCTTTTTACAAGGAGATGAATTCTAGAATTTCTTTCAAAGCATCACTGTCATGGTCAGGTTCATGTGTCAACTTGGCCAAGTGGTGGTACCTGTTTGTCTGGTTGGGCAAGTGCTGGCCTGTCTGTTGCGATGAGGATATTTCATAGAATTAAATCATGATCATGTCAGATGCATCCACAGCTGATTCCATTTGTAATCAGCCAAAGGGGAGTGTCTTCTGCAATGAGTAATGCTTAATCTGATCACTGGAAACCTTTTAAGGAGGATTCAGAAGAGACAGGCTCTTCCTGCTTTGACTGGCGAGCCTCTTCTGTGGAGTTCTTCTAGACCCTCCATCAGAGTCGTTGGCTTCGCAGCCTGCCTTGCAGATTTTGGACTCTGTGTTCCCGTGGTCACGTGAGACACTTTTATAAATTTTATATTTGCAAGTGTTCCTTGTTGATTCTGTTTCTCTAGAGAACCCTAACTAATACAATCTCTTTCTACTCTAAGAGGTGAGGAACAGCATACTGTTTAAAGTCTTTGCTGTGCATTGCAGATAGATTTGAGAGTTTCTTTCCTTTCCCATATGGCCTTACAATATATATCCATCACTTGAGATAGTCTGAGCATATCTCAGGTTCTTGCAGCCCAAAAAAGTACAAAATAATTTAGCAATGACTATAGGGGAATACCACTTTTATTAAAAAAAAAAAAAAAAAGGCTAATTGTTTATTCAGACTGTTGTAGAAGGGCTAAGATAAGGCCAGGTCCTAGCAGCGATTTTCTTATCACTTATAAGGATATTGATCCCATTTACCCATTTACCAGCTGGGATTCTTAGATCAGATCCTAGTGGAAGTACGTACTTTGGCAGGAATATTCACCTATTTCACAGTTATTTTAGTGTATCTTTAAGATTACAATTATTCAATGAATGGAGACAGTCAAGGTTATTCTTTCATTACCTGCATTCCTAAACTAACACTTCACGATAGTGTTATACAGAACCAGGAAAAAATTTAAATGGTAGCCTGATCTTTTGTGACGGGAGTTTGGCAGCCTGTGACCAACACATCTCTAATTTTTCAGTAGCTACATAGGTGATTCTGTTACACATCTAATGCTGAGAAACATCAGTATAGATGTTTGGTAAAATGATCAAAATCTTTTCAACTCTTTTTTTTTTTCTTGCTGTGACCATCTTCGCTGTGTGGTTAATTTTCTTGCTCTAAGTTGATGCATGATATTAAATGCATATTTGGAAAAGTAAATATTTGGCATTGTGTCAAATGCAATTCATGTGAATAACTTGGTATCTTGACATAAGACTAGAAAACCACCTGAAGGGGTTTAGCATATTCTTTGGATATCAGTGGTTAAAACATGAAGGCCAAATCCTAGACCAAAGTAAGATTAAGAGGAAGATGGAAAAGCAACTGTCCCAGACTGTTACATACCAGAGACATTATTCATGAGTTTTCTTAGTGATTTCAGTGGCACCATTTGAGAAGCATTCTCAGTAAATCTCATGATAGGAGTTTCAAAGTGATAACGTGGAATACTGCTAGCTGTCAGGCATATTAAATAATGCTTGTTTTAACAACTCTGCTGGGCAAGAAAAGTGACAACAACTGTCTGCTTTATATTCAGGTGGACAATATGACCATTTTTTCCTCTCCTGTATAATTTATATTTTTGGTGGCACTTTTTAGAGAATAAATCACTAACTCAACCAAAGCATTTTCTTTAGCATTACACTAATTGAGCTCATTTTCAAAGTTAAGCAGCAGTTGAGAGAGATAATGAAATATTCAGGGCTAATCTGCTTTCAGATTCAGAGAGGGGTGGCAAACCAGTAGTGAGGGGCATGAAAGTTCTGGGCAGGAGCTTCCTGAGAAATTATACTTTATTTTTGCATGGGCAGACACCGGGAATCGAACCTGGGTTTCTGGCATGGCAGGCAAGAATTCTGCCTCTGAGCCACCGCTGCACTGCCCGAGAAATGACATATTTTAAGTGAAGAGAGAAATCAAGAATTTGATTATTAGTTTGCTGGGAGCTTTATTAGTCAATTTATTTCATTTGTTAGTTTTATTGGATTCTTATGGCTGCTATCACAAAATACTACAAACTGAATGGCATAAAGCTGCAGAAGTTTATTGTCTCACAATTCTGGAAGCTAGAAGTCTGAGATCAAGGTATCAGCCGGGTCATTCTACCACTGGAAGCATTTAGTGGAGAATCCTTTCTTGCCTCTTCTGGCTTTTGGCATTTGCTGGCACTCCTTGGCTTGTAGATAGGTGCATCTCTCCAATGTTTGTCCCTCCATCTTCCCATGACCTTCTCGCTGATATCCATCTGTGTCCAGTTCTCTTCTTTGTAAGGACACCAGCCACACTGAATTAAGGTCCACCCTAATCCAGTTTGGCCTCTTCTTAACTAGTCACATCTTCAACGATCCTATTTCCAAATAGGATCACGTTCACAGGACAAGGGTTTAGGACTAGAACATTTTGGGGGAACATGGTTCCATCCACAACAGGGCACAGAGTATGTCTCCCATTTGTCATTACCCCATGATAATGGCATTGGAATAGGTTTTCCGATCAGGCCAAATATGGGGCATCTTTTGGGAAAAGGAATGGCAGGTGGATGGTGGAGTTAATGCTCCCACAAGGGAAGAAAGGGGAAGCACACTAAGAATCTGAGCCTGAGGGTTTTCACAAAGGCTTGGGGACCACTTATTTTCTTAATGCAGTCAGTTTTGTTTATATTCTTTTTTCATTTGACCCTTCTTTCTTACAAAAGGAAAAATGCAATGTTATAAGGTATGCCCATGCATTTAACTTAAATGCGAACTGATTCAAACGATCTGTTACTCATTTCAATACTAATGGCAGTACAACAGTTACCTTGCTAAATTATTTGGAATCATTGGCAAAATTATCTTATTAGCATTTTTTATTTATGTTATGAAACTTAAGGCTAGAAAGATAAATCATTTCATGTTGTTGAGGAAAATAAGGAAAAGACTCTGTAGTGGTTTTTCCTTGAACTTTAATGATTTCAGTGAAAGGACCTCAAGGCATGTGCTTCTTTGAGATTAAATACATTTTGTAACAGTCTTCCCCTCACATCATGAGTCTCTGCCTTCACCCTGTTAGATGTTGGCTCAGAGGCATGTCTTATCTCTTCCTAACATGCATCCTGCCATGTTTTATTTCTTAAATGAATGGAAAACTGGTTCAACTAAGGGAGAAATATAATGATCCCTTCACCTGTTTAAATGACTCTATAAGCATGCTTTGGCCATCATCATTAAAAATGTGTTTACTTGGCAAGTTCTACTGTTGTATGAATTACTCTAAAGAATTCCCCACAATAGTTATTTAGTGATGGAAATATAGTGAAGTGACTATTTCTACATGTATTTTAAAATTCAAGGTCACCCGGTAATAAAATGAAAAGGAATAGGTTTCGGAGTTAGAGCTTGGTTCGGATTCTAGATTTTCCATTTACTTCTTGTATGACCTGGGGTAAGATACATGAACTTGTTAGGTGCCATATGCCTCATCTATAAAAAAGAGAATAAACCTCACTGGGTTATACTAAGTGAGAAACTGTGAAAACAACGAACAGGGTACCTGATACAGAGTAGATAGGTAAAAATAAATATAATATAGCAATCATTTCCTAAGTATTTTTCTTCTTTTAGCCTTTTTATCTTTATATTTTAAGTTCTTCTATTTGAGAGTTCTTTGATAATACTGTTTTGTATTGTATAGCAGTTTAAAGTAGACTTTTTGGCATCTTCCAAGAGTGAGTCAAATTTGTATTTTCTTAAGATAACAGATGAAAGGGAAAACTTCAGTGAGAATTCAACTGTGGCGTTGGTGAATCAGAGTAAGTAATCTTAATTATGGTGATTTTCTCTTGCCTTTTTAATCATTTAGCATAACTTTTCTGTTTTAATTTCAAATTTTTCCAAATGTTTGCAAAATGGGAATTTTCCAGTTCCATACAAAATGGTTCAAAATTTACATTCTAGAAAGGACCAAGAGGGTAGCAACATTCTGAATACTTGCAAAACAGTTTGGCAAATTCAATTTAAAGAGAAAGGGACATAAGTAGTGGACAGAAAAAACATTATAACTATGAATTCATACTGCTCGACATTTTTTTTCAGAATGACTAGTTTACAATTTTAAAAGATTCATATAAAGAGCCCTTTCTGTAAAGGATAATAACATAATATCACCACAGCTGGCAAGGTCAACTGGGACATGGGCTAGGTAACAGAAAACATGTTGCTGGGCTTCAGTTCCTTCTAAATAAGGGGATAGTCCCTATTTTTGAACAGAATGCCTATCATTTCCTAGACATGAAAGAAACCAGGCTTAGACACAGTTTGATGGGGTAAAAGGATATGAGTTTGGAGTGAGATAAACTTAGGTTCAAAACTCCGCCAAGGCCACATGCCAGCTGGATGCATGTGAGGAAGCTGCTCATCCACCTGTGACTTGACATCAAAAAAACGGTGATTGTGTCATCTGATTTGCTGGCTGGTTGTGAGAATTAAACTATATAATTCATGTCAAAACACCTGGCATATACTAGACTCTCAATAAGGGTAGTTGTTTTTAACTAGTGATATCATTATTAATACTTTTTATGGTTAAACACAACCCAATCCTAAGAAGTCAAGGAGGTTTGGCGATCTCATAGAACTCTAGCGAAGAAATCTTTTAAGGACTTCTGTGAGATCAATCACGAACTTGTGGAGTAGGTTTCCCACTTGAACACACTGTGGCCTCAGGATTAAGATTTAAATTAATAAGTGTTATTTACTCTGGAAACTCTGTCAGTAGTTCAACACATTTGAACTTTCACAAGCCTAACTGCATTTACCAACACTGGAATGTTGGTAAGGGAAGAAGCAGGAAATGTTAGCTGAGGAAATATATCTGCTTCTGAGCCTTCAAAATCCACCTGATATAAGATTCAGGGTTAAACATACAGCTGACCTATTGTTAGATTGGCCATGGGCAATGTGACCGTTTCTTCTTCTCCTGTATCATTTACATTTCTGGTGGCAGTTTTTAGAGATTAAATCACTAGGTAAGCCAAAGCATTTTCTTCAGCATTATGCTGTAGCTCATTTCCAAAGTTATGCAGCAGTTAAGAGAGAGATTCAGTTGCTTCTGAGAGACTGTTGTTTGATTTTTGGATTCCATTCACATGACTTTATCGTTTGTTACTCATAGATGATCAATTAACAATAAATACTGTCCAGAGTATAATATATGAAAAGTAATATTTAGGATGCTGGACTTCTAAGGCAAGACCTATGAGGCATTTGAAGTTATAAGGAAACTTATTGTCTCTTTGAGTTATGCACTTCAATCTTTTTCTCAGTCTTTCTCAATATTTCACATCTTAATACAGTTATATAGTCGATCATCAATTTCGAAAATGTCACAACTGAGAGTTCATTAGTCCAACCTCATAATTCTCCTGGTACAATAACAGAGCAATATTTTATTTGAAAGAAAATTTTCAAAACATATACATTGTGAGTTAGAGATAATAAGACTGGGTGAATATGGAAATGGATACTTGAGGTCAAGGTTAAATTTAAGAATGGAAAACTAAGGTGCTTATGTGCCCATTGAAAATTGGGCAGTGGAGAGGAGTATGAAATAGTGGAAAACATTTTGGATTTAAACAAATTGAGATTTTTAGTTGTGTGACCCAGTTACTTCATTTTACAAAGCCTCAATATCTTTATCTTATGAATAAGAATAAGAACACTGCTACGTAGGAACATTGTAGGTACTACAGTAAATGTGCAAAGCACCTAAGGAAAGCCAACATATCGTGTATCCTTAATAAATAAGAATATGAACCTCCATAATAACTAAAAATATCTTGTGAATCTAAATCACCAAGGTCCACAAAAGCTATGCTCTTTGAGATCATTCTAATTGCCCTATTACTAGTCCAGATTATAGACCAACTTTGGAGAATTTGATGATGAAAGATCTGGGTGTGGTCAGTTTAACAAAATGACATTGAATAACACTATACAGTCCGAGCCCTGAAGTGATAGAATGCAATGGTGATTACTGTGAGCTCCCTTCCTAGAAGGCTTGGGTTGGCACCTAGGGCCTCCCATTTCCTATGTGGGTAACCTTGAACAGATCATATAATCACTCGAAACCTTACTTTCCACATCCATAAATGGGGAACATATTTCTCTTAGAGTTATTGCAAAGATTATGTAAAGTAACTGATTAATCCTGGGACAGGAGATAAGACAGTCTTTGGTACCAGAGAGATGGGCTTGTTCAACAGTAGGTGGCATCAGTGAAATGGGGAGGCTCAAAAATCTAAAACTCTTGAAAGTTAAGAAGAGAAATGGAGGAGGATGTGTAAACTTCTCCTAGTCAGTACATCCCCTGGACATGTGACATCACCTATCCTAACTCCATATCTTAATTTAATTAAAGTGTTTGGAAGGGTGGGGGAGTAGGGGTATGTTGTAGAGCTTCTAGTGGCTCTGCCACTTTCTGAACCTCAATTTTCCTCAACTATAAATGGTGATAATAATGGTACTACCCAATAGGGATGCTGTGAAGATTAAAGGAGTCAATATATATGAGGTACTTAGAATGGCATATACTTCATTTTTAGCATTTAATAAATGTTAATGTTGGTTGAACAATGCAACTTTTTGCCTTGTTCCTGTTGGACCTTCAGCTAGTAGGTCCATGTCTCCATCCTGACTCATTTAAAAACACTTCCCATCTTTCAAGACTTAGTCCAAAAGCTGAGAATTTCTTCTTCTATGAGATTCTTGCCAGATATCTCAAACATTAAGAATAATCATAACCAATATGATTATGACAATAATCATAATGTCAACAACAGTTATCACAATGATTATGCCCCTGGTGTCTGCCTTTTATTTTTATGTCTAGTTTGTGCCAGGCACTGTGATAAGCATCTTACACCTATCACCTCATTTAAGTTCCAATAATCCACTTAATCAGTTTGCTTCATTTATTGTAAGTAGTTACTGAAGTTAGGCAATACACTGAGAAATAGATATTCAATATTGAGTGAGAGTCACAGTATCTTTTTGTTGAGAAGTGAACTACAGCTTATGGTTTGGAGGGTAATACCGACAAATAATCAGATAATTAGAGCAGCACGTGTTTTGCACTGTGATAAAAGCACTAGGTGCTGTAGATAAACATAGATAAATGTGGTAGATTGTATTTTCCAAAGATGGCAACAATAATATCTCCCATCCCACATGCCACCTACAATGTGACCCTGATACTCTTCACTTGGGAAGGATGAGTCTGTGTCACTTCCCCTTGTATCTGGTAGACTTATGACTCATTTGTAACTAGTAGAACATATAAAAGTGAGGCTGCATGACTTCTGAGGCTATACCAGAAAAGGTGATGGAGATTGCATCTTGCTTGCTGGAATGCTCACCCTTGAAGCCTTCAGCCCGTGTATAAACAATTAGACTGCCCTGTGGCCTGTATACTGTGGGGAAGCCCAGTCTAGCCCAGATGGAGAGTCCTAGAGTCCTAGAACTACATGACAAGAGAGATGCCTGGCTAGGCCCAAACTGCTCTCGTCCTGCTGCTAGTTCAACTCCAGGCACTCTCCGATTGCAACCATATGAGAATCCCTGAGAAGTTCTGGACCCACAAAATTGTGACCAAAATAAATTGTGTTTTAAGGCACTCAGTTTGAGATATATCATTACATAGCAATAGATAACCGAGCAGTAGGGCCCGTAGCCTAGACTTCTTTGGTCAGGAGGGCTTCCCAGAAGAAATGGCATCCAAAATGAGGTCTTAAAGATAAACAACTTTAAAAGTTTGGTGGTAATAGTGTTTCAGTGAAAGACCCAGAAGCACAAGAGAGAATAGCACACTGCACACAGGATATTGAGGGAATGGCAACCTATAGCTTGAGCTGAGTGAGCTATGGATGAGAGAGACGAGCAGGGATTCTCTAAGTCATATAAAACATTTGAACATTAACCATTAAATACTATAAATTCCAAAGGAAACGGAGCAGAAATGAGATGGATTGGTGGGAAATGAGTTTAACTGGGGCCACACTGAACATGAGGTGCAGGTGTCACACCCAGTCTTTGAGTATATGTGTGTGTAGCTCCGTGGAGAGGTCTACATTTGGGGGTTATCAGAATATATTATAGATCATCACTAAAGACGTGGGAAGAGATAAGCTCATCCAGGGAAAGCAATGTAAAAGGGAAAGAGAGAAGGACCTGTGAGGTCACACTGAGGAACAAAAGCATTTATATTTTGGGCAGAACAAGCAGAGCCCATGAAAGAGACTGGGAAGCAGCAGTCAAAAAGGAGGGAAAAAAGTCAGGGAGTGTGGGATTGAATAGGGAGAGGATGAGAATATTTCACATTGTGGTTCCTGATATCTAATGTTGCTGATTTGTACGTTAGATCCCAAACATGCACCTGGTCTAGCATTATATAAGGGATTAACGAGGTCGACTTGAGCCACTTCATCCATGGGTGGAGACTGGCCAGCTTGCTATGAATGGAGGAGTATAAAGGGGAAGTAAGATTTTGCTATCACGTGGTACAGAGAACGTTTCCAGTGGGCATTGGTTATTAGATGGAGGAGAAAGGGAACAAAAGCAAAATCTAGCACAATTAATTCCAGTAGAATTTGTGTGATGATGGAAATGCTCTGAATCTGCGCTGTCCTATAGGGTCACCACTAGTAACATGTGACTGTTGAATGCTTGAGGTGTGGCTAGGGACACTGAGGCAATGAGTTTTAAATTTTATAAATTTAAATTTAAATACCTACAATCATAGAGGACCAAGCAGAGAGTATGAGGTCTAGAAAAAGAGAGATTATTGAGGAGGTTTTGGTTTTTATTGTTCATGAGATAGTCGAGTCTTATACAATTTTAAGTGCTGATAAGAATTAGTCAGCAAAGAGAAAGATGTGAAGTTGCAAGACAGGAGCAGGGAAGTAATGAATTGAGTAAGTCTCTGAGAGAAAGGTAGTGAGATAGCTGGGATGTAAAGCAGAGACAAATGGATTGGTCTTTCTGAATACACAACCCATGCCTCTATGTGAGAAAAGAGGGAATGTGATAGGTTTGGACTCTGTTAGGTATGTAGGCTTGGTGATAGGAAGTTGAGAGATTTTCCACCAGATGGGTTCCATTTTCTCTGCAGCATGGGAATTGAGGTCATCTACTGAGAGGGAGGATTGGGAGTGGTGAGGTTAGAGGTTTTAAGAGAGTTGAGTGATTTAAGATAGTTATGTGGAGTAATCAGAAAGCTGATTAGGGAAATATCTGAAGTTTGTTAAGCAATACTTACTTTTTAAGTGGGGAAACTGAGACAGAGAGAGGTTATACAAGTAGCTCAATATTTCCCAAGTAAGTAGGACAGTTGTGTCTTGAATATTTCTGATTTCAAAGGCAAGATCCCTAACATTGCCAATAAATTGGCTCACCAGTGCCTACTCCTAGTACTTTATCTGTGCCTCTTTTTGCATTTATTCATGTAAAGGCTTTCTTTCTCTCAGCAAATTCCTAGTGTGTAAAAATCAGTGCCTAATTCAGCCTTTTACCCCTACATTGTCTAGCACAATTCCATCCACATAAAAGAAGCCCTGTAAATATTTGTTGAGTGAATGAATGGATAAATAAATTTCCAAAGGAAAAATGCATGAAGCATGGAAAAGTCCCCTTCTCTTACCTGGGTTCACCTTCCTCACAGGCATGCTTGGTTCCATTTCCACTTCACATTTCTGGCTTTGATGTAGCTGGAGACACTCCCTGTTATAATGATAGTTTGGAGAGGAATAATTTAAAACAAGTGAAACAATGTGATGTGGAAAAAGACGGCTGTTATTTTAAAAATTACTTTGAAAAACATTTAAATTATTATTTTTTTTTAATTTTCTGGAGCCAGACATAACCTAAAAGTTGATATTTGGGAGGTTCCCTTTTCACCAACATAACTGACATTGCCCAGTTCATGCCCTTATCTTTCATTCTCAAGGAAATAAATAAAACTCATGATCAGCCATAGCCCTGACCTTGTGGATGACTAAAAATGCCCCTGGAGTTAAATTCTAACTAAGATTTTCCCCTGGGACTCAAATTCTGTCATCTTGTGCTTTATTTGTAATAATGTTACACTTTATCTTTATCTCAGCAAATATTTGATTTGTTGAAAGAAAACATGTCATGCATGCATTACTCATAAGTTTCCATATTTCCCAAAGATTTTGGTGAGTGTCAGAAATGGAACTTCTGGGGTCCTATTAAGACAGCTGAAATGAGGCCAAGTACCAAAACCTTTTGAATTCAAAGGGGGAAAAGATGCGTGTAGGACAGAGGCTAAAATAAATATACTAAATGATTTGATATGGCCAGTTCTTCAGTCTTCAATTCTTTCTTTGCTAAGGTTCTGCCTTGCTTTGAAATAAAATGCTTTAAGAAACAAGCATCTAAAAAGCAAGAAAATGTATCTCATCCAAGAAACCTATGGGGAGCTCAGCTCCTTATTCCGATTCCTTTCGGAATAAGAAGTTCAATTAAATATATAGTTGACAATGGATAAATCTAAGGATTGACTGAAATTTCACATCATTCATGACTAATTTTGTGCTCATGTCTGAGCTTCAAAAATGAAACTTCTTTGAGAAAATAAAGTACTTCTTGACATTAATGGCTTTGAGATAACTGAAATACATAGTATTTTAGAAAACCAGAATGGACTATTTGAAGAAGAGTTTTTATTGACAAGCACCCTTAAAAACCTGTTATTTATACTGCAAGCTGAAATCTGATCATAAAAGCAGTTTTCTTGATTTCCCAAGTGACCTCATAAAGGACTTGGGCTAACTTTTACTAATTCCAAAATCCAAAGAAAATAAATTTTATACAGATGTTGGGCTTGGAGATTCATATTGCATTACAAACAAAACTGAATATTTGTTTTTGGAAAATCTTACTACTGTATTTCATTTAAATTAAAGGTTAGATGTGTTTCTTCATTCTTGTCACAGCTTCCCGTTTTTATCCTCTGAATGCCACTTTCCCACTTCTGAGTCTCCAGCATTTCTATGTTTGTCGACAACGTGCATGATTAAAATGATATTTTCATATTTCAGTGTAGTTGGAGCTCCTTAAAGCAGAGGGTTATAAGTGCAAAAAAGAGATATGCAGTTCCCTAATGGCTTATTACCATCACATTTGCAATTCAGATCAGCTCTAAATTGACTGAAATTTTTAAACACATAGCAGGCAGTTTAAACTAATGATTGTCTGGAGGTTCACATCTGACATGAACTAAGCTTCTGTTCAAAACAAATTGCAAATAATTCCTCCCTTAGAGTCAAAATGTCACTTTTTAAAACTCCATGTTATTGCTAGATTTTTGTCAGTTACATACAAAAAAAAAAAACCAAAAACCTCTGCTTTATAGTGAGCATTCTACCTTTGAAAGGACTGAGTGACACCATTTCCCTATTAAATAATAACACAACAACATGTATCTATCTATGTGTGCATGTATGGCTCTACATCAGCTTCACTAGAAATAATCCCCCCCCTCCCCCCTTTTCCCCTTCAAAAATCCTAATTGTAAAGTAAAATCCCTTGGGGCAATGGTAGGCCCAAGTTGCTTAGCAACCCTCAGCAGGTAGCAGGGATTCAGCTGCAGCTGTCCTGATTCTTTCCTAAGAACCTTCTTATTACTGTTTGTGTTAATCTTTAACCAGGCTTTTAAGCCACAGTCTCTCTCTCGGGTCTCTTGTTGGTAGATTGCAGGGGCCTTCTCAAATGTTGTCCCAGAGGTAATGGCATTAAGGGTGACTATTGAATGTTTGAAGAGTGATAAGCATTGAAAGGGATTAGAATTTGCATGTTGCAACTAACCTTATTCCACATTCTTAAAAAAATATCATGAAAATTGTCCCCTAATAGAACAATGGTTGGTGTTGACACACAGCCCTAAACTACTTTTACTTCCAGCTTGTAAATACTGTGAGGCTGCCTTTTAAAAGGCTCACGTTCTCCTACAAAAATCACTTAAGGAATTCATTTAGAATTTGTAGGTAGCCCTAGACGGGTTTCAAAGTCTCTTGATTTCATTATGGGAGAGATAAGTATGGATGGATAAGAGATTAAAAAGATAGATTAATAAATGATTAAGAGGGCCACCCCCCCCCCCCCCCCGCTTTTATGGAGTTTCCTGAAATTTCAAGTTGTTGGTGGGACTTGAAGCTCATCATATTTTCAAGGATAAAATAGCGCTAGCAGACAAAGAAGCACTGTTACTTTTAATAGTGTAAAGATTTCTACTTCTCATTTCTTTTGTTGTAAGGTTTGGATAAATTTTGTAGTCTACCCATAACTGTTATTAGCTGATGAGGGCAATCTCATAAAACATTTTAAAAGAAGTCTATTTCTACACTCCCATTACACAACACAAGGCAAAGTAATGAAGACAGCTTTCTTGCAAGTCTTTTCACCCAATCTCTTTCTCTCAGGAGACTTCTGAAAAAGCAATAATCATAGATGATTCACTCCCAGGTCCTTCCATCCTATGCCATTTAAAAGGAATTCAGGCCTTCTCCCATATGACATTTGGTTATAGACCTAGTCCTATTATGCAATGTAGTATCTGCTTAATGATACTGATTAAATTACTTGGAAATGGTAGAAAGGTCAGAGGATATGAAGGAGATAACATTTTCATTTTTACCAGACCTCAATGAAGTTAATCTATGTAGATATAATCTTCAAACTTTGGATTAAAACCACACACAAAAACAAGATTCATAGTAGTCTCCTGATTTATAAATTCCATTGGTTTTCTCCCTGACATTGAAGCTTTTTTAAAAAGCATTTTGATCTTAAGTAAGAAATGAAAAATGTAGCTTCCCCAATTGATTGATGATTGATAGTGTTCACTTTCCACTGGTATATACTTAAACTGTTTCATTTCTATACCTCTGATCCCACCAAACCTTAAACACAAGGAAATGTACCTTATATTTCTCAGTTTGTTTCAGACAGTCTAAAAATTGAAATGCTAATCAATTTTTAGACCACCTTTCTGCATGCCTGGAAAGTCCCATGACATCAGGCAAATCTCCCCCCTTATGAGGTGTCATTCAGGTTTCCATGAATAGTTTTGCATTTATAGGACTAGCTATTTTTTCCCCCAGGAAACCTTGACCACACCACTGAGAATAGATAAATCCTCTGTATAGTTTTGATTTCTCTCCTATTTAAATGGCAGCCTCTATCTTTTACTTATCTCTTGCCCTAAGGTAAGTTATCTTTTACAAATGGGTCAAATTCTGAATATAGCGGGTGTCGATTACATTTTTGCTAATGAAAATATCTTTGCAAAATCTTAAAGGCAACTTATAAAAATAAGTTCCTTGATGAGAGAAGAAAATTCAGGGGAAAATCTATTGATAGACATTTTGATAGATTTTATCTTATCATTCAAAACTTAGTTGACTGAATAATTATTTGCCAAATGCCAATAGAGGGGAATACCAGCTTAGAAAAGGACAATCGAGAACTATGTCTTTGTGCCCTGGGTTGTAGAACACATTTCCTGGAGTTGAGATTTGGACTTTATCTCAGTAGGTAGGGGGAATGTCAGACCCCACACCTGTGATCAGCAGGGGCTGTTCCTGATATCTGCACATGGCTCTGTGTCTACCCAGGGCAGATAGCTTGTGGACCCCAACCCCAACTCTTCCTGCTAAGATAGACACCCCATTATGCCCTGGATCTGTGGCCTCAACCTCACTCATCCACATGCCCTGAATTACAACCCCACCCCTAAGGGTGTATCGGGTTGGAGTGACCCACCACCTCTTGTTGGGCTTCCACTGTGGCCCATTACACATTTTTTAAATGTTGTTTCTGGCCTCAGTTCCCATATATCCTTTGTGGAACATTTTTGACTTATCAATCCAGTAATGTATAAAACTTATATTTAATTCCAGGCTGCTATATGTTTGCAGTGATCAGGGAAGATTTTTAGATTTGTTTCATCCAGGGTTTCTCAACCTTGGCACTGTTGGCATTTGGGGCTGGATAATTCTTTGTCATGGGAGTCCGTCCTCTGTATTGAAGGGTGTTTAGCAGCATCTCTGGCCTCAACTCACTAGGTTCCAGTAGCATGCCCCTCACTCCCACCCCAGTTATGACAACCGAAAGTGTCTCCAGACATTGCCAGGTATCCCCTGGTGGGGAACAAAATTGCCTCTAGTTTAGAGTCACTGGTTTAGTCTCTTTCCTCGAAGTGTGGTATAGACCAGCTGCATTAGTATTATCTGGACGCTTGTTAGGGTCGCAGAGTCTCAAACCCAGCTCAGATCCACTGCCTAGGAGCCTGTGTTTGAAGGAGGTCCCCAGCTGACTTCACACCAACAACTGTGTGTGAGAAGTGCCAGTCTCATCCTTCACCTTGAAGTCTGGGTATATTTATTTCTTAGGCTGAGAGAGCACAGTTTCATGGTTATCATTAAAGTATAAGAAATGTAATTATAGCAGACTTCTCAGTCTATATAAATTGATGCACACACTGGCAAAAGATATTTCAAGCAAAGTTAATTGAGATATTTGAGAAAAATAAAGGGGCATTGATTAATTAAAATTTTTTTTTTCTAAGTAATTAGAAACATTTTGGATTAGGGTCCACTTTATACTGTATGGATATCAATTAATAGTGCTTTGACAATATTTCTGTTGTCTACACTAATCCATCAATAACTCTGCCAATAGTAAAATACTATCATTTATCAGGTGTTTATTATGTGCTAAGTGATTTAATAGGAACTTTAATCCTTACAACAATTCTGTGAGGTATGAGCCTCATCTGATGGCTGAAGAAGCTCAGAGGTAGTAAGTATTTTTGTCTTGATCCCTCTACAAAGTGAGAGAGCCACCACCCGAGCCCATGATCTTCCATTCTACATTCTGCCTTTCCTTCTAAGGGGAGAAAAATGATAATGAACATTTTCTCAAAGCTGATTATGGTTAAACAACTTCCACTCAGATTCTCACCTCCAGGAACGAGCAGGAGAAAAGAATCATTATTTTTCTTTAAAGCCCTCTTTTATTCTGTCTTCTTAGGCAGTGGTCTCATTATACCTGGAGAATGTCTGAGTGTAGCCAGCGGTTTGTCGTGAAGAAGCCAGGCTCACCCCCTCTCATTCCTCAGTCCCAACGGAATTAATAATGTTCAGCAGCAACAAAACCATTCTGTACGTTCTAAGAAGCATTCTTGGGCAGGATGGCTTTTGTCTCTTTTGTTTTTGAGATTTGCTCACTGATTGCTAGGAGTACATACTGTAAACCCTGATTAGCTAGCCGAAGGGTCTGATGAGTAGCCACAAACTGTGAATGAAAACTAAATGTAGCATTTACATGATTTAATCTGAAATGAATATGTCTGTGATTATTTTTCCTTCATTAGTGAACTCCTCTGCTTTAGCTTCTGATCCTTTCTTTGACTAATCTCTTCTACTGTATCATCAACCTTTTTTTTTTTATTCAACCTATATTCCATCAGTGTGTATTCCCAGCTTCTTTTTATCACCATGGTGACACCATGTGCTTATGCCTTTATTAAAAATTTATCTTGAATAGATCTTCTAGGAGTGAGTCTTTTAGGTAATGACAGTTTTTTCAGTTTCATATCCACCATAATGTCCAGATACTAGGAATTTGTGTGCAAATACTATTCTACTATTACTATAAAGGGAAATAAGGCAAACTGTGTAAAATTAGTTGCTAATCCTGCTGGCTGCTTATGTGTGGAAAAAGGCATTTTATATGCATTCCACTCTTACATTCCAAGTACACTTGGCACACAGTCTTTGCAAAGATGAACTTTAAGCATTGCTTGTCTTATCTGATCATCTGTTATTGGGACATTTTTAACTTTGAAATTTAATGTTATCCTTTTAGGAACCTTTCCTTTGGAAAAAGAAATTAATTCTCCTCACATTGTTTATAATAAAAATCTTGAAAGCTACATTCATGTCCAGCAATAGGGGAAGGATTAAATTATGGTATAGGAATATGGTTGTATGATATAATCTTTTAAGAATGATAATACAACAGATTTTAGTGACATTTGGGAAAGGATTATGGTATGTTAATTGAGAAAAGGATAAAGTTTGAATATGACAAGGCCTCTGTCTTTATAGATATGTCTGTATCCCTTCAGTAAATTAAATATCTTTATTTATATGTGTATCTGTTTATAGAATTTTTAAGATGCCAACTACTAATAGAGGTTATGTTTCGGTAAATTTATGGGTGATTTTTATCTTTTTAAGGTTTTTCTCTGAATTCTACAGTTTCTTGGTGAGCTTATAATGCTTTTGAAATCAGAAAGAAAAAATGTATATTTAAATATAAAATTAAACTAATTTAATTCTATCTTATTGAAGTAAAAAGATTGCGGTCCCTAAGATTTTGCATCGTTTTCTTGTGTTTAAAAGAGTCTATTGTTACAGAAACTACTCTTCACCTGGTACTTTTGTTTAAACAGAAGGTTTTAAAACAATTATTCTAGATGAAGGACAGAGATTATTGTCTTCACCATGGATAATGAAAAATGAGTTACAATGAGTTAGGAACAAAATCAGGGGACGTTGTCCTGAGTGTGTATAAATTAAACAGCAATTTTCATAAAGGTCAAATCTGGAGTCTGCAGCTGGGTTTGACAAAAGAAAAGATTGCAGGGATATTTTTCATTATAGTTAAACAAAAATGTCCTTAAATAATGCAAAATCTAAGAAGAAGATGCTTTCTATAAAGATATCATAAATGAGTATTTTGAGGGAGAAATACTTGAAGGGAGGTACTGTGAAATTAAGGAAAAGGTGCAGGATTTGGTAACAAGAAACATTGGATTTTAGATTTCACTCTGCCTTTACCAAGACTTGAACCAGTCATTTCATTTCTCTTGGCCTTGGTGTCCTTAATTATAGAGTAAAGGGTTTGGATAGATACTATCTAAAATATCCTATAGTTTAGAATGGAATAAATTCTACCATTTCATTGTCTTGGCTGATCTACAACTGGAACAACTGTGGGTGTCTGTGGCTAAGATGGGCTTTCTCTGACGGTCAGTCAGCGTTCTGGCTCTCTCCCACTCAATAAAGCCAGGCAATATGAAAAGTAGAGACCCAAGCACACAGATTCCCTGCAGATTTCCACCCAAACAGAGCTTTTCCATTTGGAATACTATTTCCACATGTGGAAATATTTCATCTTTTATAAAGTGCTAGTGAAAATGTGTGATGAGAACCAGCAAGTGGTGATAATGGTTATTCTGTTTTATGAATACAAGTGTCTGTTAAAGTTATCTACATTGTGCTTATTTATATGAATGCACTGAAAAGAAACTTAAACAATTGATAGGCATGGTTTCTTAGTTTTGTTTTTTTTTTAACATGGGCAGGGACCGGAAATCGAACCTGGGTTCTCTGGCATGGCAGGCAAGCGTTCTTGCCTGCTGAGCCACCGTGGCCCTGGTTTCTTAGTTTTTAAAAGCACCTTTAATGTTATAAGAGTGACATGCAACAACTGTACATATTTTAATTTTGCAGCTTGGAAAATTTTGATATAAGTATATACATATCAGCGATCACCAAAACCAAAATAATAACCATAACATTACATCAAAAGCTTTCCTCTTTCCCTTTGTATGACCTTAGCAAGATTGTTTGTGAAGAAAGTATGAACCAAAGCTCTATGTTTTTGCATTATGTATGTAAAATTGTTCTCCTACAATTTGATGAATAGGCTATCCTTTCTCCATCTTTGTACTATTGTCAAAAAATCAATTGCTCATAGAGAATAGTATGGTAGCCCATGACAAACTCTGGGATCTGTCCTGTAACTATTTGTTGAAGAGTGCTTTGAAAACTATTGCTATTTTCTTTTTTTGCTTTGTATATATTGTATAATATATATGTATATTTATTGTATATTATATATGTTATATTATACAATAAAAAAGTAAAATATATATATATATAAACTAACACCTAGGGTAATATATAAGATTCTACAAAGGTTCCATACACTAGGGTAACTTTCCAGAAACCTACAACCTACAGATGGGTCCCTGGACCAGATAAGTTCTGAAATGTAGAGGGCCCAGCTCTCCAGAACATCAACTAGTTCCATCTCCCTACCCGATATTATAGACAGCCCCTTCCAAGATGAAAAAGTTAGAATGGGCATACCTAAATACCCCTAAAGAGTGGGAGAAAGATCAAAGGTGATGGTGGAGTTATATAGAGAAGGTAGAGTTTAACAAGCAGGTATCATTGCTGAATCATTAAGTTAATATTTCTTTTAGCCTCCAGTATCTTAGTGCAGCTAGAAGTAAAAATGAAAAATTGTGGAATTGTAACCCATACCAAACTCTGAAATCTGTTCTCCAACTTATTGTTCTGTGCTTTGAAATTTATTGCTTTTTTGTATATAAGTTATTTTTCACACTAACAATTAAAAAAATCGATTGTGATGATAAAAAGTACTTATTCTTTCTAGCTTCCAATATTCTGGAGCAGCTAGAAGGAAAAATCTGAGATGATGGTATGGTAGCCCATGACAATACTCTGGGATCTGTCCTGTAATTACTTAAACAGGCTTTGAAAACTTTTGCTTTTTTCTTTCTTAGCTTTGTATATATGTTATATTACACCATAAAAAAAAGTCAAAAAAGATCAGTTGCTCATATGTGTGTGGGTTTACATTTGAAATCACTGTTTCCATTCCATTGATATATTTATCTTCTTTTTTACCAATACCACATTCTCTTCATTGCTGTGTATTTATTATGTCTTGAAGTTAAGTAGCATGAGTCCTCAACATTTGTTTTATTTTCCTTCAAAGTAGTTTTGGCAACTTTATATCTTCTTCATTTCCATGTGAATTTTAGAATCCGTTTATTAATTTCTATAAGAAAGCCTGCTGATGTTTTGATAAGGATTACTCTGAATTTCCAGACCACTATGGGGAGAATTAACACGTCAATGATATTGATTTTTCTGACCCATGAACACAGTATATATCTCCATTTATTTAGGTATTCTTGAATTTCTCTCTTTTGTCAGATAAATCCCTAAATATTTCATACTTTGATGCCTGTATAAGTGGCATTGCTTCTTTTAATTTCATTTTCTGATTGTTCATTGCTCATCTATTAAAATAAAATTATATTTTTAGTATTTATCTTATGTCCTTCAACCTGGTTAAACTCAACTAATAGCTCTAGTAGTTTTTTTTTGAGGTAGATTTTGTAGGATTTTCTACATAGACAATTGTATTATCAGTAAAAATATGAAAGTTTAACTTCCTGCTTTCTATTATGGATGCCTTTTATTTCTTTTTCTTCCCTTATTATGCTGGCTTCAGCCTCCAGTAAAAAGCTAAGTAGTTGTGTTGAGAGCAGACATCCTTTCTTTGTTCCTAATTTTAGGGGAGAAGCACTTAATATTTCACCATTAACTGGATGTAGTGTAGATTTTTTTTGTGGATATCTTTTATCATATTGAAATGTTTCCTTCTAGCCATACTTTCCTGAAAGACTTTCCTAAAAATTAAGAATGGACTTTGGATTTTGCCACATACCTTTTCTATATCTGTTGATATTTTGTGTGCATGTATGTGTTTTAATCTATTAATGTGGTGGATAACATTGATTACTTTTTTTTTAAAATTTGCACGGGCAGGCACCAGGAATCGAACCCAGGTCTCTGGCATGGCAGGTGAGAACTCTGCTACTGAGCCACCATGGCCTACCTGCTGATTACTTTTTGAATATCAAACCAGTGGGATGAAAACAGAAGTTGGTCTTGATGAACTATCTTTTTCATATATATATTGCTGGATTCGATTTGCTAAATTGTTACAAATTTTCAGCTGTGTTCATGGGGGATCGTGGTCTGTGGTTATCTTTTCTTGTAATGCGTTTATTTGATTTTAATATCAGAGTAATGCTGGTATGATAGAATGAGTTGTGAAGTAGTAATGCCTATTCAGATTTCTGGAAGGATTTGTGTAGAATTTATATTATTTCTTCCTACAGTATTTGGAAAAGTTAACCAACAGGTCAACTTGGAGGTTTCTTTGTGAGAAAATTTTTAATTACAAATACAACTTCCTAATAGAGGTAGGGCTATATGGGTTATCAATTTCCTCTTAAGTGAGCTTTAGTAACATATGTCTTCTAAGGAATTTTTCCCTTCATCCAAGTTGTCCAATTTATTGGTATAAAGTTTATAATATTCCCTACCATCTCTTCTAGATATCAATTTATTGCCTTTCAGCTACAAGCTTACTCTTTTTTTTTATCTGCTCTGTAATAATGGAACTTTAAGAACTTCTCCTTTACAGCAAGCATAATAATAAGCTTTGTCAGTAGAAAACACTGGAGGAACATTATAGAGGAGAGGCTTTTTTTCTCTCTTCCTGTTAGGAGACAATGCTCTGTGAATAATTTCACAATTTTGCAGTCAGGGCTTTCTGAGAAAAGAGTGCTGCACCTGGGTTAAAGGGTGATTGAATAGCAACTATAAAGATAGAAACATCTGGAGAGACATGCAGATTTATCTCTCCATAGCCATTTGTTTACATCCAGGGTGATGACAGAGATGTTCCCCTCCTCTCCCCAGAGAGGATTTGTTTATATTTCAGAGTAAAGGTCTCTGTGAAAGGGAGGATGAGAAGATGTGCCACCCATCCTATATACATTTTGAATTTCATAATTTTGAAGTCCCTTTCCTATGGTGCAAACTTGACCACACATAATGTACATCTGGCTCCACCACAGCACACTATGGGAGAATCACAACACAAGGAACTGACTCAAACTGCTTTGTGTGTAAAAGGTCTGTTCCTTGATCAAGAGGACACACACACACTCACACAAACACACACATGTCTGTGGCAGGCTAACTTGTCTTGTAAATTGGGTGATGTTTCAGACCCCTAACAGTTTCAGACTTAACAATTCCAATGTACTGCTCTTTTGCTTCTTCTTTGCTCCTGCTGCATGACTTGTTGGCAGTGGACTGACACAACAACACTCCAGAGCACTCAGAATCTTGGTGAGCTCACAGTTTTGGCCACAGCCTTCACAGTGGCCCTCTTGACATGATAGCACATGCTCTAGGTCTTGCTCTGCCCTTTTGATAAGTAGTTCCCAGCATTTCTCCCTACTCTGCACAATTACCCACCAGCCTTCACCTATCTGCATCATAGGGTTGTCCCCATTATCCTTCTGATGTCAACACTGGGTACCCCTGGCTGCATACCACCTTGACATCCTCTGTGTTCCCATTTATTAGCTTTGTTTCATCTGTACCTAGGAGGGTTTTTCCCTACTGGTCCAACCCTTGTGATCTATCAAATTTCTCTGCCATCCTTTTGACTATAATTATGCTGTCCATTTGGCAGTAACTATACCTTTTCCAATGAGCAGTTATTTTAAGCCCTGAGAAGGTATCCCTTTCTAAATTTGTTCCTTTGTGGGTGTTGCCCTCAAACTTATGTTGTTTTTTTTAGAGTCTTCTTTATATCTTTATCATTATCCCCACTATAATTAATAATTCTTTATACAAAATCCCTGTTCAAATGATTGCGTGTTTTCTGTCTCCTGATTGGATCAGATGCATCCAGTGACTGCTGCATTGATTTTTAAATAGATGTATTGACATATAATTAGCAAACATTAAACTGCATATATTTAAGGTACACAATTTGATATGTGTCTTATCTTGCCAGGGCTACTATAAAAATACCCCTCTCTGATTCAATTCCCCAATATGTTTCAACATATGTATACATCCATAAAACCATCCACCATAATTAAGATAATGAATATATTCATCACCCTCAAATGTTAAGATTCATAATTTGTATGTTATTCTCCGCGTGGAATCTACTAGTTGTATAAGCTTTGGGCCCCACTAAAATGGATCTGCCTCTGCCCCTAAGCGTAATTTTACTTGAACGTGTCCTGGTAAGTGAGTTCTTCAGGCATCCACGGTGGATGTGTGCATGCCAGTTTGAACATGTTCTTGGTCTTGGTCCATGTACTAGTTAGTGTGGAGCCATTGTAAATAAGGTCTCTTCAAGGCGTACTTCAATGAAGGTGTGGCCCAACTGAATATGGTTGGGGATTTAATCAGATTATTGGAGTCCTTTTTTAAGGAGAGTGAAAGCCAAATGGAGAGAGAAGCCAGGGGAGCAGCCAGAAGCTGGAAGACAACAAAACCTGGAAGAGAAAGGACAAGCAGTACCATGTGTTTTGCCATATAATGCAAAAGCCAAGGAATCTCAAAGATTGCTGGCCAGCCAAAATATACTGCCCCTGGGAGGAAGCAAGCCTTCTTCTCTAAGAAACTGTGAGCCAATAAATTCCTGTTGTTAAGCCAACCCATCAACCTATTGTATGGTATTTGTTTTAGCAGCTGTATAATTATGAGGATTAGGCCAATATTGATGATAATCATGGCAATGATACTGATGAAAGCATTAGAAATGGTTGTCTCTTCTGTTCCTTCAGACCATATATTCTTCTGATCTATCAAAGATTTCTTCTTTATATCTTCTCAAAATCCTACCTACTGTGATTTAAACATATTTTCATCTTGATCTATCCACACTACACAATGAGAATTTCTGGTCAGCATTTAATGTATATATTCCTTTATGTCCTCAATGCCTGTGGTGTCTATATTTTATAAACCAATGATCTGAGTATATACATTTTTACTAGTTTATACATCTAAGTTTATTTACAGCCTTATAAGTATCTGACCTATTTTTACTTGTATTATATATTAAAAAATGCCTTTATTATAAAAGTACATGATATAACTACTGAAAAATTGAGAACAATGTTATTTAAAGTGTTATTTCTCTAATCATCAATACTTATGTATTCGGGTATGTTTTTTCATTGAAATACTTAGCATTGAAATTGATGGCTTCAGACATATTTTAGGTTAAGACAAAGGTTAGACATTCTCTTGTGTATTGTGCCTCAAGAATTATTTAACACAGTGTAAGTCAAATAGAAATAGGCTTTTATTATATTTTACTTATTTATATGGCAAATGTACTGTTTTTGGCAGGGGATTCATATCTAAGTTTTACTTTAATTCTTTATGTGTATCTTGCTAGTTCAAGATACATATTTTTCTTCTTTTTTCTTTTCTCTCTTCATTCATCTGTGCCACATTCAGATTGCTCAATCCCAAACAAAGAGCTCTTTGATAATGGAATTGATGAATGAGTTAAAGCATGGTTTAGAATTAACCCAAGAAACAGCACTCCAATTCCCACCTGCAGGAAGATCCAAGAGCTGAATCAGATGGGGCTGTGGAGCCTGGGGAGGAAATTATGAGTAGTTGCTCCAGATTGAGTATCATTATCCTCCTGTGTCTAGGAAGATAATTGTTATAATTGGCAACAAATGTCAAGGGGAACTATAATTTACCTTTTTCCTGCCGCAACCGGTAGTTTACCTTTTTCAGTGCTTTCTTCTACCTTCCCACCACGTTACTCTCCCCACCCTTCTATCACAGTCAAACACAAATTAAACTATGTGTCTTATAGTATTTATTTATCAGTGTATACTTACAGCAATACTGTGACTATTGATTTTAAAATGTTATTAAAGAGTGACTCATCCAAATACTGGGCTCTTTTATTAAAATGAAAATTCCTACAAGAAGGACCTAGAACCCATGGGTCTGTATTATAACTATGTTGGAGGGCTCCTTAGAGATATTTTAGGACTATCTTAGAGAAATTCTAAATGTAGTGCAAAGGGGGATTATTGTTAAATATATTGTACAATTCCTTTTAAATGCAATTTTGATATCCTTTGAATTTTATTTGTGTTATACTTTTTAAGGTTCTGTTTTGAATATATAATTATAACTCAGGAGTAGCATATGTAAGTCTTTAATTAAGTTTTAAAAATTGAATGTAAACCATGAATTTCATAAAGCATTATACAATTAATTGTGAAGATTATTAATTAGCATGTGCCTGTGCTAGATGTTTACTAAATGATAGATGTAGTTGTTGAATTGATTTCAGATGAAAATAATTCAAGTGCTCTGCTTTTTAAATGCGCTACTATTTTGGACTTTCTACTAAATCTGGTTGGGTAAGTTCCATTGCATATTTAAAATAATATAGAATATTATTTTTTGGACTGGTAACTAAAAAAAATGATATAAATAAATAAGTCACTGATAAACCTACTTTTCCCTAAACTGAGAAAGGAAGTAATATTTAACAATTATATGCTTTTTATTTTTAGCATACCTCCTGCGCTAACATTTTTTGTTGCTTTTACTTCCAGAATCAATGGTTAAAATCTGATGTCTATATTTCTACCCTATATTCTTATGATCTGGATTTGTTCTTTGTCTCCACTGAGACTATACAACATATCTTAATAAATTATTGTAACCAGACACAATGGTCTTTGCTCAATGCTTATTCTCCATGTTATTGCTGTAGATTTTAATATCATTGACCACACCTTCCTCCTTGAAACGACTGGTTTTGTCATACCCATTGAGTATGGGTCATCTTCTGTTATCCAGATTCCTCCTTATTTCACTACTATTCTTTTCCCAGTTTTAAAAATGTGCATGTTCTTTACTAACCCATTCCAGAACATCAGCTCTTTTCCTCCTTTGGGGTGTGTATTGTCTAGGCCTTAGTATCATTTTTCTATAGATAAGACTATGATAACTAAAACATTACCATTTCCAGATTTGTCTTTTAAAATATTTTACAATCAAGAAAAGTGAGAGAGTTAATAAGAGTAAGGGAATATTTTGAAACGATAAAACTACCTAACACTATTGTACCTTTTACTTCCAGAATCAGTAGTTAAAATCTGATGTGTACATTTCTACCCTTTATTTCCCTAGTCACTAGGAAAATAATCAAAATGGAGATTCTCTTAGTAATAATACAGTCTATTTGATTTTTAATTTTTGCTTTCTTTTGAAACAAGACCCATTTTTCCTTTTCAGGATGTATTTATCTTTAGTTCTTTGTTTAATTTTATGGAAAGCCAATAAAAATATACAAACATTTTTAAGTAAGTAGTTCAGGTACTAAACAAAGGGTTCCTAGTTTTCAAGTGACAGAATAAGTAAATTGCTATTTACACCAAAAGTTATATTACTGACATTGGGGGAAGTCCATTATTTTAGTACCACTTGTTAATTTTGGAGGTAGTGACTGCAATGAAATACAATACCACTTTTTATTTCTGAAGTGACTCAGAGTGCTCAGATCTCAGGTGACTCTCAAAGTGTTCCTTCTTTTGTATATCAGTTGATCAGTTCCTGAAGCCAGGAAAATTAATGCTTTTGCATAAAGTTCATGTTTGCTGTTTACTGTGTCACAAAGACCACATCACTGTATGTGTACAAATTGTAGGATCACTCAATCAAATCTTGATATTTTCCCCATCATATTGTTCTTGTATAAAGATAAAATTTGAAACAAACAGGGCTTCAGTGTAAAAGAGCTAAAGCATGACACAAAATCAGATATTTGTGTACTGAATTAAATATGACTAAAAAGCAATCAGAATGATTTCCATATATGATTGTGGAATTAGTCTCAGTACTTTAAAATCACACACTAACTATTCTTGACTCTATAGAAGAGCAAGAATATTTCAGTTTGCTTCTCGGTTTTATTAATGAAGAAAATATTTCAGTACCACCTCTCTTAGCCATTAGAAGGCATTGACATAGGAAATTCTCATGGTTGGTTACCTTCTGGAGAATAAAGCACATTTATGTAACACCTTAATTTTCTCCTCCCTCTTCATTTTGTGTACACTCTTTCCTTTTATCTTTTCTACAAATTTCCTTCTTTTCCAAGATGATTGTGAAGTGACTGTTTTGTAATACAAATGCCCATATCTTGGATGATTCAAGAAATTTAAACAACAAAGAACTCAATTAGAAAAATCACTAATTCCACATGTGCCTTCTTTGACTTTTTGCCTTGTGGACCTTGGTTGCTTATTGTGCTCTTCTAATTTGAAGGTCAATTTCACAGAAAAGATTTTCTTTCACATCTCATTTTCTGATTTGAAAGTATTTCCATGTCCACACCTGGTATTCAACATATATGAAACTGTAGGGAAAGACATACAATGTGTAAGTAAGTTTAGTATTAGTTTAGTATTATTAAAATAATAGTAAAAGCACATAAAACTAGGCAAAATTGTTACTGGGCAAAGGCAGTGAATTTTCTGCCTGATGCACTCAATGACTAATTCCTGAGACACTGGGGTTTCAAAGAGAGAAAGTGTTTATTGCTAGGCGTGAAGTAGAAGATATGATGGCCTATAGGCCCCCAAAATCTTTCTCCCAAACTGCAGTAATTCTGACAGTTTTATAGTATTAAAAGATGGGCAGGATTTAAGATAATGAACACAGTGGCCTCAGATGATGTAATTAGAAGTGATCTAATCATTGAGCATGCACAGATGAATTACATGCTTGCTCACAGAATGGAGGTAAGAAAATGGGGGCTTTAATATGATGATAGGTGTGATTTTTGGTATAATAATGAGGTATAGGTGACTTATATAGACTTTAAAGTCTAAGCTACTATGCATGTTAGGCAGGCCCATTTTGGTTAGATCCAGTTTCAGTTATCAAGATAACTTTGGAATTGGGGTTGGTTAGTTCTGGGCTGCCCCAAAACCCTTTATTAGTAAATATTAAGGGCTGTCTTTAGTGATCATAGGACCCTAAAGTAGAAAAACTGGACAAAATGGGTACAAGTGAAGGTTTGTCACAAGGTTTTTACAATCACAAGTGTAATCATTATCATTATCAGAGATCAAGGCAGCTAGATTTTAGTTCAGAGATTTCAGGTATTTCCCCTGTCTACTCTAATATACCAGAACGTAAAAAAGGAATATCTATATAATGATAATCATATAGATGCTCATCCCTTAAATCCTAACCTCTCAGTTATAAAATTGTTACAAATTATCAGTATATAGTCTATAAAACTATGTTGAAATAAAAAAGTAATATCATAAACACTTTTAAAAGTTGCTACATTGGAAATTTTGGGATGAAGTTTTAAGAAAACAATTCAATTTTTTATTCAAACCATTCTTATTAAATGTATTTGCATATTCCTATTCAAACTATACTTATTGCTGTTGAAACTTTGAATAAATAGAAGGACTGCAAGTTACCAAATGTTGTAAGATGTACAAAAATATCACCCTATTCATGTCCATGTTGAATTCATTGTACTAAGTTCTAGTGGTACAAAACATATTATAACAGTGTATCTATTCAGGACATTCTGGAAAATATAGCCATTGAAGAAAATGATTTCTGCATGGCATACAGCAAAAAAAATAATATTAAGAGTAAATATCCTCATAGGAGACCCAAATTTCATAAAGAATGCTTTAAGAGGGCAGGCCACGGTGGCTCAGCAGGCAAGAACGCTTGCCTGGAATGCCAGAGGACCTGGGCTCGATTCCTGGTCCCTGCCCATGTATTAAAAAAAAAAAGAATGCTTTAAGAACTCCTATAATATGCTTATTTAGTTTACATTTGTACTAAACTTTAAAAATTCTGTTTTGTTTGAAAATTAGACTTTTCTTTGGTAGTCCTAGGGGCTTTAGGTACCCCACTCAATAAACAAAAGTCATTATTTTGGTCAACTATCCCTAACATACAACTGGCTTATAATTTATAATCTTATGCAGTAGTTTTTTTAGTTTTCTAGATATATATTTTGTAATCAGTTCTACTCTACCATACCCATAATGGTCTGCTATTCAAATTCAAGATTAACCATTCCAAAAGGGCTTTATTAAGACTTAAAAAAAGACAACAAAAGACCAAAGGGCATGATTGGTTTGCTTACTTATAATTAAGCTAAATTTTTTTGTTACCATTTACCTTCTTTTGGAGACCAGTGAAGTCTTGATATTTCCTTCATCTGTACATCTATAGTTATATCCCAAGGAACACCTTGCCTTGCCCTTATTCACCATTTGACTTGTTAGGATGTCAGTCCATCCTGGCTTAGATGACTATAAGGCATATGGCTCCAACTTGAGACAAAACCCAGGATAAACTCTTAGCCAGATAGTTGATAAGGAGTACTATCTTAGTTCCCTGCTGCTGCAATTTTATGAAAAGCTCACATGAACACAAGTATGATTTATAAACACACGTACATACACTATCACTGGAAGGATGCAGAGAGCTGCATTAATTGACTGCAGATTGCTGTTAGCCCTTCATATGACTACTTTTATTGATTGCTTCTTGGATACGATGCCCCAGCCTTCAGTGAGTGACTTTTTAACAGTCGTAGGAAGCACGTTGCTACACTTAGTTTATAAGAACATTATTGAACTTGTTATAACACACAGTGTCATCTGCATGAGGACCCATGGGAGAAGATTTTCTTAGATTTCGGGAATTTAGAATGCCTGTCCTTTGGCCCATTTTACCTCTTATCCATGCTATGACCAATGTACCTGACTGGGTCACATCTGTAGCTGGAGCATCCTGGTTCTGCCCTAAGGCCACTCCTTTCACTAACACTGCTCACTTTTCACTGGTTCCCAGGAAATGTAGGGTCAAAATGTTTAACTCCTTCTAGCAAGGGTCCAGATCCACCTGTATCTTGTGTGTTCACTTCATCCTGGCTTTGACTTATCTTTTCTATTGTCATTTTTCCTGTGATTCCAATTTTTATCCACTTATTTTTATTTTATTTTTTCTACGTATACCATATGGATTGTAAAAGCTACCTTAAATAATTTATGGAAGTGAACATCAGAGTCCTGAGAGTTCTGACCTTTCATTGTTACATGTCCTCTAAGTCTAGGAAAATTTTGTTCTTTGTACTGCTCCAATATGCGTCAGACCTCTGCTCAAGATTTGCTCAGCTTCTCTCTACAGGCTTTTTCTGTGTTGATAAAATGACATTTTACCACCTTCCCCATGGGAGGACATGGAATGTGGTTGCTGTTGCTTCTGTTTCTCCACAATATAAAATGTATGCCTTCTTGGAAGTATTAGATTTTGTGAGCTTAATGTTTTGATGACTCATATTGTCACTCAGTTTCTTGGGTGATTTAGTAAAAGATCTGAACTCTTCTCAGAAATGAACACAATCAATTTAAAAAAACGAAATGTTTACCTAATTATTTTGATAGAAGTTGACAGTAAAGCAGAAATTTTGAGAAAGGCTGGTACTAAATATTGTCAGAAAACTCATTTCTCCTTTGTCTGAAAAAAATGTCTTACTTAAATGGCATAGAAAAGATTCAATATATCCCATGGAGTAGCTTTAAACATACATGCTTTTGAATAACAAAGATGAATATAGGAAATTCATCTTTATTATGTTATCATTCATTCATCCATCCATTTATTCCTTCAGTCAAGTATTCAGTACCCTGAACTATTCTAGGTACTGAAGATACACTAGTGAGCAATATAAAGTGTAAGTTCCATGAAGGAACCTAGAATTGTACCTAGTCAGGGGAGGCAGATACTAAATACAATGAATGAACTAATACAAAATTGAATAAGGAGGGGTGGGCGATGGTGGCACAGTGGCAAAGTTCTCACCTGCTGTGCTACAGACCCGGGTTCGATTCCTGGTGCCTGCCCATGCAAAAAAAAAAGTTAAGCAAGGAAATTTCACATGTTGTGAATGCTATGAAGGAAAATAAATGTGAGTAAAGATAAACAAGTTAAGAAGGGTAAATCAATCACAATAAAGGTAGTGGTGATTTGGATTGGAGAGGTCAGAGCAGGCCTCTGATTGTCAAGGTGATACCCAGATGATGAGAGGGAACCAGCCATGCCAAGCTCTGAGGAAATGACCCTCTCTCCGAGGGAACTAATGCAAAGGATCTTGGATAGGAACAAAGCTTGTGTGCTCAGAGTCCAGAGGAAAGTCCAGTGTGGCTGGAGCCCAGGAATATCAAGAGAAGAGGTAAGCCAAGGGATAAGAGGCAGGCAGAGGTTGAAGCACTTCAGCTATACATGTAATCTATCTGGTGAGAACTTGAGCAAGTCACCTAAACTGTCTGGGCCTCGGTTTCACCTTCTCTATACTGGAGAAGATAAGAGCTGCCTCACAGACTTGTTTGTGAAGATTTATTGTGTTGATCAACACTAAGTGTTTGAAAGAATGTCTGGCCCTTTGTAAGTACTATATAAGTGTTAACTATTGTTACTAGTTATACATACACTGTACAATCTCCTCCTAATTAACAATTTAGTAGTCCTGACAGATTATTAAAGCTAGAACACGTCTTAGAAATCATATAAAATCTCGACATGTTACAAGTGAGACTTCAGCTCAGAGACGTCAAATGGACTACACTAGTTCCCACAACTGGTAAGTAAATATTTAGACTAGAATCTTGGTCAGGTCAAAAGCTTTCCAAAGAGCTGAAAGCAATGACACAAACAGACATTTGCACACCGATGCTCATAGCAGCATTATTCACAAATCATCAAAAGATGGAAACAAACCAAATGCCCATCAATAGACAAGTGGATCAACAAAATGTGGTATATACATACAATGGAATATTATGCAGCAGTAAGACAAAATGACATCCTGAAGCACATGACAAGATGGATGAGCCTTGAGGACATAATGCTGAGTGAAATTAGGCAGACACAAAAGGACAGATATTGTATGATTCCAATTTTATGACCAACATAAAGGTATAATCAGAGACTTATAATGTAGAATACAGGGGATTTAGAGATACGTAGAAGCTAGAGACGGGTGAACCATTAGCTAATGAGGTTAAACTCCAACATAAAGGAATAGATAGGAGTGAAGGTGATTCTCTAGTGGGTCTAGAAGTAATATTACCATATTGAAGATGAATAAGATTGACAAGGGTTGTATAGACCTGCATGTCCCACTGACTCACGCTAGAAATATGAATGAGTTCTTGGAAGAATTACTTCACAGATATGATTCTTGTATAAAGAGTGTTTTAAGTCCAGGGTACAGGGGGAAAACTGCTATTGCATGCTATGAGCTATGTTCAAAAGGAAACCATCAGCACTATCACAGCAACAGCAGAGGTAAATAATGGGGTGAGGGACAAGAGTTAAGAGGAGGTTTAGATTTCTTGTTTGCTTAGGGTGTGTTTATTGGTTTTCTGTCTCTTGGGAACAATGAAATGATCTAAAATTGAGAATGTTGATGGACTGTGGACTTTGGGCCCTCTACATGATGCCCGATGAATGCAGGTGGCTGAAGGATGCACTGACAGAGAAGTAGATTGGAGAACAATGGTGTATAGTTATGAATAAAGGCTGTGTTGCTACAAAAAGGAACAATGTCGTGAGGCATGCAACGATGTGAATGAACATGTGGGACATTTGGTGAGACAAAATAAGTTAGAAACAAAAAAAAAAACAATGGTATGGTAACCTTTAGAAAATGCTTATAAGAAAGCAAGGGTCTAGATTGCAAGCTTTTAGAGTATACATATTAAGTCTGGAGTGGTGCTTATTAGTTCTGGATTTTGAGAGGCTGTTTTATATATATAACCTGACATTTAGAGACAAGAATGAAGCTGACCAGGTTGGGGTTAAAGTAATTCAGAACATAGGGGTAAGGAAGATAGTGTCTGTATTTTAGAACCACACAAACTCTTTGAGACCAATGGAAGAAAGGTTTATTTAATCTGGAACTGAAATTTTCTGTAATGCATAATCTCATTCAACCTATCTGTATAGCTCATTTGAACAACTGAAATAGCACAGAATGAGAAAGAGGTCCTTTAATCCCTTAAGATTATTGTAATGCCTGGAAACATCCTAGAGTATATTAAACAGATAATCTAAAAGTATTGGCAAAGTCCCTTGAGGAAGGGGAGAAAGACTATAGAACTCTTAAACCTTACCATTAGGGAATCCCCTGATACTGTGTCAAACTTTAGGGACCCCCAAATCAATAGGCCATGCCCTCAATCATGAGGCTTACTCTTGTGAAGTTTATGTAGGTAGCATAGAAGCTTAGACTACCTATTTTGTTGCTCAGATGTGGCCCCAGTCTCTCTAAGCCCAACTCCGCAAGTGAAATCATTGCCCTCCCCTCTACATGGGACATGACATCCAGGGGTGAAAGTCTCCCTGGTGACATGGGAGAGGACTCCTAAGGATCAATCCAGACCTGCACCGTGGGATCAACAATTCCATCTTGACCGAATGGGGGAAAAGAAGTGTAATTAATAAAGTATCGGTGGCAGAGAGAGTTCAAATAGAGTCGAGAGACTACTCTGGAGGTTGCTCTGACACAAACTTCAGGGAGATCTTGCTATTTATCATAACCTGCCAACCCCCAACCAGGACCTTTCCAGCCAATCCTAAAGAACACCTAAGGCAATTTATAAGATTCCACAAAGGGTCCAGGCACTAGAGTAACTTACCAGAAACCTACAACCTCCAGATGGGTTCCTGGTCCAGATAACTCCTGAAACCTAGCCTCGCCTCTCCAGAACATCAGATAGTTCCATCTCCTTACCTCATATTAGTGACTGACCCTTCCAATATAAAAAATTTAGAATTGTCATAGCCCAAAGAACCCCAACAAGAGGTATGGAAAGGTCAAAGGTGATGGTGGAATTATACATAGAAGATAGGACTTAACAAATGAATATGAATGCTGAATCATTAAATTGAAATCTCTTTTAGTCTCCAGCATTTTAGAGCACCTAGAATTAAAAATCTAAAATTGTGAAATTGTAACTCGTGAAAATCTGAAATATGTTCTACAACTAATTGTAGTGCTGTGCTTGGAAATTTATAGTTTTTTGTATATATGTTATTGTTCACAAAAAAGAAAGGAAAAAGAAGTCAACTGTAATGATAAAAAAGTATTCAAGCCCTCTAGCATCCTATATTCTGGAGCAGCTAGGAGAAATATGAGAGGATCATATGGTAGCCCATGACAAACTCTGGGATCTGTCCTGTCATCACTTGTTGAAGAGTGCTTTGAAAACTATTGCTTTTTTATTTCTTTGCTTTGTATAGATGTTGTACTATACAATAAAAAAAGTTTTTTAAAAAAAGCTCCCCATTATTTAATGGTGTTGGCCTTTAGCTATCAACCTAATGGCTTAGAATTACTTTCCTTAGTGCTGCATTATGGGATTATATTTAGAGTAGTATTACTGAAACTAATTTTTGTTAAGATTGAGATGATTACGATATTGATAGCTAATTTACAATTAATAATTTATTGATAATTGGAAGATATTTGGAAGTAATTAGAATTTTGCCACCAGGTATACAATAGCAATTACATGTAACAAAATAGTAATATAGGTTATTATTGAATATTATTCTGTTTTAGTCAATGGACTAACCAGAGAGTCAATATATTTCATTAGTAACTTTAGTCTCCACCTTTTTTGAATATGATGAATATAGGAAAATAACTTTATTATTATTCATCATTCAACCTTTATTAGTCTAGGTACTGGAGATATGCTGTGGTGGTCAACAATATGAGTTTATATACTAATCAGGGGAGGTGGATAATATATACATAAACTAATAAGTAACTTAGAGCATTTCAGGACAGTTCCCCAAATATTTTAAAATTGGGAAATCAGGCAATCAGTGATTTGATTGTTATTGTCACATATAAGAATTACTACTAAAATTAGAAGAGCTAATCACACTTTAAATGATTAAATGTTTTAAAATTTTTACTTTTCAAGTCTTATTTCTCTAGCCTTAGTACTTACTAATAAACAAATGAACAATTTATGTAAATCAGTGGATTTACATTTACCATTTTGCACATGGCATTATTGAATACTGAATATTACAAAGATGTTAAAACATTTGTATAGAATCAAAATTATTTTATATAAAATGTATGATTTGGTGGCTCAGATTAAATTAATTTTAAATTTTAACAGTCTCTTTCTACAACTTTATAGGTTTTCCTAAGCATAGGAAAACTGATTCCCGGGAAGATCTTTTGTTTGCTTCTTCATAGGAAAGTCTCTTACTTAGGAAGGGTTTTGCTCTAAAAATGTATTTGTAAGCCATAGAAGCAGTGCTAACATGGTTGTTAGGTTCAAATGTTAGTTTACTGCAGTTTGTTTAATTGTTCTTGAAACTCAAAAGTTGCCCAGTTTGGTTGGGAAGGGATAAAAAAGGAGGGACATTTCCCTTTGTTCTAGTCTGCTAGTTGCTGGAATGTGATATACCAGAAAAAGAATAGCTTTTAAAAGGGGGAATTTATGAAGTGGCAAGTTTACAGTTCTAAGGCCATGAAAATGTCCCAATTAAAACAAGTCTAATAAAATGTCTAAATTAAGGCACTAAAAAGAAGTTACTTTCACTCAAGAAAGGCTGATGAAGTTCAGGGTCTCTCTCTCAATGGGAATGGTGCATGGCAAACATGGTGACATCTGCTAGCTTTTTTCCCCAGGCTTCTTGTTTCATGAAGCTCCCCCCTACCCCCACATTGGGGGTGATTTCCTTCATCTCCAAAGGTCTCTGACTGTGTCAGCTCTCGTGGTTCTTGTGGCTCTGTGGCTCTTTCTAAAACATTTTCTCTTTTAAAGGATTCCAGTAAAGTAATCAAGACCCACCTGAAATGGGTGGAGACACAACTCCATGGAAGACATCTAATCAAAAGTTACAACCCACAATTGGGTGGGTGACATCTCCATGGGAAAAATCAAAAAGCTCCCAGCCAGCAACATTGAGTGAAGATTAAAGCACATGGCTTTTCTGGGGCCCACCACAGATTCAAACCGGCACACCCTCCTTTCCTGATCTCAGAACCACTAGATCCAGTCCGTCTTGCAAAGCAGATGTGATTTCCCTTTTGCCACCTCCTATCTTCCTTTCTGTACCCCTGCCTCCCCTTAGCACCTTTCTCTTTAGGCCTCTGGAAACTTTTTTCAGTAAAAACTATATGTCCCCTATTCACTATTTTCCATCTTATGGGAACAATATCAAAATTGATAAAATTGAGTAAACAAAATGGATATTTTATTTTCAGGATGTCAAGTAGGTATTTCACAACTTCCGAATGGTTTCTTTTAAGCTTTCATTCAAATGACTGCTTTTAGGGGGCAAGATTTTATTTTCTCAGAGTTATCACCCTTTGCCTCTTAACATTTTCTGCTCAGTCAGAATGTTCTTGCTTCTCACTTTGGGCTGGTATGTTGGATTTGAAAATCTACAAGATTTCACTCAAGGTAAGCTTAGTCTTGTGAGAAAAGGCTGAAAAAAATTATAGCAATATTAACCGATTAGTTTGAGTTCAGCCTGCTGTTGGCATATGCTTTATTCTCCATACTGTTCTTATGCATTTTGCTGTCACCCAGAGAAAAATACTACATGAAATCCTTGCTTCAGTGACAAGCAAATGGATGCGGTGAATTTGTCCCACATCATTGTAAAGACAGTACATAGGTCTGCTTGTCAAAAATAGATGTAGTTTATGGTATGTTTAACTCCATTGCTCATATATATTTTTTTCATTTCTTCTTGCCCGTTGAATAAATGGGTGGAAAAAAGAAAAAAAGTACATTTTTCCTTCTATGTTCAATTATCAAGGGACATCTATACACATATATAAACATAAAGCCCACAAGAAAGGAGATTTTCCAAAATGTTGTCTGATAGTCACTTTAACTTTCAAATGAAAGTTGTTTGAAAATACGTTTAGGACATATAAGTAGAAATATTGATATATGGCATGTGATATTTGGAAAGAGCTTTGTTGGCAATTGTATAGCCTCAGAAGGACAATGAAACGGAGAGATTTGGGGTTCTATAGAATTTTAATGATCATGCAGAAGAATTTATTTGGTAATTAAATCAGAGAAATGTACTAATACAAATTATGAGTATAATTCATAAGAATGTTTTAGATTTTTTATTTTTTAATTTCTGGAAGATGTTACTTGCTGGGCTCCAAGTAACCATGGCAAAAATGTGACTTTTTTCTCTTTTTTGGTCTATATTTGTGCTTGAGTTTTTGTTTCCAGGCTGCCGAGGGTATGGCAGTTATTTGTTCATAGCAGTTTTACCTTTAGGGCGGATGTCACATATGCTTACAGCATAAGTTATAAGACACGTAGATTTAATGTGGAGGGCAAGATTTGCAGCAGTACATGCTCAAAGTTGTATTTACTTGAACACTAGTTTTGAAGAGACTGTACAGTTTATTAGAATGCACGTTGTGTTAAAATTAGGAAACCTAGTTTCTGTTTCTACTGCCATCGAGTTTTATAGTTTGGATAAGTGACTTGATCATTCTTGGGTTTATTTATGTATCTCTAAATGGGTGTCATTTGATTTCAAGCCCCTTTCTTTTCTAAATATTTATTGGATCCTATTGGGAAATTATTTGGATAAGAAATGTCTCTTTTTTGGCTCAGTATTGACTGAGTTATCTAGGAAATTATGTAAAAAAGTAAAGACAAATATCTGAGTATTTTCTTTTTTCTACAGTTATTTTTTACCTGCTCTTATGCCTTATTTATGCTTTTGGAATCAGGAACAAAGATGTCATACTCTTAATGCAGGCATTCTAGGGATGGAGCATTAAGGACTGTCTTGGTTGAGCAGCACTGTAACACCTAATTTGTTGTCAGGAAACACGGTGGTGGTGTGCGCTCCACCGAGGAAACAAAGGTAAGCGTAATGAAGGGCTAGTTAGAAGTTGGGATCAGAGCTAAGGGTAACCCCCAAGGAATGGTAAAAGTCTTCGGTATTAGCATGAGGAGGGAAACATTAACACTCCTAGGCTTGCAGAGGCAAAGTGAGTGAGTGGACATTGGAAACAATATAGGATTTTTACTCTTTTTTAAATGCTTGGTACATGCTTTAGTTTCTTGGCTGCTATAAAGCAAACACTATGCAATGGGTTAGCTTAAACAATGAGAATTTATTGGCTCATGGTTTTGAGGCCAGGAGTAGTAAAAATCAAAGTGTCATCAAGGTGATGCTTTCTCCCAGAAGACTGCAGCAATCTGGGGTTGAGGGTCCTTGATTCTTGGCTTTTCTGCCACATGACAATGCACACAGTGGCCTCTCCTGGCTTCTTGGTTGCATTGACTTCCAGCTTCTGGCAGCTTCCTGTGGCTTTTTCTCCATAGGGCCTCCCTGGAAGGCCTTATATATAGAATTAGGTATCAACCTGACTCAGTTGGGCCACACCTTAACTGAACTAACCTCATCAAAGGGTTCTATTTATAATGGGTTCACAAGAATGGATTAAGTGTAAGAGTATATTTTTCTGGGGTACATAACTCCAAGCCACCACAGTACAGTTCTCCAGTAAAACAATTTGGACTTGGAAATTTCTCATTTGGGAGCTCTTTAATTGCAACTTCAATTTCATTAATAGTTTTGACTTCAGATTATCTGTTTTATCTTGACTGAATTGTGATAGTTTGTGAATTTTGAGGAATTAGCCAATTTATTCAAAATTGTCAAATTTATTAATGTTAAAAAATATCTTTAACGGCTGAAGGATCTATAGTAGTAGCTTCTATTTCATTACTAATACTGGTGATTTGTGTCTTTTCTTTTTATCAGTCTTGTGAAAGGTTTATCAATCTTATGGATGTTTTCAAAGAATCAACTTTTTGTATCACTGATATCCCATATTGTTTTCCTATTTTTAGTCACATTGATTTTCACTCCTAATTTTATTATTTCCTTTTGCTTATGTTTGGTTTATTTTGCTTGTCTCTTTCAAGTCTCTGAGGTGGAAATTTACATTATTGATTTGAGACCTTTCCTTAAGTCTAATGTAAGCATTTAATGCTACACATTTTTTCTCATCTCTGCTTTAGAAGCTTCCCATATATTTTTATCAGTTGTCTTTTCCTTTTCATTCAGTTCTTTCTATATTTCATTTCTTTTGCGTCTTCTTTGACCCATAGACTATTTGGAAATGTGTTGTATAATTTACACATTTTGAAATTTCCTTGTTATTGGTCTCTAATTTGATGCCTTTATGGTCAGAGAACACATTCTGTGTGATTACAGTACTTCAACATTTTCTGAGATTTGTTTTAAGGCTCAAGATACATCTATCTTGGTGAACTTGAAAAGAAATGTCACTTACCTCTTATTGTTCTATTGTGTTTTTTAGATTTTCTGTATCCTTTTTTTATTTTCCATCTTGTAGTTCTATCAGTTTCTGAGAGGAGTATTGAAATATGTAATTGTAGATTTGTCTTGTATGTCTTTTTCACCTGTATCTGTTTTTGCTTCATTTATTTTGAGGCTCTGTTGTTTGGTGTGTACACATTTAGGAGCATTATCTGTTTCTGCTGTATCAATCTTTTTATCATTATTTAATGTCCCTATGGCCCTCATTGCTTGTAGTAATTTTCTTTGCTTTGAAGTCTACTTTGTAGATATTAATATAGCCATTCCTTTGCTTTTTAAATTAATGTGTTTGCTGGTTTATTTTTTTTCCATCCCTTTTGCTTTCAGTCTACCTCTGTCATTATGCCTGAATTGAAGTGAGCTTCTCTTAAACAACATGTGGTTGGGGCATGTTGTTTATCTACTCTAACGATTTCCATTTGTTGATTGGTGTAGTCATGTGCCAATTATTCAGACACATACAAATAATTATCACTTATCCTTAAGGTAATTATTGATATGTGCTTTTCTCCCATTTTATTATTTATTTTCTGTTTGTCCCTCTGGTTCTCATTCCTGCTTCTCTTTTCTTGTCTTCCTGGATTACTTGAGAAAAAAAATGCTTGGGATTCCATATTGATTTATTTATAGTGCTTTTGAACGTCTCTCTATGAGTACTTTTTTAGTGGTTGCTCTGGTTATTACACATAAATGTGTGATTTATCACTTTTAGAGAAGTGGAAAACTTAGGTCCATTTAGCTTTCTTTACCTTACCCACTGTTAAATATCATTGGTCATATCAGATAGTGTTATAATTTTTATTTCAATCATTAAATATGATTTCTAAAGCTCATGTAGAAAAGGATAGTCTATTATATATACCCATATTTCTACTCTTTCCATTGTTTCTTTTTCCTTCTTGATGCTCTAAATATGCTTTATTTTCTGTCAATTTGAAGCATTTCATTAGCCAATCTTTGAAAGTAGGTCTGCCAGTGACAAATTATTTTAGTTTTCCTTCATTTGGGAATACTTTCATTTTCCCTTCACTCTCAAAGGATAATTTAGCCAGGTATAAAATTTTCAATTGATAGTTCTTTTCTTTCAGCACATGCTATTTCCTTATAGCCTTCATGTTTCAGAAGAGAACGTGGTGATGTTTCCTTATATAATGCATCATTTCTCTCTGGCTGTTTTCAATAATTTTTTCTCTGACTTTTGTTTTCAGAAACCAAATATGATGTGAATTGGTTTGGGTTTCTTCCTCTTACCCTAATCGGATTCCTCAGCTTCTTGAGTCTGTAGGTTTGTACATTTTTCTAAATTTAGGAAATTTTCAGCCATTACTTTGTCCAACATTTCTTCAGTTGTACTCTCTACTTCTGAGACAATAAAGGTATGACTGTTAGGTCCCACAGGTCCTGGAAACTCTTTTGTTCAGTCTCTATTTTCTTTATGGTTAGATTGGGTGAATTCGATTGATCTGTCCTCAAGTTCACTAATGCTAGCCTCTGTTGTTGCCACTGTACTATTAAGTATACCAGCCCAAGTGATTTGTTTTTTTCTTTCTTTCTGCTATTGTGTTTTTCATGTCTACAATTTCTGTTTGGTCCTGTTGTTATTATTATTTTTTAACTTTTTATGTGGTTCTTTTAAAAGTAACTTGTATTTCTTTGACATTTCTTTCATTTGTTTCAAGAGAATTTGTAATTTATATTGAAACATTTTAATGAATGCTCCTTTTAAATCCTTGTCAGATAATTCCAACATTTTATTAATCTTGATGTTGGCATTCTTTGGCTGTCTTTCTTCATTCAAATTATGGTTCTCAGCCTGGATACTTTGTCCAGAAGTGTAGAAGACTCTGGGTCCTTTTGAAATCTTTTACGTTAAACCAAAGGTCACCCTGTTTAGGTTTAGCACACAATTTGCAATTCCTGACTTGCTTTGTGGCTTGTTCCAAGTGTGGTTTAATTTCCAAAGCCTTTGCCATGTTAGTTTGGTTTGTTTGATTTATCTGATGCTGCTTGGGCTCCCAAAGGTCCCTGCTGAGGAGGTGCTGCCTAAAAAGGCAGAAAGGGGTTTCCCAATGGTAGGGCTCTGGGCATCTCTGGGTGAGGAGAAACAGTCTTCCGCCCACACCTAAAAGAGACTTCCTTAGTGAGAGCTTGTTCGTGGCAACATCACCCAACTGGTGCACCCCAGCTGCCTGGGTCTCTGGGCGGGGACAGGAGTTTCGGCCCCGCGTGAACAAAGTCTTTCCAGGCTTTCCTGCCACTCCACTGTGGCTGGGTTCTTCTAGATGGTTCCGCCCGCCCACCTCTGCGACCAGGTGTGGAAGGGAGTCTCCAGTTTCCAGCGGGTTTCCCGATCAGGGCTTATGGTAGGATTTCCCCCACCTGGGGTGGCTGAGAACAATGCCCAGCTGGGCCGCGAGCTGTGGTGGGGCTTCCCCACGATCGCCCGCGGGTCAGGGAGGCCGCCCGTGTGCGCAGCCGGCCGCGTGTCTCGCCGGGACAGGAGGCTGCTCTGGAGCCCTTCCGCGGGAAGAAGGGCGCTTCACTGGGTCTGGCCTGTCCTCCCGGCCCGTCCGCCCAACGAGCTGGGTCTTTCCTGACGGCCTCGCGTGGGGTGCAGGGGCAAGAACGGCCCCACCTGGGCAGGGGTCCTGAAACGCCGGGCCTGGATCACCCTCTTCTCTTGGCGGAGATTGGCACACCCGTGCCAATCTGGTCTTGGTGTCCCGAGCCAGGTCACCTTTTTCTTAACCAGCTGTCGGAGTTCTGCTTTGGCTTATCTTGCCATTTCCAGGCTTTGTGGTTATAGGTAGCAGCGGGGATAGGGAGGAATGCGCGCACGCCATCTTGTCTGCACCTGGAGTCCAGGGCCTGTTTTAAGCCCAGAAAAGACGTTTTCCTGAAGGGAGCTCGGTGGGAAGGTGGGGAAGGCTGCACCTGGTCCGAGGAGGTGGGAGTCGAGGAGCCGTTCTCCCTTGGATGCTGTGGAAGCTGACGGGGTCCTCTACACGACATGCGTATCCATGATGGGTGAGTAAGACGCTTGCTGTTTCTTCCATATTTAAACCTCTTTTGCATTTTTCATTAATTTTCTATACAAATGATATGTGTAATGATAGCCATAGTGTGCTTTCGGCAGACCTAGAGATTCCAATCCCTTGAAGAGAAGGAATTCACTGTAAAATTCAGATTGTTGTATAGCAGTAGATGAAATAATGTAAGGGCTAGTGGTGATTATGTAACTGAGCTGACGATTTTTTAATCTATGCGTATGATGAGAGATATCACATATAATTTTATTTCCAGAGACAATATTGTGTGACTGTGTCATTCAGAGAGCTTTGATTTGAACTATATGTAAAATAAATTATTTTATTGGGAAACAGCTGTGGTAACAGTGAGTGTGTGCACACAGAATCCATTAGTTCAGTGGCCTTAAAAAGGAGTAATCCCTTTGGGAAGAAAATATTACAACTTCTATTAATATTTATTTTTATCTCATTTCCTTTAATTTATGCTTTGTGCATTGTTTTAAGTGCCACAGTCTCTTAGAATAGCGAATACATGTATAATATTAAAAAATTAATGTAGTTTGGGCCATGTTGGTTAAAAGCGCAGTTGGTTTGGAGGCTACTGCTTCATTTGACAGAAGAATTTCAAAATTTGCTGCACAAAAAGAGACTTAATTTGGAGGGACTTTACCCTTAAACAGTTTACAAAATCTTTCAGTTCAATTGAAGAGAGACAGAGTGTTTCAAATATACATATTTTCATGAAGAACACATATCAATCTTATGGCCTCAGAGAAAGAAGCATTTTTGAAGTTAGGAGAATGAGAAGGACATCTGGCTGGCCAGTACTAAGCCTGGATGTGGGGTGCAAGAGAGTACATGTTTGCATGATATAAATAGGAAAATGTTTGGATACAGCTCGCACTGGTCTCTAACTTGTCCTTTAAAATTACATCCCTCTCTCTCCTGTCTGCACTCCTTAAGCCCCCTTACCTTGCTTTACTGTTTCTTTTTTCTATAGCTTGGACCACCTGCTAACATAGTGTATAATGCACTTGTCAGTGGCAAATAGAGATACCGTCTGGAGCCTTTGTCAGGCCCCTAGAGGAGAATCACAACACAGACCCTTAGGATTTTGGAGCAAAGCCTTACATCTGCTGTGAATAACTACTGTCCTTTTGAGAAACAGTTTTTGACCTGCTACTGGGCCTTAGTAGAGACTTAATGCTTGACTGTGGGCCCCAAAGTTATCATGAGACCTGAGTTGCCTATCATGAACTGGGTGTTGTCTGACCCATCAAACCATAAAGTTGGGCGTGTACAGCAGCACTCCATTATAAAATGGAAATGGTATATACGAGACAGGGCCAGAGCAGGTCCTGAAAGCACAATTAAGTTACATGCGGAAGTGGCCCAAATGCCCATGATCTGTGCTCCTTCCACATTACCGTCTCCTTTCCAGACCATAGCCATGGCCTCTTGGGGAGTTCCTTACAGTGAATTGACTGAGGAAGAGAAAACTTGGACCTGGTATTCAGATGGTTCTGCACGATAAGCAGGTACCACCCGAAAGTGGACAGCTCCAGCACTACAACTGCTTTCCAGGGTGTCCCTGAAGGACAGTGGTGAGGGGGAAATCCTTCCAGTGGGCAGAACTTCAAGCAGTGCCCCTGGTTGTTCATTTTGCTTGGAAGGAGAACTGGCCAGAGGCGCATTTGTATACTGACTCATGGGCTGTTGCTAATAGTTTGGCTGGATGGTCAGGGATTTGGAAGGAGCATGGATGGACAATTGGTGACAAAGAAGTCTGGGGAAGAGGTATGTGGATAGACCTTTCTGAGTGGGCTAAAAACATGACGATATTTGTGTCCCATGTAAGTGTACACCAGAGGTGACTTCAGTAGAGGAAGGCTTTAATAATCAAGTGGATAAGATGACCTGTTCTGTGGATACCAGTCAGCCTCTTTCCCCAGCAACTTCTGTCATTGCCCAGTCTCATGAACAAAGTGGTCACGGTAGTAGAGATGGAGGTTATACATGGGCTCAGCACCTCACTGCTGAGTGCCCAATTTGCCAGCAGCAGAAAGCCACAATCAGCCCCCAATGTGGCACCTTTCTCCGAGGTGACCAGCTGGCTATACGGTGGCAGGTTGATTACATTGGACCACTCCCATCATGGAAGGGGCAGCGATTTGTTCTAACTGGAATAGGTGCATACTCTGGATATAGGTTTGCTTTCCCTGCACACAGTGCTTCTGCCAAAACTTCCATCTCTAGACTTACAGAATGCTTATCTATCATCATGGTATTCCACATAGCATTGTTTCTGATCAATGAACCCACTTCACAGCAAATGAAGTATGGGAATGGGTACATGCTCATGAAATTCTCTGGTTTTACAATGTCCCCCATTATCCAGAGGCAGCTGTATTGATATAATGGTGGAATGGCCTTTTGAAAACTCAATTACGGTTCCAACTGGGTGGCAGTACCTTGCAGGTCTGGGGTGATGTTCTCCAGGAGGCTATGTATGCTCTGAATCACATCCACTGTATGGTGCTGTTTCTCCCATAGCCTGGATCCATTGCATCCAGGAACCAAGGGATGGAAATGGGAGTGGCACCATTCACTATTACCCCTAGTGATCCACTGGGAACATTTTTGCTTCCTCTCCCTGCAAACTTGAGCTCTGCTAGTCTACAGGTTTTAGTTGCAGAAGAGGGAGTGCTTTCACCTGGTGAAACAACAATGATTCCATTAAACTGGAATCCAAGACTGCCAGTTGGTCGCTTTGGGCTACTTACACTCATCGATCAACAAGCCAAGAAGAGAATTACTTTACTGGCTTGGGTGATTGACCCTGACTATCAGGGAAAAATAGGACTGCAACTACACAATGGAGGTAAAGAAGAGTTTTCCTGGAATATAGGAGATCCCCTAGGGCGTCTCTTAGTACTACCATGCCCTGTGATTAAAATCAATTGAAAAATGAAACCAGTCCAGGCAGGATGACCAATGGCTCTGAAACTTCAGGAATGAAAGTTTGGGTCACCCCAGCAGGCAAAGAACCATGGTTGTCTGAACTGCTTGCTGAGGGTAAAGGGAACATGGAATGGGTAGTGGAAGAAGGTAGTGATAAATATGAACTATGGCCATGTGATCAGTTACAGAAATGAGGACTATAATGCTGTTTTGTCCACGTTGTAGTATTTAAGTTGTAAGATATCAAGTTTAAGAGTGAATATTACCCAAGGACTTGCACCCTATTCTGGAGAGATTTAATGCATTTCCAGTTGTACATGGGACAGTTGAGTATTGTTAGGTGAGGAAAAAATGTGTCTGTTATTGTTTTCTATGTAGAGATTAAGTATGGTTTAAGGTGATGTGTGTAGCTGCCAAGTTGACAAGAGATGGACTGTCATGGTCACGTTCATGTGTCAACTTAGCCAGCTGGTGGTGCCCAGTTGTGTGGTCCGGCAAGCACTGGCCTGTCTGCTGCTATGAGGAAATTTCATGGACCTAAATCATGATCACATAAGCCATATCCGCAGCTGATTGCATTTGTAATTAGCTAAGGGGAGTGTCTTCTGCAGTGTGTGATGCTTAATCTAATCACCCAAAAGCTTTTAAGGAGGATTCAGAAGAGACAGTCACTCTTCCTACTTCAGCCAGCATCTCCTGAGAGTTCATTGAGGACCTCCATCATTGCTGCCAGTTTGCGGTCTGCCCTACAAACCTTGGTGTTTACATCCCTACAGTATGTGAGAGACTTTAATAAATTTTGTATTTACGGATATCTCCTGCTGATTCTGTTTCTCTAGAAAACTCTAGCTAATACAACTAGCATGATTAACAGCTTTTTAACTCTTTGACTCTTATAATGTGGCTCACGATAATATACTCTGATTCTTCAGTAATCTGCTAATTGTCTTATTTGGAAGACTTGCTTCTGCTATTTATGGCACAGTTTGATGGAGATTATTCAATGTTAGTGATGGATTTTCTTTTGATTTCTTATTAAATGGAGATAAGAAACATTGCCAAATTGGCTTTTTATATTTTGACATCTCTAAGGAGTCAGTTTTATTTTTTTTAAGAAGAAACCCACTACACCCAAGCATGCACTATAAAGTTATAAAACTATAAGAAGCTTGCTTTTGAATGGCTCCTTAAGAACCATCGTAGAAATAGGTGGACTGGATGTGGGCTTAGCAGTTGTTGTTGTAGATGATTCGGCACTTCAGGAGCTTGAGATAATTGTCAATTTTATGTGAATCTCTGCGTAGGCAGTAGAATAGATTATAAAAGGCAAAAAGGCGTGTATCTTCATCGGCCATCTGCAGGGAGGGAAGTCCCGACCAGACGGAGTAGACTTCATTTTCTTTGACTCCAGGATGAACCTAATCATACAAAACACAGTGACTTATTATCAGTGCTATTAGTATTTGTTTAATAGTTGTTCCTTCTAATTGCTGAATTAAGATTTGAGGAAGAAACAGGAATGTCAAACTCTCTAGACAGAGGCATGGATTATTGGGCCAGTGAATCAGAAATGTATTAGTAACCTAAACACTAGGAGCAGAAAGCATGTGATGTTTTCTGACATCTCTATGATCACAGATGAAGTGTATCTCTGCAGGAATAGCTAGCTGGAGAACGGAAAGTTGTTATTTGAATATAGACCTCTATGGGACAAGGGGAAGATGGAAGAGCCTTAATTCTCTCACTTAAGGAACCCTTCCATTTCCTTTTTGTCCCAGATATGCATTATGTACTTTATTTCTTGGGCTTTTGTGGTAGCATTGATGCTATGGCCTCCTCAGTCTCTTCCTTTCCTTGGCAGTTACCTCCAGATCTGTGGGGGAAAAACATACCACCCAATCTGCTTTTGATTTGCTCCCTTTCCGCTCACATCCTTTGAGGTGGTGAGAAAAGAGAAAGAATGACCAGAATTTCAGAAGTGGGTATCCTGGGGTGCTTTGAAGAAACGTTCATCTTTTAGATTCTGCTCTCCAATTTTCTTTCCCTGAGAATATTTTAACCACCTGTCCTTAGGAAAGAGCAAGCATTTGGTAGAATTTTGTGCAATGTGGGAAAGGCTGCCCCTGTCAAGTGCCACAGTACAATTCTAAGATTCACTTACAATAGAATCTATTCCTATGAAATTACTAGTGTCATGAAACGCTTGCTTTAGTTAATAACGGTCTAGAATCCAGAATGCCTAAATTTCATTCTTACAAAATGAGATATCTCAAAACTCATTCCTCATCACAGAGGTCACCTTCTTCATTACAGAAAAAGAAGGAAGCATCAGAAGACTGCTTACCCGGCCAATTATCTTCTCCATGCCCTCTAGAAGTCGTTTGCTTTGTTCCTCAACCTCAATGGCTTTTTCCAGGATAGCGTCTGGGGCTTCTTGCAAACCTCGCACTTCGGTGACTAGATGATATAGAGGGTCATTCCAGGAACGCAGCACCGTGAGTACCAGGTTCAGAAGGTCTTCGTGCTGCGCAGCCACATAAACAATCACATTCATATAAGTATTAATACAATGGGTTTAATTATGTGTGATTTTTACTCAGAGAGGTTGACGTCAAGTAGTTCTTTGTTATTCCTGTGTGTATGCAAAAAATTTTTGTAGATGATAAAAATTCCAAAAATGTAACATTGAAACTATTGGCTTACAGTTTGCTAAAACAAACAAACAAGCACTCTGACTTATTTAAATAACTACTTCTAATGAGAGTTTTGATTTATAATGAAGAGTTTTGTGTTTCCCCTGAAGTTCTCCCTTCTACCCACTCAGTGAGGTCTTTTATGTTTGACTGTTTTGCTTGTCCATGGGAAAAGTGGACAGAAGTTTTGTTGGAATTTGATGTGTGCCTGTAGTACCTGTCTCAGGAAAGACAGTTTCCACCAATGTCAGTGACTAGGGGACCACATCGTTTCCATCCAAGGATTCATTTTTACTAATGAATCAAGAGGTGTATCGATATAAACATTTATGATATGTAGTTTTACATATCATGTAGTGACGAAGAAGACAATAGTCATAAACATGCTTTCCTCAATATATCTCAACCTGTAGGTCCCCATCCTGCTCTCAGAACAGTCTATTTTGTTGATATACAGGTGGATACAGTGGCAGTATTATCTTTAGTAACAGCATCAGTGGATTTGACAGTGGAGATTTGGGTCCCTAAGTTTATGCTTGATACTAGGATTGTACATGAAACTGTTAAGTAGCTGATCATCTCTGATTTAAAATGTTTGCTAAGTTGATGTCCCTGAACTGAACTGGCGGTAACAGAAATGCAGAATAGAGGAGAATTAAAAGGACATGGACATAAGAAGTAGCCTGGGGCAGAGGAGTTTGTGAAGAATCTAGAAGTAGGCATTAGAGGAGTAGAACTAGAAATAAAGAGAGAGCTTCTTTGAAAGGTCTGGGAAGAGATGGCTCAATGAGTGCATTGGTCAGCAATGTTAAGTGCTACCTGTGTAGGAGTTTCTCCTAACGTCTAATAAATAAACTACACTCAAATTTCTTACATAGGCATGAGCTTTGCACACCTCATATTTTACAATAAAGAAGTTCAGTTTAGTTCAGACTTTCATATGAAATATCTGCAGTCTAGACACAGGACATTGGTTAAAACAATGTGGACTGCACGGGCAGTTTATGGATCTATTTATTGTGCTGCTGCAATCTTTAACATTTTATTTTATCCAACTCATCAAATACATATGTAATTTCTCTTTGCTTATTCCTTCTTTGCTTTTTCTCTGCATATGCATTTTGCATTACCTAATACCTACATGTTAATATCAGTGTTTTGCCTCAATTGTCTCTTTAAAAATCCTGAGAAAAAAACTCACGTGGGTCTGTTGGGCTTGCTCCTTGTTGTCAGGAGTAGAGAGGGAAGAAGTATGACAGCTGTTGATGGCCTTCCTTATGAACCCTCTGCCCTGGGCATACTGTTTATCCTGGAGATGATCAAGGAAATTTGATTAGTTGAAATAGTTTGGTCATTGAATAAATGAATCTACTATCAGAATGTGAATACATTGAACAGATGTGTAATAAAAAAAAGAGAGAGCCGTATGAAAATTGGGACTAAGGAAGTAAGAAAGTAACCCTTCTTTCTTTCTGTTATCTCTATAAACTCATTTTTTTAATCAAACTTTAAAAAATTCCAGCCACTTCCCTTCTCTGCAATTCTCTTAATTTCATTCTTCCCACAAGATACTATTTGGAAAGTAAATACTAAAATAGCAAAAATATGAAGCATTAAATATTAACTATTAAGTATCATTTGTTTTTAGTATTTGAGCCAAATACCAGAGTGTATTTAGATACCTGTTCAGCTGCTTAATCTCTTTTGTTTGATGTGGTTCTGAATTGATATGCCTCCCTTAACAGATATGATGAAATTATAATTTTTCTTTGATTAGGCTCTGAATCCATACCGCTCATACCTTACCGTGTTCATCTAACCTGGCAAATAAAATTTTGCTGATTGTGGCACATAAGTCAAAGAAAAGAAGGCATAACATTTTAGAAAGTTTTAAGCAATTGACTGCAAATGAGAACAGAAGAAAACTAGCTAATACGTGGACAAAGAAAACCTAATCTTTAGCAAAACATTGTGAAAGTTTAAGGGATTACTAGGGACGATTTGGAAGATAAAAGATGGCCAGTCAAAAATGAGGAATGAAAGAAAAACCAGTAAGTAAAAGGAATTATATGAATAGTACAGATATTGAGCCATATTCTCTTTGGAGGCCTTTTGATTTACTGAAGCCCTAATCTTTTCTCTGCTCCTGGACTTACTCAGAGGAGTTAACATTCAACTTTCAAAATACCTTAATCAGAAAGAGAATGGGTGTTTCTAATTTTAAGCCACCCTTTTATTGTAGTGATAAACCTATACACTGGAAATCTTAGAACAATGTTTCCTAGCATTTGCGGTTTCTGAAAAATATTAATGTTTGTTTCTTTGACATGGGATTCAGCTTAGTTTAATTTTGTTCAATCTGCCCAAGTCCCTGCAGTGTAGTTCTCATTTATTGGCTATCTCTCCAGTATGCCAGGTGAAGCATGCCTAGGGGGACAGATATGGCCCTTCTGTGCAAGAACAAGAAAGCACAACTTCTCCTTCTTCTCAGCCCCACGTGTTGAGTGTGTGAAAGAACTATTTTAATTTTTAAAAATAAAGTGAATTAAAAGAAACAAAAATGATCATACCCTGTGAAAACAAACACAGAGATTTCCTGAAATTGTCCCTTCTTGTTCCACATTTCAATAGCTGATACCTTTTTTTTTTAATGTATTGAATGCTTATTTTGAAGTTTGTTTCACGAAGTTGACTGGATTAAAGTGTAGTTACCCAGTTGTTCACGTGAAGGTTTCTTCTGGGAAGAAGTGAGAAGTGCAGTACTTACAAATTCGTGGAACATTTCTGAGGAGAGATTATGGATGTAGTGAGACAGGATGACTGCGCGGTCAAACAAGTCCCGGAGGGACACTTGGCAGTTGACGTTTCCGCTGGGACAGATGGGCAGGGAGGCCACGCTCTTGTACAAGAGCAGGTTTGACACCAGCAGCAGCAGAAGTGACCCTGCTTCGATAAAAACATGAGCTACTCTGAAATGATCCATTCAGCTGAGGTTATCAAAAGTAATCCTGTCTAGGGAAGCCTTATCACTCCCCGTTGCCCCCAGCTGCGTGATTTGGTACTGTAATAGCTGAGGGGAAGAATCAGCACCTTTCACTGTGTAAATTTAAGTATATAATTATATTTGCACAGATATGTCGTTTGAGAAGTAGGTACTCCCTGCATTTTTGTATTGTTCCCAGAAGTGCTGCTGTACTTTGCAAACATTTGGAGCTTAAATTAATTTTGAGCCGGGGTGTTCAGGTCATTCTCTCAAGATAGTTTGCTTCCCTGGGAGTTTCTGAAGCATTTTAAGCAGCTGGGCTCTCTAAGAGTTTACAAAATTTTAACTGTATGTTGTCCAATACTTGTATTTTAGACACTGAAATGACCAGAACAGCACCGATGATCTTTGTTTTGTCTTTATGGCTGATAACAAACACATGCTGGCATTGAGTATGAAGAAAATTGTAACATAAAAATGATATATAGCCTGAACCTGCTAATTCATCTTAATAACCTCATGCATTTGCTTGGCACTTTACCAAATGCTTTTTAAAATTTTCTCATTTGAGCTTCACAATAGCCCTGCGAAGTAGACTGGGCCTTCATTATTAACATCACATTATACTGATGAAATAGATGGTTGAGGGAGGTTAAGTAATTTACCATTATTAGGAGGCTGTGCACCAATACTGTGGGCCTTTCCTCTTTTATCTTGTTTCATCGCTCACACCTTGAGCTCTTAATCCACGTATGTGTAGCACTGGCTGCATCAGTAGTCATGGTGGCTCAGTGTTTACAGAGCTTATTGCCATTAGTTGTTAAAGAACAACATGTCTATGATTGCATGATAATGTAGGCTCTAGGAAGCTTGATTTTGCCCACTTTTCTACTCTATCTATAAAACACCCATTTTTAATATCTTAGACAGTGATTAGAGATGGTTTAATTAACAATTTATCTCCTTAGTAGGAAAGCACCTCTAACATATCAGTAATTTACTTTCAAAAAGAAGGTAACAACATGTAGCTACCAAATTAAAGTCAGTTTTTTAACTTGCCGAAAAGATCTGATATAAAAATGTGTTTATCATGGGCGGGCCACAATGGCTAAGTGGCAGAGTTCTTGCCTGCCATGCCAGAGACCTGGGCTCGATTCTGGTGCCTGCCCATGCAAAACAAACAAACAAACAAACAATGTGTTTATCAGAAGACTGAGTTTCCATAGAACCTTTATTAAATTCACTTGGAAATGTCCAAGGTAAAACAGGGGAAATGCTAAAGATTTCTGTGTAAAAAGAATGCCTAAAATAAGTTGGGTATAGAATATAGTTAGATAACCTTTTAAGAGCAGAATTAAAAAAAATAATAATGTTATGAGATGACTCACAGGAGAGATTTTTAATTTTCCAAAGTTATGATAGCTCTAAAACATAAATTTTATACATGGTTTAGTCATAGAATGCAGCTGAATGCACCTTTTATCTACATGTGTAAATAAAATATGCTTTGCAGGTGGAAAAATCAGAATATTGGCTTTAGGAAATTCATAATGGGATAGATCTTCTTTAACTGTGAGTACATTTATCTGAACATCCATTATCTGAGAAATTTTTGCAGTTCAAGATGACAAAGTAAGCACGTTTTTGTTCTTTATTTCATGAGGTGAATTAATTTCTATTTCTTATAAATGCTAAACAAGAAAGTAAAGGTGATTAGTTATTAACCTGTTTTTCCTTTTGAAACATCATTTGTTTTAAACCCAATTGACAGAGGGTATAAAAGATGCCTCTGCTATCATTGCCTGCATTATTGAGCCTCGGAATGGAAGGTCTTCATCAGACTGCTTTAACTTGGCCAATCCATGTAAGTCCTGGGAGATAGAAAATGTTGTATTTCCCTTCTGGATTCATGACAAATCGGACTCACAGTCTCTTTTGATCTTATTCTAGTCCAGGGTCTCTCACCCCTAGCACTATTGACATTTTGGTCTGGATAATTCCTTGTTGTAGGGGACTGTTCTGTGCATTGTCAGGTATTTGTTAGCATCCTTGGCCTCTATCCATTTAACGCCAGTAGCATCCCCTGTGCAGTTAATAATAAGCAAAAATGTTTCCAGACATTGCCAAATGTTTTCTTACAGGAGAAATTACCCCTCGTTGAGAACCACTGTTCAGTTTTATTGTGCCTATGTAGGATGCTTTCCACAATGATGATGATGTAGCGCTTATAAAAGTTGTAAACCTGAAGACCATTGCTAATGGAATTTTAGGTAAAATTTCAAATTAATACCCCCACAGCTGTTGAGTTTTTGCACATACCTTTCAATGATGACCTCTTGTTGTCCATGGTGGTGATAATCAGGGAAAATACTTCGCCAGGGAAGATCTGCGAGTCCTGTAGCTTTCTCTTGCCCAGATATTGGCTTTATAAGCATTTGACATCTTCCTGAATGTATTAATCAGGCATTCCCTTTTCTCCACTTGGTCATCTGTTTCCGTCATTGAGATTACCCCCATAATTTCAAACATCAAATGGTATTTTATTTCTTATTCATATTCAGGAAGACATACTGGGCAGAAATGAACATTCTAGGAAGGATTTTGATTAATTAGACTAAAAGGAAATGAGAGAAATGATGAAGGTGAGATTTGGAGAGTAGGTTGGGTTAGAGGATCTGTAAAACTACAGAAGTCATTTGCTTTAAAATGTAGCTTTATTTCTTTTCAGTTTCTTGAAAATATGGCATTTTATTTCACTTGGATGCTAAATTTCAAGTATTATCAAAAATATTCTCTTTCTACATCTGGATTGCCAGGTGAAGTCAGAATTGCAAAATGTATGACTTAAACCATGAAAGATAGAGTGAGGATTGAAAAAATAGTATTTTCAGTTCCCATTATGCTCTCATTATATTTCCTTCATTTTCCCTTCCTTTTACATATTCTGATTTGTCTTTCTTAAAAATGGCATAGCTTTATGCTTTGTAATGTATGTCTCCAACTGTTTAGCTCTTTCAATTTTAACACATATATAAAGGTATATTATCATTCCCAGCTTATAGATAAGAAACATAGGCTTGGAGAGATTAAATGACAAAGATAAATAAGAAATTATTAGTCATATTAGACCCTGAAAAGATTATAACTTCAAGAGAAATTAGGAGGGATGTGAGGGAGGCTGGAAAATTAATCACTTAACAAACATTGCTGTGTACCCACATCTGTTTCTAAGACGAGCAAGACGTCATCGCTTACCTTTAAGAGTTTATTTTGGGGATGTGATATAGTAGTTTTCAAAGGCAGACACACACACACACAAATCCTGTTATATGATGCAGTAAACCAAAATTCTAGCCAATTATTTCCACTGTCCTCAAGGATTGGGATAGGTAAGGTCTTAATAACTTATGATCACTTTTACCTGACCCCAAGCCACTCTGGGACTAAAGTGACAAAAATTCTTTCATGGGTTCAAAAATTCCCCTCATCATTTAAAGATTTCCTAAATGAAATTATTGTAATGAATAAGAACTAAGTTATTGATGACTTTCTCTAATTTTAAATCCATATGTGGGCATGTAAAACAGTCTGTGACCTCTAATTTCAATTTTGTACTCTTTCTCTTATAGTAATAGGCTGTGACAGATGAAGTAATTTTAAAAAATCTCTTTCTATGGCATTTACTTTATCTGTAGTTGCTAGTGCTCCTTAGGTGCTTCAGCAATTACCTCACTGTCTAATGGCAACTTAAAAAGCCTTATACAAAGATATCTAGAAAACTGTTGTCCTGTTGCTTAAGCTGTCTGAGATTTTTGAATCATAATCAAGTGTGATGATTTATAGGTGTAGTCAATCTGTAAATTGAGTCAGGATTCCATACATTAATCCTAGTTATCCATTTTTCCCTGCATGGTGAAAGTCTGAATTAAGAGAGCAGTGCAGTATGAAAGAGAAATTAATGTTACCCTACATTCCCCTCCTCTCTTAAAAACTTAAGTAAGAAAATCTGCTGTAAGAACTGACAGCTTGGTCTTAAAATTTAAGGGTGTTGCAACTTTTATAGGTAGCCAGGATAAGAGAACCCTGTGAAAACCTGCGTTGTGTTTGTTCAGTAAGGGTCAGTTGATTTATCTGACTCCAAAGAGGGAGGTATGTGTTTCTCTGTAAAATTTATTATGTGCTTTCTTGCTGCACCACAGCCCCGCATTTCCTAACAGGCTATTAAAGTATCTAAATGATGCAAAAGGCTTATGTTGTGCACAAAGTCACAGTCTCTCTATTCTTTCTAACTGCTCTTCATGTCCCCTGTTTTTCACCTTAATTTCTATATGTGCTCTTTTGTGGATTTTTCTCTTTATCAAACTCTGCCCTGAAGGTAGAATAATAAAGAACTTCACTAAGAATTGACTCGTGTACTTTTATTTGCAAAAAAAATGTTTTTTTTGCCAGTCCCATTGAGGAACTGGGCACAAATGAGCAGCTATTTCTAACCTGGGGAATTCCTGATATTCCCGCAGGTATTAGAGACTCCCAGTTTAATAAGTCACGCTCTCAATCTTGAGGCTTATCCTTATGAAATATTTCTGCAATGGCAAAGCTAGGCCAGCATGTAATTATGCCTAAGAGTCATCTCCAGAGAGCCTCTTTTTTTTACCCAAATATGATCTCTCTCCTTGAGCCAGCTCTGCAGATAAACTTACTACCTAGCCCCCCTACTTGGGACATGACTCCCAGGGGCGTAGGTCTCCCTGGCGATGTGAAACATGACTTCTGGGGATGAGCCTGGCCCTGGCATCCTGGCATTGAGAATGCCTTTTTGACCAAAAGGGGGAAAAGGAATGAAACAAAATAAAGTTTCAGTGGCTAAGTGATTTAAAATAGTGTCTAGAGGTCATCCCAGAAGTTACTCTCATGCAAGTTTTAGTCAGATGTTGCAGAATACCATGGTATGCCCAGCCCTAACCAACAGTATTCCTGAAAACCCTGGGGAGTGCCTTGGGCTCTATATAAATCTCTATAATAAAGTTTTTCATAGTAGTTTATTTTTTCAGAAACTTTAGGCCTACAGATGGATCCTATGTCACATAAGCCCTGAAACCCAGAGGTACTAGTCTTTTCAAGAACATTAACCAAGCTTTGTTCCTCTGTGCCATGAGGTCGATGCTGTTTTACTGCATGAAGAAGTCATAATGGTCTTTGCCCAGCTATCACTGAAGATTTAGAGAAAGATCAAATGAGAGAGAGGAGGTTTAACTGAGAAATTAGGATTTAACAAATGACTGACTCATTTTATAGATATTTCTTTTTAGTATCTAGTGTTTTAGAATAGACAGAAGGAAATACTTAAAGTTGTTGAACTGTAATCCAGTAGCCCTGATCTTTGTATTATGTTGTATAACTATATTGAAACAAAAAAAGTCAGTTGCCCATGTTTGTGTGACCCTACTTCTGGATGTTTTGTTTTGTTCCACTGATATATAGATATTTATCTCTGACAATACTACACTGTCTTAGTTAACCTGCCTCTATTCTAGGTCTTAAAATTGGATAGAACGCAATTCTAGTGGTCAGTAAGAGGGAGGGGTAAGGGCTATAGAATATTTGGTTTTTTTTTTTTTTCCTTCTGATTTCTTTTTTTGTAGTAATGCACATGTTCTAAAAAGGATCATGGTGACGAGATCACAACTATGTGATGATACTGTGAACCACTGAGTTTACAAAGTTTGGATGGATTGGATGGTATGTGAATGTGTTTCAATAAAATTACATTAAAAAGTTCATTTGTTTGCCATTATTGATATGAGGACTTGTGATTAAACTAAGAGCTGATGATTAATTTGTGTCTGATTTCTTTTGAGGAGCTAAGCCACACAAATGATGCTGAAGTTTCCAGGCCCTTTTCACTACCTGAAACTAATTGACGATTTTGCCATCCTTTTGAGATGATTTTAATTTTTAATATTGAGAGACATCATTCTTAATTGGTAGTGGACCTTGTATTTTCTTTATATTTTCTTATGTTTATTTAAAGTTGGAAATAATTTTGTTTCTTCTTTTGTCATATTGACAGGAGTACTTTAAATGATTTACATAAGTTGAAAGACGTCTGTTGTCACATATAGTGGGGGATAGTAAAAGGTAAAAAAAGGTAGAGGTTTAAAAAATCATCAGAATAAATGCATCACAAGAATATTTCAATTGATTTTAGTAACAAGTTGTCTAATAAAGTAAAAGTTGCAAATGATAAAATATGCATTGTTTATTATTTCAAAAATTCCAAATAGCTATCTTCCGAAATTTGGACTGAAAGATCAGAGAGGATGTATGCTGTTTTCAGTACAACATATCGGAAGATACGAAGGACCCATTGGAAAGGGTCTGTCACTAGGGTGCATTCTTGAATGGCTGTTTTCAGGATGAGGAGAATTTAACGATTTAATTATTCTATTTTTCAGATGAACTTTATGTGTACTAAGACATACACTTTTTTTCAGGAGTCCCCCTGTTCAGTGCTTGTTGTTTCTTGCTGGCTTTACAGATCATCACCTTCCCTAAGTGACCCCAGAAGACAGATTCTTAATCTTCTGAATCAATTGCCTTGAGGGCAGTTGATCCTTAAATGAGAAGGTCATGATGGAAGATTTGGGAATTTCCTCTGAGATTCCTGTTTTTTAAATTGATGTACGTATCCTCTGAACTAGTTCTGTGAGTTCTGTGTGTTAGTTTATCGTCTGAGTTTCTTGTCACGTGCTTGTTCTGAACCATTTGTACCTTTGGTGGAATTTTAATGTTACCTAATAAGGAAGTACCAGATCTAAGGTTGATTGTCCAGAGATGTCACCGATTCACTTCTGAGACTGCATTATTTTTCAGATAAAAAAACATCGAATATTTGGTTGTATGCTAATGTTAGGTGGGGTAGATAACTTTTCTCGTGAAAGATTCTTCTCGTACATACACACAATCATCGTCAAATGGAAAGTGTATCTCTGAGGTTTATATGTAGTGTGCGGTGTATATATGATCTTTGTCTAATAGGAATTGGGACTCTGAACCATGTGTACTTCCAGAGATAATTTTAAATTATATAATTAGCACAAGTACCACCAAACAGAAGAGAAAGCTGTAGTAATAGGCCAGAGTCCCAGAGGCTCCCTGAACGGACAGACATTAATTCTTTAATTGTTCAATTGTGGTGAAAGTTTGGGGATCGTAGTGGGGCTGGGGGTGCTGAGGCAGTCAACAGGAACCCGGGCACTTAGGAGATCAGGGCCACAGACTGTAATGATCTGTAGGGGAGTATTTCAATATTTTAACAAATCCTAGGTCCATGTACGTACCTGCACGCGATTCTCTCTGTCTTCCTCCACTGCTGATTATTGCAAATATATTGAAAGTACTCAGAGTGAGAAGTAGAGTAGGCTCTTCAAGGAAATTGTTCAATTCTAGCCTATATACCCTTTATCCTCCAATACATTTTTTTGTTAGAATTTGTTTAAAATATCTTAGTTGTGACATATCCATTTATCGTTTTCTTCTTATTTACTCACTGTATGCAACATGTCTTACTAGTGTAATATATACTTTGATAGTCAGGGATTACCTAAAGTGACAATTGCTTAGTAAAGCACTTAATCATTTGGGGTTGACATGGAAGAAAGTGGACATATCAATAAGAACTCATTCCTTATGTAATGCTCTGTTGGCCAAAAGCAATTAAGATATATATATATATAATAGATTTTCAAATGCCAGAGGGAATGTAAATAGGCTATGAAGAGGACTTCTGAGAAAAGACAGATTACAGAAACTTTAGTCTCCAATTCTAATAAAATGATAAAAAAAAAGCTTAAAAATTTAGCAAAATTTCATCAGCTTTCAAAGGTGGAAGAAAATCTCATATTCATTTTTTTCATGGTTCATACCTGGGAATCAATAGATAGAGATAATTTTTAAAAAGAATGATTTAATCATATGGTGTAAAGTTATGGTTATAACTTCTAGAACAATGAAAAACGTATTATAAACCTTCTACCTTGCAAGATGGAAAAAATTATGACCAGCATACATATATATGTATAACATATACACATATACATCCTTATACCAAAAAGACAAGTCATTCCATTTAATAAAAGATAGAAAATGAAGAAAACACAACAGCAAAAATGTAAAATTAGTTTCCAGAGTAAGATGACACATTATGGTATAAGTTTACTTAGCAAAAGAGTTTCAGTTAAAATGTCAGATTCCAATGACATGGTGTATACAAGTGATCTGTCTAAAGCAGTGGTTCTCAAAGGGTAGTGGTGGTGTCAGTGATTCTGCCCCCTCCAAGGGGACATTTGGCAGTGTCTGAAGTCATTTTTGATGATTATAACTAAAGTACAGGAGGCTGGGGGGTGCTGCTGCCAGCCTGGAATTTTGCTGAACATCCTGCAATGCACTGAACAGTCCCCGATACAAAGTATGCCATCCGAAATGTCAATAGTGCTGCTGTTGAGAAACCCTGATCTATAGTGAACTACCAAAGAAAAGTCAAAATATAAATGCAAAAAAATACATCAAATGAATTATTTAAAATTGCTAGAATAGTAGTATTACTAACAGGCAACAAATCTAAGGCAAAATGTTTTAAATTAAGCAAACTTTGTGATATCATGTATAATCAATGAGGGGGATACAGCTGTCAACAATCTTTATCCACTCAATAATAGCATCAACACCTAAAATATATAATAAGGAGAGCTTAATAAAGACTCAAGAGTAGGGGAGGATATGTATGTGTATTTATTTCAAGTACCAGTGAAACATCTACAATAAGTGATATGCTCATTATGCTTAGCCATAATGAGACTGTAGCACTTTTCTAAAAATTAGAATACAAAGCAATAAGAATATATAAGTAGTTTAACTTATTTTATATTTTTCTTATGATGGTTGCTAATGATTAAATTGTTGAAACTGAATAACTACAAGTCCTTATCCGTGTTAAGTTCTTTTGGCACTCAACCCTATAACTCCCCCTTGAGAGTCTTACTCACATTTGCCACTTCACCTGCCATCTCCATGAAGATGATCCCAACTTTTTAACTCTACCGACTTCTCTTCTGAGTTGCCATCCACCCACTAGACATTTCAACCAGTGTCCAAAGATATGCTTAATCATTAAAAGACCATCCATAACAATTCCTCTTATCTCTCAAATCACTATCCCCTCAGTCACCTGCACTGAGTTTATTTCATTATTTCCTTTTCCTTTGGCTTGCTTGCGTCACACTCAACCAGTTGCTATGTCGCAATTATTCTACTTCTCTAACCTCCATAAAATTCTCTTTCCTCCTCTATTGAGGGTATCTTGACCTGAATATTTGTAATATATTGACTGGGATATTTTATGACAGCTTTTCTTCCATTATCTCCTGACTATGTCCACTTCAATTTCAATCTTGTTTTCCATCAGGAAGATTATCTTGAGGGACAATTTCTGATTTGTCTCAATCATAGTATTTGAGATTCAGAGCTAATCTAACCAAATATTGCATTTTATAGGTGAAGAAAATGAGGTAGACATATTTAATTATTGAAAGAAGTGTCACGAGACCTCCAGATCTTTTCCCTGTCAGATAAATAATATTTCTTCTTCCCTTATATACTGATACTCATAGGCTCACTGAGCTTTTTGTGTAGCTCATGCTAAGTCATGTTGTGGAGATACAGATGTAACTTTTAAGATGTATTAAAAAATGCATTATTATTTCAAAGAAAATGCCAAGGTAATTGGGTTCCCAAAGAGAGAGTAGAGAAGAATGGGATGTTTAAAACACTTTGGGGGGCTTTAAAGAAACATGATCACTGTGCAAGAACATTTAAGTGTGATTCAAAACATGTTATAAAAATAGTATGTTCGTTAGATTTTCTTAATGAGTTATGTGGATAAGGATGAAAAGTTATTCAATTTTTTTCTGAAAATTGGTATTTGGTTTATCTTCAATTTTTGTCTTTTAAGAATTCTTTCACTAAGATGAGTCTTGTACATGCCATAAAAAACTTTCATTTAACTTTTTCATTTGTCACTTCTACATCATTAGTAGAAACGAAGTCCAAGAATTCCTGCAGATTAAAAAAAAAAAATAAAAGGTTATCTGTCAATCACATGTGAGAAGCAATGTTATTATTATTATTTCAGGTGGCATTTGAATAGTCTGTCTTCTACAGGACATTTTGTACTCATAAGATTAACTTAATAGAAGAGAAAAACGGGTGTATCTTCCAGAAAGGGCCATTAATTTCAGAAAGAAAAAAGAGAATGGATATAAACTATAAAATCTAGTAATACTGCAGAATAAAAGACGGTCAGAGGCATCCTTACTTGTCAGAGGCAAATACTTGTGTCTCTAGCAGTATCTGAAAACAGAGCTAATGTTTATTGGGATAAAGGGAAATTATGGCTACATATATTGGGAATAATTGTGAAATTGTGGGAATGTTTTCATTGTTTGGCTTATAGAAAGCATTCTCATTATTTTAAGGTCACATTAGGTATTTAAGAACACATATTTAATCATTTAGATTGTTTTTTGAAAGTAAGTGTGTGACGTAACCACTGCTTCATAAATTAATTAAATTCTTAACTACCTAAATAAAATTTAGAAATGAAATAATTAGTCATAGGTTAATCTATTCATAGATTGATTTTTTGATTCGATCTAAAGAAAACTTTAAAATATCAAAAGAGAGGGGTGTTTTCCTCATTATTTTTTTAAGTAATTTCAACAAATATTCATTGCAGTTTACTTGTATACATCTGTTCTGGATCTTACTTTTGGTTAACCACTTAAAAATTTTTTATGTTCATCTTAGCAAATTAAATAAAAACAAGCAGTCAAATTACATGGTAGGCATTGTACACCCTAAGCAACAGTTAGTGAAATCATTAATAATTGTTAGTTTTCAAATACCTTGATCCAAACTGATGATTATAAGAGTGAAAACTCTTTTTTAGTACTCTGGTCAGACTCCTCTAGCTTGTATGCTGATGGGTAGATTTTAAAGATATTTGGGGTCACTTTGTTTGCATATGTGTGAAGAAAGCAGTAGTTGTATACTATTATCCCTTCCACATCATGACTTTCCCTGCATGGTTTTATTATACTGCAGGTTCGCATATGAAATTAAATGGAAATTTTTTTATGGGTTTTGTGGAAGCCACCATTTTGGCATTGAGTCGACTGTAATGCATATCAAGAAAAAAGAAAAGGAAATCCATGAAGCCTTTGCTGCAGCTACACCAGCAGCTACAAAGCATTTGCATAAACCATGAAATCCGCATCTCTCTTGTGTAGAAAGTGCAGCATTCTTTTGGGTGCAGGATTGTTATAAAAAGGCATTCTGGTAGATTTTGGCATCATGCGAGAAAGGCTAAGTCCTTATATGACCCCTTAAAGGGAAATGAAGGTGAAGGGTCTAATCCTATAGATTTTCAGTCCAGCAAATGCTGGTTTGAAAATTTAAAAAAAGGTTTAGACTATATAAGATAAAAGAAATGGGAGAGGCGGTGTCTGCTGATCCACAGGTGCTAGGGAGTTTCCTGAAACCCTGGAAAAAATAAATCTTGTTTGGATTTTCCAGATCAGGGGGTGCTGTGCCATGTGGGATTACTTGGATAATTATCACAAATCTCATCATAAATAAAAAATATATTGCATGTAAAATATAGTTTAATTCCTTATCAGTGTTTAAAAGTTTTTAGAAATTTTATCTTTTAAAAAAATTGCATGTAATATTTCCATGATATGAGGCATTTCTAGGAATTCAAATAAAAATAAATATCCCATAAAAATGATGTTATTGAAGCTTTCAGTGACTTTGTAGGAAGGTCAAGGATATGAAAGTGGAAATGAGACAGCTTTTGATGGATTTAAACATTTCATATAATATTTATATAAAACAAAAGGTGAAAAAATAAGGTACAGATAACATTTTATCACCCAGACACATTTCCACTAATAACCACTGCTTCATAAATTAATTAAATTAAAATGCACACCTGCATCATATTTGTGTTTAAAAATTGATTAAAAGTAGAATATACTTTCCTGTTTGGCCAAATCCTTAATGAATATATTTGCAGTTAATAATTGCAGTCCACCTTTACAGCTTTCCTGTTCATTTTCTTTGCTTAAATCCCAAGCAGCCAGATTTCCAAGGTTCAGACTAAAGGCTTTGTGAAATGTCATAGGTTTGTCCTTGTCAAAAAAAAATGCTCAAGTCTTTCCTTATAGTTTATTCCATGTCATTGCAAGCATAAGAAACATTATCATCCTAAACAGAAAACTAAAAATGATATTTTGTAATGTTATTAAATATATATATATATTTTCCTTTTCAGTGGACAAGTTTTAGCATAGTTCATAAAGAATGACATTAAAATTTTCTTTCATTACAATACCAAATTACAAGTTTTTATCTTAAGCTTTATCTTTTCAGGAGGGCTTTATAGGAGTAAGCTCCAGGATTTTGAATGAAAATATATGCTTATTTCTCTGAACAAATTGTTGTTTACTAAGAAATTATATAGACTTGCATAAATCATTGAATAAGGAAAAAGAAGCTTTGGATTACTTTAATTATATTATTGCCTCCATTTATGGCTTATTAGAGCTGTACTTACATGATTGTGACAAAGTAGTTACTTTATTACCAAATTGCATGTGATTTGTCCTGGTTTGTGAAACTTTCTGATGCTGCCGTGTTCCCTGCTGCTCATGATGCTTTGTAAACCAGCCATGGTCAGCCAGTCTCAGTTACATTTAATCCTGCCAAGGTATCATGAAGTCAAATAGGCCAGCTAACTCATTTGGAACAGTGGTCTATCTGAGCAGGGTATTAATTTGATGAAATACTGAATAATGTTTAGAATGTTCTTGGAATATCAAAATATACATTTATGATAATCTATTACAGCAAAGAATGATCCTAAAATGTAATAGCTTAAAACAACTGTCAATTTATTATTTTAAAATTATTTTAATTAATTTATTTATATTAGCTTTTTTTAATTATATAATATAATTTATATACAAAGCAAAGAAAGAAAAAGAAATAGTCTTCAAAGCACTCCTCAACAAGTAGTTTCAGGGCAGATCCCAGAGTTTGTCATGGGCTACCATACCATCATCTCAGATTTTTCATTCTAGCTGCTCCAGAACATTGGAGGCTAGAAGGAATCAATATATTTTTATCATTATAATCAATTTTTCTTTTTGTGAAAAATAACATATATGAAAAAGAAATACATTTCAAAGCACAGCACCACAGTTAGTTGGAGAACAGATTTCAGAATTTGGTATAGGTTACAATTCCACAATTTCAAGATTTTATTTCTAGCTACTCTAAGATACTGGAGACTAAAAGATCAGTTTAATGATTCAGCAATCATATTCGTTTGTTAAACCCTACCTTCTTTGTATAACTCCACCATCACCTTTGGTCTTTCTCTCCCACTCTTTAGGGGTATTTGGGCTATGGCCATTCTAACATTTTTATGTTGGAAGGGCCTGTCAGTAATATGGAGTAGAAAGATGGAACTAGCTGATGTTCTGGAGAGGCTGGGCCCTCTAGGTTTCAGAACTTATCTGGTCCAGGGACCCATCTGGAGGTTGTAGGTTTCTGGAAAGTTACCCTAGTGCATGGAACCTTTGTAGAATCTTAAATATTGCCCTAGGTGTTCTTTAAGATTGGCTGGAATAGTTTTGGTTGGGGTTTGGCAAATTATGATAAGTAGATATGTCTAGCTGAAACTTGCATAAGAGTGACTGGCAGAGGAGACTCTCGATTTTATTTGCTTTCTCTCAGCCACTGATACTTTATTAGTTATGCCTCTTTCCCCCCTTTTGGTCAGGATGGAATTGTTAATCCCACGGTTCCAGGGCCAGACTCATCCCTGTGAGTCATCTCCCATGCCTCCAGGAAGACTTCCATCTGTGGATGTCATGTCCCACATAGTGGGGAGGGTATAATTTCACTTGCAAAGTTGGGCTTAGAGAAAGTGAGGCCACATATAAGCAACAACAGAGGTCCTCCAGAAGTAACTGTTAGGGAGTCAGACGTCCACGATGGCGGCTTAGTGATGTGTGGAATTTAGTTCGTCTTCCAGAAGTAACTCTTAGGGAGTCAGAGGTCCAAGATGGTGGCTTAGTGATGTGTGGAATTTAGTTTGTCCTCCAGAACAGCTAGTAAATAGCCAGGAACAGTACAGAACAACTGCTGGGGCCACATAAGTGTCTGGACACATAACATACCCCAGTCTGAACAAGGTGGACTAGTTGCCATCCCACCCTGAACTGTGAGTCCTCCAAGCTGTGGGCTGCGTCCCAGAGGGGAAAGCAAAGAGACTTTACTAGCAGCAAGAGGTTGAGCTCAGCAAAGCTCCAATTGTGGAATTAATTAACAAATTCTGACTGCTAAAAATAGGCCTCCAGCTCAGCTGAACCTCGAGTAAAAGCTGAGTTTGCTCATTTTCTCCCTGGCACAGAGGGGGCAGGACTTTCAGAAAAAGAAAAAAAAAAAAAGAGCGTTCTTTGAATCAGACAGCACAAAATACTTGAAAGGGTCTGGGCCCTGAAGGAAAGGAGGGAGCACATAGGACCTGGAGATTCACAGAGCAACGTACCAACTTAAACTCTTTTTTTTTTTTTTTAACATGGGCAGACACCGGGAATCGAACCCTGGTCCTCGGGCGTGGCAGGCAAGCGTTCTTACCTGCTGAACCACTGTGGCCCACCCCCAACTTAAACTCTTGATTGACAAACCTGAGGAAAAGGGGTCCTGCTCTGAAAAGGATTTTTTTTTTTCTTTTCTTTGTTTTGTGGCTGTGTTTCTACAGTTTGACTGCTCTTTGGATACAACTGCAGGGCTTCTCAGGATCCAACTGCCTTAGGCAAGAGCAGAATTAAGCTTGTCTGAGAACTTGTCTGGAGACTGTGCCTTCCCCAGGAGAGGGTTGGGGCCCAGCTTAGGTGTATTCCTTCCCTCAAGGATTTCAGACCCTAAGATCTGGAAAACTGAAGAGATGAAAACTAGCCTACAACCTCTCCTCTGTCTCAACCATGCCCCCGGTAGGGAGAGTCTGCTGAAGTTAAAGCTTTTGCATTGCTTTATGCTTGTGGGACCTGCAGGGAGACAGGTGCCACATACTGGGCAGGACAGGAAAAACACAGACTCTAGAGGCTTCATAAGAAAGTCTTGCAACCTACTACGTCTCACTCTCAGAGAAAACTCTTTCCTCCTGAGAGGAGGCCAGTTTGGTCTGGGAAAATCTGGCTGGGGTCTATAATACCTAAGTGGACCCTCCTAAGGAGGGGAAAAAGAGACACCATACAGGCAGGGCAAGAAACAAGAAAACAAGAACTGAAAAATTCTGATCTGTTAAACAAAACCTAAGCTAGAGGTCTGGAACAAGCTGAATTGAATGTCAGAGAAGAGATAGACAACAAAGTCATCCAGCAAGAAAATCCTAGGTTAAAAAAAGTGAAAACAATGTCCAGAACAAATTAATTAAGGAAATTAAATGTCTAGATGCCAGCAAAAACTAACAAATCATACTAGGAATATTGAAGATATGGCTCAGTCAAAGGAACAAACCAGTGATTCAAATTAGATATAGAAGTTAAAACAATTAATTCAGGATGTTTGAACAGACATGGAAAACCTCATCAAAAATCAAATCAGTGAATTGAGAGAGGATATAAAGAAGGCAAGGGATGAACAACAACAACAAAAAAGAAATTGAAAGTCTGAAAAAAACAAATCACAGAACTTATGGCAGTGAAAATCTCAGTAGAAGAGATTAAAAAATAGTGGAAACCTACAATGTTAGATTTCAAGAGGCAGAAGGTAGTATTAGTGAGCTGGAGGATGGGACATCTGAAATCCAATCAGCAGAAGAAAATATAGGGAAAAGAATGGAAAAATATGAGCAGGAACTCGGAATTGAATGACAACATGATGTGCATGAATACATGTGTGGTGGGTGCCCGAAAAGGAGAAGAGAAGGGAAAAGGAGGAGAAAAACTAATGGAGGAAATTATCACTGAAAATTTCCCAACTCTTAGGAAAGACTTAAAATTACAGATCCAAGAAGTACAGTGTACCCCAAACAGAAAAGATCCAAATAGTCATACTCCAAGACACTTACTAATCAAAATATCAGATGTCAAAGAGAAAGATAGAATTTTGAAAGCAGTCAGAGAAAAGCAGTCCATCACATACAAGGGAAGCCCAATAAGAGTACACATAAATTTCTCAGCAGAAACCACGAAGATGAGAAGACAGTAGTATGATATATTTCAGATACTAAAAGAGAAAACCTGACAACCAAGAATTCTATATCCAGCAAAACTGTCCTTCAGAAATGTGGGTGAAATTAAAACATTTTCAGACAAAAAAAAAAATCTGTGAATGAATTTGTGACCAAGAGAATGGTTCTGCAAGAAATACTACAGGGAGCAATAGAGACAGATAGAAAGAGACAGGATGGGACTTCTGAAATCCAATGAGTAGAAGAAAATATAGGGAAAAGAATGGAAAAATATGAGCAAGGACTCAGGGAATTGAATGACAATATGATGTGCGTGAATACATGTGTGGTGGGTGTCCCAAAGGAAGCAGAGAAGGGAAAAATATGAGCAGGAAAAGACAGGATAGAGAGGTGTGTAGAAGAGTGTAGAAATGAAGAATATCAGTAAAGGTAAAAAGAAAAATTAGACATGACATATAAAATCCAAAAGGCAAAATGGTAGAAGAAAGTACTGCCCTTACAGTAGTAACACTAAATGTTAATGGATTAAACTCCCAAATCAAAAGACATAGACTGGCAGAATGGATTAAAAAACTGTCTACAGGAGATGCATTTTAGAACCAAGGATAAACATAGGTTGAAAGTGAAATGTTGGGAAAAAATATTTCATGCAAACAACAATCAGAACAGAGCAGGAGCAGCTATACTAATATCCAACAAATTAGACTTTAAATGTAAAGTTAAAAGAGACAAAGAAGGACACTGTATTAATAAAGGTGCAGTTCAACAAGAAGATATAACAATCATAAATATTTATACACCAAGCCAATGTACTCCAAAATACATGAGGCAGACACTGAAAAGAGAAATAGACATATCTACCATAATAGTTGGAGACTTGAATTCCTGCTCTCATCATTGGACAGAACATCTAGACAGAGGATCAATAAATAAACAGAATTTGAATAATACAATAAATGAACTATACTTAACAGACATTTATAGAACATTACACCCCATAACATCAGGGTACCCCTTTTTCTCAAGTGCTCATGGATCATTCTCAAGGATAGACCACATGCTGGGTCACAAAGCAAGTCTCAATAAATTTAAGAAGATGAAATCATACAAAAACACTTTCTCAAATCATAAAGGAATGAAGTTGGAAATCAATAATATGCAGAGGGCCAGAAACTTCACAAATATATGGAGGCTCAACAAACAAGCAACCAGTGGGTCAAGGAAGAAATTACAAGAGAAATAAGTAAGTATCTCAAAGCAAATAAAAATGAAAACACTATGAATCAAAATTTATGGGATGCAATAAAGGCAGTGCTGAGAGGGAAATTTATTGCCCTAAATGCCTGTATCAAAAAAGAAGGAGCAAAACCCGAGAAATTAACTGTTCACTTGGAAGAACTAGAGAAAGAACAGCAAACTAACCTCAAAACAAGCAAAAGGAAAGAAATAACAAAGATTAGAGCAGAAATAAATGAAATTGAGAACATGGAAACAATTGAGAAAATCAACAAAACCAGAAGCTGGTTCTGTGGGAAAATCAATAAGTTTGATGGACACTTGACAAGTTGACAGAAAGAAGAAGAGAGAGGATGCAAATAAAATTTTTAAATGGAAGAGGAGATAAACACTGACCCTGCAGAAATAAAGATGGTAATGAGAGGATACGATGAACAACTTTATACCAATAGACTAGACAACGTAGATGAAATGGACAGCTTCCTAGAAAGGCATAAACATCCAACATTGACTCAGGAAGAAATAGATGACCTCAACAAACCAATCACGAATAAAGAAATTAACTTGGTCATTAAGAAGTTTCCCAAAAAGAAAAGTCCAGGACCAGATGGCTTCACACGTGAATTTTACCAAACATTCAAGAAGGAATTAGTACCAACCCTGCTCAAACCCTTCAAAAACATTGAAGAGGAGGAAAGGCTACCTAACTTATACTATGAAGCCAGCATCACCCTCATACCAAAGCCAGACAAAGATACTACAAGAAAAGACAATTACAGACCAATCTCTCTAATGAATATAGATGCAAAAATCCTCAACAGAATTCTTAAAAATTAAATCCAGCAGCACATTAAAAGAATTATACACCATGACCAAGTGGGATTTATTCCAGATATGTGAGGATGGTTCAATATAAGAAAATCAATTAATGTAATACACCATATCAACAAATCAAAGCAGAAAAACCACATGATCATCTTGATTGATGCAGAAAAGGCATTTGACAAAATTCAGCATCTTCTTGATGAAAACACTTCAAAGGATAGGAATAGAAGGGAGCTTCCTCAACATGCTAAAGGAAATATATGAAAACTCCAAAGCTAACATCATCCTCAATGGGAAAAGACTGAAAGTTTTCCCCCTAAGGTGAGGAACAAGACAAGGATGTCCACTATTACCATTGTTATGCAACATTGTGTTGGAAGTTCTAGCCGGAGAAATTAGACAGGAAAAAGAAATACAAGGTGTCAAAGTTGGAAAGGAAGAAGTAAAACTCTCACTTTTTGCAGATGATATGATACTATAGTTGAAAAACCCTGAAAAATTCACAGCAAACTACTAGAGCTAATAAATGAGTACAGCAAAGTGGCAGGTTACAAGAACAACACTCAAAATCTGTAGTGTTTCTATACATTAGTAATGAGTAATCTGAGGGGGAAATCAGGAAAAAAATTCCATTTACAATTGCAACCAAAAGAATAAAATAGTTAGGAATAAATTTGAGTAAAAATACAAAAGACCTATACAAAGAAAACTAGAAGAAATTGCTAAATCACAGAAGACCTAAATAAATGGAAGGGAGTACTGCATTCATGGATTGGAAAACTAAATATAGTTAAGATGTCAATTCTACCTAAATTGATTTATATATTCAATGCAATACCGATTAAAATCCCCAAAACTTATTCCGTAGAAGTAGAAAAATCAATAACCAAATTTATCTGGACAGGCAGGGTGCCCTGAATAACTAAAAATATCCCGAGAAAGAAGAATGAAGTCAGAGGTCTCACACTAATTGACTTTAAGGTGCATTATGAAGCTACAGTGGTCAAAACAGCATGGTACTGGCATAAAGATAGATATACTGACCAATAGAATTGAATAGAGTGTTAAAATATAGACCCTCTCATCTGTGGACAATTGATGTTTGATAAGGCAGTCAAGCCAATTCACCTGGGACAGAACAGTCTCTTCGATAAATGGTGCTTGTAGAACTGGATATCCACATGCAAAAGAATGAAAGGGGATCCATAGCTCACTCCCTATATAAAAATTAACTCAAAATGGATTAAAGACCTAAACTTTAGATCTAAGACCATAAAACTTTTAGAAGAAAGTGTAGGGAAATATCTTATAAATCTTATAATAGGAGGCGGTTTCCTAGATGTTACACCCAAAGCACAAGCATTGAAGAAAGAAAAAGACAAATAGGAACTCCTCAAAATTAAATATTTTTGTGCATCAAAGAACTTTAAGAAAGTAAAAGTCTACTCAATGTGAGACAATATTTTGAAGCAATATATCAGATAAGGTCTAGTATCCAGAATATGTGAAGAGATTGTTCAACTCAACAACAAAAAGACAACCCAGTTACAAAATGGGTAAAAGGCATGAACAGACACTTCTCGGAAGAGGAAATACAAATGGCTAAAAGGCACATGAGAAGATGCTCAGCTTCTCTGGATACTGAGGAAAATGCAAATCAAAACCACGAGATATCATCTCACACCCACCAGAATGGCCATTATCTATAAAACAGAAAATGATGAGTGCTGGAAAGGATGTGGAGAAAGAGGCACGCTTATCCACTGTTGGTGGGAATATAAAATGGTGCAACTACTGTGAAAGGCAGTTTGTCGATTCCTCAGGAAGCAAAGTATAGAATTGCCGTGTGATCCGGCAATAACATTACTAGGTATCTATTCAGAGGACATGAGGGCAAGGACACAAATGGACATTTGCACACCAATGTTCAGAGCAGCCTTATTTACAGTTGCCTAGAGATGGAAACAGCCCAGATGTCCATCAACAGATGAGTGGCCAAACAAGCTGTGGTATATATGTATGATGGAATATTATGCAGCTGTAAGACAGAATGAAATCATAAAGCATGTAACAACATGAATGGACCTTGAGGACATTATGCTGAGTGAGATTAGCCAGAAACAAAAGGATAAATACTGTATGGTCTCACTGATAAGAACTAACATTAATGAATGAACTTGGAGAATTTCAGTTAAGAACAGAGACCATCAGGAGATAGAAATAGGGTAGATTTTGGGTAATTGGAGGGGTACAGGTTGTGCAACAGGACTGATGGCAAAAATTCGGAAACGGATAGCACAACACTACCTAATTGTAGCATAATAATGTTTAGTACACTGAATGAAACTGAATGTGAGAATAATAGAGTGAGGAGGGCTGGGGCACAAATGAAACCAGAAATAAAGATAGAGGATTGATTTGAACAGTGAATAAAAAAGTATTTGCAAAGTCCGCTTTGGGAAATGGTGAGAAGCAGGAAGATGCAACTTCCCCATTTGAAGAATTCCTGATATTCTCACAAGCAGTGGAGACAACCAAATCAATAGGCTGAGTCCTCAATCTTGGGGTTTGTTCATATGAAACTTATCCCCATGAAGGATGGACTAAGCCTACTTAAAATTAGGCCTGAGTCACCCCCAGAGAACCTCTTTTGTTGCTCAGATGTAGCCTATCTCTCTTTCAGCCAACATGACAAGCAAATTCACCATCCTTCCCCTCTCTACATGGGGCATGGCTCTCAGGTGTGTAAACCTCCCTGGCAACATGGGACAGAAATCCTAGAATGAGTTGGGGCTCAGCATCAAGGCATTAAGAAAACCTTCTTGACCAAAAGGGGGAAGAGAGAAGTGAGACAAAATAAAGTGTCAGTGACTGAGAGTTTTCAGAGTTGAGAGGTTATCCTGGAGGTTATTCTTACACATTTTATAGATATCCCCTGTTTAGTTTAAGGTGTATTAGGCTAGAGCGAAGTGCCTGAAACTGTGGAACTGTGTTCCCATAGCCATGTTTCTTGAAGGTGAATATATAATGATAGATCTTATGCAGTGTGACTATGTGATTATGAAAACCTTGTGTCTGATGCCCCTTTTATCTATGATATTGACAGATGAGTAGAAAAAATATGGATTGAGAATAAATAAATAAAAGGGGAACAAATGTTAAAATAAATTGAGTAGATTGAAATATTAGTGAACAATGAAAGGGAGTAGTAAGGGGTATAGAAAAAAATAGGGGGAACAAAGGTTAAAATATATTGAGTAGATGGAAATAGTAGTGGTCAATGAGAGGAAGGGGTAAGGAGTATGGTATATATGAGTTTTTTCTTTCTATCTCTTTTTCTGGAGTGATGTAAATGTTCTAAAAAATGATCATGGTGATGAGTATACAATTATGTGATGATATTGTGAGTCATTGATTGTACACCATGCACTGAACGTTTGTATATTAAGAATGTTCATGTTTGTATGTTGTTTTGGTTTGATAAAAAATAAATGAAAAAAAAAAAGAAGTAACTCTTAGGCATACTTGTAAACAGGCAAAGCAGATCAAGGGCTTGGTCTATTGATTTGGGTGTCCCTAGTATTTGACACAGTATCAGGAGTTTCCCCTGTGATAAAGTTTGGTAGTTCCATATTTTTCTCCCATCCCTCAAGGGACTTTGCCAATACTATTGGATTATTTACCTAATATATTCTATGATGTATCTAGGCATCACATTAAGCTATACAGGATTAAAGGCCCTCATTCTCATTCTGGGTTCTGTGTTTCGATGGTTCAAGTGAGCTATCCAGACAGCTTGAGTTAGATTACATGCTGCAGAAAATTTAGATTCCAGACAAAACATACCTTTTTTCCTTTGGTCTCAAAGAATAGGTGCTGTTCTAAAATATAGACAATGTCTTCCTTACCCCTGTGTTCTCAGTTAACTTAGTTTTGACCTGATTGACTTCATTCTTATCTCTAAATACCAGGTTATACATATTTAAAACAGTCTCTCAAAATCCAGAAATAATGATTATCACTCTAGACTAAATGTGTCTGCTATAAATGAGCTTACACTCTAGGTCCTGTTTTCTTACCAGCATTTTCTAAAGGAGACCATACAATAATTGTTCTTTCATTTCTGGCTTATTTTATCTCACCAAATGTCTCAGGTTCATCCACATCATAGTAAACCTCATGACTTCATTCCTTTTTTGTAGTAGCACAATATTCATTCATATGTATACAGTATCTTTCACCAGTGTACTTCTCAGTCAGTGCATCCTTCAGCCATTTGCATTCATTAGGCATCATGTGTTATGCCCAAAGTCCAGAGTCCATCAACACTCTCAATTTTAGATAATTTTATTGTTCTAGTGAGAAAGATAACCAATAAACACATCCTCACTAAATAGAAAACCTAAACCTTAACTGTTTTCCCTCCCTCCGTTATTTACCCCTGGTGTTGCTGTGGTACTGCTGAAGTTTTCCTGTTAAATAGCCCATAGCATGCAATAGCAGTTTTCCCCCTGTACCCTGTGCTTAAATACTCTTTGTACATGAATCATACCTTTGAAGTAGTTCTTGCAAGAACTTATTTATATTTCTAGTGTTAATCAGTGAGACACACCAGTCTATATAACCCTTTCATTCATGTTCACCTTCAACATGGTGATATGACTTATAGACCCATTAGAGAACTGCCCTCACTTCTATCTATTCCCTTACTTTTGAGAGCAGCCTCATTAGCTAAATGTTCACCCATCTCTAGCTTCTGTGTATCTCTAAGTCCCCTATATTCTGTATCATAAGCCTCTGATTTTACCTTTACCATGGTCATAAAAGCAGAGTCATACCGTATTTATCCTTTTGTGTCTGGTTTATTTCCCTCAGCATTCTGTCCTCAAGGCTCATCCATCTTGTGATATGCTTCAGGACGTCATTTCATCTTACTGCTGCATAATATTCCATCACATGTATGTATCACATTTTGTTAATCCCCTTGTCTGTTGATGGGCATTTGTGTTGTTTCCATCTTTTGGCGACTGTGAATAATGCTGCTGTGAGCATTAATATGCAAGCGTCTGTTTGTGTCACTGCTTTCAGCTCATCTGGGTGTATATCAAGTGGTGCTATTGCTGGGTCGAAGGGTAACTCGATATTTAGTTTCCTGAGGAACTGCCAAACTGTCTTCCATAGTGCCTGCACCATTATACATTCCCACCAGCAGTGCGTAAGTGTCCCAGTTTCTCCACATCCTCTCTAACATTTGTAGTCTCGTTTAATAGAATCTATTCTTATAGGTGTGAGGTGGTATCTCCTGATCTGCATTCCCTTATAGTTAATGAAAATGAGCTCCTCTTCATGTGCTTTTGAGCCATTTGTATTTGCTCTTCAGAAAAATGCCTCTTCATATCTTTAGCCCATCTTATAATTTTGTTGTTCTTTTGTTGTTGAGTTTTATGATTTCTTTATGTATACAGAATATCAAACCTTTGTCCGATGTGTGATTTCCAAATATTTTCTCTCATTGACTTGGCTGCCTCTTCACCTGTTTGACAGAGTCTTTGAGGTGCAGAAGCATTTGATTTTGAGGAGTTCCCTTTTATCTATTTTTTCTTTTGTTGCTTGTGCTTCTGGTGTAAAGTTTAGGAAGCTACCTCCTATTACTAGGTCTTGAAGATATTTCTTTGCATTTTTTTCTAGAAGCTTTATGAAACTAATTCTATATTTAGGTTTTTGATCCACTTTGAGTTAATTTTCATATAGGGTATAAGGTAAGGGTCCTCTTTCATTCTTTTGGCTATTGATATCCAGTTCTCCCATGCCCATTTATTGAAAAAAAAAAAAAACTATTTTGTCCCAGTTCAGTGGATTTGGGGACCTTGTCAAAAATCAGTTGACCATAGATTTGGTGGTCTGTTTCTGCACTCTTGACTTGATTCCATTGGTCAGTACTTCTGTCTTTGTGCCGGTACCATGCTGTTTTGACCACTGTGCTTTTATAGTAAGTTTTCACCTCATTCTTCTTTTTAAGGATGTCTTTAGCTATCCAGGGTCTCTTTCCCTTCCAGATGAATTTGGTAACTAGCTTTTCCAAGTCTTCTAAGTAGGCTGTTGGAATTTTGATTGGTACTGCATTAAATCTGTAGATCAGTTTTGGTAGAATTGACATCTCAACTATTTTTAACTTCCTATCTATGAGCAAGGAATGTCTTTCCACCTATATAGATCATCTTTGATTTGTTTTAGCAATGTTATGTAGTTTTCTGTGTATATATCCTTTATGTCCCTAGTTAAGTTCATTCTAGGTTCTTGATTCTTTTAGTTGCTATTTTGAATGGAATTTTTTTCTTAATTGACTCCTCATGTAAGTCATTGCTTGTGTTTAGAACAGTTACTGATTTTTGCATATTTATTTTATATCCTGCCACCTTGCTGAATTTGTTTGTTAGCTCAAGTAACTTTGTTGTAAATTTCTCAGGATTTTCCAAGTATAGTATTATGTCATCTGCAAGTAATGAAAGTTTTACTTCTTCCTTTACAGTTTTATTTCTGTATAGGATGCCTTTTATTTCTTTTTCCTGCCTGATTGCTCTCTCTAGAACTTCTAGTACAATGTTGAATAATAGTGGTGACAGAGGACATCCTTGCCTAGTTCCTGATCTTAGGGGGATAACTTTCAGTCTCTGTTCATTGAATATGAGGCTGGCTATCAGTTTTTCTTATATACCCTTTATCGTATTGAAGAAGTTATCTTTGATTCCTATCTTTTGAAGTGTTTTTATCAGAAAAGGATGTTGAATTTTGTCAAATGCTTTTTTCAGCATCAATTGAGATGATCATGTGATTTTTCCCTTTCAATTTGCTAATGTGCTGTTTTACATTAATTGATTTTCTTGTGTTGAACCATCCTTGCATTCCCAGTATAAACCCCACTTGGTTGTGGTGTTTAATTCTTTTAATCTGTTGTTGAATTCGATTTGCTTGTATTTTGTTGAGAATTTTGGCATATATGTTCATTAGGCATATTGGCCTGTAGTTTTCCTTTCTTATAGCATCTTTACCCGGTTTTGGTATTACAATGATACCTGCTCCATAAAATGAGTTAGGTGGTGTTCCTTTTTCGTGAATTTTTTGGAAAAATTTGAGCAAGATTGGTCTTAGTTCTTTCTGGAATGTTTGATAAAATTCCCCTGTGAAGCCATCTGACCCTGAGCTTTTCTTTATAGGAAGATTTTTGATGACTTATCGAATCTCTTTACTTGTGAGTGGTTTGTTGAGATCTATTTCTTCTTGAGTCAGTGTAGCTTGTTTGTGTGTTTCCAGGAATTTGTCCATTTCATCTAAGTTGTCTGATTTGTTGGGCAATAGTTGTTCATAGTATCCTCTTATGATTTCTTTTATTTATTTAGGGTCTGTGGTAACACACCTCTTCTCATTTCTGATTTTTCTTATCCTTTCTCTTTTTTTGTCAGTCTTGGCTAGTGGCCCATCAATTTTATTGGTTTTCTCAAAGAGCCAACTTTTGGTTTATTGATTTTTTTTCTATTTTTCTTTTGTTCTCCCATTCATTTAACTCTGCTCTAATCTTTGTTATTTCTCTTCTTCTTGTTGCTTTGATGTTAGTTTGGTGTTCTTTCTCAAGTTCTTCCAGGTGAGAAGTTAAGTCCTCGATTTTTGCTCTTTATTGTTTTTTTTTTTAATTATGTTTTGTTTGTTTGTTTGTTTTGGCATGGGCAGGCTCTGGAAATCAAACCTGGTCTCTGGCATGGCAGGAAAGAAGTCTACCACTGAGTCACCATTGTACCAACCCTCTTTCTTGTTTTTTCATACAGGCATTTAGACCAATAAATTTCCCTCTCAGCACAGTGTTTGCCACATCCCCATAAATTTGTATATATTGTATTCTCATTTTCATTTGTCTTCAGATAGCTTCTGATTTCCCCAGCAATTTCTTCTTTGACTGATTAAGAGTGTGTTATTTAATCTCCATATATTTGTGAAATTTCTCCTTCTTTTTTTGGTTGTCATTATCCAACTTCATTCCATTGTGATCAGAGAAAGTGCTGTGAATAATTTTAATGCTTTTAAATTTATTAAGGCTGATTTTGTGCCCCAGCATACAATCTATCCTGGAGAATGTTCCATGAGCACTAGAGAAAAATGCATATCCTGGTGTTTTGCAGTGTAATGACCTATATATGTCTGTTAGGTCTAACTCATTTATCAAATTGCTTAACTTCTCTATTTCCTTGTTGATCTTCTGTCTGGTTGTTCTTTCTATAGAGGAGAGTAGTGTATTGAGGTCTCCTGCTATTATTGTTGAAACATTCATCACTCCCTTCAGTTTTGTCAGTGTCTGTCTCATATACTTTGGAGCTCCTTGACTGAGAGCATAAACATTTATGATTGTTATTTCTTCTTGGTGAATTGTCCCTTTTATTAATATATAATGTTCTTCTTTGTCTCTTATGATGTCTTTATACTTAAATTCTATTGTCTGATATTAATATAGCTACTCCTGCTTTCTTACGGTTATAACTTGTATGGAACATTGTTTTCCATCCTTCACTTTCAATCTGTTTGCATATTCTGTCTGAGATGAGTCTCTTATAAGCAACATACAGCTGGATTATATTTCTTAATCCATTCTGCCATTCTATATCTTTTCATTTTTTTTGAATGAGCAGGCACTTGGAATTGAATCCTGTTCTCCGGCATGGCAGGGGAGAATTCTGCCACTGAGCACATTGCCCTGCCAATCTGTATCTTTTAATTGGTAAGTTTAGCCTGTTAAAATTCAGAGTTACTACCGGGAAAAGGTGTTTCTCGAGACTGCCATCTTATCTTTTGGATTTTGTTTGTCAGATTTATATAGTCTTTTCCCTCTTTGTCTTTTTATCCTTTAAGTTACTTTTACTAGTACACTTCAATTCTATGCCCTCCTGCAGACCTCCCTCTCATGTTCTTTTTTTTTTTCTACAGGTGGAACACCTTTTAGTATTTCTTGCAGGACTGGTCTCTTGTTGACAGATTCATTCGGGATTTGTCTGTCTGTGAAAATTTTCACCTCTCCCTCAGTTTTGAAGGACAGTTTGGTTGGGTATAGAATTCTTGGCTGGAAGTCTCTCTCTTTCAGGATATTAAATATATCATACTACTGCCTTTGCACCTACAGAGTACCAGCTGAGTACTAGTCTGACCTCAGACTTATGTGGTTACTCTTGTATGTAGTAGATTGCTTTTCCCTTGCTGCTTTCAGGATTTTCTGCTTCTCTTCAACATTTGAGAGACTGATTAGTATGTGTCTTGGAGAAGGCCTATTTGGATTTATTCTGTTTGGAGTTCGTTGAGCTTCTTTGACTTGCATATTTATGTCCTTTATAAAGGTTGGGAAGTTTTACCCCATTATATCCTCAACTTATATTCCTAGCCCTTTACTCTTCTCTTCTCCTTCTGTAACACTAATGCTTAAATTTCTGCAATTTTTTTTGTTCATAATTTCCTTGAGATCCAATTCAAATTTTTCCATCTTTTTTTGCCATTTGCTGTTTTGAGTGTTCAAAATCAGTTGTCTTGTCCTCTAGTTCACTTATTCTTTCTTCTACATTGTCAAATCTGCTGGTGTGCCTCCAGTTTGTTTTTTATTTGGTCTACAGCATCTTAAATCTCTGTGATATCTGCTATTTTTCTATTTATTCTTTCAAATTCATCTCTATGCTTTTAGTGTCATCTTACATCATTAGACATCCCATTTATTTTATTTTATTTAGTAGAGTTATATGAATATCTTTGATTAGTTGTTCCGAGGTCTGTGTCTCCTCTGGGGTTTGAGTTTGGTCTTTAGGCTGGGCCATATCTGTCTGCATCATGATATGCTTAGTGATCTTCTACTGTCTTTGTGGCATGTAAATATCTTGATTGCTTTACTTTGAAAATTAATTTCCTCCAGTACTCTAATGCTTTGTATTTGCAGGATGGATGTGAAACAGGATTCAGGGCATGGAGTGGGGCACAACAATGTGGTGATGCATTGCTGTGCAGGTATAGACATAGGTTGGGGATGCTACACTGGTGCCTGTGAGTCTGGGTGCCCAGTGATGGGGAGGATATGGCTGTAAAAGTGCACGAGTCTGGGGGTGTGGGTCCCTCATGTCCAATTTATTTTATCTCTCATTTTTCTGGCTCTGAGATTTTAATATAGGTGTGGCTGGATGGTGGTTGGATAGATTGTCTGGCAGAACACCTCTTCATGACCTTTCCATTGGTTTGAGCTTTCTTACAGCATGGAGGTTGTGTTCTAAGAGTAGTTAACCCAAGAAGACTAAGCAGAAAGTCTTTAGCCTTTTATGACCTAGCCTTGGAGGCTGCATAGTGTCTTTTCCTCCATTGTCCCACACATGCTCTCAATTGGAGGTATATCAACATTATTTTTAAGAAAAGTATGTGGGATAGAGAATTTTGTCATGCCCATTTTGAAAAACTTAATAGGTTGCAATAATCATTGTTCTTGAATGCTAATATTACACCAATTCTTTCAGTTATCCTGCCTATAATTTTTTATGTCTACCACCTAATTCATATATTTTTTTCAGCCAGTAGCACATTTTCCCATATTCTACTCCCTGATTCAGTGAAAGATCCCTTTTTTGGCCTCAAAACCCTATTTCTATAACCATTTTTTGTAACTTGACATATCTGTCTTTCAAAAGAAAGGGCTATCAGGAATAATTTTTTTGTCTTTCCACTTCTTGATCAGGAGTTGGCAAACTTTTCTAAAAGAGCCAGATCGTAAACATTATAGGCTATGCTAGCCAAGAGGCATTTTATTTAAAAACAGAAATACTATTCTTAGCTCATGGGCTGTACACAAACAGGTGGTGGGCTGAATTTGGCCTGAAATCAGTTGTTTGCCATCCCTTGGCTTAGAAGATTAGGCAGTAGTTCAAATAAAAAAATTATGAAGCTTATGAAACATTTTTTATTTGATAATTAAAAAAATAGAGATGTGTACATGTGGATAATTGACTCTACATCTATACTGGACACTGCAAATATTCTGCTTAATTCTTTTATTTTTATTGAAAGACTGTTTAGCATGAATTTATGAACTTTTCATAAAACTTGTTAAAAAAAAACAAAACAAAACTCCACTGTAGAAATGAATCCTAGATTCCCAGAGTAGGAAAAGGAAAAATTAAAACATTGCTCAAAAAAGTCAATTCCTTTTCTTTTTATTTTTGAATGGACCTTTAGATACAGCATTTGAATTACTCATTCTCTTTATTTTACACAGCATTTCATTATTGTTCTGTGCCTCACCATTCATTTTTTCTTTTTTATTTTGTTTGTCTTTCTATGTATGTATGCATGTATTTATGTATGCATGTGTGCATGCATGTATCTATCAATCATCTATCCATCTATCTATGTATCTTTCTCCTCTTACTCCCTTCTTTACTCTTTTAACTTTCCTCTTCTCATAAACATATGAACTGTAGAGAGGTGCTAGGTAGATGAGGCAGGAGCTAGTTGGGTACTCCTCTCTCTCTCCCCCATGACCCAGACTATTACTCTTCTCAGGGGAGAGGACATCCTCCACCTTTGCCATCCCTGGGTCTGCCTAGCTGCCTGTGAACGCTTGTCTATTGGGGAGGCTGGGAACAGGAGGCTTCATCTGTGCTTGTGTCTCTCTCAGCCTTACCCATATTTGCAAGGGACAGGCTGGATCTAAAGACTCAGCTCCAGAAGCAAGCCATCCCTAGGCAAGGAGGGTTCCCTCACCCCTGGCCTCTCTTCAAGCAGAGATACACCCTTCAGACAGAGTATGCTGAGCTGGGTGTCAATCTGATAGGTCTGCATCCTCCTTCCCTCATTAACCCTGAGACTTGGAGGAGCATTAAGCCTTTATCATGTGGACCTGTGAAATGGGCTTGGGCACTCTGCTGGTTTGAAAATATTATGAACTCCAAAAAAGCTATGTTTTAATCCTGATCCAGTTGTGTGGGAGGAACCATTTTTTTAATCCTGATTCTGTGCTGTAGGTTGGACACTTGATTAGGTTATCTCAGTAGAGATGTGATACACCCAATTGAGGTTGTGATCTTTGGTTAGATGGAGATGTGGCTTTTCCCATTCCAGGTGCATCTTGATTAGTTTACTGGAATTCTTTAAAAGACAAAGCATTTTGGAGAGAGTCAGAAACAACAGAAGCCACAGAGCTGTCAGAACCCATAGTTGACAAAGATGTCGACACTTGGAGAACAGAAACACAGATATTTGGAGATGTTTGGAGCCTAGCAGACATCATCATGAGATGTTTAGCAAGCCAGAACCTGGAGAGAGCCAAGGGAAGCAAAGAAATGAAAGCCAGCCCTGGAGAAGCAAAGTGAGGAGCCCTACAGGAACAAGAGGCTGAAAGCAATGAAACCCACGAGCAAGGGACAAGCAGATGTCAGCCATGTGACTACCCAGCTGAAAGAGGTATTCCTGACTCATTGGCCTTCCTTGAGTTAAGGTATCTACCCCATGGATGCCTTAGTTTGGACAATTTTATAGGCTTAGAACTGTAAACTTGTAACTTATTAAATTCCTGTTGTTAAAAGCCATTTCAGTTCTGCTATATTACATTCTGGCAGCTGGCAAACTAAAACAGGCACATACATCACAGGGTTGTGAGGATCACTGTGATGGAATAAGGAGGTGTCTGCCCTGGGTCTCAGGACATACAGTCTGCCCTCAATAAATATATTTCTTGCCTTACAAAAAAAAAAAGAAAAATGGAATTGATATTGTAGCCCCAGTGACTGCTGTGACTGAATTCATGCTTTATAGATCACTTGATCTGTTATGATTCCTGTCATACAAAACAGTGACAACAGAAACTAAAAATACTAAAAAGAAACAATTAAAAAAAAACTTTTTTTGAGAGTGCAATGCTAATGACTATTCTATTTGCCTTTTCTCCTGGCTTCTGGGTTTTAAAGAATTTTCCCTAGGGCATTTCCCTTTTGTATCTCTGAATGTCTGAGTCTATCTCAGCTCTGACTGCTGAACTAATTTGTGCTGAGCTGCTTCTCTCTCTTCTGACTTCTCCTTTGAAGCCTCCATCTGATCATATTAAAATACCACTTATTGTGGAAGGCAGTCCCCTTAGCCATCCATAAATGTAATCAGCCATAGATTAATTTCACATGCTGATCATTTAAGTCCATAGCAATAGAACAACTGGGCATCATAACCTAGTCAAGCTGACACCTAAATCTATCACAGTGTCCACCCCTTGTCAACTTAGCAGCTTACACATCACCTTAAACCATCCTCAATCTCTAAACAGAAAACAATAACGGACAATTTTTTTCACCTAATAATGCTCATCTGTCCTACATACAATGCACTAAATCTTTCCATATACAAAATGCATTCATTTCATCACAATATCACAAAATCTTTAAATCATTTCAATAACAATGCAACTGTAATACCAACTCAAAAAATAGTATAAATTTCACTAAAGTCAATTTCAGGCATCATTTGTCCTAAAGCAAAATTCTCCTCTGGCTGTGGATCTGTGAATTTAGAACAAGTTGTCTGCTTTCAATATACAAAGAAGAAACAGTCATAGGATAAATGATCCCATTGCTATAGGGGGAAATTGGAAGGAAAACAGGGATCAACAGATCTAAACAGTTCCAAAGCCTTCAGGGCAAGCTCCATTAGATTTCAGTGACTGAGGGTCACTCAACCCTGGGGCTTTAAGAATGAGCAGTCCTTTCCCAAGGACCTGTTTAGACAGAAAGTGGCCCTGTTCTGTCTAAACATATCCAATATGTATGAGGGTTGCCATATTGGAGAACACTGGGGAGACCACTTTTTTCTCAGCCCCACCCTCCTCAAGCATCTGGGTGGCACCTGAATTCTCTGCCCTCTGTGGGGCACATGCTCACCTCCTTCAGAAAAATGGAGTGATATCCAGCTCACCACCATCCCCAGGGAATTGCTTCACCCTCTCCTGGGCTTGGGACAGAGGAACTCCTGAACATCGAGGTGGGAAGCCTGCCCTCTACCTCTGAGGCAAACTCAACTCACCTCTCCCACACACATGGGTGAAAATGTCCTCCTGGCCAGAGGTTTCTTGGCTTCAGACCTTAGCTTCCATTGTTCTGCCTCTGAGGTTATTTTCCTTTTTTCTATCCCTTTTCTGTCCACTTTAGTCCAGACTGGCAGTGGTTCTGTTTATACAAGTCTTGCAAAAAAATTGTTAATTTGTCATGTAACATACAGGGGTCAAAGATGTCAGACAATAGGACTTTCCAGAAGTCCTTTCTGGATAACTCCATCTCCAATCCTGACTTGATCTGTAATGGTTAAATCCTTACATGGGGTACTGTTCTTTGGGGTTTCACTTTCTGGAAGCCCAGAATTTTCCAGACCATCAGTTTCTGGGTTCTTTGTATCCAAATGTTCAGTTTTCAATTTATCCCTTTCTTATTGCATTGTACTATAAAGTGCAAGGAGATGCCAGGCTGCCTTTTCCACATTTAGTTTGGAATTCTCAGCCAAGTATCCCAGATTTCCACATTCAAATTCTCTCTTCCATCCAGCACGAGGAGTAATTTTGCCAAATTCTCCACCACAGTTAAATAAAGGTCACCTTCCTTCCAATTTGCAATGACACATCCCTTATTTCTATCTAAGGCTTCAATATGAGTATCTTTAGAGTCCGTATTTTTTTTTTTTTTTTTTTTACCAACAGTCTCTTCAAAGAAATCTGGGCTTTCTCTATCAAGCTCCTCACAGTTCTTCCAGAATCTCCCCCTTATCCATTTAAAAGCCAATCCAACATGTTTGGTATTTGCAAATGCAGCAGCACCCCACTTCTCTGGTGCCAAAATCATTTTTAGTTTGCTAAAACTTCAGGAATTCAATACACCAGAAATGAATTGACTTTTATAAAGGGGATTTATTGAGTTAAAAATTTATAGTTCCTTTGAGGAGGGGCAGCTGGCTTTCATCTGAGTGTCTCTGTTATATGGGAAGGCACACCACAATGTCTGCTGGCCTTCCTTCCTGGCTTCTGGAAGCCAAATGGCGTCTCCAGATGTCTGGGTTTATGTCAGATCTGAATGCTCACAATGAGATGTGCTGAGGTGTGCTCAAGCTGCATCTCTCTCCTGAGTTCTCCTTTTAAAACTCCAGCTGATCATATTAAATTGTTACTTGTTGAAGAAGGCAGTCCCTTTAGCCAGCCTTGGATGTAATCAGTGATAGATGAATTTCACATGCTGATGATATAAGTCCACAGGAACAGAATAACTGGACACCATCACCTGGCCATGTTGACACCTAAACAGAACTATCACATACTTTCTTCAGTCATCTTCAAGAATCAAAACTATTGGATTGTACAGTTCAGCAGTTTCAGTTATTTTCCTCTAGCTACTTCAGTACACCAAACACTGGAAAGGGCTATCCATATACTGCATAAGAATAACCTCCAGAATGGCCTCTTAAATCTATTTGAAATTTCGTAGCCGCTGAAACTTTGTTTCATTTCTCTTTCCCCTTTTGGTCAAGAAGTCTTTCTCAATCCCATGATGCCAGGGTCAGGTTCATCCCCCAGGAGTCATGTCCTACATTGCCAGGGAGATTTACACCCCCTGGGTATCCTGTCCCACTAGGGTGAGGGACAGTGAGTTCACCTGCAGAGTTGGCTTAGAGAGAGAGACCACATTTGAGAATTTCTCTGTTGACTCTTAGGCATATTCTTGAGTAGGCTTACCTCATCCTTTGCAGGAATAAGTTTCGTAAGTGCAAGTCCCGAGATTGAGGGCCTGGCCCATCAAATTGGCAGTCCCCAATGACTGCAAGAATATCTTGTCTTCCCCAGTGGGGAAATTTAATATTTCCACCTTTTTCCTTAGTCTGTCAAGGGGACATTGTAAATACTTTTAAATCTTCTGCTCAGATTACTCTGGGATGTATAAGGGCATCCCACCAACCTGTACAAATCAACACGTTCTCACTCCCTATTCAAGTTTCCATGTAGTTATGGTGTTTGAATAAGCTGGCCATACAAATTAAATTAGGTAGTGTGCTACTGAAAATATAAATTTCACCCCAAATAAACATCTCTTCCTTTGGCTTCATACAGAAGTTAAAGTTTTAAAATACAATCAATATCATCCTTTATCCTTTAGTCTCATTTACTTTAGTCCTAGCCAGATCAGTTCATTCATATCTGTAATTGAAGTCTGATCACATTTTCAATGTTTAAGCAGTTACTATGTGGGATAATGTTGACTTTCATAGCTGCAGAACTCTAGCTCTGAGTCTCAGGTGTCATACAAATACCCAAAGTTCCAAGGAATGATCAGTTTGTACACAAAGAGCTCAGCATCTCAGAATATAGAAATAACAGTTACAATTCTGGAATAAATGTGACTGCTGTACAAGGTTACAGTCCAGAAACTTGTACAGTAAGCCTTCACCTGATTACTTATGCTCTTATTATTTGAAACAATGTAATATTTGTCTTTTTAATTTCTGACTTTTTTCTTTCAACGTATTATCCTTGAGGTTCATTTGCCTAATTTCATGCCTCACAACTTCATTCCTTCTTGTAGCTGTTCAATAGTCCATTGTATGTATGTACCACAGTTCCCCCTTCCATTCCTCTTTCAGTGTACCCTTAGACCACCTACGTTCATTGCAAAATGTGAACACTGCCACCGTAAGCACCAGTGTGCAAATGTGCATTCCTTTCCCACCTCTCAGTTCGTCCAAATAGACAACTATCTACAGGGTTGCAGGATCATATGGTAACCCCACCCCTAGCCACCTGTGGACCCAACACACTGTCCCCCCCTCTGCTTCCCTACCAACAGTGAATATGTACATCTCTTTCTCCACATTTTCTCCTGCACCTGTATCTCTGTTCATTTTTAAACAGTTTTATTAACATATCATACAATCCAACCTAAGTAAAAAAAATCAATGATTCCTGTATAATCAATAGCCATGCCTTCACCACTGCATTCTATATGAGGATATTTCCATTTCTTCCTTTCCAATTTGGATGCCTTTTATTTGTCTAATTGCACTAGTTAGAACTACTAGTGCAACAATGGTGACAGCGGGCATCCTTGTTTTGCTCCTGATCTCAGAGGGAAAGCTTTCAGTTTTTCCCCATTGAGTATGCTGTTAACTGTGTGGGTTTTTCATATATTCGCTTTATCATGTTGAGGAAATTCCCTTCTATTCCTATCCTTTGAAGTGTTTTCATCAAGAAAGGATGTTGAATTTTGTCAAAGGCCTTCTCTGCACTTGTGATGATCATATGGTTTTTCTGTCTTGATTTATTGATGTGGTGTGTTACATTAATTGATTTTCCTGTGTTGAACCAGCTTTGCATACCTGGAATAAATCCCACTTGGTTGTGGTGTATAATTCTTTTAATGTGCTGCTGGATCTGATTTACAAATATTTTATTGAGGATTTTTGCATGTATATTCATTTAAGAGAGTGGTCTTTAGTTTTCTTTTCTAGTAATATCTTTGTCTAGCTTTGGTATTAGGGTGATGTTTGCATCATAGTATGAGTTAGGTATCTTTCCCTCCTCTTCAATTTTTTTGAAGAGTTTGAGGAGAATTGGTACTAATTCTAGAGTGCTTGGTAGAATTCACATGTGAAACCATCTGGTTCTGCACTTTTCTTTTTGGGGAGCTTCTTTTTTTTTTGTTCCACTTTTTTTTTATTAATTAAAAAAAAAAGATATTAACACAACATTTAGAAATCATTCCATTCTACATATGCACTCAGTAATTCTTAACATCATCACATAGATGTATGATCATAATTTCTTAGTACATTTGCATCAATTTAGGAAAAGAACTAGCAAAACAACAGAAAAAGATATAGAATTTTAATACAGAGAAAAAAATAAAAATAATAATAATAAAAAATAAAAAAATATATATAAAAAAAGGAAAAAGAAAAAAACAAAAGACACAAATAAACAAACAAACAAACAAACAAAAATCTATAGCTCAGATGCAGCTTCATTCAGTGTTTAACATAATTACATTATAATTAGGTATTATTGTGCTGCCCATTTTTGAGTTTCTGTATCTAGTCCTGTTGCACAGTCTGTATCCCTTCCGCTCCAATTACCCATTATCTTACCCTGTTTCTAACTCCTGCTGGTTTCTGTTACCAATGACATATTCCAAGTTTATTCTCGAATGTCGGTTCATATCAGTGGGACCATACAGTATTTGTCCTTTAGTTTATGGCTAGACTCACTCAGCATAATGTTCTCTAGGTCCATCCATGTTATTACATGCTTCATAAGTTTATTCTGTCTTAAAGCTGCATAATATTCCATCGTATGTATATACCACAGTTTGTTTAGCCACTCGTCTGTTGATGGACATTTTGGCTGTTTCCATCTCTTTGCAATTGTAAATAATGCTGCTATAAACATTGGTGTGCAAATGTCCGTTTGTGTCTTTGTCCTTAAGTCTTTGAGTAGATACCTAGCAATGGTATTGCTGGGTCGTATGGCAATTCTATATTCAGTTTTTTGAGGAACCGCCAAACTGCCTTCCACAGTGGTTGCACCATTTGACATTCCCACCAACAGTGGATAAGTGTGCCTCTTTCTCCGCATCCTCTCCAGCACTTGTCATTTTCTGTTTTGTTGATAATGGCCATTCTGGTGGGTGTGAGATGATATCTCATTGTGGTTTTGATTTGCATTTCTCTAATGGCCAGGGACATTGAGCATCTCTTCATGTGCCTTTTGGCCATTTGTATTTCCTCTTCTGAGAGGTGTCTGTTCAAGTCTTTTTCCCATTTTGTAATTGGGTTGGCTGTCTTTTTGTTGTTGAGTTGAACAATCTCTTTATAAATTCTGGATACTAGACCTTTATCTGATATGTCGTTTCCAAATATTGTCTCCCATTGTGTAGGCTGTCTTTCTAGTTTCTTGATGAAGTTCTTTGATGCACAAAGGTGTTTAATTTTGAGGAGCTCCCATTTATTTCTTTCTTTCTTCAGTGCTCTTGCTTTAGGTGTAAGGTCCATAAAACCGCCTCCAATTGTAAGTTTCATAAGATATCTCCCTACATTTTCCTCTAACTGTTTTATGGTCTTAGACCTAATGTTTAGATCTTTGATCCATTTTGAGTTAACTTTTGTATAGGGTGTGAGATACGGGTCCTCTTTCATTCTTTTGCATATGGATATCCAGTTCTCTAGGCACCATTTATTGAAGAGACTGTTCTGTCCCAGGTGAGTTGGCTTGACTGCCTTATCAAAGATCAAATGTCCATAGATGAGAGGGTCTGTATCTGAGCACTCTATTTGATTCCATTGGTCGATATATCTATCTTTATGCCAATACCATGCTGTTTTGACCACTGTGGCTTCATAATATGCCTTAAAGTCTGGCAGCGTGAGACCTCCAGCTTCGTTTTTGTTCCTCAAGATACTTTTAGCAATTCAGGGCACCCTGCCCTTCCAGATAAATTTGCTTATTGGTTTTTCTATTTCTGAAAAATAAGTTCTTAAGATTTTGATTGGTATTGCATTGAATCTGTAAATCAATTTAGGTAGACTTGACATCTTAACTGTATTTAGTCTTCCAATCCCTGAACACGGTATGCCCTTCCATCTATTTAGGTCTTCTGTGATTTCTTTTAAAAGTTTTTTGTAGTTTTCTTTGTATAGGTTTTTTGTCTCTTTAGTTAAATTTATTCCTAGGTATTTTATTCTTTTAGTTGCAGTTGTAAATGGAATTCGTTTCTTGATTTCCCCCTCAGCTTGTTCATTGCTAGTGTATAGAAATGCTACAGATTTTTGAATGTTGATCTTGTAACCTGCCACTTTGCTGTACTCATTTATTAGCTCTAGCAGTTTTATTGTGGATTTCTCTGGGTTTTCAACGTATGGTATCATATCATCTGCAAACAGTGATAGTTTTACTTCTTCCTTTCCAATTTTGATGCCTTGTATTTCTTTTTCTTGTCTAATTGCTCTGGCTAGAACCTCAACATGATGTTGAATAATAGTGGTGATAATGGACATCCTTGTCTTGTTCCTGATCTTAGGGGGAAAGTTTTCAATTTTTCCCCATTGAGGATGATATTAACTGTGGGTTTTTCATATATTCCCTCTATCATTTTAAGGAAGTTCCCTTGTATTCCTATCTTTTGAAGTGTTTTCAACAGGAAAGGATGTTGAATCTTGTCAAATGCCTTCTCTGCGTCAATTGAGATGATCATGTGATTTTTCTGCTTTGATTTGTTGATATGGTGTATTACATTAATTGATTTTCTTCTGTTGAACCATCCTTGCATACCTGGGATGAATCCTACGTGGTCATGATGTATAATTCTTTTAATGTGTTGCTGGATTCGATTTGCTAGAATTTTGTTGAGGTTTTTTGCATCTATATTCATTAGAGAGATTGATCTGTAGTTTTCCTTTTTTGTAATATCTTTGCCTGGTTTTGGTATGAGGGTGATGTTGGCTTCATAGAATGAATTAGGTAGCTTTCCCTCCACTTCGATTTTTTTGAAGAGTTTGAGGAGAGTTGGTACTAATTCTTTCTGGAATGTTTGGTAGAATTCACATGTGAAGCCATCTGGTCCTGGACTTTTCTTTTTGGGAAGCTTTTTAATGACTGATTCAATTTCTTTACTTGTGATTGGTTTGTTGAAGTCATCTATTTCTTCTTGAGTCGAAGTTGGTTGTTCATGCTGTCATGGTTAGGGACAGGTGTCAACTTGGCCAGGTTGTGGTACCTGTTCATCTGATTGGGCAAGCGCTGGCCTGTCTGTTGCAATGAGGACATTTCATAGGATTAGGTCATGATCACGTCAGCTACATCCACAGCTGATTCCATTTGTAATCAGCCAAAGGAGAGTGTCTTCTGCAATTAGTGATGCTAAATCCAATCATGGGAAGCCTTTTAAGGAGGACTCAGAGGAGACAGGTTCCATTCCTGCTTTGGCTGGTGAGCCTCTCCTGTGGAGTTCGTCCAGGCCATCCATTGGAGTCATCGGCTTCGCAGCCTGCCCTGTGGATTTTGGACTCTGCGTTCCTACGGTCACGTGAGACACTTTCATAAATTTTATATTTGCAAGTGTTCCCTGTTGGTTCTGTTTCTCTAGAAAACCCTAACTAATACACATGCCTTTCCAGGAACCCGTCCATTTCATCTAAATTGTTGTATTTATTAGCATAAAGTTGTTCATAGTATCCTGTTATTACCTCCTTTATTTCTGTGAGGTCAGTGGTTATGTCTCCTCTTCCATTTCTGATCTTATTTATTTGCGTTCTCTCTCTTCTTCTTTTTGTCAATCTTGCTAAGGGCCCATCAATCTTATTGATTTTCTCATAGAACCAACTTCTGGTCTTATTGATTTTCTCTATTGTTTTCATGTTTTCAATTTCATTTATTTCTGCTCTAATCTTTGTTATTTCTTTCCTTTTGCTTGCTTTGGGGTTAGTTTGCTGTTCTTTCTCCAGTTCTTCCAAGTGGACAGTTAATTCCTGAATTTTTGCCTTTTTTTCTTTTCTGATATAGGCATTTAGGGCAATAAATTTCCCTCTTAGCACTGCCTTTGCTGCATCCCATAGGTTTTGATATGTTGTGTTTTTGTTTTCATTTGACTCGAGATATTTACTAATTTCTCTTACAGTTTCTTCCTTGACCCACTCGTTGTTTAAGAGTGTGTTGTTGAGCCTCCACGTATCTGTGAATTTTCTGGCACTCTGCCTATTATTGATTTCCAACTTCATTCCTTTATGATCCGAGAAAGTGTTGTGTATGATTTCAATCTTTTTAAATTTGTTGAGACTTGCTTTGTGACCCAGCATATGGTCTATCTTTGAGAGTGATCCATGAGCACTTGAGAAAAAGGTGTATCCTGCTGTTGTGGGATGTAATGTCCTATAAATGTCTGTTAAGTCTAGCTCATTTATAGTAATATTCAGATTCTCTATTTCTTTATTGATCCTCTGTCTAGATGTTCTGTCATTGACGAGAGTGGTGAATTGAAGTCTCCAACTATTATGGTATATGTGTCTATTTCCCTTTTCAGTGTTTGCAGTGTATTCCCCACGTATTTTGGGGCATTCTAGTTCGGTACATAAATATTTATGATTGTTATGTCTTCTTGTTTAATTGTTCCTTTTATTAGTAGATAGTGTCCTTCTTTGTCTCTTTTAACTGTTTTACATTTGAAGTCTAATTTGTAGGATATTAGTATAGCTACTCCTGCTCTTTTCTGGTTGTTATTTGCATGAAATATCTTTTCCTAACCTTTCACATTCAACCTATGTTTATCTTTGGGTCTAAGATGTGTTTCCTGTAGACAGCATATAGAAGGATTCTGTTTTTTAATCCATTCTGCCAGTCTTTGTCTTTTGATTGGGGAATTCAGTCCATTAACATTTAGTGTTATTACTGTTTGGATAATATTTTCCTCTACCATTTTGCCTTTTGTATTGTATATATCATATCTGATTTTCCTTCTTTCTACGCTCTTCTCCATACCTCTCTCTTCTGTCTTTTTGTATCTGACTCTAGTGCTCCCTTTAGTATTTCTTGCAGAGCTGGTCTCTTGGTCACAAATTCTCTGTGACTTTTTGTCTGAGAATGTTTTCTTTTCTCCCTCATTTTTGAAGGACAATTTTGCTGGATATAGGAGTCTTGGTTGGCAGTTTTTCTCTTTTAGTAATTTAAATATATCATCCCACTGTCTTCTAGCTTCCATGGTTTCTGCTGAGAAATCTACACATTGTATGTGATGGATTGTTTTTCTCTTGCTGCTTTCAAGATCCTCTCTTTCTCTTTGACCTCTGACATTCTAACTAGTAAGTGTCTTGGAGAACGCCTGTTTGGGTCTATTCTCTTTGGGGTGCGCTGCACTTCTTAGATCTGTAAATTTAAGTCTTTCATAAGAGTTGGGAAATTTTCAGTGATAATTTCTTCCATTAGTTTTTCTCCTCCTTTTCCCTTCTCTTCTCCTTCTGGGACACCCACAACACGTATATTTGTGCGCTTCATATTGTCATTCAGTTCCCTGATCCCCTGCTCAAGTTTTTCCATTCTTTTCCCTATAGTTTCTCTTTCTTTTTGGAATTCAGATGTTCCATCCTCCAGTTCACTAATTGTAACTTCTGTCTCTTTAGATCTACCATTGTAGGTATCCATTGTTTTTTCCATTTTTTCTTCTTTGTCCTTCACTCCCATAAGTTCTGATTTGTTTTTTCAGATTTTCTATTTCTTCTTTTTGTTCAGCCCATGTCTTCTTCATGTCCTCCCTCAATTTATTGATTTGGTTTTTGAAGAGTTTTTCCATTTCTGTTCGTATATTCAGCATTAGTTGTCTTAGCTCCTGTATCTCATTTGAACTATTGGTTTGTTCCTTTGACTGGGCCATATCTTCAGTTTTCCGAGCGTGATCCGTTATTTTCTGCTGGCATCTGGGCATTTAATCAGATTTCCCTGGGTGTGGGACCAGCAAATTGAAAGATTTTTCTGTGAAATCTCTGGGCTCTGTTTTTCTTATCCTGCCCAGTAGGTGGCGCTCGTGGTGCTCGTCTGTCTGCGGGTGCCACCAGTAAAAGATACTGTGTCTCCTCCAACTTTGGAAAACTCTCGCTGTGGGGGAGGTTTGCCAGCCGAAGCGGCTTGGGAAAGTGCCGATCTGAATCTCCTAGCTGGCCCCGGAATCTGTGCGTGGGGATGGTCGCCGGCCTCCCCGGCTTGGGGGAGTGCCAGTCCAAATCTCCCAACTGGCCCGGGAAGGAGGGAGGGAGGGACTCCGGCTGCCAGCCGCCCTGGCCCGGGTTAGCGCGCGCCCCTCGGTAATCTCACCGCAGCGGATTCTCCCTGCCAGTTCAGCCGTTCCAGAATGGGGTACACTGTCTTTTTGGTCTCTGTCGTGGCTCTGGGAGCTGTTCTGTACCATTTCTATTTCTTTAGTAGCTGTTCTGGAGGAGGAACTAAGACTCGCACTTCTTACTAAGCCGCCATCTTCTCCAGAAGTCTCCCTCTATGTGTTTTTAATTTTCCTTTTTTATCTCTAGCTAGTTTTACCTGGAGGACTGATTCTTGGACGAGGATCCCCTTAGAAAGGACCTACCACAGTCAACTCTTCCCAGCAAAGACATGTCCAGGGCTCATGAAGGGGGTGTAGATCACTACCAGGGTTCCCTGCAGAGTAGACCCAGCATGTCCAACTTTTCTGTAAAGTCTCCTGATTTTGTTCTTTTCCTGTAGTGCTCAGAAGATGGCCTTTTGGGAGCTTCTTGATGACAAGTTCATTCTCTGGTAATTGTTTTGTTGAGGCCGTCTATTTCTTCTCAAGTCAGTGTGGGTTCTTCATGATTTTCTGGGAAGTTTGTTTTGTTGACATTCTTTAGTTTACTAGCATATTATTACCCATAATATCCTCTCATTATCTGCTTTATTTCTTCACAGTTAGATGTTATGTCCCCTCTCCCATTTCTGATTTTGTTTATATCCTCCCTTTTTTTTTATTTGTTAGCCTAGGTAAGCACACATCGATTTTACTGAGTTTCTCAAAGAACCAATTTCTCATTTTGTTCATTTTCTCTATTGTTTTCATGTTCTCTATTTCATTTATTTCTTCTCTAATATTTGTAATTTTTTTCTTCTGTTTGCTTTGGGGTTAGTTGTTGTTCTTTTTCTAATTCCTCCAGGTTAACAGTTAATTCCTTGATTTTTGTTGTTTCTTCTTTTTTATATAGGCATTTAAGGCAATACATTTCACTTTCAGCACTGCCAGGGCTGCATCCCATAATTTTTTTTTTTTTGCATATTGTATGGTGGGGTCACATTTCATTCTTTTTCCATTTGAGTATCCCATTATTGCAGCACCATTTGTTGAATTTTTGCCTGTTTGTTTTTGTGGGTTTCTTTGTTTGTTTGGGAAATGCATGGCTGGGAATCAAACCCCAGGTCTCCCGCATGGCAGGTGAGAATTCTATCACTGAACTACCCTTGCACACACCCCCCCATAAGTTTTTTATGTTGCATTTTTATTTTCATTTGCTGCAAGATATTTACCAATTTCTCTTGTAATTTCTTCCTTGTTCCTTTTATTGTTTAAGAGTGTATATTTTGGCCTCCATATATTTGGGAATCTTCCAGTCTTCCACTTGTTATTGATTTCCAACTTCATTCCATTATGATCCAAGGATGTGTTTCATACCATTTGTCTTCCTAAATGTATTGAGACTTGTTCTGTGACCCAGCATTCAGTGTATCCTGGAAAATGATCCATGAGCACTTGAGAAAAATGTGTAATTATGCTGTTGTGGGGTATAATGCTCTGTAAATGTGTGTTAATTCTAGCTCATTTATTGTATTATTCAAAATCTGTTTTCTTATCGATCCTCTGTCTACATGTTCTATCCATGTATGAGAGCTGTGTATTAAAATCTTGAGCTTTTATTGTAGAGGTGTCTTCTTCTCCTTTCAGTGTTGTCAGTGTGTGCCTGATATATTTTGGGGCACTCTGACTTGATACATAAATATTTATGATTTCTAATCTTCTTGAGAAATTGTTCCTTTTATTAATATATAGTGTCCTTCTTTGTCTCTTTTAATTGTTTTACATTTGATGTTTAAGGATATTAGTATAGCTACCCTCGCTGTTTTCTGGCTGTTGTGTGAAATATCTTTTTCTAAACTTTCACTTTCAATTTGTTTTTGTCTGTGGGTCTAGAGTGAGTTTCTTGAAGACATAATATGAATGGATCCTGTTTTTTTAATCCATTCTGCCAATCTTAGTCTTTTTATCATGGATTTTAATCCATACATAATCTTCTTACTGTAAAGGCACTACTTTCTTCAACCGTTTTGTCTTTTGGATTGTATATGTCATCTTTTTTTTTTTTTTTCTTTTTTCCCTTTCTGGTAGTCTTCATTTCTACACTGTTTTCCAGAACCCTCTCTCTTGTCTTTTCCTATCTGCTTGTAGTGCTCCCTTTAGTATTTCTGCTAGAGCTGGACTCTTAGTCACACACTGTCAGTGTCTGTTTGAGAATATTTTAAACTCTTCCTCATTTTTGAAGAATAGTTTTGCAGGGTATAGAATTCTTGATTGACAGTTTTTCTCTTTTAGAATTTTAAATATATCGTAACACTGTCTTCTCACCTCCATGGTTTCTGCTGAGAAATCTGTACATAGTCTTATTGACCTTCCCTTTTATATGATGGATTGCTTTTATCAGGCTGCTTTCAAAATTCTCTTTTTTTGACATTTCACAATTGGATTAGCAAGTGTCTTGGAGTAGGTCTGGGAGGATCTATTTTGTTTGGAGTATGCTGTACTTCGATCTGTAACTTTATGTCTTTCATAAAAGGTAGGAAATTTACAATGATTATTTCCTCCATTATTATTTTTTACTCTTTTCCCTTCTTTTCTCCTTCTGGTATGTGCATAACATGTATATTATTGTGCTTCATGTTGTAATTTAATTACCTAAGACCTTTAATTAATTAAAGGTAATTAAATTAATGTTGTTGTTTAATTACCTTTTCCATTCCAAAAGAATGAAAGAGAATTTTTCCATTCTTTTCCTACCTGTTCTACGTATAGGATTTCAGATGCTCTGATGTCTAGTTCACTAATTGTCTCTTCTCCCTTTTCAAACCTGCTGTTTTAAATCTCCATTTATTTTTCATCTTTTCTATTGTGCCTTTCATTCCCATAAGTTCTGCCATTTGTTTTGTCAGCTTCAAATTCTTCTTTATGGTTGCTCAGTGTCTTCTTTATATTTTTCATCTCTTTAGCCGTATCTTCCTTCATCTTGTTAGTTTTTGACTTGATTTAACATGTTTGATTGAACAGCAATTAGTTGTTTCAACTGCTGTATCTGATTTTAAGTGTTAGTTTGTTTCTTTGACTTGTCCATGTCTTTGATTTTCCTAGTATGACTCGTAATTTTTTGTTGGTGTTTCAGCATCTAGTTTTCTTGATTAATTTATTCTGGAGGTCATTTTTGTCCTTTTACCTAGGATTTTCTTGTTTGTTGGCTTTGTTCTCTGTTTTCTTTTGGTATTCAGTTTAACTTATTCTAGACTTCTAGCATAGCTTCCAGTTAAGTGTTCAGAATTTTTCAGCTCTTGTTCTTTTGGATGTTGTACTACCTAAATGGGACCTATTTTTTTTAGGATGGTCTTCCCAGATGTCAACAACCTTAGTCAGATTTTTCTGGACAAGATGGGCCCAGGTTCCAGGAGGAGGGTGTAAACAATACCAAGTTTCTCTGAGGATGAGACCCAGCAGGTTGTTAGAGATTACTGAGATGCCTTTAGACTCTGCTGTTCCTATCCTTTCCCGCAGGTGGTGTTTGTCAGCCTGTCACTCTTCATGGTTTACAGGGGTGCAGTGCCTTTAATTCTAAACTGACCTTTTAGCTGTCGGGTGTGATTGAGACAGAGGCTGAGATTGGAGTCAGGTTTAGAGTTTAGCCCCTGAGGTCTGAATTCTCTCATTGAAAGCCCTCACTTGAGCTTTGCCCCACTTCCACCACTTCCACTTTTGGTGGAAGATAAGCCCTTTATCTTCTTCACTTGACTTGTTAATTTGACTCTCAGACCTATCTTAACTCCACCCTCTCCTGGAGCAGGGCTGACAATTGAAAATGCCTGAGGCTTTCTCTAATGAGCTACTTAGAATAGTTCAAAAAAGTAATCCCTTTTCAGAGCCTGTCCCTAACCCCCAAGGTTTGCCTGTCAAGAGCTGGAGTTGATACCTGCTTCCATGTGCCTTGGGGCATAGTCCTTTCCAATTTTCTGAGCTGGCTCTACTCCAAAGTCATCTGTACTTTTTTTTTGCCATCAGTCCCACCTCCTGTCTGCTGTGAGAAACCTCAATTCTTTTCTTACTTGCTCTTGGTTTATCTATACATGGAACTTATATTCAGCAGTCCAAATTTGTTAATTCAAAGTGCAGTTGGAGCTTGACTTCACGTGCTTCTAGCAGAGACTGCTACATTTTCCTGTGGAGACGTGTTTCCAACTGAGTCTACCATGCCAGTGGGGCTTTACTCTGAATTTTAGGGGCTTTACTCACAGTTCTGTGAGTGTGATCTTGGCCTTTCCATCCATTCCAGACTGGTATACATGTGTGTCACAATTGGGTAGATCACATCACCATGGAGATAATCAAGCCTGTAAACTATAGCGCTGAATAATCTAATCATGCTTCTAACCTATAGGCTCCCACAAGATTGGATCAGAATTTAAACATGGCTTTCCTAGGGTATATAATTCCTTTCAAACCAGCACAGATTCCTTAGCTCTAAAGAAAGGACAAATGACATTCAGGGTTTTTCTCTCAACTGGGAACATGCGTGGTGATGTCTGCTAACTTTCTCTACCCTACTGGCTTCTTCAACTGGCTTCCCTGGGCGCATTTTCTTTCTGCATCTCTACAGTTGTCTGACTGTGTGGTTTCTCAAGCTTTTTTCAAAATGCTTATTTCTTAAAGGGCTCCAATAACTACCCTCATGTTGAATGGGTGGAGATAACATCTCCAGAAAACCATTAATCAAAAGATCCCACCCACAGCTGGGTGGGTCACTTCGCCATGGAAACAACTTAATAAAAAAGATCCCACCCAGCAATGGTGAATGAGGGTTAAAGAACATGGCTTTTATGGGATACACAACAGTTTCAGACTGGCACAGAGAAGTACGTGATTATATTTCTTAACATACTAACAGGCAAAAGGGTATGAGAGCTTATACAGCATAGATATATTTGTGCACATATATTTCTGTGTGGATAAATGTCATGTATGCAAAAATAAATATACATTTATATCTTTACATAGCACTTTGAGCCTTATCTAAATTAGATTTTATATGATGTAATAATATAGTAGATTATCCTAAGCCCTAGGATATTCAGTCATACACAGATAAATGGGCAAATTTCTTTTAAAATTATTATTTTATGATCAAACGATTATCCATATATTTGATATATCACTAAAGAGGGTCTCGGTGGATCATCTAAACTGTAAATGAAAAGCCTCAATTGTCAATGAATAAGAATGTATTATCTTCATAGGTAATGAGAAAACTAAACCGTCAAGCACTATTTTCTTTGTGCTACATAAGATATAACCCCTGCCTGTCTTCACTTGCAGGTGCTGCAATATCCAGGTTTTACATTTGGTATAGCTCCTGAAAGAAGCGCTTAGACATAAGCCCTACCTCAGAGTCTGTGCTCTTGATGGCTGGAGTCTCTCTTTCACTGTGTCCTGAGCTTTCACTCCTGGCATCTTCTGGTTCCTACCATTTGCACAAGCTTTTATATTTTGTCTTTCTTCTTTGGCTTTTCTTGCCCTTCAAATTCTGGTCAGATTATCAAGCCACTTGATGGTTTACTTTTCAAGTCTGTTTGTACTTTGATTTTCCTGATTCTCATTCGTGTAGTTGATTTCACATCTACTGCTACTTCTGAATTTTGGTATTTACATATATCCTACTCTGTTTCTCTTTCTGTTCTCTTTCTGCTCTAAATTTTACTGAGTGGCTCCATCAGACATTTTGTGAACTTAGTTTTCCTACCGGTGTAGTTTTGGAAATACAACCAAAATTGTTTCCTCGGTTCTGGCTTGTTCTAAATTTCTCTCATTTCTCTTTTGCCTCTTGGCTGCTAACTCTGTGGCTCCATTTCCTGTCTTTCATATTCTGTTTTTGTCTTCCTCTAACCACTGTAATTTCAGTACCATGTCTCTCTACCTTCATACTAATGCTCATGACATATCATTAACTTAGTGAGTCTGAGAATTAAAAGAAAAATATATAACAGTGATAATATTCCCTCTACTGAGTTTTCTATCCATGTACTATTGAGTTCCCCATAGCTTGCTTTTCCTGACTGTGGGGTACAGTTCTGAAATAGAATTGTGATAACACTGGAAAATTAAATTGTTGAAATTATCTTGTTTTTCACATGCCTTATTAATAAGCACGTGAATTGATTATTGCAATTCTGGGGCCAAATGCTATAGCTCACTATGGGGCAATTGCTGCTGAGTGAACATGCATCATGGGCTGCAATTACCAAACAGGTGGGTAGAAATAAAAGACAACAGTGCCAGGAAGACATGGAAGTCCTTTGTTGTCTGGAAGGAGGAGCTTGCCATGTCTAGCATCTGGGCTTTAATCTTTAGACTTACCAAAACTCTTAACCTTCCTGCTACTCAATCTTCCTACTACTCATTATTTGTGAGTTTTGATACTTTGTGTTGGTCTCTGGGCAGGTAAAAATAACTTGTTTCTGGCAGTATCTTCTTAAAGAGGCAGAACTGGGAAGTTATTAAGTGGTGTAAGTACCATATAAACAAAAGTGTTAATGATTTAAGTAGCTAACAATGGGTGAAACGCCCATCCCTGGCTACTTGGCTTTGGTTTTATTGTGATTCTGTTTTTCTAATATCTTTGTGAATTCTGTCTGTGGTGGTTTGAAGCTGTAAGTACTCCATAAAAGGTCATACTCTTAAAACTAATCTATTCCTGTGGTTGTAGATCTTTTGTGGTTGGGACCATTTGATTAGGTTACTTCAGTTGAGGTGTGGCTCAGGTGAGTCTTAATGCTCTTACCGGAGTCATTATATAAGGTGAAATTCAGGAAAGGACACAGAGAAGCTAGAAGAGAAAAGCCAGAGAAGCTGAGAGAGAAGGATACACAGAAATAGAGAGAAACCATGGAAACAGAGGAAGTCACTGAAGCCAGAAGCTGGAAGCTTCGAAACTTGGGAGAGAAGGGAAAGACCAGCTGACGTCACCATGCACCTTGAAGTTGCCACTATCTGCTTTTCATGGAGAAAGCATCATCTGTGGATGCCTTGATCTAGATATTTTCATGGCCTCACAACTGTGAACTTGTAACTTCACAAATCCCCATTGTAAAACCAACCCAGTTTCGGTATGTTGCATTTCAGCAACTTTAACAAACTAAAACACCATCTCTTTTAGGACCAATCAACTGGGCAGACCCATAATAATGGTCATTGGTATGATTGAGGGCTCGGTCCCTGGAGGTGTTAAAGTTCCTTCTCATTTGAAACAGCTTGTGTAGAATGTAGGCCACCCACTCTTTCATCAAAAAGTCTGCAGTGGTGCTGAGGGAGGGGTTTTGTTTTCAAAGCTAAGGGACTCTCCCCTGTAAGGAGTGGCAAATGAGATTTTTCAAGCTGCTTGGGCAGCAGTGGAAGTTTTGTGTATGTATATGTATACCATTTATACATACACATATGCACACACATGAGAGTGTCTTGTTGTCTACATCAAGTCCCAAAGTTGACCCATATATTTGTAGCTATTGGCATGGAACTCAAAATTAGGATTCCACAAGCCCACTTGCTACTGCATGAAGATTTGAAATTTAGACTGGTCAGTTAATTTTTGTTGTAACCTTAATTCCCTTCCTTGTAGAGTAAAATCTGAATGAGAAAAGTGAAAACACCATACTCCAAAACCTTGAAAGCAAGAGAGAAACCTAACTTTCTCATCATTGTCTGAATAAAAAAAAGTAATACATAAAAATGTAAAGAAGGAAATAAAACTACGAAGGCATAAATTATAGCTGAGGACTCTCTTAACAAGGATGTTATTAACTTTTATCTGACAGGACTATAACTGTATTTATGGTGGCTGGTCCCTGAAAGGATGGAAGCTTTTTGATTTAGATGAAAGATTTTCCCCAGACACCTCAGGTTCTAAAGACTGTGAGACTGTAAATAAAAACAGATTGGTTGACTATTCTTGTGTCTATTAACAGAAGTCTCATCTGTAATGGCTGCTGCTAAAGTTTCAAGTTATTGTGCAGTACATACTTTATTTAAAAAAATTATTTTTATTGTATGCCAGCACAATAGATGGACTTTTAAAATGGATTTTCCAGTTAGTAGGTGTGCTGGTTTGAAACTGTTACATGCACCAGCAAAGCCATGTTTTAATCCTGATCCAATCTTGTCAGTCCAGACCTATTGTTTAGGGTGGGAACCTTTCACCGGATTGTTTCCATGGAGATGTTGCACGCCTAGTAGTGGGTGTGGCCTTTTGCTTAGATTACTACCATGGAGATATAAAACACCCATTTGTGGGTGTGGCCTTGATTAGATGGTGATGTGACTCCACCCATTCAAGGTGGGTCTTGATAAGTTTACTAGAGTCCTTTAGAAGGGGAAACATTTTGGAGAAACCTCAGATGCAGACGCTTGGAGAACAGTGGCTTCGGAGCCGACAGAGACACAAATGTTTGGAGATGCTTGAAGTGCCAACAGAGAGAGCAGATGCCTAGACATGGACAGAGCCCAGACGTTGCCATGTACTTTCCCGTGAGATGCTAAGCAAGCCAGAACCTGGAGAGAGCCAAGGGAAGTTGAGATGAAACCCAGCCCTGGAGAAGTGAAGTGAGGAACCCCCAAAGGAAACCAAGGCTGAAAGCAGCAAAGCCCAGGAGCAAGGGACCAGCAGAAGCCAGCCATGTACCTTCCCAGCTGACAGAGGTGTACTGAATGGCATCAGTCTTTCTTGAATGAAGGTTACCTCTTGTTGGTGCCTTAATTTGGACCTTTTCATGGCCTTAGAACTGTAAACTCACAACTTTATAAATTATCTTTTTAAAAGCTATTCCATTTCTGATATATTTCATTCCAGTAGCTTTAGCAAACTAGTACTGTAAGAGAATATGTTTCTTAAAAGTGCATGTATTTAAATTAAAGTTACAAGGATTCTGTGTAGTTTTCCTTAAAGAAATATACATATATATAGTATGCTGGGTGTACACACAGGCCTTTAAAAATGAAATGAACCTGTTTTCCTCATTGTAGTTTACTGTTGCTCATTGTTCTTTTTCTCTTCCCTCCAACTTTCTGTACTCCTTCTGAATGTCTGGTCCTCTTTCACTGTGTAGGCGTGGAAGGAGACGAGTTCAAACACATCATCTCATTAAGAGCTCAGAGAGAAGTTGACTCACAAAAAGTTGAAATCTGCCCTTCAGGTAGGACTCAGAGAAGTCATTTCCCCATTTTTTTCCTGAGTATTACCAAATATGATTTAAAAGCTAGAAGTGTTGTGCTGTATTTAAAAAAAGGAAAAAAAAATTTACTCCAGCTCTGAATGGAGTGAATAAACCTGTCCCTGAACGTTTAAACTTTCAAAACTTCTTTAAGCTGTGACAAGACAGTCAAGATGAAAAAAATAGAAGCCCAGTTTTTCTCTCTACAGTGACTTGGCTGGCAGATGATATGGTGCTTTGAGCTTGCTGTTGATTATTGGGGTGTTTGCAGCAAGGAAGCTTACAAGACTGTTAGTGTTTCTGGGTTGGATACCCAATGGCAAAAATTTCCCCCACTCCCCAGTCCCACAGAGTAAACAACCTCTTTTTGAAATTGGAACCTTTAAAGGAAGATTTATGAACCTTCAGGTTTTTGAAACCATCTGGTGCTTTGGAGTTAGCAGGCTGGTTGACAGTTCAAAGTTTGGACTGGTCCCCCATTCTCTTCCTAGAATAGTTAAATTCAGTCTCTACATTGATACCTATGAGACTGGACTTTTATTGGACAACTTGTAAAAATTGTAGGATTTAGAAGAATATACCTGCTACTTTTTAATGGCAGTTTTATTGTTTGTTATAAGCTGCGTTAAGAAGCCCAATTTGTGAACTCTGAGTTTCCATTCTGCTGAGTTTCCTTGCAGGAGCACTGTGTAATTTTGGGTTGTTTTGACAGTTGGTGACCTTTGACCCCTCTCACTAAAATGTTTAGGCTGAGGAGGACTGAAAAGAGCTTTCAGATGGGATATTTCCAACCTCTTTCAAGCCAGAGCAGTCTTCCCCTCCGCAGAGCAAACCCTTATATAGACATGGTTTTCAGCCTCTATACAGTGTTCTGGTGGAACAAATCAGATCAAAGCCTTGCTTAACATGTTTGAAAAATGCACATCCGCATTGCAAAGCAAAAACATGTTATGGAAATCAATAATATCATATTCAGGCGACCCTAACTTCAAAGTGAATCCTATGTGTGTTCTCAATTTCAAAAGAAAATGAGAACAGGGTGCATAAGTTTTCTCTGCTTAATTCTGCTTGTAACTGGGTTGAGATCGTGAATGTTTCTTTACTACTTTTTTTGACAGGTCCCTAAGGACCCACACCAATCTGCTTATTAATTGCCTGCACCTGTGATAATCTGTTTGCTTAGGTTACAAGACTGGCAGGCTTTCTTCCACCCCACACTTTTGAAATGCAAATTATTTACTCTTTATTGGAGCAGTAGCATTTTAGGAGAGACTGTAAAATGAGAGACGCTGATTTAAGGTGAATTAGCCCTTCAGATTTTTTTATGCCCAGAAAATTGGTTTGTACTGGTTTCCATTGTTAGTAGATAAAGTATTTGTTGAGGACCCATTGTATGACTGTCTGTCACTCTTCTAAGTATAACATGATTATATTTTTGTTTAAATTGCACAACCATTTTGGGGTAGGACTGTTTTTTTCCACCATATTAAACATGCATTATGATACCATTAGGACATGAAGTTTATATATGCATTTACACATGTAAACTATTTATTACTGTATAATATTAATACTTAGTTGACACCTGTATCATGTATGCATTATCTGATATGCTGAAGAATAAATATTAACTATTTTCTGATGGTAGGATTTATAAAATTAATTCTCTGGTTAGCTTATTTATTTTTTTTTTTAATGTTCCTCTTTGTTTCTTTTCTGAAATGGTGATGGTGAACTATAATAGTGAAATTATTGTGGAGTTCATTGATTTAGGAAATAAAGTGAAAAAAAGAGGTCCAGGGGTTGAATCTTGGTATCTGCCCTGCTACTTAACTTTCGATGTCATTTCAAAGGTTAGGCAAAGAGTGGTGGCCCTTTCATAAAATTAGCTCTTATTTTGCTTCTTCATCTCTGATAAATTTATCGAGTTGAAACCTTTTTCAAATCTAGTGTTAACATGTCAAAGTTCATATGTGAGACTGAGATTGAAACTGAGTGGTGAATTTTAGTTGATAACTAAACAGTTAGTTGTTTAGAAAACTGGGAGACTCCGGGTAGACCTGATATAATACACTCAGATATTTAAACTGATCCCGGATCTGACTCATCTTTAATTTGAATCGTGGTTACCAGACTACATCTCAGTTCAACTTAAACTCCAGGAATGCCTCACAGATTTTGATCAGTTTCATTTGACTTTATCTTCAGATAAATCCCCCAAATGTGACTTATAAACTAAATAAACTGTATCTCCCAACCTTTACAAAATGAAATTATGTTCCCTGAATTGACTCCTTCTTATGTGACTCAATAACTGATTGGTGTAAACAGGCAGAGAGACTTGGGCCACTTCTTTTCTACCATTTTGCAGTTGGGAGGAAAGAAAGAGGCTCCTACAGCATTCTTGTGGCAATGTATAGTTAGAAACTTGGGACCTTGTTTTCACTTGACTCTCATGTTAAATTCTATCAAAATATTTTAAAAATTTTGACGAAAGTATCAACTTCAGTTTTTCTTGTCAGAAGCACCAAATAAACTCTATCCTGGGAATTATCACCCTAAAGTCTGCTGATTAGGTTTAATCAATGGATGCTGCCCCTTTTTAGTAAGGCATATTTAAAAAAACCATCTGATGTGACTCTTAACTGCAGAAAGTAGACTTCTTAGTACTTCTTCCTCTTACTTCAGTTGTTAGTTTGAGGAAAAGTTAAAATACTGTCCTAGCTCAGAAATTTCCTGCAATCTCTGAAATTATATGTATATGTATATATTTTATATAAATACCCAAATATAGTTTGTTACTATTGCCTACCTTGTTAAATGCTTCCACCAGAGCAAACCCACAGTGTGCTTCAAAACTGTAACAAGAGATTGCCAGCCTTGGTTCCTTGATCGTTTGTTTGAAATTTTTATAATAGGCACACATTTCTGAGTGAGTGAGCACACTTATTCCATGGTTAAGTTGTTTTAAAAGGGGGTTGGGAAGCTGTATTTTTAGTATTAAGGTGACCCCTGGGTCCTGGGTAAAATGCAGAGTGGAGAAAAGAAGACATGACCAATAGAGGAACTTTGGCCTTTGGCCCAGAAATATATTTTAATGGGTTTTGGGTAGAATTTCCAGAGATTCTCAGCATAATAAAACATAATCATGAGTTTTTCTCTGATGTTTACACTGTATTTTCTTAACAACATGTGAACACAATTGAAGCATTTAAAAATATTCCTTGGAGTCTTGAAATTCACGGACATTTGACCTTGGGAAAAAAAAAAGCAATAGGCAAGGAATTCAGAATTCCTAATCTGAAATAACTGAATTAATGAGATAATGTGCATGAACCTGCAATTTCATGTGCATCTGTATGATTGCTGTAATTTATAGCAACCATACAGATGTCAATCATTGATATATAGTTTGATATTTTATTTTGCTTCTGTTAAGGTACGGTCTAGGGAAGTACTGTTTGGTTTAGGTATGTTTCACACAAATCATAAATTGAACAGTTTCAAAGTAATTGATTCCATTCTTGCTTCTGTGTAACAGACATCTGGAGGTTTTGCCTATCCAACATTTCCATTACCTCTACTTATGGGAAACGTTTCTCTCTTTTTCTTTCAGACAACATTGATTCCCCACCTCTGTCCATGTCCATATCTACCTCCAGGGATGGCCAGTGATCTTAATCTGACCAGTCAGAATTCCCTGGGATAGCTTGTGGGTGGTCATATGACTTGTGCCAGCTCAATTAAGCCATCTTATGAGACTATTGCTAGAATTACTTGGAGGAAACTTCTGGTAGTTATATTTTCTATCATGTTGAAGCAGCTTATGTGAGAATGAAGTCAACACAGAGAAAAGCAAAACAGAGGGATGGAGAAAAGGCATTCCTGATGATAAAGGTCAAGTTCCTGCATCTACCTGTGCTCAGAATCCCTTCCCTTGAACTTTGCAACTATGTGATCCAATGAATAGCTCCACCTTTTTGTCTATCTTAATTAGTTTCAGAGAAGTTTGTTTTACTGATAACCAAGTGTTTTGGTTTATTCCCCCTCTGCCATTTGTTAATTGGTAGGTAGTTGTGTTACCTTGGGCAAGCCACTAAACTCTTCTCAGTTTCAGTTTTGTCAGCCATTAAATTAAACTGTATCAGTCAGGGTCCAGATAGAAAACAGATGGCGTGCTCAAAATACAATACTTCAAGAGGTGTTTGTTTATAAAAGTATGGGAATTGAATAATACTGATGAGCTCTTACCCCCTTATATCCAAAGGAATGAGAGGGACGGAGTATCTGGAGCTTGAACAGATTGTATCTTATAGATGTAAAGAACTTGAAGGAGCGGTGACTGGTGTTTGGGACAGACTCCACAGTGGGGAGCAGTGAATAAATGCATTGGCCAAATTCTCCTCCCCTCAGACTAGGGCTCTCTGTTTCACCCAGATTCAGAGGACTTGGGGGTCCTATTGTTCCATTCAGTTTAGCCTCTGGGGATAGAGAACAGAGAGTGGCTCTGAAGGGCAAATGGAAGACAGCTGGCATGGTAGATAAGCTTGAACTTCTAGTTCTAAAATTAATTGGGAATCTGTGAGGGAATTTTATGAGGTAACTTTGGCAACAATTTGAATTTATGTACATTATGGGTAAGAAAGAGGAGGAGAACCTTAAGATTTGTTTTTATTTTTCTTTCTGCACATTTAAGATTCCAGTTCATTAAAACACAATTAGTTTGGTTAATGTCACTTTATTGCTTCTAATGACATGGAAAAAAGTGCTATCTAATTTACTAGTTAAATTAGATAATGTAGTTGTTCAAATTGTTCTTTAAAGTTTCTCTCAATAGAGTGGAACTTTAAATTTCAATTTTGAAAATGGAGTAAAAGAGTAATTTACTTTTGTGTACCCTGAAATTGTATGCTTTTAATGTACTCAACTACATGTACTTAAAATAAAGAGCAGAAAACAAACAAAAATATATATATATTTGCGATACAATGGCTAAATGCAGCCCTCGTGTTTCATCTCATTTCTCTAACTGAAGAAGCAGCAGTTTGTTCCAATGTTGGGAAAAAAGCTAACTGTGTGAGACTTAATGTGAAACAGTAAAATATGTACAAACTGTGTATACTGTTCTCCTTGGTGATTTAAGGAATGTTCGAAAGGAACTTTGCTGCTATGCAGTTCTTTTCCCCACTGACTTAATTGCTGAGTGAGAGGTAATACCACCATATAGTGCAGTAGAATGTTCAGAGAGAAGGTAGCAATTTTGTATGGTAGTATGAAGATCGTGTAAATTTAGAAAATGTCTGTTCATTGCATGTTCTTTTATTAGGATAGTGTCTTTGTGAATGTGAAGCTTAAAGTAGGTGTGTTAACATACAGTGTAGAAAGGTCACCCTCACTTTTGGTGGCTTGATGGTCTGTTTCCTTCAGAAAACAAAAAGGACAGTCTCCTTCTGGGTCAGGATTACGCTGTTGCCTTTCTCCCATGTCCTGCCCTCCAGGAATGTCATTTGCGGCCAATGGAATAAGTAACTACTCAGTTTGTGTCTCCTGCATGGGTCTAATTCAGTTTTGTAGCGCCGTAGAACTCTAGCCTTGACCCTGTGGGATGCAAAGTAGGCAAAGTCTGGAACTTTTATTCAGTACCGAAGCGTTCCACTAAGAATTCAGTTCATAGCAATAAAAATAGATTTCTTGGCCAAGGATGCAAGCTACAGCCTTCATTCTTACAAACTTGAATAGAAATCATACCAAACAGATTTAGGTGTCTTCTCCAGTAAAAGTGTTTTATTGGCTGTTGAAGAATGTCTGTATTTGACCCAGAAAAAAAAATCCAGCTTGTATCACTTGGGAGAAGCAAAAGTTTGGTTTCCCCTAAAAATAGCCATTTTCTTTTTGGGAGTGCCTATTTTGAACTGGACAGTATTGGAACTGTTTAATATATATTGTCATATTTGTGTTGTTATTTACACAACAAATATATGGTAGACATTAATATCCGTATTTTACAGCTGGAGAATCTTTTTCTCTTGCTTTCCTTATCCCCTCATACATAATGTGGCATAAAATTTAACAATTCTTTTTCTTGAATCCCTCCCAGATCTCTCCACCTCTTACCTGACCCTCTGCCACGAAACTGATCCATCCCTTGCCTGGATGATCACCAATCTCCTAACTGATAGCCCTGTGTTCAGTTTGCCTCATTTAATACATGCTTTACTCTAGATTTCCCTTTAAAAATGCAAATCTAACTGTGTCTCCCTTCCTTAAACTTTGGATGCCTTCACCTTGTCTTCACAATACAGTCCAAGTTCCCCTAACGCGGTTCATAGATGTCTTCTAGCTCTGACCCTACCTGTGGCTTCAGCCTCAGTCTTGCCACTCTCTTCTGTCTCTCTCCAGTCTGTCCACCCTATGTCCTGGAACACACTGTGGACCTTTACTGACCTGCCCTCTCTTATTTTCCTGCGTCTAGAATGCTGTTTCCTTTGATTTCATCAGCTTTCTTCATTTAGGTTTTAGATTATGGTTTAGATCTCCGGCCAATGTGTGACTCCCAACATCTTAGACTGGGTTCCTTATTATACTTTTGCAGCCCCACGTCTTTCCCCTTTCATGATATTATTTATGATTACAACGACTTCTTCAAGTATCTTTTTTAGACTATAATCTTAATGAAATCAGTAACATTACCTGTCTTGTTTATTGAGGCATTTTCATCTTGTAATGCAGAATAAGGTAGAGCAAGCATTCAATAAACATTTGTTGAATAAAAAGCTTTTGTGTTTTTTAAGAAAACAGATACACTGAGAGTTTAAATCCCCTGCCCAAAGTCACACAAGTTACATATGGCAGTGCTTGATTTGGAGTCCTAGTGTGTGGGACAGTGTAGCCCCAGCTCTTTCTTCATTTTATTGCTGCCGGTGGAAGCCCTATATCTCTGAAAAGGTTGATTTATATTTTTTAAATATTTTCTTCGTTAGGAAAAGTAATTTTGGACTTAGTTTTAAAAAGTGCAAGTCACATCATAGCCTGAGTTAACGTAGCTTCTGCTGAGAATAGGAATGAAAGTGATATATTGGCACTGGTTGAATTCTCTAGGTTTTTTGCAATAATAGAACATATATTTTAAGGTAGTATCTTGAAAAATATAGTTGAATGCTTAGGGTTATATCTGTGTTTTCTGAAATTTATACATTCTGTAACCCTTTCCTCTGAAAATTATCATAAACTAATTTTTATTATGAATTTTATGTTGATTTTAAATAGTTTTTATTATCTCCTTATCTTATATAACATTATCCTTGATAGATTGCTTTTACATCAAAATAAAAATATTACTTTGGTATTTACATTTCACATGCAGCAACAGGTAGAAAAAGGTAAGTCGATGGCACAAAACTAGGTTTGCGCATATCAATAAAGAAAAGCGGATGAATTAATTTGTTGGCAGGCATTTGGCATATAAAAAGTTGATTTGGTGTATGTTTGTCAGTAGTTAAGTTAATCTGTTAAAATTTTAAGTTCCCGGTCCAAATCTTGGTGAGTAATAGAAGTGCAAATTTTGGCTCTGGCTTTGTTTAACTTATTTCTACTAATGTTTATGAATACCTCTTTAGTTGTTAACAGTTTACATAGATTACAGATTGCCTAAAACCAAAGCTAGAGTGGGAAGCAAAACTATTCTGCATTCCTCTTTCAGACTTTCATTTTTCTAGCATTTCTAATGAAATTAGAGTAACTGAAGACATAGAAACAAATATCTGTGTTTGGCTATGGTGGGAGAGTAGGCATTTAAATCTGTTTTAATTTTTACACTGCAAGAATAATTGGTTTTGCTGTGTGCTGCCTAGCAGTTACCTGCTTCAGTTTGGTGTCAGTCCAATGCTGGATGCAAGTTTTGGGACAGAAAGGCGTTCTGGAATTCAATGAAATCAGCTTTGTTAATGGAAAAGTCTTGAAAAAGTAGTAGTCGAGGAGAGCTTTGTTTTCCGATACTTCTTGAATACTAATGAAATTTATTTTTTCTAGTTACCTTGTTGCCCACATACATTTTGTAACTTTCCGTAGATATTCTTATGATGTCCAAATGGAATTAGGCAGATGTGATGTAGCATTTGTGGTATCTATTGTGTAATAAAAACAGTGTCAGTCTTTGAGGGTTTTGTTTGTTGCTTGAGAATTAAGACTATTTAGCCCAAATGTGCCACTTTCTTAATTTATTTATATAGCTGGCCAATTATGATGGCATTTATTTCATAAACATACATGAACTAGAGCTGCCTTCAGTATCCCCGACCCATATGAAAAAATTACTTAGGCAATGCCTACAGAGCTAACCATTTGGGAAACTATAGCATTTCCTCAAATGACTCAAAAGAAAATTCTCTGTTGTAGTTCAACTCAAAGATGAACTTGGCTTTGAGTGTTAGCAATACGGTATTTAACTTTTACCTGTAAGATTCTCTAAGGCAAAGTAACTTTCTAAAACTTACATTTCTTTTACTAATTTGTACTTTGAAATTTTAGAACTAAAAATATTCTTTGGGAAAAAATAACTGGGAGTGGCATTTCCTCTAAGAATTAGAGATGCTGTTTGCTTTCAAATAAATAAAATGCTGTGTCTCTTGGTATGTTTCATAGATCAGTTCTCAGAAATTGAAACTGTTTTGTAGTGAAGCAAGTTGAAAGTTCTGAGTCCATCCCAATTTTCTAAAACACACTCCAACTGTGTATCTATTGCATGGAGATTCTTGGCATCATTAACTTGTTCTGTAAGAAAAGTGATTTACTCATAGCATTAATCAAATAAATGCTACCTGCAGTAGACAACTTTGTTTTTTAACCCGGTCTGCCAGTTTGTGCAAATATGAAAATGAAGAGGCAAAAGAGCAAGGTGGGTATATGAGCTGACAGGAAAAAGGATAATTGGTGCAATAATGTTATTTGGTTCTCATCTTTATGATAGCCCCTATAAACACTTCTTAGTCTCCTCTCTTGTAGAAATGAGGGGTTTGTATGCTACCCTGTCTCTTGAAAACCCTTGTTGCTTACTATCCTTATTAGAAACAGAAGTTCTAAAAATCTTAGGGTGGAATGGCAAGAGAAGTCACCACTAGATTCGTATCATTATTTAGAACCTAATTAGAGAACAAAGTTTCTGGCATTGCTCTATAAATGCCTCATGGATTGCGAATTTATTTTGGACCAAAAATAGATGCTTTATCAAGGGTTCCTGTGCTGGTTTGAAAAGATTTATGTATCCTAGAACGCCATGCTTTAATCCTAATAAATTTTATGAAAGCAACTGTTTCTTCTCATTTCTATTCAGTTGGAAGCTTGATGAGGTTATCTCCACCGAGATGTGACTCACCCAGTTGTGGGTATTAACTTTTGAATAGAGGGAGATGTGTCTCCACCCATTACAGGTGGGTCTTGATTAGCTGATTGGAATCCTTTAAAAGAGGAAGCATTTTGGAGAAAGTTTGAGCATGATGAGAGCAGCAGAGACTGGGAACTACAGAGTCCACCAGCCAGCAGCCTTTGGAGAGGAAGGAGAATGCCGCTGGGCAGTTTCATGAAACAAGGGGCCTGGAGAGGAAGCTATATTGCCATGCTCACCATGTGCCCTTTTAGTTGAAAAAGAAACCCTGAAATTTTTTTTTTTTTTTTTTTTAAAGGAACAGGTGAAGTTAATTTTTTTATTTTTTATTTTTTATTTTTTTTAACATGGGCAGACACCGGGAATCAAACCCGGGTCCTCAGGCTTGGCAGGCAAGCATTCTTACCTGCTGAGCCACCGTGGCCCGCCCGAAACCCTGAAATTTATTGACCTTTCTTGAGTGATGGTAACCTCTTATTGATGCCTTAATTTGGACATTTTTATAGATTTGCTTTCATTGGGACATTTCCTCAGCCTTAGAACTGTAAACTAGCAACTTATTAAATTCCTCTTTTTAAAAGTCATTTTGTTTCTGGTATATCACATTCTGGCAGCTAGCAAACCAGAACAGTACCTTTTATGGATAGATCACAAGTAGTACTCTTACCAAATCTTAATTGTCACCCTATATTTAATTGTAAATGGGACAGTGCCTTTCTAAAACTATTCTATTACATCTTATTTTGTAAAAGTCAAAATGAATTTGGGCTCTGTCAGGAAGCCTTTGTATAACCCAGTTGGACTGTGAGAAAACAATAGATTGTGGTCAGAATACTCTTATATTGAAAATATTTTTGGCATTGTTCATATTGTAATATTGTTATTCAAGTATAAATGTATAAATACATATTGTAAATACCTTTTCTTGATGCAGCATATCATTATACAGCATACTATTAGTCCACAAAATATAAAATAAGCAGAAATCACATTTTCTACCTAATGCACATCATAGTCTTCTTGCGGAAACGGAACCATATGATGATATAAAACTTCACAGAATACCTCTTGGATGTTCACAAATGACTTGAGATTTGAAAGGATCTTTATGACAGTTCAGATCAAGGTTTCCCACAATGTGTTTTGTGGAACAATGACACTGGTAGGTGTTCATTTAAGTGACCCCCGTTTTACCTACAAATATTGGGACGCCTTCTGTCCGCTCTCTAAAATATGTGTATTGATACTCACAGCTTGCCACAGACCAAATGATCACCACTGTGGTCCATTCGGAAGTTCGCCATGCACTGCTCCCTCCAGGTGAGTTTGTACTCACGAAGAGACAGTGTCATTTTTGCTCCTATTGGCTTATGTCCTTTGTGCTTACTATTATAATTACATAATGTAATGGAATTCTATGTAAATCATGCATATGAGTATGAAAAGAGAACTGTGTTCTCTTAAAAAAAACCTATTGTTAGATGCTTTGGTAAGATTCAGGATTGCATTTGGTAAGACCCTTGGGTCTAAAAGTATAAGTATCAAATTAGAAATGTTCTATTAACTGTAAACAATGAAAAAAAACCAAAAGCCTAGGATCTGAACTCAGATTTATTTTCCATTGTCTTCATATTCTACTTTAAAGAAGGTGAATCTAGAAATTATAGATATATAATGTTATTATTTTTTTTAATGGAGGGATTGGAAACTCCACTCATTGGAGATATGTTCAATGTAGAGGTCATAGCCATGTACAAGGAAGCATTTTCTTCTTTTTGTGGTTAGGATTACTGTCTTTGAAGGACTTTATTATCAAGGAAGCAGTTGGTGCTGGTCATTTGATTCAGAGTGATTCTACCATTAACTTGTGAGTCAAGGGAGTGAGTCATTCTTTTGGCTAATCAAAATGTACACTTACATAGTTAAGATTCTCATAACTTTTGCAGTAAAGACATTCATTTATCCCTATCTTATATCTTAAACAAAAATTATTCAAAATGGATCAAGGACCTGAACAGCTAAAACCATAAATCTCTTAGAAGAAAACATACCTTCATGTCCTTGGATTTGGCAGCGATTTCTTAGATACGATGCTAGAAGCATGAGCAATAAAAGAAAACATAGATAAACTAGACTTCATCAAAGTTAAAAAGTTTTGTGCATCAAAGAACATTATCAAGGAAGTGAAAAGACAACCTACAGAATAAGAAAAAATAGTTGCAATCATATATTCTGGATATGTTTAATATATTCTGGATATTTGACATATTCAGAATATAAGAAGAACTCCTACAACTTAACAGTAAAAAGACAGCATAATTAAGAAATGGGCAAATGACTTGAATAGACATTTCTCCAGAGAAGAAATATGAGTGGCCAATAAGCACATGAAAAGATGTTCAACATAAGTAGTTGTATTAGTTTGTTAAAGCTGTTGAAATGCAATATACCAGAAATGGAACAGCTTATAAAAAGAGAGAGCAGCTTATAAAAAGAGAATTTAATAAGGTACTAGTTTACAGTTCTAAGGCCATAAATATTTCCTAACTAAGACATCCAGAGAAAGATACCTTGGCTCAAGGAACAGCAATCTGGGAAAGCACATGGCTGGCGTTTGCTGATCCTTTTTCCCAGTTTTATTGCTTGCAGTTCTGATGCCAGTGGTTTTCTCTCTCAGCATCTGAGGGTCTTCACTCAGCTCCTCCAGGACTCAACTCTGGGTTCTGGTATGTTTAGTATCTTATGTGAAGGCACATGGTGATACCTCCTAGGCCCTGAATCTCCAAATGTCTGGTCTTGTGTTGGCTCTGAAGCAGTTGATCTTCAAGTATCTGCCTCTGCTCTGAGCTTTCTGCAAAATGTTTCCTCTTTAAAGAACTCCAGTAAACTAATCAAGACCCAGCTTGAGTGGGCAGAGTCCACATCTCTGTGTAATCAAAAGTTCAACATCCACAATTGGATTTGCCACATCTCTTGGCACAGTCGTCATTAGGGAAATGTAAATCAAAACCACCAGATACCTCTTCATACTCACTAGAATGGCTATTATTTAAAAAATGGAAAATAGCAAACATTGGCAAAGATTCAGGGAAATTGAATTCCTCATAGATTGCTAGTGGGAAGGTAAAGTGGTGCAGTCACTATGGAAAACAGTTTGGCAGTTCCTCAAAATATAGAATTACCGTATAACCTGGTAATTCCACTCCAAAATATATACCCCAGGTAATTGAAGCAGGGACTCAAGAGATACTTGTCAACCACTGTTCATAGTGGCATTATTCACAATAGACAAAGGTGGAAAGAACCCAAGTGTCCATCAGCAAATAAAAGGATAAACAAAACGTGATATTCTGAAAAACTTGGCTGTTCATATTACTCAGTTCCTAAGCAGAAGCAACCTCCACGTCTTTGAAATGTGCTGTAAAAAGTAGCTTTTGTTCTTCATGGTGGGCCCTGATAGTTAGCGACTACAGCCAGCCACCCTTACAGCTTTAGGGTGGGGGGGGCTTATCCGTACCACAAAAACCAACCATGTGATTAGGAGTTCAGGACTTTGAGCCAAGTCCTATCAGCCCACCTCTTTGACCTATGGATGGGGCTGGAGAGGTGAGAGTTGCAAATTGAGTTAAACTACCTGGGCGTTGATTCCATCAATCATGCGTACGTAATGAGACCCCATGTAAATTCAGGGCACTCAAAGCTCCAAATTGCTACCATAATTGATAATGACATTGCTGTGACAAGAGAGTGATACATTTTGACCCCACATGGAGAGGACAGGGAAGGTTGCTTTTGAGACTCTCCCAGACCTTCTGCTATGGGTCTCTTCTTTTGGCTTCTTCTTCTCTGTGTCCTTTTACAATAATTGTAAGTAAAGCATGCTCAGAGAGTTCTGTGAGTTGTTTTACCAAGTTGTTCCCCCTAAGGGGGTGGTGGGAAACCCCAAATTTGTCACCAGTTGGTGAGAATATGGGTGGCCTGGATCCCTAAAGTTGCTACTGGTATCTGAAGAGCAGTCTTGTAAAGGTTTAACATGTGGCGTCTGGCCTAATTCCGGAGTCAGAATTGAATTGAGTTGAATTATTATCATCTTTATGGTTGGTGTCATCGATCAGAAGTTTCTACATATTTCTCATTTGTCTACGTATTTCTTTCTCCTCATGAACAATTTGAGGCTGGGAAGACTTTACATATTACCTCTCACAAATATTTAATAAAAGTCTCAATTAAATGCAATAAATAAATCATTTATTTATGAAATTGTTTATCAGGCTAATTTTTCATGTTTAAAATTCTTAAGACTGGGTCTTCAGATAATACTACGTTTTTATTAATGTGAAGAAATAGAACAGTAAACTAAAAATCTGTTTTAAATATTTTTAAACATTTTTTAAATATTAATTCTGAAAGCGTCAACTATAAATGCAAATACTTGATATGTAATTTAGTCCTTGATAAAAACTGCGAGTGATCGTTAGCATGGCTTTAAATGGACAAAGATACTCATAATAAAAAATAATAAAAAATCTATGCTGTGAATTCTTAATATTCTCACAAGCAGTGGGGACACCCAAAGCAATAGGCTGAGGCCCCCAATCTTGGGGTTTGTTCATATGAAACTTAACCCCTCAAAGGATAGGTCAAGCCTACTTAAAATTAGGCCTAAGAGTCACCCCCAAGAGAGCCTCTTTTGTTGCTCAGATGTGACCTCTCTCTCCGGCCAACACAGCAAGCAAGCTCACTACCCTTCCCCTCTCTACGTGGGATAGGACTCCCAGGGTGGTGGACTTTCATGGCAATGTGGGACAGAAATCCTAGAATGAGCTGGGCTCAGCACCAAGGAATTGAGAAAACCTTCTTGACCAAAAGGGGGAAGAGAGAAATGAGACAAAATAAAGTGTCAATGGCTGAGAGATTCCAGAGTCACGAAGTTATCCTGGAGGTTATTCTTACGCATTAAATAGATATCACCTTTTTAGTTAAGGCGTAACAGAGAGGCTGGAGGAAACTGCCTGAAAATGTAGAGCTGTGTTCCAGTAGCTGCGTTTCTAGAAGGTAGATTGTATAATGATACCGCTTTCACAATGTCACTGTGTGACTGTGAAAACCTTGTCTCTGATGCTTCTTTTATCTACCTTATGGACAGATGACTAAAACATATAGATTAAAAATAAATAAATACTAGGGATGTGCTGTTTTGAAAGGAAGTATGCCCCCTAAGAAAAGCCATGTTGTGATATAAATCCCATTTTTTAAAGGTAGAATAATCCCTATTCAATACTGTATATTTGAAACTGTAATGAGATCATCTCCCTGGTTGATGTGATTTAGTCAAGAATGGTTGTTAAACTGGATGAGGGATGACATGTCTCCACCCATTTGAGTGGGTCTTGATTGGTTTACTGGAGTCCTATAAAAGAGGAAACATTTTGGAGAATGAGAGACTCAGAGAGAGCAGAGAATGCTGCAGCACCATGAAGCAAAGAGTCCACCAGCCAGTGACCTTTGGAGATGAAGAAGGAAAACGCCTCCCAGGGAGCTTCATGAAACAAGAAGCCAGGAGACAAAGCTAGCAGATGACGCTGTGTTTGCCATGTGCCCTTCCAGCTGAGAGAGAAGCCCTGACTGTGTTCGCCATGTGCCTTCTCACTTGAGAGAGAAACCCTGAACTTCATCGGCCTTCTTGAACCAAGGTATCTTCCCCTGGATGGATGTCTTAGATTGGACATTTCTATAGACTTGTTGTAATTGGGACATTTTCTTGGACTTTGAGCTGTAAACTAGCAACTCATCAAATTCCCCTTGTTAAAAAGCCATTCCGTTTCTGGTATATTGCATTCTGGCAGCTAGCAAACTAGAACAAGAGGGAATAAATGTTAAAATAAATTTAGTAGATTGAAATGCTAGTGATCAATGAAAGGGAGGAGTAAGGGGTATGGTGTGTATGGGTTTTTTTTTCTATTTTCTTTTTATTTCTTTTTCTGAATTGATTCAAATGTTCTAAGAAATGATTGTGATGATGAATATACAACCATGTGATAAGAAAAGAATGTTCATATTGTATGTTGATTGGTTTATTAATAAAAATTAAAAAACAAACAAAAAACTATGCTGTGCCCCATGGGGCAAGACAATGGTGATTCAGACAAAACCTTACTCTCAGAGAGTTTACTAGCCAGTTAAATTAATTATAATCTACTAAAGCAGATACAAATATGATAAGATAGATACAAATCTTAATTTTACTAGTAAAGAAAATGGACACAGGGAGGTTTTAAGTATTTTTGCCTAAATTGGGAATTGTAGCATGAACTAGAAGCCTGATAACTTTTGACTCTTAGACTAATGTTCTTTTCAGTTTAACCTAAAATACATAGTACAAAGTATACCTATAAAATGAGAAATATACAGGAAGCTTCCATAGTTTTCAGGTAAATTGTTATTTTTAACTCTGAATTGAATTATAAAAATAATTGTATCACTGATTCGAATTCCTGGTTTTACTTTCTGAAACATGGAATAATACAAATAAGAAATTATGTGTAGTATGTTTTAGAATGTGTCATTTTTAGATGTCTTAATTTTTGGCATTTTTCTTCAATAAGCCAGACAAACTCCTTCTCCCCTCCCTCTGTAGCACTGGGGTGGATGTCCCACCCCCACCCCCAGAAAGAGCCAGCATGTATTGGGGTGTTACTGAAATATATAGAATGCCATGTATGGTGAAGACAACTAAAGGCTCATCTTCCACGTCCAATGTATCTAAGATTAGTAGAAATGGGTTCTTATATAAAAAAAAGTCTTCTTATAGTTTGTCCTAATTTACTAGATTAAAAGAACAGAGAACAGAATACAGACAGTTTTTAAAATCACCTATCAATATACATTTAGAGATTATACCTTATTGAACTGATTATTCTTAAGCAATTAACTTATAACAGTTACATATTGAAATGGTTATTCTTTGACAATAAACTTATAAAATGTCACAATATATTCTTTTCCTTTTTTTCCTTATGGTGAAAGTTCCTTACCCAGGGATAGAAAAAGAAAGATTTAAGAAAAATATAAACAGTTAAAATGTTATTTGTAGTGGATACTGCCATTGTTTCCTTATAGAATTCGGTATAGGTGTTTAAAGGTCAAACAGTGTACATTTTAAATCAAATTTTCAGTTTATAAAATTGGAGAATACAAAGCCTTAAAAATTTGCAATTACAGTTGGATTTTTCATTGTTTTATGATTTTTACGTTTAGTCTTTTTTCTAAACATTTAGTCTGACAATGCATTTTTGCATTTAGTCTGACAGTGCATCTTTATATTTTGTGAATCCGCTTAGTTTAAAAAATATAATCCCAGGGCCTCAATAAAATTCTTTTTTCCTGGAAGTGAAGTCTGAGAAATGCCCGAATAATTAAGCCTCTTGGAATTAGTAAAAATGGCATGTCAAAAGCATGAGTGAGTAAACCTTGTCCAGAGAGTAGCTGAAAGTTGAATATTCCTAATAGACCATTTTGCCTGGAGCCCTAAGTATGTGGTCGATCTGTGTAAAACAATTTGGGGCCAGATTATGAGGGGATTTCTGTGACATATTGATGAATTTGGATTGTATTTTTAAGGGATGTTGAACTTTGAATAAGGTTTGAAGTTGGAGTTTTTAGAAGGGCTATTAAAGCAATACATTTTCAACGGGCAAGTGCAGTCTCCCATATTAACTACAGACAATGAATTTTTTTAGTTGTAAACCACATATCTAAACTGCTCTTCTTTAAATGTAACTGCTGTGACTCCTAAGTAGAGAAAAGAAGAAAAGAAAATTGTGTATGGTTTTCCTTGTATTCTAATTGTTTATTTTAAAGGGAAAGTTTCTGCTTTAAGGGCGTATTTATAGGCTATGATTTCACAGAAGCGGATTTCTGTCCCCTTAGATAGTCCTCCTCCTCGCAGAGATCTTCACTGCTTTCCCTTCAGGAGAGCCCAAAAAAGTATTGAGAATATTGAGACAAGGTAAGTATAAAGCAAGGTCGTAAGTAAGTTGAACATAATGCAACCTGGGGAATTACAAACCAAGGGAGAGAAATCAGGATGAAGTCCAGGCATGGGACGCTGAGCTGGGAAGTTGCTAAGTGGATGTGAAGTGCACAGGCTCACAAGTTGTTTTGGTAGGACTGGCTGATATGGATGAGCCTAGGGAGGAGTGAAACAAATGGTGAGTCCTGTTTGTGATTTGGACAACAAGCTGAATGATGAGAGAGGAATACAAGACAGATCAGAGAAAAGGAAAAAAGTAACTCGGAAGTTGATTCTTTGGGTTATCACACTAAGGAGTCTAAAGAATTCCAGTCATAGGCTCAAAGGTAAAGTGAAAAGATTTCCATACTTTCCAAAATTACAGGTCCATCAAGGGCTAAGATTCCTGCTTCTTGCCAAAGTTTCGTAATATGAGCTTTAGTGTACATGCAAAGAAACAAGTAGATATATGCTTTTCTACTCTGATTTGGCCAAGGCAAAACAATCCAGGAGTATACTTGTGTGCTTGTATTATGCCTCTGGTTAGTTATTGCTTTGGTAGTATAACATTATGCTAAGCTTTTAATATATATAGTGTTATATAAAAGAATATGTGGTTACCCAGTAATAATATTATAATCTATATAGCAAGGTGATATATTGCATTTTTACCAAAGAAAGTAATATTGTAACTAATTCTGTCTTACTTATACTGGCAAATGCCTGTTCTTTACCATAAAGAAACATTTGTCTGAGGGAAGTTGAAGGTGTATATATGTCTGTATAGTTGGTTGTAGGCGCTATAAAAATGAAGTTAATAAATATCCATTATATTTTCTACCAGAAATTTGACATTCATTGTAAATTGGACAAATTATTATACATTATTATTGAAATGAAATGAAACATGTAAAATGAATGAGTTATATTTTATAAGGCAGGACCACTTTGTGGGCAATGTGTTTGTAACGGTATTTTATTATGTGTTTCCTGATGTGAAGGAAATATAAATTGTGATAGAATGTTCTGAGGTGATTGAGATTTCGGAAGGATAAAAGAAATGAAATTTTTGATTGCGATGAATACATTAAATCGTTTGGTTTTACATTTGATTTTGCTCTATGTATAGACTTCATAGTAGGGTTGCAAATACATAAAAGGGAATTCATTCAATAATCTAGAGTTAGAAATTCATTTTAAATATTTAATGATTTAATTAAGTTTTATTAGTGTGATGCTCTTTGCTTTGCTGATAAAAATTAACAAAGGTCTCTCTGTGTTTTTCACCCCCTTTTTGGATGGTATCTTGGTTAGATTTGTTTAAGATGTGTTTTTATGAACAGTGATAAATAGTAATTTCTTAAAATAATTTTTTCACACTTACTGAAATTGCCAAGGAGAAAAATAGGAAATTGTGATGCATTAAAATCAACAGGATTTACTTATGCATTGTTCTTTTGATTCACAAACTGCTGTTTTATGACTGTGTCTCTAGAGAAAATTTGATTTGCCGTACTCTAGACTTCTCTGTATAGTAATAGTTTTTGGCAGTGTACAGAAAATTGTTTGATATCCTAGCACCTGGGAAATGATGCTGTCTACTGAACAGCACTTTGGGGCGTAAGTGGGAGTGGGGCAAAGTGGTGGTCAAGTCACCAACGAGTAAGAGCATTCTGAAATTCTTTGCTATGTACTGGGCATGCGTGGGATTAAGAGTGCATTCTAGCACTATCAGCAGTGTGCTCACTGTGAGAGTGTGTGGGGAGTGGAGGTACTCCAGGATTATACATGGTTTCTGCTAGGTTATGAAAATACCGTTAAAAAGTAGAGGGAAACTTTGAATTTCCATGGCCATTTGTATTCATACTTTTCCTATATTATTTAGCATAATAATCTGTGCCCATATAGCTCTGGTTAATTTGATGGTTTGTGAAATTTTACTGTCAATACGAGGTTTTCCAGTGAGAGAAAGATTATAGGATGTAATATTTCCTATTAGACCCTGGGTAGTAGTTAGACCCTGGGTAGCAGAAAATATGATTTTCCAGACTTTCCTGATGAAACCCTTGCTCTCAGCCCCACTGTTCATCAGTACAAGGAACCTTCAGGTATGCCTGCAAAGGGGGAAAAACCTGATTTAGAGATAATAGGTGTTTATAATCGTTAACTTTTCTCTTTAATTTTAGAAAAGCAAATTTAATTAACTAAAATTCCCACCTACTCTTGTCTAACTTTTCAAGATTCAGGACCACAGACTGCTAGTAGGTAGGAAGCTATGATGAGAAAAGTCTTGTATCCTTTCCACAATGTTGAAAGTTGAAGTGTTATTACTAAAGATCAGCCCTGTGCTGTCCAGCATGGCAGGTCCTAGTCACATGTGGTTATTTAAGTTTCAGTTTAAATTAATTAAAGTTGAACAAAATAGGAAATTCAGCCTTATACTAGCCAGATGTGGCTCATGGCTGCCATATTAGACAGTACAGAAACTTTCATCAAAACACAAAAGTTCAGTTGGGCGGCGTCGGATTAGAAAGTATATGGTTATGGTGCCTAGAAAATAATATTTTATGTCAGGTAGTACTAAGCATAGTAACAAACAGATCCCAACATTTTAGTTCTGATGTGTATGTTTTGTTTCATTAACATTTTAAATTGTCAGGCAACTTGTCTCCGTGTGATGAGGTCGTGGTCTCCTTCCATTTTGTGATTTCTGCCGTGTCGATATCCTCGTAGTCCTGTTTCCAACTGCTGGAAAGGGAAAGAAAGGATAATGGAGCAGCCACACTGGTTTCTAAACCATCTTGGCCTGAGTAATAAAATTGCTGCCTTTCCTAATCCGTTGGGTAAGAAGTCGTAATTTGGCATATCTAGATGCAGTTTCCTAATAGCCAGTCTTTCTTATGGAAGGAAAAGCCACTGACAAATTAGGACAGACATTTTCTCAGTAGGTGAGAAATACTGCAAAGTAAACGTGAGTTTTATGTGGAAAAGTAATGATCAAGGGATAGTTTTGTTGATTGTAAACCAATTGCACTCTTTCATCTTTCTCATACATATGTTATTGTTTTCTTCATTTTTATGGAATTGGCTTTCACACTGTAATTTGTTAATCTCTTTAAACCTATTAATATCATTATCTCGGTGCTCTTATACACTGACACTCCTTATGCTTTCCAAATTAAGAACAACCCAATAAGAAAACCTAATTTTTACACGCCGTTATATAAAAAAATATGGATTCATGGGAAATTTAAGTAAAGGTGATGATATATATTTTTTGTAAGTTCTTTGTTTTATAGGAGAAGTAGCAATGCTGTTTATTTCTAGAAATTTTCTCATGCACATTTAGGTATGATTTAATTTAAAGTATAAATGTATACTTTGTAAATGTATAGGAGTACACATATTATATACATATTATATGTAGTTAGGTACACTTGCAAAGAAATCTCCCGTTATGTACAAAGGGTTGTTGGCAGAAACTCTCTTAGAATTGTCTCTTTTGTAAATCAACTCTCAAGTTAAAAATAAATCCCCAAATTATTTACACAGACTCTGGGTGCTATATGCTTGTATAAATGGTGATTTAATATCCCATGCATATACATGCAAGCATACCTTCCCTTACTGACTCCGGCACTTGGGAGCCCAAAATAGTAGTTCGAGGTTAAGGTTATCACTTTTTCTAGGTTATTTTAAGCATTTTCTCCTCTTCCTCCCCTTCTCCCTCTTTCCATAAACAACACACGCACACACACATACGTAGTCAGTCTTCTAGCCCTCCTCATCCTCATTTTGCAGAGAATTTCAGGGCTGTAATAATGATCTTGTCAGCTGAAACCATGCAAAATGACCTTAATAATCAATGGGAAAAAAGTTGCGATTTTTCTGTGATCTTTAAACTTTTTTTGTCAGAACATTAACAGCCTCTTTCAGTTATTAATGTATAGGGAGATGAAAAATAGTAAAAATGCAATTATTTAGTACATTGTAATGTGAATTATTGAGAATTAAAGAATTTTATTTCTTTGTAATAACTTATCAAGAGTACTTTCAGCTATGCTTTCCCTATTGTTATATAGCTTATGATATGGAGCAGATATCTTTTCTATGCCTTGGGAAATTGTCATACACTTTTCTAAGTTTGGATCAGCTTCCAATATTTTATCTTCTGTGCTTTCGATGTCATGAAAATATTTCTAAGAGTACCTTTAATGTGAAGCTTTTTGCTGGTGTCACTTCCTCTGAGAAGTCTTCATCTTTTTCATCTCAACCACTTTCCTCATTTATGTTGGTAAGTTCTCCTTCACTAAATTTTTTCTGGCAACATATCTAGAGTCTCTTGAACAATGACAGTGTCAGCATTCCCATGGTTAGCCATTTACATATTATGCTATTTCATTTCTTTTGCTGTGCTTTTATCTTTATTGACCAGTTCCCTCTTCTTTATTATGTTTTTGTAAAATAATGTGGGAGTTTGGCTGCGAGACAAAGCGACAACACAACCCATGCTTTGCTGTCTGTGCTTGTACTGAGTAACAAATGATCAGTCACCACCAGACTTTGAAAGAAGTGACATGATCGGTCACTAAATATGATGTGCGTCTATTCTTAACCCAGTGATTTGTGGACTGAAGAGCCAGCAGCAAAGCTTACACTTCATGCAAGTACATTTAATAGTATAGTTAATATACTGTAGTAACTGAAGTTGAATGATTTTGTTGGGGGCCGGTGTTATTTAACTAAATTATAGTAGGTAAAATTTGTGGATATTGAAACCGTGAAAACAAGGAATCCTAGTGTTTGTGTGTGTGTGTGCATACACATGTGCATACATTTTGCCCTGTGTAGAATGTACTTCTTTCTCAGGCCCTCAGTTGATCTCCTATTCTCTGCTATCATTTCTTCTGCTACATTCCATACAAATAGAATGAACCCCCTGGAACTTTTTATTTACTTTTCTGTAATGTGTCTGTGACATCATGGGACAGGTTTGAAGAAAGTAAACATCATCTTTAGGAGAAGTCTGTACCTTTGGAAATTGGATATTGCATTAAATTAGAGGAAGCTATAGAGTACTGCAGAGGTTGGGGCACACCCCAGTGAATCTATATAATCGGCTAATGAGATAGCATTCCAATTTAAGAAGAAAATGTTCATTACTCAAGATAGAAAGTATTACTCAAAACTGGTTAATTAGTTTAAAAAGGAGCAGTGGTGATATTTAGAAATAAATTAGATGTACTCTGTGTGAATACAAAGTGAAATAAGGCAATTTTAAATACATTTAATGATAAGGGTTTTCCTTGGATTGTTATCTATAGTGGAATCTAAATAAATGCTCTTCAAATTTAAAAATGCATATGAATCACTTGAGGGTTTTGTTAAAACACAGATTCTGATTCATTGGCTCTGGAGTGGGTTCTGAGAGTCTGTATTTCCAACTAGCTCCCAGGAGATGCTGCTGAACAAACTTTCAGTATCAAGGATGTGAAGCCACCTAGATTTCTGCTGTACAGTGATTTAGGAAACCAGTGACCAAGAAAATAAAACTTTATGTTTAGTTAAAATTCCTTTATTTTATTGTTTTCCATTTCAGTGAAAATAGGAAATTGCAACAAGTCAACCTGAAAGGCACCTTTCTCTGAAATATGCCCTCTAAAAGTCTTATCTTCCTTTTACTTCTACATCATAATCTTCTATTCATCAGCTCAGTATAGATACTTTAATCTGTATCTATACTGTCTGGCAAAACTTTCTAATGAAAAATTTATGGATCTCAACTTCTTTGATGTATTCATAAGGTCTAATAATATTTATCTTCCCTTCCCGCCTTTGGTTTCTGGATATCATTTCTTTTGTTTTTCCCCCAACTTTTCTGATGCCACTGCTCCATCTCCTGCATTGGCTTCTCTGTCCAGTCCCTTCAGTGTTGGCCTCCTTAGGGATCCACTTTTCTTCCTTTCTAAAAGCCCATCATTTTCCCACATAGTTTCAGTTAGTTTGTATCTTCGAGTGAATCCCACATTTCTCTCTTTCTTCTAGTCAGACTGTTATAGTTCTCCCAGTCCAGCTGTGTAACCTTGGGAAATTTTCCTAACTATGCTAACTACTCTAATCCTTAGTTTTCTACCCAACAATTAAATGATTCAATACTTACAAGCTGCTTAGAAGTGTGCCTAGCACCTAGTAAGTATATTCAAAATGTTTGCTATTAAGCCTTTGTTGAAATCTTGAGCAATAAAAAAATAGGCCTTTTTTGCACTCTATGCCACATCATTTAGGTATATACTTAAACGCTTTAAATAATAATCATTAAATTCCTCCAATAATATTTCCCCATGGCATTTCAGAGAATCAGCCTACAAAGAATAAATCAATTTTAATTTCTCTGTGTTGGAAGCTCCTGTTTTGACCCTAGAGCATTTGGTAATAGTTGATTTCCTGGATGCATGCAGTCTATGAATATGACATATTTCTTGGTCATATTTTTTATTATGAGTATCTTTGTCCATTTAAAGCCATGCTAACCATACTCAGTTTTTATCAAAGACTAAATTACATATTAAGTATTTGCATTTATAGTTGACACTTTTGGAATTAATATTTACAACACATTTAAAAATATTTAAAACAGATTTTTAGTTTGGTATTCTGTTCCTTTACATTAATAAAAATGTAGTATTATCTGAAGACCCAGCCTTAAGAATTATAAACATGAAAAATTAGCCTAATAAATAATTTTATAAATAAATGATGCATTTATTGCATTTAATTGACATACTTTTATTAAATATTTGTGAGGGGTGATATGAGGCTTTCTCCCAGCCTCAAGTTGTTCATGAGGAGAAAGAAATATGTAGACAAATGATTACAGTCATATATAGAGTTCTATGGTAGATGTAGGTAAATTGTGCTATGTTAACCCAAAGAAAAGAGCAACTAATTTGCCTGTAGAAGTCATGGAAACTTCAGAAAAGGACATTGGTTAGTTTGCCAGCTGCTGGAATGAGATATACCAGAACTGGAATGGCTTTTACAAAAGTGGAATTTAATAAGTTGCAAGTTGACAGTTCTAAGGCTGTGAAAGTGTCCAAATTAAGGCATCCAGGGTAAGATAACTTGGTTCAAGAAGTCTGATGATGCTCAGGGTTTCTCTCTCAGCTGGAAAGGCACATGGCAACGACGTCTGCTAGCTTTCTCTCCAGGCTTCTTCGGTGGCTTCCCCAGGGCTCTGTCTGTTCTATTGGCTGGGTCAGTTCTGGTGGCTCTTGGCAGGTTCTGACTTGCTTACAATATCATGGCACCATCTGCTGGGCTCCAAGCATCTGCAGACATCTGTGTCTCTGTTCTCCTCATGTTCACACCTGTGTTAGCCCTGCCGTGCAGTTTCTGTCGGCTTTGAGTCTTCTGTCATTCCTCTAGGCTCTGTTCTCTTCAAAATGTTTCCTTTTAAAGGATTCCAACTCCAGTAAGCTAATCAAAAGCCACCTGAACAGGTGGAGCCACTTCTCCATCTAATCAAAGCTAATACCCACAATTGGGTGTGCCACGTCTCCCTGGAGAAAAGTAATCAAAAAGATTCCAACCAACAGTATCGAATCAGGATTAAAAGAAACGGCTGCTCCTACAAAATTGGAATTAGGATTAGAGCATGGTTTCTCGGGGGCACAGAATATTTCCAGGCCAGCACAGACGTGGGATTGGATCTGGAGGAGAACTGCATGAGGGGAAGCGCTTGTTCAAAGACATTTAAGCCCCAAGAACACCGTGGACTTGGGGAAATAAGATAAATTCCACTTGTGTGGGGCTTAGCAAATACCTAGCTAACAGCCTCCATCAAGGTAGAAAGCTGTAGTTAAAGAGCTACAGAGCCTCAAAATAACCACATTCCGAAGGAGAAGGAAATAAAATTTCCTCCTTATTTTTCCCCATTTGAAGTATTTATTCTATTAATTCTGATTTGTGTCTCAAATTCTTCTTCATCATAGAGCGTAATAGACATGAATGTCAAGTAAACCTACCATGTTGGCTAAGAAATTAAATGAAAAGTGGTTTAAAACAGGAACTGAAGAAACAGAAGAAAGGCTAAAAAAGACCAAGAAAGGCAAGGGGCGAAAGAGTTTTAAGTGTTGGGTAAAGTGCTGGATTGTAAAGTAATAATTTCTGTAGTTACCCATGAATGAACAGTCACCACAGGTATGTATGAAACTGAATATTATAGACAGACAGAATATTGAAGGTCAGGGTACCAATATTGCTGTAAAACTTTTCGTCTTGGGGGTTGCGGGGTGCACTAATGAGATGTGTTCTTGTAAGAGATTAACAAATAGTGGTATATAGGTAGGTAGATTTTGGGGGGTGGGTTTTAAGATAATCCCCAAATATAAAACCAAGCCCAAACCTTTACTGCTCCCTTGAACTTTGGAACCAAATTGTGAACAGAGTAGTGAGTTCTAAACTCTAATTGAGACTAATCAAGCATTGATTTTCCAGCCTCCTTTCTCATTAATCTCAGGTAACAGTGATAGTGGAATACTCCGGTACCATACCAGCAGGTTCTCAGTGCATGGGCTTAAACATTAAACAAAAGAAAGAGGGCAGGGAATGGTGGCTCTGTGGCAGAGCTCTCACCTGCCAAGCCAGAGACTTGGGCTTGATTCCCAGAGCTGCCCATGTAAAAAAAAACAAAAAAAAAAAAACAAAACAGTAATAATAAATAAATAAGGAAAGAAACTATGTTCCTATGCCAACTAACTCAAAATGTTGCTCGTTATCTTTATTTATTTATTTGGTTTCTTACAAGTGGAGCTTGTTTATTTTGCTAGAGGAAACTGAGTGAAGATGAGATTCATCGAATGTGGCAGAAAAAGTCACTCTTCTCAGGAAAAGACATTTTAATCTCAGGACATGTTCTAGAATAATCATGGAAATTAGAAAAGGAGGCAGTTGCAACACTGTATAAAAGCAAAATGAAATAGAATAATCCAGTCATTCAGAAGAGTTTCAAAATTGTGTTAGGTACACAAACATACAGATGCTGTAAAAAAATCAACCTTGTTAAATTGGATGAATAGTTTGGCATTGTGTAGATAAAAATTTAGGTCTATAAAGGTTATATTAATGGATGGCATTAAATATTTCTGTTAAATTGATGACTACAACCCACAATGATCAGTTGAAACATTAAAAATTTAGTTAAAACAGTAATGATTTAGCTTGCAAAACACAAAAAACATTATTTTCTATTGGATTACATCTGTTTTTAATTAGTTCTCAAATACTATGTCAAAACTTAAAAAAATACTCAGTGGAAAAAAATGTTCTTTAGAATAATGAGGTTCAGTTTTTCTATTGGAATAATATTTTACAATTGTAGAGCATTTTACATTTTTCAAAAGCTTTCAGATATACTTTATCATTAAATTCTTCAAATAATTTTTTTAAGAAGCTATTGTTTTTTCCAATTTAGAGATGAAGAGAATGAGTCTCAAGATGGTTATTTGATTATCCTAGAATGGCAGATTATTACAATAATGTCTGCCAAATTGTTCACATCTTCCGGTATCTATTCCCTTGAATGAATCACATCCCACACTGAGTCTGAACTTGGCCATGTGACTACTTTTGGCCAGTTGGAAAGTAGCAAATGTGGTACAAACAGGCCTCTAATATGCTTGTACATTAGGGCTTGACCTGTCTTCTCATTGGGAGCCTTACCACCACTGCGTGAACAAGCCTGCATTGGTTTCATGGAAGAAGAGAGACTGTGAGGAGAGGCCCCAAGTGATCTAGTTAAGGTCTCAGACATGTGGATGAGGTCATCCTATAATAACTCACCTTGGCTAAGCAAGCCAAGACAGTAGAACCATAGAATCCTAAACTAATCCTCTCCTCAATTGTTGCTTTAAGCTACTATTTTTTGGGATAGTTTATTAAGGAACAAACTTTAATTCTAAAAGCCTAGAGTCAGGGAATTGTGGGGGAAGACAGCTGTCACCATGAACAACTAGTGGACAGGCAAAAAAAGTCTGCTCTGTGTTCCAGAGGCAAGGAGAGCATTGTGTAGCATCCAAGAAAGAGCAGAATGAAGAGACTGAGAAACTGTGGGGAAAAACTGAGTAATTTGCTCAGCCACAGCTGCTAGCACCCATCCTCTGCTTCTGAGGCAAGCAGCCTTGGGTCGGATTACTTTTGGTTGGGTGCTGCAGACAGAGAGGGATTTGGAAGCCCTCTTCCCCAAGAATTGGGTGGGGCATGGTGGAATGCAGATCACAACTTTTGGGCCATTAATTTGGACTGCTGGATCCCACTGTGCTAGCCCCCCCCCCCCCAAAAGGGATCGCTACATCATTGTTTCCACCCTGCCTCTGACAGGAGTGGAGCTGATAAGTGTTTGGAAACACTACCTTTTTACAACTACAGCGGACAGCTTGCCAAAGAGTGCCATCTGCTGGGCAGGCCAGGAGAATGCAGTGTCAGGGAGCTGACAAAAAGGCTTTTTTGGGGCATCTTTCCTTACCCTTTCCCCAGGGTGCTTTGGAACTACTCTGAGCCCCCTTCATGGGACCCTAGCCCTGTTTTCTCTAGGAAATACTGATGAGCCAAGTATCAAAGAAGAGCCATAACACAACATTAATCAACCACAGAACCCTGGACAAGAGAGAGAAACTGACCTTCAGAGTAAAATTGTCAAGGTAATAAGATACCTAGACATTAGCAAAATATTGCAACCCATACTAAGCAATAAGAAATATGGCCCAGTGAAAGGAACAAATTAAAAATTCAGAGAAGATACAAATTTAGAATAACTAATCTAAGATGTTCAAACAAATTTCCTAAATCAATTCAAGCAGATGAATGAAAATAGGGCTAAAGAGATAAAGAATATAAAGAAGATACTGGGTGAGCGTAAAGAAGTTTTTAAAAGTATGAAAAGCATAACTGAACTTATGGCAATGAAAGGTATGATAGAAGGGATTAAAATACTCTTGAGGCATGCAACAGCAGGTTTGAACAGGCAGAATAAAGAATCAGTGAACTGGAAGATAGGAAATTCATAATCTCACAGACAGAACAGTGGAGAAACGGAAAACTTGAGCAGGATTTCAGGGATTTGAATGACAGCATGACGTGTACAAACATACATGACATGGAAGTCACAGAAGGAGAAGAGAAGGGAAAAGGGGCAGAAAGAATATTTGAAAATGTCTTAAAATTTCATACCCTTATGAATGATATAAATATATATGTCCAAGAAGTAGAATGTATTCCAAGAAGAATAAATCCTAATAGATCTACTCAGAGACACATACTAATAAGAATGTCAGATGCAAAAGATAAAGAGAGAATCCTGTATGTGTATGCAGCAATACACATACAAGGGATGTGTCACATTTAAAAGAACAGGAATAAGTTTAAGTGCCAGTTTTTTTTCAGCATAAACCATGGGGGTGAGAAGGAGTAGTATATTTAAGGTACTGAAAGAGAAAAACTTCCAGCCAGGAATTCTTTATCCTGCAAAACTGTCCTTGAAAACTGAGGAAGAATTTAAAACTTTCAAAGATAAATAGAAAGAGTTTGTCACCAAGAGAAATGCCTCCAAGAAATAGTAATGGGAGTTCTGTTGGCTGAAAGGAGAAAAATAAGAGAGAGAGAGGCTTGAGGAGAGTGTAGAAATGAAGATTATCTGTAAGGGTAACTAAGAGTAAAAAGAGAGAAGAAAATAAGATATGGCATTTAAAACCAAAGTATAAAATGATAGACTTAGGTACTGCCTATTCAGTAATGACATTACATGTTAATGGATTAAACTACCCACTCAAAAGACAGAAATTGGCAGAATGGATAAAATGTATGATCCACCCATATGCTGTCTAAAGGAGACTTGCCTTAGACCCAAGGACATAAGCAGGTTGCAAGTGAAATGTTGGAAAAAGATATCCCATGTAAAAAGTAACCAGAAAGAGCTGGGGTAGTTATGCTAATACTGAAAAAAATATATATTTTAAATGCAAAATTGATATGAGAGAAAAAGAAGGACACTATATTACTAAAAGGGGCAAACTACCAGTAAAAAATAGCAATAATAAATATTTATGCACCTAACCACAGTGCCCTAAAATACATGAGGCAAACACTGGCAAAACTGATGGGAGAAACAGATTTCTCTACAATAACAGTTGAAACTTCAATGCATCAATAGACTTCCCTTCAATAGATAGAACATCTAGAGAGGGGTGCAATAAGTTAATATAGAACCAATATTGTGATAAAAAACAAGACCTAATAGACAAAGAAAGAACGTTGTACTTCAAAACAGCAGGATATACATTCTTCTCAAGTGCTCATTGATCATTCTTTAGGATAGACCACATGTTGGGTAACAGATCAAGTCTCAATAAACTTAAGAAGATTGAAACTATACAAAGCACATTCTCTGACCGTATTGGAAGGAAGCTGGAAATCAATAACAGGCAGAGAACAGGAAAATTCACAAATATATTGTAAATAACAGACTCTTAAACAATCAGTGGGTCAAAGAAGAAATTACAAGAAAAATCAATAAATATCTTGATCAATGAAAATTGAGAACACAACATACCAAAACTTATGGTATGCAGTAAAGGCAGTGCTGAGAGGGAAATTTATAGCCTTAAATGCCTATATTAAAAAAGAAGAAAGAGCTAAAATCAATGACTTACCTGCACACATGAAGGAACTAGAAAAAGAATAGCAAATCAATCCCAAAGCAAGCAGAAGGAAAGAAAGAAAGCTCAGAGCTGAAATAAATGAAATTGAGAATTTAAAAAAAACAATACCAAAAGTTGGTACTTTGAGAAGATCAATAAAACTGACAAACCCTTAGCTAGACTGACAGAGAAAAATGAGAGAAGATGCAAATAAATAAAATCAGAAATGAGAAGGGGAACATTACTATTGATCCACAAAGATAAAAAGGATCATAGGAGGTTAGTTTGAACAACTGTGTGCCAACAAATTTGACAACTTAGAGATTTTAGACAAATTCCTAGTAACACGTGAACAACCTACACTACTCCGGAACAATAGAAGACCTGTAATAGACCAATAACTAGTAAAGACATTGAAGCAGTCATGAAAAACCTCTCAACAAAGAAAAGCCCAGGACTGGATGGCTTCACAGGAAAATTCTATGAATCATTCCAAAAATAATTAATACCAATCTTGCACAAATGCTTCCAAAAAATCAAAGAGAACAGAACGTTTTTAAACTCATTCTATGAGGCCAACATCACCCTAATTCCAAAGCCAGAGAAAAGATACTACTAAAAAAGAAAATTACAGAACAATTTCTCTAATGAATATGGAAGCAGATATCCTCAACAAAATACTTGCAAGTTGAATCCAACAGTATGTTAAAAGAATTATGCACCATGATCAAGTGGGTTTTATCTTGGATATACAAGGGTGGTTCAGCATAAGAAAATCAATTAATGTAAGACACCACATTAAGAAATCAAAGGAGAAAGACCATATGAGCATCTCAATTGATTCAGAAAAGGCATTTGACAAAATTCAGCATCTTTTATTGCTAGATATCAACACTTCAAAAGATAGAAGTAGAAGGAAACTTCCTCAACATTATTAAGGGCATATATGAAAACTCCATAGCTAAATATATTCAATGATGAAAGAGTAAAAGCTTTTTCTCTAATATCTGGAATAGGACAAGGATGCCATTGTCACCACTGCTATTCAATGTTGTGCTAGAATTTCTAGCTAGAACAGTTAGTCAAGAACAAGAAATAAATGGCATCCAAACTGGAAAAGGAAGAAGTAAAGCTTTCACTGTTTGCAAATGTCATGATCCTATATATATAGAAAGTCCAAAAAAACCTTCAGTAAAGCTTTTAGCACTAATGAATTTAGTAATGTGATGTAATACAAGATCAATATGCAAAAATCAGTAATGTTTCTACACACTAGTATGAGGAAATCAAGAAAAAAGTACTGTATTAGGGTTCTCTAGAGAAACAGAATCAACAGGAAACACTTACAAATATAAAATTTGTAGTATGAGGAAGTCAAGAAAAAAGTATTGTATTAGGGTTCTCTAGAGAAACAGAATCAACAGGGAACACTTACAATATAAAATTTATGGAAGTGTCTCACGTGACTGTGGGAATGCAGAGTCCAAAATCCGCAGGGCAGGCTGTGAAGCCGATGATTCCGATGGGGGGGTCTAGACGAACTCCACAGGAGAGGCTCATCAGCCAAAGCAGGAAGAGAGCCTGTCTCTTCTGAATCCTCCTTGAAAGGCTTCCAGTGATTAGACTGAGCATCACTTATTGCAGAAGACACTCCCCTTGGCTGATTAAAATGGAATCAGCTGTGGATGCAGCTGATGTGTTCATGATTTAATTCTATGAAATGTCACATTGCAACAGACAGGCCAGCACTTGCCCAACCAGACAAACAGGTACCACCACTTGGCCAAGTTGACACATGAATCTGACCATGACAAGTACCATTTATGATAGCAACTAAGAGAATCAAATATGTAGAAGTATATTTAACCAATGATGTAAAAGACCTGAACACAGAAAACTAGAAAACATTGCTAAAAGATTTAAGGAAGACCAAAATAAATAGAAGGACATTCCATGTTCATGGATTACAGAAGTAAATATCAAGATGCCAGTTCTGCCTATATTGATTTACAGATTTAAGAACACAATATTTATCAAAATTTTAACAACCTACTTTTAAAAAATGGAAAAGCCAATTATCAAATTTATTTAGAAGGGTAAAAGTCCCTGGCCAAAAAGATTTTGGAAAAGAAGAATGAAGTTGGAGGACAAATGCTTCCTCCAACTCCAGTTTAAAGCATATCACAAAGCTACAGTGGTCAAAACAATGTGGTACTAGCACACAGGTAGTTATATTGGCCAATGAAATTGAATTGAGAATTCATAAATAGACCTCTGTATAATTGGTGCTGGGAGAAGTGAATATCCATATGCAAAAGAATGAAAGAGGACCCGCATCTCACACCTTATTACAAAAATTAACTCAAAATGGATCAAAGATCTAAATACAAGAGCTGAGATTATAAAACTCCTAGGAAAAAATGTAGGAAAACATCTTTAGGATTTTGTGTTAGGCAATGGTGTCTTAGACTTTAAACCCAAAGCACAAGCAACATAAGAAAAATAGATAAATGGGACCTCCTCAAAATTAAAAAGCTTTTGAGCAAATGACTTTTTCGTGAAAGTGAGAAGACAGACTTTTCAATGGGAGAAAATATTTGGGAAACCACATATCTGATTAGGATTTAATATCCAGAATATAGAAAGAAAATCTTCCACTCAACAATAAAAAGACAACCCAATTAAAAAATGGGCAAAAGGCTAGAGTAGACATTTTTCCAAAGAGAAAATAGAAAGGGCTAAGAAGCACATGAAAAGATGCTCAACATCTCTACTTATTAGGAAAATGAAAATCAAAACCAAAATAAGATGTCAGTTCATACCTATTAAAAAAAAACAGCGGAATTGTTGGAGAGTATGTGGAGAAATATAAACACTCATCACTGCTGGTGGGAATGTAAAATCGAGCAGCTGCTGTGGAAGGCAGTGTGGCAGTTCCTCAGGAAGCTGCGTATAGCATTGCCGTATAATCTGGCAGTCCTGCCACTAGGTATAACCAAGAAGAACAGAAAACAGGGCCAGGAACAGATATTTTCATATTGACGTTCATATTGGCGTTATTCACAAATGCCAAAAGATGGAAGCAACGCAAGTGTCCATCAACCATTGAATAGATGGAGAAAATGTGGTATATACATATGATGGAATGTTATTCAGTTGTAAGAAGGAATGAAGTCCTACTGCATGTGACAACATAGATAAACCTTGAGGACATTCTGTTGAATGAAGTAAGCCAGATACAAAAGGACAAATATTGTATGATCTCACTAATATGAATTAAATTTGATAAGCAAACATACATTTAGAATCTAAAATATAGGTTACCAGAAGATAGAATGGTGGCAGAGAGTGTTCTCAGTTTGTGTAGAATTTCTGATTAAGTTGATTGTAAACATTTGGAAATGGATCAGAGGTGATGGTAGCAAATTATTGTGGGTGTAATGAACAGAACTGAACTTTGTGTGTGAATGTGGTTGAAAGGGAAAGTGCAGAGTTGTATATGTCATTAGAAGGAAAGCTAGAGGATAAAACATAGGACTGAGGAACACTGTGAACCCTGTTGTGAATGGTGACTGTGGTTAATAGTATAAATATAAGAGTGTTCTTTCATGAACTAGAATGAACATGCATCACCGTTACAAGGTGTTAATAAAAAGATGTATCAGGGAAAAATACACTAAATGCAAACAATGGACTATAGTTGACAGTTGTGTTTTAATATTCTTTCATCAGTTATTATACGGGTTCCACACCAATTTATAATAATTGGTGGCATGTTATAAATGTCAACAACAGAAAGGTATAAGGGATAGGGTTTTTTTCTTTTTGAAGTAATGAAAATGTTCTAAAATTTATTGTGGTGATGAGTGCACAATGCTGTGGTTATAGCCATTGATTTAAATTTTTTTTTAAAAAGCCTATGAGCAATGATCAAAAAAGTCAACAAAAACAACAAAATAACCTAAAGTGAGAAGGTGATAAGAGACAGAGCTAGATCCTAGCTCTTTGGCATTCAATTTCAGCACTTCATTATGGAATGGAAAAGTAAGCATTTTACTAAGGTGTAGAGAAAAAATTCATCGAAAGATTTATATAAATTGAAAACAGAGAAATCATGTCTTTTGCTGCCATTGTCAAGGCTTTATTTTATTTTAGTTTTTTTTTAACAGAATTTCTTTATTTCTTTATCTTTTTAACGAAACAGGTAAGATCCACAGACCCATTTTTCTACTTACATATTTGTTCTGTAGTCTCTTGCACCATAGTAGGTGGCCTTTATTATGTGGTTACACTTTCTGGTAAAAATGTAAGGTAGAACTATTCAAGTTTATTAATTTATTATCTCACCATAATTGTAATTCATGGCATATTTACTTAACCTTGATTTTCTTTGGTGGATTTCCTTCAATTCCTTGTCAAGTTTTCTCTTCTGGTTTTGTACCAAGATTTATCTTTTCAGGCACAAATGATTTTAAAAAAATAGTGAAATTTCATTTGAGTGCGGTGGCGGTGGGCAGTGGTAGAACAATGGCTTTTCAGGGGAGGCTGGCAGCATCTTTGAAGCCCAGAGCTGCACCCATGGCTTCGTTAATTCCCCACTGGAAAAAAGAAATCCCACAGAAAAGTAAACATTTTGACAAAGATCTAGACAACAATTGGAGGTTATCCAGTAGTATTAAACAGAAACACATGCTTTGCTCAAGGCATTTGCAGAAACAAAACTGTCCTGCTTTCCTTTATTTATTTATTTTTCAAAAGTTCAATCTTCTGTTTATGCTATGTCATGCCTAAGGAAGACCACTCGATTGGGAACAAAGGCAAATTCTTTCAACCAAAGGCGGAAACATTCTCCCATTCTTTCCTCCCCCAGTGCCTCTAGCCATTACTTCAAGTCCTTTTCTCCCACCTTGCACTAGCTAAACCCTCCAGGTGTTAAACACATGAACTGCTTTGGTCAGGTGTTAATTATAAGCCCTAATAAAAAGGATGGTGAATACACACCCCTTGCACTGAGGGAAATGCCGAGAGTCAGCACTGGCTGTGGTTTACTTTTGTTTGACCTTACCTGGTACCTGCTGGTACAGGTGTTCTCTGTGCTGCGGAAGTTTCCTATTCTGGGAATGAGGAGCGCACATTCTCTCTAAACTGCAAGTTTGGCAAGTTCTCTTCTATAGCAGTGCCAGGAAAGAGTACATGAGCTTCTTCTAGACCATACGTCTGAATTTGAACTTAATGTATCATAACCCCTCTAAATTTGATGTATTAAAGTGGCATAAACAACACTGAGGCAAAACCAGGTTGATTTTATCATTCCAGCGGGATAAACCAACCCCAAACCAAATCAAATATCCCCCAGACCCAGAATACTTTCATTTATTTTTATAGGGATGATACAGCTGATAAACTGAAGTTTTCATTTTTCGACTCATCATGTTGATGTGAATTTGATGCTTTTCTAATTCTCACTAAAAATACAAAGTTGGGGTATTTTTGGAGTGTAGGCACAGTGAAGCACAGATAATGTTTTGGGAAAATTTCTTTAAAGATAATTTATTTTCAAATCATGGCTAAATAATCCTTTATGGAAAGTAATTTTGTGTATTAAATATTATAATTACCTGTGTACAAAATTTAGAGGCAGTAAAATGGGGGAGCATCTGCATTTAATGTTTTCTCTAAAATCACTACTGTTACTGATGTTTCCAAGAGTACCCACCTGAGGGGAATAGAGTACAGTTAGGTCATAAAAATTACTCTAGACCCAAATGGTTATTTCATGGCTTATCCCCATTAATTGACTCCCTGGAACTTGAGGGTCCTTCCGCTGTCCAGGAATTTCTTATTCAGGCACAGGCAGAACTAAGGATGAAGGAATGCACAAACACTTTTCCATTAAAAATTCTTTTTGCTTCTTGAAACTGGTCTGTGTTGCTTGTTGATTGAGCCTTCTTCCTAGCTATGGCATTTGTATTACTATTACTGGTATCCCTTTTTGCTATCACTGGCTCACCAGTGTCATCTCACCCTGTCATCACTTGAAGGAGTGCTATTCGCTGAAATATTTCTCTGACATGTTTCCTGAGATTAGGCTACATCATTTCCCTTGCCCAAGGTTTGTGAAAGGGGACTCTTTCTCACAGCATCTTTAGGGCCACACCTCACCAATCACCATTCCTTGGAAAAATTAAAATCTCCCTCCCTCTCTATGCCAAATGCCCTTTAGATGAACTTCGCATTAAATTTCTCACATCTTCCTACTCCACTGTAATACTCCCACCACAATTTATGTATTTACTTATGATAACCCTATTGTTCACACAACAAGTTATTGGAATCTTTAGTAAAAATTAAAAAGTGAATTTAAGAAATTGTATCATTCAGGCCTGAAGTTACCAAATCGAGATATTCTGGATTCATGAAGATTCCCAGACAGTATGTTTGCATGGAGAATTTTAAGGGAAATAAGTTTTAGACCCATGTGTTCCCTTTTCTAAGGTTTTTTCTCTGAGAAAGCTTTTATCTTTGAGGACGCGGGCAGGTTTCCTTTACCAGCTGTCCTTCACAATTGCCCTTATCCTATTTTATAAAGAGAGTCATGCCTTGCACTCATACTGAATCTTATTATTGCGCAGTGTCCCAGGGTGTAGAGATATCTGGGACGCCAGACATAATGACCATTTGAAATATTGTTGTTAGCTAAGCCTCCGGTGATCAAGGTATCATGAGCCCATGTTTATGTGTTCATGTCTTACTGACTTGTTTATTTCTGTTAAGAGAGAAAATTTGCATGTTGTGACATTCTGAATTCATATGTATTGTGGTATGGGATGGCAGGACTGCACAGTTTTCTTTTAACAACTTTGTGTTCCTTGGCTATGCACATACCTGTGAATATCCATTTCAAATGGGAGAGGTTTTATGCATGCAGCATAGTAGTTATGAGCATAGATTCCAGAATAGCTCTTGTTTATCTTCTGACTTCACCATTTACTATCTCTGTAACTTTGTAGCAAGCCTTGATTTCTTCCTCAATAAAATGCCTTTAAAAGTAGTCCTCACCTGAAAGGGCTTCAGTGAAAATGAATGGAGACAGAACTGGAAAAGCATGTCATAAAAGGACTAGCACAAAGCAAGCACTTAAAACATATTTGTTTCATGTGGAAACATATTTACAGATATCCTTATTATGAAGTTTTAACAGGAGGGGGTTCCCTAGGCAAACTCACCTACCTAGCAAAGCCCTTCTTCTTTGGTTCCATAAGACTTGTTTTTGTGTTGGTCAACTTGGATTTTATGATAATTTGCCTAGGAATTTGCCTGTTAACTCCTATCTGACAAATAATGGGCACATATGGAGGGGATTTAACCTGACTCATAACCAGGAAAGAACCTGGAAATCTCAGACATTGTTGTGGAGACCATCAAGGAGATTCCAATCTTGGAATGGTTCAGTCATTTTCTGTCGGTCCTCAGCAGCAGAATTAGACGACATTGGCTTCCAGATAGCTTCACTGAGTACTTGATAAGGATTTGGAACTGGGATTCCTTAGCTGAGTCAGTATCCCCACTGGGTTTGGTTAAGTAGGGAGAAATTTGTTGTTTTCTTTTTCCCTCCTTAGTAATGATGGAGGTCCAGTCAGTGTAGATACCCAACCCCAACTAAATGGCACGTGGATGGCAATGTATTCCACGTAGCTGCAGAATTATCTTTCTCGTTCAGTGACTTGCTCTTTACACGTGTCTACGCATTCATCCCACCCCACCTGGTTGCAATAACCAGGGACTTTAAGGTGGGGGTGGAGGCACCTAAAAATAATCTCAAGGTTATGGTTGAATGTGAGCTGGGCCTAAGCCTATTGGAATAAAGGAAACAATCAAAACAGCATCTTGGGTGGTAACGAGGTATAGATACTTTTCCGTTCCTGTCATTCTGCATGTATGGGGATTATGTACTAGGAAGTTATTGTTTCCAAATCATCTTGGGAGGATTTAATTGATGACAATATTCACTAAAAAAAGACAACTCAGAAAACCTGGTGGGAACTTCTAACCAAAACCTAGGACAGGAGTAGCAAACTTAACTCTAATTTTCTGAGCATCTTTAATGTAATAGACACTATTCATTATCTCATTTAGTCCCCATGACAAAAATGCACAGTAGATGTCATTTCTCCCATTTTGCAGATGAGGAAATAGAGGCTTGGGAAGTTTAAGGAATTATGACATTTATGCAAATAGTACAGAAAGGAGTAGGATTGATAGATTATCTGATTCCAAAGCCCATCTTCTGCCTTATCCACTGAGTCATGCTGATTCTCTTGTTAAAAGATTCTTTCTAGTTGAGGCTTGCTGAGGGAAAGAGTTATGGCTCACCCTTATGTGGGAAGCACAGGTGGCAAAACGTGGCCATTTCCCTGAAGAAACTTTGTCTTAAAGAGTAAAACAGGATTGTTATGCAACAGGTGAACATAGCACAGACTAATGACGACATAGGTTGCGATCAGAAATCTGGCTTGTTATACCTAGAGAGTCATATATGTAGTCACAATTTGTGGGTACCAATTAGAAGGAGTGAGATGGAGCAGCAAGTACAGAGCACCTTGACTCCGAGGCCACACATTGGGTTCTACTCTGAGTTCTTACACTAACTGTTTTTTGATTTGGGAAAGTTATTGTCATAACTTTAGGCCTAAGTTTTCTCATCCATGAAAGGAAATCAGGAGTGCTTGGATGGTTCATTGGGAGAATGCTTGCCTGCCGTGTGGGAGATCCTGGTTTGATTCCCAGCTCATGTATCCCCTCCCCTCCCCAAAAAGGAAATAAGATTAGAAAATTATTTGATTTTCCATAGAATGTGAAAATCCCTCTATAAAACATGACTGCAAGCAGAGGTTTTGTTTCTGACTTTCTCAAAAGCAAAAATATAGATCTGTTGTCCAGTTCCCTGTTTGAATCACTTACACCCCTCAGTACCTGTTCTGCCTCACAGTGTATTTGTCTATATAGTTTTAGGAAAAAACATCATGGATAGAAATAATAACTAGTATTATGGAATATTATTTTAGTCTCATTGCTCTTTCATTTAAAAATTTGGGTTGAGGTCAGCATACTTTAGTGAAAGAAATTACTTCAGAATGTCAGTATCTCAACTGGAAAAAAGTTTATCAGTTTGAAAATGGATCTTAAAGTGTACAGAAGACACATAATTTGCATATCATTGTTTCTTGCGACAGTGTTTTTTCAAATAACACATCTGTCATCTTCCTAAAAAAAAAAGCAATATGTTTATAGTTCTGTAATTAAGTCCAAATAATCAAGTCTAATTACGATAAGGGCCTTACCAACAATTTTGATGAAAAAAAATGCTCAGTGGTTTAGGGACAGTAAGACGATATTTGAGGTAGCATACCAAAAGTCACTGAGATTTTACTTGGTATGTTATTTCACTCAACAAAAGTCCAGTGTGGGCCTGCTATATGCAAAGAATATGCAGTACTTTAAAGAAGACTCACATGAACATTTTAATCTTTGTTCTTAAATTTTGACAGAATAAACAGAAATCAAATCAATTTCACAACTAAATGTTAAGCTACCATTGTGACAAGTACTGAGAAGGAAAAAAAAACAGATGCCATATGTACACACAGCAAGGGAGCCTGATCTCAGCATAAGAGAAGGCTTCATTGGGGATGTGATTTTTAGTGAGATGTGAAGGATGACTAAGAATTAATCAGGTAGAAGACAGGGAGAGAGAGTCTTCCAGGTAGAAGAAACAGAGTGTGTAAAGGCCTTCAGCCAAAAAATGGGAATACAGAGTGAAATGAGAAGAGATGCCAGAATTGAGCCTTAAAGGAATTTAGTTCCTCCTGTATGACTTGTGATAGCCAAACAATTAATATGATGTGAAATGTAGTCTGTGCTATGAAAGGGATAAGAATAAAGTTTTGTAGAGCATAGAAGTTGTTATTTCCTTTTGCCAGGGAAATTAAGTAAAGATTCCTCAGGAAGTCTTTTAGTTTTGATGGTTAGAGGTAGGTTACACTCAGATTACAAAGACTGGTTAGAGGAGAGTAAGACAGCAAAGAATTAAAAGAGAGATAGGAGGGATACCCGGAGAGTATAGTATCATGGGAATTAGGGAGGACAGCTTTGCAAGGAAAGAAGGGTTACAATCTTAAATGAATTGACAGCGTGCATGTAAGGTGAGGACTATATCCACAGGGTATATTGAACTAGAGGTTACTAGTGAACTTAGCTTGAGTAGACTGAACCATGGGTTTCAAGTGAGGAAATGGACACAGAAAAGATGCAAATTCAAAACTGCAGGATTCTAGGGGCGGGGAACTTGTGGTATTCAATTTTTTGGGTTTAAAAGGAAGCATAACGTGATAGTAGTCATATAGTAGTTGTATAAAAATTAATTTCTATTGTTGAATGAATATTTGGGAAAAAAGACTAATTAAACTAGAAATAGGACAAGACTTGAGGGAAAAAGGGTTGAGATTATACTCTGACTAGCAAATTACTAACTTTGTGACCTTGAGCAAGTCATTTAACTGCTCTGAGCCTTAGTTTCCTCACTTTTAAAGCAAAGATAATAATATTTGATCTAATTTCCCTAGAGGGTTAGTGAGAGTATGAAAATAAGGAACTTCACATGAATATTCTTTATAGCCTGTAAAGCACTTATCTAATACAGCCTCATATCTTAATCTTAGAAGAATTAGACACCATGTCAGACACTTGCTAGATGGACCATCATTTTCTTTCTTCCTGGACTACATTTCCCAGGTATGTTTGTGGTTATGAGGCCATGTGACTGTATTTGCACTGGTGACCCGAGGCCAGAGGTGAAGTGTGCTACTTCTAAACCTCAAGCATTGAAACCTCCTACAAGGGCTCCTATATGCCCCTTACCCTTACTGGCTTGAGGCAGATGACTTCAGGAACTTTGAAAGATATCTATTGATAGTCTATAAATTTTTACTACCAATTTGGAAAATAATTTGGTATTTGCTTGAATTATACTGATCTTAAGGCCCAATACCCTGCCATTCTAGTCCTTGGCATATATATATATATATACTCTTGAGAAATTCTCGTGTGTGCCTTAGGAGACATATATGAGTGGGTTTATAGTGGCAATGTTTATAATAATCCCAAACTGAAAACCATCCAAATGCCCAACAATAAGAAAGCTAAATGCCTATCAACAGTATGGAGAAAACAATTTATATTAAAGACAAATTTTACATGATTTCTTAACAAGCTCAGAAACAAATTTATATTCACACAAAAAAGATGAAAGAACAATGAAAATTTCTATAATTACATGCAACTCCATAGATGAAAGTAAGAAATATAATGGTGAATGAAAAAAATCACGAAAGAATATACACTGTGAAGACCAAGTAGTAGGCATTTTTCATTAGTGCATTAATTTTTAAAAAAATTTTTATTTAAAGAGGCAGTTGCATAAATAATTTATTGTCGCAGTAATATCACAAACCACTACCCCAAACCTCAGTGGCTTAAAAACGGGGAGCATAGTTTTTACTTAACTTACAAGTCTGCTGGATTCATCTGATCAGGGCAGTGTTTTGGGTTCACTTCTACTTCCCCAGGGAAGTAGAAGGTTAGCTAGGTATTTCTGCTCATCTTATTAGAAGATAGAAGTTCAGGGCTTGGATGTTTTTCAGTTGATCTAGCTGTAGTGTAGTGTAACACACAGCCTTCATATGTCTGTCATTATTCAGTATGCTAATCTGGTTGCATTCTCATGGCAAAGCGTGGAGGGAAAGGACCAGCAAGCACAGTCCTCCAAGAGGGCATACGAACATGCATGTTCTTTCCAAGACTGTTTCATTCTCTTTGCTTACATCCTATTGACAGAAGCAAATGTGGTGGTTTGGAGCTGTATGTACTCCCCAAAAAACATGTTCTTAAGCTTTATCCATTCCTGTGGGTGTCAACTCATTGTAAATAGGACCTTTTGATAAGATTATGTCAGCTCAGGTATGCCTACCTCAATCAGGATGGGTCTTAATCATCCTGTTACCAGATTCCTTTATAAATAGGATTAAATTCAGGCAGATATAGATAAAGAAAGCCACAAAGGGAACAACTAGAAGCTGAACATCCACAGAACCCAGAAGAGAAGGGAGAAACAAGGAGATAATGCCATGTGCCTTGTCATGTGACAAGCCAAGGACCCAGAATTGTCAGCATCCAGTCCCAGATTGCCACAGTCTTCAGGGAGAAACTTCACCTTGATGATGCCTTGATTTGGACTTTTTTCCTAACCTCAAAACCATGAACCATTAAATTTCCATTGTTTAAGTCATCCCTTTACATTGTATTTGCTTGAGCAGCCTGGGAAACTAAAGCATGAGGTTACATGACACGAAGCCCCAAATTAGAGTGGGTGGGGCGGTAAAGTTAAAGGCCAAAGGCCATAGATACAGGGAGGCCATTAATCGGGACCATTAATGCAATCGTTCCAACACAGGAATACTACTCACAGAATTCAGGATCACGGTTACCCCTGTCTGGGAAAGCAGGGCCTGGTGGAGTAGAGAAGGAATATGGAAGTGGATGCCAGGTTATGGGTAATGTTTTAGTTTTCAAGTGGGGTAGCAGTTTTATTAGTTTTCATTTTACAATTAGGTTTATAACTTACGTACATATTCCATAAGTTCTTTTATAAATACCAAGTGCTATATTGTACAAAATATATTGGAGGAAGAAAATTTTAAATGTAAGAAAAACTGCATCGCCAATTTAGGAAATACAGTAAAACATGGGACCTCTAGTTTCTTTTTTCCTGATTCTGTAAAATGAGGTATTAATTTTCACTTTCTAATAAGAAAGTGTGACTTTGATAAGGAAAAGACATGTTAAAAGAAGTTGCAGGGCAGACTTGGTCAAACTAGTGAGAATAATTTCTCTTCCAGAGACCTCAGATTACATTTCAACAGTGTAGAAAACTCATGTTTATTCTGCTGTACTTTTATTTCTTTTATTCTGTTTGTTTTATTCCTGGAACAAAGATACGATGACTTGTCTCTGAAAGATTTCCATGGGAGTTGGAAAGAGCATGGAATTTGGAACTCCTGATTTTTTTCAAAGTATTCCTCAATTGGGCCCAGATCCGAGACTGCTAGGGTTTGATTAATTCATCTCTGCTTGGAATTATGTTTTTTAGCCTCACTCCAGAAGACTAGGATATTATTTAAAAAAACACTGCTGCTGCCTTTTGCACATCACAAAAGAATTAATGTTTGCTCAGCCCTTTGAGGCTGTGGTGTCACGCAGGTGCTACTATTAAAGATAAATTACAGATCTGTTTCACACCATCTGAAAAACAGGGCAGTGCCACTGTGAAAGAACTTTTATTTCAACCAGTTTTCATTAATAGCCCAAATCAGGCTCCTCTTTGGACTGGGAATAGTTTCCAAGCAGGGGTAAAGATAAAAGCAGCTGGAGGAAAACAAAATTACATACACCACCCAATACATTAAAAAATATGTAAAGGTGGAAAGAAGGCTTTTGTCACCCCACTAGAGATCAGTGCCACCTGCTGAGAGATTTTAGCAAGAATGTGGGTTTGGGAGATAGAACCTATTGAAAATTTGACCTAAAGCAATGCATCTTTGATTTTTTTATGCACTTGGAAGAAGGAAAACCATTTCACTCACAGGAAAGGTGTGATCCCAATCTTCTATGAGTCTTTATTTCTATATTTGCCTTGTGCTTTGAGTAGTTCTTTCTCTTTTTATTCTCTGAAACCACTGATCTCACTACCCTAGTAGCTTTTTTAAAAATTTTTTTGCAAACACCCTTTAAATGCCTGAGTTTTGGTGAGATGGATCTAAAGTGAGACTACTGCAAATAGCAGTTCAGTAAAGACTTCAGAAAAGATTCCACTTAGTGAGGCAAGTGAAAAAACACATAGCTGAAATGCCAAGAACCACTGCTGTGGGCTCAGCTAACTACAGGCATACCTGCTGACAACAGCAGCCTGAGAAGGAGCAAATTTGGAAGCTGGATTCATTATTTTTGTTTAAAAAAAAATCTTTGCACCTGCCATTGGTGGCAAGATTCGCAACTCATTCTCTTTGTTTCTGCCCTCTATTTTGCTTGTTTTGGAGTGGGTTATTCAAAGTTGACTCCAAATTTCTTTAGGAATCAGAAGAGTTTGCAGAAGGGAAAAGTATTTCTTGCTGCTTTCCGGGCCTAAATACTGAATGTTTTGAATATGGAAAAGAGAGCTGGAGAGAGAATGAGAGAAAAAGAGAAAAAAAGAGGCAAAAGTACCCAAACTCAAGGAAATCAAGACCATGCTGTGCAAAATTGTTACAGCTGTTTCTGTTTTTTATTGGCTGTTTCTTTTGGCTTCATTTTTTTTAGCAGCTGTGGTTATGTGAGAAGGAAGGCATACAGCATGGCAGCATGGCAGGGCGCCATGCAAAGGTAGATGGGAGGAGGGGAGAACAGAGCACAGAAAGAGGAGGGCAGGGCCTGGGAGAGAAGGCTCTGAATTGTGTGTGGCATTTGGAGGCGATGCACATACACTTCAAAGCATTTCTTTTTGATGATTTTGTGGAAGCTTTAGCGATAGAATTCAGATGCACTTAATGGAAAGCTCCTAAAAACATCCCATCTCTCTGGCTAGATCTGATTAGTGGTCTGTTTAATGCAATGTACTACCCCTGGAAATGGTGCTCTGATATCTCTGAGGAAATTAAGTGTCAGGACACATCCCTTTCCTTTCCCTTGCTGACTATGATTCACCTAGACCAGTGCACAGGACTGAACATATGGGGAGTGCATATTTTCCCTGAGGGAGCTTTCTTTCTCATGGTTACAAATGGAATGAACTCTATGCCTGCTCACTGACCCTACGAGGATATTGGCAGTGGGGGTACCATGCCCTGGGACTTAGAATAAACTCTTCACTCACCTTGATTCCTCTCCTCTGCCTGACAGCTGGAAGAGGAGGCAGAGAAAGGTGTACAAAGAAGCCTACATTTCCCTCTCACTCTTTTTTTTTTTAGCCCTTCGTGTTAAATTAACAATTTAAATGGTTTAAATTTTTAAGGTTTATAAGATTGTTTAAACTGAAGTTCTTGAATTTGATACTAATCTTCAAGTTAGTTTCAACACACACACACACGCAGAGTCAAATAAATTCTTCAAACCCTAAGGAAATATTATTTTGAAGACAAGTACTGTATTCTCAAATAAGGGCAAGTAGGTAGGAGAATTGGAAGGTAGAGGTTGTAGCAAGAGGAAAAAGTTTTTATTTATATTTGGCTTGCAGTTATGTTAGAAAGGAAGATATAATACAAAATAGATTAATGACAACAACAAAAAACCCTGTATCTGGTGATAAATGTTCACATGCTTTCACACATGAAAGAAAGCCCAGGATGATAAGCCCAGCTGTAGAATAGAAGACACATCTTTGGGCCAGAGCCTGTGCCCTGGTTTTGTTTTGGAGTCTTACTTGATTTTACTATGAGCTGGGCTTCTGACTCACTCTGTCACCGCAGGGTAAATCACAACCTGTGTGCCTCAGTGTTCTCATCTAAAAATGGAGCTGGACTTGGGTAGACTAATTAAAGCTTACAAAGTACCCAGAGTCTATAAAATCCTGTGTAATTGCAAACATTAAATCTAATAACATAATTAGGTGTTGAAGGTTGTGTCTTGGTCATTTTGCTTTTTGAATGCAGGGAAAGACTCCTTCAAAGCACATTCACACTACTTTCCCAAGGAAATTACTAAATGATCTGGAAAAAAAATGGTGATTTAGACTGATACTCTCTTAATCAATTATATATTTTGAGATATACAATGCTTTGTCAGCATTTTCTTATTTCTTTGTAATGTTACTCTTCTCTTATGTGTTAGTGGTCGCTCATAATATATTATTGTTCTGAAATATTAAATTAGTTTAAACCTTTTCAGTTGAGTCGGAATTTGGTAAGTGTTGAGTGAGGTTGACTTGTTTTGAACGTGAAGAGGGGCTCACTACCCTCTTTAAAGAGGGAAATCACTGATTTCATCAGATCAGAAATCACTAGAGAAAGCTACGCTCTGGTTACAAAAATCAAAATTGTTCTTTGTGAAAGTGATTAGTAAAAATAATAAATTTCATATTTAGCTTAGAAGTTTGGAGAATGAGTAGCTCATTCTCACCTCACCCACTGACTTAATGGTGGGCCAAATTTTTTTGCCTTGGGCTTTGGCAACAAAATGGATTGATAGTGCTTGATCACAAAGGGAGTAATTACTCAGAGCTTTGGACAGAAGCACATAGCAATTCTATTCTTTCAGTGCATTTTTCCCCTTGTATATCTGTTAGCTTTTATTACAAGTTCAAGGTATCATTCATCAGTAGCATCTTTTAGAAATGAGAAAAAGTAAATTTTCATTTTAACATTCAGCCAGGGACCCCCATCAGTTAGTTGGCTTACACTAAACCTTATTTCCAAAAACTTGCTCCTGCTATTATCCTTACAGAAGTCTGTATGTTCACATACACGCACAATTATGAGATTGAACACGCCCTTCTTCTTTGGATTGCTCTTTGATCTTTTGTTGTTTTGCTACTTGTATCCATATGGAAATGTTAGCAACCAGTGGGCAGTTCTTTTCTGTTATGCTTCCTCATCCAGAGTCTACCCCCTGTTGTTTCTTATGTGCATTAGGGTCCAGATTGATGCCAACATTTCAAAGGGGCACACCTCATCAGGTTCAGAAGCTCAATTTGCTTTAAGTAACTATCAAAGGATACATTATATTTAAATATCTGTGTTTATACCCAAGGTTTTTTTTTTTTACATGAATTAGCAACTTGGGCATCTGAAGAGAGACACAATTTTCTTGTGAGACTGAGGAGACTCATGAGATTGCAGGTAGGTCATAAATGCTGTTAGCATTAAGCTGGTTTTCAATGTTTCACTATCTGCTTATTTCTATTTTGATCTTTGACCCTAGAGATGCATATAATACATAGCACGATGACATTATCCAAAGAAAGTATATTCAAAATTCCCAAATCCTAAAAAATGTTCAGTTTGTAGATGGTGGATTATACCCATTCCTAAATTTTTTTTACTGTTAATAATACCTAATAACTCTCATCCTGGAAATCTCCCCTCTGTTATACTGGAAAATTCCAAAGATGTGAGAGCATAGAAATATGTGCTTACTCAGAGAGCCTTCTTTATTAAAAGCCTTCTGAAGCTCCTCCCTAGGAGAGATTAAATAAAGCCAACACTTCCCTGCTTCCCAAGTCTACCTCCACACATCAAACAAATGGAAATCCTTCCAAAACTCATCTCTCTTCTTTATGCCTACACTCAGATATGCCGTTTTATGTGGGTCAACCAAAGTCTTTTTCTGATTTTTCTCCCCATCTGTTATTTGAATAAACATACATCCTAAGGAGCATGAGGCCTTTAAGATCAAATCTGGTTTCTGTATTTGGAAATGTTTTCAAAAGACCACACCACATTTGGCCGTTTGGTGAAATTCAGTTCCGTTTGCTTCTAATAGCATTTAATTACCTCCCACGTGCTTCTCAGACTCTTTCCCTTCTTAGTCTGCACAACTAGGCTATTATGATGTCCAAAAATGTTCTTAAAGCATCAGGTGTGTGAGCTGGTTCTGAGTATTACCGCTGCCTTTGTCTGTGTCCTCACCCCACCAATGCAGTCAGCTTTTTTGGTAACCAAATTGGCCGTACTGGATATCTGGAACTGTAGAAACCAAATACCTAGAGACTTAACCAGTTGGTTTTTAAATTTTTTAGTTGTTGTTTGTTTATTATAGAAATAGTGCCTCAGTTTCCTTCTACTAGAAATCAATTAATGCATTTATGGGATTTGAGAGCTCACTTGGATGGAAACCAACACTGAGGAAACTCTAAGATGAAGCCCCAATATGAAAAATTCAGAATGAATTATCTATAATACCTTCAAGGTGAAATTTGTTACCCTGATTATTCTACTTTAATTTATCTTCAGAGTAAAAGAGAGGGTGGGGTACAATAAAGCATTCCTTTGGAAAGTAATGTGTGTTTTCAGTTTTTCTAGCTTAAGACCTCCGGTTGTGGATATGTTTTTAGTCTTAATTGAATTTCAATGGAATACTGTACAAAGGCAAGTTGTTTTTATTTTCCCCAATTTAGTTAAAACCTGGGCTTAGCAAAGTTTTCCTGTAAAGTGCCAGATATTAAATAGTTTTTCAGCTTTGTATGCTCTCTTAGTTTACTAGACTGCCATAACAAAGTACCACAAATTTATTCTTTTATGATTCTGGAGGTTAGACATCTAAAATCAAGGTGTTCTCAGGACTGTGCTTCTTCTGAAGCCTCTAAGGGAGGATCTTTTCTTGTCTTTTCAAGCTTTTGATTGCCTGAGGCATTCCTTGGTTTGTGGCAGCAAAACTAAAATCTCTGCTTCCATGTTCACATGGCTATTTTCCTTCTGTGTATTTGTGTCTGTGTCCAGATTTCCTTCTGGCACCTACCTAATCCAGTGTGATCTTGCCTTAAATTACCACTGCAAAGCCCTGTTTCTAAATTCACAGGTAGCTGGGGTTACAACTTGAACATTTATTTTGGAGGAATGTAATTTAATCAATGACATGGGCCAAGAGCAAATTTGAAGATATTATAAATACACCAACATATCTCATACTTTCTCTGGACAGTGCTGTTCCTTTTGTCTAGAACACCCTTCCTTACCATCTTCATATGGGAAACTCCTATTCATCTTTTCAGATTTGACTCAATTATCACCTACAAGAAGACTCTCCAAACACTTCCCTACTCATTAATTGTTTGTCCTCATAGCACCAGGTTTTTCCATCTTTCACAGCACTTACACATTGTTGAGATTATTTGCTAAGTACATTTGTTCCTTGTTTTTCTTTGTTTTCTCTCTCCATAGTTTGGCATTTGAAACATGGCAGATTAGAAACGATTTTTCAATCTAATTAAACATTATAGTTCAGTGTAACTGAGAAGCCCCAGAAACCTTTTCTGCATTCATGCAAACCCAAAGAGGCCTCTTCTGAGCTCCACGGAACCTTTCCCAAACCTTCTGTTTGTCTGGAGCCAGAGGGAATGGACTTCAGTCAATCCCTACCAAGGGTTGCTTTGTGTGCTGAATGGCACAAGTCTCCAAAGGGAAGGGGGGTTGCAGGAGGGAGGAGAAAGTTGTTTGGAAACCCCAGTGCCCCAACACATGGTCTTTGGTAGAAATTCCCCTGGCCCTGGGCTTACATCACACACAAGAAAGGTAATTTTAATTAAGTTACCCATGCAAAAAGAGGCTGAGCCTGACTGGGACCAGCCATTTGAGGACAGGCCTGAGGTTTAAATTTTGTCTTAGGGTCACAGTAGGGAGGCTTAGACATTCCAGAGAAGGGACTCTAAGAATCATGAGATATTTTTGTTATTTGTAAAAATAAGAGAAATCCAGAATAAACATTTTAATCAGTGATTGCAATGTACTTGAGATGCATGTCAATTTAAAAATAAAACAAATAAACAACAACACAATAAAATCTGACAATATGCTACTTAACTTCCTTTTTTTTCTCTAAAATTCAGGTAAGCTGAGAATTACAAATAGGCAAAAGTCTAAAGAGTAAACAATCATATCACTATATTAATATAGAAAATCTAAAACAAGGGCTGTTAGCAATGACGTGAGGAGAAATATAATATTAAGTTACTCTTTGCATGTGGGTGTTATTTTGTATAATGCATCCACCATATAATTAAGCATTATTAAAAGTCTAATATACAATGATTGGGATATAGCGAAGGAAGACATGTTAGGGGAGGGAAGATTATAGACATGTCAAGGGAATTTCTCTTTTGAGTTTAATAAGGCCTGTGATAACCTAAGAACATATTTTTGTCAGACTTTCCATTTATAATATTTCCATAACCATGTGAAGGCCAGGAGATTAGAGGAATTTGGATTATTACTCTAAAGGAGGGACAACTATAAAATTGGGTGCTTTGAGAACTATTTCACTTCCTACTCCCCTATTTCTACCCCAGAAAAAAAGGAATGGAAAATTTCCAAAAGGTCCATTCAGAATTATCTATTAGAGAATAGGAGCATTTTGATAACCAAAAAAACTTGCTGTCCCCCCCCGCCATGGTACAATTAATTTTTCAAACCTATAAATTGATAACTTATGCAGAGAGAAAGCTTCATATGCTTTCCTGTCTTCCTGTGTTCTCAGAAAGAAAATAATACATCATGGTTTGATCCTTAATTAATTTCAAGAGAATAGAATTCATTTTTGTTCTAAAATGTGGACTTTTGGGAAGAAGTAGGAAATAGATTTTGCTTTCCTTTTTTTTTTTTTTTTTTTCGTTTTCCTATTGCATCAGGAAAGAAACTGGCAGAAATAAATGAACCACAAAATTGTGGACAAATCATACCGCTGGAATTAATGAGATCTCTCCAAGTAGAGCTTTCTTGGAGTCCAGATTTAGAGTCTGGGAAGAAAAAAAAAAGTATATGCTTTCAAGCGCTTCAAAGATAGAAGCTGTTTTCTCTGCATGGTAATGCAAAACAGGATTTACCCCACAAAGCTTCCCCAGAGACCTCGCTCATGAGATGAAGTCGGTTGAAAATCACTTTTCTCAGCATAGACTGTGACTTCTGAACGGTTTATTGAAATTGTTCAGTACATTTCTGTCTTACACTGCCTTTCTGTTTCACATCCGTGAGTGCTTGTCAGGACAAAGTGAAGAAGGGATGAATTCCTGGACGTGGGGAGCTGGGGGTCTGGGCCCACATCCATCAGTTACAGGCAGGTGGGTTGCCACAGGTTGCAAACAACTCTTCTTAAGGGTTTGTATTGTTGTGTAGCAGAAGTGTGTGATACACGGGGCTGACAAGCCTCTGTGTTAGTCGCTTTCTTTATTCTGGATTGTACTGCTCTGGAGTATTTCACGCACGTCTTCTAAGCCAGTGTAAGAGATCAAGGGGCCACACCACTAGGCAGAGGTTAAAGGGGAGCAGAACCCTGTTTTTGCCATCAGCCGGGAAACATATCAAGTGCTGGATGCTACAGAAATCTTTGGGAAAATGGTATACACATGGTATGCTTTTTTCTAATGATGTAATGTTTTTATGGCTTATTTTGAGACTGTTTCACAAATAACTTTGTCCTTTTATTTCAGGTATATCTACTTTGCTTATCCATTTGAGTGTAATCTTTAGGGGGTTGAGACCAGCTCTGTTTGGGGTTCTGTTGTCTTGCCAAAGAAGCTAGCTATGCTTCATAGCATATCCTGGTGCTATAAAGAAAGGAATTGCTAAACAGAATTTGAGAAATTGAAGCATAAAATAGATTATCAAAATGTTACCTGTACCTTACAGCAAGATAGGCCTAAATTTTCCTGTCATCTTTGACATTTGAATAAAATGCGTACGGTCCCTTTACATGTTTGTATGGGAGTTTTCCTTTTAATGACCATGTGTCTTTGCTTTTCTTTTCTTTATTTTTTTCCCCTGGCATCTGAATTTTCTTCTTCTTTCCTTAGTTGATAAATCAGTGAATCAATAAATTTATAATTAGACTTTATTTCTATCCATTCAGAAAATTTGTTCTAATTCTAAATCTATGGCCTCACTAACTAATTCTTAAACTTTCACTCTTTTCCTATCTAGTCTAGGTCTGTCTTTTAAGGGTGATGTGGAAGAGATAATGTTGTGTGTTCACTAGTTTTATTTTATATTCCTCTTCCTTGAGTACAAGCAAATCACACTTGCCATCCCCTCTGAGTTAGGTGAGGCCATATAATGAGCTCTGGCTAATGAAATGTGAACGGAGAGAACGCGTGTTACATCCAGACTGAGACTGAAAAGTCTATGCAGGATTGTTTGGTCAATTTCTTCCCCTGCCATGGAGAATGTGAAGCCTCACATTGAGATAGAAAAGCCTCAAGATCCAAGCCACCTGGTCTCTGTATCAGTGTGTGGAGGACACCTACCTGGAGAATCGCCTGGGCACTGCTAGACTTTATATTTATATATATATCTGTTTGTTAAGCTACAAAGATTATGGGGTTGTTTGTTATGTACCATAAACCCAGCCTATTCTAGCTGCTGCTGAAGAGATGCTGTAATACTGCTTGTTTTGTTCCCTTGTGAGTTCCTTCTGTTTTTATGACTGGTGGTAACACAGGCTGTAAACAACAATCTTGAGCTCTGGACCCCAGATTTTTTATTGATAGATTCTTCAGTTATCATTAGTGTGTTGGTCACATACATTCAGCAGGAGAAGTGGTATAAGTATGATATACATTGATGATAGGATGTCACAGTGGAAAAAATAAGTATGTTGAAATAAGATAACCTTGGATAAAATTCCCAATTTGCCTCTTAACTCTGTTCGTGTGAGCATTGTACCTACAGTCTGAGTTTGTTACCTCATCATTAAAATGAGGTTAATAACATCTGCTTTATAAAATTGTTGGTTGAATGTGGTTGGCACATGCTTGATTGATAATAAAACATACCGGATATTGGTTTCACCTTAATAAGCTCTGTGACCTTGAGGGATTTACTTGACCTTTTTAAGCGTGTTTCTTTATGTTTAATAATAAAAGACTTAGGGGTTTGTGGTATAGAATAAGGAGAATTCTTATATCCTGTGGTGTCTGGCACATAGAAAGTGCTCAGTAAATGATGATTGCTAATATGGCTCTATGAGCAGACTCTGGGATTTTCTCTCCATGGTGGCATTTCCAGCGGGGGTATCTGGTACCTTCATTAAGAAGATAAAGAAGTTCCTTTACCAAGGCTCCTAATAGAGCCCATCTCTTTTTGTTATTTTGCTATTAGTGTGGTGGCACAGATTAATACATTGATACTCCCCTTCATTATGATCAAGCCCTGTTTTCGGTGTCTTTATGAACAATTTTTCAAGTCCATTTAGGGTTCTGTATAGAGAAAAACAGTCCAAGTATGTTCTCGTCCTATCCTGAGGTCATTTAGTCATGGAAATTTCAGAGTATAACTTGTGGTTAAAACCTAGTTTGGGCTATACTGGAATTTTCAAGAAGGTATATACACCATTTACCACTGCGCTTTCACTGGTCATTTTTTAAAACCATCCTGATCTGTGTTTACTGAAAACACATATTGTCCGGCGCTGTTCCGTCTGGCTTCCGATTATCCCCGCCGCCGAGGGAGGGAAGGAAAAAGAAACAGACACGGACACAATACTCACGGCCGATTCGAGTGCTAATCTTTACTGGGGTTAAGCTTTCATCACACGAATACAGTTTCCACACAGGGAAAAACCCCGTGGGGGACAACCTCCCTGCGGCCGTCAGGCACGGCTCTCTGCGGGTTGTCTCCCCCCCCCCGTCCGGGTAACGCCTTTATATACAAAATCCAAACCCAATGGGCTAACGCCACGTATACAAGGGTGATTGGTAGACAGGGTTGGCGGGCGCGTACGTCATACGCGGAGGCAGGATGCGGGCGCCATCTTGGCTCACTCGATGGGCGGGGGGAACTCTAGGGCAGGCTGCGGCGTGTCCACTAGGCCAAACCCGGAAAGCGGCTCTCTACATCTCCCCCTTTTTGTTTTTATAAGAGGCATGGTCCGTAGACCGTATTCTTGTACCCAGTGTCTCTATTGATGATGGTGCTCCCGTGGGCCTGAGTGGCTCACAACATAGTTTGGTGCTTTGGGGAGTCTGGACTAGGCTCGCGTCATCACACGACGGAGCCTCTGGCACCGACCAGAATGCTCACCTCATATAGAGACCGGAGAGTCCGTGAACTGGATACCACGTGACTCCTCCCTGCAGTGCTCTGCCTTGCAACTGGGTCAAGCGGGGATCCTGAGAGCGACAGCCAGGGCAACGAAAGCGCTGCGGAGGCCTCGGTGCAATGGCTAGAGCCAAGTCCAGTCTGGCCAGGACTGTGACCGCGGCTCCACCGTCGAGGCGGCTAGGCGCGCAAAATTAACAGCCTCTGGCGTCTGCTATATACGGGTAGTGGCCAGGGAGTCCGCAACAAACCTTGCCGACAAGAGCTTTGCCCCAGGTGATTCAGATGAGCCATCCATCTGGGAGGGATGCACACAGGTATTCGAATGGGATGACATAGCTAACATAAATCTGGACCTTGGAGGTGAAGGGGTTAGTAAAGGCGTGACGACATTGGACGAGGTCAGCTCACTGAGCTCCCTCTGAGTAGTTCAGCAAGGGCTTGATGGAGTAGGCGTGAGGGTCGGTGGACCAAACCCACCAGTCATCACCTAGGCGGCGCGGGCGAGGCGAGGACATGCACCGGTGCCACTGAAACTCCTGCATCGTGGTTACCTGAAAAAGGTCATGCTCACATGGGGGGAAGAGGGGGTCGGGAGCGTCCCAGTCTTCAGCACACGAACACACGACGGGTCGGAACCCTGTAAGATTGAGGCATCGCTTCGTCTCGTTTTTTTCCAGTAAGCCTTGACAAGAAAGGGAAAGATCGGTCGCATTGAGGAACTCAAGCAGCACACCTGAAGGCACACGACCACAACCTGTAGGACAAGTCTGGTTAGACCGAGTGGAACAGTTAGCAATGGAGAGGTTGGCAAAAGAGAAAATGAGTGTATCATCGGTAAGCGGAAAGGTCTCATTAAAGGTGAAAATTGACACGTTTCGACTAAAACCCATATGAGTAAAACCGGACGTATAGGTGCGTGTATAGAATCGGGGGGACATGGGGGAACCCTGTCTGATTCTGGGCGTGGGCGCCCTTGCCCAGTAACATGTCGGCATTCCATCCACCACGCCTTACTGCCGCGTTTCTTGCTGCCTGCTCGTCTGCTAATTCCTCAAACCACGCCTTCCAGTCGATATATCGACCTGGGGGCAAGCAGGCGCGAGCAAGCTGATATATGTCTGCAGGCGTATGGTGTAGGGCAGAGAGGTTCTCGACCATGTTTAGGGTAAAAGGGGCATTTGGGCCGTATTGGTGAACAGCCTGTCTTAATTCTTTCAGAACCTTATAATCATAACCCTCATATTGATTATTACCGGAGGGATTGATAATGACTGGGTACATGGCGGCTGGCTGACTAGCGCTCAGTGCGCTAAAGGGATTCCATTTCCAGAAATGCCTCCTTCTGCTAACCAACGGTGGATGATCTTGGGGGCCTGCGTACGCGGGCGGCGGAGGTAGGCAGAGCGGCCCCTCCTCCGACCAGCACTCGGGGAATTCCGGGTTCCCTTCCGGGTTTTGTAACCGAGGGTCATGGAGGTTACCCGAGCCGGCCACTAGGGGGAGTCCGCTGCGGGGATCAAAGGCGGAGGCATTAAAACTCCTCCCCGGAAGCTTTCGCGCGGTTGTGGGCGCTGGTGGGGCAGAGGGCTGTGAGGGCTTCTCTAGATCAATCAGTGGGGGCTCATCTGGTCCTTCGCTCTCACAATGCTCTGACTCTGAGTCAGAAGTATCTGAGCTAGCATCCGGCTCCAGTGGCTTGCCCTTACACGAGCCGCTCGTGGAGGATGCTGACCGGGACTCTCGTAATGCTTCTCGGGCTTGTTCTAAGACAAGGGTCGGACCGAGGCCCGTCGCGGCCTCTGCCTCAAGACACGCGCGGACGGTTTCCCATATGGGGACTAAGATTGGGTCCATGCATAAGCCCGTCCTACGCGCCCGATCGATATCGTGACCGAGCTTTATCCAGCAAGACAAGGTAAGACCTCCGGTGTGCTTAAACCAGGGAGCAAAGGTGGCTATATCCTCAAGAAATCGCAGGAGGGAGCTTTTTCGCACTAAAATGCCTCTCTGCTTCAACAGTGTCTTCAAGGGAGATAATAGGGGTGAACTTTCAGACTGCCCTATTCTTGCAGTCGGCGCTAGCTTCAAGCGTGCTCGATGACGTCTATCGAGCCCTTCCCCCGGGGCGGCCTGAGAACCCACGGGCCCTAACCCTCACGTAATAAAGAAGCACTCACCCCTTCACGGTGATCAGGCGCGAAGGCCGGCCGGAGTCCGTGCACGGTGCTGGAAAAGGTTCCCCGTACGGGCCACCACTTGTCCGGCGCTGTCTCACTCAACTTCCCGTTCCCCGCCGGTAAGGGAGGCGCTGAAGAAACAAACGCGGACACGATACTCACAGTTGTTTGGAATGCCAAGTTTTACTGGGGTTAAGCTTCTACACTCTGTTACAGCTTCCACACAGGGAGGGAGCTCCCTGCGGGGGACAACCTCTATGTGGCCGTCAGGCACGGCTCTCTGCGGGTTGTCTCCACCCACCCTGTCCGGGTAACCTCTTATATACTGTGCCCAAACCCAATAGGTTAGTGCCACGTATACAGAGGTGATTGGTAGACAGGGTTGGCGGGCGCGTACGTCATATGCGGAGGCAGGATGCGGGCGCCATCTTGGCTCACTCGATGGGCGGGGGGAACTCTAGGGCAGGCTGCGGCGTGTCCACTAGGCCAAACCCGGAAAGCGGCTCTCTACAACATATGATGGAAATGCAAGATAGAGTTTGCTTTTCCATATCTCTTGATAGCCTTTCTTTCCTATTTCTGATTTGCTCCCTGTTTTTGACAACCGAATTTGGGAAATAAAAGCACAGATGTCTTGCACACATTATCCTGTAATAATTCACAGTACAATAAACAGCTGTTAATGAAGAGTTTCAAAGTAGCGGCATTTGGTTTTATATTTACTTTATACAACTAATTAAAAAAAAAAGAAATCTTTATTGCTTCTGATGTCCATCCAGATCCTTCATATTTGCGTCTTCTAGCATTTTTTTTTCTTTTTCTGAATTTGTGAGTGATATGGGCCTACATAGACTTGCACTAGGGGTGGATTAAGATACATCCACATTAAGATATGGAAATTTTTCTTAAATTTCCATAACTACTTTTTGTGCCTGCTTCCTACACATTAGGCCTTTTACTTCTCAGGGGCTCTAATACCCTCTGGCTGTGTTCACCTACCCACCAGCATTCGGTTTAAAGATATCATTTTAAGTTTGTACTAACTTTTGGTATGCAATAACTACATGAATTTGAGCAAGTTACTTACTTCTTGGTGTATCTGTAAAATAATGAGGTTTGAGTAGATAATGTTTTATAAATCTTTCAAGGGCTATGATTCCATGGCAAACCAGAAATGATGTCAGGAAAATTAGTGCTGTAAAACAGAAGGCTTGAGGGAGGCAAAGCTAAGTTTAACCAGCTTAATTAATTCCTCTGGTAAACTGTACTTAACAGTTCACAAGTGTTTGTTGAACACATACCAAATGCATACTATTTATTATGGGGGAACACAAAAAAATTTAGCAGACACTGCTTCTGCCCTTAAGGAGTTTTCAGTTCAGTGGCTGAGACATGCATATGACAACAGAATAGAATTTATGTCATCTTGGAGTTACAGTCAGCACTTTGGTAGGTTTATGTCCATTTTTATTTAGTTGGAGTTTGGTAGATAATTATAGGTGCTTACTGCATAAAATATAGAATTACTTTATAAGATTTAAAAAGTGTCTGATAAAGTTGTCAGCATTCTATTTAGAGATTTGAGGTTTGCTTGTTTATTGCAAGGGAAATCATGTTTACAAGCTTTCTGGAAACACAGATTAAAATCAGACACATCTACTGTGACCCCTTGGTTGATACTTGGGGTGGATTGTATGGCGTGTGAATACACTTCAGTAAAATTGCATTGAAAACAATCCAGCATATCCTCCATTAAAAAAAAAAAAAAAAGATTTCCTGGAATCAAAGGCGTTGAACTTAAAATAGAAAGAGAAAAGTTGCGTAAAACAACAATTTTACTTTTCTCACAGTTTTGATGGGTCAGGAATTTAGGTGGGACCTGCCTGGAAAGTTCATCCCTAACCCACATGTGCTTGTCGAGGGCTGGAGATCACCACCACGCTGGCTACTTCTTCACTTACCTGGTGTCTCAGCCCGCCTTGCTTGTTGTCCCCACGTACACCCCGCCTTGCTTGTTGTCCCCACGTACACCATTGTCCAGGGCCTCCCCATGGGGCTTGGGCTCTCCTGGCAGGTGGTCTCAGCCTTCTCACCTGGTGACTGACTTCCAGGAGAGCAGGAGGAAGTGCCCAGCCTCTTAAAGCATAGGCCTAGAAGCCGTCATGTCGCTTCTGTCATATTCTGTTTGACAAAGCTGCCGCAGGGAACACTTCTCTTTATGGAAGGAGTATCAACAGAGTCAGGCCGTCTTTAACCTGTTACACCTGCTTTGAGGCGCATGGTATAATATGAAACTTAATACCTTGCTTTTTTCATGTGCCTGACTTTTTAAAGAATAAAACAGAGATTAGAACTAAAAAAATAATAAATAAATGAATGGTTAATCAAACCAACTTTCTTAACAGTTGGTTATTATTGTCCATGCCATTACAGGCCAAATAGGAATCTGATAAGCCCCTACTACTAAATGCACTATTGACATTTTGAGCGAGACAATTGATTTTAGTGTGGGGATTGTAAAAAGTTGTAGGATTATTTAGCATTCCTGGCCATCACCTACCAAATCCAATTGTACCATTTTTCTGGTCACTTGACAATAAAAACATGCTAAAACATTACAAAACTCCTACTGGTGAAAACAGTACTTCTCCCAGATGAAAACCACTGGCTTAACATCTTATAGTGGTACATTTAATAGTAGGGGGCTTATCAGATTACTATTTGGCCTGTAATGTCATGGATTATAATAAAATGGTTTGCATTTGTTCCACTCCATTCTGTTCCATTCTCTTCCAGTTCTTACTGAGTTCCTGTTTCTTCTGTTACTGTCAATGTAAGTTGTTGCAGAGCTGTAGGAACACATGACATGCACCCTCTCTTCAAGCAGGATATATTGTTATTGGAGACATATTATTCTATCTTCAATAGAAATAATCCATGCTCCTTTCAATAAGTAAAAGGCATTCCTTATGGAACATTAAAAAATATAGAGGTAAAAAATAAACACACACACACCTTTTGAATCCTGCTATTCAGATGTGACCATTCTTGAGATTTTGGTGAATATTGTTCGAATTATTAATATATGTATCTATATGAAAGTGTTTTATGCATTCTGTATTTTTTCCTCCAAAACCATATAAAATAGAGGATACATTATATTACTTTATAACTTTATATGTAGAGTTCTTTTGTAATATACTTTTGATAATTCTTAACATTTAGAAAACAATATAAGACTTAATTCTATAAAGTGTTAAATATAATCAGAGGGCAAAAGTGGAAGTCATGGGTGCAATCCGAACTGGGCTGATTTTCCCATGGCGGCTAGGAGTAGTCCTATTAGTGTAATGGGAGTTATGTCGAGGTTGAGTATGAAGATTTGTTGTATGTCTCATGAGTTAGAGTTGAGTATAAATCATGCTAGGGCTATAATGAGACCAATGTCTCCGATTCGATTGTACTGGACTGCTTGGAGGGCATTGGAGAAACGTTTGTTGGTAATCGAGACTTAATCAAGAGCCTGAAGAATGGAGGGAAACAGGATTAGCAAGGTCCTGATTAACTCCAGGGTAAGAATAAGCACAGAATAATTGGAAGATAGTCTTGTTTGCACCTTTGTTATTTTTCTTTAACGTTGGTAAATGTGTTATTGCTCTTTTAAAGACTTTTATTCTGCAGAGCTTTGAGTTTGAAATGGTAATAACGTTTTATAGAGATTTGGAGATATTGGGAGCCAACACTGGTTTTTAAAATGCTTTCTTAAAGGTATCATTAAAATCTGCATCGTGTCTTAAATAAGTCAACGGATATATTTAGTGATATCTATGATAAATTAGTGAGTGTGGAATGGGGTGAGGATTTCAGAAAAGTGAAAGACACCCCCAAAAGACCATCTATAATTCATGATGATACCAAGTGTAGAATTTCTGTTTTCTACCAAAAGTGAAAGGAAGGGAAGAAAAATCCTCTTTACTGTTTTCAATTTATTGTTACCATGATGAAGTTTAGGTAGGTGCCACCAACTACCTTGGCAATAAATATTATATTCTAAACAACATTAGTACATTTACTGATATTACTCGTGTTATCAGGAACCAAAATTTTATTAATATTCTAATAAAAAACATGAAAATGAGTGCAAGTTACATGAGGCCAAAAACTGTTTTATTCTCCATTCTCTCTTAACCACTCAAATAGCATATGGTAATGTTGAATGACTGGATGAGAGAATGGGAATCTCCACTTCAAGAGACTTGTACTTCCTTATGAAAAATGGGATGAAAAAATGGCAAAAGCAAAAATAAGTATTTAGTTCTACAGCAAATATGGCTTTTGCCTATAAAAACTGATCAGTAAAGTACTGTTTTTACACAATTACAACTTCATTGAGTATAATCTACTCAACACAAAAATGTAGAAAATTTTTATGTAAGCAAAATGACTTTAAGGTTCTTGCCTGCATCTATTTCAGTAATTAACTGTGGGTAATCTAGGTATAACTTAATTAAGGCAATATATTAAAATGACTGGAGGATTATTTTTTTAAAATTTGAGAGACTATGATTTTAATTAAAATTCCTGCTATTATATAAAAAAGGAAACAATGTATGGCGGATGGGGAGACAGAATGTATTATTTTAAATGTTACCTTGTATAGGGAAAAGTAGATAATAGGCACTACATAAATATTTTTAGTCATTGTATGAATTGGTGGAAAATTCGTATTATATCCCAATGGAGATAGTTTAATGGAAAAAAGGCTATTAAATGTGGTTTCTAAAAGAAATAAGCATATTAACATAGCATTTTAGGTTCATACTTATAAGCTTAGAGATGAAAGATACTTAAACTTTGGCCTTTTTTGCATATCATAGTGAAGTTTTCATTTCCACAAAGTACATTTGTAGCATTATCCGGGTTGTTTCTTATCTGTAGGTTAGTGATGGGTTGAAAGCAGAATTCTAATGACTTTCTCAGCACACGTTGAAGCCTGTAGCATTTTTCTTTCCCTTGTGTGTTCGGGGGTGGGTGGGTGAGGTGGCTCTAGTTATGTCCAGAATTGGTATGAAAATGGCCTTGGTCATAATTGGCGCCAGGTGCCCCGCCAGTGCTCAGAAACTACTGGATAATGATGGAACGTATTCACACCTCGAAGTTAAGGTGGTGAATGTTTTGAATTTTCTTAGAGTTCAGCACAATGAGAATCCCCACAGAGATACTTGAGTTGCGGATCAGTCCCAGCAACAGGAGGTGATGACAGAGAGGGCTCTATTTCAGTGTTTTGTGTGGAAAATCACAGTTTTGGTCTGTTGAAGCTGGTGAGTTTTCATCAGTTATGCACTAGTGGTAGTAAAGACTTGTGGAATATGTCCTTCTGAAGGCATCCTGAAAGCCACAGAGTGACTCTTATTCCAGGTAACACTGCCATCCCCTGCCATTGATATTTAAATTTATGAAGTGAGAACTTTTCTAAAAGCAATAAAACAAACACAACTTTGAGGGCTCATCAGAAAGTGGTGGTGTTTTCAGGTTGAGCATAGAATTTTCAACCTCCTTTGTATAGCAATTTTTCTCTATGACACAAAGTATAGACTAAGAGATAAATTTAGTGTTTGGAGTGGATTTAATCCTGATCAGATTTTTAATAATTTCACATTCTTTTCTAAATTTTATAATAGACATTTGGAGCTAGGTGCCAGATTAGTGTCTAATGGCCATTGTTTGCCCTCCAGAAAAAGTGGAATTGTAAGTCTATTCGTTCTCCAGTGGGAGTTTGTAACTGAGATCTTTATTAAAAGTGACCCTGATTTTTTAATTTTCAGTTTCACTACGAAGACTGAAGTTTTTAATATTTAGTGGGCCTCACCTGCTATTATGTGTGAAAAGTGAAGATAGTTTGGGAACTTATATTTTCCCACTTGTACGTCTGAAGGGCAACTCATTTCCATGGAGTAAGGTGAGGACAGATGAGGCCAATCCACCTGCCCAGTTCTTAACCATGTCATCTCGCTTAGGTCAGTGAGCCATGGCGATTAAACCCTTCCTACGCTTACTAGCTGAGTCACAACTTGGCCATGCAGACATGACCTGAAAGGTCTTGTTCGCCATGTGCTCAGGAAAAGGACAGGGTCAGCAAAATAGACTCACTCTAGGTCATGCTGACCTCTGATCCTAAGAGACATTGGACTTCTAAAAGATAATTTCCTTTCTAATCTTGTCCTTGTGTATTTTTTCCCATGTTTCCCCCCTCTTCTTTAATTTGCCCCAATTCCTTTCATTATTCTGGAAACAGCTGCTATTCTAAATCCCTTGTGGAGTTTTCTAGAACTTTCACAGACTGCAGAACTTTCATAGGCTGTGTCCTTCTGTTTTAGGAATTGTACATCACTCTGAAAATGTTTTCTTGTATTTAGGGGTGGTTTAATTATTTTTCCAGCAGGATTTCAGGCCCCAAATATGACATTTCATGTAGCCTTATGAAAGTGCTGTTTTACTACTGTGTTGCAAGGCTGTAGGTGTCCAGCAGTTCTAAAACTTTAAATTAACCATGAAAATGTGGTCATTGAAGACAAGTGTGATGTGTCCTAATGATCATACTGATTCAGTTATTCAGCTTCAATTTCCATTCTCTGGGATGTGAGTAGATTTTTAAATTTGACTTGGTTGATTTCTAGTCTTCTGGAGAGCAGTGCTTTTGATTAAACCGAGTCCTCTCTCCCCCACACCCTTGTGTCTACTGTCAAATTTGTTATTGGTGAATTATGGAAAGTTCACAGCCTCAGGTACTTTTTCCTTCTTTCATTGCTCAAAACTGCCTTAGCTTTTCTTTCTGTATGTCTTAAGGTTTTGTCTGCACATGCATTTGGGGGCTTTAAAAGTTTTGCCTTAAGATACCTGGGTTTGAGTCTTTGATTTAAGTTCATGCCGAAGATCATCCAGTAGGCAGCAGTCCTGCCTCTCCAAGAGGTCCCATGGGCAGGTTCATTCTGTGCATTAGTGGTCCATCCAGTCCAGGCCTCTGGAATTACCACTGACAAGTGTGCATTATCAGAGAGGCCCCTGGGGCGCCAAGGTGGTGGGCACCTCTGGAGTATACTTTTTGAGTTCTGAAAAGTGCTCTGAGATTCCACTGTTGTTTCCATTTTCAAAATACTAACCAGTTGGAAGACACAGAAATCAATCAAATTGACAAATAAATGGAGAATGAGGTCATGACTGTGCAGTCCTTTTTTCAGATCTTAACTCTTTTGAATTTGAAGTAGGGTTGTATGAGTGCAGGAGCCATTTGGCCATTAGGTTGTCTTTGCATGATACTTAAGGGGCTTTCTGAGTAGGAGTGCTAAGATTTCCAAACAGTTCCTTTCTTTTTGACCTAATGACACATGTGAAAAAGTAATTTTTTTTCTTTATCAGTTCAAAAAGTCTTACCTAGTGATCCACAGATTCCTAGCCCTTTGGGATGGGATTTAGAACCCAAGGAATAGGTGAATCTGAGCTACTGCAACTCTGAGACAGAGACTAGAGGGGCTGAGCACACACACGTAGTCACCCTGATCACCCAGGCTTAAGCCAAACGCTTTTACTGTGTTTCTAGGTACAAAAGAACCAGGGAAATAAAACTAATATTTAGCGACATAGCTTGTACAAAAACCTGTGTGAAGACGTTCATTTGACATGGGCCTCAGATGGTTATAAACAGGTGCCTCTCAGTTATTAAACAGATCTTTCTAGATGAGGTAACGTGAATATCACTGAGCTCCAGTACTTTTGGGTATGGTATCACTCCGATTTTATACAGCACGGTTTTCTAGGATCCAGGTTTAGTATGTGGGTAGAAATAAAAGGAAAGTGAGGAGAACTGAAAGGAGATGCTTAACATAAGAATTCAAATGGCTGTTCTGATGAGAGGCCTCATGTCCTGGGGTGGGATGTAGTAGCACCATATTTAAAGGATTCTGTGAGCATCAGAGCACTGCTAAAACAAAAACAGCTCAGGCAAACTGAGACAAAGAAATAGATGGAAAAATATGTCTGTGTGAGAAAGCTATTTTAGCAGTTGGCTTGTGCTGTTGAGAGAGAAGTATTTTTTTAGTGTAAATGTTGAGGTAACAAACTCTACATTTTAGGCAAAATTCAGTTAGAAGATTCATTTTTAGATCATTAAATTTTATACAGCCTGAATTGTTTTATTCCTTTCTTTACAATATTAACTCAAGTGGTTTTAGCCTAGAGAACAACAGTCATTTTCATCATGGTTTTTTGTGTGTTTTGGCTTACTGTATTAACTGATCACTTGAACGTTAAAGAATACAAATTGTTTTGCATTGCCTAATTAAGGAATTAAAGACTTTCAATGAAGGCAAGCCGGAAAACGAAACCTCAGAAAAGCCAGCTGTCTCTCCCTTGGGAGAAACACTGTCCTTTTTCTCTTTGTGTTTCTTTGTAGTTAATCTTTGTCTGAGATTTTACCATTTATTGTCCACATGATTGCAATCCTTTTGGGGAACCAGAATCATGAAATCTGTCTGCTTTTAGACTCACACAGCAAGATTATTTCTTAGAATGCATTTCTCAAAACATATATCACAGGCAGTAATTTGTACATGTTTCACTTGGAAGTTTTGTAGTTGTAGTTCCTGACAGTGAGATGGCATTTGGTTGTTAGGTTGGTTCAGTCTTACATTGGTTAGTTCTTCCCTTAAAAAGGACACTGATTTTTCTTTGCAGAATATATCTTGAGTTAGTGTTCAGCTTCCATTGTTAAGTCTATTGTAGACCTCTCCTTTGTATTGCTGAAGGGAATTTTCAACTTATCCAGCATTCTTATATATAACAAGTCACATTTTGAGTTCCCAAATGCCTTGTACTGTTAGCATTGTTTATTTTGGTTTGAAAGTCCTATAGACTTCTAGTTCTTATTGCTTCTCCTAGAAGTTGTAGAGTAGATTTCCAGAATGTCTGTTGTATTGAATGATGATTTATATTCTCTACAGAGTTCATAATTTAAGAGGTTGTTGTGATCTTCTTTTTTTACATATGTTCTTATAGTCAGGAAAACCTCCCATGTAATTGAGGATTGTGTGTCTTCTCATGCCATTGTCTCATGACTGAGTAATCCCTTCACCTATTGATTAAAAACAAGTAAGATTAAACAGTAAAAAAAAACTAACACCATAATTTGACCAGGTCTGACTGGCAGAAAACAGGGACACTGGTGACAGCATGCCATTTTAAAGTTAAAATGTCCTATATTTTATAATGTTTTCATTTTTAAGTGGGGAATGTGTTGACATTTGGCTGTCAGAGATAGAATTTCTTAAACATTTTGCATTTTCTACCTTTGTGATGTTTAGTTTTAAGTAGTTGATTAACAGCGTCTTAGAGCATTAGTACAGGATTTATAAAATTAAAAGTTATTTTGTTCATTATATATATATATAATGTATATAAATATCAGTGTGTATATATTTAAGGCTTTTGCAGCTAGCTATACTAAATTCATAGAAAAATTTCTGTAACTGAAATCACCAAAGTTACCTACATCTTACCTACTTTAAATACTGTGAGGTTTTACTTTATTTAGAACTGCAGAATAAATCAACACAAGCACATCCCGAGCTCCCCATGACACATGAAACAATAGAAAAACACTTCAAATGGTATGTATGCTGCAGACTCGAAGGTTGTACAGTATGATGATACTCTGTTGAGATGCTTGACTCCCCCATCCCACTCCCTCTTCTCTTTAGGGTGATCACCTGTCCCTGTTTGCGTAGGACTGTTCTGACTTTAGCACACCATCTTATGTCCCAGCAAACCCCCGGTACCTGACAGCCAGGAAATTGGTTGCTCAACCCTGAGGCCCTGTTCTTGTTGAAGAACCACTGCCATCCAGCCTGTGGTGTGCAGCTTGGTCAAGTTGGACCAATTAGTGTCTCTCTCTCCTTGGGGTTCTGAATGTTGAACTGAGAGAAGCACACTGAGAATGGCACTTGAACAGAATTTTCAAGCATGATTGTGCACTAAAATCAACCAGGACACTTAATATTTAGTGATGGGTAGACTCTGGTCTCCTAAGACTGATCTCATCATTTTGGGGTGAGGCCTGGGCACAGTAATTTGAAAAATCTTGTCAGGTGTAGCCAAAGTTCAATCCAGTGCTCCAGAAGTAAGATAAACCAGCTCACAAACTCCTGATATTGTGGTTTCTGATATTTCTGAAAGATACCAAAGGATACTATAGAATCCAAGAAAATGTTTCTATAATATCCTTTGGTATCTTTCCAGTAAGTCCAATTTTAAAAATCTACCTTGAATTGTTTCTTTTTTGCAACCCCAAAAATAACCTTAGCTGTTATACAAACTTATCCAATTTCATTGTAGGCTTCTACTTTGGTAACGCAGACAGAGAAATACACTGAAACGGAGCGCTGTAATGAAGGGGGAGACTTGTTCTCCAGACCTTAATAATAGCCTTGCAGCCAAGGCTAGAATCTCAGCATCATGCATAGTAAACATGTATTGAATGAATGAATGAATGACTGCATCCCATAGTTCCTTGTATAAAAATCTGTGACCTTTATAATTAAGTTCTAGGAAAAATTGGCACCCTAAATACATTTATATCCTTTAATATTTAGAAATAAAACATTGAGACTTTTGTAGCATTCTTTTTTTTTTTTTTTGGTTGCAAGGAAACTTAGAACCAAAATGATGTTCAATTAGTAAGAATATTACCTAAGATTTTTAAAATTTTCATTTTAATTTTTCTCCACACAGTTTACAATTTTTCTTTTTATTTAAATTGTCTTATCTTAGTAGTCTTTTATGTTATTTAAAGTTGCTATTGAATTAAGGTATTACAGAATATGAAGAATAAAAGATACAAAGAAGAACATGAAGAATAAAAAATACAAGAGTCATAAAAATGGAACCCACCATACTAATTTTTAATACTTATATGGCATTGTTTTGTGAAATTAAAGATGTTTTAATTTTTTTTTATTAATTAACGGAAAAAAAGAAATTAGCCCAACATTTAGAAATCATACCATTCTACATATGCAATCATCACATAGATGAATCTTAACATCATCACATAGATGAATGATCATCGTTTCTTAGTACATTTGCATCGGTTTAGAGGAACTAGCAAAACAACAGAAAAAGATATAGAATGTTAATATAGAGAGAAGAAATAAAAGTAATAATAATAGTAAAAAACAAAACAAAACAAAACAAAAAAACCCTATAGCTCAGATACAGCTTCATTCAGTGTTTTAACATGATTACTTTACACTTAGGTATTATTGTGCTGTCCATTTTTGAGTTTTTGTATCTAGTCCTGTTGCACAGTCTGTATCCCTTCAGCTCCAATGACCCATTATCTTACCCTGTTTCTAACTCCTGCTGGACTCTGTTACCAATGACAGATTCCAAGTTTATTCTCGAATGTCGGTTCACATCAGTGGGACCATACACTATTTGTCCTTGAGTTTTTGGCTGGACTCACTCAGCATAATGTTCTCTAGGTCCATCCATATTATTACATGCTTCATAAGTTTATCTTGTCTTAAAGCTGCATAATATTCCATCGTATGTATATACCACAGTTTGTTTAGCCATTCTTCTGTTGATGGACATTTTGGCTTTTCCATCTCTTTGCAATTGTAAATAACGCTGCTATAAACATTGGTGCAAATGTCCGTTTGTGTCTTTGCCCTCAAGTCCTTTGAGTAGATACCTAGCAATGGTATTGCTGGGTCGTCTGGCAATTCTATATTCAGCTTTTTGAGGAACCGCCAAACTGCCTTCCACAGTGGTTGCACCATTTGACATTCCCACCAACAGTGGATAAGTGTGCCTCTTTCTCCGCATCCTCTCCAGCACTTGTCATTTTCTGTTTTGTTGATAATGGCCATTCTGGTGGGTGTGAGATGATATCTCATTGTGGTTTTGATTTGCATTTCTCTAATGGCCAGGAACATTGAGCATCTCTTCATGTGCCTCTTGGCCATCCGTATTTCCTCTTCTGGTAGGTGTCTGTTCAAGTCTTTTTCCCATTTTGTAATTGGGTTGGCTGTCTTTTTGTTCTTGAGTTGAACAATCTCTTCATAAATTCTGGATACTAGACCTTTATCTGATATGTCATTTCCGAATATTGTCTCCCATTGTGTAGGCTGTCTTTCTACTTTCTTGATGAAGTTCTTTGATGCATAAAAGTGTTTAATTTTGAGGAGCTCCCATTTATTTATTTCCTTCTTCAGTGCTCTTGCTTTAGGTTTAAGGTCCATAAAACCGCCTCCAATTGTAAGTTTCATAAGATATCTCCCTACATTTTCCTCTAACTGTTTTATGGTCTTAGACCTAATGTTTAGATCTTATATCCATTTTGAGTTAACTTTTGTATAAGGTGTGAGATATGAGTCTTCTTTCATTCTTTTGCATATGGATATCCAGTTCTCTAGGCACCATTTATTGAAGAGACTGTTCTGTCCCAGGTGAGTTGGCTTGACTGCCTTATCAAAGATCAAATGTCCATAGATGAGAGGGTCTATATCTGAGCACTCTATTCGATTCCATTGGTCGATATATCTATCTTTATGCCAATACCATGCTGTTTTGACCACTGTGGCTTCATAATATGCCTTAAAGTCAGGCAGTGTGAGGCCTCCAGCTTCGTTTTTTTTCCTCAAGATGTTTTTAGCAATTTGGGGCACCCTGCCCTTCCAGATAAATTTGCTTATTGGTTTTTCTATTTCTGAAAAATAAGTTGTTGGGATTTGATTGGTATTGCATTGAATCTGTAGATCAATTTAGGTAGGATTGACATCTTAATTATATTCAGTCTTCCAATCCATGAACACGGTATGCCCTTCCATCTATTTAGGTCTTCTGTGATTTCTTTTAGCAGTTTTTTGTAGTTTTCTTTATATAGGTTTTTTGTCTCTTTAGATAAATTTATTCCTAGGTATTTTATTCTTTTAGTTGTGATTGTAAATGGGATTCGTTTCTTGATTTCCCCCTCAGCTTGTTCATTACTAGTGAAATGCTACAGATTTTTGAATGTTGATCTTGTAACCTGCTACTTTGCTGTACTCATTTATTAGCTCTAGTAGTTTTGTTGTGGATTTTTCCGGGTTTTCGATGTATAGTATCATATCGTCTGCAAACAGTGATAGTTTTACTTCTTCCTTTCCAATTTTGATGCCTTGTATTTCTTTTTCTTGTCTAATTGCTTTGGCTAGAACCTCCAACACAGTGTTGAATAATAGTGGTGATAGTGGACATCCTTGTCTTGTTCCTGATCTTAGGGGGAAAATTTTCAATTTTTCCCCATTGAGGATGATATTAGCTGTGGGTTTTTCATATATTCCCTCTATCATTTTAATGAAGTTCCCTTGTATTCCAATCTTTTGAAGTGTTTTCAGCAGGAAAGGATGTTGAATCTTGTCAAATGCCTTCTCTGCATCAATTGAGATGATCATGTGATTTTTCTGCTTTGATTTGTTGATATGGTGTATTACATTAATTGATTTTCTTATGTTGAACCATCCTTGCATACCTGGGATGAATCCTACTTGGTCATGATGTATAATTCTTTTAATGTGTTGTTGGATATGATTTGCTAGAATTTTATTGAGAATTTTTGCATCTGTATTCATTAGAGAGATTGGTCTGTAGTTTTCTTTTTTTGTAATATCTTTGCCTGGTTTTGGTATGAGGGTGATGTTGGCTTCATAGAATGAATTAGGTAGTTTTCCCTCCACTTCGATTATGTTGAAGAGTTTGAGGAGAGTAGGTACTAATTCTTTCTGGAATGTTTGATAGAATTCACATGTGAAGCCGTCTGGTCCTGGACTTTTCTTTTTAGGGAGCTTTTGAATGACTAATTCAATTTCTTTACTTGTGATTGGTTTGTTGAGGTCATCTATTTCTTCTTGAGTCAAAGTTGGTTGTTCATGTCTTTCCAGGAACCTGTCCATTTCATCTAAATTGTTGTATTTATTAGCATAAAGTTGTTCATAGTATCCTGTTATTACCTCCTTTATTTCTGTGAGGTCAGTAGTTATGTCTCCTCTTCCATTTCTGATCTTATTTATTTGCATCCTTTCTCTTCTTCTTTTTGTCAGTCTTGCTAAGGGCCCATCAATCTTATTGATTTTCTCATAGAACCAACTTCTGGTCTTATTGATTTTCTCTATTGTTTTCATGTTTTCAATTTCATTTATTTCTGCTCTAATCTTTGTTATTTCTTTCCTTTTGCTTGCTTTGGGATTAGTTTGCTGTTCTTTCTCCAGTTCTTCCAAGTGGACAGTTAATTCCTGCATTTTTGCCTTTTCTTCTTTTCTGATATAGGCATTTAGGGCAATAAATTTCCCTCTTAGCACTACCTTTGCTGCGTCCCATAAGTTTTGATATGTTGTGTTTTCGTTTTCATTTGCCTCGAGGTATTTACTAATTTCTCTTGCAATTTCTTCTTTGACCCACTTGTTGTTTAAGAGTGTGTTGTTGAGCCTCCACGTATTTGTGAATTTTCTGGCACTCCGCCTATTATTGATTTCCAACTTCATTCCATTATGATCCGAGAAAGTTTTGTGTATGATTTCAATCTTTTTAAATTTGTTAAGACTTGCTTTGTGACCCAGCATATGGTCTATCTTTGAGAATGATCCATGAGCACTTGAGAAAAAGTTGTATCCTGCTGTTGTGGGATGCAATGTCCTATAAATGTCTGTTAAGTCTAGCTCATTTATAGTAATATTCAGATTCTCTATTTCTTTATTGATCCTCTGTCTAGATGTTCTGTCCATTGATGAGAGTGGTGAATTGAAGTCTCCAACTATTATGGTATATGTGTCTATTTCCCTTTTCAGTGTTTGCAGTGTTTGCCTCACATATTTTGGGGCATTCTGGTTCGGTGCGTAAATATTTATGATTGTTATGTCTTCTTGTTTAATTGTTCCTTTTATTAGTATATAGTGTCCTTCTTTGTCTCTTTTTACTGTTTTACATTTGAAGTCGAATTTGTTGGATATTAGTATAGCCACTCCTGCTCTTTTCTGGTTGTTATTTGCATGAAATATCTTTTCCCAACCTTTCACTTTCAACCTATGTTTATCTTTGGGTCTAAGATGTGTTTCCTGTAGACAGCATATAAAAGGGTCCTGTTTTTTAATCCATTCTGCCAGTCTATGTCTTTTGATTGGGGAATTCAGCCCATTAACATTTAGTGTTATTACTGTTTGGATAATATTTTCCTCTAACATTTTGCCTTTTGTATTATATATATCATATCTAATTTTCATTCTTTCTACACTCTTCTCCATACCTCTCTCTTCTGTCTTTTCGTATCTGACTCTAGTGCTCTCTTTAGTGTTTCTTGCAGAGCTGTCTTCTTGGTCACAAATTCTCTCAGTGAATTTTTTTCTGAAAATGTTTTAATTTCTCCCTCATTTTTGAAGGATAATTTTGCTGGATATAGGAGTCTTGGTTGGCAGTTTTTCTCTTTTAGTAATTTAAATATATCTTCCCACTGTCTTCTAGCTTCCATGGTTTCTGCTGAGAAATCTACACATAGTCTTATTGGGTTTCCCTTGTATGCGATGGATTGTTTTTCTCTTGCTGCTTTCAAGATCCTCTCTTTCTCTTTGACCTCTGACATTCTAACTAGTAAGTGTCTTGGAGAACGCCTATTTGGGTCTGTTCTCTTTGGGGTGCACTGCACTGCTTGGATCTGTAATTTTAGGTCTTTCATAAGAGTTGGGAAATTTTCAGTGATAATTTCTTCCATCAGTTTTTCTCCTCCTTTTCCCTTCTCTTCTCCTTCTGGGACACCCACAGCACGTATGTTTATGCGGTTCATATTGTCCTTGAGTTCCCTGATACCCTGTTCAAATTTTTCCATTCTTTTCCCAATAGTTTCTGTTTCTTTTTGAAATTCAGATGTTCCATCCTCCAAATCACTAATTCTATCTTCTGTCTCTTTAAATCTATCATTGTAGGTATCCATTGTTTTTTCCATCTTTTCTACTTTATCCTTCACTTCCATAAGCTCTGTGATTTGTTTTTTCAGTTTTTCTATTTCTTCTTTTTGTTCAGCCCATGTCTTCTTCATGTCCTCCCTCAATTTATCGATTTCGTTTTTGAAGAGGTTTTCCATTTCTGTTCGTATATTCAGCATAGTTGTCTCAGCTCCTGTATCTCATTTCAACTATTGGTTTGTTCCTTTGACTGGGCCATATTTTCAATTTTCTGAGCGTGATCCGTTATCTTCTGCTGGCATCTGGGCATTTAGTCAGATTTCCTTGGGTGTTGGACCCAACAGGTTGAAAGATTTTTCTGTGAAATCTCTGGGTTCTGTTTTTCTTATCCTGCCCAGTAGGTGGCGCTCGTGGCACACGTTTGTCTGCGGGTTCCACCAGTAAAAGGTGCTGTGGGTCCTTTAACTTTGGAAAACTCTTGCCGTGGGGGAGATTCGCCAGCCGAAGCAGCTTGGAAGAGTGCCAGCCGGCCCGGGGGTCCGAACGCGGGGAGGGTCGCCGGCCACTGCAGCCCGGGAGAGCGTCCGACTGAATTTCCTAGTTGGCCTGGGGCGCCAAGCGTGGCGGGTGGGCGCCAGCCGCCGCTACCCGGGAGAGTGCACCGTTCCCAGCCGGACCGGGGAGTCACGTGTTTGGATGCGATCCTCCCGGTCACCGTTCTCCGCAGTCTGGGGATTTCCAACCCAACTCTCTCAGTTGGTCCAGGGGGCCTCGCGTGGTGGGGGCGCCAGCCACTGTGGCCCAAGGGGACTGCCTGCCCAATTCTGCCAGCTGGCCTGGGAAGGAGGAAGGGAGGGGCTCCGGCTGCTTGCCGTCCCGGCCGGGAAAGCCGCGCCCCTCGGCGATCTCACCGGAGCTGGTTCTCCCAGACAGTCAGCCGTTCCAGGATGGGGTACGCCATCCCTTTGATCTCCATCATGGCTCCGGAAGCTGCTCTGTATCGTCTCCACTCCCCCAGTAGCTGTTTGGAGGGGGAAAGGTGAGGGTGGCAAGGCTGTTGAGGCCGGTGACGGAGGAGCTGGTGAAGGTGGAAGAGGGCACGGTGGTGGTTGGAGAGCAGCCGGAGCAGGAGGAGAAAGGGAAGGATAAGATGGCGGATGGAGCGCCGCTGGGGCAGAAGGGGAAAGAGAAGGGCAAGATGGAGGTGGGAGCACCGCCAGCGGAGAAAGAGGGAGAGGAGGGCTGGTTGGCTGGCAGTGGGAGCGCCCAAGATGTTTTAATTTACAAATGATGCTAAGCAAGTATTATAATGAATTTTGGAAAAGCATTGTCACTGGGAAAATTGTAAAATATTTCAAAACATGTTTCATGCCTAAGGTTAATATTCTTAATATGTAAAGAGGCTTTATAAGTAAAAATATAAAAAGATATAGATAAAACTCCAGTGAAAATGGACAAAGATCGTGATACAACAGTTCACACAATGAAAAATAACTCATACTCATACCAAAATTTGTTCAGTATTAATAGTAGTAAAAAGAAAACAAATTAAAACAGTGGGTTTTTTTTTTGTTTTTTCAAATAGGAAAACAAAAAATCTCCAGGGTTGGCAAGAATTTTGTACAAAAAAGGGTAAAACAGATCGTTAAAACATAAATGGAAAAAAATATTTCTAGGGGACAAATTGATAATGTTTCAGAGTATTTGTACACTTTAACCACTCTAAAAAGTTAGTATACTTGCATCACACATGCTATAAATACATATAAATTAAAATACATATAATAAATTTTTACTATGTGTGGATATGTAGGGTCTGTGTGTAAAACTCACCAAAATTTTACTAGGTCGTTGATGCCTTTATAGTTGATTTTTATTTCCCTTTCTTTAATTCCTACCTTAAAGTTTCATTAAAGAAATGAAAGGTTATTAAAAACAATTAAATTATATCTAAAAAAGTTTCAACTAGTTATGTATAGAAGCACCATTTTCCTAGGTTATTTCATTTTATTCTTAAGAATTCATTATTGTCCTTATGTTTCTTTTTGTCACTTCCCATCATTATGGTTAAGTGGCTGTCATCCCCCATGGAGCTTTGATGTTCTTTGCCAGACTCTGGATTCATTATTAGTAGTTGGAATATATGAATAGGGAGAAGGAGGGGTGCATTAGGTATATGAATAGGGAGAAGGAGGGGTGCATAAAGCCATAAATGGGGTACTTCCAAATTTTTTGCCAAAGTATTTGTATATGCTTTGGTTATAAACATTATAGACTATCAAACATTTATTTTTAACTTATTTGTTGGAATTAATAAGCACCTTACCAGATAATTAAGATAAACATACTCTTTTAGTGGGTTAAAAGTTATAATCAAAGCCTTTATGTGAATCGTTGTAGTGTGAAATAGGCTTATTTGAAAGTTGCAAATATATTGATCTTCCTTTACTATTAACATTGGCTGTTTTTACATTAAGTATATTTATATACATAAATATGATTAAAAGCACACAAAGTCAGGTATTTTAATGTTTTATGTAATACGAAATTGCTTTAAAATTCAGTGATTTTTTATGAATTATTAAATACTGGGTTTGGTATTTATATATATATATATATATATATACATATTTATCTCCAAAGTTATATATATGTACCATGTAACTGAAATCTTCCTATCATCCATTTGAAGAATATGGTATTTTTCCTGTTATAGGAATGATGAAAATAAGGAATGTGTCAGTTAAATAATTTCCTTGTGTCGTACAATTATTAAATGTGAAAGTTGGGTTCTAATCTAGATCAAAATTTCTAAATTTTGTATTTTTTCCATTATTTCACACTGTTCCTCTTTGTAAGGAATGTGTTCCTAAATTTTGGTTTACTTATAAATGAAAAATCTCATTTATTTATTTTAATATTTGTTTGGAATCTGAAATCCTCTAAGTCCTTTGGTTATTTTATATACTCACTAGGTTCAATAGAGTCTTTCCTGAAGGATGTGGTGGTGATCATAAACTCTTATGTGTATGGGTTTATATATTTTGGTGTAAGTTGAATTTGAGATTATTTCTTTTGAATTATTTCATCATAACTTAGAAGTGTGTACTATAGTAATTTTATTGCAACTATTAATAGAAAAAAATTGGTGAGATGTCTGAAGAATTTTGTTAACCATGGAAGATGGTAGTTTAGTCTCATCATTTTAAAACATCAAATATAGTATAAAAATAGGGAAAAGTAAACTGAAACAATGTTACCCATCCATTATGTTTGTTTTTAATATTAATGGTAATGAGTCTTCTTCTTATTCTGTTGTTTTACTAGAATTTGCATTTCCAAAAAACTTCTCAGCAAATGTTTTTCATATAGCCAGTTTATGCTATGCTTTATCATAGAATCAGGATAAAGTGCTCCACAATTACGTAAGTTTGGAAAATGCTGGGATAAGTGAATTAAACAGGTTACATTGGTGAAGGACCTCACAGAATTTCTAAATTGGCAATAGGTATACTTTACAAAACTTCAAGAGGAAACTATATATTGTATGCATCATTTTTCAAAATTTTGTCCATAGAATCTTATTTCAGGGGAGCATATCATGGGGCTTACGTCTTGTGAAATACTCTTTTGGGAAACAGTTTATGGTATTTGGACCTGTACGGCTAGGGTAGAAATACCAAAAATGACTTTATTTTTTATGGTCAGAATGCACCCTCATGTGTCACTACCATCCTCAAATGGGGGAATATTTCTTAGCAATGACAATTATACTTAAAAACACATTACCCATATCCCTGTTTGTTTGCTTTCTCAATATATGATTTGAATTTAGAACAAACAGTGTATTAGCACTTGTAAAATAGCATTTGATAATTAAAACAAGAAATGATTTAACATGGTCCTAAAGACCTATATTAAATCAACTTAGCTCCTTGAAAATGATTATTTAATGGTAATAGATGTATTCTTACCAAAATTCAGTATCAGAAGTGGTAGCACATACATTTTGTAAACATGAAGATGTACCACTTACTTCTTTCTCTTCTAATGGAGGTTCGAGGGGAATTAAAGATAAAAGAACAGTATAGACTGGGATTTTAATGGGTTTCTAGAAGCATTATGTGCTAGCATATTTTATATAAAAATAGGTCAGTAAAAAGTTTTGCACATGGACGGACAGTCATAGCACTCACTACTGATAAGTCTCTAAGTGGCTAGAACCCCTTCAGAGAAATTTCATTTTTCTATAGTTATTACCTACTGATATGAAAACAGTTTTTGCTTCACAGGAGCAAACAGGCTTTAAAAAATATTACCAACATTTTGAAATTATTTGACATTTCTTGAAATTAAAATTCATTTTTAAGAGTATAAGTTTTTATCTAAGAGTAGAAATTTTCCATATAGCTCATGAATTTGCAATGACATGAGGGAGGGTGTAGGCTAAGTAGGAGAATATGATATTGAGCTTATAATAAAAGATCACTTAAGGAAGACTGTTGACAAAAAACATGGAATCTGGAGAAGTTTTTTTCACACTCCAGATTTGAATAATTCCAGATTTCTTAGTCTCCTATATAAATCGCTTTCAAGCACACAACTCCCTGGCATTAATTAACATACTTTAAGTTGGGCTACTGTCACCACCAATCATTACCAAAACTTTTCCATCACCACAAACAGAAACTGTCTACCAAGTAAGTAATAACTCTGCATCACCCACCACCACCTCTGACCTTGGTAACCTTTATTCTCATTTTTTATCCTATGAGTTTGCATATTCTAATTATTTCATATAAGAGAGATGGTATAATATGTGCCTTTACATGCCTGGCTTATGTCACTTAACATGATATATTCAAGGTTCATCCATGTTGTAGCATGCATCAGAACTTCTTTCCTTTTTACAGCTAAATAATATTCCATTTTATGTATATATCACATTTTGTTTGTTCATTCATTTTAGTGGACACTTGAGTTGTTTCCATCTTTTGGCAATAGTGTGAATAATGCTGTTATGAACCTAGTGTGCAAATATCTCTTAGAGTCTCTGCTTTCAGTTGTTTGGGGTATATTCTTAGAAGTGGGATTGCTCTTTTGCATGTGATTTTGTTTTGCATTTCCTTAACGCCTAATGATGTGGAACATCTTTACATTTGCTTCTAGGACACTTGTGTATTTTCTTTGGAGAAATATCTATTCAGTTCCTTTGCCCTATTTTTTAAATTGGATTGTTTGTCTTTTTATTGTTGAGTTATAGGATTTTTAAATATATTCTGGATATTAATCCCTTATGAGATATATAGTTTCCTAATATATTCTCCCTTTCAGTAGATTGTCTTTTTATTTTCTTTGATGCATAAAAGGTTTTAATTTTGACAAAATTCCATCTATCTGTTTTTTTCTTGTTGTTGTTGTTTTGGCTCATGCTTTTAGTATAAAGTCTAAGAAACCAGTGCCTAGTACAAGGTCCTGAAGGTGTTTCCCTATATTTTTTTCTAGGAGTTTTATAGTTTTAGTTCTTCCATTTAAGGTCTTTGGTCCATTTTGAGTTAATTTTTGTGTAAGGTGTAAGATAGAGTGTTTTGGTTTGCTGAAGCTGCCAGAATGTAAAATACCACAAATGGGTTAGCTTTTATAATGAGGATTTATTAACTTATAATTTATAGTTCTTAAGCTGTGAAAATGTCCAACTCAAGGTATCAGCAGAGCGATATCTGGACTCTGAAGACAGGCTGCTGGCATCTGGGACATCTCTGATTGATGGGACAGCACATGTCTAACGGGTGCTGGTCCTTCGCTCCTGAGGTTTATTGCTTTCCTTTGAGCTTCCTCTCCTTGCTTCTCTGGGACTTTTACCTATGAACTTCTCTTAATTTCATCTCTCTTTCTTCTGTATGTGTTTTAGCCTCTTGTAAAGGACTCCAGTAAGGAGAATAAGGCTCACCTTGAATGAGGTGGGTCATGTTTCAATTGAAATAACATGATCACAAGGCCCACCTTCAATAATGGGTCTGCACCTATGGGAAGGGACTAAAAGAGCATGGCCTTTTCTGGGGTATATAACAGCTTCAAAATACCACATAAGGGTATACTTTCATTCTTTTTCACATGGATATCCAGCTGTCCCAGAAGCATTTGTTGAAGGGACTATTATTTCTCTATTGATGGACTTGGTACACTCACCAAAAATCAGTTGGCCATGGATGTGATGGAGCAGTATTAATTTTGTGTTTTAAAACAGTACTTTTAATTGACCATCTTAAAATATGCTCTCACTACTTTATTGCCTAAAACAAGAAAACCACAATAAAAGTTTTAGGGACCTGTATACAGTAAGGAAAACTATAAGTTAGACTGTTAATCAATAACCACAGACTTGTGAGAAATTGGTGAACTGGATGCTTAATTTGGTAGCTGAAAATGACAACACCCTTGAATGCCAGTTTTGGGTTGCTCTACCTAGAAGATAGATATATTTTCTTTCTGACTCGGTGCTTCTCAGTGAGGGTCCTATTAGCATTTGGGTGGGAAGAATCTTTGGCTGAATATCTAGTCACTGCGGGATGTTTAACCCTCTGTGCAAAATTGGCTCTCTTCAGGCACGCTGATGTCCAGAAATCCACCCCTTTTCACGTTTCCTGATGACCCCGAGGAGACTCACTACCACCCCAGTTGAGAAGCATTATTCTAGTAGGCTTATGTTGCCTTAATTTATAACAGAGTTAACTCTGAAAGACCATGTTATATAAACTGGGACAGATTTAATGAATCAGAACACGTAATTGCCAGCTGTTTGGGCATAGAATTTATTTATTTCTGGGTACTAGTAATTATTATATCATATTTTCCTAATGAAAACAAATCAATTGTCCTCTCACCCATTGAAAATTATGTGATGAAAGGAAGTTTACTGGGAGTCCTTTTTGATGTCTTCGATGTAAAAACCTCTAGAAAAATCCATTTCACTTTTTAAATATTATAGATGCTGAGTAAATTGGTTTCTTTTAAAAATTATTTTCTAATTTTAGTATAAAGTCATGACTATTAAAAAATTTAACTTTTTTAAGATAAAATTTTTCATAAAGTATTAAATCTAAGTAAAAGAAAAAGTGCATATTTTCCTAAAGAAAAGAAAAGTTAAGCTTTGTAGAGGCCCAAGTTTTAAACCCAGTGCTGAAAATAAGTGACTGAGTGACTTGGGCATATTCATCACCTCACAAGGCCTCAGTTTTCTTATCTGTGATGAGGGATTTACATGTTAGAAATTAATCTGAAATTATAGGTCCAAAATGTAATGTAGTTAATCTGTACAAAAACAATTGGACAGCAATAATACCAAAATTGCAAATAAATGTCTCCAGAATCATGTGGTATAACAGTCAAGATTGAGAAATTGATTCAGGAAAAATGGCCAACTGAGTCTTGTCTTTAAAAGTTAGCGGGTTATTATAAAGAAAAGCTAATTTATTTAACATTACCTCCTAGTGAAATTTTGGACAAGGTAGCAATGACACTATTTTTGGGGGGCGGGTGTCAAAACTTTTTAAGAAGTTATAGTATGAATTATATGGATTGTTGTGGATTTATTCAGCTTTTTTAAATGTGCTGAATTGTGAGATATAGTACAGAAAATTGCATGGAGTTTAGATGTTATTTAATAAATTCTGCCAAATTATACTAGGCGCTCCATTCAAAAGCTCTACTGCTTTTCAATTGTGTTTTGAGGGTGACTTAATTCAAAATGGAAAACAATCGAGGTACTCTATGAACTCTTATCTATTTTTGTTCCCCTAGGAGAATGGATTAATAGCTCTTAGCCCAGAAAAGGCTGAGAAAATTCAGCACCTGCCAATAGCACATTTATGCTTATTTTCGTAGTTTGAGTTCTTCCTGATGTGGTTAATGAATTCCAGGGATAAAGAATCTCATTACTGCACTTCTTCACTGTTTGACCTAATGTGTATAAAGTTTGAAAGAAGCAATGCTTGAATTAGCTTATTTATTTCATTCATTCACATTTGATTCATTTCACAATTTATTCCATTCATAACATTTGTAAATTGCTTATACCCAACCATGGCGTTGCAGAAAAAGTGAAGATTTGACTATTTTCAAAGCTCTTACAGTTTAGAGGGAGAAACTAATATTCAGACAAATAATTGCAATCTAATATAATGCTTATGATGGAGGAAATTATAATAGTAGGATGGAAAACTGAATATTAGGGTCTACCTGGATGATCAGAAAATATTTCACAGAGAAGATAGTGAAAATTCCAGCTGAATATCAGAGGATAACCTGGAGTTTGACTTTAGGGAATGGGAGCTCATGGATGGGAGAGCATTTCAGGCAGAGATGCAGACAGGTTGGAGAGTTCAAGGATGGGGGAGCCTGGTACCTGTGAGACATTGGAAGTGTTTAGGGCTTGTAGCTTTGGGTGTGGGGATTACAATCAGGGCAGCTGACATGGAGCAGGCAACAGAATCAGTCTGTGAATAGTTTTGCATTTCAGGCTGAAGAGCAGAGATTCAATCCTGTTGGGCTCTGCTCCTCAGACCTCTTGGGGTGAAATGTACACGCACCATCCTTGAGATTGCTGAATACCAGCAATTAAACTTTGAACTACAATTAAATTCAATTGTTAAGTAATTAAAGAATCTTTATTATTTGACACAAACATATGGTAAGAACTAGAAAACAAGATTACAATGGATGTTATGGCTTTAACATAAGATTTCAAAGACGTTTCTCTAAATGAGAGAAAGTTTAGAGCAGCATGTCCAGAGCACCTTTGCCTTGGGGCTCCTTGGTGATCAGGGGTTCTTAGCACAAGGGTTTGTGAAAGTCACATGGCTCAGTACTTGAGGCTTGTTTTAAAAAACAAATAATAAAAAAGAAAACGGAGAGAGCTATTTTTTTTAACTTTTTTTATTAATTAAAAAAATTACAAACATTTAAATATCATTCCATTCTACATATACAATCAGTACTTCTTAATATCATCACATAGTTGCATATTCATCATTTCTTAGTACATTTGCATCGATTTAGAAAAAGAAATAAAAAGACAACAGAAAAATAAAATGGTAATAGAGAAAAAAAAAACTATACGTACCATACCCCTTACCCCTCGCTTTCATTTACCACTATTTCAAACTGAATTTATTTTAACATTTGTTCCCCCTATTATTTATTTTTATTCCATATGTTCTACTCTTCTGTTGATATAGTAGTTAAAAGGAGCATCAGACATAAGGTTTTCAAATTCACAGAGTCTCATTGTGAAAGCTATATCATTGTTCAGTCATCATCAAGAAATATGGCTACTGGAACACAGCACTACATTTTCAGGCAGTTCCCTCCAGCCTCTCCACTACATCTTGAACAACAAGGTGATATCTACTTAATGTGTAAGAATAACCTCCAGGATAACCTCTCAACTCTGGAATCTCTCAGCCATTGACACTTTGTCTCATTTTACTCTTCCCCCTTTTGGTCGAGAAGGTTCTCTCAATCCTTTGATGTTAATTCTCAGCTCATTCTAGGGTTTTTCTCAGTCCTTTGATGCTGAGTCTCAGCTCATTCCAGGATCTCTGTCCCACGTTGCCAGGAAGGTCCACACCCCTGGGAGTCATGTCCCATGCAGAGAGGGGGAGGGTGGTGAGACTACTCATCATATTGGCTGGAGAGAGAGGCCACATCTGAGCAACAAAAGAGGCTCTCTTGGGGGTGACTCTTAGGCCTAAATTTTAAGTAGACTTGACCTGTCCTTTGTGGGGTTAAGTTTCATGTGAACAGACCCCAAGACTGGGGGCTCAGCCTATAGCTTTGGTTGTCCACAGTGCTTGTGAGAATATCAAGAATTCAACTTGGGGAAGTTGAATTTCTCCCCACTCTCACCATTCCCCGAAGGGGGCTTGCAAATACTTTTCTAGTCACTGATCAAATCATTCTGGGATTCATCGGGGCGTCACTCTGGACAAACCAACAAAATCTCATGTCCTACCTGAGATTCCAAGTACTTATGACATTCAATCAAACTATCTACATGAGTTATATTAGGAAATGCTCTAGTCAAAATCTAAATTTTGTAACAAACATTTTTTGCTTTAGTCTCACACATAAGGTGACATTTTAAAGTATTAATTATCATCTATTTTCAGCACCCTGCAATAATGACATTCCTTTGTTCTTCCTCATGCAAAAACATTTTTAAAATTTGTACATTGTACATTTCACTATTATTATACACTCTAGGCATTCCTAGATTACACCATCTCGATATTTAACATCTATCTTTCTTTCTGATTTCATTTATGTCCCCATCCCTCCTCCCTCTATCATTCTCACATGCAGCTTCATTCAATGTTTTAACATAATTACATTACAGTTAGGTAGTATTGTGCTGTCCATTTCTGAGTTTTTGTATCCAGTCCTGTTGCACAGTCTGTATCCCTTCAGCTCCAATTACCCAATATTTTACCCTATTTCTATCTCCTGATGGTCTCTCTTACCAACGACATATTCCAAGTTTATTCACTAATGTCGGTTCATATCAGTGAGACCATACAGTATTTGTCCTTTTGTTTCTGGCTAATCATACTCAGCATAATATCCTTAAGGTCCATTCATGTTGCTACATACTTCATAACTTTATTCTGTCTTACAGCTGCATAATATTCCATCTTATGTAAATGTCACAGTTTGTTTAGTCAACTGTCTGTTGATGGACATTTTGGCTGTTTCCATCTCTTTGCAATTGTAAATAACGCTGCTATAAACATTGGTGTGCAAATGTCCATTTGTGTCTTTGCCCTTATGTCCTCTGAATAGATACCTAGCAGTGGTATTGCTGGGTCATATGGCAATTCTATATTCAGCTTTTTGAGGAACCGCCAAACTGCCTTCCACAGTGGTTGCACCATTTGACATTCCCACCAACAGTGGATAAGTGTGCCTCTTTCTCCACATCCTCTCCAGCACTTGTCATTTTCTGTTTTTTTGATAATGGCCATTCTGGTGGGTGTGAGATGATATCTCATTATGGTTTTGATTTGCATTTCTCTAATGGCCAGGGACATTGAGCATCTCTTCATGTGCCTTTTGGCCATTTGTATTTCCTCTTCTGAGAGGTGTCTGTTCAAGTCTTTTTCCCATTTTGTAATTGGGTAGGCTGTCTTTTTGTTGTTGAGTTGGACAATCTCTTTATAAATTCTGGATACTAGACCTTTATCTGATATGTCATTTCCAAATATTGTCTCCCATTGTGTAGGCTGTCTTTCTACTTTCTTGATGAAGTTCTTTGATGCACAAAAGTGTTTAATTTTGAGGAGCTCCCATTTATTTATTTCCTTCTTCAGTGCTCTTGCTTTAGGTGTAAGGACCATAAAACCGCCTCCAATTGTAAGTTTCGTAAGATATCTCCCTACATTTCCCTCTAACTGTTTTATGGTCTTAGACCTAATGTTTAGATCTTTGATCCATTTTGAGTTAACTTTTGTATAGGGTGTGAGATACGGGTCCTCTTTCATTCTTTTGCATATGGATATTCAGTTCTCTAGGCACCATTTATTGAAGAGACTGTTCTGTCCCAAATGAGTTGGCTTGACTGCCTTATCAAAGATCAAATGTCCATAGATGAGAGGGTCTATATCTGAGCACTCTGTTTGATTCCATTGGTCAATCTATCTATCTTTATGCCAGTACCATGCTGTTTTGACCACTGTGGCTTCATAATATGCCTTAAAGTCAGGCAGTAAGAGCTTTTATTTATGGTAAAATGGAGCTTAATTTTTGAATGTAACAATAGGTATTTCCAGCAGAATAATTAAACTTTTGTTATTGATATTGAAAACTTCATCTATTATAATGCCTAGTGTGCTTGTCAGGCTTAGCAAGTAGAATCAAGGCTTCTTTGTCATATGAGATGGCCCAGTGGAGTTTCATATCACTCTCTAGAACTCGAGAAAGCAGCCATTTGGCCAGGTGAGGATCTTTGAATCAGTATGAAAATTTGATAACTAATATCTAGACAGTTTTTTTTTAAAGTTTTTAAATTGTATAGTATAACATATATACGAAGCAAAGAAATAAAAAAGCAATAATTTTCTAAGCGCTCTTCAAAAAGAGGTTACAGGACAGATCCCAGAGTTTGTCATGGGCTACCATATGATCCTTTCATATTTTTCCTTCTAGCTGCTCCAGAATATAGGAGGTTAGCAAGCTTAAATAGTTTTTTATCATCACAATTGACTTTTTTTCTTCTTTTTTTGTGAACAATAACATATATACAGAAAGCTATAAATTTCCAAGCACAGCACTACAATTAGTTGTAGAACGTATTTCATACTTTCACATGAGTTACAATTTCACAATTTTAGGTTTTTAATTCTAGCTACTCTAAAATACTGCAGACTAAAAGAGATATCCATTTAATGATTCAGCATTCATATTCATTTGTTAAGTCCTATCTTCTGTGTATAATTCCACCATTACCTTTGATCTTTCCATGCCTCTCATTGGAATTGTTTGGGCTATGGCAATTCTAAATTTTTGACATTGGAAGTGTTTAGGGCTTGTAGCTTTGGGTGTGGGGATTACAATCAATACAGTCCATCACTAATATGGGGTAGGGAGATGGAACTGTCTGATGTTTTGGAGAGGCTGGGCTAGGTTTCAGGACTTATCTGGACCAGGGACCCATCTGGAGGTTGTAGGTTTCTGGTAAGTTACTCTAGTGCCTGGACCCTTGTGGAATCTTATAAATTGCCCTAGATGTTCTTTAAGATTGCCTGGAATGGTCCTAGCTGGGGGTTGGCAGGTTACGATAGGTAGCAAGGTCTACCTGAAGCTTGCATAAGAGCAATCTCCAGTGTAGCCTCTCAACTCTATATGAACTGTCTCTGCCACTGATGCTTTATTAATTACACTTCTTTCCCCACTTTTGGTCAGGATGGAATTGTTGTTCCCACGGTGCCAGGTCTGGATTCATCCCTGTGCATCCTCTCCCACATTGCCAGGGAGACTTTTCACCCCTGGGTGTCATGTCCCATGTAGAGAGAGGGCAATGATTTCATTTGCAGAGTTGAGCTTAGAGAGTCTGAGGCCACATCTGAGCAACAACAGAGGTCCTCCAGAAGTAACTGTTAGGCATGCCTATAGGTAGTCTAAGCTTCTATGCTACCTACATAAGCTTCTAAGAATAAGCCTCATGATCGAGGGCATGGCCTACTGATCTGGGTATCCCTAACATTTGACACAGTATCAAGGGATTCCCTGATGGTAAGGTTTAATAGTTCCATTTTCATTCTCCCCTCCCTCAGGGGACTTTGCCAATACTTTTAGATTATCTGGGTTACATACTCTAGGATGTTTCCAGGCATTATAATAATCTATAAAGGATTAAAGGACCTCTTTTCATTCTATGTTCCCTGTGTTTCAGGTGTTCAAATGAGCTATACAGATAGGTTGAATTAGATTATGCACTACAGAAAATTTCAGTTCCAGATCAAATAAACCTTTCTTCCATTGGTCTCAAAGAGTATGTGTGATTCTAAAATATAGACACTGTCTTCCTTACCCCTATGTTCTAAATTACTTTAACTCCAACCTGTTTGGCTTTGTTTTTATCTCTGAAATCAGGTTATATATATAAAACCACCTCTCAAAATCCAGAAATAATAACCACCACTCCGAACTTAATGTGTCTACTCTAAAAGCTTACAGTCTAGACCCCTGGTTTCTTATAAGCATTTTCTAAAGGTGGCCATACCATTGTTGTTTTTTTTGTTTCTGACTTATTTTGTCTCACCAAATGTCCCACATGTTCATCACATCATTGCGTGCCTCACGACATTGTTCCTTTTTGTAGCAACACAGCCTTTATTCATAACTATACACCATTGTTTGCCAATCTACTTCTCCGTCAGTGCATCCTTCAGCCACCTGCATTCATCTGGCATCATGTAGAGGGCGCAGAGTTCACAGTCCATCAACATTCTCAATTTTAGACAATTGCATTGTTCCCAAGAGACAGAAAACCAATAAACACACCCTCAGCAAATAGGAAATCTAAACCTCCTCTTAGCTCTTGTCCCTCACCCCATTATTTACCTCTGCTGTTGCCGTGGTAGTGCTGCAGGTTTCCTTCTGAACATAGCTCACAGCATGCAATGGCAGTTTCCCCCCTGTACCCTGGTCTTAAACGCTCTTTATAGAAGAATCATATCTTTGAAGTAATTCTTACAAAAACTCATTCATATTTCTAGTGTGAGTCAGTGGGACACGTAGGTCTATATGACCTCTTTCAATCTTTTTAATCTTCAATATGGTAATATTACTTCTAGACCCACTAGAGAATCACCTTTGCTCCTATGTATTCCCTTATATTGGAGTTCAACCTCATTAGCTAAGAGTTCACTCATCTCTAACCTCTACGTATCTCTAAGTTCCCTATATTCTGTATTATAAGTCTCTGATTATACTTTTATGCTGGTCATAAAAGTGGAATCATATAGTATCTGTGCTTTTGTGTCTGGCTAATTTTGCTCAGTATTATGTCCTCAAGGCTCATCCATCTTGTCATGTGCTTCAGGATGTCATTTTGTCTTACTGCTGCATAATATTCCATCGTATGTATATACCACATTTTGTTGATCCACTTGTCTGTTGATAGGCATTTGGTTTGCTTCCATCTTTTGGTGATTGTGAATAATGCTGCTATGAACATCAGTGTGCAAATGTCTGTTTGTGTCATTGCTTTCTACTTCTCTGCGTATGTACCAAGTAGTGCTACTGATGGGTCATAGACTTGATATTTAGTTTCCTAAGGAACCACCAAACAGTCTTCCATAGTGGCTACACCATTATAGATTCCCACCAGCAGTGCATGAGTGTCCCAGTTTTCACATACTCTCCAACATTTATAGTTTCCTGTTTGTTTAATAGCATCCTTTCTTATAGGTGTGAGGTGGTATCTCATTGTAGTCTTGATCTGCATTTCCGTTATAGCCAGTGAAAATGAGCATCTCCCATCTGTATTTGCTCTTCAGAAAAATGCCTATTCCTATCTTTAGCCCATTTTATAATGGATTGTTTGTGGTTATTGAGATTCAGCTTCATCCCATTGTGATCAGAGAAAGTGCTTTGAATAATTTCAATATTTTTAAACTTATAAAGACCTGTTTTGTGCCCCAGCACATAATCTATCCTGGAGAATGTTCCATGAGCACTAGAGAAGGATGTATAACATTGTGCTTTGGGGTATATGACCTATATATGTCTGTTAGGTCTAATTCATTTATCAAGTTATTTAACTTCTCTATTTCCTTGTTGATCTTCTTTTTGTTTGTTCTATCTACAGAGAGTAGTATATTGAAGTCTCCTGCTATTACTGTTGAAAAATTTATAGCTCCCTTCAGTTTTGCCAGGGTCTGTCTCATGTACTTTGGAGCTCCTTGATTGGGAGCAGAAACAGTTATGATTTTTGTATCTTCTTGGTGAATTGACCTTTTAATTAGTATATAGTGTCCTTCTTTGTCTCTTATGATGTCTTTACATTTAAAGTCTATTTTTTCCAATAATAGTATAGCTACTGCTGCTTTCTTTTGGTTACAACTTGCGTGGAAGATCATTTTCCATCCTTTCACTTTCAATCTATTTGTATCCTTGTGTCTAAAATGAGTCTCTTGTAAGCAGCATATAGCTGGATTATGTTTCTTAATCCATTCTACCAATCTGTATCTTTCAATTGGTAAGTTTAGTACGTTAACATTCAGAGTTATTGCTAAAAAGGCGTTTCTTGATTCCACCATTTTATCTTCTTTATTTTATTTGTCAGATCTATATATTTTTTCCCTGTTTCTCATTGTATTCTTTAAATTACCCTTGGTGGTGCTCTTCAGTTCTGTGCCCTCCTCCACACCTCCCTCACCTGTCTTTTTTTTTTTCAGCTGGCAGACCTCCTTTTAGTATTTCTTGTAGGGTCGGTCTCTTGTTGACAAATTCTTTCAGAACTTCTTTGTCTGTAAAAGCTTTAATCTCTCCTTCAATTTTAAAGGACAATTTGTCTGGGTACAGAATTCTTGGCTGGAAGTCTTTCTCTTTCAGATCTTGAATGTATCATACCACTGCCTTCTTGCCTCCAGGGTGCTGATTGAGCAGTCTGGACTCGGTCTTATTTGATTTCCCTTGTATGTAGTAGATTATTTTTCTCTTGCCTCTTTCAGGATTTTCTTCCTCTCTTCAACATTTGACAGACTGATTAGTATGTGCCTTGGAGAAGGCCTGTTTGGATTTGTTCTGTTTGGAGTTCTTTGGGTTTCTTTGACTTGTATATTTATGTCCTTTATGAGGGTTGGGAACTTTTTCCCTATTATATCCTCAACTACTCTTCCTAGCCCTTTACTCCTCTCTTCTCCTTCTGGGACACCAGTGATTCTTATATTTGCATACTTTGTTTTGTTTATCATTTCGCTGAGTTCCCATTCAATTTTTTCCATCTTTTTTGCCTTTTGTTGTTTGAGTCTTCGAAGTCAGTTATCCTGTTCTGTATATCACTTATTCTTACTTCTGTCTCTTCAAATCTGGTGTTGTGTGCCTCTAGTATGTTTTTTATTTGGTCAACAGAGTCTTTAATCTCTGTGATTTCTGCTATTTTTCTATTTATTCTTTCACGTTCCTCTTTGTGGTCTTCTGCTGTCTTCTTGATCTCCTTTATGTCATTTGCTATCCCGCTTGTTCATGTGGAGTTGTATGGACATCTTAGCTTATTTGTTCCAACATCTGTGTCTCCTTAGGTGTTTTAATTTGGTCATTAGGCAGGGCTATATCTGTCTGCATTGTGATATGCTTAGTGATCTTCTGCTGTCTTTGTCGCATGTATGTATCTTGATTGATTTACTTTGGTAGTTGATTTCTTTCAGTAGTCTAAGGCCTTGTGTTTGCAGGATGGTTGTACAGCAGGGAGCAGGGCATGGGCTGGAGCACTCAGTACAGTGATTTGTTTCAGGGCAGGTATGGGTGCAGGTTGGGGATGTTACGTTGATGCCTGTGAACGTGGATGTGGGGCAGCCAAGGAGGATGTAGCTGTGTGGGTGTCCAGGCTGGGGGATGTAACCCTAGTGTGCACTGGTCTAAGGCATGGAGCCCTTTGTGCATAGCATAGAGCTGTGGCAGTAGGTCGGCCTTATGCCTTCGTGGATTGGGGTCAGAGGTGACCCGGCTGTGCAGGTCAGTACTTTCTCAGTGCTGGGAAGTGAGGCTAAGGGCTGTGTGCATGTCCTGTTCTAGGACTGCTGTAAAGTGCCGTTCCCAGAGCTGAAGGATGTGATTGGGGGTCTGTGCGCATGTGTGAGTCTGGGAGTGCTGTAAATGAATTCGCTGAGCTCAGGGAGGGCGGGGTGAGGCTGTGCGACACTATAGGTGGGGGGCGTGTGTACCCTAGGTATGGAGGTTAGTGCCTGCAAATTTTAGACCCTGGTAACAGCCTGCAGGAACAGGGAGGGGAAGGTAGTCTTGGGAGGGGTGCAGGAGGGGTGGGTTGGACTGCACTTGGGGTGGAGGTGGGGGGCAGCTGGTAGGATGGGGATGCCTGGAACACGGGGAATGAGAGCCAGTGAGGGAGTTCAGGGCATGGGGTGTGGAGTCAGTTTTGGTCACAGGGCCGTGCTGGTGAGGATAGCACCTGAGGAACATGGCCTGACTTACTTCCTAGTAACCATGTACCCATCTGTGCGCTCCTGTGGGCTGTGCCACTCTATACTTCTGTGCCAGACTCCAGCCTTCTGCCTCTCAGTTCCTCAGCCTCTGCAACCAGGGCACCACATGTGGTGCAGAAGGCTCTCCTAGGTCATCTGAACTCCCGAATTGCTGCCTCAGTCGCCATCCTGTCCCTTCTCCAACTTTTCCATGGAGCAGGGCTAAACTACTCTAGTCAGCCATCTTCCCAGAAGTTTCCTATCTAAGCAGTTTTGACATGCTGAAAAATGACATTTGTATGTCCTATTTCAGCACAGTTATAAAGTGGCAAGTAGTTAAATAAAACATTATCTTTACATGAACCCGAGATATACAACAATAATAGTTTCATTTGTGTTTCTCTTATTCATGGCCCAATTGGACTTTATTTAGTTTTTTCAGGGAGTGACTTATCATTTTATTTTAAAAAGAATTACTTTAAAATAATTTCAGTAACAAATGTCACATGTTAAATTTGAGTTTCATTATTACTTAGTTTAATTGAAAATAATGATAAAACAAAGGAGAACATGAAATAATATTACTGAGCATTATTTCAGCAAACCGGTGGGGAAAAACACTTTTTCTTTTTTTTAAAAACTTTTTATTGTATAGTATAACATATATACAAAGCAAAGAAATAAAAAGCAATAGTTTTCAAAGCACTCTTCAAAAAGTGGTTACAGGACAGATCCCAGAGTTTGTCATGGGCTACCATACGATCCTCTCATATTTTTCCTTCTAGCTACTCCAGAATATAGGAGGCTAGCAGGCTTAAATAGTTTTTTATCATCACAATTGACTTTTTTTTCCTTCTTTTTTTGTGAACAATAACATATATACAAAAAGGTATAAATTTCTAAGCACAGCACTACGTTTAGTTGTAGAACATATTTCAGACTTTCACATGAATTACAATTTCACAATTTTAGGTTTTTAATTCTAGTTGCTGTAAAATACTGGAGACTAAAAGAGATATCCATTTAATGATTCAGCATTCATATTCATTTGTTAAATCCTATCTTCTATGTATAATTCCACCATCACCTTTGATCTTTCCATGCCTCTCATTGGGGTTGTTTGGGCTATGGTAAGTCTTAATTTTTGACATTGGAAGGATCTGTCACTAATATGGGGTTGGGAGATGGAACTGTCTGATGTTTTGGAGAGGCTGGACTAGGTTTCCGGACTTATCTGGACCACGGACCCATCTGGAGGTTGTAGGTTTCTGGTAAGTTACTGTAGTGCCTGGACCCTTGTGGAATCTTATAAATTGCCCTAGGTGTTCTTTAGGATTGGCTGGAATGGTCCTGGTTGGAGGTTGGCAGGTTATGATAGGTAGCAAGGTCTACCTAAAGCTTGCATAAGAGCAATCTCCAGTGTATCCTCTTGACTCTATTTGAACTCTCTCTGCCAATGATACTTTATAAATTAAACCTCTTTTCCTCCATTTGACCAGGATGCAATTGTTGATTCCCTGGTGCCAGGTCTGGATTCATCCTTGGGAATCATCTCCCACATTGCCAGGGAGATTTTCACCTGGATACCATGTCCCACGTAGGAGGAAGGGCAATGATTTCATTTGCAGAGTTGGGTTTAGAGTGACTGAGGCCACATCTGAGGAGCAATTGAGGTCCTCCAGAAGTAACTCTTAGGCATGCCTATAGGTAGCCTAAGCTTCTATGCTACCTACATAGCTTCACAAGAGTAAGCCTCATGATCTAGGGCACGGCCTACTGATTTGGGTATCCCTAAAGTTTGAAACAGTATCAGAGGATTCCCTAATGGTAAGGTTTAATAGTTCCATTTTCTTTCTCCCCTCCCTCAGGGGACTCTGCCAATACTTCTTAATATTTTTTTTTATTGAAGGATTTTGCCAATACTTCTTAAAATTTGTTTTTATTGAAGGATTTAAAGTTCTAGTCACTTAAAAGAAGTCAAAAAGCTTTTATTTCTGAGGAGTTGGTGAACACAATAGTGATGTTAAGGAAAAATGCTACTTTCTGTTCCTACTTCAGACACTTGAAATCTTTTTGACACTGAAAAAGTTGCTTCATCTGTCAGCCTCAGTTTCTCCATTTGTTAAGAGAAATAAAAGATTCCTTACCTTTTCAGTCTCAGATGAAGTGAGCTAATGTTGGTAATATCTTAAGCACATGTAAGGTATCATTGTTATTTTGTTGCCAAGTGACCATAAAAGTCTCTCACTGTTACATTAAATTTCTGTTTGTTTTTTGGAATTTAAATAATAAGTTTTATACAGGCAAGCTTGTCATGTTTTCTGTGGATTCTTCCACATCTTGAAATTGAACTTCATTCCATATTTTCGCATTTCTCAGGTGCCTTTTCATGATTTTGTGCTTGCCCTCTTTCCACAATTCAAAAATCTGTCCTAAGACAAAAATAGAATTAATACAAATGTTTTAAAACTTCATTTCCACCTTGTGTCTGATACTCCTTTTATCCATGGTATGAGCATATAAGTAAAAAAAAAACAAGGTACAAATAAATAAAGGGGGGAGATAAAGAGTAAAATTTGTATAAATTGAAATACTGTGGGTCAATGAGAGGAAGGGCTAAGGGGTATTGGATGTATGAGTTCTTTTTTTTTTCTTTTTATTTCTTTTTCTGGAGTGATGCAAATGTTCTAAAAATGATCATGGTGAAGTATACAGAACTATGTAATGATATGGTGAGTCATTGTATAATATGGCTGGATTGTACATGTGTGGATATTTCTTAGTAAAAATATTTAAAACAAACCTCATTTCCCCCCAAATTGAAAAGTATGAGTAAAGAAAGAAGAATCATATTCCTACCATCTGAATAAAACTGCTGTTAGCAGCTTCATATATTCCCTGCCAGTCTTTCTACCTATATATTTTAATAGATATATTTACATAATTTTTCATGCAGTATTTTGTCTTAAGCTTTTTTTTAGGTAGCACTATTTCCACCCTTCTCATACCACCATCTAAATCAGGGATTGGCAATCTTTTACTGTAAATGGCCCAATAGTAAATATTTTAGGTTTTGCGGGTCATAAGCTCTCTTTCACAACTACCCAACTCTGCTTTTGTAACAGTCCTAGTCAATATGCAAATGAACATGTTGTTGTGTTCTTATGAAAAATTACATATAAAAACAGGCTCCAGAGAGGATTTTGCCCATGTGACCATAGTTTCCTAACCCTTGAACTAAGTGGTTACAAGTTATTTTATTACTTATCCTTAAAATTAGGCAGTTCTTCTATAGTTTTATTTTTCTTTCTGCTCCAGTGAGCATTTGCCTTAAATCTTCACCTTTGATGTAGGGTTTTTTTTTTTTCCCTGAAAACATAGTTGAAGTGAAAATTGTTTTGGTTAAACCACTTCCTTTGCTTACTTCTGAGAACATGTATTTTGAAGCAGCTATAAGCCATATCACCAGTTTACTTTTCAAATGCTTATAACACTCAATATAAATTAAATGAATAGAATTTCATGTTTCAGAAATTTTAATTGGCCTTCTTACTGCTGACAAACATTTGATTGAAGAAATTATTTAAAAATAATTTATTTCTGATAATCATATATGCAAATGGGACAAAATTCTGAACTTACAAAAGGGCAAACAATAGCAATAGATCTCACAACTTGCGCCTCAGTTACCACTTCCCCTTCCCATAGAGTATCACTTGTAGCCATTTCTTGTACATTCTTTTAGCTATAGTTTATGCATATCTAATATTGGTGGGGGAATCTTGAACAATACCATTTTTAAAATTATTATTGGTGTCACTATTTTTAAAAAATTTCTTTGTAGTGCAATTTTTGACACTTTCAGTTTTTTATTATGTCTTCAAATTTGTTTGTGCTTCTGTTTTATAATTATTTCAAATCTTTTTGTCTGTCAGTACTTTCACTTTTTTATTATGTGTTGTGATTATTTGCACTTGTAATTCTTAAGGGTAACTAGGTAGAAAATCTTGTGTGTGTGTGTGTGTTTGTGCATGTGTGTGTGATGGTTCTTCATTTTGTTGATGTTTTCCTTTATCTTTTATCATTTTCTTCTTCCTTTATTGCTTTCCCTCCCCTCAACTTTTAAATTGAATTTCCAGCACATTTTTTCCCTAGTACTTTTTATTTCATGATCGAATGTTTAAATGTATATGTATCCTGGTATACCTAGCTATATCTCAATATTTGGAACATAGTGTTTATATATATTTTTTGTGCCCTTCTAAGACTTCCTAATTTCTTTTATGCTTTCCTTGTTAATTCAAGAATTAATATATTTTGGTAAGATGGCAGCATAGTTGGGTGTGGAAGTTAGTTTATCCTCCAGTAACAGTACAGAACAACTGCTGGGGGATCATCTGTAACTGGACACACAGTGTACACCAGTATGGATCAGGTGTGATGGCTGAGATCCCACATGTAACTGTAAGGCCCCCAAGCTGTGTAGCCCAGCACCTTTCCCTGACAAGCATGGTAGACTGGTTCCCAGAGGAAAGAGGAACCAGACTTTATTAGCAGCAAGGGCTTAGTCAACCAAGGTTGAATTGTAGAAGTAATTAACAGATTCTTACTGCTGGAAATAGGCTCACAGCACAGATGAACCTAGAATAAGCACTAAAGATACTTGGAATTTTTGCCCTGAGAGAGAGAGAGAAGGCAGGACTGACAGAAAATAAAAAAATAAAAAAATACAGTTTTTTTTTTAGTTGGACAGCATGAAATACTGGAAAAGAGCTATACCCCAAGAAAAAGGGGGCACAGATAGCCTAGAGATATATAAGCCACATATCAACTCAAGTTGGGGATTGACAAACCTGAGGAGTAGGGGTCCAGCTCTGAAAAGGCTTTTTTCTTTTAATCCCTTAAACAGCTCATTAGATAGAACTGGAAGTACTCTTGGGCTCCAGCTCTTTCCCAGGCAAGGGTGAAATTAAGCTTGTCTGAGAGGCAAAGTAACTAATCAGGTGAAAGGAGTCAATTTCCTAAAGGGTATGCCTTCCCCAAGAAAAATGTGGCAGGGCCCAGCTCAAGTGGAATCCCTTCTTCGAGGAATTCAGGTGCCAGTAATTGGAAAACAGAAGCAATTGAATCCATCTTCCTACCTCTCATCTGTCTCAACCATGCCTCTGACAGGGAGAATCTGCTGAAATTAAAGTTACTGCATCACTTTAAGCTAGTGGGAAGCTATGGGCAGACAAGTGTCACATGCTGGGCAGGATAGAAAAAGCAGAGTCTAGAAGCTTCATAGGAAAGTCTGACAACATACTGGGTCTCACCCTCAAGGAAAACTGATGTTGGCTACTCTTTCCTCCTGAGATGTGGGCCTGTGTGGTCTGGGAAAATGTGACTAAAGTCTATAATATCTGAGGACACCCTCCTCAAAAAAGAGGGCCCTATATAGATAGATCAAGAAACAGAAAAACAAGAACTGAAAAATTCTGATATATAACAGAACCTATGCTAGAGGTCTAGAATAAGTTGAACTGAATGATGAAGAACAGATAGTAAACAAAGCCACCCAGCAAGAAAATCCTAGGAAAAGAGTGAAAACAACCTCCAGAATAAACTAATTAAGGAAATCAAATGCCTGGACACCAGCAAAAAATAATGAGTCATACTAGGAAAATTGAAGATATGGCCCAGTCAAAGGGACAAACCAGCACTTTAAATGAGATACCGAAATTGAAACACCTAATTCAGGATGTTCGAAGAGATGTGGACAATTTCATCAAAAATCAAATCAATGAACTAGGGAGGATATAAAGAAGACATTGAGTGAACAAAAAGGAGAACTTGAAGGTATGAAAAAAAAACGAATTGCAGAACTTATGGAAAGGAAAGGCACAATAGAAGAGATGAAAAAAAAAAAACAATGGAAACCTACAACAAGAACTAGAGGACTGGACATCTGAAACATGAAACACAAAAGAAAATATAAGGGAAAGAATTGGAAAATATGAGCAAGGTCTCAGGGAATTGAATGTCATCATGAAGTGCATAAATACACGTTTTGAGAAGGAGAAGAGAAGGGAAAAGGAGGAGAAAGACTCATGGAAGAAATAATCATTGAAAATTTCTCATCTCTTATGAAAGACATAAAACTACAGATCCAAGAAGTGCAGCTTACCCTAAGCAGAATATATGCAAATAGGTATACGCCAAGACACTTACTAATTAGATTGTCAAATGTCAAAGAGAAAGAGAGAATTTTGAATGTAGCAAGTAAAAAGCAATCCATTACATGCAAGGGAAGCTCAGTAACACTATATGTGGATTTCTCATCAGAAATCATGGAGATGAAAAGACAGTGGTATGATATTTTTAAGATTCTGAAGGAGAAAACCTGCCAACCAAGAATTCTATACCTAACAAAATTGTCTTTCAAAAATGAGGGGGAGATTAAAATATTTTCAGACAAACAGTAACTGAGAGAATTTGTGACGAAGAGATTGGCTCTGCAAGAAAAACTTCAGGGAACACTACAGGCAGATAGGAAAAGGTAGGAGAGAGAGGTATGGAGAAGAGTGTAGAAATGAAGACTATCGGTGAAGGTAAAAATAGGAAAAAAATAGATATGATGTATAGAATCCAAGAGACAAAATGGTAGAAGAAAATACTGCCTTTAAAGTAATTACATTAAATGTTAATGGATTAAACTCCCTAGTCAAAAGACATAGACTGGCAGAATGGATTAAAAAAAAAAAAAGAAATAAGACCCATCTATATGTTGTTTACAGGAGACTCATTTTAGATCCAAGGACAAAAATAGGTTGAAAGTGAAATGTTGGTGTTCTAGTTTGCTAGCTACTGGAAGACAATATACCAGAAAAAGAAAGACTTTTAAAAAGGGGAATTTATTAAATTATAAGTTTACAGTTCTAGGGCCTTGAAAATGTCCAGATTAAGGCACCAATAGGAGGTTACCTTCATTAAAAAAAGGTCGATGAAGTTCAGGTTTCTCTCAGCTTAAAGGGCATATGGTGAAGTCTGCTAGCTTTCTTTCCCAGTTTCTTGTTTCATAAAATTCCACTGAGGGCATTTTCCTTCTTCATCTCCAAACTTCTCTGACTGTGTGGGCTCTCATGGCTCTTTCCAAAATGGTTCCCTTTTAAAGGGCTCCAATAAGCAACTCTACCTTGAATAGGTGCAGAAACCATCTAATCAAAAGTTGCCACCCATAATTTGGTGGGTCACATCTCCATGGAAAAAATCAAAAAGCTCCCACATATGAATGTTGAATGAGGTTTAAAGGACTTGACTTTTCTGAGGTGCACAACAGATTCAAACTAGCAGAGTTGAAAAAAGATATTTCATGCAAACAACAATCAGAAAAGAGCAGGAGTAAGTACTATACTAATATCTGACAAATTTAACTTCAAATGTTAATTAAAAGATACAAAGAAGGACACTATTTCTGACTAGAAAATCAGAATGCTCCAAAATACATGAAGCAAACACTGACAACACTGAAGGGAGAAGTAGACACCTCTACCATAATAGCTGGAGACTTCAATTCCCTACCCTCATGATGGATAGAACAGCTAGACAGAGGCTCAATAAAGAAATAGAGATTTTGAATAACATGATAAGTAAACTAGATTTAATAGACACTTACAGAACATTGCACTCTGCAACAGTAAGAGATACATTTTTCTCAAGCTCATGGATCATTCTTAAGGATAGACCATATGCTGGGTCACAAAGCAAGTCTCAGTAAATTTAAAAAGATTGAAATCATACAGAACACTTTCTTGGATTATAATGGAATGAAGTTGGAAATCAATACCAGGCAGAGAGGGCCAGATAATTCACAAATATATGGAGGCCAAGCACCACATACTTAACAACCCATTAGTCAATGTAGGAATTACAAGAGAAATCAGTAAATATCTTGAGGAAAATGAAAATGAAACTACAACATATCAAAAGCAATAAACTGATGCACCCTTAGCTTGGTTGATCAAAATAAAAATAATATAAGAGAAAGATGATGCAAATAAGTAAAGTCAGGAATGAAAAAGGAGACATAACCACTCACCCCACAGAAACAAAGGAGGTAATGAGATGCTATAAGCAACTATATGCTAAGAAACTATACCTTGTAGATGAGATTGACAACTTCCTAGAAAGGCATGAACAGCCAACATTGACTTGAGAAGAAATAAAGAACCTCAACAAACCAATCTCAAGAAAAGAGATCGAATCAGTCGTCAAGAAACTCCCCAAAAAGAGAAGTCCAGAAACAGATGGCTTCACATGTGAATTCTACCAAGCATTGAAGAACAAATTAGTACCAGTTCTGCTCAAACTCTTCAAAAAAATTGAAGAGAAGGGGAAGCTACCTATCTCGTTCTATGAAGCCAACATCACCCTGTTACCAAAGCTATACAAAGATACTACAAGAAAAGAAAATTACAGACAACTCTCTTTAATGACTAAAGATGCAAAACTGCCCAGCAGAATACTTGCAGATAGAATCCAGAAGCACATTAAAATAATTATACATCATGACCAAGTGGAATTTATTCCAGGTATGCAAGACTGGTTCAACATGAGAAAATCAATTAATGTAATATACCCTATCAACAAATTTAAGTGGAAAAATTACATGATCATCTTGATTGATGCAGAAAAGGCATTTGGCAGAATTCACCATCCTTCCTTGATGAAAATGCCTCAAATTATAGAACTAGAAGGGAACTTCCTCAAAATGATAAAGGGAGCATATGAAAAACCCACAGCTAACATCATCCTCAATGAGGAAAGACTGAAAGTTTTGCCTCTAAGATCAGGAAAAGACAAGGATGTTCACTGTCACTATTGTTATTTAATATTGTGCTGGAAGTTCTAGCCAGAATAATTATACAAGAAAAAGAAATAAAAGGCATCTAAATTGGAAAGGAAGAAGTAAAACTGACACTGTTTGGTGATGACATGATACTATATGTCTAAAATCCTGATAAATCTACACAAAGCTACTATAGCTAATAAATGAATACACCAAAGTGGTAGTGTGCAATATTAGCACCCCCAAATCAGTAGTGTTTCTATGCACTAGTAATGAGCAATCTGAGAAGGAAATCAGAAAAAATTCCATTTACAATAGCTACCAAAATAATCAAACATTTATGAATAAATTTAACTAAGTATTCAAAAGTCTTATACACAGACGACTATAAAAAATTACTTAAAAAAACAGTCATGGAAGACCTGAATAAATGGGAGGGCATACCATGTTCATGGATTGGATGACTAAATATTGTTAATTCTACCTAAATTGATGTATAGATTCAAGGCAATACCAGTTAAAATACCAACAACTTACTTTGTAGAAGTAGAAACACCAATAACCAATTAAACTGGCATAAAGATAGATATACTGACCAATGAAATTGAATAGAATGTTCAGAAATAGACCCTTTTATCTATGGGCAGTTGATCCTTGATAACTCATTCAAGCCAATCCACCTGGGATAGAGCAGTCTTTTCAATAAATAGTGTTTGGAGAACTGGATATCCATATGCAAAATAAGTATTTACTAGAATGTTTTTTTCAATTGTCAGAATAGATGTAGGTAAGCTATGTTTGTATTATTGTGACCAGAGAACATTTTGAAAAATGTTTGAAGCTTTATTTGTGATCTAATATATGATTTATTTTTTAGATCGTCTCACATATACTTGACAAAATTCTCTGATTGCTGGGTCTAATAGTTAATGTATAAATTTGGAGTTTAGTGATCAGTTTATTTTGAAGCCTCATTGTTAGGTACATATTTGTTCATAATTGTATCTCACAAATTTATTGTTTCTTCTATATGTATATAATCTCTTTTCTTTTGTGAAATATTTCATCTTAAAATATGTAGAGATTGCTATCCAGGCTTACTTTTTGGTTCACATTTACCTAGAAAAAACTTTATTTTCAGTGCTTCTGTATTCTTTTGTTTTAACTGTGCCTCTGTAGGCAATTGCTGGCTTTGTTAGTCTGGTTTTTACTTAGATTTGAAAGTTTCTATTTTGTGAGGGTATAACATATTGTTATTTATTAAATTACTCTTATGTTGGTTTTATTTTTTCCATTTTATTTTTTATTTTCTACTGAGAATAATTCCTTATTATTTCTTTTTATCACTTCATTTTGCTTTATTTCATTGGACAGATTAATATTCTTTCATTGGTTTTGAATTTATATATTCTATTTTTATTCTTTTCGTACTTCCTCTTAATTTAGATTCTTTCTCACTTTCTTTAATTTAGCAATCTATAGATCTTCCCCTAAATAAAATGAATACCTCAAATTCTTTGGTGTTGCAATCCGTCTAGAAAGTACCACTCTCATTTCCCTTCTGCTGCAATATAAACTTGCCCCTTGGGAAATTTCCTTAACCTCTGTTTTTGTTTCTAAGATACTAAAACAAATTACTATATAATGGATTGTCTTAGTAACAGGGATTTATTATCTCATGGTTTCAGAGGCTAGAAGGCATTCTCCCTCCTGGGATCAGTTTCTCTTGGCTGTTTGGCAATCTTTGGGGTACCCTGACCTTTCTGTCACATGGAAATGCACATGGCAGCATGTTCTCCTTTCCATTCCGTGTTCTGATTCATTTTGGCTACACCTCAACTGAAGTAACATCTTAAAGGTGTTTTATTTACAGTGGGTTCACACATGTCCAAACCGGGATATACAGTTCAATCCATTACAACCTCCAACTCAGACACAGCGCTTTTCCCAAATGTTGGTTCTATGGAGGTATAATTATGTAATCTTCAAAGCATCTAGGCAAAGCAAGGGAATGTTCAGGGGTACATGAGGGGTCTGTACTTATTCTTATCCACTACCTAGCTAGGTTGAGACAGTGTTCTTACTTTACCAAGCCATTTCAGGCTAGTGCCAATCTGGAGTGGCTGTGGGTTTTATTTCATTTTATTTATTTTAATATTTTACATCATACAAAGATGATGAGTGGGAATGGTGTGCCTAAAGTGATATAAGGGGGATTAAAAAGAACAACTAGAAACCTCTTGAACTATGTCTCCTAGGGTTCTCTTATTCTGATTTCCATTCTCATCCTTAGCTTATGTGTCAAACACAGATTCATTCTGTTCCCCCAGGTGATTTTCATGTTTTCCGTGACACTTTCTCACACCAATCAGTCTCCTCACTTTTGACATTTTCACTGGTGGATTGGGTGGGGAAGGGCACCACATGCCACTTATGCTCACCATCTCATCAGGAACAGAAATACATAAGAAGAGCTTATGAAGAATAGAAATTTGCATATGCTAAAATGTTCGCCTATTGCTTTTATACTTGAATGATATTTTGGCTGGGTATATTATTTTAGAATCATGATTTCCTCCTTCAGGGCTTCATAAGTGCTCAGTTGCTTCAGGGAATTATGAGAACTGTTACATTATTTCACCCTTTATATATTTGTTTTTCTTGCTTTGATTTTCAAAGGATAAAGTTTCTTTATATGTGAAGTTTAGCAGTCTCATAGTTTTGTTAATAGGTCTGGGTGTAGATTGTATGGTAAATTTTTCCCCTGAAACACCAAATACTTTTTTAAATTGTATTTTTTTTAAATTAAAAATAAAACTTTTTTCTTTTCTGTTTATTTTTCTCATTTTTTTTGAAATACCAATTATGCTTAAGTTGATTCACCTTTCTTGGTATTGAATATCTGCCATTGTCTTTAGAAATTCTTTGACTATCTGTTCATCTCTCTCAAGCTTTTCTTCTCTGTCCTACTTATTTTCCATTTTACTATTGCCATTGTGAACTTAGTTTTTCTGACAATTTTATTAGTATTTGCATCTTTTCTCTTAAGTTCTGGCAACTCATTTTTCATTTTCTGTCCCTACTTCTTTTTTCAATCCTAGTATCTCTGCTTTGATCTCTTATTTTATAGACATGGTATTTTCTTTAATTTCTTTCAAGTTTTTATAAATAGTCATGAACTTTAATCTGTTTTGTAGAAACATGTTCTGAGAGTGGGTTCTTTACTGTTTGTTTTCCTTGTTCCTTTCTTGCTTTTTGATGGGACTTAAAATATGTAAATATATATAATATGTTATATATAATGTAATATACTTGTTCTCTTTGCTTATTACTAATTTTGAATACGTAGTAATGGCTTAGCTCTCTGTGACTTCTCTCTTGTGGGATCAGATGGACACTGAGAAACTTCTGTAGCCACCTTTTACCTTGCTCTTTTTGTTCTGAGCAAGAGGTTTTTGGTTTTGTTTTTTCATGGAGTACCGCACAACCAACAATATCTCTTCCCAACACACTCTCTTTGGAGACTCAGCTCTGGGTACTCTCTCCTTGCGTGATTTTTTTTTTTACCCTGCTGTAATTTACCTCCCATTTGGAGTCTGTGTATCTAGAGTCTGTCTGTATGTGTGTATATCTAAATCTTATGTACAAGATTTAGTGGTGACAGTCAACAATAGGAGAGGAGGCTGACGTGTTAATAAACCACCACCTTAAAACTGGAAGCTGCTTTATTTTGTTTTGTACAGCAAGACAGCCCTCCTTTTTTAGCCAGTCTTGGCTAAAACACATAGCCATGTTCTATGTGTTTTCAAAAAAAATAAAGCCATCTACCTAGAATTTACCCTTAGCCAGACAGTCTTGTCAGGAGCTTTACAATCAGGGCAATTCTTCCATCTTCTTCAAATTAAATTCTTAGTCATGGTTCCCTCTCCCATGTTGGTCTGTTTTCCCACAGTTGGAAAGAAGAGAATATTTATTATCCTATTGTTCAGAACAGATCCAGAAGATATTTCCCTACCCACCTGCTTTTCTCTTCTCTTTATATATATATGTATATATGTATATATATATTATATATATGTATATATGTATATATATATAATATATATATTATATATATATATACACACACACATACACACAGAGAAAGTTGGAGTCTTAAATCAGTTGATTTTAAAGACTGATTTCCTCTAATTCATTGTTAACAATGCACTTCTTGACCAAAGATCTGGTCATCTTAAGACTTGAGAGAAATAAAAAAGCAGTTATTCTCCATGAAATCTTAGGAACCCTGGGGACAATGGATAAACCCACAAATTCAGTGGAAGAAGTGTAACTTCACCATGATTTAGTGTAATAATAAATGCGAGTGAATAGATGATGCTTGTTTTCTGTCCCCGGAGAAATGAGTGTGAGGTTTTCAAGCATATTCTTGCTATTATATAACACATATTGGGAAGAACATGCTATAGTGATTTTTCTTTTCTTGTTTTCTAATCACAATCAATAAAGCAATATGGGGTACAAATAAATGCAAAATATAATTCAAAATTTCTCTGTCATCATGCAAAATCATCAAGTGCTGCATTTCTCTTATATTGCAATACAGTTTTAAAAGACCATTAACATATAAAGTTAAAGATAAAATCCTTTTCTTACTAATTTCCTTCAAGTGAAAAGCATGCTTTATGAATAATCTGAAGGTTAGAGGATACAGAGAGGGAATGATCATTAGTATGCTATTAATTGTATTATTTACTTGTTTAGACAAGTGGCATCATTAGTATGGAAATTATCAGCATTGCATCAGCATCCAATGTACTGTTTAGTGTCTATCTTCAACTTTGAGTTATATAGACAAAACACCTCATACCTTAGAGGTCTGAGTGTCTCTGACACACAGTGCTTATAAACATAAAAAAACATAAAGCAGAATACTAATTTCAAAAGTATCCATATATCTTAAAGACAATCAAAATAATTAGGAACTCTTGGGTCAGATTTATGAGGATTGCATATTTAGATTGGTTCGTCACCAGGAAGATTTAGTGCTTCTTTTTCTTAGAATTGTCTATATCCAATGTCCATTCAGAAAATATCTATTGGGCATCTACTGCCTTAAGAAGTAGCAATGCTAGAGATATAGCAACAGATACAAGATGAATCAGGCATGAATTCCTCCCTCTAGTAATTTATAGCCTAAGGTAGCAAAGACTCAAAATAATGTAAAACCAAAGGCAGAAGATAGTGTTGTTGGAAACAGTTAATTGTAAAAACCTGGCCTATCCATGTACTGTTGTGCTGTGTTGAACAATATCATCATCAACTCAATGTGAGATTCAATCTTTACTGTGGTTTCCACTTCATGTCTGCAAGCAATGAGAAATAGAACAAAAATACTCATTATTTTGTATCTATTTTGAATGGAGAATAGATTATAACAGGTAAATAAACAGAACTGAAACTTTCATGTTAGAGTTCTTATTACAATTTATTTGCCAAACTTCTGCTTATCATTCATCAAGAAGAAGTGATGTTTTTTTAATGCTCTCTATTTTGTGTCAAAGCCTGCAGGTGAGTATAATCTGTGTACATTTCAGAAGAGAAAAATAGATCATTTAGAGAAAATAGAGATTATTTTGTGTAGAATCTATAAATGTTCATAGTAGACTTCATTATGAGGCCTGGGACATACATAGGGCATGCCTTTTTTTTTTTTTTTCAATCAGGATACCATTACTCCTATATGGTCCCTTTATAAGGAATAGGTCATCTGACAACATTTATTCATGAAATAAAAATTGGTCATATGAGAAATGGTCCATGTGAAAAGTCTTCGAATCTCAAGGTATTAGATGTTTTACAGATCTCAAGAGATTCTGAACTTAACCCCCTTATATTACAGTTAAGAAATAGATATTGCAAGATTTGTCCAAGGATCCTTGGTATCTTATGAAATCAAGTAATTTATAATCTTTTCTTAAAGTTTCTAAGATTTACAGTGGTGGCGTGAAGTCATAATACAAGGTTTGAAGGAAAAAATCTCACCCTTGAGAATTGTTTTTAATGCTCTTTCAGAATTTATGTGATTTTCCAGGTACCCAGATTGATCATTTCTAACATTTTAAAGTTGGGAGTTAATGCATAACCCAGATCCAGATTGTTTCCATATAAGAGCCAATATCAATTCACAAGACAGAATAGAATTTTATTTTAATTTAAATATTGAAGTGAAAATCCTGCTCAGAATTAAAGTATTTCCTCCTTCAGACTTCCTCCATAGATACTTACTTATACCTTTAATATTGCTAATCTATCTTTACTACTTATATATAACTTTTCGTATTACATTTCAGCCAATTAATCTGAAGTCAATCTCTGAAGTCAGAGACTGTCATACCAACAACTCTTTCTGGATTACCACAATACTTTTGTATAGATGTTTATTCTATAAGTGTTTAATGCTATAACAGAATCAATGAGAGGGACTTATACTTGCTAAATTTTAATTTACTATCTGCCATCTCCTCTGAAAAAAAAAAAAGGTACATTGTAAGAAAGATAAAAGGGAGAAAAGACCTACACTGTAGATGAATGAATGACTTTGCTAACTGATTGAAGTTGGGCTTTGGCTCCAGTGAAATTCAAATAATAAATGGGACTGATTTTCTATTCAGAGATACTAAACATTTTTTTTTCTTTTCCCTAGTCAAAATATTTTACTTTTATGATACTCTTTATTTCTAAATACTTAATAAACAATGATCTGTGTGATTTTCTGTTTTTTTCTTACTCTGTGGCACAGCTTCTTTTTTAGACCTGTCTTGTAATTTGAATTCATTTTAACATCACACAATGAGTTAATGATGGAGACAGTAGTATGACTGGATATTTTTAGTTTTACATTGTTATTGCTGATTGTTGAGTGTAGGAACTATTTGAAAGGATTTTTTTCATATACCATCTGTGAATTCAATCCTTTGGACCATTTTCTACTGTAGCATCAACCTCATTTTACTAAGATCACCAGGGTACACTGCAGCGTGAATATATTTTTCAAGTATTATATACCATATTGAGCCTTTGCTTACTTTCATTTTAGTGGAAAAAGATTAAGGGCTTTTGGTCAAACTCAATTATAATCAATAGTAGAAAAATAACAATTAAAAAATAAAACAGTCTATCACTGATGAAGGTAGATGATGGCATCATCCATGTTAACATTTATAAGTTCCAACGGTTAATAATCATTCTATAGAATGGGAAGCATAAAATATTTAAAAATGATTAATTTGCTATAGAACCATCCATTACAGTTAAAAGTAATTCACCAATATTGAAATGAGCTGATAGAAACAAAATTAGAATTCATGCCTGAGAAATTACTGTTTGTCTTGGGAATAAGAAAGATCCAGAGAGAATGAGAGCAAAGATATTAATTTCAACTAATTGATTTGGAAAAAGATGTTGATTTATAAACAAGTGTTTTCTTTGCTGGCTGAAACTTTATTCCTATTAATAGCCACACTCCCAAAGTCTTGAGGGTGCTACTTTTCTCTGTGGATTAGAGTCAAGTATAGAAATCCTGCAGCATGAGTAGTTTAGAAGTTTTTGTTTATAGGGCCAGAAAGCATTGGTCTACTATGTTCCTGCTCGTAAACTTTTTGGAGTGGTGTAGATGACATTTTGTGTGACCAAATTGGATTCCTGTTTTGGGGGAAATCTGAAGATAATTTTTAGGAGGGAGGACCTTATTTTGCACTGAGGAAGCCAAAAGGTATGAGTGGGTGGAATGAATGTATCCCTTTCTTGCCTTATGCTGACTAATATGGGGATGCTTGATGTAAGCACAGCAATAAGAAGCTGCTCCCCAGGACTCTGAAGTTAAAAAAATGACAGGAGGTGCAGGGTCAGATAGTGCTTCTTTCTGGCGCTGTGTAGGAGTTGGGAATATGGGAGCAGAACTGTCATGGCCAGAGGCAGCATCCTTTCAGTGGCAGCATCTGGGCTATGTCTTACTCTCCTCAGTTCCTCCTCAAGCCTTATTTATTTACCTTTACTATGCATTCTTCGAATTATCCAGTTTCTGATTAAATTAGCCCAGAGCACTGGTCAGTTTCTTAGTGCTCCATTATCTTCCTGTATAAAATGGAGGGAAACTTATACCTATTTCATAAGATTGTTTTGAGGAGTCAGAGAGGTAATGTGAAAGTGTTTAGCCTGGGGTTTGGCTCATAGTAAGCACTCAATGGCTATTATAATTTTTACCAATATATCAGTATAGTTGATATCAATTTAATTTGGCCAAAAAATGTTTTGTCTTGGATAGATTACTTATGTGCCTGCTTAGGGCAATTGTCTAGACCAAATGACTTTTGTGGCCTCCTTGATTGATTTTCTAAAGACTTTTTATTTTTCCTGAGGCAGCAAAAGCTTTTGGATTCCTGTGCAAGATGAGGATGTGGTTCTCAAATTAGCATTGCACTTTCAATACGCAAGAAGATGTCATTAGAAATGTAGTAAATAGAGGTCATAGAATAATTTTAGAAATACCAAATCAATGTTCTAGGGCAAAGTTGGGGAAATTTCATGGTTGAGGTCATAATTATATTTCAGTAGATTTGAAATAGACATCCTCTTTGTGGCTGTTTTGGGTAGGTTGGCTACCCTCCCACTTTTTCCGAGGTAGGGGACTGATTCTAAGGAAGTGGCTTAGAAGTCTCTCTACCTTCCCTAAGCCATGGAGCCCAGATATATATAGAAGAATATTCTAGGGCATCTGGGAAGGAAGTTGAATTCTGTTTCTTTACAAGAGTCAATCTGTTAATCTCTCTCCTGAGCCCACCCAACATTAATACCTGCATCGCATCCCTCAGTGGAAAATGAATATACCAATTGGGCTTATCCGGAAATTAGTATTTCTTACCTAAAGTCCTTTGCATCTTTTAATTAATTCTGTATTAGGAAGAATTATTACCTTTTATAAGTGGAAACAATAAGATATACAAATGTTAAATTACTCTTCCATGTGAGGTAATTTCAGAGTGGAGCTGGGAATGAAATATTACTTTCTTGAAACCGAGCTTAAAGGGCAAGTATATGTTTGGTCTTTGGTGGAAAGAGTTTCATTTTTCTAAAAATAATTGTTTACTTTTTATATAAATAGGTAATTTTTCTCAAGCTCTGATTTCTGAAGCTCTAATTTTAACTGATAAAAATGATGGCATTCTTTTAACTTGAGGATATGCTCTTATAGTCAAAACCACTTAACTTCATCATCCATATCATTTCCTTCCTACCAGGCTCCCTTCATTCATTCTTGCTTTCATTAATTTACTTACCCTAGAAACAGTTTTTGTATGCTTGAATGTCTGCTCTGTTTCATGCTCTCTGCTAGTTTCTGGGGTGCCAACACAAATAAGCTATTGCTTTCAGTTAAAAATTTCTCAGTTCAATGCAGGAAGATGTAAATAATTTAGCAATGGATTAATTCCTGCCTACCTCATCAGCTACTAGACTGCAAGTTCCAAGAGAACAGAGACCATCTGGTTTCTAGCACAATGCCTGGCATATAACAAACGCTTAAATATTTGTAGAATCCACGCAAAAGGTAAACAAGAGGAGGTCAGCTCATCAGACTGGAGAGCTGATTTTTTAGTGCAATCTTCCACAAGAATTACTAGAGGTTCTCACTGCATGCTGTATTCTATAATTCTCAGATCACATTCCATCTTAATAGATGAATATATTCAGTACTTTCTTCCTAGATGAAAATTTGATTTTTATATGCCAGCAAGAAATGTGTGTAGAAAGCAAAGAACACATCCAAATACAAAAATATGTATTTGTTTTTTAGGTTTATGGTAGTTTTTCTATTTATGTCAGTTCTGGGCCTTAGTATGGGTGATGTTATGGAAAGATTTATCCTTGCCATGACTAGTCTTACCTAGTACCCAAATGGTGTAGATCACTGTTTTCCACTATGTTAGCTAGTCTACATCCCTGTAGATGAAGGATGATTTTCAGTGATGTATGTTTTACTTCTATGTCTGGCCTAATAGTGCAACTCAGAAGATCACCCCCTTTCTCAGTCTGACATCTCCCACTCTCAGCAAATTCTTCCTACTATTTTATTTTGACACTTGTGACAACATACATAATTCTTCTTAAATTTTTCTTCAATTTTACTCTTGTAAAAATATCCCCTAAATAGTAAAATATTATTCAGTATAATAAGAATATAAATATAGACTCATTAACCTTAATTTATCTGTTCCTTTTCCCTTGTGGTATTATTGAGTCAAGTTAAATTAAATTTTTCCTTAACATCACAGATGAGTCAAAAACTCATCAAAGTTGTTAGAGAAAGGATTGTCATAATAGCAAAATCATCTTATTATCCCAAATCAAGGAAATAAACTCAGTTATTTTATTTGTTTTCTAAATACTTCTTTTGCTAAACCTAAAACCGGTAACACGTATTGTAAATTTTTTACTCCTTAGGTTAATCCTATTTAACGATTTTTGTCATTTCTATCTTTTGTTCTTTGTTCTATATATTCATTCATTCACTCAGTCAACAAATATTTACTGATAACTGGCCAAACACTATTCAAACAGTACGTGCTGAGAAAAGATTAGAGAAAGGCATAATTGCAGGGGGAAAATCATGAAGATTACACCAGCTATCAAAGAGAACTGTGCTCAGTTTATCACTGTTAAATTAGTTTTCTGATTATTTGTGCATACCTGCATTTACATACATGTGGATTATTTCACATTTTTGTTTACAGACATTTAGCATGAGTAATCAATAATTAATATTTCTTTCAAAATCTTTAAAAACATGTGTGACTAAAATTGCTAAGAAATAGCAAAGGAGAATCACAGTTTTGAACTCATTTTTCACTCATTGAACAAGAATATTTTCCTAACTTTACCATAATGGGAATTCTGTCCTCCCCACTTACAAAATATGAAGCTTGATTTTTTTTTTTTTTTTTTTTTTTTTTTTTTTTACTTTTGTTCTTCTTGCCCTAAATTTCACCTTTCCTTGACCTTATTCCAGGCTCTGGATTTCTGCTAATGCTTAGGGTATAGGCTAGATGTACCGCAACTAAAAAGTCATCCTGAAACCTCAGTGACTTAATACAAGAAAGGTTTATTTCTTGCTCACAGCACATGTCCAGTATGGGCTGACTTGGGGATTTAGGGGGGTTCTGTTCCACCATCACTCAGAGACCCAGGCTGAGACTGCTTGCCACTGAGGCAGGGGAAGAGAGAAACTAGAGAACCATATAGAGTATTTTTCACTAAGTCAGCCCAGAATTAGTCACATGATCTAGGACTATACGACTTTCTCTTTCCTAAGTTTGTATACCCAGTTATGCATTTTTCATGCTCTTCAGTCATTTATTTCTAACTCCCTTTGAATTTTTTTACTTGAATATCTTTCTGTTTCTTCACACTTCAAACTTGGCTTCTTAATCTTTCTTCTATAAGCAACCCCCTTGCTGAATTTCAGATTTGTTAAGCAGGGCTCCTAGTCAGCCAACTCAAGATCTTGGAATTGTTTTGAACCCTTCCCTTCACATCTCTCCCCAAGGCATCATGCTCTATTTATGGCTTGTCTTGGCATAATCTCCTCTATAACTTCACTTTCTGTCCCTATTGCTGTGATTCTCGTCTGGTCTTTTCACTGTTCGCTGATGCGTGGGCTACTGAAATAGCCTCCTTATGGCCTCCAATGAAATCCACATAAAACTATCAGAGCAGTCACTTTTAGCATTTTCTTAGAGCCACAAAAATCTTTATCCCTTTGTTAAAATGTGAAATCTCACTTTCTCTGCCCTTCTTTCAATGCTTTCCCTACGCTTGTCTGATATTCTGATTCGTATCTGTTTCCTAACATACTTTCATCAAGCTTATTTCTTTTCTCTCCACAACACTTTCTTGTCTCTTTGCAATTTGGGCTTCCTCACCGCATTTCTGGTGCTCAAAGTCAAACCCATCCCAACGATGGTCTCGGAGACTTCTCTGCCCTTTATTCTCTTCGTGAATATTCTTCTGCTCTCACCATCTCAGGTATTTGTACCCTGTTCCACAAAGATTACAATTCGTGGCATATTATCTTGAATTCATTCACTGAAGTAGTATGACTATCTGGGAGAAATCACACATGCAGGGATAAAATGAAATGTAACTAGGCAGGCAGACATCAAACAAATTATTACAAAATAAAATATAATTATACGATGATTAGGGCCACAAGGGAAAGTGACAAGTTCCTCTGAAGAGAATAACTGAAGAACTAATTTAGAGAAGCAGCACAGCATATTACTGTGTAATACTGACAGACGCTGCTCATGCTCAAATCTTGGCTTAACCACTTAAGAGTTCTGAAATCTGTGCAAGTTACTTAATCTCTCCAGGGTCCAGTTTCCTGCTGTGGCTGGCTGTGTGGGTTAGTTTGTACAATGTCCATGCCCAACTTGGCTCTCTTTACTTATTTCTATTATGACTATGAAAAGACTAAATACTTATTTTCCAAACCTTCCTTTCAGTTGGGATGGAGGGGTCTTATTATGCAGTTCTGGTCCTGGATGTAAAAGTACGAGGAGAAATCTAAAAACAAAAGAATACATTGATTTCTTGATATGGAATGGAGATTAAAAAAAAAAAGCAGTGGTTCTCTATGAGCTTTGTATGTGACACCTAAGGCCCTGCCCTGTGCTTTGTCACTTTCCAATGGAGTCCTACAGGAAAATTCCATCATCTGAGGTCCCTTGATAATTCATCTGTTCATTGCAGTGTGAAAATGCCTAACATATTCACCATGAAAGACAGAAGTCTGAATCTAAGCTCTCGGTGCCTGAGAACTTTTCTCTGTCCATTGAAGCTTTCTCTCCATGCTCATTGCCAGGAGACATGACTCAGCACTTGATTCTCAGGGTGCACTGCTAAGCCCACTCAGCACTCAGCTGGAAGTACCAGTGTTTGAGAATTCACTGCCCGGCCTTTGCTTGACATGCCAGTATAGAACTAAAATAGTTTAAATACCCCATTGTCATTAATATCTTTAGGAGGAAGGAAGAAAAATCCCACTGCTGGCATGATACTAGCTGAATACTTCCAACTCAGAAGTGGCATTGGGCCATGGTATAAATTCCAGCCATTAAAGAAGTTCCTGCCGTAGGCAGAATGGTTCTTTCTTGGCATGCTCTGAGATCTTCCTCTCTAGTCACCTACTCCTTAGTTCACAATGACCTCCACCTGCCCAACCAGACCCACAGTCACCAGCCTAGGCTTGTCCTGTTCAGTGATACCCAGTGCCCTCAGATTGTCTTTGTACATAGGGTCCACGCAAATAGGCGTGTCCTTGTTTTTATTTCCTCTCAAGTCTTTCTCTTTGCTAAACTTAATCTGCTAAAATAAACTGTGTTCAAATATTATAGTTAAAAGCATCACAGATCAAAATAACTTATTTGCAACTTGGCAGGACTCTAATGGAAAATCGGAAGGACTCAGATTTAGATCCAACAAATATTTATTGAGCATCTATTATGAGCTAGCCTCTGTGAAAGGAGACTTTATAATTTGTATAGCAACCCTATGACTCAGGTATTATTATTCCTCAAGTATAAACAAAGAGGCAGTAAAGTTACAAAATTTTCTTACAGCTAGTTAGTAATGAAGATGAGATTAAAACTTTGCTTTTCAACTCCCAGTCCAGTGATATTTCTGTGTTGAGAGTAAATGTAGCCTAATGGTTAAGAGCATGAATCTAGAGGCATATAACTTGTGTTTTTTATTTAATTTTATTTTTAAAATTATTTTTTATTAGAGAAGTTGCAGGTTCACAGAAAAATCATGCATAAAATATAGAGTTCCCATAGACCCAATTATTAACTCCTTACATTGATGTGGTACATTTGTTGCAATTAATGAAAGAACATTTTTATACTTGCACTATTAACTATAGTCCATGGTTTACTTTAGGGTTCACTGTGTTATACAGTTTTATGGATTTTTAAATTTTTGCTCTAGTTACATATATATATATATATACACACACACACTTATACACATATATCTAAAAATTTACCTTTAATCACATTCAGATATATATATTTCAGTTCTATTAATTACACTCACAGTATTGTGCTACCATCACCCCATCCATAATTAAAACTTTTCCGTCTTCCCAAATAGAAATGGTCTATAGAACCTGGTTTTGAATCAGTCCTGTCTTTACTTCTAATTAGCTGTGTGACCTTGGACAAGTTATTTAATATTTCTGTGCCTTGATTTCCTCAAATATAAAATGAAGAAAATAATAATAACTACCTTACAGGATGGTTATGTGAAGATTAAATGGGTTGGTATTTGTGAATGGCTTACTATAGAACTTGAAACCTAATAAATGACTATCAAAGTGTTAGCAGTTACACAGTACAGTGGGTTGTTAGTGACTGGGCATCTTTGGATCTCTAAAATACCATCATCTAGAAAACTGCCTACCTGATAATGCCTATGTCTGAAACTTTATGCAACATGAAAATGTGTTGCTTAGAGAAATTGTAGAATATTCTTTTAAGTAGAACTGTTGAAGTGGGTTAGACTATTAAAGTGGGATATTTTATTTATAGTGCTTCTTAGTGGGGGCCAGGAGGTAGAAATATCACTTTTAAATAACCTTTTAGTTAGGTGCTTGTTATAGTTTGCTAGCTGCCGGAACATGATGTTCCAGCAACAGAACAGCTTTTAAAAGGGGAATTTATTAAGTTGCAAGTGTACAGTTCTAAGGCCGTGCAGATATCCGAATTAAAGCAAGTCTACAAACCTGTCCAATTAAGGCACCAAAAAGAGATTACCTTCACTCAAGAAAGGCCAATGAAGTTCAGGGTTTCTCTCTCAACTGGAAAGGCACATGGCAAGCATGGCAGCATCTGCTAGCTTTCTCTCTAGGCTTCTTGTTTTGTGAAGCTCCCCTGGGAGCATATTCCTTCTTCATCTCTAAAGGTCTCTGTCTGTGTGTGGGCTTTTGTGGTTTTCATGGATCTAAAGCTTTTTCTAAAAATATTTCCTCTTTTAAAGGATTCCAGTAAACTAATCAAGACCCACCTGGAGTAGGTAGAGTTTTATCTCCCTCTAATCAAAGGTTAATATCCACAATTGGGCATGTCACATCTCTGTGGAGATGATCTAATCCAGTTTCCAACCTGCAGTACTGATTAATAGGGATTAGGATTAAAACATGGCTTTTCTAGGGGACATAATCCTTTCAAACTGGCACCATGCTATGGCTTAAGTTGGTCACATATCAGCTTGTTTTCCACAAATCTCCAAGATCTTCCAAAGTGACTTAAGTCTGAGGCAACCTACCTTGACTATTAAATTCTCACTTAAATCTATGAAAAGTGTTCCATCTCGTCCTATATTATGAAATTATATAAACATCTAATTTAGAGTATGAATATCTTATCTTTCTAATGTACTGTGTGTGCAATGATATAAAAGGCTTAAATGGGGCTGGGAAGACTGGTAGCATGATTCCTAGCATGCAGTGGTGCCCATCATATTTGTTGCTGGGGTGATGACAGCTGATATCAAAAGCTAACATTATTGAAGTAAGCATTATTGAAAAAAACAAATTTTATCAACCAAAGAGGTATCATCTTCCCCACTGAAATGTACATCTGCACATGCACATTAGGTCGTGAGGATGTTATTGAGGGCAAGCAGCATCACAGGGAGAAGCCCGTGCTGTGAACTCCACATCAGTTTGATGTGGATGGTTTCCGATGATTTCTTCATCAGTTCTGCAAATTTGGGTTGATTTAAATCCAGCAAGTATTTATTGAGGAGCTTTGCCCTGGAAATGCATTGATTTTAGTTGTTGCATATATAGTGATACTGTAAACCATTAAGTGCTTTGATTAGAAGTGGTATCAAAAGCAATGGAAACAAAGAAGACAGAGCACGTGGAGAGTTGTCACATTCAACTGGAAAAACGTCAGCTTCAATGCTGAGACATCTTAACCAGGTATTGCAGGAATCTACTATGTAAGTAAACTTCAGAGCAGGTGAGATTTGTTGAGTATTTACTAAATGCTGGATACTAGGCCGAGAAATTTACATAACGTTGTCTCATTAAATATTTGCACCATGCCATGAGGTATGTATTATTGTCATATCTTTTCAGATGAGTAAGCCAGTTTTCAGAAGGTTAAGTAACTAGCATAAGATCACAGAGCTAATAAACTAATAAATAATAATCATAGTTCTGGCAAAATTGATAATAAAATATTATTTTTCATTAAGTATGTGTGATGAATTCCTCATTTTGAAAATCAAATTTTATTAATGAAACTTAGTTTTTCCCAGTCCTCTAAATACATGTTTAATAAAGATGTAAGAATATCATTTTCTAGCATTCTATATTCTTACTCTGATTAAGATGTTAAGTCTCCATAGGGCCATACCTATCAGGAGCTACTCTCCCTGTTTATTAATTTTTTTTTACCCACTGCTTGCCTAAATTGCCACATGTTGGCTTTCATATCTTTTGGTTACACTTCATGTCTGCTTTTCCCCTTAGCTTTTTTCAGCCGGCTTCTGGTTTTCGTTCCAGGGGCCTGGCACCTCTCAGCTGCATGGTTTTGTTTACACTGAGCTGTGTTTTGAGGTATGATGTTTGCTATGAGTTGAACGATGTCCCCTCAAGTCCTAACCCCTGATCCATGAATGTGACTATTTGGCAGTAGGATCTTTGAGCATGTGATTACTTAAATTGAGGCCAAACTGAATTAAGGTGGGTCCTAATCCAATACGAGTGAGGTCTTTATAAGAAGAGGAAATTGGGGGAGGATACCATGTGACAAGAAGATCCAGTGAGGGGTGAGAGAAGGTCAGTAAAGATGCCAATAGCTTTTCCTACCATTTTTATTTACCTTTTATTTATTTGGCATCACCCAGTTACTGTAACCTGCAACCTGCAATTCTTCAACTGTTCTTCAGCTCTCTGAGAAAGTTGTTTCTGCTAATTTCTGCTGTCTTTTAAGTGTTGCTGTGTAGGGGGTGCGGTGGGGTGGGAGGGATTGACCCCAGGAGTTTCCTACTCTGTCATGTTGCTGACATCTGAATGATGTTTTATAATGCATTATAATTTGCAAGCACTTTGGAGTGCTTCATCTCATTTGGTCCCCATGATTACCCTGAACTGTAGTATCAAACTTTGTATATGATGGGCTTGATTTGGAAGGGGATAAGGAGATAATATGATTTATTGTTGGTTTTTGTGTTTATTTCTGGAGAAGAAGAGAGACCTGAAATTGAATACCCTGCAATAGTTTCTTCCCCCTGCATGACCCAAATGGTGAGAAAAATTGTCCTTAAAATTTTTTTAAATTACTTTAGGGTGAATAAGAATGGCATAAATACAAAATTTAGGATCTCTTACACTGAGAAAGTAGCAAATTAGAGAGTGGAAATGTGGCTAAAACTGATAAAGGACAGAGTTAGACTAGAAATGGCAAAAAATGTAGATCAGTTGAAGCATGTTATTAGAAAAGAAGCAGCTAAGCAAATTCACCTTGCCTAGAACTGTCAGAAGTACTTTTCCCTGCTAGATATGATATAATGTGATTCACATAGAATGAATGAACACGCACACACACACTTTTACACACAGAAATACACACAGATACATATACATAAAGATGAGGTCGAGTCATTTACATATCAAGATTTTATATAATACCAAAATCATTCCTTTTCAGAATGAAGATGCAAGTTCACTGTGATGGTTGGGCTCAGGTGTCAGCTTGGCCAGGTGATGGTACCCAGTTGTCTGGTCAGGCAAGCACTGACCTAACCATTACTGCAAAGATATTTTGTGGCTGGTTTATTACATCATCAGTCAATAGATTACATTCGTGGCTGATTATATCTACAGTCAACTAAGGTTATGTCTTCTGCAGCAGAGAATCCAATCAGCTGGATTTAATCCAATCAGTTGGAGACTTTTAAGGGAGAGAAGAAACTTCTCATTTCTTCTTCAGCCAGCCGTCCTCTTCCGTGGAGTTTGTCAGGGACTTCATCAGAGTGGCCAACCTTGCGGCCTGCCCTACAGATTCTGGACTCTTGTACCCCAGGGTTGCATCTTCTATTATTCTGCTTCTCTAGAGAACCCTGACTAAAGCCAAAGGATCTGTAAATTAATTTCTTAAGCAATATTCAATTTTCAAACATTATGCGGTTTTATCTTTGTTTTATGTTCTGTAGTAGGTGCTCCTGGGTATGGGTACATGAATAAGAAACTGTTCTGGCTTTCAGAGTGTTTAATTCAATTTTACCAAAAGGCAGTGGACAGTATATTGGGCAGAAACTGGGGTTCTAAAACAGTCTGTAATTTTAGCTTGTGTATAATAATCCAAAACAAGCAACCTGACAATGTTTGCACTACATAAAACTAACCTAAATTCCATGGCAGTATTGATAACGACCATGTTTTCCCTAAAATTCTTTCCTTTCCTAACTTCTTTGACAGTTTTCTCTCTTGAATCCCCATTGATCTCAATTGCTTTTTCTCAGTTCTTTCGTTTACCCATTAGATGTTGATTTTTCCTTTATTTACCCATTAGATGTTGGCATATCGTGGGTCTAAACCTACCACTTCTGTTTTCAATTCTGTGCATTCCTATGACAACCTTTTCCGTGCTCATTGCATCCCGAACTTCCTTTTGGGTGGCCAGTTCCTATTTCAGGCTTCTTCCCTTTTCATTCAAAAAGGTACATGGAAGCAAGTAGAGCCATTATTTGACTCCATTGCTGTTTACACTTATTTTTTCGGCTCCCTGCTGTTAATTACTATCAGGATTTCCCATAGCAAAATTCAACACATTTAAAACCAAAATTGTTATCTTTATCCCTAAAATTGCTCTTACTATTACATTATATGTATATATATATATATATATATACCAAAAATCTGAATATAATTATAGACTTCTCCCTCTCTGCCAATGCTAATCTGTCATACCCATCTGGTCACTGGATATCCATAGGTCTATTTACATAAAACATCCCAATTCTGACAATGCTTCTCCAATGCCGGCACTACTACACTATTTCAGGTCTTCATCATCTTTCTCTCGTGACTTTTTTAAAGATTTTACTCATTGGTCTTTCTTCCTTTGGTTTCTCCAATTCTGTCATCCATATTGGTGATAGTGAGTTTTTGTGTGTTTTGTTTTTGTTTTTGCATGGGAAAGCACTGGGAATCGAAACCTGGTCTCCGGCATGGCAGGCAAGAATTCTGTCTGCTGAGCCACTGTGGCCTGCCTGGTGATAGTGAGTTTTTAAAAATGAAAATCATTATTAGTTTACTACCTTGTTTCAAACTGATTAGCTACAAGGTAACTCGTATCATCTATGTTTACCATCCAACGTTTTCTATAATTTGGGCTTTGTCTACTTGACCACCTTCCATTTTCTCCTGTTTTCTAACTGTCCCTCCACCATGGGTTCCTGGGTGCACCTTGCTACTTTAGGATGTCCTGCTTTTGCGTTCATTCCCTCTGCTTCCAGGGCTTTCTCCCAGTACTCCCCTTCCACCATCTGCCTGATTAATCTCTACTGGTTCTTTTGGACCTGGGTCAAGAATCATCCCTTTTTCTGTGACTAATACATATTTCTTTTCTCTTTATGTTGCTTTCCAAGGAACTTGATAACTTCTTCTCTCATGCTACTGTCACATTTGTTCTACCATGTTAGCCTTTTAAAACAATTGTTTGTTTTCATGAGTACTTTTACTCTCAGTTTCTGGAGTCAGTAAAACATGTCTCAGTTATTTCTGTCTTCAGAACCAAGCACAAATCTGTGTGTTCAGACTAGTTGAATTATTTAAAATAAGGGAGTAGGAAGGAAATTTTATCCTAATTAAGTAAAATACGATATTTTTGGAAAAGGATATATTCTATTGGAGTTTACCAATGGAAAGTCATTCCAGTAAATTTTTGCTGAAACAAGTGTTCATTGTAGAAGCTGCACAAACTTTATATACGTGGATCTTTCTCTCTTAATCCCTCCTCTTCCTCCTTTCTCTTCCCTTTTCTCTACTTCTTCCTTTCTTTTTTTATTTCATTCATTTTCCAAGCACACATTGAGTTATTACTTTGATACTTTACCAGATATCAAGTACTGTTTTTTTCTTAAGTACATATTTATGAAATGTATGTTCTTTCTTGTTTACCTTCCAAGTAAAGAAAGAAAATAATTCCATCTTGACTTTCTTTTTCTTATTGAATTTGTGCATAGGCATATATGAACTTATCCTAATAAAAAAACTGATTCAGTGAGTTAGTTAATTAAGACAGCTAAGCTGCAACCAAAGTGAATTGAAATAAACAACACAACTCCTTTGTGCCACACGTTACTCTTGTTTGGGTGCTGTCTGTGTTTCTGGAATGTCATCTTAAAATTTTGTCATGATAGTACTGAGTCTACTGTGAAAGGTTTTTCTTTTTCTATTTGATTCTTTTGTCTCAAAGTGATAGGATCTAATCTAGTATCATAAACTGATGTTGTGAGATTTTAGAGGAGGTAATAACTGAAGAACTTCCCTGGGCTTACTATCCCCAGTGTGGGGGATGTTCAATGGCCCTGGATAGAAGGCATTTGTCAGGGCTCTAAGGCTGTAGGCAGGTGCCCTTCTCTGTGTAGCTCTAATGGTTGTCAGATACTAAGGTTTCCTTCCTGAGACCATTTCTAATTCCATTTTGAATTTTAACTAGAAAACTACCACTCTTATGTGCATTCTCTCAGAATAGATGAAAGACTCCTTTTCATGCTTTGGGTTGACATCTAAAGTATGTGAGTCTTGTCCTCTATAGAAGTTCCAGAAACACTAGTAAATAGATGTAAGGAGGAAAGGGATGCAATTCTAAATTGTCTTCAAGAAATATTAGACACTTACAGAATGCCTCAGTGAAGCCTTTGATTTTGCATCTGCAGAATATGAATCACATATGTGATGTATACCCTTCCTTTCATCTTCCTCTCTAATTGAAGATGTTGGAGAAAAGAGGCTTATCCTTTGGGAGGGTATACATTTGTGTGATGTCTCTGACATTGATTTCCTCTGATTCTTACTAATAAAAATATGAAATGCCATCATTTCTGTGTACCAAACATTTATACATGGAATGTCCAATGTTGGAACACTTGGACATGTATTTTAGATTATTTGAAAATGAATTACCTAGAACTTCACTGTGCAGAACTTTTTAGGTCACATCAGCCATGTATTAAAATGAATGTACTTTGGTTATCTGTGCTATCATCCTTTCTGTCCAATAAATATGCTTTCCCTTTTATTACTTTTCATTGATTCTATCATTCTTTAGATATTTATTGAGAGTGACTTTATCCCAGTAACTATACTGTGTCCAAAGATGAAACTGAACAAAAGCAAACTCTCTGCCCTCATGGATCTGACAGTCTAGTAAGAGATAAACAATAAAATATTGCACGAATAAATTTAAAATCGCCACTGTGACCATTTTTGGAAAATATATACATTGCAATAAGTATGTATGAGAAGGGTTTGACCTAGTCAGGATGATGATGAGAGTGTCTCCAAGTAACCTTGAACTTAACAGTTTGAAAGAAGATAAGGGTTAACTAGGTGGAGATGGAGGAAAAAATATCTTAGGCAAAAGAAAAAATGTGTATTTAGTTGTTTTTATTTTAAACATTTGTTTTTGAGATTAGTCCCACATTTGAATCTCAGCTTCCACATACCCTGGTGGATTGACTGTGGGAAAGTTTTCACATTTATCACATGGAAGTAAACCATATTCTGCACCATTTTGCATTGGGTTAAATTGTATCCCCCAAAAAGATATGTTTGAATCCTAACCTCTGATCCCATGAAGTTGGCCTCATCTGGAATAGTGTCTTTGAAGATGTTCTTAGTCAAGGTCGAGGGCCCTAATCCAATGTGACTGCAGTCTTTATAAGAAGGGGAGAACTGAATACAGACTACAGGGGAGATAGCCACGTGATGGCTAAGGCAGCCAAAGTGATTGAAGCCCAAGAATTGCTGGGAAGGGCAAGGAAGAATTCTTCCATACAGATACTGATCTAGCCTTCAGAGCTGTGAGATAATAAATGCCTTCTTTTAAGCTACCTGGTTTATGGTACTCTGTTACAGCAGCATTAGGAAACTAAGATTGTTTTAATGGATGTTCTAGTTTGCTAGCTGCTGGAATGCAATATACCAGAAATGGAATGGCTTTTAAAAAGGGGAATTTAATGAGTTGCTAGTTTACAGTTCTAAGGCCGAGAAAATGTCCCAATTAAAACAAGTCTAAAGAAATGTCCAATCAAAAGCATCTAGGGAAAGATACCTTGGTTCAAGAAGGCCGATGAAGTTCAGGGTTTCTCTCTCAAGTGAGAAGGCACATGGCGAACACAGTCAGGGCTTCTCTCTCAGCTGGAAGGGCACATGGCAAACACGGCGTCATCTGCTAGCTTTCTCTCCTGGCTTCCTATTTCATGAAGCTCCCTGGGAGGCATCTTCCTTCTTCATCTCCAAAGGCCGCTGGCTGGTGGACTCTCTGCTTTGTAGTGTTGCTCTCTCTGAATCTCTCTGAATCTCATTCTCCAAAATGTTTCCTCTTTTATAGGACTTCAGAAACTAATCAAGACTCACTCAAATGGGTGGGGACATGTCATCCCTAATCCAGTGTAACAACCATTCTTAACTAAATCACATCAACCAGGGAGATGATCTCATTACAGTTTCAAACATACAGAATTGAATAGAGATTATTCTACCTTTATGAAATGGGATTTATATTAAAACATGGCTTTTCTTAGGGGGCTTACTTCCTTTCAAACCAGCACAATGGATTATAAAGAAGCTAAAATCATGAGTGCTCTTATTTCTGTGTCTTCTTTACCACTTCCTCCAGACTAACTTTTCTAAACGTAAGCCTCTTTCATTAGCTATTAGGAAAACAGACTAAGAAATCGAGATGTATTCCATCCTGCTAAAGAATATTAAGGAAAGGTTCTTTAAAAAAAACATTTTTATTATGAAATATAATATATACAAAAAATAAATTTCAAAGCAGATTGCAACAGGTAGTTATAGAACAGAATTCAGAGTTTGGCATGGATTAATGTTCTACAATTTTATGTTTTCCTGCTAGCTGCTCCAAGACACTAGAGACTAAAAAAATTATCAGTGTAATAATTCAGCAGTCATATTCATTTGTTAAATCCAGTCTTCTCTGTTATAACTCCTCCTTCTCTTTTGATCCTTCTCTGAGTCTTTATGGGTATTTGGAAAGGGATGTCAATAGTATGGAATAAGGGGATGAAACTAGTTGATATTCATGGAGAGGCTGGCCCCTCTGGGTTTCAGGACTTATCTGACCTACAACCCCCTTTGGAGGTAGTAGGTTTCTGGAAAGTAATCTTAGTTTTGGAATCTTATAGAATCTCAATAGATTGAGATTGATAGACCCCTAGGTATTCTTTTGTCAGGGTTTGGCAAACTGTGAAATTAGCAATTAGCAATATCTAGCTAAAGCTTGTGTAACAGTACCCCAGAACAGCCTCTTGACTCTATTTGAATACTTTTAGCTGCTGATACCTTATTTTGTTTCATTTCTTTTCCCTCTTTTAGTCAGGTAGGCATTATCAGTCCCACATTGCCAGGGCCAGGCTCATCCCCGGGAGTCCTGTTTCCTGTTGCCAGGGAAACTTTCTCCTGGGTGTCTTATCCCGTGTAGGGGGGAAGAGAATGATTTAGCTTACAGAGTTGAGTTTAAAGAGAGAGAAAGAGGCTACCAGTGAGCAACAAAAGATGTTTTCTGTAAGTAACTCTTAGGCATAACTATAGATAGGCTTAGGTTCTCTGCTTCAGAAATAAGCTTCACAAAAGTAAGCCTCAAGGGTAAGGACTTGTCCTTTTGTCTTGGGAGTCCCTAATATTTGAGACAGTAGCAATGATTTTCTTGGTGGTAAAGGTTAAAAGTTCCATATTTTTTCCCCATCATTCTAGGGATTTTGCCAATACTTTTTAATTAACTACGCAACATATTCTGGGATGTATCAAGGTATTACCTTAAACTATAGAGAATTATAAGCCCTGATTCCCATTCTGAGCTCCATGTGCTTGGGTTGTTTAAATGAGCCATCCAGACAGGTTAAGGTAGGCTATGTACTACAGAAAAAATAAGTTTTGGATAAAATAAACCTCTTTTCCTTTGGTCTCATACAGTAGAATTCTAAAATACAGACAGTGGCATCCTTCCCTCTGTATTCTGATTCACCTTAGTCCTGACCCAGTCAGCTTTGTTCTTATCTCTAACTGAAGCCTGATTTTTTTTTGGGGGGGGGGTTCTTTAGTAGTTGTTGTATATAGTAATGCTGACTTTCAGAGCTGCAAAACTCCACCTCTGAGTCTTAGTTGTCACAGAAGTAGCCAAAGTTCCAGGAAGATACCAAGTTATACGTCTATAGCACAGTATCTCAAAATCCAGAAATAATATTAACAGTTCTGGACTAAATGTGACTGCTATAAGCCCCAATTTTCTTCTAAAAGAGTTCATACAATAGCTATTCTTTTGTTTATGGCTTATTTTGCACCCCATAACGTCCCCAAGGTTCATTCATCTCATTGCATGCGTCATGACTTTGTTTAAGGACAGGTTTTGATAAAAGCTTCTTGATTTTTCAAAGTCTGCTTTTTTCTATTTACTTTTGCTAGCTTTTTCTTTTCTGTAGTACTTTAGAGTATTGAACTCAATTAATTCCTGAAAAACTGAAATACCCTGTTTTATTTTATTTCTATTATTGTTGTTATTAAAATATGAAGTTGTGTTAGATTGGTTGTCTTATTGGTCCCAATTCTTCATCCCTCTCTGTGTCTATGCCTATGACCATGTGAATTTGCAGGTCTTTTCATTGAAGGAATGGAGTCTATTTCCCTACTGTTGAATCTGAGCTGGATTTGCAACGTGCTCTGTCTAATGAGATGCTAGTTAGCAGACATGGCACATGCACAGGTAGAAAAAAAAGCTCTTGTCTGTTTCTCATTGCTTTGTGCTGAAATTATCATGAGAACATGCCTGAGCTGGCCTGCTGGAAGGTTTTACACATGGAGCAAAGACACATCATCCCAGTTGTCCTGGTTGATGCAACAACCGAGTGACCCCTGGACATTTAAGCAATCCAGCTAAGACAGAATTGTCCAGCTAAGCCCAGCGGAGCCCACCTGAATCACTGATCTGGAGACTTATGAAGCACACCAAATGCTTATTGTTTTAAGTCACAGAGTTTTGAAATGATTTGTGATGCAACATTATTGTAGCCATAGAAAACTGATATAGGGATAAATTCTTAATTTTAACATTATTATTTTTTCATAATTTTCTTCAGCGATCCACAGTTAATTCTCCAATGGAAGCCAGTTAAGAAATTGTTAATATAGGTGTTTGATTGTAAGTACTTTTCTAAGAGTTCTTATATTCTATTAAGTATGGTATATCCATAGTTAGACTCTGAAAATTTAGAAAAACTAAAAAAAAAAATCAGTTTTTATAAATATAAGAAAATGTGTATTCAGTTTGCTCCAATCATATTATTTTCTTTTTAACTGTGGAGAAAATCAGATTACTAACTGACTGGTCTGGAAACGAAAATGCAATATAAAGAGAGCATGTCATTTTCTTTTTAATGAGAAGCATACCATGCTATCCTGGTTTGAAATTTTATTGAATCTAAATTCATGTTAGTTTTACTAGACATGAAGAAATTTTCTCATATTTCCACTCTTCAGAAATGTGCTTGCCTCCTTAGGCAAGGAAATGAGACTGCAGTGCCAAGTTTGACAGCTGATTCTGTATAACTTCTTAATCCCAGTCTTTGGAAGTGACTCTAAAAGCAAACAAATGAGAATGTCTTGAGTTATATAAGGTAGGGTGCTGTGAACTACTATCAGAGTCACACATTATGTGGATGTTACTTACATTTTTAACTTGTTTGTATTAAAATAAGCTGTGAGGTTATTAAGGGAACTCAGGTTCAGTTTAGATTGTTTTTCCCAGCTACCCACATATATCTGGTCTTCTCCCTGCCATAAGACCCCAATGATGGAAAAACTGTCTAATTAGTAAAGCTCTTATGCCTTGGTAGAGAAGGTTGCAGAATCAGAATATAGTAGAAGGAAGCTTAAGGGCATGTGAGAGATCCTGGCTGCCTCCGAGGGCTGCTTTATTTTCATACAGCCAATACTACGTTGGTCATGACAGTTGACTTAAGTGGAGGGGAAAGGGACTGTTTTACAGAGGATAAATTCCTTTTATCCAGCACACCACCTCTGTGGGTACCCGGCTATTTAGTGTCTTCAATAAGTCAAAGATTCATTTGAAATAATTATTTTAAATACTTCATATAATGGAATATTACAGAACATTTAAAATGATGCCTTCAAATAATTTTTAATGACTTGAAGAATTTTTTATGATATAGTATTAGACGAAAAAAGGCATATGCATTTACTTATTTGTCTCATGAAAAAGACCAGAAGGAAGTGTATTCAAGTGGTTATCTCTATGTAGAAGATTTATGATTTTTTATTAATCCCCTTTACAGTTTTTTAAGGTTTTCCAATTTTAAAAAACGTGTGTAGAATTTATAACTAGAAAATAATAACATTAATCAAAATGTACCAATTTAGGAGTACTTTGAAGACAAGGGATATATTTAACTTATTTCTAAGTTTATAGCATTCTGGCACATAGTTCTTAGAAGTTTGCAAGGGGAAAAACACAGTTGATGAATGAAAAAGAGACCTTAGAGAAGGATTCAGTAGACCAAGTAGGGCCTTAGATAATAAAGCAGAATTCCATGGCAATTTTAAGGAGCAGGGATTATTTTTCTTTAATGTTCACTATCATCCTTATTCTAAAATAAACTCGAGTGAACTGAGATCTAGGAACTATTTTTCATCAGTTTCCAGCCTTTGGATTGTCTCTCAATTGCTTTGTTTTTGTTTATTTTCCTATTGTAAGGCAGGAATAATTATTTCTGAATCCAACATTTCTCTAAGGTGACACTACTTATGCAGTGTAAGAGGGACTCTGAACAAGAAGGAGAATAAAGGGAACAGTGGTTCCTATTTTGATGAAAAATTCACCTGGTTTTCTCCAGTAAGTCTTCCTTGATTACTGCAACTCTTTTCTGCAGAAATACGTATTACTTTTAGCTGTCTTCATTACATTCAGCCAAACTCTATACTGGATGCATACTTTGTTTTCCATTTCTTCTTTCTGGAATGATTCTGCGCAGGCAGGAATCATGCCATAGAACATTCCTTTCCACGATAAAGTGAAAAGTTCTGTGGTGGACTGACTTACATGCAGTGTTTACTATGTGTTAGACATGCCCTTTCCATATATTGGTTCATTTCATCCTTTCAGCAGTCATGTGAAACAGGTGGCTCTTCTCATTCCCATTTTATAGATGGGAAAGCTGGGCAGAGAAGTTAAGTACTTTGCCAAGGTCACAGAGTTCATAAAGGATGGCACTTTGCTCAAATGTCCTTGTTGGCCATAACGTTGTATTGCCTCTTTAATAAATGTGAGTAAATGCTTAGTAAATACTTGTTGGTTGGTTAAAAAGAATGCCTGGATAATTTTATGATTCCAAAATTACCTTACATGATAAGTGGAGAAAAGTAATGGTATTTCTGACAAGTATGAAGGGAAAATTTTAAAGGTTAATTCTACTTCAAATGGTAAGTTATAAGCAAATGAAATTTTAATTATTATAATTCCTCAAAAGAATATGCAAAGCTGTATCTTTGGGATGACTGTGTCTGTGTATACATTAAAAACAACTTGTGTGGTTAGGAGGAGAAAAACATTTCTGCCCACTTTCTGTAAGTCTACATTTCGTTTTGCTTCTTATTTTGCATATGCAGTAGCTTTCTAATGCATGTAAAAAGCAATAGAAACAGTAAACACAAACCTCTGTACCTGTTTAATCAGAAGAAAACTTACTGGTATAGGAAGGCTTTAAAAGAATACCAAGAGTCTCGCCCAGTTTCTCTGACCCCTAAGAGCAGAGCATCAGCCTACTATTCGATGGCTTCAAATCCTTCAGCTATGATAGGAACTTTATATTTTTATGTCTGCTTGGCTGAAATCCACTCCTCTTGAAGACAGCAGGTCCCAGTGAAGTTGACCAGAACATGATCTCGGAGGGCAGGCTTCATTTCTTTCTTTCAACTTTATTCCAGTTCACATGCATACTGTGGGTCTAATTATTTTTATTTGAGTCTAAGATTTTTAATCTTTTGTTGGGGGAATAAATAACAAACCTTTCCTTGGAAAGCATTTGAAACCGTTCTCTGAAAGATGTTGGTTGTCCCTGTTATTAATATTACAGTATCATGGTTACAGACCAGGCCTGGCTGGGAATGGAAAAAGTGAGCTGACCTTACCTGATGTTATTGTAACCCTATGAGCCAGCCAGTTTTCTTTTATATCTGACCCTGATGGCCTTATGCTACCTGATGAAGCTCAGCCCTTTGTCAGCTGTCCCAGGGTCATTTGGTTCACAGTGAAAGTAGGCCCTGCGGAGACAGCACTTTGAGGGCTCTTTGAATGATCCAGCTGAGGAGGGTCCAGGTTCCTTTTGGGCCAAATGGAAGATGAAGTTTAAAGTCTGTCTGAGGGAGACACAGCATGGGGCAGCAGTGCCCTGTTCTTCCCGTAGTTCATATTTAGTCTGAGCTGCTGCACTTATATCCTTTATTACCCACCCCAACCATGAACTATTTCCAAAGCCCATGTACTTTGCAGCTTTGCCATTTTACAGCATGGCTTCAAATCCTTCAGCTATGATAGGAACTTTACATTTTTATGTCTGTTTGGCTGAAATCTACTCCTCTTGAAGACAGTAATTGCCTTTTGGATGATTTCACCTTCACTAATTCTTTTCACATTCATAGAAGCTTTTTGATGAATCTGAAGAAACAAAACTGCATCCTGGGCCATATTAGCATGAGAAGATCAGACTTCAATGGCAGCAGCTTGTTTGTAATCTGTTGGACCCATTTATGTTTTCATTTTGATGAAGATTGGAGTGGATGTAATGCAGAAAACAACAGCAAGATACTACTGCAATCCTTTTGGTTCCCATGTGTTACTTACTAGCATGTGTTCAGGAATATACATAAGACTCATCTGTCCTTACATCCCTGGGGTAAACAAAAGATCCCACAGTCTGTTGCCTATCGCTGGGGAACTAAAAACAAATGTATATGGTAAAATGTTCCTAAAGATTAAATTATTTGAAAAGCATTTTATTTTATAATCATGCTAAATGCGTCTGTTCATGTTTTTCAGACTCGCAACCAGATCTCAAATGGCCAGTAAATAATCTCTCTTTTCCTTTCTTCTTTGATACTCTACCTCCTCTCCATCACTGCTTTGATCTTTGAGGCATAAAATGGGGTAGATATATATGTAATTGGGTACTGAAAATCCAGTTACTGAGGCTCATTTTTCATTTATTATTTCCTCAGATGCTTTTTCTTTCCCTAACTTTATAGGTTTGAAGAAAAGAGAGGGAAAGAGGTTGATGAGGTCAATTTATTGGGTTTCTCTAGATTCTGTGTATTTGCCCTCCCTAAGTCTGTTTACACTCTAAATCACCTGGCATGTTGCACATTCTTGTATAAAATCTAACTTTGAGCAGTAGTCGTTGGGCACTAGGGAGGCAAATTAAGTAATTATAGGATTTGAATAGCTAAAAGTGCTGGGGAATATTTATTTAAATGACCTGAAACTTAAGAGGTGATAATTTTCTTAATTATTGCTGATCACCTGCAACTAATAATTCTATCGTATTTTTAATTTAAAGCTAAGATCACCGTGCATAGTTTATGGAAAGTTGTTCCTACCCAGTAATAAAGTTTGCATAGAATATGTCTGTCTCTGAAGCTGTGAAGTGGCCATTATAAATGCCAGGCACTGACTTTATTTATATGAATAATTGTCAGAATCAAAATGTAACAATGGACCATTAGAAATTATCTGCTTAATTCCTGGAGCTCCAGTAAAGAGTATCTTTAAAGGATTTGAAACAAAGGACATTTATTTAAAAATACCTTAAGATGCTTTACATGAATATGTATTGCAACTAAAGACAGACTACCAGTATTCATAAAACATATCTACCTATTTGCAGATTAGACAATTAAAGATAAGTATATTGTTCATTTTTGAAGTATAATCAAGTGCTATCCTCAGACTTTAAAGTGATCATAAACATCAGCATTTGAAAATATTGGATAAATCTGCCTAAAACTATGGATTTATGAAATTCAAACACAATGAAAAATTTTGAATGTTTCAAGTATAGATGGGTTAAGAAGATTTGTGGTGATTAAAACATATTGTTGATTTTTAAAAAATATTAGTGACTTTTGTTAGGTAGAGATTTCTATGCAAGCCTGGCTTGCAGGGAAGAAAGTTATTGATTTTCAGGAACAAAATTGTTTCAGTCATTTAGTATGTCATACAACATGTATTCTCTCATTATAAAATAATCCATAATTTGACTATTCTAAAAATCACTATCTTGGTCTAATCTCAGAGTCATTAAGGACTGAGGAGGAGAACGTGACTTTTTACTAAACCTGAGTGAGTCTTTTAGTTCACTATTGATTTTGGCTCCTATTGGCATTTTGCTTGGTAATCAGCAAAAAAAAAAAAGTGGGCCCAGGACTTAACGGAAGTCTTTTGCATTTAAATCATATTACTTCTTTTCACTGGAATTGTGTTGGGATCAGAGTTATTATCTTATAGTTTGTATTCTGTTTGTTCTCAGTTTTCTAAAACTTACTGGGTTCTTCTTTACCTATAATTAATAATTACATCTGGCTGCTTACTAATGATGCATATTCTATTTTGTCTCACTACTTTGTCTTTGAGAAATTTGGAATTGGACATTCTCTTCCTTTATAATTCTATCTAATATCTCCTGAAACTTATTTTAAAGGGATTATAATGTGGCTAAGAGATTAGGTAATTGAACTTTGAAGCCAGTGTTTGAATTGAATCCTTTTTCAGTTTAAAACTATACTGAAATAATTATATATGTTATATTTTTATAATCTTCAAAGTAGGATAATGTATGAAATCATAGAGAATGAGAAAACACTTCTAATCACTATTCCCTGCGTTAACAGTATTTTGTGTTTAGTCCTTAGCTATACCATACATATAGAGCAGCACTCATATGTGAGGTTACTTCTAGGGACTGTCAGAAGACTTGGAGACATGTCAATTGTGGCCTGAGATCCTGCACTATTCAGGTCTCAGAGGTAATCTTATGTAAATCAAATATTAGAGTCAATATCTCAATTTCTCACAAACTTGGACAACGTCTTTTTTTTTTTTAACTTTACAATAACACCTAAAATAATAGGTATAGAGTAGTTCAAATCTTTATGTAAATGTCACATACTCCAGGTACAAAGAGTGATTGGAGCCAAAGGTCTAAAAATCCCGAGTTATTATTATTACTATTTTTTTGCATGGGCAGGCACCAGAAATTGAACCTGGGTCTCCACATGGCAGGCTAGAACTCTGCCTGCTGAGCCACTGTGGCCTGCCCAAAATCTTGAAAATTTAAAAATGAAAAATGATGCCTACAAGAAGCCTTCAAGCAAATTAAAGCGCTCTGACAAACTTTTCATGTGTAGATTATAGCTGGGAAGTATATCAAACCCTTAGGTAAAAAATAATAACTGGGATTGCTCCTGACTCCCAATAATTTATTGGCTGTCTTTGACAAGTCTTTTAACTCTCTCTGCCACAATTTCCCATTCAGTGGAGCAAGGTTAATAATGCTTTATATACTTCAGGAAAAGTGCTTTAGTAGTGTTTAATTTTCATTGCTTAATGCAGTAACTGAAGCAAGGCAAAAATTATTTGTGAATCTAATTTATCAGAGAACTGAAAAACCGCATTTCAGAGAATCAACTGAGAAGTTACAGTGTTGTGGCTGTTTTCTTAGGAATCTTTTCCCTCATGCCCCTGCCAAAGGAAAAAAGAATGTTTTTTATGTCACACGCATACCATTTATTGTGATAAAAAAAAATTTATATTTGCCAAAAGATATAAATCTTTATGTTTTTAAAATATCTGAATGCAAATAAGGTCAGCAATTTCTGTCTGTGAAAATCTCCCAGAATGCAGTGCAGGGACAGGGAGCACAATCAGACTCTAGTAGTTTTGCAGTGTTGAAGAGATAGAGACATGAGTTCAGAAGATCAAGGAGTCTCAACTATGTGAAGCAAAGTACTAAGTGGTGGAAGGTAGATGGGTAAATAACCACAGAAATGTATAAGGGAGTCTCCTGGAGTCTTTTGCTGATATGAAAATTGTTTATGCCTAGGAGTAAACTGTGTAAGGTCAGACAAGAACAACTTCTAAGGAAATAACTATTATTTGGCAGTTATAAGTCAAAAATTCCTAAAGCCCATATAGAACTTAGAAATTTTTTGTGTCCTCACAAGTCAAAATAAAGAGACCTTGTTGAACATGTGGGCATTCAGTAGATATCTTAGAAGGGCTTAGATGTGAGGCTAAATTAGGACTAGAATAAAAGTTATTCTAGGCATGTGCACCAAAAGTTCAAAAACATACATCAAATGGATTGAACTAGCTCAAAACTAACATAATTACCTGCAAGAAAAAGTCCAACACCCCTTAAAGGATTGCAATAAAATCTGTTACTCAAAAACAAAAATCTAAATGTACAACCTCCAATAAAAAAATCAGTAGACATTTGAAGGAGCAGAATATATAAACCATAACCAGGAAAAAATTAAGCAATGAAAACAGCTATAAAAATGATGAAAAAGAAAGAATTGGCAGAAAAGGGCATTAAACCATCCATTATGAATATATTTCATATGCCCAAGATATAAAGAAAATATGAACATGATGAAGTGTGAAATGGATGGTGTGTTAGTTTGCAAGCTGCCAGAGTGTGATATACTAGAACTGGAATGGCTTTTAAAAAGGGGGATTCAGTAAGTTACAAGTTTACAGTTCTAAGGCTATACAATGACCAAACTAAGGCACCCAGGGAAAGATGCCTTAATTCAAGGAAAGTCAATGGATGGGTCGAGAACACCTTTGTCATCCAGGTAGTCAAGTGGCTGGCATCTGCTGGTCCCTTGCTCCTGGGATCCAGTGCCTTCAGATTCCATTCCTGTTGGGGTTCTTCACTTTGCTTTTCCAGGGCTGACTTTCATCTCGTATCTTCCCTTGGCTCTCTCAGGTCTGGCTTGCTTAACATCTCATGGACCATTGCTGGGCTCCAGACATCTCCAAATATCTGTGTTAGCTATTGGCTCTGTTAGCTCTCTGGCTTCTGTTGTTTCTGATGCTCTCCAAAATGTTTTTTTCTTTTAAAGAATTCCAGTAAATCAATTAAGACCCACCTGGAATGGGTGGAGTTGCATTTTCATCTAATCAAAGGTTACACCCACAAGTGGATGTGTCATATCTCCATGAAGATAATTAATCAAGTTTCTAAGCTGCAATACTGAATCAGGATTAAAAGAATTGGCTGCCACACAAGACAGAATAACGATTAAAACATGGCTCTTTTTTGGGTACATAATACTTTCAAACAAGCACAGAAAGTATAAAGACATAATACAAATATAATTTCTGTAAGTAAAAATACAATAGCTGAAATGAAAAAATACACTGCATGGAAATCATATTCCATAATGCAGAAAAGCAGATCAGTGAAATTGAAGACATAAAATTAGGAAAAATGAAAAACAAAGCATGGAGGATTAAAAAACACAAAGACTGAAAACAAAGCATCAGTCACCCATCAGACAATATCCAGTTGTATAACATATTTTTTATGTTGGTTTAAAAATATTTGGAGAAATGATCACTGAAAATTCTCTAAATTTGATGAAAATGATTAAGCCCCTCATATTGAAGAAACCAAATAAGTTTCAAACAGAGTAGTTTAAAAACACATTAAATGCTATAATAATCAAATCGTAGAAAGCAAATGATAAGATAAAGTCTTATAACCAGCCTGAAATATCAGATTACATACAGAGGCAAAAGGATAAGATTTACAGCAGACTTCTATCAGAAATTATCCAAGCCCCAAGAAATTGGAGTATCTTAAAGGTGTTGAAAGAAAAAATAATGTTAAATTAGTATTTTGCATCCAGTAGAAATAGCTTTAAAAATGAAAATGCAGTGACTTTTCAGACCTGCATTACAAGAAATACTGAAGGAAATTCTTTAGGTAGAAGAAAAGTGACCCTAAATGGAAATTTGGATCTAAACAAAGAAATTAAGAAAATCAGAAATGGTTAGTATGTGGGTAAGTATAAAGCATATTTTTTGCATTTTAAACTTTATGTTAAAAATGTGTCTATATCAAAAATGATAGTGTATTTTGTAGTCTATAACTTTTAGAGAGGCAGGAGAAGTAAGAATAAATTATTATAAGGTTTTTACACTGCATGCAAGTGATATAATAATTTGAAGATATATTGGAAGTTAAAGATATAGATTGTAAACACTAAAGCCAGCACTCAAAATTAAACAAAGCAGTAGACTTAAGAAGTCCATAGTGGAGATAAAATTGGAATAGTTATAGTATTAATAATAAAAAAAATAGATAAGCTCAATCTAAAAGAAGACAAGAAAAAGAAACAAAGAATAGATGGGGCTAATTGAAAATAACAGCAAAGTATTAGATTTATACCCAACCATAATGATAATTGCATTATATATAAATGATATAAACTACCAATTAAATGACAGAAATTTTCAGATTGGAAACAAAAATCAAGTAAACCCTTCATATACATTGTCTACTCAAAACCAACCTTATAATAAATACAGATGGACTAACGGAAAAAAGATGGAAAAAGACAGAACATCTGAACCTGAATCAAAGTAAGTTTAAGTGGCTATATTAACATCAGATGAAATGGATATCAGCACAAAAAAATTGCCAGTGATAAAGAGGATCATTTCTTAATGATGAAGGAATCAATTCATGAAAAATACATACAATCTTAAATGTGCATTCAGAGTTACAAAGTGCATGAAACAAAGCTTACAGAACTGAAAGAGAAATATACAAATTAAAAATAAAAATTGGAGATGCCAGTACTCTTCTTTCATTGCTGATAGAACAAGTAGGAAAAAAGTGAAGATACAGAAGACTTGAAAAACACTACCAACCAACTTGATCTAATTGACACTTATAGCTCACTCCACTCAATGGTAGCAGAATACTTATATTTTTCAAGCACACATGGGCCACTCACCAAATGGACAATATTCTAAGCAATTAAAAATCAATACATGTAAAAGATTGAATTAATACAAACAATATTCTTTGACTGCAGCAGAACTAAACTAGAAACAAGAAATAGACGTATATCTGTAAAATCTTCCAAATACTTGGAAATTACCAAAACTCTTCTACATGTCATGTGGATTAAAGAAGAAATGACAAAGGCATTTAGAAAATATTTTTAACTGAAGAACAACATATCAAAACAGAACAATTTATCAGAATTTATGCTATGCAGTTAAATATTAATCAGAGAGGAATTTATAGCATTAAATGCTTATATTAGAAAAGATAAATAGTCTAAAATCAATGATCTATGCTTCTACGTTGGGGGGAAAATATCAAATTAAGCTCAAAGTAAACATTAGGAAAGAAATAATAAAAATAAGTACAGAAATCAATGAATTAGACAATGGACAAATAAAAATCAATCTGGTTCTTTATAAAGAATAGTGAACTTGTTAAATGTCTACCCATTCTAAACCAGAAAAAGAAAAAGAAACACACATTACTAAAACCAGAAATGATAGTGAGACTGTAAGCATAGATCTTACAGACAATTAAGAGAGAGATGAGGAATTGTTATTAAAAAGTTACATCAATATTGACGTTTGATATAATAGACAAATTTCTGAAAATACAAAAGCAAAGATAAAAAATTTACCTTGGCAGAAATACATAACATGAATCTCAAATGTTACCTCATACCATATACAAAAAAATAACTTGATGTAGATAATAGACCTGAACACATATGCCCAAACTAAAACCTGCTGGATGAAAATAGAAGAGAAAAGTATTGGCCATTTGTTAGGTGAAGATTTCTTAGAGCAAACAAAAGGATCATAGACCTGAATGTAGGAGCTAAAATGATAAAAGTTCTAGAAGAAAATTTTGGAGATAAACTTTGTAACCTTGGGTTAGGCAGCGATTGCTTCAATATGGCATAAAGAACATGTAACTATAAAAGAAAAACTGAAATTAGATTCCATTAAACTAAAATTTTTCCTTTTCAAAGTACATCATTCAGAAAATAAAAATGGAGGCAGGGAAAGTTGGTGGCATAGTGAGGTGTGAAATTTAGTTTGTCATCCTCAGCAGCTAGTAAATAGCCAGGGATAGTACAGAACAACTGCAGGGGGAACATCAGTTAGCAGGCACACAATGTACACAAGCCTGGACCAGTGGTAACAGCTGAGATCCCACATAGAAATGTAAGTCCCTCAAGTTGCAGAGCCCAGTGCCCTCCTCCCTGGGCATGGCAGGCTGGTTCCCCAAGGAGAAAAGAAACAGACTTTACTAGCAGCAAGGGCTTAGCTTAACCAAAGTCCAATTTTGGAATTAATGAACAAATTTTCACTACTGAAAATAGGCCCCCAGCATAGATAAACCTGGAATAAGTACTAAAGGTACTAGGAGTAGTTACCCTAGCAGAGGTGTGATGGGGCTGATGGAAAAAAAAAACAAAAAAACCAGAGACTTTTTGAGTTGGACAGCACAAAACACTGGAAAAGGGTTGGACCTGAAGAAAAGGGGACATATACAGTCAGGAGATACAAAGAGCCACGTACCAACTTAAGTTCTTTATTGAAAAACCTCATGCAATGAGCAGGGACCTAGCGCTGAAAAGGCTTTTTTTATTTTTATTTTGCTTTTTTTGCTACTCCTTAACGGTTTATTAGTTAGAACTGGAAGCACTCCCAGGCTCCAGCCTTGTCTCAGGCAAGGGCAGAATTAAGCTTATCTGAGAGAGGAAGTAACTATTCAGGTAAAATTCCCTAAAGGGTAAACCTTCCCCAAGAGAAAGGTGGGACCCAGCTCAAGTGGAATCCCCCTTTCAAGGAATTCAGGCCTCAGGAACTGGAAAACTGAAGCAATTAAAGCCATCGTACAACCTCACTCTCACTCAGCCACACCACTGGAAGGGAGAGTCTGCTGAAATTAAAGGCACAACATCACTTTAAGTTAATGGGAAGCCATGGGTAGACCAGTATCACATGCTGAGCAGGATAGGAAAAGTACATTGTCTAGAGGCTTCATAGGAATGTCTTTCAACATGGTGGGTCTCACCCTCAGGGAAACTGATGCTGGCTATTCTTTTCTACTGAGGTATGGGCCTGTTTGGTCTGGGAAAATATGACAGTGGTCTTTAATATCTGAGGAGACCCTCTTCAAAATGAGAAAACGTTCCATATAGGCAGGACAAGCAAGAACATCCTAGGTAAAAGAGTGAACACAACCCCCAGAATAAACTAATTATGAAAACCAAATGCCTAGATACCAACAGAAAGTAATGACTCATTTTAGGAAAATTGAAGATATAGCCCAGTTTAACAGACAAACCAACAGTTCAAATGAGATACAGAAGCTGAAACAACTAGTTCAGAAGACAGAAAAAATCAAAAGTTTGAAAGAACAGATCACAGAACTTTTAGGAAAGAAAGGCACAATAGAAGAGATGAAAATACAGTGGAAACCTAGAACAATAGATTTGAAGAGGCAGAAGAAAGGATTAATGAACTAGAAGGCTAGACATCTGAAATCTGAAACACAAAAGAAAATATAAGGAAAAGAATGGAAAAATATGAGCAGGGTCTCAGGGAATTGAATGGCAACATGAAGTGCATGGATATATGTGTTATGGGTGTCTCAGAAGGCGAAGAGGAGAAAAAATGAGGAGAAATACGAATGGAGGAAATAATCACTGAAAATTTCCCATCTCTTATGAAAGACATAAAATTACAGATCCAAGAAGTGCAGCATACCCTTAACAGAATATATCCAATTAGACATACTTCAAGACACTTACTAATCAGATTGTCAAGTGTCAAAGAGAAAGAGAGAATTTTGAAAGCAACAAGAGAAAGCATACAAGGGAAGCTCAGTAAGACTATATGCGGATTTCTCAGCAGAAAACATGGAGATGAGAAGGAAACAATGTGTTATATTCAAAATTCTAAAAAAGAAAACTTCCCAATCAAGAATTCTTTACCCAGTAAAATTTTCCTATATTAATGAGGGGGAGATTAAAATATTTTCATGCAAACAATCACTGAGAGAATTTGTGACTAAGAGATGGTCTCTGCAAGAAGTACTAAAAGGAGCACTACAGGAAGATAGGAAAAGGCAGAAGAGAGGGGTATGAACAATAGTGTAGAAACGAAGACTATCAGTGAAGGTAAAAAGAGAAAAAATTAGATGTGTCATATAAAATTCAAAAGACATAAGGGTAGAAGAAAGTACTGCCTTTACAGTAATAATATTAAATGTTAATGGATTAAACTCCCTAATCAAAATACATAGCCTGGCAGAATGGATTAAAAAGAATAGGACCCATCTATATGCTTTCTATGGGAGACTTGTTTTAGACCCAAGGACAAGTTTAAGTTGAAAGTGAAAGGTTGGGAAAAGATATTTCATGCAAACAATAATCAGAAAAGAGCAGGAGTAGCTATACAAATGTACAACAAATTAGATTTCAAATGTAAAACAATTAAAAGAGACAAAGAAGGACAGTATGTATTATTAAAATAGATAATTCAACAAAAAGATATAACCATCTTAAATATGTATGCAGTGAGCCAGAGAGCTCCAAAGTACATGAGGTAAACATTGGTAACAATGAAGAGAGAAATAGGCACTTCTGTCATTTAGTTGGAGACTCTTATCAATGGATAGGACATCTAGACAGAGGATCAATAAAGAAACAGAGAATTTGAATAATATGATGAATGAACCAGACTTAACAGACATTCTCAGAGCATTATGCCCCACATTAGCAGGATACATATTTTTCTCAAGTGCTCATTGATCATTCTTAAGGATAGACCGTGTGCTGGATCACAACGCTAGTCTTGATAAATATAAAAAATGGCTAAAATCATATAAAACAATTTCCCAGATCATAATAGAATGAAGATGGAAATCGGTAGCAAGCAGAGGGCCAGAAAATTCACAAATGTATGACACTAAACGACACACTATTAAGCAACCAGTGGATCATGGAAGAAATTACAAGAGAAATCATATCTTGAGCCAAATGAAAATGGAACATATCAAAATTTATTGGCTACAGCAGAGGCAATGCTGAGAGGGAAATTTATTGCCTTAAATGCCTATGTTAAAACAGAAGAAAGAGCAAAAATTGACAAATTAACTGTTCATTGGAAGAAACAGAAAAAGAGCAGCAAACACAAGGAAAGGAATAATGAATATTAGAGCAAAAATAAATGAACTTGAGAACATGAAAACAATTGATAAAATCCACAGAACTAAAAGTTGGTTCTTTGAGAAAATCAATAAAATTTATGGACCCTTAGCTAGGTTGGCAAAAGAAAGAGAGTTAATGCAAATAAATAAAATCAGAAATGTAAGAGGAGACATAAGCACTGACCCTGCAGAAATAAAGGCAGTAATGAGAGGATACTATGAGCAACTATATGCTAATAAACTAGGCAATGTAGATGGAAATTCCTAGAAAGGCATGAGCAATCAACATTGACTTGAGAAGAAATAGATGACCTCAGCAAACCACTCACAAGTAGAGATTGTATCAGTCATCAAGAAGCTCCCCAAAGAAAAGTCCAGGACCAGGTGGCTTCATGTGTGAATTCTACCAATCATTCACAAAAGAATTAGTACCAATCCTGCTCAAACTCTTCAAAAAAATTGAGGAGAAGGAATAGCTACCTAGCTCATTCTGTGAAACCAATATCACCCTAATACCAAAGTCAGTAAAGATAATATAAGAAAATTATAGACCAATCTGTCTGATGAATATAGATGCAAAAATGCTCAACAAAATACTTGCAGATTGAATCCAGCAGCATATTAAAAGATTATTCACTATGACCAAATCAGATATATTCCAGGTATACCAGACTAGTTTGACATAAGAAAATCAATTAATTTAATACACCATATCAAAAATTAAATGGGAAAACCACATGATCATCTTGATTGATGCAGAAAAGGCATTTGACAAAATTCACCATCCTTTCTTGATGAAAACGCTTCAAATTGTAGGAATAGGAAGGAACTTACTCAGCATGATAAAGGGAATATATGAAAAGCCCACAGCTAACATCATCCTCAATGGGGAAAGACTGGAAGCTTTCCCTCTAAGATCAGGAACAAGACAAGGACGGCGACTGTCACCATTGTTCAACATTGTACTGGAAGTTTTAGCCAGAGCAATTAGACAAGAAAAATAAATAAAAGGCATCCAAATTGGAAAGGAAGAAATAAAACTCAGTTTTCAGATAACATGATACTGTATGTTGAAAATCCAAAAAAATCTACAACAAAGCTACTTAAGCTAGTAAAGGAGTACAGCAAAGTGGTAGTGTACAAGAACAACACCCCAAAATCAGTAGTGTTTTTATACACTAGTAATGAGCAATGTGAGAAGGAAATCAAGAAAAAAAATTCATTTACAATAGCAACCAAAATAATAAAATATTTAGGACTATATTTAACTAAGAATACAAAAGACCTGTACACAGAAAATTATAAGAAATTGCTAAAAGAAATCATAGAATGCCTAAATGAATGGAAGGGCATACCATGTCTATGAATTGGAAGAAGACTAAATATAGTTAAGATGTCATTTCTACCCAAATTGATTTATAGATTCAATGCAATGCCAATTAAAATCCCAAAACTTACTTTGTAGAAATAGAAAAAACCAATAAGCAAATTTATTTGGAATTTAAGGGTGCCTTGATTAGCTAAAAATCTCTTGAGGAAAGAAAAAGGCAGTTTACACGATGGGAGATGATATATTCTTGAGGAAAAACAATTGTAGTAGGAGGTCCCATAATACCTGACTTTAAAGCATATTTTGAAGCTACAGTGGTCAAAACAGCATAGTACTTGCATAAAGATAGATATACTGACCAATGGAATTGAATAAAGTGTTCAGAAATAGACCTCTCGTCTATGAACAATTAATCTTTCATAAGGTAGTCAAACCACTCCACCTGGGACAGAAAACCCTCTTCATTATATGGTTCTTAGAGAACTGGATATCCATATGCAAAAGATTGAAAGAGGATCTGTGCCTCACACCCTAATCAAAAATTAACTCAAAAAGGATCAGAGGGGCAATGCAAGGGTTGCTCAGTGGTAGTTTCCCACCTGACATGTGGGAGACCCAGGTTTGATTCTTGGAGACTGCTTGTGCCAAAATTTTTTTTAAAATAATGTATCAAAGACCTAAGTGTTACAGTTAAGACCATAACACTTTTAGAAGAAAACATAAGGAAATATCTTATAAAACTTGTATAGGAGGAAGTTCCCTAAACCTTAGACCCAAAGCACAAGCATTGAAAAAAATAATAAATGGGAACTCCTCAAAATAAACACTTTTTTGCATCAGCGAACATTGTCAAAAAAGTAAAAAGGCAGTTTACACAATGGGAGAGAATATTTGGAAACCACATACCAGATAAGGGTTCAGTATCCAGAATATAGAGAGATTCTTTAACTCATCAACAAAAAGACAAGCAACCCAATTTAAAAATGGGCAAAACACATGAACAGACACTTCTCAGAAGAAGGAAAAACAAATGGCTAAACAGCACATGAAAAGATGTTCAATATTACTGCCTTTTAGGGAAATGACAATCAAAACCACAATGAGATATCACCTTCTACCTGTTAGAATAGCCACTATCAAAAAAACAAAAGAAGAAGTGCTGGAGAGGATGTGGAGAAAGAGGTTCTCACTGTTGGTGAGAATGTAAAATGGTAAAACAACTCTGGAAGGCCATTTGGCTGTTCCTCAGGATGCTAAGTATGCAATTCCTATATGATGCAGCAATCCCATTACTAGGTATATATTCAGAGGACTCTCAAGGCAGACGGAAATGGACATTTGCACCCAATGTTTATTGCAGCATTATTTATGGTTGCAAATAGCCCAAATGTCCATCAACAAATGAGTGACTAAACAAGCTGTGGTATATACATGCGATAGAATGTTATTCAGCTGTAAGACAGAATCAAGTCATGAAGCACTTAACAATGTGGATGAAACTTGAGGACATTATACTGAATGGAATTAGCCAGAAATATAAGGGCAAATGTTGTATTGTCTCACTAATGTGAAGTAACATTAGTGAGTGAACTTGGAGAATCGAAGTTAAGAACACAGTTAAGGAACTTAACTTGAAGTTAAGAGTAGAGAGTGGGCATTTGGTGCTGAAGGAATACAGACTGTGCAACAGAACTGAATGTAAGAATTGAAAAATGGGCAGCGCAATACTACTTGATTGTAGATCAATAATATAAGTATAGTGAATGAAGCAGAATATCAGTATGATTGAGGAAGAAGGGCTTGGGACATGAAACCAGGAGGAAAGATAGGGTATAAAGACTTTAGTGGTATAATATAGGAATGTCTCAAGTAGACAATGATGATGATTAAATGTAGAAATGAAGAAACGCTTCTGCGTGAGGGAGAATAAATGAATGTCAGTATTGCAAACTGTTAAAAATGGATGCTATATGGGAAAAAGTAATCAATGGAATCAATGCAAGCTAGGGTCTGTAGTCAACGGTAACATTGTAATATGCTTCCACTGAAAGTAACAAAGGGTTTATGCCCAAACTAAATTTCACCAGGGCTGGGGCTTTGGGGGAGGTGTATGGATTCTTTGTTGAAGAAGAGGAAGTGTCTTTATATAGGTCACGGTGGCGAAAGCACATCTGTATACTTAGGTTGGATTGTTTGATATGCGAATAAACCTTTTTAAAAATGAAGAGAGAAACAAGTGATAGAGTAAATGCTGAGAAAGAGATGTACCTATTCATTGTCAGTAGGGAAACTTATAAATGCAGACCCTTGGAAAGCAGTGTGGTGGTTCCCAGGAGGCTAGGGGTGGGGTGCTATCCTGAAACCTGGTTGCTCAGAATACACGTGGAGGAACTGAGTGTGGGACATTTCCACTGTGGTATTTATGGCAGTAGTGTTCATGAATCACAATGGATGGAGGGTACAACAACTTGGGAATGGAAGTGGGAACTGAGATGTATACATACAATGGACTACTGAGTGGCAGCAAGAAGGGATGAAGTTGTGAGGCATGCAGCTAGGTGTATGAATCTTAATAACTGTATGATGAATGAAATGTTAGGAACAAAAAAGACAAATATTATCAAGCATCAATCACATGGACTAACTATAATATAAAAACTCAATGAACTGAAGTTGAGAATATGGATTATCAGGTTAGGGCCTATTGTAAAGGGTCCTAGATTGTGAGCTCTTACAGCAGTCACATTTATTCAGGAATTGTTACTGTTACTTCTAAATTCTGAGATATTGAGCTCTTTGTTTATAACCTGGTCATTCCCAGAAATTTTCGGTTTTTATGTAACACTTGAGACTCAGAATTAGAGCTCTGAATCTATGAAAGTCAGCAGTACCCCTTACAGTAACTGTTTAAAAAGTTGAAAAAGGGGTCAGACTTTGAGTAGAGATAAGAGGAAAGACTATCTGATAGAACTAAGGTATATTAGAATACAGAATAAAGGATGATAATCATCCATATTTTAAAACTTCAACTTCTGTGTAAGACCAAAGGGAGATATGTTTATTTGGTGCAAAATTTGTGTTTTGAGTAGTGCATTACCTAAGCTATCTTGTATGGTCACTTTAGCTGAACACCATAAGTACATGGAATCTTGAATATGACCTGAGATTTTATTGGTTTGTCCTGGTTAGTATGATTCCCCAATCTATCCCAGCGTAGATTAGGCAGTAAATAAGCAAATATGTGCAAAGTCCCTTGGGGAAATGAGGAGAAAGGAGGAAATATTCACCTTCCCCATTTGGAGAATTTCTGATATTCTTGGAAGCTGTGGGGCTAACCACATCAATAGGCTAAACCCTGGATCTTGGGGTTCACCCCTGTGAAACTTATTCCTGCAAAGGATAGGGTAAGCCTACTTAAAATTAGACCTAAGAGTCAAACTGAGAGAACCTCTTTTGTTGCTCAGATGTGGCCTTTTTCTCTAAGCCAACTCAGCAGGTGAACTCACTGCTCCCCCCGCCCCATGTGCAACATGACCCCCAGGGACTGTCCCTGGCAGTGTGAGACAGAACTCCTGGGATAAGCCAGGAGACTGGCATCAATGGATTGAGAAAGTCTTTTTGACCAAATGGGGAAGAGAGAAATGAGACAAAATAAAGTTTTAGTGGCTGAGAGATCTCAAACAGAATCTAGAGGTTATCCTGGTGGTTATTCTTATGCATTATATAAATATACCTTTTTAGTTATTGTGTTCTGGAGTGGCTGGAGGGAAGTATCTGAAACTCTGGGGCTGTGTTCCAGTAGCCTTGATTTTTTAAAATGATCATATAAAGATATAGCTTTTACAACATGACTGTGTGTTTGTGAAAGCCTTAAGTTCTGAAGATGATTGGATGAAGATATAACTTTTACAGTGTACTGGTTTGAATGTGAAAACCTTGTGTCTGATGTTACTTTTATCCAGGATATGGACAGATGATTAAAAAGTATAGATAAAAAATAAATAAACAATAGGGGGATAAGGGGTAAAATAAATTGAGTAGATGGAAATACTAGTGGTCAGTGAGAGGGATGGGTAAGGGGTATGGGATATATGAGGTTTTTTTCTTATTTCTTTTTATTTCCTTTTCTGGTGTGATCCAAATGTTCTGAAAAATTATCATGATGATGATGAATACACAACTATGTGATGATATTGTGAGCCATTGATCGTACACCATATATGATGTGTGTGAAGTTTTGTCAACAAAAATCTGAAAAAAAAAAAAGAAAGAAAATGAATAAGGCCAGTGACAGATTGGAAGAAAATATTTGCAAAATATTGAAATGATAAAAGATTTGTTTGAACAGTATATAAAGGACTCATATAGAGTGTATAAAGAATAACTCAGTAATTAAAATACAACCAACCAAGAGGAAATATAAGAAAAATAATTAAATACTTTACCAATGAAGAATTATGGGTGGCCAATAAGCACAAAATGCTTACCATCACTAGTTTATGGAGAAATATCAATTGAAGTTATAAGGAGATATCTCTACACACCCTCCAGAATAGCTAAAATTAAAAAGACTGAAAATATCAAGTGCTGGCATGCATATGAGCATCTGTAACTACCATACTTTGCTGGTGGGAATATCAAATAATATACCTACTTTGTATAACCATTTGGAAGTTTACTGCCAAGTTAATAATATAGCTACCTTATGACCCAGCCGTTCTATTCCTATATATTTAGCCCTTGAAAATGGATGCTCATACAAACATCTATTTGAGAATGTTCATGGCAGCTTTATTTGTAATAACATAAACTGGAAAAAAAAATGGATTAACACATAATTGGATAAACTAAATTAAGAGATGAATGGAAAACATACCATAATACATACAAACAAAATGGAATACTGCTCAAAAAAAGGAACAGACTATTGACAGATGCAACAACTTGGGTGAATTGCAAGAACATTATGCTAAGTGAAAGAAGCTAGTCATAAAAGACTATTCTTGGTATAATTCCATTGATGTGAGATTCTGGAAAACACAAAACTATAGTGATAAAAAGCGCATTCGTGGGTGCTTGGGTCTGGGAGTGGGCATAGTGTTTGATTGCAAAGGAGGGTGATAAAAGCATTCCTTATCTTGAGTATGGTGGAAATTTTGGAGCTGTATACATTTGCCCAAATGCCTCAAACAGTGCATTCAAGTTAGTTGATTTTTTTTGTAGGCAAGTTATGTAGCATAATAATAAAAAAAGTTTTCTGATTCATTGCATTTATTTACTCACCCACTTCAGTGGGGTCCCATGATTAGGGCCACTGGTAAATACAACATGGTATCAATACAACTCGGCGTTAAGGAAGCTTGGTGGAGGTGAGAGACAATTGATTGGGCAGATACAACACAGTGTTCTGAAGTGTCCACTGTGGGACCATGTGGGAGGACTGTTGATACCAGATTTGTGGGATGAGGGAAGGCTTTTGGGCGTAGTGACAGCCAAGTAGAATGCTGAAGGCCTTCTGAATACTGTGACATTGGGCTACTGCTTTTCTAGGCTTCCGATCATGCATCCTCTTTAAATTTTTGCCAAGCCTAACTCCAATGCCAAGTAATCAAGACTGCGTTCCAACACAGCTTAGCTTCTAGTGAGATGAATTTAGGAAACTGAACAATGGTATGAACTACGAGCTTCATCACAAAACTAGAAATACTCGTGCCTTGGCCACCATATCTTATTCATATGTGTATGCCTAACAATCCATAGACTAAATGAATTAAGCAGAGAAGTGCTCCATAAATTATCTGTTGAATGAATAATGAGGGGTGAGCTGAAAATAAATGAATCAGGTACTAGAAATGTAGTGGCAGTGAGGCATAATGGGTTTTCAGGGTATCTGGGGCGGTGAGTGAACTGCAGTTTGCCATTCTTGATAATGAGAACTAGTTGGTCTGGTGACAGTGTTTCTGACAGGTTGGCTTTTGAGTGCTAGTTTTTCAGGTAAGTGTTGGAGTGATCCACCTTTTTTCTTATTGTGATTTTTATTCTCCTCAAGTAAATAAACACTAAGCCTGGAGGAAAGCATTCTGATACTTTTTAAAGCTGTCATGGTAGGGAAACCCCATCTCTCCCGAGCATTTATAATCTGCTTTCTCAAACTGAAGATTCCTTAATATATATTTCCTAAGAACACGGGCATGTATGTTATTCTAAGCAACTCAGTACTTAAATACAAATTCCACAAGTTTTATTAATAGCAATTGATTTAAAAATAAAATCTTTTGCCATAGCAATCAGGAATCTTAATTTTGTTAAAAGAAACAATGTATAATTTCTTTAAGAAAAAGAAGGTATTTTTTGTTCTAAACTGGTTAAATAATTTAAGGTACTAAGATCATGAATAGAAAATCGAAGAATTTGGTTTTCTCTTTTTTTCACAAGATATATATTTACTTTTGTTCTCTATCTCCCATTTGCCCTCTATTATTTTCTTTTTTCTTCCCATCTTTCTTAAGCCATGTCTTTGTATTTCCTGTTTTACTTTTTTCGAATTCCTTGGTTTGTATTTCTCCTATGCTCTTTGCTTAAGTCAGTGATTCTCAGACTTGAGTGTGCATCACAGTCTCTTAGAGGGTTTGCCAAACAGAGATTGCTGGGCCACGACTCTGGAGTGTCTGATTCAGCAGGTACCAGGTGTGTGGGTAGGTGAGAGGGAGAATTTGCATTTGAAGCAAGTTCCCACATCATGATAATGCTACTGGTCTGGTGACCTCCCTTTGAAAATCACTGGTTTATAAGTCGTCAACTGTTAGTAGCACAAAGGAGATTGCGAGTATTCTTCTAGAGGGGGCTAAAATGGAATTCATGTGCGCTAGAAGACTTTCTACATGAGAACTATGCAATAATGTCTCTGGTGGATGGCCTCCCAAAGTGCTCTAGAGTGAGGTAGAAGTGATGAAACATTTTATAGGGCTAAAATATTTCCCATGTTAAATAATAATGACAAATGCAAGTGTCTTTTATTAACCAGACACTTGCTTCACCAAATATTTGTAGGAGTCTGAATTGCTGATACTGTTTATAACCTTGATACTGGAAATATTTTTGAAAGTTTTTTTTATAATTCCAATAGATTATAAATTCAGAGAGTGCATAGATAGTCCTGGAACTTTCATTATTGTTGCCCTTTGCTGGTGATATGTTCCTTTTCTTGATTTGTATACTTTTTTTTTAAGTTTTGCTGAATGTTTTCTACTGAAAAGTTTACAACATAAATCATATCTTTTCATCAAATGGTTTTGACAGTTGAAGAAAATGGAAAGGACTATTTCCATGTTTAACAGATCAAGAATGGAAGAGCAGTTGGGTAGCATGAATGACAATATGCTGGGATCAGTTATATTGTCTGCATTTGACAGGATTGAGCCAGCACATCTTTATTTTTCAGTTTAGTAGCTATGCTCTATCCACAATGTTTTGCCAGAAGGTAACAAAATAAATTAACAAATAAAAGCCTTCTGAAATGTAAGACTCTTTTAGAAGGGCCTTTAAGTTCACAAATCACTTTTCTTCTATTATTTTATGCATGTCAGTTTTTCCTTCCTTCATTTGACTTTCCTGGATTTAATTATGTTTATGGATTTGCCATCTTGTGTTTTCTTTAGTCATACTTGTTCTTTTGTTTGTTCTTCACAGTAAAGTTAGTTTCCCCCTTATTATAACTCATTCTAAGCTTTCGGGTTACTTTTTAGTTCTGTGGTCTTTTAGTCTTCCACCTGAAAGGAGGATTGTGTATTGTGTGTAATGCATTGATGGCTGGAAACAATTGAGCCCCTATTAGCCAATTAAACCTGGCAAGATATGGACTGTTGCCCAAGCCCTAGGAACGTTTGATCCAGAGATGTGATACTTTCCATTTGAAGTAAGAAAATTCTCTTCCAATTACTGAGTCCTCGCATTGTTTTTGTTTAACTGGGTGGGAAACATAGATGATAGGGTCAGTGGGTGAGTAAGAGAAGACATGAGAAGAAATACAAGCTGCTCATCCAGAATCTTCGATGTTTTTCTTACCATTAAAGAGCAAACCCATTCGTGATTAGGTTTTGCTCATGCTCTCCAAATGCTTTTAGACTCCTTGTTCACCTAAAACTTGGGTCAACTAGTAAGGAGGGTCATGTCACAAACACTTAGTGTGTTTGACTGTGTGCTTAGGAAAGGGCAGTCAGTGCATACCAGCCATACCAGAAAACTCATTACACCTCTGGCTTCTGAGCCCTTCAGGAAAGTCAATGGAAGCTTTGTGTAAATAGACAGGAGAGAACTGGGCTCATTGTATTTTCTCCTTTGCCTCTAGTCACCTGCATGTGGATTTTAATCTCTGGCACTAAACCTTTGAGTCATTATGGCTTGATTATACTCTCATTCTATTCACTTCTCTTCCTTGGGGTATCTTAGTAATTTTTATTTTGAGAGTTCAAATTGGTAAGTACTCCTACTCCTAAATAATGTATTAGGGAATTAATAAATGATGCCTGAGACCACCGTTTTATAGGGCTTAACAGATATTCAAAGATTAGTGATATTGAAGAGACTTAGAAGGAAATGAGAATGGAAAATAATTTGTAATTGTAATGTGGAAGGAGTCCTATTATAGGTTTGATAGCCAGTTTTTAGGCCAAAGAGCTTTAAAACTCCATTTTCAATTTCAATTAGTCTAGTATGCTTTATATTCACATGTAGCTTGAAGATATTGTTTTATTAGAACCTTCTTAATGTTAAAGAATCTTTGGACTTTCTTCCCTCGCTCTCAGATTTTCTTTATTTTTATTTTTTTACCATGAGGAAGTTTTGTTTGGCCAGTAGTAAATAAAACTCAGAGCCCAGAAAGCTCAATTAAATTGAGCTTGAAACTGAAAACTCATGAAGCTCTAGTGAATGCTGAATGAAAAGAATATTTGCTGTGCTTCACACCCAGTGGAATTGTCTGACTTTTCTTTTTTCTTTTTGCCTTCAGACCTAGAAAGTAGATCATTATGAATGTATAAAAATAAACCTTTTTTGAGATATTAAATTCTTATAAACAAGGACTCTTTCACAACTGAGGCAATGACCCAAATTAAACTCAAGTTGGTTTTGAGCAAACTGTGTTGGCTTAGTTGCAATGAAATTCCCTGGTATTTCATGTCACCTTCCAACTGGCCATCACACAAATGCCATACTCACTGCTGACAACACCCAGGCCTTTCTTTGCCAGTTGGCAGTTTGGCTGCAAAGCCATAGATGTAATGGAAATGGAGAAAGCATTGCTTTCCTCTTGGTCACTGGACCAGTCCTATCCTTAACTCAGAGTGGACCAGCCCAGCACAGGTCCTTGAGAAATTCAGTGAAACTCATGTCAGAGACACCTGCTCAAGAACTGCAGTGGGGTTGAAGGATTATACCTCTCAACCCCCTGCAATAGTTAGTTTCCGTATCATCATTAATCCTAATAAAAAAAAGTTTCAGCTGAAATTTGGGCATAGAAATGCCAACATTTTCTTCATTGTAGAGTAAAATTGGCATACACAAAAAATGTTTTAGAGAGAGATTTTGAAGTTTGGTTGGCATTTAAAAATTTATCTCTGCTTGTCGGTTTGGTTTACTCCTAATCATAAATCTTGGTACTTACACTTTGTGCATTCTTTGAGGCTTCAAGACTGACAAGACTGATTCTAAGGAGAAGAAATGGGAAACTCCGAACAATACTTGAATTTGGCTTACTTGGCACATGCATTATAGTAGCATCTTTCATCACTGTAGTCTCAGTAATGTTGAACAGCATGACAATAAATAGCTTTCTTTTAGCATTTTCAGAGCTTAGAGATTTCTTTTGTACCCAATATTTTTCCCTAGAAACCAGATACATTTTTATTGGTATTGCCTTTCCTGAAAAAAAAAAAAAGAAGGAAAATTGGATAAATATATATATTTTTGCATCTATTTGGAATTTTAGGTTTCATTGAAGAAAATAAATACTCACATTTTCAAGGCTTTCCTTGGTTCTAAACATTTCATCCTACCACAAACGCATACTATCTTTAGAGTATTTGACTTGAGAGAGTCTAAATACATACAAATATAGTCAGTGAGAGAGGTATCATGATAGGAGAACAAAAAAAATGATAGAGACAAAAAAACAGATATCTATGCTGATCATAAGAGTGTAGGCAAGTTCCAGCTGAAATTTGGGCATAGAAATTTGTATGCTCTAGTCTTAGTTGTTCATTGATGTTGTTGATTTTTACCATAGTTATGAAGTTGATCCTGTTCATATAGGAAGGATGTTGCTTTGTTCCCTTGTTGCTTGAACTAGGGGAGAAATTCTAGAGTCTGTGACTAAGGAATAACAATACTGTATAAAATATCAAATCAGAGTCCTACATGAAATGGCCATTCTAATGTTCATGAAATTGAGTCTAATGTTCTTTGACCAAGGTGAAAAATTCATTCTCAGGAAGGTAAGTAAAACTCACAATAACAACAATGACATATGTTTAAGTTTCCAGTTAAAATAAAGTGAATGTGATTAATTTATTTCCCCATTTGGACATTTGGTGCTATGATACATACAACATTGGTTGAAATAGCTAAAAGCTTAGTATGTTTTATGTACTTTAAATATATCTTGAGGTAGATACTATTATTATACTCATTTTGTATATAAAGAAAGAGAGTCATTGAGAAGTTAAGTAGTTTGTTCAGTCAGTTAAGAAATGGTGACCATGGAATCCAATCCAGGGGAATCTCTCCTCAAAACTCTTGTTTTTAAGTGTATGCTTCAGTTTTTGATGTGTGACTATTCCTAAGATCCTATCCATTGCAAACAAATGAGTCCTATGTTTTGTATTTCTTCTTGGAAGTAACTTTGTCTATTGACCTTAATATTATAACATTCACATTGTTTCAGTGTTTTATAAGTTTTCGTTGTGGTCCTTCTCTGGATGGTAGAACTAATATCAGGGAAACATGGCAGAGAACTCTACAATCAGGTCCTTGCCTCAGTCCTTATCTTAGGACAGAGTTTTGATATCAAAATGGCAGCAAAGCAGCATCCCTCTGTGGCCCCATACAGCAGAACCCCTGGGAGAGACAGTTTTTCAAGAAAGTTTAGAATGGTGTCTCCAGATCTTTTCCAGTAAAAACCCAAATAATTACTGAGTATTTCTCACCCACAGATTACTCAGCCTGGCCTTAATTAGTAAAGTTTCTTTAAAGTCTTGGTTTCAGGTCTACATAGACACTGTATTGGAACTCTCCCCATACCTACTGAATCAGAATATACATTTTAAGAAGGTGATTCTTATGCACAGTACAGTGTGAGAAGCTCTGCTTTAAAGAATAGGGGTGTCTACACAACTGGAAATGCCACCCAAAGACCAAAATCCTGCCTCTGTCCTTTCAGCCATGTAAATTTGGGCAAGTTGCCTGGAGACCGTGAACCTCAGTTCCTATATTTGTAAAAGAGATCATTTAACTCTCAAAATAGGATTGCTGAAGGGTAAAGAAAGAAAAGAAGGGTTAAAAAAAAATTCCCTTAAAATGGTGCTCATAGAAATAGTCAAGTAACTGTGCTCAGCTTATAAAAAAAGGCTGACCCTGTGTGGATACAAGGCTTTGTCAGGGTGACTTCTCTGTGAACTTGTGTGCTTTTTCTTCTTATCCGTGGACTCTGCCAGTACACAGGTAGAGGTGGTAGGTAGTGTGGTAGAGTATCATGATGGTTGGAAGCTGGAAAGTCTGATATCAAGGAATGTCCCGGAAAAAAAGAAACAGCTGGGCAGCGTCTAGGGAGACTTGCTTCCTTTAGCTTTATCTGCATATCAATTTTATCTATTTATTAACTCATTCGGATCACCACACATTTGACCCAAATGAGGCCTGTCCAGTGAAAGAACTGGAAACGGAGAACAGAAGCGACAGTCAGCAATGAAGAACTTAGAAAATAAGAGAGGAGACTAAGAAGGTGACAAAAAAGGGAGTGCTAGCACCAGCTAAATTCTGAAGGGGCTCTGAGTGCAAGCAGTTGTGAAGAAGGAGGTTTTCTGCAGGCAGTTTTCCATTACTGTGTTCTCTCCGGGGTTTGCAGGTGAGTGCATAGATGTAGTGGGGATTTTCCTCTTGTCACCGATGGGCTCAGAACACATTTTCAGAATTCATTATAAAAACAGAGACACATCAGCCAGTTGCACAGCCCTTCCGCAGCGTCCCTCACTATGTCACACTTCCTGATTAACATGGATTTTGTTATAATAGTTTCTGTCTGTTGACAGAAATGAAGTTGGCGACCTCAGGCAGCCTGCAGCTGGATCCTGAGCCAAAGCAAACATACACTTGGGCTCCTCCTAGCTTCAGATGATTGTAGTGTTTGAATAGGTGCCCTGGCAGCCTCCATTGCCATCATTGTTATTATTTGAATTTACTGTTAAGCTTTTTAATAATGCTAGTAAATACATATATTCCACCATAGGATGGGGGTAGGTTCCCTGAAAGAGGAATAAATGTGAAGAGAGATGTAAAGCTGGCTGGGGCAGACCTCTTTCAGGGAGGAAATTCATGACCTAATGGATTCCCTTCCCAGTGTTCTACTGCATTGTTTGTTTTTGTCATATTATATGGGCCTCATGATCCACTGAGAGGAAAATATGCCACGTGGTTTTGAACATACTGGTTATTTTCTCCACCTGGTTTTAATTGTGGTCACAAAACAATAAAATACAAGTAAATAGGGGTGTTGGTTTTTATTTTCCCCATATTTCTAATATTTGTCATTGTTTCTATTTCTATTTTTTTGACATTTTATGCATTAGACCTTAATGTTAACTGCTGGGACTACGGCACATGAATGGATTGCAGGTCATTTTACTCAATCTGCTTGTCTACAAACTGCCTGATCTTTTACATTCTTTCTCTCTCAGACATACTTTCAGTGTTTCGCTAGCTTTTCTAGGCAGAATCAGAGCAGACTGTGTACCTGCTGGAAAGTTTCCTTGGGGTTGGTCCACTATACCCTAAACCCTACTCTCTACAGCACTTCTTCCTTATCCTTTATCCATTTCCTACATATATTTTTACAGTTCTCATTAGCACTTATCATCGACTTGGGCTGTTAAGATATTGACTTCTCTGACCAAAAGGTTTTGTCACTTATTAACCTTCTTCCTTTGCATCTTCATTTGAACCAGCAACATTAGTTTGAACTAAGACGCAGTGAAAAACTAAGTTATAATTTTTTATTTTTAGTAAGTATTTTTAAAAATTTTTATTGATAAATTTTCATACACATACATTCCATACATGGCATACAATCAGTGTTTCATGATATCATCACATAGTTGTGTATTCATCACTATGATTATTTTTTTGAACATTTGCATCACTCCAGAAAAAGAAATGAAAAAAAGAAAAAAAACTCATACATACCGTATCTCTTACCCCTCCCTCACATTGACCACTAATATTTCCATCTACCCAATTTATTTTACCCTTTGTCCCAACTATTTTTTTTTCATATTTTTTTACTCATCCATCTATACCCTGGACAACAGAAGTAGTAGACTGAAGGTTTTCACAATCCCACAGTCACATTGTAAAAGTTATATCTTTATGCAATCATCTTCAAGAATCAAAGCTACTGGAACACAACTCAACAGTTTCAGATCTTTCCTCCAGCCACTCTAATACACCATAAATAAAAAAGAGATATCTATATAATGCATAATAATCTCCAGGATAACCTCTCAACTCTATTTGAAATACCTCAGCCACTGAAACTTTAATTTATCTCATTTCTCTCTTCCCCCTTTTCGTAAACAAGGCTTTCTCAATCCCTTGATGCCAGGTCCCAGCTCATGCCGAAATTTTTGTCCCACATTACCAGGGAGATTTAAACGTCTGGGAGTCATATTGCATGTACTGGGAAGGACAGTGAGTTCACTTGCCAAACTGGCTTAGAGAGAGAGGCCACATCTGGGCAACAAAAGAGATTCTCTGGGAGAAACTGTTCGGCCTAATTTTACACAGGCTTACCCTATCCTTTGCAGAAATACATTTCATAGGGGAGAACCCCAAGATCAAGGGCTCAGCCTATTGATGTGGTTTTCCACACTGTTGTGAGAATATCAGAAATTCTCCAAATGGGGAAGTTGAATATTTACTCCTTTCTCTCCAATCCCCCAAAGGTACCTTGCAAATACTTCTTAATTCACTGCCCATATTACTCTGGGATATATCAGGATGTCACACTAATGTGGACAAGCCAACAAAATCTCACATCCTGTTCAAGATTCCATGTACTTATGGTGTTCAACTAAACTGACCATACAAGTTAATTTAGGTAATGCACTACCCAAAATACAAATTTTGCACCAAATAAACATCTCTCCATTTAGTCTCACACAGAAGTTAAAATTTTAAAATATGGATGATATCATCTTTTACCCTGCATTCTGCCCTAACTTAGTCCTATCCAGATCAGCTTCCTTCATATCTCTACTTGAAGTCTGATCCCTTTTTCAACTTTTTAAACAGTTTCTGTATGTGATACTGCTGACTTTCATAGCTTCAGAGCTCTAAATCTGAGTCTCAGGTGTCACATTATATACCCGAAGTTTCTGGGAATGACTAGGTTATAACCAAACAGCTCAGAATCTCAGAATTTTAATAGTTACAACTCCTGAATATATGTGATTGATGTAAGAGCTTCCAATCTAGGACCCTTTACAATAGGCCCCAACCCGATAACCCATGTTCTTGACTTCAGTTCACCGAGTTTTTTATTATAGTTAGTCCATATGAGGCATCATATTATTTGTCTTTTTGTTCTTGACATGTCATTCAACATACAGTCATTAAGGGTCACACACCTAGTTGCATGCCTCACAACTTCATTCCTTCTTGTGGTCACTCAGCAGTCCATTGTATATATAACACCTAGTTATCCTTAGTTGTTGTACCCTTATGCCACCTCCATCCATTGTGAATCTCGAACACTGCCACCATAAACACCAATGTGCAAATGTCCATTCATTTCCCCACACTCAGTTCCTCCAGGTAGGTACTGAGCAATGGGGTTTCAGGATCATATGGCAACCCACCTCTAGCCTCCTGTGGAACCACCACACTGCCCTCCAGAGGGGCTGCATCTCTCAGTTTTATGATTGCCAAGAGATGGAAACAGCCAAAATGTTCATCTACGGATGAGTGGCTAAACAAGCTGTTGTATGTACATACAATGGAATATTATGCAGTTATTGACAGTGAAAAGATACATTTCATTCTCCAAATTTTCTCTAGTACTTGTTTCTCTCTGTAATTTATTTTTTATTTTACAAACAGTTTTATTTACGTCATGCAATTAAACCTAAATGTATAGACATAACTCTGCCACCATAATTGATATGAAGACACTTCCTTTTCTTCCAGAAAGAATCCATACCCCTCCACCATACCCCTCCACCTCTGCTGACATTTAGTTTTTGTTCTTAAGATCTCTGAATATATACCTAGTAATGGGATTTCATGATCATATGGCAATTCTATGCTTAGCTTCCTGAGGAACCACCAAAAACTGCCTTCCAGAGCAGTTATACCATTTTACGTTCCTACCAACAGTGGATAAGTGTGCCTCTTTCTCCACATCCTCCCCAGCACTTGTCATTTTCTTCTTCTTTTTTTTTTTTTGATGATGGCCATTCTAATGGGTTTCAGATGATATCTCATATGGTTTTTTTTTTTATATCTCATATGTTTTATTGTTTTCCTTTATTTATTCTTTTTTTTAAATTTTTTTATTAATCAAAAAAAAAGAAAAGAAATTAACACAACATTTAGAAATCATTCCATTCTACAAATGCACTCAGTAATTCTTAGTATCATCACATAGATGTATGATCATCATTTCTTAGTACATTTGCATCGATTTAGGAAAAGAACTAGCAAAACAGCAGAAAAAGATATAGAATGTTAATATAGAGAAGAGAATTAAAATAATAATACTAATAATATATATATATATATAAAGGAAAAAGAAAAAAACAAAAAAAAAGATACAAACACACAAACAAACAAACAAAAAACCATATTTCAGGTGCAGCTTCATTCAGTGTTCCAACCTAGTTACATTACACTTAGGTATTATTGTGCTGTCCATTTTTGAGTTTTTGTATCTAGTCCTGTTGCACAGTCTGTATCCCTTCAGCTCCAATTACCCATTATCTTACCCTGTTTCTAACTCCTGCTGGTCTCTGTTACCAATGATATATTCCAAGCTGATTCTCGAATGTCGGTTCACATCAGTGGGACCTTACAGTATTTGTCCTTTAGTTTTGGGCTAGACTCACTCAGCATAATGTTCTCTAGGTCCATCCATGTTATTACATGCTTCATAAGTTTAGTCTGTCTTAAAGCTGCATAATATTCCATCGTAGGTATACGCCACAGTTTGTTTAGCCACTTGTCTGTTGATGAACATTTTGGCTGTTTCCATCTCTTTGCAATTGTAGATAATGCTGCTATAAACACTGGTGTGCAAATGTCCATCTGTGTCTTTGCCCTTAAGTCCTTTGAGTAGATACCTAGCAGTGGTATTGCTGGGTCGTAATCCATTCTGCCATTCTATGTCTTTTGATTGGGAAATTCAGTCCATTAACTTTTAGTATTATTACTGTTTGGATAATATTTTCCTCTACCATTTTGGCTTTTGTATTATATATATCATATCTGATTTTCCTTCTTTCTACACTTTACTCCATACCTCTCTCTTCTGTCTTTTCGTATCTGACTCTAGTGCTCCCTTTAGTATTTCTTGCAGAGCTGGTCTCTTGGTCACAAATTCTCTCAGTGACTTTTTGTCTATAAATGTTTTAATTTCTCCTTCATTTTTGAAGGACAGTTTTGCTGGATATAGGAGTCTTGGTTGGCAGTTTTTCTCTTTTAGTAATTTAAATATATCATCCCACTGTCTTCTAGCTTCCATGGTTTCTGCTGAGAAATCTACACATAGTCTTACTGGGTTTCCCTTGTATGTGACAGATTGTTTTTCTCTTGCTGCTTTCAAGATCCTCTCTTTCTCTTTGACCTCTGACATTCTACCTAGTAAGTGTCTTGGAGAACGCCTATTTGGGTCTATTCTCTTTGGGGTGCGCTGCACTTCTTGGATCTGCAAATTTAGGTCTTTCATAAGAGTTGGGAAATTTTTAGTGATAATTTCTTCCATTAGTTTTTCTCCTCCTTTTCCCTTCTCTTCTCCTTCTGGGACACCCACAACACGTATATTTGTGCGCTTCATATTGTCATTCAGTTCCCTGATCCCCTGCTCAAGTTTTTCCATTCTTTTCCCTATAGTTTCTGTTTCTTTTTGGAATTCAGATGTTCCATCCTCCAGTTCACTAATTGTAGCTTCTGTCTCTTTAGATCTACCATTGTAGGTATCCATTGTTTTTTCCATTTTTTCTTCTTTGTCCTTCACTCCCATAAGTTCTGTGATTTGTTTTTTCAGATTTTCTATTTCTTCTTTTTGTTCAGCCCATGTCTTCTTCATGTCCTCCCTCAATTTATTGATTTGGTTTTTGAAGAGTTTTTCCATTTCTGTTCGTATATTCAGCATTAGTTGTCTCAGCTCCTGTATCTCATTTGAACTATTGGTTTGTTCCTTTGACTGGGCCATATCTTCAATTTTCCGAGCGTCATCCATTATTTTCTGCTGGTGTCTGGGCATTTGATCAGATTTCCCTGGGTGTGGGACCCAGCTGGTTGAAAGCTTTTTCTATGAAATCTCTGGGCTCTGTTTTTCTTTTCCTGCCCAGTAGGTGGCGCTCGTCTGTCTGCACGGCAGTCGGCCCGGGAAACCGCATGTGGAGGCGGGGGTCGCTGGCCGCCGCGGCTTGGGAGAGTGCCGGTCCTAATTGCCCAGCTGGCCCGAAACGCCAAGCGTGACGGGAGGGCCCCGCTATCCAACGTTCCCAGTCAGACCGGGAAGCCACGTGCGTGGAGGGGACCCCAGTCGCCAGCCGCCCTGGCCGGGCAAACACGCGCCCCTCGGGTATCTCACCGCAGCAGATTCTCCCTGCCCGTTCAGCTGTTCCAGAATGGGGTACGCTGTCTTTTTGGTCTCTGTCGTGACTCCGGGAGCTGTTTCGTATTGTTTCTGTTTCTTTAGTTGCTTTTCTGGAGGAGGAACTAAGACCCGCGCGTCTTACTAAGCCGCCATCTTCTCCGGAAGTCATCTCATATGGTTTTGATTTGCATTTTCCTATATGCTCATGCGCCTTTTAGCCATTTGTATTTCTTCTTCTGAGAGGTGTCTGTTCATGAGTTTTGCTCATTTTTTATTTGAGTTGTTTGTCTTTTTTGTTGCTGAGTTGAAGAATCTCTTTATATATTCTGTATCTAAACACTTATCTGATATGTAGTTTCTGATAATTGTTTCCTGTTGTAGAGGCTGCCTTTTTACTCTGTTAACAAAGTTCTTTGATGCGCCAAAGTGTTTAATTTTGAGGAGTTCCCACTTATCTTTTTCTTTTTTCAGTGTTCATGCTTTGGGTATAAAGTTTAGGAAACCACCTCCTATTATAAAATTTAAGACATGTTTCCCTATATTTTCTTCCAAATGTTTTATGGTTTTAGCGCTAATGTTTAGCCTCTTTGATCCATTTTGAGTTAATTTTTGATTAGGGTGTGTGAGATGGATCCTCTTTCGTTCTTCTGCATAAGGATATCCAGTTTTCCAAGTACCGTTTATTGAAGAGGCTGCTCTGTCCCATGGGAGTTGGCTTGACCACCTTATGAAAGCTCAGTTGTCCACAGATGAGAGGGTCTATTTCTGAACACTTTATCAGATTACATTGGTCAGTATGTGTGTCTTTATGCCAATGCCATGCTGTTTCGGCCACTGTAGCTTTATAATATGCTTTAATAGTGTGAGACCCCCTACTTCATTTTTCTTTCTCAAGATATTTTTAGCTATTTGGGTCATTCTTCCCTTCCAAATAAATTTGGCTATTGTTTTTTCTGTTTCTTCATAGTAAGTTTTTGGAATTTTAATTGGTATTGCATTAAATCTATAAAAACATTTGGGTAGAAATGACATCTTAACTATATTTAATTTTCTAATCCATGTACATAGTAAGCCCTTCATTCATTTAGGTCTTTCATGATTTTTTTTTTTTTTTAGCAATTTCTTGTAATTTTTTGCTGGGGCAAAAACTCTTAGTACCTCTAGTGCTTTTTCCAGGTTTATCTGTGCTGGGGGCTTATTTTCAGTAGTCAGAATTTATTAATGAGTTCTGTAATTGGAGCTTAGTTGAGCTAAGCCCTTGCTGCTAGTAAAGTCTGTTTCCTTTCCTCCTTGGGGAACCAGTCTGTCACATTCCTGGGCGAGGGGTGCCCACCTCTGTGGCCTGGGGGTCTTACCGTTCTGTGTGGTGTCTCAGCTGTTTCCTCTGATGCAGACTGGTGTATGCTGTGCGTCTGGTCAGTGATGTTCCCCTGCAGTTGTTTTGCACTATTCCTGGCTATTTACTAGTTGCTCTGGAGGATAAACTACATTCCACACTTCACTAAAGCCACCATCTTGCCCCCTATAAGTCAAGTTATAGGTTTTTAAATTCTGTGATATCCTGCTGTAGGTCACTATAAGGGGCCATGATAATATCTGTCTCCAATCTTCCAAAAGCTGAAAGACATACCTAGGCTCATGGTTTCTCACAGAAAACCTTTATTAGAATAAATTAAGACATTACCAAGGAAACAAACTGAATTTTTAAAGACCTGAGTCCCTGATAAGAAAAGACAGTTACACCTCTTTTTTCTAATCCTTTCAGAATGCCAGAAATGGACTGTCTTTTATAAAGGAGATTTATTTACAAATTTACAATTTGGATAAAGGCAGCTGGCTTTCTTCTGACTTTCTATGTCATATGGGAAGGCCCAGAGCATCCCAGCATCTGGGTTCAAATGCATTTCCCTGGGGAGATTCTGTTCTGCATCTCCAAATGTCTGGGCTTAGCTATTGAGCTTTCTTTTGACCTCTCTCTTTTAAGCCTCCCAGCTAATTAAATGAAATGCCACTTATTGTGGAAGGCATGCCCCTTAGCTGATGGCAGATGTAATCAGCCATAGATGAATTTCACGTGTTTATGATTTACGTTCACAGCAAAAGAACAACAGGGCACCATCACCTGGCCAAGCTGCCACCTGAACCTAACTACTACAGCCCCAGTCCCTTTGATGAGTTATGCCATTTGTAAATATTGGCAGGGTGTATGTAAGTTAGGTTTTTCCCCCAAGTTTTGGTGTGAGGAGCAGAGGAGGCAGTAGATGACCTTCTTCACCAACTTGGGTTATCAGCTAGAGGGAAGTCACTAGATGCCATCATCCTACCACCTGCATATAAATAACCTGTGCAATTGTCAAAGTGCTTCTACAAAAGAAATGTGTTGAAAAACTCAGGATTTTCCCTACTGTACTTCCTTGGATTGTTCTGTCACATTGTCATGATATGACAAGCTTTCCCCTTTGTTCTTTAAATGCCTGTGGAAATGTATTTTATTTGACCAGTTTTCTTATTGTTTTTCTAAGCAGCCTTGATGGTGACTGAGAGCCTTAGGCATAAGCAGAGTAAAAATCCATAATGATTTTTGGGTTTGGGAGTTCTTTCGGGAGAAGACTGTAAAATATTGGCAATTACAGTATAGTGTAATAAATACTAGGGTAGAGGAGCATGTGTAATATGCTATGCTTGTAAATTTTGTTGAGGCTTTTTTTGATCTTGGAGCTCTAGGGAAGTTCTGTCCAGAACTTTCTATCGTGAATGTTTATATCTGAACCGCCATATGGTAGCCACTAGTCACATATAACTGTTGGCCACTTGAGATATGGCTAGTGCAACTGAGGAATTGAAATTTAGTTTCTATTTAATTTGAATGAATTTATTAAATTTCAGCAGCCCCATGTGCTATTGGGTTCCATATTGGAGAGTGCGATTCTAGGATGTCAGTCATGTGCAGACATTCTTGTAACCCGTAATTGCATCTCATTTCATGGGAGACGTGAAGGGCATGCACGTGCGTAGCATACTCTTCCCCACAGCACCACCTAAGTCATAAATAAGTAACTTCTAGATAAGCACATATGCTTCCCTTCAGGCCAGCTAACTCACAGACATATTTCAGTTCTTAATTTAGATGCTACTTCCTTTAGGAGATGGTCCCACAGACAAGTAATCTCATAGCAATCTGTATTTACCCCAATTTGGCCTTGAAATTGCATATTTATTTTTATCTTTCCCACTAAACTGTATGCTCCTTGAAGAAAAGGACTGTTTTTTGTTTCATTCACTATTTTATACTCAGTGTAGACAACAGTGACTATCAGAAAGGTGTTTGAAACAATATTACTTGAACAAATAATTTTCCCCATGGTTTATTCATAGGATCATAAATTGTCCAAATCAAAATGGACTTTTGTTATTGTAGCAGATGTTACTATTGTCTGCCCCAAATCATTTTTTCTTTCTTCCTCCTGTCTGGCAAAATTCAGTGACACTCATGCCTCTACATTTGACTCAGTAGATGATGACCCTCTCCTTAGATCTTTGATTAAATCCTGATTGTTATAAATAAATCATGGCTTGATGGTTGGCTTGCCAATAATTAATATGAAGATGGACATGTGACCCAATTCTGAGCAGTAAGCCATGAAGGATTTCCTCTGGAAGTGGTCCTGAGAAAGGTTTGCACTTGAAAAGGGACATAGGGTAGCACATCCTATGCTTATTGGCATTTCTATGTCTGGATTTGCTGTAGCTGTTTTGGAAATAGTTGGGGAGTTGAGCTGAGAATAGGAGAAATGGGAAGCATATAGAGTCCTTGATGTCGAGCTGCTTAATCAGCCAACCATGAATTCTCACCAGTCTACACATCTTACTGTGGGAGATAATGAATTTTCTTCTTTTAAGCTGGTTGCTAGAAGGATTTGCAAAGAATTACATTAGATGCCATTCAAACTGAGTTAATTATTACATAATTCAATCTCTTTGTTCGTTATTTATTTCTGCATTACAATATTACCACAAACTGAGTGAATTAAAACAGCACACATTTATTATTTCACAATTTCTGTAGGTCAGGAGTCCAAGAATGGCTTAATTGGGTCCTCTGCAAGCCTCCAGTTATGGGTTTTGCCAAGGCTGGGTTCTCATCTGCAGCTCAACTGGGGAAGAATCTAATTCCAAAAGCTCATGTAGTTATTGGCATTATTCAGTTCCTTGCAGATGCTAGATAAATGCTTCAGTTTCTTAATGGCTATTGGCTACAGGCTACCTTCAGCTCCTTACCACATGGCCCTCTCCACATGGCAGCTCACAGCATTGCAACTTTCTTCTTCAAAGTTAGCAAGGCAAGGGCGTCTCCAGGCAAGATGGATGTTACAGTCTTATACCACATAGTCCCTCCCATGTAGTCACATATATCCTGTTACATTTGTCATATCCTGTTGGCTAAAAGTTAGTCATGGGTCCTTCCCTTACTCAGTCAAGGCAGGGGTAACATAAAGTGTGAATACCAGAAAGTGAAGATTACAAAGACCCCCTTTCATCCTGTTCACTGTGTTCTGCACTCTGGCTCCCAACGACTCATCGCACCCTCACGTAAGGCTCCCAAGAGTCTCATCCCATTACAGCATCAGCTCAAACTCTGTAATTTCATCATCTAAATCAAGTACATGTATGGTTGAGTCACCATGGGAGTACTTCTCTTGATCTGTCAATCTGCAAAACCAAAAGGACAGGTAATCTGTCACTCCACATCCTAATTTGTAGTGGTGAGGCAAATATAGTATAATAGCTTGTAGACGTCCCTTTTCAAAAATAGGAACAGTGGAGAGTACACGAAGTCACTGGCCCTTAGCAATTATGAAATTCAGTTGGATGAACGTTGGGAGTTTCTTGACTAGGTTTCAAGGCCAAGGAATAATTCTCCCTGAGCTCTTGCTTCTTATCTTTGGGTCATCCTTCCTTTTTTTACAAAAGTAGCACATGGATACAGCTGGATAGTTTTACTGGTCTGCTTACTGCTCATAAAACTTTGGGGGTCTGACCATTTCCTTTTACTTTGCATCCTCTTTGAACCTTTCAGTCTAAGTTGGCAATGTTTTTACTGAAATATATATTTTTTTCAATTCTTTGTGGCTCTCCTGTGAATTTCTCTATTAAGGGTCTTAACGGAGGGTTAACTGCATAAGAGAACAACCACAGATTTTTTTCAAAATAAGGCCTTTTCTATCTTGGGGCTCCTATGGAGATGATTGAGGAAATACTTGTTTGAGCTTCCTGGAGGCCCTGAGGTTCATTGAGAAGTTCTGTGAGATAGACACTTAATCTCTTGAAATAGAAATATCACTCTAATTCTTTGATTTTTCTGGTATTTTTAACTATAGATTATACAGTCATACCCTCAGCTTTTTCTCTAGTCTACGACTTACTGCTCTGCCACACACTTGGAAGCCATTTCCTAATCTTAGCATCTTTTGATTTATGGAGTGAATGAAAATTTGCAAAAATAATCATGTTCTGGTTCCTTTTATTTAGTAGTTCTTTCTTCAGCTATCGTTCTCCTTTAGTATTTTATCATATGTAGCAAGAAGAAATCAAGCAGTATCTTCAACACTTTGTAAGTCTTCTTACCCATATAACCAAATTAATCACTTTTAAGTTCTACTCTCCACATAACTGCAAGAAGTGATTCCTTTAAGCTTTCTGCCACTACATAACAAGGAGCCCCCCATTTCCAGTTTCCAATAACACGTCCTGCATTTCCTGAGATTTCACTGGCATCACCGTCTAAGGGCATATTTCTAGCAACAATTTGTCCAGGTGATTTAACTCTTCTCTGTCAGGTTCCTCCCCATTCTTCCAATCTTTGCCCACTGCCCAATTCTAAGGCCATGTCACATTTTTTCTATTTGTTACAGCAATGCCCTATTTCCAGGTACCAAAGTCTGGGTTGGTGATCTATTGCTGTGAAAAATATTGCCACAACTTTGGAAGCCTAAAACAGTAAACATATCCTATTCCGTAGTTTCTGTGAGCCAGGAGTCTGGGCATGGTTTAGGTGGGTCTCTGCAAAGCTACAAAGAGGACATTGTCCAATGCTGGTTCTTACCTGGAGCCTGAGGGGGGAAGAATGTGAGTGCAAACTCACGTGGTTGTTGGCAGCATTCAGTTTTCTGCATTCTACCAGAAATCTTCATTTGCCTACTGGTGGTTACCAGAAGCTGCTCTCAGCTACTCACTTTGTGGCCTTCTCCATGTGGGAGCGCCAGCATCTCAACTTGCCTCTTTAGAAGCATCAAGACAGAAACTCCTCCCCTCAAGATGTTTCTTACAGTCTTTTGTAATTCAGTCATGTGTATCTTGTCACCTTTATTATATTCTGTTTGTTAGAAGAAAGTCTCACGTCCTGCTCACACTCAGGGAGAGGATCACAGAAGGAAGTGATCATGGGGGCCACCTTAGAGTGTGCTTGCCACAACCTCCCCCTTTTAAGGTGAAGAAATAGACCTAGAAGGATTATTTGGCTTTGCAAAGATATAGCTGCTTGGTAGAAAAACTAGGAGTAGACTCTCAACTTTAAAAAATTTTGTCTTTGTGCTTAAGCCATAAACTAGCTCTGTAAAATAATCCATGTTTTTTTTTAATCTCTCCAAGCCTCAGTTTTCTAATTTTTAAGATAAGAGTAACAACATTTATCTTTAAGAATTTCACATGGTGACGTATGTGAGTGCCTATCATGGTTGCTGCAGATATGAGATGTAAGGATATTAATTTCTTTATGCTTTCTTCCCTTTTCTACTGTCTTATATAGTCTCTTTTCTGTACCTCTTTAGTGGGGAGGATTAGAATTTTTAGGTTGTTGTATTTCATTTTTAAGGTTTGAAGTGTAATCTTTTAGGCTGAAAAGGAGGATAAGCAGTTTTTTTAACCATCTCAAGAGTAGAAGCTTAGGACAGAAGTCAAATAGGGATTCCTTATTTAAACTATGTTAACATAACTGTATTTTGCTTTGGCCACAATCTCTGAACTTAAAGTCAAAGCAATTATATTGCAGAACCAATCTCTGGGAACTTTGTCTCTAGCATTTTATTTTTTGTTTCTCTAAATCAAGGTCAGCTCGCTGCACTTGAGGACATTTTGTGATGCCATTTGACCATCATAAATAGTATACCAATAACTGCTCAAAAGGGTGGCTTCAAGCTGGAGGGTTAATGAAAATTCCTAAAGTGCTGCTGTTATGCTGTGATTCTTGATATGAAATTTAGAAATTTCCATGGGTTCAAGATAAGTTCACTTCATAAAAGTCTGCATGAAAATTCTCATTCCTCCTCTCTGACCCATGCTGAATTGTTTTATAGCAGGAGGTCAGCAGGGTCTGCATTCTCTCTAAGACTTTGGGGATGAGAGCCTTTATGCACTCATGAACTGTCATGTGTGATATGAAAGTAATGTCTTGTGATAGACTTTGACAGAGTTAAGAGCCAGACTGTTGTCCCTTTATTTATTAAGTTAGGGTCCTAAGGGAGAGATGTATATTAAAAACGTTTCAGTAATACTCATGGACGGTTCTCCTTGGTTCTTAGTTCCATGGTGCCATTCTAGCTTTTATTGCAAATCTGAATTGCTGCAGCTAAAATGACTTTGCAGTCTATGTCTTGTTATTATAATAAAAATAGCTAACCTTTATTCAGAGCTCACTGTATTCCCAGACAAGCTTTGTTCTAAGTGCTTTAAAATATGTTAAATCACTTAATAGTCTCAAATACCTTTTGGCACAGAAATTACAATTCTATAGGGTATATATATTTTTATGCAGATACAGATAAACTATATGCCACTAACTTGAGTATGCTATTTATTTTGTCAAGAAATGCAAAATATCATTCATGATATTGGAGGGTGGAAGGAAATCTGTTCTGCTTATCTAACTTGTCTAACATAACATCTGAAGTTTAATATACCCTGTTTTTTGCCAAAGCCAGAGATCAGGGAATTCAGTCTTACAGTTTATTATGGAAACATTCCCTGGCTTTCAAGGGTGGTAAGGACCATCTCTCACTTCTTTTTATTTCCTGCAATGTTTTGCTCATAAAAATTGTTCACTAGATGTCAAAATAAGATTTAATATAAGCATGCCTTATAAATTATAAGTGATGTAGCAGTTATATTATTATGTTATACATTTTCTGTTATGGACAAATATGTTCTACAGAAGTAAAAGAAGAAACACTTCTAAGGTTTACATGAACATAATAATTAAAATAAGTGTGTAATGTTCAATCCAAATGGCTGATCACTCTTTATCAATAATTAATATGATATAAAAAATTCTTATCATCGTGACTGTGTTTTTAGAGAATATAAACAGTTTGTATTGGCACCAATGACACTGTGTTTTCTTTCCTCAGCTGATTTTTATCACAGGAAAGGCATCTACCCATGGCTCTGTATCACACACACAGTACCATCTATTTTTATTAGGTTACCAGTTACTAGAGCAAGGTTTCAGTTCCTCCTAAAGTGTAAAACAGGATCATATGCTACTGATTTCAACTCCAGAAAGCTATAAAATTTTATATAGTGTCTGGGTAATCATGTTTTAATGGAGGTTCCCAACTAATCAGTCATTTTTGGGGTAGAAAAAAAAAGCCTCCATATAAATATTCTGGACTCGTCTATTTTTTTGAAAAAAAAAAGTTGCTTAAAGATGAGTCATTTTTTGGATAACAGTTTATGACTGACTCCTTAACTACCTAGTGTTTTTTCATCAAGGCCAATACCTTTTGATGTAATAGGCTGCTAAATTACACATGGGTTAAAGCATCCTAGCCATGTAAAAACTAAAATCCACTGTGAGAAATTCTTTCAAGGAAATAATACATGTGTTTCTTGGAGAAGAACTATTAAAAGAGACTACTACTCAGCATAACTGTACATGCAACAGTATCTTTATATATTCTTTATGCTCCTGTCTGATAAAACAATTGGGTAACATTGAGCAATGAATTTACTTGGAAATTTTTATTTCTCCAACCTGCATGATATTAGAAACATAGAAATGGGTGTGATTCTTTTCATATCTTCTTCATAGCCAATTGACAGTTGACATTTTAATTGAACAGATAAGTTCATAAGTAGCTTGGATGGGAACATATGGTGACATTTCCAGTTATGGATCCCAACTGTAGCAGTAGAATGTCTCCTTGAGTTTTTCAAATTAACCAACACAATACAGAACTTACTTTATGCCCATTTCTTATAATGTTTGAAAGAAATTGCAAAATAGTTGAAAGTGTGTAATACAACAAATAAAAATAATTTGTTGCAATAGACATTCACAAAAATATGCTATATGTATTGTGGCATATGTATTGTGGGAGAGATTTGCTGTTTTTCTAAGCCTTATACCTGCTTTACTTCTATCTCAGATGCCTGAATCAAATCAGTATATCCCAGGAGAAATTATCAGGGCAGAGTACGCTCTGGATTGAAAACCCTTGGGAGAGGCCTTTCTTCTGGAAGTTTGGATTTTGTGGAGTGGGACAGCTGGGGACCAGCTTGAAATAGTTGGTCAGGAAGTCAAACATAGGCATGAGAATCTGGAGAGAATTTAATTCTGAATTTCTAGTGTGTAGTTTCAATTGTTAATGTATCGTTCTATATTGGTGTATGATTTTGTGTGTAAAATTTTTTTAAGAAACAGTTTGAGGAGGGCCCTCTTAAACCTTGAGCTAGTTTTATTTGTCTCCATATGAAGCACCATGGTAATTTCATTAGCCAAATTCCTACCTCCCAAAATTTCTGCTAGCCAGATGAAGTTTTCAAATTCATTTACTTGTCAATATTTCTAACTCTTTTGGAAATTAAAGTTTCTGTTCTCAGGAGTTCAAAGTCAAGTAATAAGCTTGCTTTTTATTTATTTATTTATTTATTTATTTATTTATTTATTTATTTATTTATTTATTTATTTTTATTTATCACGTCTTAGTTCAATTCTGAATTGTTTGCCAGTATTTCATGGCTATTATTTCCCGAGTTCCAAGTTTATGGGGAGCTCTGGAATACTTTAAAATACAGATTTCCAGGAAGTTAATGATTTACAAAATGAAGGGAAAAAAAGAGAAGAGTGATAAGAGTAAGGGCAAAAATGCCTGTAGAGAGCAAATAGGCCAAGAAATAAGTGAATAAGGAATAAATGAAGGAAAAAAAGGATAGGAGAAAGTAAGTATACAGTGTATTAGTTAGGGTTCTCTAAGGAAGCAGAATCAAAGGAGATGTCTGCAAATATGAGATTTTATGAAAGTGTCCCACACAACTTTGGGAATGCACATGTCCAAATTCTGTAGAGCAGCCTGCAAGGTGGCAACTCCGATGAAGGTTTTTAATGAATTCTCCTCAAGAGACTGCCTGGCGGAAGTAGAAACGAAAATTCTCTCTTCTGACTGCTGAAGTCATCACTTCTCTTTTTTTTTTTCTTTTCTTTTTTTACATGGGCAGGCACCAGGAACCGAACCCAGGTCCTCTGGCATGGCAGGCGAGCATTCTTGCCTGCTGAGCCACTGTGGCCCTCCCACTTCTCTTTTTTAAAGACCTCAACTGATTGGATTAAATTCTCTCATTGCTGAAGACACTCTCCTTAGTTGATCATAGATGTAATTAGTCATAGGTGCAATTAACTTGCTGATGATTTAAGTCCACGAAATGTCCTTGCTGTAACAGTTAGGTCAGTGCTTGCTTGACCAGGCAACTGGGTACCATTACCTGGCCAAATTGACACATAAGCCTAACCATCACAATGGGTGAATATGTTTTCATTTGCAGTTTTATGTATGCAGTTTTGTGTGTGTGTATGTATATATATATATGTATATATACACATATATACATATATATATATATACACACACACACACACACTTATATATAATGTATATATGTGTGTATATATATATATATAATGCATATAATAGACTATATGTAATAAATATATATCTGGATAGAAGTTTTAAAGACCGAGGTAGATTTTAGAGTATTAATTAGAAACCACTCAAACCAGTCAAAACAAAGAGCTCATAATTGCCACTAAAAACATTTCAGAGTAGAAATTCAGATTGGAAAAATAAAAAAAAACATTTTTCTTGCATGGGTCCTTCTGTTAATTAAAATAAGGTGTACTCCAGTCAATCGTGTACTTTATCCTATTATACATAAATGAAATGTGTGTTCCAGGTTTTTTCTTTGAAGTATATTTTAATTCGCATATCTCTATGTTATATTTTGTTTAGAGCTAATACCTATAACTGTAAATATGCAGGGCATGTTTGTTTAGCGTTTAATAATTAATAAAATGAAAAAAATGATGAATGTTTAACTGATGTCAGCAAATATATTAGAAATTTGGCCTTAAAATGAACATTTCTTTGATTTAAACCAATATTTATCACTTTTATTTTCTTGAGGTCCTCCCATGGACAAGTCTCTAATTACTAATTAATGCTTTAACATTTCTAAATAATATTTCAGCCTAAAACATACAAATATAATTAGAATAATAAGATCATTTAAGGTTAAGGTTTAACTTTGGCATTGTCTAATAATAATAATACTGTTAAAAAAGATAGCATATTCAGTTAAGGTGTGACCCACCTCAATCAGGATGGGTCTTAAAAAAAAAAAAAGATAGCATATATTGTTTATTACCTAATTTCTCCACATATATGCACTGGGAGGGTAAGTCCATGGTCTATGGTAGCTATTTTAGGCAGATACAAAAATATGACCAAAATGCATTAATAAGCATTTGTGGGTGGAAGTTTTGCCATAGTTTATATACCATGGAATCAATGTTCATTGGCAGCTGCTAAATTTACCTCAGGAAACGGCTGAGAATTTTCTCCCCACCCTTTATAACTTCTGAAATTCATTTTTTTTTTAAATGTGTCTGATGCAACATCACAAAGTTTAGTTTGAAACTTCATGCCATTTATAGTTTGAAGTTTAGCATTGGAATAGGTTGGAAAACAGAATTTTCATTATAAAATGAAATCTGTTTTCTCCCATGCTGAAATTAGTCTTGCTTCTGGTTTGTGGGCTAACGTCTAAGTGGTAAAAATGATCTGAGGTATAGTCTTTAATTTGAGAAATATGTAGATCTTTTAAATAAAACCCTACTGGAAAGTTCTTTAAATAGGCTTAGATATAAGTTTTTTTGTATTTGAAATTCATTAAAATAGATATTTCAAACTCCCTGCCAGAAAAATGAGAATAAAATTAGGGTGTCTGTCCAAACCTTAAACTCACTGGATCCAAGAATAGGTTTGTTTATAATGTCGTGAAATTAATAGTAGGGTGTAGTGGTCACCTTTGATATCAGAGGGCAGGGGAAAAAATGGGTTTGGGAAGGAGAAAGTAATATATCTTGTCTTCTTCCTTATGTAAATTAAAAAAAAAACATTTAATTCTTTTAGTTTGGCTTGGTGATGGAAGGTTATTTCAATCAACGTTTATTATCTGCCTACTTTATGCAGAGTAGAAAAGCAATAAAAGGTACAATAAAAATGGTTTCCTGACTTCCTAGAATTTCCATAGATTTGGAGATTGATATGCTCATACCAACAAACGATTATATCGTCTAATGTTTTTGCATTTCACAATGCAACATTTCTTGGAATGGACATAAAAATAGTCAAAAACTATTCTGAAGAGAAAAGAGAGGGAACAAAAGCAAAGAGTGCTTGAAAACGGATCCATAATGTTGAACATTTGAGAGCAGATGACATGGTCTTCCCGTCTTAATGTTATTCCAAAGGAAACTGGAAGCTCAGAGTGTTAAAGGCTCATAAAATCTACCCTCAGAAAGGGGATTTCAATATAATGAAATTAATTAGAAGCTGGTAAAGTTTCTAAGACTTTCAGAGAATCTTTAGGAAGTTTTAGTGTTGATAGAAGAAAGGGCTTCAGTTTAATTTTCAGAATAATGATGGAAAATGTGATCATAGTAAATTTATTCTTTCTGGCAGTCTTTGGTGTTATGGGATCTAATTCCACAAATTTTTTTACTTTTTCTAAACTTGGTATTTACAGTGAACCTTTGCACATTTTAATTTTAAATTCAAACAAGATTGCCAAAACTTTGAAATCAAGTAGTTTACCAAATCCTCCTCAGTTTTTCTCAATATGGTTTTTCTCTGCTCAATCTTTTAGAGTATTTCATGCTTATAGATGTCCTTTAAAGGAGGTCTCTCCATCTTTGTATGTCGAAGCATATGTGTGTATATTATCTCTTTAGAATAAATGAATGCATTCTATATCTTATATCTTTTTACACTTTTTAATAATTTGTGTCCTAGAAATAGCAAATATATTTTTGTATACCTGAGAACCTGGGAATTTCTTTTGACAGAGAAATAAAAAATATTGCATAATGAACACTTCTAAGTGATTCTGACATATTTATTCGGAAATAAACCAGCTTCATAGGGTTGGGTATATCCAGATATTCTTTCAGATTGCAAAACATCTCAAGCTATTTTGTAAAATATTTGAATTTCGGGAGAAACCATAGTATATTTTTCCAAAAGGCATTGCTCCTTCCGCTTTAAACTTATTGCTTTTTGAGGGAAATTGAATCATGTGTTTGTGACTCATTTACACTTAATTCATCAAAATAATGTTTGCTAAGAGTTATTTAGTATTCAAGTGTCTTCTTGATCTATGTGGGCATTTTTTTTTAACATTTTAAAAGCAATATCAATTTTTTTGTGTGTTTTTTTAAACATTTTGTATTATGAAATACAACATAGATACAAAAAAGCAATACATTTCAAGGTACATTATAACAAGTAATTATAGGACAAATTTCAGAGTTTGGTATGGGTTACAGTTCCACTATTTTAGGTTTTTCCTTCTGGCTGCTCCAAGGCACTAGAGTTGAAAAGAAACATCAACATAATGATTCAGCAGTTGTCCTCATTTGTTAAATCCTATCTTCTCTGTTAAAACGCCTCCTCCTTTGATCCTTCCAATCTTTAGGAGTATTTTGGGCTGTACCCTTTCTAACTTTGCATGCTGAAAAGGGGTCTCGGTCACATGGGTTAGGGGGATGGAGCTAGTTGTCCTGGAGAGACTGGCCCTTCTGGGTTTCAGGACTTGCGGGGCGAGGACCATCTGGAGGTTGTAGGTGTCTGGAAAGTAATCTCAGCGCAAAATCTTTTGTAGCATCTCAGGTAAAGCCCTAGGTGTTCTTTAGGGTTCACAGGAGTGTTGTTGGTTGGTTGGAGATTGGCGAACTGTGGTAACTGGTAATATCTAGCTAAAGCTTGCATAAGAGCAGCCTCCAGAGTAGCCTCTCGACTCAATTTGAACTCTCTTAGCCACAGATATCTTATTTTGTTACATTTCTTTTCCCCGTTTTGGTCCTAAAGCCATTGTTAATCCCACAGTGCCAGGGCCAGGCTCATCCCTGAGGGTTATGTTACATGTTGACAGGGAGACTTCTGCTCCCAAATGTCATGTCCCATGGCGGTGGAGGGTAGTGATTTTATTTGCAGATTTGGGCAGGAGAGAGAGAGAGAGAGAGAGAGAGAGAGAGAGAGAGAGAGAGAGAGAGAGAGAGAGAGAGAGCCAGCCATATAGTTCCATATTTTTTCTCCTGTCCCTCAAGGGATTTTGCCAGTACTTTTTTTTAATCATCACATAGTTGTGTATTCTTTACCATGATCATTTTTAGAACATTTGTATCACTCCAGAAAAAGAAATAAAAAGAAAAAAAAGAGCTCATACATCCCATACCACTACCTCTCCCTCTCATTGATGCATAGTATTTCAATTTACTCAATTTTTACCCTGTACCACTCCCTATTATTTATTTATTTTTTTATCCTTTTTTTTCACTCATCTGTCCATACCCTGGATAAAAGGACTATCAGACACAAGATTTTCTATGCGGGGTTTTTTGAAAGTTTTTTTTTTCTTTTCTGGGTAGAACCAGGAAGTTGAATTTGACCAAACCACTTGAGGCTGTTGTTTGTTTGTTTTCAATTTTCCAAAACATGGAACAATTCCCTAGATTCAAAGCAGCAAGGTATTTACTCTCTCTTATTGAGCAATTACTTTCCTAAACCTGGGATTACAGGAGAAATTGATCACTACTAAGAAGTGAACTTTCTAGTATTGCTAAAACAATTAGGTTACTATAGCATAACTAGAACTTGATGTGTTTCATGACAGTGATGGAAGAATGTAGTGGCAGGGATTGGCCATTTGGGAGTAATATTTCCTTTACTTTTCATAGACAAATTAAAACTTCTAGTAGAGTATTAAAAGAACTAGGCCATTTTTAAAAAGAGATTTGATAAGGCAATGTGGACATAAACTCCTCCTAGAGTTTTCAAAACTCAGAGGACACAGAAGACACAATGTTGTTCTGGGAACATGCTCTAGGGAAAGACAAGTGCTTGTAAAATACTTGATTGAGACAATGAAGGCTAGCTATGTAGTTCTTTAGTTCATAAGTAGTTTCACCCTTAAGATTTTTATAACATTGGGAAATTGTGGGAAGGCACAATGTGAAAAAATGATAACTTTTGTGATACCAAAAGACAAATTTTTACTGGTGTTACCCAAGATGAATGATGGGAAAGTGTTACCAAGAAGAGGATAACTTCTAAAATCAAAGAGGTAGGGAGGAATTAGCTTGTTCAGTTCCTTATGAGTCATGATAAGGAGTTTGGATTTTGTTTCAAGTGCTGTGGAAAACTATTTGTGGATTCTAGGTAGGGAGTGAAATAATTTAACTTATGCTTCATAGGTTGCTGTGCTGCTCTCTGGGAAATGGATTCCAGAAAGAAAATGATAGAAAAAGCTAGACTAGTTAGGAGACACCTGGAGTACTCCAGAAGAAGAGATGATGGCAATTTGGCCTTTGGGGGTAGCAGTTAAGAGAGAGAAAAATGAACAGATTCCTATTATATTTTGAAGATAGAATCCACATAACTTGCTGATAGGTTGATTGCATAGTGGGGAATCAGTCCCCACCTGAAAAATCAGATGACTCATTCTCTGGGTTTAGCAACTCTGAGTATGGTAATGGGAGGAAGAGGTGTGGATATGGGGATCCAGACATTTGTTTTGTCTTTGCTGCACTCCTGTGTGGCCTTCTAAGATGCCCATTTAGAGATCTACTTGTAAATGTCAATCAAGTATAAATAGCCACAATATGTAATAGTCATTCTTAATAAATAGAGTTGCTGCTTACAGAGGATCTTAGAAAGAGTTCCTTACATGTATGGGCTTCAGAGTGGATGCTCAGGAATGTTTTAATAAAAATTAGGACAGTTGAAGTGGGAAGCATGCATAATCCTGAGTCATTTCTTTAAGACACATCTACTTTATGACCTTCCTAAATCTAAGAGAGGAGGAATTAGAATTATCAACCCATTGTTTATTATTTGTAGTGCTCGAATAAACTATTTTATACTTTAATTGTTTAATGCTTTTCTATAATTTATTCAAAAATACCATATTCAGTTGATCCTTTTGTTATGATCATGAAGTCTTTGGGCAGTAACTGAAGATAAATCCTTCCTTTAACACTGCCACACACAAGATGGATTCATTACAATGGTGTTTGTTTCTAAAAGAGTATACAAATTTTTTTACATGAAGTCTATATTTTAATATATAATCTGTTACATCATATATCTATTTCTGACCTCCTTCCAACTGTCTCTAAGTCCTGTTGTATATTCTTAACTAATGAGTGCTTTCCTAGGATTTTCTGAGATAAATGTATTTTGAACAAGTCTTGTTCATTCTGTTGTGGTCTCTTTCTGCTATTTATTTGTGCTCTGACAAACAACTTTAACTCATAAAACTTCATAAAAGTGATAGTGCTGGGCCTGCTGCAATGAGATTAACATTATAACTGTTAAAATGAAAATCTCTTGATAACATGCGGTGCTTTCAAAACATGGCCCATTATACAAAGGGAAAGTTCAACAGGAAATAAGGGATTGTAGAAGTTCTCTGACATCACTGAAGTACTCATGTACATCCTTACGGTCTGGGAGGATTTGCCAACCATTATATGAACTTTGGCTGAGAGAATATATGGTAGACACTGTGCATCCCTTTAGGAGGCATATCATGACACTTTACAGACTGGGTCCCATTCCAAGAACATGCCTTCATATAAAATGCATACATATTCCTTCTGTACTAAATGAACCCCAAATGACTACTGAGGTAGGATATTATACCCTCTCATAGAATGAGGCTGAAAGTATTTTTGAATGTATGCCTTGCCTCATGTTACACTTATCCAAGAATTTTAATATCCTGAAGCAACAGTGGCTAACCTTATTTTTCCTGCATCATGACCCACAAGTAGAATATTATTCACTTGTGTAATGCTTTCTGATGTAAAATTCTCAATGTGTAATCTGAAACACCCCTACTTTTTTCCTGTTATATATATAAGAATGCAAGTGTATGGTAATAAAATAATGTCATAGGATTCCCTTGTCAGTGTTCTAGTTCATATTAAGGCAAATAATCACAGAGTTTGATTCTTTATTAATAATTAATTACATTGAGTTCATCTTGCAGTTAATGGTTTTGATGAGTGGTTCTAAGATTCTAAATACAGCAAATTTAAACACTTTAATGATCTGTGTACGACATCTCTACTCAGAAACCAATTTTAAGGCTGAATATCCCACCATCCACTCTTTTTCTGAAGCAGGCCTGTAATGCAGGTAGATGTTTCAGCTTGAGGTATGGGAATTTCAGTTTACCCGGGCAGATTTTTATTTGCCATTGATACACAAAATTTAATGCTGAAGTAAATTTTTAGTGTTAACCAACTTTCCCTTATTCTTAGAACTTAAAAAGAATAAAAACAGAACTTTCTTTAGAGAGTTTTTAAAAGCCTTTGTGGCTAAGATGTATGCTATTTTATCATGTCTCAGTCCAGGTTTCTAATAAATCTCTTTTTTTCTACATCTATGCCTCAATTTAACTTTTCAGTTTTATTACAGATAATGTGTTTTTTTTTAAACTGCCTCAGTTTCAGTTTGGGAAGTAGATAGGTGACAAACTCAATGATTTATTTATTATTTTATAAGTAATAAATAATTTTACTATGAGACATAATTGTTGGATATTTGAATATAGTATCTTATATGCATGTCAAAATTTATAGACTTTTTACTCTAGGCTCTTATTTCCTTATTTCCTGAAGGGACCTTATCATTGGAAGGAATAATTATCCTTGTTGAGTATTTAAAGCATTTTTTTTTTTACATGTTACCTGTTTGAAATAGAGGAGTAATCAGTTAGGGGAGATATTCTGTATAATTTATGGAATAGGGAACTGAGGCTTAGAGAAGTTAAGTAATTTGACCAAGTGATTTACGCAGAGATAGAACTCAAATTCCAGGACTCCTGGCTCCAGATTCAGGACTCTTTCTATTACACCGTGTTGCAGAGTTCACCAGTGGACACACTTCAGTGAGTATCTCGGTACTCTTAGGTAAATCTGAAAGATCAAAGAAAGTCAGGGATTATTGTCAAATAATCCAGATATTTTCCTCAGTCTTCTCTTTCATCCAAATGAATTTGAACCATAAAAATTTAATTTTGAAACAACTTAGTTGAATCATAATGTTTTCTAGGTGTTAGGTTTAGATTTCCAAAGAAAAGAAAAGCCTATTCCCCAGAAGTCTCTTGGCCAATATTTGTCTTCTAATCAGAAGTTCTACCAGCATTTGAAGAGGCAGCTCTTCATGGGAATGTTTTGCATTCACAGTGGGAAGGAGCTTGAGGCTAGGTCCTGGCCAGGGGAAAGAGGCTACTGTGACTCAGTAGCTCCTGCTGCCTGCAGTTCAGGAACACGTGTGTGTATGTGTGTTAGAATGAGGGGTGCGGGTTTCATATTTTCTCTTTTTGAATAAATACGAGCCATCTCATTCCAAACTATTATCTATAATAAATGTAAATTCCAGGGTTTAGAAGTTATTTTGGACACTCAAATTCACTTTGTAATTTACTGGTATTCTCTAAAGCAGTAGTTCCATACCTCTCTTCCATGGTTCTTTTTTTTTGGAGGGGTGTCCACAGTCTGGAAATCAAACCCGGATCTCCCGCATCAAAGGTGAGCATTCTACCACTGAACCACCTGTGCACCCCCATGGTTCTTTTAAAATTTGTTTTTGTTATATATTTAATGCAATTCATGGTAAAAGATAAATTAAAAAAATGAAACAGTGTAGAAAATTATAGAGTAATTATATAAAAATCCCTCTTCCCAAATCCCTTTCTCTCTATATATAATCATTTAAATCGTTTCCTTTTAATACGAAACATGCCTGTAATTATCCAAGAATATGTGTCTATTTGTTTTTTTTAACTCTGGAGATTTAATATGCATACTACTCTGCAATATGCTTATTTCACTGAACAATATGTTACTTTATCATCATACATTACACACTTAAATCCCCCACTCTTTTCAAGAACAGCAGGGTAGTTTACTATATAGAGGTATGTAGCTTACTGCAACAGTCCTCAGATGTTTATATCGTTTTTAATGGCAACAGGAGGAATGTGTGTGTGGTGGTGGTGAGATATCGCATACAATGCTGTAATTAACATTTCTGAACCTGGATCTATCTTTTCAGCCTTGCAATAGTATATCTACGCAATTTTCTTATTTGGAATCTCAGTATCAAAAGTGGGTGTGTTTTTAATTTTGATAATTGTGGTTAAATTGCTCTCCAAGATGTTGTACCATAATACATTCCTACCAATAAGAGCATGTGACTATCCACCCCGTCATTCAGAGTGACATTAAAAATATTTGCAATTCAATAGGTTTAAAGTGGGAATCTTTTGGTTGTTTACATTATGCATTTCTTTAATCCTGAGTAAGTTTAAGCATATGTCTTTTCTGCTCATTTGCTCTGCTTCTTTTGCTGTAAATTGCCTTGTCAGTTCATTAGATTTTCAGTTATTGGTGGTCATTTCTGCTTATTTATAAGGACTTTTGGAGTATGTGGTATTTTGCATATGTGTTGCAATTTTTTCTTGGTGGTCATTTACCAAAATTTGTTTGTAGTCTTTCTCACCATATAGAATGTAGCTTTTTTCATATTGTCAAATTTGTCAGCTTTTCCTTAATGATATCTTTTGGATTGTGCACCATGCTTAGAAAGGTATATCAGTTTCCAAAATTATATTTTAAAATTAACCCCTATTTTCTTCAAGTACTTTTTGGTATAACTTTTTTCATGCCATTATTTGGAATCTTATCCTGATGAGCTGTGGAGAAATCCTTTCATAAATTAGCATAATTTTCTTAGTTAAAAAAAAAATAGATTCAATCCTTGGAGTCTGCCCATGCCAAAAAAAAAAGCCAGCTCGAAGGCTTGTATCACTTGGTAAATTTGGAAACAGGGGTCACAGATGTTGGAGATAATAATCAGATTTTAGAGCTAGAATATGCTTTAAAGATCATCTAGTAAAATGTTTTCATTTTCCAGATGGGACATGGAAATGAGTGGGAAGAATGCCCGAGGAGTAAAATGTCTCACTTAAGACCCCACAGTGTCAGGTTCCAGAAGAAACAGTTCTTCTTTCCAGACTTCTGATGCTACTCCCTTACTACACTCATTTTTACCATCCATTTATGAGCAAATATTGTTCAGGACATCACATGATTCTAGTTGGATGCATTTATTGATTGTCCTATTTAACTGAAGGGGATAAACTTTACTTCGATTTTTAAAGTCTTTAAGAGGAGAGAAGCGATCTAGTACATCTCGGGTGTCCGATTGCACATATTTTACTTCTCACCCAGATTCAGAATATTGCCAGTAGATATAAAAATATCCCTGAATGTGAAATAATTCTGGTTTCTCCCTTGGCTTTATTTAAACCCTAGTCAGAAAGTTGAGGAAAGGAGAGTCAAGAGTCAGTAACCCAGTCTACTGACTTCGGTAACATCCTGGCATCCTAAATGAGTAGTGTGCTTCGAGCACGACCCAGCAGTGTCACTGGAGTACAGAGTGAGCAAAGAGATGCTTAGGACAAAATTGGTATAGAATGAAATGAAAAATTTGGAACTAAATTTTCTATGCCACAGACATCCTCACAGATATTCTCGTTTTGTTCTTATACATATAGTTGGTATAACTGTTGACTTCATGGTCCATATAGAGAAGCCCAGGAAAAGACTGAGTCTGTACTTTTGGGGAGTACCCTTCCTTCACAGAGACTAAAGCTACAAAGAGAAATCTTTCTGAAATAGCTTCTATGGGACTCAGTATTTAATTTCACAGTGCTGAATGCAAATAATTCTTAACAGTGATTATTGTTTTAAGGAAACCATATTGCCCGCCCTCCCTTTCTCACTACACAGTAGTATATCAGGCAGTTAAAAAAAAAATGACGATGGGTATAAATAGTAATCTAATTATAGTCTGAAGAGATTTACAGCTCTAATTATGACTGCTGTTAAATTTCAAAGGGACTGACATAAGCAATCAACACATCCCATACAAGAATCCATCTTGCTATTATAAAAGCTACCTGCCAATTGTTTGTCAGTTGAATGACATGCAACACTGCACACATTATCTCCAGAATTAGTGATACCGACAGTTTTGCCATATTTAATGTATATAGGCAGCATAATGCAAAGGCATGGAGCCTAGGAATTACTCGATTAGAGACTGCTGCATTGCTAGTATATGCATTTTTTTTGTTTGTTTCATCACGTATGTTGTCTGTTCTTCTCATAAGAGTTTCTGTATTTGGCTCAATCAACTGCATATTTATAGAACATTTTTACAGTAAAAGTTAACCATTCTAGAAATACACAGATAATGCATGTATCCATGCACACAAACTCTTTGTCAGGCATCTAGACAATATATATATGTATACACACACACACACACACACATATATATAGTTTGCATATATAGTTTTTTCTTGTTTTTTTCTCTTATTTTTTGTTTTTTTTCTTTTTATAGTATCTTTTTATATATAACATTTACTTAGTATTTGCTATGTATCAGGTTAGAAATTTTGTAATAGTTATTTCACATGAGACTCGTAATAATTCTTTACCATATGTATTATTATATCAGAAATCTTTAGGGATGGGGCCGACATCTTTTTTAGAAAGCTTGCTGATAACTCCTGCTGGTGGGAAAAACTGGTCAAACCATATCTCAGGTCCTCCCTTCATCAGCTTCCATAGCTGGGTGCACTGAGCTTCACAACCTTCGTTCTCAGCCTTGCTGTGGATCCCAGAACAGTCTGGAGAGGATGTATTTAGTTCGCTCCATGTCATCTACCAAAGGAACTGTCCTGTGCTTGGATCTGGAATTGGGTGCCCCAATACAAACTATCCAGCCTCTGGTGCTGTTCTCTTTGTTCCCAGCTCCCAGTCCTGCCTACTTGTTAGGGTTCCTCCTTGCCTGTCCTTTCTCCTGAGATGGTAGTTACGCTAATAAATTATAGCCTGAGTTGGTAAGAGGCACTGCTCTCCTTTGTCCAGACCCAGGATGACAACTTCTTACTAGTGTGTTTCTTAAGTACCACTCACCAATAAGCATATACTTATTTCTAATACTTTCTACCCACTCTTTAGAAACTGCTGCTTCCTCTTGGTAATCCTCGTTCTGAGTATTAGTGAATCAAAGTTTGTATCATTATTGACGTTTGGACCCTTTGCACCAGTGTGAGCATTCCAGGTGGTAAAAGAATGAAATACTCCTTACCAGTTGGTAAATAAATTGCTACTGGTACCAGCACCCCTACCGCCACTCCTCACTTCTCGCTGTCACCCCTGCCCCTCTCTGAGTACTCTTGAACATGCATATTATTCAGCAGCCAAGCAGTGGTCCCCATGGCACATCAGAAGACGTATAGGACTCGCTCCTGCTGTAGCTACTGTTCATTCTGATGGGTTGGTAGTTGCACTGCCGTGCTGTATCCGTCAACATTTTGAAAATCACTCCTAACTTTCACCTGCCTTTATGCCTTTAGCCTAGGCAAATTAGCAGCCCTATATTTCGGGCTACAGGACAGGTTTTCTGCCAATTACTTACTACTTTTACTTCTTACATTCTCCATGTTGCCATGAGAAATAGGCCTACCTTTTAAACAATCCCTACCCCATGCAGCAATGGACAAAGCCCCTTTTCAGTCAATATCAATAATATTAAAAGGGGTTGAACTAGTAAAATGAGGGAATTGTAGAGCAGGGGTTTGCCAATCCTAGTGCAGCTTAACTAGATTTTAGGTCAAGGCAGTTTGGTCACGTTCCTGATTCAGTGACATTGAAAAGACATGATTACAGTAAGATGACTACATTCATGCCAGCTTTCTTGAGATAGCGCATCACAAAGGAGAGCAGGAATTATTTTCTTATGTATTCTAATGGCATTTATTTTGCCATAGCGTAACGAACCGTACATAAATCCTGTTTTATAAATGGTATGTTGTGCCTTAAATCTAGCCTTATATCATTCTGTCAGACATTAGCAATAGCAAACTGTTTTATTGATTGATTCATTATTCTCCATGCCCTACTAAAAGCATTATTACCAAATTTATTATGAAAAATTTCCCTGAAAGTGAATTAGTTTATACTGAAATAACAGTAAAGGTATTTTTGCAAATTAAAGTTGTTTCTGAGCCATTGCTATGTCTTCCTTATCACCCAAGAATTCCCATACCATTGATCTTATATTATATGACTGCATAAAAGATGCTTGGTTATAATTAATGGATTTAGTGTGATTGCATGAGTTGACTTTTAAAATATTATCTGGTATCTTTCAGAAGTCTTTGCAACCAAAGTCTGTATGGCTTCAAATTTCTTGTCTTTCCCTTCATGCCCATTCATCCTTTTTTGTGGATGCTGTATGGCGGGGATCACATTTCATTCTTTTCCCACATGAGTATCTCCTTATTGTAGCGCCATTTGTTGAATTTTTGTTTGATTGGGTTTTTTGTTTGCATCCTTGCTTGTTTGTTTGGGAAGTGCATGGGCCAGGAATTGAACCTAAGTCTCCCACTTGGCAGGCGAGAATTCTACTACTGAGCTACCCTTGCACCCCCATCCTTACTTTATAAAGTCTAACAAGACCTTTATGAAATCCAATAATTGAATTTACTTTGTGAGGACTCAACTCAAAGATTATGTCAAAATGACATCATTGAAACAGAGGCTGAATTAAGCCTACCTCTTTATTGCATATTTGACTTTTGTCTTCTTGGCAGCTGTTATGGGCTGAATTGTGTCCCCTAAAAAATCATGTTAAATCCTACTCCCAATCCTGTGAATGTGACCTTTTTTTGAAATAGAATCTTTGGAGATGTGAGGAGGTGAGATGAGGTCAACCCATATAAGAATGGGGCTTAATCCGATATGACTGGTATCCTTATAAGAAGAGGAAATTTGAACACAGATATGAAAGACAGAGGGAAAAAGGCTATGTGAGTACAGAGGACATAGACATTTGAGTGATGCGTCTGTGAGTCAAGGAACACCAAGGGTTGTCAGCAAACCCCAAAAGCCAGGAAGAGGCAAAGAAAGATTTTCTTCTGCAGTTTTCAACTGCAGCTTGGCCCTGCTGAGACCTTGATTCTGGACTTGTAGCCTTTAGAACTGAGAGACAATAAATTTCTGTTGTGTTAGGCCAAACAGTTTGGGGAACTTTTGTTATGGCAGTCCTAGGAAACCGATACAACAACAACAAAATTGGTTGTCTGATTTCAAATCATTTAAAAAGGTAGTTCTTGCTTTAGATTTTGTCTGTTTCTTTAGGAGTCCACAGACAATATTCTGGGCTAAAAACATATCACAGTTGCTGTTTTATGGTTTCCTGGTCAGGATTATTGTCACTGTGCCTTCTGAACTCTAGGCTAATCACCATGAATTCAAAAGTCTGAGCTTTCCTGTTTGTAAAATTTTGACCTAACTTTTCCTCTCTTTGGCAGCATGATCTCAGGACTCTTTTCATTTGGTTCAGTCTAAGCACATTAATTATAGGCCTTTTGTGTTATTATCTGTTCTGGGAGAATTAGATAAGGACAGAAATTTGATCTCTCTGTCACAAGGCATGGAGCTCCCTTTTATCTTGTTAAGGATTAGGCAGTGACCCTCTGATGATAGGGTAAGTCCAAGTATAGATTGAATGAGTCTTCATTGTACCAATTTGATTTCAACTCTGTACCACTGTGCCAGTTCGAAAATATTATGTACCCCAGAAAAGCCATAGTTTAATCCTGATCCAATCTTGTGGGAGCAGCCATTTCTTTTAATCTGGATTCAATACTGTAGGGCCGAAACTTCCGATTAAATTATCTCCACAGACATGTGACATGCCACTTGTGGGTGTGGTCTTTGATTTGATGGAGATGTGACTCTATCCACTCAGAGTGGGGCTTGCTTAGTTTCCTGGAGTCCTTTAAAAGAGGAAATATTCTAGAGAGAGCTCAGAGCTGACCCAGAGAGAAAGCTGACAGAAACTTCAAAGCAGAGCTGACTCAGATGCCGGCACTTAGTGAATAGAGATACAGATGTCTGAAGATGCTTGGAACCCAGCAGATGTCACCCTAAAATGTTAAGCAAGCCAGAACCTGGAGAGAGCCAAGGGAAGCCGAGAGATGAAAAGCAGCCCCAGAGAAACAAAATGAGGAACCCGCACAGGAAGAAGGGCTGAAAGCAACAGAGTCCAGAAGCCAGGGACCTGCAAGGGACTAGTGTGCCTTCACAACTGACAGAGGTGTTCCAGATGCGTTGGCCTTTCTTGAATAAAGATATCTTTTCCTGGATGCCTTAGTTTGGACATTTTCATAGGCTTAGAACTGTAAACTTACAATATTAAATTCCCTTTTTAATATTTAATATTTAATATCTTGCAATCCAGCAACTTACAAACTGATACAGCCACTAAAGAGAAAAGCCTCCCAAAGTGATGACCTTGGCAGACCTCTTTTACCTCACTTATTCTGTTAATTTTCTAGAAAAGCTTATTCCCATACTTCTTTCCCTCCAGTGAAAGGATGGGAGACAAATACATTATGATTCTCTTTAGTTCGTACTGTGGCATTGAAGCTGCTATTTAACCTGAATAAGCTTTTTTCATCAAGTTTAAGGTTTAGAAAGGAAGATCAGTTAGACTGTTGAACTTGCACTTATACACCTAAAAACAGCTTGTTTTGAAATCTGTGGAACTGTAAATAGGAGGGAATGATTTTCTCACAATGGGCTTAAAGAAGAAAATACTAAATCTAAGTCAATAGAATTCACTGGAGAACACTTTACACTAAATAGAAAAGTTGAGGCATTGGGCAATAAGATGAAAAGAAGTAACTTTAGAATTCTAAATCCATAAGAATACCCTGCTGTGATAGAAAGCCCCAATAGAGTTGAAAATAAAATTGAACCTGTATTAGAGCCAAATTTTGTACGTTTTTTAGACATTTATAAAATTTCTAGGCCATATGCTAAAAGACTGATTATGGGTTGTCTTGCACTTTAATTGGGTTTTAAAGGTACCTTTCTGACAAAGACCAAGTCATTAATAATAGTCCAATGAATGAAAAATTTCACACTGGAGGCAGTCAGTATATTCTTGGACAAAGTCTACATGACTCATCTTAAGAGAAAAAGACCTAGACATTTGAAAAAAATGCTCTACTATTAAAAGAATAAGGCAATTTTTGTTCTGTTTAGGATCTAAGTTAATTTTTAAGTATACCTAAGGTATAAAATTGTTAATATCTTTAGTATTTTTAAAAATCTTATTTTTTATATGCTTGGTGTGAATTGGTAAAAAATGATCTCATAAAAGAAAATATATTCTAAGGTCGTTGATGCCAATCAAACCTGATTCTATAAAAATTATTTGCCTTTCACCCCTATCAGTTCTTGTCCTGAATGAATATGTGTTTCTTAGCTTAAGTTCCCTGAGAAACAAATTTGCAGATTTGTACGTTTATTAGCGAGTGGTCTTAAAACTCCAGTTGTGGGGGATTGAAGGAAGCAGCAAGGAATAGAACTCTCATACATCATAATAGAGCCCTTGCCTAGTTCTTTGAGAAGCTCTGGATTTGGGATCACCCTTCAGAGATCCCAAATTGAGGTATGAGGATAGGCCTTTGTATCTTGCATCAACCAGTCACTGGATATGGGCCGTAACCTTGGATGAGGCAGCCCTCTTATCTGAAGGCAGTGCCACAGGAGAGACTCAGATGTGACCCATCGGGACCTAATACTCCAGCAGCTTTGGTCCTGCAGAACATTTTCCCAACAGTCACAGCTGGTAGTCTTCCATATACTCAGTGGGATGGAGCATTATTCCTAATTGTGAAATAGGATACCTTTGGAATACTAAAGGGCCTACTGGATATTTTACTTCCTTCTTCACAGTGGGAAGTGCAATAGGCAATAATTTGTCCTTTATTTTGGCTTGTTGCAGATTACAGAGTCCATAAAGCTTAGCTAATGTCTTGGGGACTGAAATCTTCTCAGGTTTTATCTCCAACCTTCAAGCACGTGGGCCTTACCAAGTCTCCAGTGTATTTGCAGACTCGTACTCATTTTGTTAAATTTGCAAGATTCCATCACTATAGGGGAGCTATATATTTTCTGTGAAATGTCCAAAAGATTATATTAGAGATCAGCAAGAATGGGCTGAAATCTGACTCATGACCTGTTTCTTTAAGGTCTATAAGTTAAAATGTTTTTTTATTTTTTATTTTTTTTAAAGAGATACATATAGGTCTATGTTATAATAGAAGTGAGTTAATATAGCTCTGGGGTCATACTATAAATGTATACTCATGTCCAGCCAACGTGGATATATGCTGCTTCTGGTCTTCTTTCCTAAGAGATGGGAAAGAAAGAGAATGTATTCACCAAGTCAGTGGCTTCAGACCATGTCTCTGCGTCTGTTTTAATATGCTCTAGCCAAGCCATTTTAATTTGGGCTACTAGTTGTTTGAATTTGTGGTAATCTGCTGTATTCTCCATGATCTGTTTTTTTGTTGAGGCAAGACTGGTGAGTAAATGAACATAGATGAGGACCCATTCCTCTGCATTCCTTAGGTTTTTAAAGGTGGCACCAATTTCTGCTATTCCCCTAGGATGCAATATTACTTTTAATATACTCTCTACATCTAGGAAGTGGAACAGTTTCAGAACCTTCCACTTGGCCTTCTCCATTGTCATTGATTATTCATATAATAATGAAGCAGTTCATTAGTGGAAGAAACATACCAAGTATGGTCATTCCAATTATGCATTTAGGGGACAGCCTGAATGACCCCTTGATGAGCCTGTGAAACCAAGTGGATCTACTATGAGCAGGATTTGGGCCAGGATTTTACTTACTACCTGGTCTTCATATACCCTCACTCAAGGGATGTTGATGTTTCATGTCTCTAGGCATCAGTGCTAATTAAACCTTGTGCTTACAAGTCCTTGAAATGTTTGGTAATTTCCCTTTTCCAAGAGCACCAACACACACAGTTAATCTTCCTGGAATTCCTTGTGAAGGGTTTGGAGGAATCAGTACCAACTGGTGCATTGTTGCTATGTCCTTCCTCCTGAAACCAGGTCTATTCTTCATTTGGGATATAGGTACTGAGACTGGGTCAAGTCTGAAATGGGGCTGTGCTGGTTTGAAAGGATGTATGTCCCCTGGAAAAGCCCTGTTTTAATCAAAATCCCATTTCATAAAGGTAGAATAATCCCTATTCAATACTGTATGTATGAAATTGTAATCAGATCATCTCCTTGGAGATATGATTTAATCAAGAGTGGTTGTTAAGCTGGATTAGATGACAACATATCTCCAACCATTTGGGTGAGTCTTGAGAAGTTTCTGGAGTCCTATAAGAGAGGAAACATTTTGGAGAATGAAGGAGATTCGGAAAGAGCAGAGAATGTAGAAGCACCATGAAGCAGAGAGTCCATGAGCCAGTGACCTTTGGAGATGAAAAAGGAAAACGCCTCCCAGGGAGCTTCATGAAACTGGAAGCCAGGAGAAAAAGCTAACAGATGATGCCATGTTCGCCATGTGCCCTTCCAGCTGAGAGAGAAGCCCTGACTGTGTTCTCCATGTGCCTTCTCACTTTAGAGAGAAACCCTGAACTTCATCGGCCTTCTTGAATCAAAGTATCTTTTCCTGGATGCTTTAGATTGGACATTTCCATGGACTTGTTTTAATTGGCACAGCTTGGCCTTAGAACTGTAAACTTGCAACTTATTAAATTCCCCTTTTTAAAAGCCGTTCTGTTTCTGGTATATTGCATCCCAGCAGCTAGCAAACTAGAACAGGGGCAAAGAAGATGTTGAACTTTTGTTTAGCAGCTACCCTCAGCCTCCTGATCATCATCCTTGATTTATTTTTATTCTAAAGATTGAGCACCATTCTCATGGATTGCCTTTTTCTTTTGCCCCTAGTACCATGAAGTTCTTTTCATCGTTTCCATAGTGCTCAGTGAATTAAACTTGGCTACCTCTCTGATCTTGCTACTCATGATAATGAGTGCCACTTGGTTTTGAGAATTGTGTTATAATCTGGCCTCTTTAATTTCAGGGTCCTATCATCCCCAATATAATCAGGGGGCCAGTTCAAGCACGGCTTCTTTTTCCATTAGCCCTGACTTACAGAAGACAGACATCACTGAACTTCCCAATGATATGCATTGCTCTCACCAGTGCATTTTTCTTTGCTTTGGTAAATGGAGTCTACTCCAGGCTGTCCTATGGAACACAGACAACTGCTGATGATATGGTCTTTCACAGTGTATCTAGTCTAGCTTTCCAAGTTCTCTGCACTTTGTGATTTTTTTTCCTCCACTATTTGACAAAGCAGGGAAATGGCCTGGGAATCTTGACCTTCTTGTGTGACTGACATAAGTAGGGATTAACATCATGATGGTCCCAAGGCAGATGATAATGGGAAAATTGTGAACGTTTGGGGAGAGGAAAAAGTGTGACGTTCTTGACAGGTACACACAGACACCTGGTGTTCCCACTAAAAAGAGCTGTGGTCCGTAGAAGGGAGGACAAGCTTTTGATTGTCATTATAACGTCTTTCTTTTCTATATGTTGAATTCAGAGCAAAAGTAGGTCATAATGGCATTGCAGAGACAAAGTGATGAAACTCTGGTCCTTATCCTCTCTGTTCCCATAAAACTGTACATCATTACTTGGTTAATCATTCTAAACCTCTGATTTCATCACACTGTTTTCTTGCTCTAAGCTTTCATTTATATCTTCTACCTGTATGAGATTCCTAGTTTCTTAACTTGGCATTTAAATGTCTCATAACTACTTTTAATTTCTTGCTCTTTTGATTTATTCATTCCCCAGTTAACCTATATTTATTGAGCATCTCAAGGTCATCTGCTTAGCAATGTCCATATTCAACCTTAATTCCCATTTGCCATGTAACCTAACATATTCACAGGTTCTGGTGATTAGGATGTGGACATCTTGTCCACTACTCAGTTTACCAGGTGTCCTCACAGACATAGGGCATTGATATCATAACTTGGATGTGTCCACGTGTCCAGGTTTCTGAAGATTTATCATTGTGCTGCTCATAAGACAACCTTGATGCCTTCACATCTAGAGGTCAGGTGCACATTAAATGATTACCCTTCAACCAGAATTTATTCACAATTATTGTGGATCAAATATCATTAGGGAATGAAATATTCAATATCTAATCTTGCAGGTCTTTGGGAAACCTACAATACTATCATAAAGCTTATGACATTTGCTATAGGTAGAACTTAATAGACTTGAGCAGAAGGAATGTTTTGGAGAAATATTCCCAAGGGAGAAAATTATAAACTTGGCAGTGAAACAGATTGTGTTTTAGTTTACTTACTGGAAGCAATTCATTCTTTCTTAATCAAAACATAATAATAATTCTGCTTAGATAAATAGAGCTGAGTTTTTATTTGAAATTATGAATGCTACCATTTTACAGATAACATCACACATTATGTAATTTACCCCATTTGTCCAAACTTCAGTGCATACTATACAAATTTCAGAGAGGGGTCTGTATACAGCTGGCTCCATTGCTCTTGAGCCCTTTGTCCCCAAGGGGAAAAAGTTTAAATAAAAGGAAAAGAAAGCACATTGAAACACTTAGGTCGGAAAAACTGATAATGCAAGAGATATTAGAAGGCAGACAGTTGTTGGCATTTTTTTAATTAAATGAAATTACTCCCCAAAGACAAAGATGGTTGAAGTGTTCTTCTATAAAACCGAAATTGACTGTCTTAACATGAAGAAGGAAATCAAGTTGAAAATTTTCTAAGTGTACTGTATACAGATTTAGCTAGAATCTATTTTTAAAATAATGCTATCTCTTCAATATAGAAACTGTTTAAAACGACTTGGAAATTCTATGGCTAGTTTATCTAAGGAGATCTAAACAATGCAGTACTTTCCTAATATATGTACTTGTTAAGAACGGGAAAGCTTTCCTCCTATCTGTGATTTTTATCATGCCAGAAAATATAAAGTCATATACACACATAAAATTTTCACTACAACTTTATTTCCTTTGGCTTTTTTCCTTACAGACTTTTTCCCTCATCATTTATTTCCAAAATTCCTTTACAAGATCATTTTTCCAATCCACATTAAAAAGTTAACTGTACAAATATCTTTTTATTTTTCTTGCTTACTGCTTTATCTGTTCATAATATGCTCATTGAATGTTGGGAAAATATGTTTAATTGCAGATTTTTTTTTTTTTAGAACATGTGCAGTCATTTAGCATTTAAAATGAATCTGTGCTTTTGGAAAATATATATTAGCATTTCCAAAATTATTTACCGTTATTTCACCTTTAAAAGCGTGGGTGAAATGGAGAAAGGATGGCATTATGGGATTGAAATGCCGACTTAAAATTTGTAAGGAAACCATCTGTATCTCAATTTGTTGTTTTGATGTATTCATTTTTACCAACTCAGACACAGTTTGACCTATTCTTCTTGCCCCTGGCCACAGCTCTAGATTTCATAAAGCCACTTGTAATCTTAGCACATTGTTCTTATTTCTTACAGCATTTTCAATTTTAACATTTTTGAGAGCAAATTCTTTTCCCTGTGCTATTGAATCTAGTCCTGGAAAGAATGGAGACATCATGTTTACCACCTGGATTTTGTTTCTTAACAGCAGGCCCATAAAATTGTAGAGTTGGAGGATGCCTTAAGAATTTGTAGAGTTTTGGAAGATTACTGAGACTGAACCTCAGTCCTTACTTACCCTGCTTTGGGAAGACAAGGGGCTATTTTAAACATGTGTTCCAACATGACTTTGCCCAAAATATATATACTTGTAAGGTAAACACGGAACATTTGCAAATGTTGGCCACACACTAAATCACAAAGGGCATCTTGGCAACTTTCAGTGATGACATACCATATGATCTCATTGTGTAAACTTCATGAAAGAGATTTCTAGTCATCTTCTGCCTTACTTCACTGTGTGAGCTATATTGCAAAGATCGTGTTTCTTGTGTCTGAAGATCATCGAAGTTGTTAAAAGACGTACATCAAAGGATTAAAAGTATGATAGTGGGTAGTTTAGTGGAGAAACCTGATGCAGGGAGACCCAGTTAAGACAGTGAATCAACCCAGTTCCAGCCGAAAAGGATTCATACCAGGTATTATGTGAGAAGGGTAGGTTAGTAGAATAGTGGAAGAATTGTGGACCTTGAATCACACGCACTTCTTTTTGACTTGGAGCTTCACTAATAGCTTACTAAATCTTTCTGAGCCCCATTTACCTGAAGTGTAGAATAGGGATAACCATTCTTACCTAGTGTGGTTGTTATGAGGATCAGAGAAGATATATGTAAACACCTCTGTTCTTCCTGGCATGTAACTCCCGCTCACCAAATGTTGGAGTGATGATCATAGAGATGAAGAGTTAGGGGCCTATGCATGAGTCTTGTGTGTGAAAAAAAAAAGAAAAATGCTTGTTAATCGACTGTTTTTGAGGCACAAAAGAGTACAGACAATTGCAAGAGCTGCAGGAACCCAATAGTTGAATAAAAACTGAACACAAATATATTGTCTACATCATGTCAAACATCTACATGCTTGTTAATATCTAGATAATTAATTGATTTTTTTCAGGTTTTCTTTATACATTCGGAGTCATGTTAGTAGTCCACAATCTATGAAACAGCCTGCCAATTTTATGAGTCTAATTTTGACCACACATAATAATTTCTATGGAATATGGAAATAAATATACCTCTAAAATTTAAAATCTGTCAAAGTATTATTTAATGTTTCACCATTTTCAAATTGTATTTAGTGTACAAATCAGCTTTTTATAATTGGCACATGTGCTGTTCCTTGAATTCAGTGTGAATTATCTAAATTTAACTTGCATCATGATTAATAAGACAGAGCTTTATCTGAAGTCCAATATCTACATTTTAAGAAAATAATAACAAAATTATAAATATTTGAAAATACTAGTCACTTTTTAAATAAAAAAATGAATTAAAGATCTTGATCATTTTAATCATTTTCTTATTGAAAAACCTTTATGATTTATCTGATTTGCAAAAAAATGTTTTATTTATCATTGAAAACCACTAGAGGAAAAATTAAGAATTATAAACACAGAATGCAAAATATATAAGAAATGCAATGAAGATACATTTTAATATTGTGTATTGCTTATTCCAGTGGAGGCACCAAAAGAAGATGGAAAGTGAACTAACAAATCAGATAAGCAGGTAAGAGAGAAAGGAAGATACAGGAAAAGTATGTGAACCAACAAAAATATGAAACAAACAGAGCTTTATACCCTTCATTGTGGGTTGAATTGTGTTCCCCTAAAGGATACATTGGCTAACCCACATTACCTGTGAATATGACCTCATTTGGAAATAGGGTCTTTGCATATGTAATTAAGTTGAGATGAAATTTTCTTGGATTAGAGTTGGGCTCTAATTCCAGTGATTGGTGTCCTGTAAAGAGAGAGATATTGAGGGTCAGACAGACAGACAGACAACAAAAGAAAGCCATGCGACGATGGAAACAGAGATTGGAGTGCTGCAACTGCAAGCAAAGGAATGCCAACTATTACTGGCCATCACCAGACTCTAGGAAGGAACCTCCCAAGAGCCTGCAAAGGGAGTATGGCCCTGCTGACACCTTGATTCAGGGTGTCTGACCTTAAGAATTGTGAGTGATTAGAAGTTCACTATTTTAAGCCACATAGCAGTTATTTGTTACAGCAGCCCTAGAAAACTGATAGACCCTTATTTAAAGAGGGAAGCAAAGACTCACTTTGGTATGTCCCTTTTAATGTGATGTTGGTTGACCATTGTATACTTTCTTCCCCGCTTTAAAATATCTTCTTATCTGAACTTACTATTATGTTTTCTGAGAAATAAGAAGGGATGATGTCCTTTCTCCATTTCATGAAATTCCAAATTGCCTCTTTTTAAATTGCATTGCTTTTGTTCTGTTCTCCAAAGTGTTTCCTCTTTTTAGTATCTCCACGTGTCTTTCTCCCAGACGCGTAAATTATGAAATCCATTGCTGCCCCAGAAGGTGCCATCTATGATAAGTTTTACTGTCTTTTCACTACAAAAGTGTCTTTAATGAGCATAACATATCTTCTACTTTAATTTGCTTGACTTTGTTAGCCAACTAATCTAGCTTGGGGTGACCTACATCCAGCTTAACCTAGAACAGACCCGTTTTGTATGTGTTGCTCTGGGGTAATTATAAATAATACCTCCTTTCACTCAATGATAAATTATATTGTTACTTTACCTATACTGCCACTTGTAAAAATATTTTTTTTCTAAAATAAATTAAAAAGAAGCACTCTGTAATACTTTAATACTATACCCTTTATTTCTCTCCCTCATAAAAGCCCATGGACATTTTTATTAATGAACTGAATTTTGTGATTTGAATGGACAAATATGTTTGTTCTGAGAAGGCGTCACATATGCGTGTACCATCTTAGATGTGTAGTCAAGTGTGAGGATCAGACTGTGGTTTATGAATTGATAAAAAGGTGCTATGCTGGGAAGGGTGGAAGGCAGAAAGTTGTGTAACACTATTGGAAAGCACAGAAATAGCTTTCGAAGGAAAACGTACCAACTGGTCTGTACTTGACCTGTGCTACTGCTAATTGAGAAAAGGAAGCAATTTCTAAATTTGACTGAGTTCAAACTAGGGCAGAGAAGTTATAAACCAGTGAGCAGAGGGAAATGATGGTTGAGGTGTAGGATGCCAGAAAGACCTATAGGATAAAGGAAAGAGTATGTTGGACCTGGCCTTAGATAAAGAGTTTGACTGCACTGGGTAAAATAATCAGGATTCTTTATATATGTCCTCTGAGATATCATGACGCGTTTAAAAAATTCTTGGCAGTGTTCCAGCTAAATACAGAAATCTGTTCAACACAGGCTCTCAGATTTCAGCAGGGGATTTGCTGTCAAATATTTCGGTTCTGATTCATGGCAGATTTTCACATCATTTATAGGAAACTTTCAGATTAACTCAGAGACCATACATGTACAGGGAGTTGAAAAGCATGTTTTCAAATCTTAAAAGGGAAAATACTCATTTTCAAATCCCCTCTGTTAATTACACATAAAAAATCAGACTGTGTACTCTTGCATTCCAACAGAGGTCTTCAGTTCCTCTTATTTGGAATCCAGTTTATATATAATGGTTTATTTCACTTGTGAAAAAAATAAACAACCCAAATACATAAAATCTTGCAGATGATTTTCAATAATTGGACTTCTTAATAATGTATTTGCATTGTCTAAAATCATGCTCCAAAAGCACCATTGCTCCATCTTAGCCTTCATTTTTATTTTTCTTAGTAGGTTCTGATGGACAGGCTACACTTGCAGTCAAACTTCTGCCTTCGAAAGTTGTCAGTTCTGATCTGGAATATCCTTACTGAAGATTCATTTGTCTTGTCAGAGTTCAAAAGGGTGCCAGAGTTTTATCCCCTGCCCCTCCCCTTTCTCTGTCTTTCAAAACAATTCTGCAGTGCTACTTGGATTTTGACCTTGACTTTTGAGCATACATATGCTGGTGGAGTGAGGCTTCTTCTGCTTACCTTCCCAATGGAAGAAGCTGGGACTGGAAGGGATGGGAAAATGAAACTTGAAGGTATTAATTTTTAAACTCCCAAACCAGTTGTTGTACCTGTCACTTTAGGCTTCTGAATTTCATTACTGTTGACAGAGATGAACGACACATCCTAATTGAGGGTTTGCACCTGCAGCTCGACAGCAGTGGCTTCTTTGTTGGCACTAGCTTAAGGCTCCTTTCCTAGTGTCTGGTGTTTTGAGAGGTAGCAACAGTCTCCATGGAATATGTTGTTGGAAGAGGGAAGTCTGAAGAGTTAAGGAAACGAATGCAACTGCAAGCCAGCGTCCAAAAAAATCTCTCTCCCTTTCTTGATTTTTGTCTCCCTTTCCTCCTGTTCTTTCTGAAATCCCCTTATCTCTAATACACTGAGATTGTTCCATGCTTATAAACCCCATGTAATATAGAGAAGAGAGTGATTAAGATCAGAGGAAGAAAAGAGAGAAAAGATTGATTATGTAAGAAAGACTAAGATAGCAAATATTTGAGACCATATAAATGAAATCCTACAATTTTTATATTATTTCTCTGAGATCCTAGCCTGTTCACATATTACTACCTTTCAGTTTTTGTTAAGAAGCAAATAGCTTGAGTCAGTATCATGCCCATATGTATAGTTGTATGAATATAAAATTTATTCACCTAAATGAACCTGGCTGATTTATCTGTTATCACTTTAACAAAAACTATTCTCAAATTGATCAAAAGGATTCACATGACTATATCTTTCACATTTCTTATAAATAAATGCCTACAGCACTTAGCAATGCCATATAGAACAAATATATGTATAACTAGCCATATTTGATATACAGTGGGCAATCAATAACCACTTCTTAATTCTCTGTAATAAGTGAGATTGTTTATACAATCCATGGGTAAAAGTCAGATTTATTTATATACCTTAACATATTTTATTTGAAGACTTGCTATAATTTTTAAAACAAAAGAGTTTAACGTATGAATTAGTAAATGTAATTATTTGGCTTTTTTTTGGCTTTTAAAAAGGGGAATTTAATAAGTTGCTAGTTCAAAGTTCTAAGGCCGAGAAGATGTCCCAATAAAAACAAATCTGTAGAAACGTCCGATCAAAGTATTCATCCAAGGGAAGATAACTTGGTTCAAGAAGGCCGATGAAGTTCAGGATTTCTCTCTCAAGTGAGAAGGCACATTGCGAACACAGTCAGTGCTTCTTTGTCTCTCAGCTGGAAGGGCACATGGCAAACACTGCGTCATCTGCTAGCTTTCTCTCCTAGCTTCCGGTTTCATGAAGCTCCCCCAGGAAGCATTTTCCTTCTTTATCTGCAAAGGTCGCTGGCTTGTGGGCTCTCTGCTTCTAGTGATTCTTCTGCTCTCTCTGAATGTCTCTCATTCTCTGAAATGTTTCCTCTTTTATAGAACTTCAGAAACTAATCAAGTCTTTCGTAGGACTTCAGAAACCACCCAAATGGATGGACACATGCCTCCAGCTAATCCAGCTTAACCACTCTTGATTAAATCTCATCTCCAAGGAGATGATCTAATTGCAGTTTCAAACATACAGTGTTGAATAGGGATTAGAAGAAGCAGCTGCATTTACAAAATTGGATTAGGATTAAAACATGGCGTTTCTAGGGTACCTACATCATTTCAAACCAGCACACTCCACCCTCTGGACCCTCAAAAAGACATGTTTTTCCTATATACAAAATACATTAATTCCATTACAATATCAGAAAACTTTAAAGCATTTCAGTAACAATCAAATGCAATACAGATTAAAACCAGTACAAAATCTCATCAAAGTTAAGTGCAAGCAAGTTCTGTGCTCAGGCAAATTCTGCTCTGTCTCTGGACCTTTGAAAACTCATAACAAGTTATTTGCTGCCAACATACGAAGGAGGAAGTCATGGCTTTTTTTCACGAGTTACTCTGTAGCTTTGTTTTTTGGTATTAACAATTGAGAATAGTTGAATCAGACAGATGAAGGTTTCAGACCTATTTCTACACTTACCAGTGTGATTTTGGTTAAATTATTTAACCTACAAATTAGAAAGAAAGAAAAAGGCAATTCTGTAGAAAAAATGAACAGATGTTTTGAACAGGCACCTCACAAAAGAGGCTATTTAAATGGCGTAAACTGTCAGGGAAAAGGAATGTATGATCATAATGAAATACCACTACATGGCCCATAGAATAATTATCATATATAAAACTTACCAATACTCTAATAAATTTATGGTGGATTTAATTGCTATAGCTTTTGAAAACAGTTTTCTATTATCTAATGAATCCATCTGTATCTATATAGATATGCACATGTATTTTCATATCCATATAATCCATCAATTTCAATTCTAAATATATGCCTTAGAGAAATGCACACATATATGCACCAGAAGATAAGAATAACAAAGAACAAAGTTTGTAGCAGCATTATTCAAAACAGTCCAAAAGTGAAAACAACCCTAATATCATCAATAGGAGAAAGGAAACTTATACAGCAATGAAAGTGAACTTAAGTTAAAAATGACATCAATTAATTTTATTAGCATAATGTTGAGCAAAAGTACTCAGAAATAAAGAGATAAATATTGTATGATTATAAAAAATACCTAACTGTATTGTATAGGAAAGGATATATAGTCAGTAAAACTATAAAGCAAAAACAATAAAGTGGTTAGCATAAGAGTCAAGATAGTGGTTATTTTTAAGGATAAGCAGGTGGGTTGTAACTGAGAAGGAACCTCTGGGATGCTGGTAATTTCTATTCCTTGACTTGAGGGGAGGTTACCTGTTTAGCTATATTTTATACCCTTTTTAAAAAGAACGTGTTGTTTTTCATGATGAAAGTATATCTTTAAAAACAGTAATTTTTACTCTGTGCACCTAGTTCTACTAATCCCCCATCATTAAATAAATTTATTACATCACAATTAAAACTATTTGCTATTTTTAAAATCTGATCTTGAGATATTCCTGATTTTTTAACCTCATCTCTTTAGTTATGATTCGTCTGCCAGCATCCTTACATTGAAATTATATATCTTGGGCTGGCCACAGTGGCTCAGTGGCAGAGTTCTCGCCTGCCATGCCAGAGACCCAGGTTTGATTCCTGGTGCCTGCCCATGCAAAAACAAAAAAATTGCATTTCTTAACTCAAAATTAAAAATACATATATTTTAGATTTTTTTTTTTTTGCAAAGTAAGCTTATCAGTTAGGAGAAAAAGTTTCTCTTTTTTTGTAACAGGCATGTGCCTGGTTATGACTAGCTCATGATACTTGTCCTTGGTTGGGATGATGATATTTTTTGGCATGTCTCCCAAATGATGTTTCCATATTTGCTCCGCAGTTCTCGGGTGAAAGTAAGCCATTTTCCAAGGAAGCGGTGCAGAATTTCTGAGGACCCACAATCAAAATGACTATTAAGTTATGTCCCATATGCTGTATCTTGTATACCCTGGAAAGACATTATAAGAGAATCACATTCCCCACCCCCACTTTGTATAAGCAAAATAATCTGCATTCCACCCAAGTTTTAAAATACTGAGATAGTCTGCTGATGCTTAGCATGGGGAGGTACCCACTGAATTGTTATGCAACATTTTTAATTAGCTGTTAATTGCTTCCTACCTTCAGTGTTATCAAGCCCCTGTTTTGTGCTGTACACTTTCTGCTAAGCAAATGGGAACATGATGGTTAGCAAGACAGACAATGTCATTCACTAGGAGCTAGTGATTCAATGTCCATCACTAGGAGCTAGCTAGTGATGGACAGTGATGCATAAAGAGGATGGTAAAATAATATACAAACTTATGTATTCCAATTTCAAGTTGATTGGACCCGGAGCATTGATGAATGGTTTGGTATTATGCAGGGGCCAAAAATATATACTAGTCCCTATCTCCTGTAAAATATGATAGGGGTTAAAGAATTGGTGGTAGGGAGAGTTATCTCTTGATTTTTCCTTGATCTCCTGCTGTGAGGGAGGGGGTGGTAGAAAAGTTCAAGGTCTGAACACAGTGGTAAAGGTTTAGAAACCAAAGAACTGAATAAGAAAGATGAATATGGAAACACAGAAGTACTGTCAGACTCCATTAAGTAACCAGTTTGGGCTGAAAATGATGGATTTATGGTGAACCAATACAAATAGTGTATTAGTCAAGGTTTCCCACCCCCACTCCAAAAAAAAAAAAGAAACAAAGCCAACAGGATGTATGTATATATATTAAAGAGATTTATGTTAAGGAATTGGCTCATGTGATTGTGGGGACTGGAAAGTCTGAATTCTGTACAGTGGACTAGTAGCCTGGAAATGTAAGAATTGATGTTGGAGGCTGAAGTCCAAAATCCTTAAGGGAGGCCAACAGGCTAGAAATTCAGACGAGTAGAGAGTATGGTCTTGAGGCAGAATTTCTTCTGTAAACCACAGTCCTTGTTCTTAACAGCCTTCAGCTGATTGAATGAGGTACAACCCACATTATTGGGAGTAATAACCTTCATTTAAAGCTAGCTGATTATAGATGCTAATCACATCTACAGAATACCTTCACAGCAACATCTAGTCCAGTGTGACCAAACAATTGGACACCACAACCTAGTCAATTGACACTTAAAATTAACCTTTACAGATTTGGTGTTTTTAGACCTTTGCAATAACCCACATTTAGATTTATCCCTACTGAAGTTGCTGAGTAGGTCTGAATGAAAGTCAGTTGAAGTAGAATTTAGGATATTGGCAAGAGAATTAACTTGGATTGTTGGAAAACTGTTTGATTCCATATTGAAACCTTTTGTTAAGTATGTGGTGTTAATAATTGTCAGTGATGATATCTATAAGATTTAAGAGCAACCCTCTCCAAAAGTAACTCAAACAACCAAGCATTACTTGCATGGCATTGATTTTGCTTTGTAAAATCTGCTTCATTAAGAAATCAAAAGAAAGTTATGCAACATTGGGATTTTTTGGTTTCATAGTTTATGGAAATATTTTTAAAAGCTTCAGGATTAGATAAGTTGGGATGTGGTAGCTAGAGAAAATTTGACCTTTTTAGTGATGAAATGCCTGTTTGAAAATAAGAAAGGTTTAGATTAAATGATGAATTAAGTATCATCTCATTAACTCACAGTGATATAGTTCTGTGCTAGTTTGAAGCTGTAATGTACCCCAGAAAAGCCATGTTCTTTAAATTCATTCTTGTGGGCACAGACCCATTGTGGGTGGGACCTTTTTGATTAGGTTGTTTCCATGAAGATGTGACCCACCCAGTTCAAGGTGGGTCTTAATCCCTTACTGGAATCCTTTATGAGAGAACACAGATTGCTCAGAGACTATTGGAAATGAAGAAAGAAAACACCCTTGGAGTATCTAAGAGAAAAAGAAAAACCCAGAGAAATTTTGGAGACAGCCATTGAAACTAGAAGCCAAGAGAAAGGACCAGCAGAAGTCGCTATGTGCCTTCCCAGGTGACAGCGGTACCCTGGATGCCATTGGCCTTTCCTCAGAGAAGGTATCCTCTTGCCCATGCCTTCTTATTGATGCCTTCATTTGAACATTCTCTTGGCCTTAGATTGGAAAATTTATAACCTAATAAAATCCCATTGAAAAAAACCAACCCATTTCTGGCATATTGCATTCTGGTAATTTTATCAAACTGAAATAACTCCCTACTTTTTCCTACAGAAGAGGTAGAAAAAGAAAAAAAGGGCTAGCATAATCTGTAGCTAAAAGGTTTAGCCAATAGTCCTACACATTTTCTGATCAAAGCAATATACAAGGAATTAAAATCTGAAGAAAATTAAAATAATAAACCTGGTTTCCAAGTGTTCAGCTTTTGACTATTGCTTATTGGTAGGAAACATGCTATAATTTATATTTCTTCAAGTAAAAATTAAGCACATGGGACCCAATAGCCACTTAGGATGATTATAGACTGAATCTAGCAAAATGCTATCAGTCCTTGTGACAGTGGAGAACACAAACCTGCTATTGTTAATGGAAATCTGGAAAGAACTTCTCAAATGGATAATGCAAACCTCATGGAATTGTAGTATAAGCTTCTCACTTGTTATTTGAGGTCTCAGAGTAGCGGTCACTCTGGTTCTGAAAGTTTGTGAACCTGGAGGTCAGAAAAAAACAATTTTCTTTTTAACCTGGTAGCTTTCAGCATGGGAGATGCCAGCAAATCAAAACTGGTGTATGTGCTTAAAAATTGGAAACTTTGCAACCATCAATTATTAGGCAATATTGAAAAAGGCTTCACTTCTCTTAGCCTGAATATCTTCAACTGTAAGTTAAAGAAATGGTATTCATTAATTTCTAAAGTCTTTTTAGTTCAAATATTATGTGTCTTTTGTGGATATCACATATTATCCTTCATCTGTGGCTGGTCCAGCTTTTCAGTTAAAAAGAATTACTCTGCTAATATCTTAAAAGGGTGATTTACTAGGTCAGTAGAGTGAGAAAAGTATTGATTAGAAAATATAAAACTTAGGTTTGTGTCTAGTAATTTCATCAAATATTGTTGATAACAACTTTGACATTGGTAACTTGAGAAAATTATACCCTTCCTGCTGCCAGATTAAGATGCGATAATATATATATGAAAGAACTTTGATCCAATAAGACCACGAAAGACTAAAAATCTAAGGGATTCCTGTTCTGTGAAGTTTGAACAAGTCACCATTAATCTATAGAAGCCTAGAGACTGTGCAATTCCACAGGGCTTTGAATCCAGTACTTACAGGTCCACCAGGAAAGCTGGATCCTACATAGTATATCTTTAAACCATGTATTAGCTTGTTAAGCTGCCGGAATGCAACATACCAGAAAAGGAATGGCTTTCTTAAAGGGGATTTAATTATTACAAATTTACAGTTCTAAGATTGTGAAAATGTCCAAATTAAGGCAACAATTTGAAGGTAACAAGAGGTTACCTTCACTCAAGAAATAGTGATGCCATCCAGACCACGTCTATCAGCTGCGAAGGCACATGGCTGGCATCTGCTTGTCCTTGTTCCCAGTTTCATTGCTTCCAGCTTCTAATGCCAGTGTTTTCCTCTTATCAGTATCTGTGGGCCTTTATTTAGTTCCTCCATGACACAGCTCTGGGTTCTGGCTTGCTTAGCATCTCATGGGAAGGCACATGGTTATGTCTGCTGGGTTCTGCCCATATCTAGGCATCTTCTCTCTCTGTCAGCACTCCAAACCAAGCATCTCCAAACATCTGTGTGTCTGTCAGCTCAGTAGCAACTGTTCTCCAAGCATCTACATCTAAGGTTTCTTCAAAATGTTTCCCCCTCTAAAGGACTCTGGTAAACTAATCAAGACTCACCTTGAATGGGTGGAGTTACATCTCCATCTAATCAAAAGGTCACATCCACAATTGAACACTCCACGTCTCCATGGAAATAATCTAATCAGACATTTCAACCTTACCATATTGAATCAGTATTAAAGAACGTGGTTTTTCTGGGGTACACAATAGCTTCAAACTGGCACAAACCAATGCTCCCCAAATTAGTCTTTTAATAAAAGCAGTTCCAGCTAATACCCTTGTAGGTTCATTTGGGTCACCTTTTAGGTAGATGCTAAAATTCATTCAGATGAAATAATGGGCAAGAACATTCAAGGTAGTTTTGTAAAAGAACAGTGGTGAAGGCAGTGAGAAGGGGAAGTGTTCTATATGATAGCAAAACATACTTTGAAGAAGGACATTAGAACTCTGTTATTTTGGCATAGGAACAGTCAAAAAGATCATTGGTATTCAATAGAGAATATTGAATATTTAGTTTGCTAATTTAGATTATTAGATCCAACAGAAAGACATGAAATATTCTACAATTGTGACAATTTTCTCTCCTTAAAAAAAAAAAAGAAAAAAAGTTAGAATCCTAACTAGAATTTATAGAATGTTAAAAACAAAAGCTATAACAAAAGTAGAACTAAACTTTAGGAAAATACACAAGCCTGGTGTTTGGTAAGGTATGATCTTTATCAAAATGCTGGAATGTGTTTAAATGTTCAAATAGGCAATAAAGTAAATGCAAAATCCATAAAGTAAAAAGTCTTTGAAGAAATGAAATGCTAAACCAGAAACTCTATAAACAAAGTTAAAAGATGGTTTTCAGAGTAGAAAAATTATATCATAGATAATAAAATATGGCTATCTGGAATAAAGAAAGAAATTTTAAAAACATTAAAAAATAAGGAAAGGAGAAATAAAGAAAAAAAAGGAAAGAGAGAAAAGTGGAAAGGAAAAGGAAAAAGGAAAGGAAGAAGGATGGAAGCAATAAGAAAGGAAAAGAAAGAAGAAAGAGGGAAAGAAAGAAGAGAGAAAGGATATGGACAAGTAGTTCACAGAAGAAGAAATGATAAAAAGTCCGTATATTTATTCATATATTATGTATAAGTAATTTATTAATATATTCATATTTACACAAACACATTTGCATATTATGCATATTTAAACACGAATATGCATAGAACAAAAGAGTTTACTCTTTTACCACCACTCACAGTGGTTATTTCTAGGAATGGGAAGCATGATGGACCAGTTGTTGAGAGATTCATCTTAATCTGCCAGAGTGATTGAACCCTTGAAGATAAGGGGACAAAATACAAAGTCAGGTGTTAAAAGCTAAGGGGACAAAAATGAAAATAAAAAATAAGCTAATAGCAAGCCTCAAACTTGAGAGAGACGGCATAGGTGACATCTGAGAGTTGAGTTAAAGCCGAACAAGATTTGAGTATGAAAAACAGTGTTTTTAGTGTCTGAGGCCCATTGGCTTTCCAACTTGATAACGCTTTTAGGCATAAAATAGAGACCTTAAAAAAGAGTCACCTTGGCCAGATGTGCTCTAAACTGTGTGTGGGTTAAAGCTCATGACAGGAAATATGATATTCATCAAGATAGCATTCTTGAACTCCTAGGGCAAGAGTGAAATTTCTCTGTGCTTTCTAGAAGTCTTTTAGATTTCATCGAACAGGAGTGGATTAGAGTTGAGGCAGTTTTACTTGTGTTTTTAAGCTTGCCTGGAATCAAAAAATTTTATAGGAGGGAGGGAAAAGTAGCACAGGGAAATGGCCATACATATTTTCAAATTCTATTCACAATTGACTTTGTGATATTTTACTCCTGGGAATATGAAGACAAAAAAAAGAAAATCAAGAAGAAAGGTTTTCCAATGATGTGGTTTGGCTTAATCAAGCATTTAAATAACTTCTAACATTCTATTCAGATTATGTGATTATGTGAATTAAAAATGCAATCTTATGTTAAGATAGAGTCCATTTCCATCTCTCTCTCTCTTATTTTATCAATTCAAAACAGTATTTATAGGTATTTATCTGAAAATAACATCTTTAATCATAATTTAGGCTTGCCAAAAAGCCATTTAATACATTTTATAGGTTTTGTGCTAAGGTTTAAATTTATAGGAAGGGCTCATGGTGGCCTTGTGTACACTGTTATGTTTTGCTTAAAACATAATTAGATTTCATTATGTGCCCAATAAATATTTTATTGAGGGTTTTATAGTGTCCATGTCCATATAGCTATCTTAACAGTCAAACATTTGTTGAGCTTCAATCTTTCAGCACATTAATAGTGGGGAATTGATTGTTTGGGAACTGGAAGGACCGTCTGTTTAAGGCTGAGAAAGTGATTCAGATTGGGCTCTCTCTGCCCAAATTCCTTTACTACGGAAAAGCCTGCTTACCCCTGTGAAGCAGTGCACACTGACTCCTGCTCTGAGAGCAATCCTGAGGCAGGATGTCTGCAGAATATTCCCATTGCAATATTGTTCTATCCATCTTATTACTTAACTGTTTCCCTTGCTTGTCTTCCTCTGTGACCATGCATATATACTAGATCCACGTCAATTCTGAACGGAGAGCAATGAAGTTCCTTTGACAGGAAATGATAGTCTAATGCTTAAGAATAAATCACAGACTCTGGATCTTGGAGTTAAAACCTTCTGTGATCTCTTCCTGAACTGTTTAATCTGCCTTTCCTGTTTCCCTTCACACATCCCATGCTTCAGGAGTTGCTGTGTCACATTCCCACCCTGTGCTGTTATGTCTTTGCAGCTTTATTTTCTTCACCTTAAATGCCCTCCTTCTTTCCCTCCCATCTCTACATGTTCCAAATTCTGTCATTTTTCATAACCTAGCTCAACTTCTGTATGTTTTTAATAATGTTCCTCATCACCTGATCATTTTTTCTTTGTTAATATCCTTGATCATCTCCTATGACATTCATCACCTTCTATCTTACCTGTGGAAATGTCTCATTGCCAAGGTAGATTCTGAAAAATATTTGTTCAACTATTGAATGGAGATAGTAAGCACCCTGAGGCATTCTCTTTACATTTTGTTTGCTAAATGGTGGTTTAGATTGAGGTGGCTTAGTCGAAGGGCCATATAATACCAGGGCTTTGCTGTTCTGGGATCTGGCTTGAGCAGGTCTACCTTTTAATGGAGGCCAACCCTGAGTTTTTGTTTGAAGTATCTCAGGAAGACCATGGGATATTAGGGGTCCATAGAACTCCACTGTGTCTGTGTCCCTAGATACCCATCTTCCCATTGCATTCAATAATAGGCACTTTGCATATTCCATCTTCCTTGAACTAGTTGAACTGGGACAATACGTATCTCAACCTCTCTCTCTTTTTTTTTTTTTAGAAGATCATTAATTTTTTTATTAATTAAAAAAATTTTAACAAACCAAATAAAACATTAATATATATAATAAGTAATTCACAATATCATCACTTAGTTGCCTATTTATCATTTCTTAGAACATCTGCATCAATTCAGAAAGAGAAATAAAAGGACAATAGAAAAAGAAATAAAACGAAAACAGAAAAGAAAAAAAAAGATTATACCTACCATACCCCTTACCCCTTGCTTTCATTGATCACTAGCATTTCAAACTAAATTTATTATAGCATTTGTTCCCCCTATTATTTATTTTTATTCCATATGTTCTACTCGTTTGTTGGCAAGGTAGATAAAAGGAGCATCAGACACAAGGTTTTCACAATCACACAGTCACACTGTGAAAGCTGTATCATTATTCAATCATCCTCAAGAAACATGGCTACTGGAACACAGCTCTACATTTTCAGGCAGTTCCCTCCAGCCTCTCCATTACAGCTTGAATAACAAGGTGATATCTACTCAATGCGTAAGAATAACCTCCAGGATAACCTCTGGACTCTGGAATCTCTCAGCCATTGCCACTTTGTCTCATTTCACTCTTCCCCCTTTTGGTCGAGAAGGTTTTCTCAATCCCTTGATGCTAAGTCTCAGCTCATTCTAGGGTTTTTCTCAATCCCTTGATGCTGAGTCTCAGCTCATTCTAAGATTATGTGTCCCACGTTGCCAGGAAGGTCCATACCCCTGGGAGTCATGTCCCACGTGATAGGGGGAGGGCAGTGATTTTGCTTGTTGTGTTGGCTGGAGAGAGAGGCCACATCTGAGCAACGAAAGAGGTTCTCTTGGGGGTGACTCTTAGGCCTAATTTTAAGTAGGCTTGACCTATTCTTTGTGGTGTTAAGTTTCATATGAACAAACCCCAGACTGGAGGCTCAGCCTATTTCTTTGGTTGTCCACACTGCTTGTGGACAACCAAAGAAATCAAGAATTCAACTTGGGAAAGTTAAATTTCTCCCCGTTCTCCCCATTCCCTGAAGGGGGCTTTGCAAATACTTTTCCACTCACTGATCGAATCACTCCGTATCTCAACCTCTCTTGCAGCTCAATGTATGCCTGTGACTACTTTTTTGTCTAAGAGGTATAAGTGGAAACTTCCTTCATGGACCATCCCTAACGTGTGTCCTTTTGCCACTTCCTCCATCTTCTGTCTGGAATAAGAATGAGATAACTGGGCTTCAAACAGCCTTCTTAGACCATTAGTGTAGAGCAGTATTATAGAGATTGTAAGAGGTGGAAGAAGTTCAGGTCTCTAAAACGTTGGAGTCATTATGTCATCCTTGAGCTGCTTATCTCTGGACTTATTTTACATGATAAAGAGATATCTGTCAGCCTGCCACATGGTAGTTACTAAAGCTTGGTGCATTGTTCTGGTAGGTTTTGGGTTATGTACAGCTGAACTTACCTCCAGTTTATATGTTCTTTGAAGCTTTGTTCACCTTAGCTGTCCTAAGAGATGTGAGGTTAGTTTATTCTGAAATCGTATAAGTATTTCATGTAACAGAACCTCTGAGTCCACTGTGTACATTCTGAGGATATCATGAATAGATCAGGTTCTTTGAAACAAAGATCAGAAAAATACCTAAGGACAAAACTCAAAGCGTTATTCTCTTCTGGCCTCTACCCATCCCTGTTTCCACTGCCACCTTCTAGTTTTAGACCATTTTACTTCTCATCAGCACTCCTGGAAAAGTTTCTTCCAGTCTCTCCCTGTTCTGTTCTTTGTAATAAATCCTGCTAATGGAGTCATCTTTTAAAAGTATTACTTTGAATGTTCTGTAGTTTTTCAATAATTGCCACTATTTTTTCATTGCCTAGCTGATGTTTTTCAAACCACTTGCCTGAAAATGAAGGCAATCCATTCTTTTGAATCAATTAATTCCTCTACCTCTTTTTCTATCTACTTTTTTTTGTGTGCATCCTGTGCTTTTTCACCAAGAATGACCTGCTATTTCTAGTATGAAATGATTGATATCTTGAACCCAGTCTTTCCTATGATATTCCTGTTATTTTAAATGCTGATTAAAATTGGTCTCGTTCTACTCATCCTTAAGGCGTAGTTTTTGTTAATGTGTATGAAAAATAGTGACTAAGTTTTGCATAACTATTTTTGAGTAAAAAATTGTAAAGAATCTGAAATTTTACCCTACATTCAAGCTAACAATTTAACCTGCTGTGATTTCTCTATGTATCTAATCAAAAGAACACAAGACCCAGGGTCAGAGGCAAAGCCTATTTATTACTCACAGCAAAAGCAGCAGCCAGAGAAATATCTTTGTGTCCGTTCTCTAACCCTCTCAGTTCCCACAGGTGATGCAGTAAGTGCCAGATGTTACTTGTGCACGTAGTGGGGTGTATCACAGGAGAGGTACTACAAAATTAGGAAACCCTGATCTTATATTGAGCTGCTGGTGACTGCCTATCGTCCCTTCAAAAGAAGAGAGAAACCGTATATTTACTCTGGAATGTAAACCAGTGTCCCCACAGGGAGAGGGTGAAGACATCTCTAAGTTTATTATCCTGAAATGTAAGCATATCTCCTCTGGAGAGAGGAAAGGTCTTTGTCTTTACTACCCTGGGACATGTCCAGGGGTGGAGATGTCTGTACCTTTACTATCCCAGGATGCCTCCTTATATAAACAGTGGCTGTAAATGCCTCTCTCAGAGGCCTTTCCTCCCATGCCATATAGAAGCAGGAGAATATCATGTAGAATTGTCTTCTAACAACTACCGTGTCCAGGCATATTATTCACATTATCTCCAGTGAGTTCAGTAATTTGGATATCATTCCATTTTGAAGCTGAGGAAACTGAGGATCTGAAAATGTCAACTAATAAACCCAAAGCTGCATAGTTAATAAGTATCAGATCCAGTATTCATACCATGGCCTTCTGGCCCTAAAGCTGATAATCTTTTCATCACAAAACCTACACAGTACGTCCTCTGTTGAAAGAAGCTTCGTGATGCTTGATGTGAATTTACTTTATGGTATGTATTTCTTGTTTTTCCTGTTAGTATGTAAGCTTCTTAAGGACAGAATCATGTCTTATAATATCTTTTGCTGTGCCTAATAAAGTGGGTAACTTGCAATTATTAGATGCCTTATCAATATTGGGTGAATGAACAAAATCTGTATAAACATGCATGAAGGAAACTTAAATAATACATGACTGCGGAGAAGAGGTAACATCATAAAATTCAAAATATCAGAGCCTTTTACTTCATATATTTATAATTATTTCAATTGTTTTTTTAACTCAGCTGACATTTTGGTCTGTTTATGAAAATTTGATGTCTGAAGTTTAGAGAAAGTAATACAACTCACATGAGACCTAACTTTTCAATATGTGGTATCTTAAAGTTTCAATAATTTTAGAATTAAACTTTTCGATTCTAACCAAAAATATGCTCTACACTAAAGAATCAGAATTAGTGATTCATTTATAGACTCTTCCCCACTCAGCTTGATTATGGGGCATAAGTCTTTTCTTCTCCTTCTTATATTAAATTATGAGCCATCAAATTGTTCTTGTATTTCCATTAAACACTTTCTTTGAACATGTACAATCTCTTCTAAAGATAATAAATTTATATTCTCAAAAATAACATTGACGTAATGTTTTTAATAAAGTTAAAATGATATTTTAAATTAAAGGGTTAATTTTTATCTGTTTTATATAATGGAAAAAACAGAAATGTAAGTTCTTATGTGTGGGAGGAAGGTTATGTTTCATTGTACTCTAAACTACTTTGGCAGTTATTTTCCTTACATACATGCAGGATATTAAAGTGCTAGCTGTTTGTCTGTGATTTATTGTGAAATCTCTTTACCCAAAAAAGCTTTGCTATTTTAGTAGAGTTCTTTGTATTTCCTTTGGGGAAGATTAAATAAAATATGTTGACTCAGTTAAATTTGGAGTCTGATGGCAAATGACAAAATATGCTCAAAGTGAGCAGGTACAGGAAATCTGTCCAGCAAAGGACTAAACCAGGAAATAATATTTGAATGTATATTGGCAGAATTTTGTAATTTGTTTCTTTGGAGTTCAATATTATAACATGCCATTAATTTTAAATATTATACTGAACAAATAGAACCATGATTCCTGTAGCACATAACTCAACTATATACTAAAATCAAATGCATACATTTCAAAATGAAATTAAGATAGGTTACTGAAACATACTTTATATTTCATTTTGAGGCACAACATTTTAAAAAAGAAAGGATATCTATACTTACCCCAAGTCTCATGTCACCTTATACCGAGGGACTACCCAATTATTATATTTTGATAATGGATCTAAATTATTCTGAAAGTAAATTATTCCTAGCTGTGAGATTTTTTTCCTTTAATTTTTAAATAAATGACTTTATATGAGGAGATTATAAAGATAGGACAGTAATTAGCCTGTTCAAATCAGTAAAGCTAGGAAAATAAATGTTGAGGTATATTTTTAGATGTTTTGCTCAAGATAAAAAATGGAGTTCGTGGCAGGCAGTTGGTCATATCAATTATACCATGTTTCTGAAAGTAGAGGCTTGGAATTATTAGGATAGAGTATAATACTCTTCCATCATCATAATCCCAAAGTGACTTAGCTGAGAGACATAAAAGAGCTCGTTGTTATTAATGTAAAGTGTTCAGAGATCAAAATATTTTTTTCTGTGCTATGAATATCAAAGTTTAGGAAAACATATACAGATATGAACAGAGACCTGGGGATTTCCCACCTCCCCCAGCAACTTCCTTTTATTCAATCTTTGATGCCCAAGCAGAACTATGCTTTTTAGGAAATGCTCAGAACATCCATTGCATGCTCAGAACAGGAATTGGGTTCCATTGCTTATGTCTGTTTATAGAATAAAATTTTCTCCTGGAGAATAATACATTCTCCCAACCCCTGTCCTTATTAAAGGGAGAATCAAACTCAATAGGAACAAAACCTGATAATATATTATATTATGATAATATTTCATATAATATTATCATATAATAATATATGATGTACTATATATAAAATACTATATGTCCAGATGAAATTTGCATCACCTTGAAGGAATGATTTCAATAGTTTTTGAATACATGTTATTATACTACAGAAACTTTAAAATGAACTATGTACATGAGACGCTGTGTGAGCTAAGACAAGAGCTGAAAGCGTGGGAAAATGAAACATAAAACTTCACAATATAAAAACAAAAGTCACAAGCTTGAGAAAATCTCCCACCAAAGGGAAAAGGTATCCAATTATTAAACTACTTTGAAGAGTGCTAAGTAAAATGGAATATATAATTGCAGTTTGGTTTGAAAGATTTCCCAGACCTTCGGAAATATTCTAATCCCACTTACCTATCTGGAGACCGGTGCACTGCCAAATATCTGTTCGGATGATGCATTAGTAGCTGGAGATACCATCATCCACAGTGCCGTGTTGGTCCTCTTTTCGATTGTGATTAATTTTAAGTGTTGATGATTGAATAGCTTAAAAATGAGTAGCTTTTAGAGAACTATTATAGGTGAGTAGAATTGCACTTAAAAGATCACAAGATGGGGGCAAGTTAATGTGTCTGGCAATCTGGTTGTTATTGGAAAGAATAATCTCTTTGAGTCTAACAGCCATGGAGAATTAGACTGCAGGACTTGGACAGGTAGTGGTTGAGTTCTAACAGAAACTTGATGCCTAAGTGTTTTACTTTTATCTCTCTGTCTATTCATGATAACTTCTGAGGAGGCTTAATGACTCTGACCATAAAACTTCTTGTTCCTTGATGTATGACTCTTCCTCAGATTACCATCTGATTATGTCCATGAATGCTTTCCAGATTTTCAGCTTCCTTTTTGGGGGAGAGTAGCACTATTAAGTCAGGGAAAATTGGAAGAGGAGCAGATTTGTGGCAGAGATCAAAAGTTCAGTTTTGAAGATGTAGGTTGGGGCATCTTGAGGTATAAGTTATACACCTGGAGATATGAAGGTAGTTTGACATATGATATCATTGTCCAGCCTGGAAGAAAAGTCCAGGCTGAAGATAGAGCTTTATAGTTTTTAATACATGATGATATATAAAGAGAAGGAGATAGCTGAGATTATCTGGAGAACAAATATATACTTAGAAAGATAAGAGGGTCTAGGATTAGTCATGAAAGAAGTTCATTATTTAGAAATTGAGTAGGGGACAATGAGTTAGCAGATGAAATTGAGTAGTAGCCAGGAATTTCTTCATGTCCTTTAATCCTTAAATGATAATAGTAATGGATATCAATTCATCATTTTTATTAATTATTTTTTATTTTTACAAACCCTCCCTCTTCCCTCTCTCCCTCCATCACTCCTCCCCGGTAACTTCTAATATTCTTTCTATATATGTGGATTTGCTATTTCTAGTCATTTCTTATACGTGATACCTTGCGATTTTTGCCCTTTTGTATCTTCCTCATTTCACAGGGCATAATATTTTCAGGGTTCTTCCATGTTGCAGCATGTCTCATAACTTCATTTTTTCTTATGGACAAATAATATTCCATTGTGTGTATGCACCACATTTTGTTTAACCATTTATATGTTAATGAATACTTGGGTTGTTTCCAGCTTTTGGCTAGTGCCAATGATGTTTTTATAAACATGCATACAATATCTGTTTGTGATGCTGTTTTCACTCACTTTGGGTATGTACCTACAAGTGTGATTGCTTGTCTCACTTGATAATTCTGTATTTAACCTTTTGAGGAGCAGCCACATTGCTCACAACAATGGCTGAACCATATTTCATTCCCAGCAGTGCACAAGTGTTCCAATTTCTCTACATCCTCTCCATTACATTTTTTCTGTTTTTTCTTGTTTGTTTGCTTTTGTTTTTTAAATGATACCCATCTTTGGGGTGTGAAATGGTATCTCATTGTGGTTTTAACTTTCATTTCCCTGTTGGCTAATGATTTTGAGCATCCTTTCTTGTGTTTATTGGCCATTTGTATATCTCCTTTGGAGAACTGTCTATTCAAGTCATTTGTTCATTTTTAAATTGGGCTGTTTGTCTTTTTGTGGTTACATTGCAAAAGTCATATATTTTTATATATTCTGGAGATAAACCTTTTATATATCTGATAAATGACTTGCAACTATTTTCTCACATTCTGTAGGTTACCTTTTCACGTTCTTGATAATTTCCTTTGATGCATGAAAGTTTTAAATTTTGATAAATCACATTTATCTATTGTTTCCTTTGGTGTCATATCTAAGAATCCACTGCTGAGTCCCAGGTCATGAAAATTTGTCCATATGTTATCTTCTAACATATTTTAGCACTTACATTTAGGCCCCTGTTTGATTGTGAATTAATTTTTTGTATTTGTGTGCAGTAGAGGTCTAACATAATTATCTGTATGTGGATATCTAGTTTTCCCAACAGCACTGTTGGAAGACAGTATTCTTTCTCAGTGCATATACTTAGCACTGCTGTCAAAAAACAATTGGTTGTAGATGTGCGTGTCTTGTTCTGGGTATTCAATTCTGTACCACTGCTCTATTATTCTGTCTCTGGGCCAAAACCATGCTGTTTTTTATTTATTTATTTGTTTATTTTATTTTATTTTTACATGGGCAGGCACCGGGAATTGAGCCCGGGTCCTCTGGCACGGCAGGCAAGCATTCTTGCCTGCTGAGCCACCGTGGCCCACGCAAGACCATGCTGTTTTGATTCTGTCTCTTTGTAATACATTTATTTATTTATTTATTCTTTTTTATTTGTAATACAATTTTAAATTGGGAAATATGAACCTTCCAACCCTGTTCTTCTTTTTCAAGATTGTTTTGGCTATTCAGGGCCTTGCATTTCCATATAAATGTAAGGATTAGTTTTTCCACTTCTGCAGAAATGGTGGCTGGAATTTTAATAGAATTTCACTGAATCTGTATATTGATTTCAGTGTGTTGTCATATTAAAAATGTTGACTCTTCTAATATATGAATATGGATGTCTCCACATTTATTTAAATCTTTAATTTCTTTCAGCAGTGTTTTATAGTTTTTGGAATGCATGACTTTTGTATCCTTAGTTAAATTTATTTATAGATATTTTATTCTTTCAATTGTATAAGAACACAGTTTTGTGCGTGTGTGCATTGGTCTTATAGTTGACATTTTGCTGAACTCATTTTTTAGCACTGATAGTTTTCTTGTGGATTCATTGGCTATTCTCTTTATAAGAGCATGTCATCTGCAAATAGGAATAGTTTTACTTTTTCCTTTCCAATTTGGATAACTTTTATTTCTCTTTTGTGCATAATTGCTCCAGCAAGAATTTCTAGTATATCATTGAAGAGTCGTGGTGAAAGCTGGCATTCTTTTCTCATTACTTCTCTCAGAAGGAAAACTTTTTCACCAATAAGTATGATGTTAATTGTAAGTTTATCAAAACTGACCTTTGTCATTTTGAGAAAATTTCCAAAATTGAAACTTTTCTGAGTGTTTTCTTTTTTCAAGAAAGGCTGCTATAGTTTGTTGAATTTCTTTTCAGCATCAATTGAGGTACCTGTGTGTGTGTATGTGTGTATGTGTGTTTTCTCTTTCATTCTATTTATGTAATATGTTGCATGGATTGATTTCGGTATGTTATATTCCTGGGGGGACTCCTGCTTGGTTGCAGTGTATAATCTTTTTAATACACTGTTGATTTGATTTGCCAGTATTTTGTCAAGGGATTTTGCACCTAGATTCATAAGGAACTTAGTCTGTACATTTGTTTTCTTGTGATGTCTTTGCAAGACTTTATATTAGAGCAGTGCTGACCTCAGAGTAATTGGTATATTTCTGGGGATTTTTTCATTTTTTTCAGCATTATTTAATTTGACATATAGTTGGTCATAATATTCTCTATATACTTGTTTTTTTTCTATCAGCCAGTACTGATATCAACATTTTCCTTTCTGGTTTTAGTTGTTTGCATCTTGTCTCTTTTTTTTCTTTGTTAGTTTAGCAAAAGTATGTCAATTTTACTGATTTTTTCACAGAAGTAACTTTTTGTTTTGCTTATTCTTTCAATTTTTATTTTTATTCTCTATTTCATTTAGGTTCACACTACCCTTAATTATTTCCCTTCTTCTAACTTTGGTCCTACTTTGTTCTTGTTTTTCTAGTTCCTCAAGATACAAAGTTAGGTTATTAATTTGAGATCATTCTTTTTTTTTTCACATGGGCAGGCTCCGAGAATTGAAACCGGGTCTTCAGCATGGCAGGTGAGGATTCTGCCAGTGAGCCATGACTGCCTGCCCTATTCTTTTTTTTGTCATGGGCAGGCCCTGGGAACTGAACCCATTCTTTTTTAATATAACTGTTTACAGCCTTGCCTTCACAGCATTCCATTAGTTTTGGTATGTTGTGTCTTTGTTTTAATTTGTCTCTATATATTTTCTAATTTCCCTTGTGATTTATTCTTTAGCCCATTGCTTGATTTAAAATGTGTTCTTTAATTTCCATTTATCTGTAAATTTTACAGTTTTCCTTCTATTATTGATTTCTAGCATAGTGCTGTTGTTATCACAGATATTACTTTGTATGATTTCAGTATTTTAAATTTTATTGAGACATCTCTTGTGCCATAACATATGGTCCATCCTAAAGAATGATTAATGTGCCCTTGAAAGTAATGTGTATTCTACTGTTGTTGGGTGAAGTGGCTAGATATAGTTGGTTTACACAGTTGTTCAGGTCTTCTATTCCATTATTTATCTTCTTTTCAGAATTCTGTGCAGTATTAAAAAGTCATGCCTTGAAGATTAAATATAGTTGGTTTACACTGTTGCTCAGATCTTCTGTGCCATTATTTATCTTCTTTTCAGAGTTTTTTACAGTATTATAAACCATGTATTGAAGTCTTCAACTATTGTTGTAGAACTTTCTATTTCTCCTTCAATCCTGTCATAATTTGCTTCATATATTTTGGCAGTCTGATGTTAGGTGCAGAAATGTTTATAATTATTAAATCTTCTATTTTATAATGTTCTTTTAATTTTGATATATAGTATCATTTTTTTCTCTTCTAATAGTTTTTTGCTTGAACTCTATTTTGGCCACTCCCACTTTCCTTTGATTGCTATTTTCATGAAATATTTCTTCTATCCTTTCAATTTGTATCTATGGACCCAAGATTGGCCTCTTGTAAACAGCTTATAGTTGGTACATGGTTTTTTTTTAATCCATTCTGCCAGTCTCTGCCTTTTTACTGGAGAGTTTAATCCATTCATATTTAAGGAAATGATAAGGATTTACTTCTTCCATCTTGCTAATTATTTTTTGTAAGTCTCATACCTTGTGTGACCCTCCTTTTCACTAGTACTACCTTCCTTTTGTTTAGATGTTCCTTTATAATGCACTATTTTGAATCCCTTTGCTTTTGGGTACATTTTTAGTTATAGTCTTTATGTATTAGGATTACATTTTAGTATACTAAATCTGTTACAGTTTAGCTTTTGTTGATTCCAACGTGACTTGCATAGTCTACACACACACAGCGCTTTTATCCCTCCATATTTCCATTTTATATTCTTACCACAAATCACATCTTTACACATCGTGTGCCCAGTAACAAAGAAATATACTTGCTTTTTGTATTTGAATTTTGAGCCTATAAAAATTAAAAAAAAAATAAAATAAAACAGTATTAAAATTGAAAAATGAAATGTTTCTGAATTTTATATTTACCCATATTTTTGCTCACACTAGAGATCTTGATTTCTTCATGCAGCATTAAAATATTTTCTAGTGTCCTTTCCTTTCAACATGGAGCTCCTTTTTGCATTTTCTGAACAGTAAATCTAGTGGTAACGAACTCCCTTTATTTTTGTTTGTCTAGAAATGTCTTAATTTCTCCCTCACTTTCGAAGGGCAACTTTGCTTGCATTATTTTTCTTGAGTAATAGCTTTTTCCCCAGAACTTTAAATATGTCTTCCCACTGCCTTCTGCCTCCATGTTAACCTTATCATGATTCCCTTAGATGTAACATGTTTCTCCTCTTCTGGTATTTTTAAGATTCTTCCTTTGTACTTGTGTTGGACCATTTGACCATAATGTGTCTAGGTTTGGGTTTATCCTGCTTGACATTCACTGACCATCTTGGATTTGTAAATTCACATCATTCCTCAGATATTGGAAGTGTTCTGCTATTTTTTCCCTTTCTTCTCCTTCTGGAACTCATGTAATGTGTATCTTGGTACAATGTGATTGTGTGCACAAGTTCCTCAGTCTCCATTTATTATTTTTTTTAATTCTTTTTTCTCTTTGCTCCTTATCCTAGACAGTTTCAGTTGTCTTGTCTTCAAGTTTGTTGATCCTTTCTTCTGTCTCCTCCAGTTTACTTTTGCATCCCTCTATTGGAGTTTTTGCTTCAATTATGGTATTTTTTATTTTTTTTGCTTTTTTGCGTGGGCAGGCATTGGGAAGCGAACCTGGGTCTCTGGCATCGCAGGTGAGAACTCTGCCTGCTGAACCACTATGGCCCACCCGGTTATGGTACTTTTGAGTTTCCAAATTCCCATATGTTTCATCTTTATAATTTCATTCTCATTGTTGAAATTCTCATTTGTTTATAAATTCTTTTCCTGATTTCTTTTAGTTCTTCATCCATTTTTTCCTTTAGTTCATTGATCCTATATATGAGAGTTTTTCTAAGATCTTTGATTAGTAATTCCAGACAATGTGCTTCCTCTGGAAAATTTTCTGTCACATTTTTCCCCTCTGACTGGGCTGTACTTACTCTCATGTCTCTTTGTATGTTTTGTAATTTTTCTGTTGAGAACTGGGCATTCTGAGTATTATATGTTGTTGTGCTGGAAATCTAGTCCTCCCACTGTTCAGTCTGCCAGACTAAGAACAGAAAGGAACAAAAAATAAAGGAAAGAAAGGCATGGGGGTAATACTAATTAACAGATAAAACACCACCTACCAGCAGCCCCTACACACAAACAAGGGAAAAATAATGAAGTAAAATAAATCCCCTTTATAAAAACCAGTCCTTTTCTGCATTTGAGGCTGAAACTAGACCATTGTCCTTGCTCATCCCTCAGGGATCTGCTAGACTCAAAAATATAACACAGAGAAGGAAAAAAAAGACCAACTGAAAAACTAAGAAAAAGAAAAAGAGATGCACTGGCTCTTGTCCTTGTAGATGCTGGTGTAAGGCCTGAAGATGCTGCTTCTGTGAGAAACTTAAGGTGGCATCTGTACTGGACCCTCAGAGATCTGCCAGATTAAACAACTAAGAATGGAAAGAAGAAGAAAAAAATGGTCGTAGTTTGCTAATGCTGCCAGAATGCAATACCCTAGAAATAGACTGATTTTTATAAAGGGGATTTATTTTACATATTTATAGTTCTTCAGAGGAAAGGCAGCTGGTTTTCCTCTGGCTTTCTTTGTCACAGGGGAAGGCACATGACAATGTCTTATCACCTTCCCTCCCAACTATTGGGTTCAAGTGACTTTTTCAGGGGTATTTCCTTTCTGCATCTCCAAATGTTTGGGTCTGTGTTAGCTCTGAGCTCCAGTGAAGTGTGCTGGGGTGCTGTGCTCTGCTGAACTCTCTTCTGACCTCTCTTTTAAGCCTTCAGCTAATTAAATTAAATGTCACTTATTTTGGAAAGCTACTTCCCTCAGCCAACCCCAGATAAAATCAGCCACAGAGGAATTTCACATACTGACAAATTATTTAAGTTCACAGCAACAGAACAACTGGGAACCATCACCTGGACAAGCTGACATCTGAATTTAACTGTTACACCAACCAATACAAAAATGTACTGAGTCTTTAAGTCCTGGTAGATGCTGGTGTGAGGCCAAAATTTGCTACTTTGGAAGGACTGAAACCAAGCCCAGATTCTATGCTATGCCCTCAGGAGTTTGTCAGACAAGGAAACATCCATATACAAAAGGGGGGGAAAAAACAGCCTAAGAAGTGTACTAGTTCTTTACAGTCAGGTGGATGCTAGTGGGAGGCTGGAAGTGCTTCTTCACAGGGGGCCAAAAGTGAGGCACATTTTCATACTGATCCCTAAGGATCACACAGAAGGATCTCGACCCTCCACCCCAACTTTTAGAGGTGGTAGTTTTTTTTGCCAGCCCTAGGTCAAGTTGGCCGCTCCTGGAATCCAGGCTGCCTCGCCACACCTACAGTAGTTCCTATAGCTCTGCTGTGAGAGTAGTCAGTGGGGACTGGTCGTTGGTTTGTGCTTTCAATTACAAAACCTGAACTTTTGGCAGCCTCTCACTTCCTCTGGCAATTTCTGTAATTTTTCTAAATGTTCATTCTTGTTTGAGGGCTACTACCTACTTAATTCCAGTCTCTTTTTCAGCTTTCATTCTTCTAGTGGCAGGAGGAATTTGTAAAACTTCCTATTTTGCCATTTTGCACCTGCACTCACTGCCAATTCATTTTATACTATCATTCCAAGGTAATTATGCTCTTAATCTTAATTCCTATTTCTGTCTGCCTTTGTGCACTTTTCACTTTTCAAGAAGTAATTATGCAGTAAAGGGCAAAGCCATCACCTTACTTAAGCCAGAAATCATAGAACCAGCCTTCAATCTTCCATTCCCTTTAGTCCTTTTACCAAGTCCACTATGATTAACACCCTAAATATGTGTTGAACCTGCCCACATCTTTCCATCCCATTACAACCATACCAGTAACAGCCACCATCATCTCTTACCTGATATACAGCCTCCTAACTTTTCCCTCTTACTCTTATATTTCCCTGGCTATATTTCTTTATCAGTATATTAGCCAAAGTTGCAATCTTAAGTATAAATTAGGTTTTGTCATTTCCTTGCTTATAAATTCTTTACTCTATGTTTTTCCTTTTGATTAGGAAAAAAAGAACTTACCATAATTAACAACACTTCATAAATTGCACCTACCCTTGTTCCTAGGACCATCTTTCCAAACTTCCCCCCACAGTTAGTACTCTCTCTCTCTCTAAGTAAGGTATTTTGATTCTTCATGCAGACCATATTTCTGTGATGCCACTTAGAAATGCACATATGATTTATGTGTTAAAAATTCTGTACTGCACACTTCATGTGATTAATTCATAGTCATTCTCAATGGCTCCACCTAAATACTGTTTCCTTTAAGAAGTTCTGCTTGATTCTGTACTCAGTTAAATCCCCTTACATGTGTTCCAGGTAATTCATGATTCCCCTATGTCACTTCTATCAATTTATTCTAGTTATTTAGACTTAAAGTCCTGGTCGAAGGAGAAGCTTTTAATAAATAAAAGAGCAGTCTCACTTTCAAAGTATTTGAAACTAAACGTGAAGGTAAACTTACTCAAGTTGCAACTTAGTTCTAACTTATCTCAATTCTTGACTGGATTAAGATCAGCCTCTTACCCGATTTGCTGAAACAACAGCTAGGACCCTCCCTAAGAGAATATAACAAAGTTCAGTCACAACAGTTTTTATATACAATCAAAATTTAAGAGATGTGAAGAAACCAGATAGTGTGCCTCATAATCAAGAGAAAAAAGAGCCAGCCAATGGAATATTAGAAACAGGCCTACAGATTACTTAAAAAATATAATTACTGAGGACTTTATTTATTGTAAATAAAAGAAGAAAAAACAAATTTAAAGAAAATAGAGAAAACAATTAAAAAGGGAGTGAAAAGAGGAAATTTTAGTAGTTAAATTAATCTATTAAAAGAACCAAATGGGAATTCTAGAATTGAAAAGTATTATATCTGGCCTTATTAACTCTAGACGACTAGGCACAGAAGAAAACAGGATTAGTAATCTCAAAAACTGGTTAATAGAAATTACCCAAGCCAAATCACAGAGGTAAAATAGTAAATAAAAGGCAAGTGAGGAGAGACTTTTAGGAAGATGGTGAAATAGAATAGGCTGAGTTCATATCTCCCTATAACAACTAGAGAAAGGACAGAAAACAACCAGAGCAGCAGTTCTGGGGTATAAGTGACCACAGAGGGACTTCTACATTATATAGGGAGGACTTGAGTGAAAAAGCAGAGAAATTGCAATTGAGAGGACAAGATGAGTTTACACAATTCTGACTGCACCTGAGGCAGGCTGTGACAGGCAGGCCAGAACAGGTGCTGAAGGAGTGATGCATTCCCACACTCCTTTCTCAGCTTGGGAGATTCCCCCTCTCAGCACCACAGCTGGGAGCTCCATGTGGGAACCCAGAATCCAGCAGTCTCAGTTTACATATGCACAGAGACCTTGCTGCAGTGCACGGTGCCTACACCTCACCCCTGAGATATATCACTGTGGCTGCCTGTTTTTGATGGAGACTTGTGGGCCCTTCCCTTGGGAGGAGGTAGGGATGCAGAGCTGATCTCATAATTGGCTGGTCAAAGAAACACCCTGGGTCCCGGTACATCTACCCTTTCTCCATGGAGGCCCAAAGCACTCATAGTGGACATGGGCAGAGAGTTGGGCATGAGGGAATGAGCTGCACTACACTGTGGCACTGAGGCACTCCTGAGCTGGCTGTGGGCAGGGGAATTTGAGACTCTCAGATAATTCCATGTGGTAACCTGAGAATCGCAAGACCCATCATGCCCACAAGCAGATTTTCCACCAAGGTACACAGTGTCTATCTCTACCCTCCACCCCTGGATTGGTGGCTTTCAGAGCACGTGGAGATCTAAGGCCTTAATTGGACTTTGCACCTTGCCTCAGTCCTGCCCACCTGGCTGACACAGCTGGGGAAAGGTGGGGCTGAGATCTGTCCTGTTGGTCTCGTTTCTCTAGAGAACCCTGACTAATACAATCCCCTATCCAATAATGTAGCAATTCCTCAATCTTCAGTGATATTTGGGCAATGTCCATGAAGGTTGAGGAATGATCAAATAAGAGGGAGGAGTTGTAACAGAGAAGTTAGGATTTAACAAAGGATTTTGACTACTGAATCATTATATAGATATTTCTTTTTAGCTTCTCATGTATTTGAACAGCCAGAAAGAAATACCTGAAATTGTTGAACTGTAATTAATACTATACTTTGATATTTGCTCTAAAATTGCTTGTTAAGTTGTACCTTAAAATGCATCACATTTCTGTATATATGTTATATTTCACAATAAAAGTGTTTAAAAAAGGCAAGTAAATGAAAGACATGTAATACTGCTTAAAAATGAAAATGCAATTGGAGTTCCATAGGGAACTTAGAGAATTTATCATATTTCTCAGTTGATCAAACAGAAGCAAAATTTCAAGAAAGGGTATAGAAGATTTGAACAACTTGAATAACTTTTTCAGTTTGTTAATGCTGCTGGAATGCACTATACCAGAAATGGGTTGGTTTTTATGAAGGGGATTTATTAAGTTACAGGTTTACAGTTCTAAAGCCATATAAATGTCCAAACTAAGGCATCCAGAGAAAGATACCATGACTCTGAAGAAAAGGCCAAAGGCATCCAGGGTTTCTCTGTCACATGAGAAGGCACATGGTAATGTCTGCTGGCTTTCTCTCCTGGCTTCTCATTTCAAATGCTTCCCCAGGGTGTTTTCTTTCTGCATCTCCAAATATTTGTGTATTGACTCTGAGCTTTTTCCAAAATGGTTCCTCTTAAAGGATTCCAGTATGCAGATTAACACCCACCTTGAATGAATAGAAATAGATCTCCAAGGAAACCACCTAACCAAAAGTTCCCACCCACAGTTGGGTGGGTCACATCTCCACGGAAACATCGTAATCAAAAGTTCCACCATACAATATTGAATCAGGATTGAAAGAACATGGCTTTTCTGGGGGTACATGACAGTTTCAAACCAGCTCAATAGCCACCTCAAGTAAATGAAGTATATAGACCTCTGCAGTGAACATCTGTGTGATACACATTCATTTCATGTACATTTGAAACATTCAGCAAAGTGATACATATGCTGAGCCACACAGAAAATCCCAATAAAATATTAAGTGTCTGAAGCAGTACCGAGTATATTCTTTCAAGCAATGTAATTAAACTAGAAGTAAGTGACAAAAATATCAATATAAAAGTCTCATATGATTAAAAATTAAGCACCACCCCTCTAAATATCCTATGCATCAAAAAAATCACAATGGGTATTAGAAATCATTTAAACTGAATGGTAAGTAGGAACTGCAATGTATAAAAATTTGTGGGTACAACTAAAGCAAATGTAAGGATTTAAATTTAAGCTAATATTTCCAACTTGAGAAGTTAGACAAACAAGAGCAAATTAAATCTTACAAATTAGAAAAGAGAAATTATAAGGATGAGAGCAGATAATGGAATAAAAGCCAAAAACAGTAGACAAAAATTTCAAAGGCAATACTTGGATCTTTGAAGAAATTAATAAAATTGATTAACCCATAGCTAGACTGATCTAAAAATGATACATATAGAGAGATGAAGAGCTACATACATCAAGGGAGGATAAATACAATCACCAATATCAGGAATTTTTTTAAAAGGCATCTCATTATGGATCTTTTAAATATTATAAAAGTGAGAGAATATTATGGACCAATTTCCCCCATGAGAGAAGAAAATTATTAAAACTGGCATAAAAAATAGAAGATACGAATAGTATTATATATGTTAAGGGAATTGAATCCATAATTTCAAATAGTCCTAAAATGTCTAGTACAGAATCTCTTTGTTTCACTGGTGAATCACCAGTTTCAAGAAGATACTGCAGTACATATAGTATGAGAAAAGGCTCAAGAACAGAATATGTAAAGAAATCCTTTAAATCAATTAACATGAGTAAAACATAAACTGTTTTTTAAATGGGCAAAAGTCTCAAGCAGCATCTCCACAAAAGGAAATTTCCAGTTGGCTTATAAGCATATAAGCAGGTTCTCAGCATCTTTAGTAATCAGGGAAATGCACAAACACAATGAGGCATATCACCACAATGGCTACAAGGAATATTCTTAACATGGTGTGATTACATCTTTCCTCAAAATAACTTAATTTGGATAATTAACTAAAACATTGTAATACTTTTGGTGAGCTGGATATGAACCTGGCCACATCATCTTGGTGGTTGTATTTGGTATATCAATCCTATGAAAACCTCTCCATTTAAAGCTACTTCCTCAGATCCTAGGAAGCAGCTGAATGTCAGTACTTACAGACTACATCCTGTGGTCTGAGAATCCAAATGGCCCCAAAGACATCTGCTGACCCCCGTGACAAGTATCTGGGTCATAAATAGAATTTAATTCCACAGGTTTGGTTTCTTGCTGTTTTTTTTTTTCTTTCTCGTTATGGCAGGTTTGTACCATCAAGGCTACATGAAAAATATGCCTTTTGGCCAGCACAATAATCTTTATTACCAACAAATACAATAATTTATTTCACACTTCATTACAACTATCATTTAATAAATTGTTAGCAATGCTCAACTGAAAGTATCAGTAGATATTTATAAATGCATCCAGGGTGTAGGAATAACATTTATTTTATTTTTTTTGGTCAGCACACTATTTAACATCTCTTAGTTAATGAAAGATTAAATGAAAAATCTGAGAATTGCATGGATCATCTCTGCCAGTGGAAGATTATTGATATTCTCAATTCAGACATGATCTCAACACAACACTAAAGCCCCAGGAGGTACATGACATAAATTTAGAAACTCTTCATGTTGTATTTTTTATCTTGCATATGAAGGTTTAGTTGCATAGAAGTTTTCTCAAACTTTTTTCTGATTTTGCTTCCCTCTACTCAAAAATCTGTAGTGGGGTTCTGCTCAGACTTAAGGATTCATTGACCTGTCATAAATTCAGAATGAGCAGAACCTTACCTAAAACCCTTTTTATGTTTCATGGAGCTTGTGTGATCTTTTACACAAATTCCAGATACTGTACTTGTACCCACATTTTAAAGGTATTAGATGTTCTATAGATGTGGTGATTATCCCAGCTAGCTCTGTTATCAGCCTTTTGGTATGTTTTTATGTTGTTCATTTGGAGAGTCAGGGCAAAAGACAGATGATATAGCAGTTGTGTTTTTAATAATTGCAGCTTAAACTATCCAGTAATTTTTAGTCCTTAAAAGGTATTTGAAGAAGCTACGTAGAGTTACTGAAGAGTTTCTTTCTATCTCTAATGAGATATTCTGGTACTTTTCTAGTTCTGTCTCTGGTTCAGTAGAACTGTTTCAAAGTGGTATGTGACCATCTGATGCAGAGTCTGGGTTTTTCTATAATAAAATCCCCTTGCCATATGCAGGAGTTGCGGACTTGCTACTCGTAAGAGTGAAGCAAGTAGGTGAATAAAACTACCTTGATGTGGGAGCATTTTCCTGTAGGAGTTCAGTCTTGATGAAAGTGTCAGTGCAGGAATTGGACTCCTAGGAGGGTTATAGTGTCCCCTGACAGGACCTGCCAACTACTTCTGGGCGATAATGTTGGCACTATTTGAGGTGGCGCGAAGGATGTCTGCCTTCTGATCTATTTGGGCAAGTAGCTAAGCCATGGAGAGGTTGGGTGATTAAAAAAGACACAAGGGATTCTTGATTAAACTGAAGACTTCATTTGGGAACCAAAAACATTAAATAATCTCCTGGACATAAAGCCACATATTTTCCCTGAAAATTATGCATCTTTTTCCAGCAAAATGTTGTTGGGTATTATGTTTTTGAGGAATGATCATAGATGAATATGTGGAGGTGTTGTTTATTGAAATACAGTACTAGAAATTTAAAGACCTGAAGCACATTTAAAATTCCAACTCTTATTTCAGTTTTTTTTTAAAGATTGTGAAATTATCAAAAATGCACATGAATTAAGTTTTAATATACTGTATGATGGGTAGATAAGGCTGTCCGTTGTACCATTTCTTTCTTTGAGTTCTCAGGCATGGTTTTGGCAGTGCAAGAACTCTGTAACCTTAACAAATTCAATAAAAAATAAACATAAAGAAAAAAATCTGTAGTAGATCCCATTGTTTGAATTGAGATAGTGATCCTTTTTTTTCTTTGAATTGGATCAAGACTTACTACACTTTGAGTCAGTCACTAAACATTTATTACAGATTGAAATTAATGTTTTAATTATAATTGCACTTACATATATTCTGTTTTTCCAACTGGATCATAAACTCATTGAAGCAGGCACAGCAATCTATAAGCAATTAGAAGAAGTAAATGGAAAGCTGCAACTCTTTGCGATTATTGGCTTCTATAAAAATGCATTTGGCAACATATTATAGGAAAAAGAAAAGATCACAAAAGAACTGCTCATTTGGTAAGCAGGAATGAAAGAGAATGCAAGAAAAGTAGAACTCTGAGACCTAGAAGAATTGGAAAAGCTGACTTCTTCTAGATGTAAGAAATAATACATGAAAATCAGTCTTTAGAAACAAGAGCTCCTAGAAACCCAGCCTTGTGGCAAATCTCAATTTAAGGTTGTAGAATTACAAGTATATAGCTTCAAAGTAGCTACCAGTTAGTAGAGAGAGAGAAGTCTGCCTAGGTTTAAGGATGCAATAAAATAGAGCATATTTGAGGATTATATCGAGTAGAGAACTTTGTGTGTGGTACATGTAACTAACTAGAAACAAAGCTTGGAAACAAAGCTAACAAGCTTTTTGAGAGGAAACGTATTGCTTAAAAAAAGAAAAGCCATGAGTAAACATTTCTTTAATATTAAAATAGGCTTGGGTCTCCTCCAATTCATGCAGGAACATGTTCCAGAACCAAAAAGGCATATTACTTAACAACCCCCTTCAGATATCACTGTGGAAGATAATGAACAAGACCCCTCCCTGTTGGGGGATAAATGGGGCTATAATGATAAATGGAAAATGGAGTCTAATTAGGAAACTTCTGTACTGCAAGTTTGAGAAAGTTTACAATCCCTGCACCATAGTAATATATTGTGTATCAACAACTCCTGAATTTCCTCCATTCTTCCTTTGTCACATAGGAGCTGTATTATGGCTACTGTCCATACTCTACCATTGAATACTGTGTGTGCATATAGGGAGGAGTGGCAAGTAATTTGCCTTGTTCATAAATTTCTATACCAAGAGGAGCCATATCTAGACCTGATGGATAGGACTTTATAATAACTGGAAATTTTGATCTGAATGCAGTGACTTATGGAGCTCTGGTGTTGTCCTAGGAAGGTAGGGAGTAAGTAGATTCTATATATGGGAGGGAGATTGAGACAGATATTTGATGACTGGCACATGGCACAGAAGATATTTCCCCAACTTTTTTGCATTTAGGTTGATCTCCATGACTTAGTTCTGGATTTTGGAATGTCGGTTTAAGTGATATGTATGTGTGCCACTTCCAGGGCTGGCCTACAAAAATCCCTGGCATGATCCTCCAAGCTATCTTTCCCTTGGAGACCATGTATTAAAGATGGTACAGCAAGAAATAGAAGGAGTCTGACTCCCTAAAAGCTGACTTGAAGCAGAGCTCTTGGACCCATCTCACCCCCAATGACCATATTGGATTATGATTAGAGTTAGTCATAAACTTTGGGTAAGGCTACAAATTGGAGGTTGTTTTTATAGTAGTTAACATAGTTTGGCCAACATTTTTCTCTTCAGTATGTTGCTCTTCAAGACTATTAGAAATGAAAGATATGCTCAGCACCAAAGAAGCAATGTGTGGTACATATTATACTTTTTTAACTGAAATGTATAGATATATTTCAGTAGAGTTTTACTCTATAGAACAGACATACCTCAGAGATACTGCAGATCTGTTTTCAGATGATCGCAGTAAAGTGAGTATCACAATAAATGTCACAATTTTGGGGTTATCCTAGTGTATATAAAAATTGTGTCTATGCTATATTGTAGTCTATTAAGTGTGCAACAGCATTATGTCTAAAACCCCAATGTACATACCTTAATTTATAAATACTTTTTTGCTAAAAAAATGCTAGCCATCACCTGAGCCTTGAGTGAGTTATAATTTTTTGCTGGTGGAGGGTCTTGCTTGATGCTGATGGCTGCTGACTGATCAGGCCGTGGCTGCTGAAGGTTGGAGTGGCTGTGGAAATTTCTTCAACAGTGAAGTTTGCCACATAAATTGACTCTTCCTTTCACAGAAGGTATCTCTGTAGCATAAAATGGTGTTTTATAGTGCTTTACCTATAGCAGAACTTAGAGTTAGTTTTTTCACACCCTGCCACTGCCTTATCAATTAAGTTTATGGAATATTCTAATATTCCATTGTCATTTCAACAATATTCGCAGCATCTTTACCAGGAGTAGATTTCATCTCAAGAAATCATTTTCTTTACTTATCTATAAGAAGCAACTCTTCACCTATTCAAGTTTTATCATGAGATTGCAGCAATTTAGTCACATCTTCAGGCCGCTTTTCAAATTATAATTACCTTGCTATTTCCACCACATCTGAAGTTACTTCCTCCACTGAAGTCTTCAATCCCCTCAAAGTTATCCATGAGGATTGGAATCAACTTCCTCCACACTACTGTTAATGTTGGTATTTTGACTGGTCCCTATGAATTAAGACTATTCTTAATGGCAGCTAGTATGGTGAATTCTTTCCAGAGTGCTTTCAGTTGAGTTTGCACAGATCATTAGAGAACAACTATCTGTGTAGCTCTAGCCTTACAAAATGTATTTCTTCAATAATAAGACTTGAAAGTCATCATTAATCCATGATCCATGGGCTGCAGAATGGATGTTGTGTTAGCAGGTCTGAAAACAACATTAATCTCACTTTACATCTCCATCAGAACTCTTGGGTGACCAGGTATATTGTCAGTGATCAATAATATTTTGAAAGGGAGCTTTTGTTCTGAGAAATACACTTCAGCAGTGGGCTGGACATGTTCAGTAAACCATGTTGTCAACAGATGTGCTATTATCCAGGCTTTCGTAGAGCACAGGCAGAATGGATTTAATGTAATGCTTAAGGATCCTAGAATTTTCAAAATGGTGAACGAACATTAGCTTCAACTTAAAGTCACTAGCTTCATTAGCACCTAAGAAGAGAATCAGCCTGCCCTTTGAAGTTTTGAAGCCAGACATTTATTTCTCTCTAGCTATGAAAGTCCTGGATGGCATTTTCTTCCAATATAAGCTGTGTTGTCAACATTAAAAATCTGTTGTTTAGTGTACCCACTTTTACCAGTGATCTTAGCAAGATCTTCTAGATAACCTGGTATAGCTTCTACATCAGCACTTGCTGTTTCACCTTGTACTTTGATGTTATGAAGATGGCTTCTTTCCTTAAACTTCACAAAACAACCTCTGTTAGACTCAAACTTTTCTTCTGCAGCTTCCTCACCCCTCTCAGTCTTCATATAATCGAAGGGAGTTTGGGCCAGCCTTGCTCTGGATTATTAGGCTTTGGTTTAAGGGAATGCCGTGGCTGGTTTGATCTATCCAGACCACTAAATCTTTCTCTGTACCAGCAGTATGGCTGTTTCACTTTCTTATCATTTGTGTATTCATTGGAGTAATTTCCTCCAATAACATTTCCTCTGTATTCAAAACTTGGTTAACTGGTGCAAGAGGCCTACCTTTCAGCCTGTCAGCTTTTGACATGCCTACCTCACTGAGCTTAATTATTTCCAGCTTTTGATTTAAAGTGAGGGATGTGTGACTCTTCCTTTTACTAGAACACTTAAGGCCATTGTATGTTTATTTATTGGCCTAATTTCATTATTGTTACATCTTAGGGAAAGGGAGGTCCGAGGAGAGGGAAAGAGATGGGAGAACAGTCAATTAGTGAAGCAATTAGAATGTATACATCATTTATTAAGTTTGCCATCTTATGTGGGTGTGATTCATGGTGCCCCCCAAAGATTAGAATAATAAAAACACTGAACACTGTAACAGATATAGTAACAACTATAAAACTTGAAATATTGTAAGAAATACCAAAAACCATGCAGAATTATGAAGTGAGCACATGCTGTTGGAAAAATGGTGCTAATAGACTTGCTCAAAGCAGGGTTGCCACAAACCTTCAGTTTAAAAAAAAAAAAGTAATGACTCAAAGTGTAATAAAGCAAAGCACGATAAAATGAGGTGTATCTCTACATGCATGTTATTTCCCACACATCCTTCAAATTTTTGCTCTACTTTTTGATCCTGATATGATTTAATCTAACAACACTCAACGATACTGAAAGTGTTTAGTTGTTTTTTATTTTTAAGTTTCCCTAAGAGTTCCTCTTCAACCGGTCTTGCAAAATCCATAGGGATGCCTATTCATATGTTTTTTGGAAGATGCCAAGATCATACTATACCAGAAATGAATTTCAGGATTAGCAACACAGTAGCAAACTCTGCCGAACCCATCATCTACTCAATGAAAGACAATTTTGGGGGGAAATTCTCATATTAATAAACATAATATTATCTTCTCAGTACCACACAATTTCACATTTACTTATTAATTTATTATTTAAATTTTATTTGTTAGTTATCAGTTGGATGTCAGATATTGTGCTAAGCCCTAAGGACACGTTGATGAATAAAATGTCATTCTTGTTAGAAGTTTTAAATGTGGTTGGAAACACACAGCTGTCCCATTTGCATAGTAAGTGGCTTGTAGGCAGTTTGATGGTTTTAGGGGAAAATGCATTAGTATATTTTGTATTTTTTTCCACTTATTTCACACATCCTCTGATGTTACATTTTTTAAGGTTTAGCAAAAACTACTAGTAGTGATGTGATAAGTTTATTGTGATTAACATACTTTTAGGGTAAAGTGTTTCTCATCTAATTTTGTAACATTCTAATGCTACTCCTTACATTTGCAAAATTTTTTTGATTTGACTTTTACTATTTTTTTGGGTTATATATCACATTGTCATGAAAATAAAAGTCTTTCAAAACCTGTCTATTAAAATCTAAAAGAAATTAATGGCTAATATTTGGAGATACAGTTTTATTGGAGACACAATCCTTTTTCCCTAAATCTTCAGAATATTGTTAAGATGCTTTGTCAATGAGTGACATAAATTCATCAAATATATGTCATTTTCAAAGTACCGTGACCTTTCTTATATTCCAAATAACATTTTCAGAATAGAGTAAAACAAAGCTTTCCAGTTTAAGAAGACATCATTCAAAGGGGCAGAACCAGATACAAGCCACATTATTTCTGAGGTAGTAAAACCTGCACACTTTCTGAAATATATTTCAAAGAGAAGGCAGAATGATCAAATGATAGTATTTTTTAATCTCATAGCGCATTTGCATATTGTATTCGTTCAATTACTATTTTGTACTCACAGATTTTTACATTGCAGTTGGGTACAACAACTGACTTCCCATTTAAGGAATGATCATTTTGAGAAGCATGATATAAACTGGAGATAGCACTCAGTTAATAACTAACATAATTTCAGCTTTGTTATCAATAAGGAAAGACCTTGCTACGTGGAACAAGAGTTTGCATAAAATGATAGTCCACTTAAGCACATTAATTAGAGAAAACAGTTGGAAGTCAATATGTCTACTAATTTCGATTCATTGATGAAGAAAATAATTAAAATTGAAAAAACAATAAAATTTTGCCTCTGATGGTATGCTTTTTCAGCATCATATACACAGAGTTTGCTGACTGTGAAGACAGAAACTCACATGAGTATCTGATAGGAGTAAAGAAGGTTTGTTTAAAAAAATTTCTTCAGGTTACTGATACTGTCGAAGGAATATTCAGGAGATTGAGTAACATAACTTGATATTTTAGAACCAAACTATTATGACTTTAAGTGCCACACCATCAGGATTTCTAAAAGGAGTTGAATTGTCTTCTAAATTACTTCATTGTCTAGAGATTAGCTTTTTTAATAACATTCATTGGAAAGAACCAGTCAATCATGTATGATTGGACATAGTTAAGAATCTCATTAAATTTATGCAACAGGACATAAAGAAATGCTTCCAAGCACTAAGTCCATTAAGAGGTTGATCAAGAAGCAGTAGCTACTCTCACCCAAGTTAAAACCTTACCACCCATAGCTGCTGCGTGTGATTGTGGTTGACAATTAGTATATGACAGAATGCTGAGTGGCCTTACACTGAGAGACCTCTCAGTAATTCCTGGGTCCATTTGCAATCCAAATAACCAAAACTACTTGACAGAGACATCAAACATTTCCTTTTTCAAAGGTGTTAATTGTAGTTAGTTTTCTAATTTAGGGGAAATAAAGAAGGACGAGAAACTGATTTGGTTCAAGCTATCTCTTACTAAATTACATATAGAACAGTAACTGCAAATTTTAAAATAAGGTGCAATTGTACTGTTATTTAAAATTATTGTGGACCTCCCTCCATATTAATTGAGGCTGCTTCCATCCCAGACCTTAGATACATCTGCAGTAAAAATTCTTCAAGCCCTGTCTTGGCAGTTGTTTAGCAAACTTCTCAGACTCATATTGTTCTCTTTGCTTCCTGCTTTATTTCTTGGTTCCCAGAATCCAAGATGATTAACCAAGAGTCTAGACCAAGGAAGAAACAAGTCTCCAAATACTTACCCAGTCTGTCTTATATCACACGACCTTTCCTGTTTACACACCTTTTGAATTTGAACCAGATTTCTCATTCTCCTTTTTCTTTGGCTGGGGCATTTGCTCTGGCCAGAGGACAATCCCCAGAGGCTAATGTGAATGCTCCATGGGACGTGGAATCTGACAATTAGCTCCTTTCTAGTGAAATTACCATTTGCCATTGAAGGCTTAGGTCCCAGGGATTCTGATGACAGAAGTAGCCATATACCTAGAAGAATATAAATAGCTTCCGGTAATTAAGAATGCAGATTAATTTTTATTCTTACCTAGTACCAATTTCTGAGGCCAGGTGGATATCCCAGATAGTGGTCATAGCAGAAAAGAGAGAGCATACATATTCAAAAAGATTTCATTGAAAATGAATTTGTTGAATAAATCACTTACAGAGGTGTGGTCAGGGTTACAAGATCTAGTAAGGCATGTGAGATATCTAGGGTCCAGCAGAAATGCTGTTACTGCCTGTAGACCCAGAAGAGAATGAACTAGATTTCCAGAGCCTGGTGAAAGCTGAAGCTTCTGACAGGCTTCCTAGCCATAGAGGAATGCAAATCACTGGGTGAACATCGGCATAACACAGGAGCAGTGTGAGACAGCGGAACCTGGACACAGTTGGCTTTTCTTGAATGAATGTATACTTTCATTCAAACTTTAATTTGGGCATTTTCATGGCCTTAGAACTGTGCATTTATAACCTAAGATGCCTTTGTAAAGCCATTCCATTTCTGGTATATTGCATTCTGGCAGCTTTAGCAAACTGAAACACCATATTACCTAGCAATCCACTCCTAGATAGGAAGTGAAAACCTGTGCTCACATACAAAATACTGCATGTGAATATTTATAGTCACATTTTTTATTTAAAATATTGATATTTATTAATTTTAATTTGTATTTTACCTTCAGTTTCTTTTATCTGCAAATTTATTTTTTTTAACTTTTTTGTGGTATAGTATAAGATATATACAAAGCAAAGAAATAAAAAGCCATAGTTTTCAAAGTACTCTTCAAAAGGTAGTTACAGCAGGCAGAATTCTCGCCTGCCATGCCAAAGACCCGGGTTCAATTCCTAGTGCCCACCCATGCAAAAAATAAAAAATAAATAAAAATAAAAGCAGTTATAGGACAGATCCCAAAGTTTGTCCTGGGCTACAAAATACGATCCTCTCAGATTTTTCCTTCTAGCTGCTCCAAAATATAGAAGGCTAGAAGGCTTAGATATTTTTTTTTATCACCACAATTCACTTTTTTCCTTTCTTTTTTGTGAAAATAACATATATACAAAAAAGCAATGAATTTCAAAGCACAATGCCACAATTAGTTGTAGAACATATTTCAGAGTTTGGCATGGGTTATAATTCCACAATATGGGGTTTTTACTTCTACCTGCTCTAAGATACTGAAGACTAAAAGGGATATCAACTTAATGGTTCAGCAATCATATTCATTTGTTAAAGCCTATCTTCTCTGTATAACTCCACCATCACCTTTGATCTTTCTGTCCCTTTCTTTAGGGGTGTTTGGGCTATGGCCATTCTAACTTTTTCATGTTGGAAGGGTCTGTCACTAATATGGGGTAGGGGGATGGAACTATCTGATGTTCTGGAGAGGCTGGGCCCTCTAGGGTTCAGGGCTTATCTGGTCATGGGACCCATCTGGAGGTTGTAGGTTTCTGGAAAATTCCACTAGTTCCTGGAACCCTTGTGGACTCTTATTTATTGCCTGAGGTGTTCTTTAAGATTGGCTAGAATGGTCCCGGTTGGGGGTTGGCAGGTTATGATAGGCAAGGTGTAACTGAAGCTTGTGTAAAAAGCAACTTCCAGAGTAGCCTCTCGACTCTATTTGAACTCTCTCTGCCACTGATATTGTTAGTTACATTTCTTTTCCCCTTTTTGATCAGGATGGAATTGTTGATCCCACAGTTCCAGGGCCGGATTCATCCCTGGGAGTCATCTCCCATGTCACCAGGGAGACTTTCACCCTTGCATGTCATGTCCCATGTAGGAGGAAGGACAATGATTTCACTTGTATACTGGCTTTATTTATAATCAACAAAAATTGGAGAATGGCTAGAAAAACAAAACGAAACTATGGTGCATCCATGTAATAGAGTACTGCTCAGCAATGTAAAGAAATACTGCAAAAACGTGGATAACTGTCCAATGATTTATGCTATGTGAAAGAAGCCAGATTCAAAAGGCTACTTAAGCAAAACTATAGAAGCCAGAAAACTGGTTAGTGTTCCCCAATAGCATTGGATGGGGAGAGTTTGACTACAAATGGTCACATGGAAATTTTGGTGTGATGGAACTGTTCTATGTCCTGATTATAGTTGCATTACTCTATGCAATTGCCAACATTTGAAGAACAGAACATTAAAAAAAAAGTGTGCACTTTATTCTATTTAAATTACACCTTACTAATTGGGGGAAAAAAAAGAGATTATTTTCTTCCAAAGGGACAGTGGTGCCTGGAAGAACAGATAACAAACAAGCCACCTTGTGCATGATTCAGTTTGCTTATTTGTGGTATCTAGATGCTTCCCCATCTTTTAGATTGCTGGCTTCTCTCTGGAACAGCTTTAGACTTCCCCTTAATTGACTTACTGTTTCTTCTTGACTACGCTGCTCTCTTATTTCATACATAGCCTGATACCCAGCCACAACAACTGTGTTAACAGCCCACCACTCCTCAGGACTTCATTTCTATTTTAAATCTTTAATGTCACAATGTGGCATACCAGTATTTTTTGAATCATTTGTTCACTGACAACATTGATTTTCAAGGAAATGATGAAAAATTACTGATCTGGAGAAGGTGACTTCCCCTATTTGGATCATAACTCAGTAACAGTATTTACCTTTCCTCAAGCTTATACCAATATTGATGATCTACAATCAGAGAATGCAACTATCATTAAAATATATTATATTCATTATAATGTTTTACCTGTTATATGCTATAAATAATTATAAAACCAAATAACTGCTATTTATGCAATGCCCACCAAGTTATAAGCATAGTTTATTCTCATAAAGTATTATCAATCTCATTGTAAAAATGAAGCAACTGAGAACCCAGTAGTTTTCATAGCTAGCTCAAGGCCACACAAGTTAGTAAATGGCTAATCGTGTGTGATTAAACATACTGGGATTTGCACATTTGTTTCACCATACAGTTTCAGGGTCGGTGATTACAGGCTAGCTAGGAAGGTACTCCTTCCCCAGTGGGACTAGTCCAAAGACTGCCTGTGTGGATAATGGAAATACCCACTGCATAAGGAGACTTTGTGTTCAGCAAAGGAAATACATATTTAAGAGGTAACTCCTAATGGTCTGCTTGACCACCCTATTGTAAATTGTACCCACCCCTGCTTTTCCTGTCCCCTTCTATTTATTTAATTATGGTCTTTGCTCTTCACTAGTTTGGAAGCTCCATGAAAACAGAGATTTTTATCTGATCTATTTGCTGACATTCCCTAGTGCTTAGAATAGCACCTGATATAAAGTAAGCACTCAATAAATAATTGTTGAATGAGTAAATACATATTTTATATTACAGAGATCCTTCTTAATTTCAGAAAGTGTTTACTGTGGCTTCTTACACTCTAAGAATACTGTTGGTTTTTCTTCTCATGTACCTGTATTGAAATGAAGGTAAATTTAAAACTATCAAATCAACTTCATGAGGAATAATAAAAATATCAGACACATTCATTCAGAATATCCCTCTACCCAGGATATGGGTTTTTAAAATTATCATTATTCGTGGTATTAAGAAAGATTATTTTCCATTAGCTACTTAGAGATCAGTTATGAGGTAGAGCTGTGAGTTAAAACATCCGTAAGTAACTGACTTGTACTTACTATGCTACTGAAAATGAGAGAGGAAATATATGTATACATATATCATACCCTCCATCACTCTTGCCAGGAACTATAAAATTATTCCATAAATTTGATCTTGAACCACTAATCTAAATCTTGTATTTTGTCATCCACAGTGATTCACAGTTACATAGCTTACTGGTAAGAAGTAGATGCCAGACTTAAATTTTGGAATCAGACAAATCAGAGGATCTAATCTTTTTACTCTGTAACCCTGCCTGTGAATTTAAATAGCCTCAGTTTGTCATTTTGTCTGTCTTTGGTGGAAATCACCATGCTGACTTTCCTGCTTGGATTGCCTGTGTGAGCTGTCATATTTCACAACTGAGGTGATTATTGGCCCCTAGGAATTTCTGATTGAATTCCTGTTGAATAGTTTTCTCTGATTCAATGTTGGAAATCACATTTTGCTATCTTCTTTTCCCCCAGATCTGTACTTTCATAGCCACCATTAGCATTGGGAAGTGTTCTATAGGGCAACACACTTGCAGAAATAGGAACTTAGTTAGTGGAGATCTCTGTCTACACTTTGTTGGCGGCATAATTTAGTAGAATTGTGGGTTTGTATTTTTTTGAAGTGCAGATGAAGAAAGGATGGACTGTGTTCCATCCTTTCCTCCACAAATGAGAGGAATTCTTTGTAATCTATAAAGGCCTTTATATAATCTCAGTTGTATACACTTTTTAAGATGTGCCAAATACTAATTATTAGGAAGGATCTAGGATGGAGCCAAACCTTGAAAAAGGGCATGTTCTTCTCTAAGTCAAAACTGATTGCACACACACATATATTTGAGTTTAATTACAAAAAAATTCCATGTTTTTTCTGTTTATAAATTATGAGGCAATCTGGTAGTGGTATTTTGTTTTGTTCTTGATACAAAAAACTAACTTTGACTTAAGAAAGCCACAGATATAACCAACCTTATTAACTCTGCTGCTAATGAATGCTATCAAAGAACCTTACAGGATTATTCTGTAGGTTTTTTTACCTTTGCATGATGAGTAGCTTCAAATAGTATCCCATTTCTCATTACTGGTTGGATGTCATCTAAAAGCTGAGTAATAGCAGCTACTGTTCCTAATAAAAGAGTATTAGATAAAAGAAGATAAACAGCCTCATAATTACCTAATGAGTGTTTTTTACCAAGGTAGTTCTAAGGTCAAGAGAGGAGTCCAGAATAGTTTCCTGCTTTCACAATTTAAAAAAACCTCTTATCCTGAACACCTTTCATGTAATTATTTTCGTTTTCTTTTGCACACATAGACACCCAGTTTTTGCACACCATTTTCATTTCAGAAGAAACTTTCTATGCATTCTTTAGCCATGCACATAAATATACCTAGAATGAAAATATTTGAAAGCATTTGAAGTGAAATGATTTTCAGGTTGTCTGTATTGTATTCCACTACTCTCTTTCCAGGTCCAAAATTTGGGTTCATGACAGTTTTGAAAGGGAGCTGGATAAAGAAGTATTATGACACCAACTGCAAGGAAAAAACAGTAAGAGTTTTTGGTATTTCCAGAGTCTTTATATACTTCTCATTAAAATTCCTTTGAGTATAAGCCACCGCCTGTATGTCACAATCATACTCTGTATGACAGTTTAATGCTGAGTATTATCAGAGGACATACTTAACTTTGAGTAGATTTATAAATAAGTGTTATCATTTCAAATTTTACATGTAAAATACTATCTTCTGAATATAATTTCTATTATTCCCAAAGTTTTTTATTTTTCTATATTGCTATTATAAATCAACTTATTGTATAAAAGTCACAATTTCTAGTTTAAGTCAATTTATGAGATAAACTGTATTTTTATTTTGAGAATTAAATAATTGATTGCTCTGTTTTGTTTTCCATACTTCAGAAGATCAAAGAAAATAACATACATAAATATGCATAGGGATATTTGTAAATGGCTTGTGAGTTAAAATGTTTTCTAGGAAAGAAAAGGGAAACATGCATAATAGATGCACATCTTCCACAATCAAAACTAACATGAAATTTGTCTGAACAACCTTGGCAATTAAAGGATATTTATTTCACTATAATTTGTAATAGGGTTAGGAAAAGAAATCATTGATAATCATTTTATTCTTACCACAAATCTAAAACATTCTGTTCATAGTTTCAGATAGGAGTTTTTCTAAGCCATGTTTAAATGGCTTACAATAGCTATTAAATAAATAATTAGTATTTGGAAAATTATTTTAACCAATTTTTTCTCTCTTCTCTCACAAGATAAGTTATTTCTGAAAGTGATACCACTGCACTTGGATAATTTACAGTAAACACATCCTCTTAATCACATCACAGACACTTAAATAGATTTGTGAAACCATTTTAAAAATCAATACTTAGCTCTTAGGTGATGAATTAATTAATGGAGTGTGAATACTTGAAGTCTACATTACCCATCATGCACTGTGGCTTTTCATAACATCAGTGGAAACAGTTTAAAAGTAACAAAATGTTACCAGTTGGGAAAGTGCTTATAAAAATTTATCAATTCCTGCTTCCCAATGAGAATATTCTGGTGAAAACTGTTTTTAGTAAGAAATATGATTCAGTTATTTTCAGCGATATAAAGCAATGGAATGAAGGAGTGTTGTTGATAAATGAAATCCAGAGAGAAAATAATCAGGGCTGTCTCAGCTCTTTTTCATTGATCAGGCAAAGACACATGAAATGTTAGAAATTTTCAGCTTTGAGGATTGAGGAACGGCATTTTAGACTTTCCTCCATCAATTTAAAAGTCTGTTTCTGAAAAATTGTTCATATTTTTGTAACTTAATTTGGATTTATTTGATCTGTTTCCTTTTCCAGTACTTCTTTCCACTTCCTAGGGGGAAAAAAACTTCTTCCTCCTTTCTCTGCAAGGAAGTATAATGGTATGCTGCTCCTTGACTTTAATAAGTTACACTCTAGTTGGATAATAGTTTGAAGCATACCACCATTAACAAGAAAGGAGTAATCCAAATGGGAAAGTTGTATGTTTTGGGGGCAAAATATATCGTTTGGGGGATGATCTTTAAGGAAATGAGTGCCAGATTACAATATACAATTTGAATTTGAATAATTCTAGTTTGAGCTATGATTTGGTTCCAACCTAAGCTCCCACTGAGAACAGCTAGTAAAATTTTTTTTAAAACGTTCTTAAAATGGTGTGTTTAATGACATTGGAGAACTATTGCAACGATCAAGACTCATGGGACAAAATTCAGAGAAGGGCAGACCATGCAGAGGGGAAAGAAACCACTCTTAACCTTAGGACATTAACTGATTATGGATACAGTTCTGGAAAGATCCAGAGAGCCTCTACTAAGAGGCAGAGTAATCAGCAGAGACTTTGGCATCTTACAGGAACAAGGGAAAAAAAATTGTAGATTGAAGGAGCCAAGACCCTAGTGAAAAGGGGGAGAGGGATGAAGAGTGAAATAACTATGTATAGCAATCTGTCAGTTTTTCCTTCAAATTATTTACCAAATTTTAAAGATGCACAGGTAGTAGACTAAAAAGGCAAATAGATGAAAGGCATGATGACTTTGGTGCTGGCAGGGTCACTGGTGAATGTTCTAGATTCTCAATTATTAACTCTTAGATAGAAATTTTACCAAAATTATATTCATATTCTAACTGGATTAAAGGTATTAGCCACCATTCTTAGTTTAGGAAAGTAAAAAATATGGCCTCTGTGGAGAATAAAAAGAGACAAAAAAAGAAACAAATATCTCCCAGTCTGCTACATTTAAAAAATACACAATATTTTTTCTTCGATCAAAAGTTAGTAGCCATGGTGTGATGTCATCCCCTGAAAAAATTCTGCAGAGACTCGGCAAATACAAGGACAAATCCCACTTGCTTAGAACTCTGGAAGATGGTAGAGATGGAGACTGACTCCATAAATGCTGAATCAAAGAAAGAGAAAAATATCAGATAGGTCCCGATTTGACAATCAATGGATTGTCCTGATACACTGGTCCTCTTCCCTCTCCCACTCAGTGCCATACAGCTAGGGAGTTGCTCAGAGGCAGCAGCCAAGATCCCTCCCTCCCACTATACAGACTATAAAGCCCCCGTTCTAGTCTGCTAGCTGCCAGAATGCAACATACCAGAAATGGAATGGCTTTTAAAAAAGGGAATTTAATAAGTTGCTAGTTTACAGTTCTAAGACTGAGATAATGTCCCAACTAAAGCAAGTCTGTAGAAATGTCCAATCTAAGACATCCAGTGAAAGATACCTTGGTTCAAGAAGGCCGATGAAGTTCAGGGTTTCTCTCTCAAGTGAGAAGGCCCATGGTGAACACAGTTACAGTTTCTCTCTCATCTGGAAGGGCATATGGTGATCCTGGCATTATCTGCTAGCTCCTTCCTTCTTCATCTCCAAAGGTCACTGGCTGTTGAACTCTACTTCTCATGGCTATGTCATTCTGCTCTGCTCTCTTTGAATCGCTCTTTCTCCAAGATGTTTCCTCTTTTATAGGACTTCAGAAACTAATCAAGACCCACCCAAATGGGTAGAGACATGTCATCACCTAATCCAGCTTAACAACCACTCTTGATTTGGTTACATCTTCAGGGAGATAATCTAATTACATACAGTATTGAATAGGAATTATTCTTCCTTTATGAAATGGGATTTTGATTAAAACATGGCTTTTCTAGGGTCCATACATCCTTTCAAACCAGCACAGCCCCCACAGCTTACCTTAGAAGCCTACTCATATCTAGGCAACAGGGTCCAAGTCTACAGAGACTCAGAACAGAACAGAAGCTGCTGAGGAATGCTACATGGAAAAGATCCCCAGGGTAGGAAGGAGAGATACTGAGGCAGAAGGGCTGCTGTCAAATGGTGCACTCACTAAGTCCAGTTCTGGTCAACTAGACCCCCTATGCAAAATGAACTTTTCTGGACTGACCTACCATTCTGGAATGAATCATCTGGCTCCCCAAGGTGGAATACCATAATGAGGAAGACAATGGAGGTAGGAAAGCCTCACAGAGAAGGAAAAGGAGGGGAGGGGGGTAAACTGAACTGCTCTAAGACAGGAGAATTCTAGAACTGACAGGTGTAAGGAAAACAGGACACTGAGTGAGGGAGAGAATTTGAACAAATAAAATCATGGCAGCTGGGGAGAAAGTTCTGCACAAAAACAAACAGAACAGATCAAGATTCCCAGAGAAAGAATAGAGGATAGGAAGCTTTCTCCTGGAGATGAAACAATTACACAAAAAGTACAATCTTAAAAATTGCGCTGCATATCCAGGGCAAGAATCAAATGAAGAAGAACTGAGAAAACTTGATCAGTTTGACTCAGGCTGTTCTAAAGATCCAGAATAAATCGGACCAAGAATGAAATAAAAGTCTAACACAAAGCCGGTCAGCAATGAAACCTGAGACAAGAGGTAGAAACTGAGTTTCAGAGTTACCTTATCAAGATACTCAGATTCATAGACCCTGATGAAAAATTACAAGCCTTTCTGAAAAATAGCAAAATATGGCTCAGTTAAGGGAATAAGTTAAAACTACAGAGAAGTCATAGAATTTTGAAACAACTAACCGAAGATGTTCAAACAAATCTAAATCAATTCAAGGAGATGAAGTAAAATATGCATAAAGAGATAAGGGTATTAAGAAGACAATGAGTGAACATAAAGAAGAACTAAAAAGTATAAAAAGAAACATAAGGGAAATTATGGGGATGAAAGGCACAATAGTAGAGATTAAAATACACTAGAGACATACAGCAGCAGATTTGAACAGGCAGAAGAAAGAATCAGCAAGCTAGAAGGCCGGTCAATTGGAATCATACAGTCAGAAGAACAGATAGAGAAAAGAGCACAACAAAATTGAGCAGTATCTCAGGGAACTGAGTGGACAGCACAAAGTGCATATACGTAGGTGTCATGGATGTCCCAGTAGGAGAAGAAAAGAGAAAAGGGGCAGAAAGAATATTTGATGCCATAGGGCTGAAAATTTCCCAACTTGTATGAAAGACAGATTATAAATGTGCCAGAAGCACATATTCTCCAAAAAGTGTAACTCCTAAATCACTTACTCTGCAACACATATTAATCAGAATGCCAACTGCTAAAGATAAAGAGAGGATTATAAAAGCAGCACAAGCAAAGTGATTCATCACCTACAGGGAATCCTCCATAAGACAAAGTGCCAATTTCTCATAACACAACATGGAGGTGTGAAGGCAGTTGTATGATATATTTAAGGAACTGAAGGAGAAAAATTGCAAGCCAAAAATTCAAAAATGAGGGTGAGTTCAAACACTCACAGATAATCAGAAGCTGAGAGTTTGTCAACAAAAGACTTCCCTTACAAGAATTTCTAAAAGGAGTTCTGTAGGTTGAAAGGAAAAAAGCAGAGAAGAGAGGCTTGGAATACTGTGAAAGAATGAAGATTATCAGTAAGGGTAACTACAAGGGTCAATGCAAAGCCTAAGAGTACGGTATTCTCAATATACAACTCTACTCTTTAATTCCTATAAAGAGTCAGAATAAAATTGCACAAGGAAAAGGCATATTTCTTTATAATGGACATTGTAAAATATAAAGTAATAAATTTAGATAAAAGCAATATAAAGAGTGGAAACAGAGGGATATAGGAACAGAGAATGTGTATGCTATTGAAGTTAAGTTAGTATCTTTTTAAATTACTAGGTTATAGATATAGGTTGTACAATATAAACTCTGGAGTAACCATAAAGAAAATATTTAAAAATATATACAGAAACAGAAATGAGGAAGGGATCAGTCAGATACATCACAAAAGTTCAACTTCACAGAAAAGAAGGTTATAATAAAGTTAAAGAGTTAAAAAAAAAAAAGTGTGGTATATAAATACCAAAGGACAAAATGGCTAAAGTAAGTGCTACCTTTACTATAATAACACTGAATGTTGAAGGATTAAGCTTCCCAAACAAAACAAACAAACAGATTGGCAGAATGGATAAAAAATCATGATCCAACTATATGTTGTTTGTAAGAGATTCACCTTAGACCCAAACCCACAAAGTCGGTGAAAGTGAAAGAAGACTCTGTATACTAATAAAAGGGGAAATCCGCCAAGAAGAAATAATAATCATAAATCATAACCCTAACTGCAGTGCCCCACAGTACACCAAAACTAAAGAGAGAAATAGACATCTCTACAATAATAGTTGCAGACATCAATACACAACTCTCATCAGTAGATAGAATTTCTAGAGAAAGGATCAACAGACAGCTTGAATAATATGATCAATGAACTAGATATAATAGACGTATTCAGATCATTGCACCCCAAACATCAGGATACATATTCTTCTCCTCTCAAGTGCATTTGGATCATTCTCCAGCATGGACCACAGGTTGGGTCACAGGACAAGTCTGAATAAATTTATAAAGATTGAAATTGTACAAATTCTGTGACCATAATGGAATGAAGCTAGAAATCCATAACAGGTGGGGAACTAGAAAATCCACAAATATCTGCAAGTTAAATAGTATACTCAAACAATCAGAATGTCAGAGAAGAAATTTCAAGGGAAATCAGTAAATACCTTGAGATGAATGAAAACTAGAACACAATATATCAAAACTTATGGTATGTAGTGAAGGCCAGGCTAAGAGGGAAATTTATAGAGCAAAAAAAAAAAAAACAAACAAACTAAGTGCACACCTGGAGCAACTATAAAAAGAACAACAAAATAATCCCCAAGTAAGCATAAAGAAAGAAATAACAAAGATTAGAGAAGAAATAAATGAAATTGAGAATTTCAAAAAAATAGAATTAACAAAACTAAGAGTTGGAACTTTGAAAAGATCAATAAAATCGACAAACCCTTAGCTAAAAAACTATAAAGAAAAATAGAGAAGATTCAAATAAATTAAATAATAAAATCAGAGATGAGGGGCATTGCTGATTCCACAGAAATAAAAAGGATCATAAGAGGAACTATGAATGAGCATAGGCCAACAAAGTAGATGACCTAGGTAAAATATACAAATTCTTAGGAACAAAGGAACACTACACTGACTCTGAGAAATAGAAGACCCTGATGGACCTATTACAAGTAAAGAGATTGAATCAGTCATCAGAAACCTCCAAACAAAGAAAAGCTCAGGACCAGATGGCTTCACAAGTGAATTTTACCAGTTATTCCAAGGAGAATTATTACAAATCCTGCTAAAACACTTCCACAAAAAATTGGAGAGGAGGGAATACTACGTAACTCATTCTATGAGGTCAACATCACACTAATAACAATGCAAGATAAAGATACTACAAGAATAAAAAAATTTAGATCAATTTCTTTTATGAATATATATGCAAAAATCCTCACAAAGTAATTGCAAATCAAATCCAACATATTAAAAGAATTAAGTACCATGACTAAATGGATTTTATTCCAGTTATGCAAGGGTGGTTCAACATTGGAAAATCGAATAAAGCAATACGCCACATTAAGAAAATGAAAGGAAAGAAAACTTGACCATCTCGATTGATGCAGAAAAGACATTTGACAGAACCCAACATCCTTTCTTGATAAAAACTACTTCAAAAAATAGGAAAAGAAGGAAACTTCCTCAACATGATAAAGGGATATATGAAAAACCCACATCTAGCATCATACTCAGTGTTGAAAGACTGAAAGCTTTCCCTCTAAGATCTGCAACAAGGCGAGAATGCCGACTGTCACCACTGTCATTCAGTATTGTACCAGAAGTTGTTAACCAGAGCAATTATGCAAGAAAAGGAAAGAAAAGCCATCGATATTGGGAAGAAAGAAGTAAAACTTTCACTATTTGCAAATGACATGATGCTACATCTAGAAAGTCCTGAAAATTTTACAACAAAGCCATTAGAGCTATTAAACAATTTCATGAAAGTGGCAGGGTACGAGATCAATACACAAATAATGGTAGTGTTTCTATACACTAGTAATGAGGAATCTGATGAGGAAAGAAAGAAAGATACTGTTTACGTTTGCATCTAAACATTGCCATTTGCATCTAAACGAATCGTGTATAAATCTAATGAATTTATACATGAATAAATCTAACCAGGTTGTAACGGACTAGTACACAGGAAACTACAAACATTACTAAAAATAATTTTGAAGGACATTCCATATTCATGGATTAGAATACTAAATATCATTAAGATGTCAATTATACCCAAAATGATTTACAGACTCAATGCATTCCCAATCAAAATTCCAAAATATAATGGAAATGCCATTAAAGATTCCACCAATATTATAAATATAAGATATTATAAACATGTCAAAAATAAAGTTAGATAAAATGGACAGATTTCTAGAAAAACAGTTTACCTACACTGAAACAAGAAGAGAAAATGCAAATAGTTTAGTATCTATTTTAAAACTATAGAGATAAGATCTTCCTCCTTAACATCTGGCACACACACACACATAAGCACACATGCATTCTGCAGGGTGAGCTGGCATTATCAATAAAATTTTCTGTATATTTCAGTAAGAAATAACCTTACTTATAGTTTTCTGGAGGATAAAAATTTAAGAGAAAACACTTCAACTTGATTTATGATGGCTCAGCACAAGCTTCATATCAAAAGCCGAGTAGAACATTATTAGAAAGGAAATTTTCAGGCCCGTCCCTTTCATAAAAATAGTTTCAAAAATCTTAAACAAAATAATATCCATATGTAGAAAAATTACTTGAAAGAACATAATGTCTTTTGTAATAAAAACACATGATGATTCTGTGTCTAGAAATTACAAAATGATGTATAAATAAACTATTAGAATTAATGTGAATTTAAAAGTTTAATTCATGAGTGGCAAGCATAAAAAAATGTTTTTTAATGCCAGTAAGAAAGAATAGAGAATAAAATTTTTAAAGAAGTAACATTTAAAATTGTATCAAAACATCAAATGCCTAGATATGATTCTAACAAAAGTTACACACTCTTCTACTATTAAAATCACAAAATTTTATTGAAAGTAATTAGGAATTCTAGAAAATGGAGGGAACTGACATTCTCATGGATTAAAAGTCAACATTTTAAAGATGTCACTTCTCTTTGAATTCACATATAGATATTAACCAAGTTCAGAGTAAATCATATTTTTTTAATGGATTTGACATATTGCTTCTAAAATATGCTTGGATATTCAAAGTATCTGCAATACGCAAAGCTGTCTTGAAGGAGAACAAAACTGAGTAGTTACACTGTCAGATATACAGAAATTTTATATAATTAATTATATACAGGTAATTAAAGGCAACATGGTATTTGATCAAGGCTAGACAAGTAGATCAATGGAGTGAAAGAGAAAGTCCAGAAAGAGACCAAAAACTTTGAGGTCATTTGATTTATTTTAAAAAAACATGAACATTCAGTACAGTGAAGTTAGGATTACCCTTGTAACAATCAATACTTTGCTAGATGTCTGTATGACAAAAAGTAAATATAATACGCAAAAACAAATATAAAATTTTAGTTGGAGTATAGATATAAATCTGAAAGGTTTTAAAATTTCACCAACACTTTTGGAAGAAAATATAAAAGAATGTCTTTATATCCTTGGGTTAGGCAAATATTTTTTAAATGGTATAGAGAAATAGTTTCAACCATAAATAAAAAATAATAAATTGAAATGCATTAAAATAGAGGACTTCTATTCATTAAAAGACACCATTAAGAGAATTTAAAGTTGAAATGTGGGAGAAAATAGTCGCAATATTACGTCTAAAAATAACACATATCAAATATAAGAAATCAGTCTTGCAAATTAATGTAAGGAAGAGATGTAACCCCATAGAAAATGGGCAAAACTTTGTTCAAGGACTCCATAAAGGAATATATCTTAATGGCCCAAGAAATATTTTTTAAGATTCTGTTTCATCAATCAATGGGGTAAATACAATTTTAAACAGAACATAATACCACTTCATACTTACCAGAATGGCTAATATTCAAAACTGATTATACTAAGTGGAAACAAGTATTGGAACAAGTATTCTCCTACCTGCAGTTGGGAGTGTAAATTGTTATACTGCCTTTGGAGAGCTACTTGGTAGATCTCCTAAAGCTGAAGAATCAAACTCCCTACAACCCAGCAATTCCAGTCCTAGCTACATACCCAGCAGAAATAAATACATATATTCACCAAAAGACTTATAAGAAATGATCACATTAGCAGTATTTATGCTAGTTAAAACCTGGAAGTATAATATTCATTAGCACAATAGTAAAGTATTCATAAAATGGAAAACTTTACAACAATAAAATAAAAAGAAAATTTCACTGCATGCAATTCTTATAAATTTCTTAGAAAATTTTTGGGCCTAATGTGAAGATTGTTATTTGCCGTTTTACTTATTTAGAGGATAGAAGATCATTCAAATTGTCTGTTTCTTCTTGGAAAAGTTTTGAAATTTGTATTTTTCTGGTAATGTTTCTATTTAAGTTCTTGTAAACTTTGTTAGATAATTGATATTTGTCTATGTGTTTTAAAATCTCTTTGTTACTTCTGTACATAGTCTCCTTTTCCATTTCTAAAATGTCTTTCCTTAGTTCCTTTTCCCCAAATCTTACCAAAGGTTTCCTTTTTTGTTGTTTTGTTTTTATTTTTCTGTTTGGAAAAACAATTTTGAAGATTTTTTCTTTATACATGTGATTTGTATTTTGTTGCTTTTTTATCGTTTTCCCTTGTTTAATTTTGATGCTTTGTTCCCTGATTTCACCATTTTATTTAATTTCAATAAAAGTATATAAGGTTACAAAATTCCTTATAGTTATAATTATTTATCATTCTGGTCCATGTGTATTCTGATTTCCATTTTGATTTCTTTGGTCTTAGAGTAATTTATAAGAATGCTTTTCAATTTAATGGTGATTTTAATATTATCTTCTTACTATTGATTGTAAACTTAATTTTATTGTGATTTAAGAATGTGAGCTTTATTATGTAAATTTTTGGAAATCTATTAAATGTTACTTGATGGCCAACTACATGTTCAATTTTTAATTTCCTGGTGTACTTGATAAGAATGAATGCTTATCAGTTGGTAGATTTAGTGTTCTAAAAATGTATGTTAGATCAAGCCTTTGTTATTTGTGTTGTTAAAATATCCTGTAGTCTTAACAATTTATCATCAGCTTGAGCTCTCCATTCTTGAAGGAGGTAATGCCTTCTCACACTCTGATGGTTGATCCAATGATCTATGGAGTTCTGCAATATTTGATATAACTAAATCAGTGCTATGATTTTAAAAGCGTATTAGATGAGACGTATTATTTCTTCCTTTTGAATTGAACTGTCATCCACAGGTAATAAATATCTTTTCATCTCTAGGAGGTTTCTTTCATTTTATTTGTTCCTTTTGCCTAAAGTCTATTTTCTCTGGCATTCCCATAGTTATACTAACTTTCTTTTGGTAATATTTGCCTGATACATCTTTACCCATTCATAAACATTTACCCTATCAGTGTATGATTTGATTTTGTTCTTTTAAATAGAATAGAGCTGGAATTTGTTTTATTTTTTATCCCAATCTGCCTTTTTAGTGTAGAATTTACTCCATTTCTATTACAAGTTACTATTAGTAGATTTTGATTAATGTTTAATCTCTTATGTATGCTTTTTATTTCACTTTATTCTGTTTATTTTTGCATCTTTTTAGATTGAAGTGTGTGTTTGTGTATTTTTTCTCATTTCAGTATTTTTTCTTCTACCTTTTCTAAGAGTTTTGTTTGGGATATAATTACCATAGAATAAACTGAAAATATTTAAGGTGTACAATTTGATAAGTTTTGACATATGTTCATACCATAAAAGCATCACTACAATCAAAATACTAAATATATCCATCATCACCAAGGTTTCCTCATACCTTATGTAATGGTTATCTCCTTCCTCTCCCTTCTTTTTCACTGTTACCAGGTAACCAGAGATCATTTTCTGAAACTGTAGATTCACTTGTATTTTCTAAAATTCCATGTAAACGTTATTAATAATATAGTTTGTACTATTTTTATGTGGCTTCTTTCACATGGCATAATGCATTTAATGTTCATCCATATTGTTTGTATTAACAGTTTATTTTTTATTGCTAAGCAGTATTGCATTGAATGGGTATTTCAAATTTTGTTTATTCACCTATTGATACATTTGGGTTGTTGTCAGTTTGAGGCTGTATAAATAAATGTGTTATGAACATTCCTGCACAGTTCTTTGTATGTACATTTGCTTTCTTTTCTTGTCTGGAAATACTTAGGGGTGGAATGGCTGGATCATATGACATGTATATGTTTAAAGTTTTAAGAAACTGTCAAACTGATTTCCAAAGTGGGTGTGCCATTTTCTCTCCACATGAACAATGTATGAGAGTTCCAGTTCCTCCACAACCTTGCCAACAGCAGATGTGATCAGTCTTTTTAATTTTAACCATTGTAATAGGTATGTGGTTATATCTCATTCTGCTTTTAATTTGTTTTTACCTAATGATTAATGATGTTGAACATCTTTTCATGGGCTTATTTTCCATCTTAAAGCATGTGTTCAAGTATTTTGCCCACTTTTTACTGGAATTTATTTTAGGTTTAGTAATCCTTTTTTATATTTTGGACACAAGTCCTTTCTCAGTTATATGATCCTCAAATATTTCATCTTAGTCTGTGGTATGGCTTGTCAATCTTTTGCCAGAATATTTTGAAAAGTATATATTGTTAATTTTGAGGAAATCCAATTTTCAAAATTTTTCTTTTGTGGATATGTTTTTGGGATCATAGCTAAGAAATCTTTGCTTATCTCAATCACAATGTTTCTTATAGAAATGTTACAGTTTTAGGTTTTGCATTAGGTCTATGAACCATGTTGAGTTAATTTTTGTAGCAAAAGTAATGATTCAAATTAATTTCTTTTTCTTTTTCTTTCTTCTTCTTCTATTCTCCCTAGTTCCTCTTTCCATCCTCCCTTTTCCCTCCTCTCTTTCCCCTCATGGTCTTCCCTATCCCCCTTTCTTTCTCCTCGTGCAAATAGAGATATATATTGTTCCAACCCCATTTATTGAAAACACTTCTTTTTTTCACACCGAGTTATGTTAGCATCTTTGTCAAATAGTTGCTTCTGTATGTGTGGGCCTGTTTCTGGGGTCTTTTTTCTGTTTGTTTCACTGATTTACTTATTTATGTGGACCCAGTACCACACTGTATCACTTAAGTTTTTCATCTAACTTTAGTTATTCATCTAACTTCATTGTTCTTTTTCAGAGTTGTTTCAGCTGTTCTGGCTTTCTGTGTTACCACATGAATTTTAGAATCAGCTGGCCATTTTCTATAAAAAGCTGCTGGCATTTGATTGGATTTGTGTTGAATCCTTAGATCAGTATGGGAGAATTGGTATCCTAACAATATTTAATCTTCCGAACAGTTAACCCAGTATATCTTTCCACTTATTTACATTTTCCTTAATTTTTCTCAAAAATGTTTTATAATTTTCATTGAACAGGTTTTTCTTTTGTCAGAGTCATCCCTAAATATGTTTTTGATGCTGTAAATATTTTTGAATTTCAATTTCTGATTGTTCATTTCTAATATGTAGAAACTCTCTACATATATTTGCTTTGCCATGGCTTTTGAAAGATAGTCTCATTGTGTATATAATTCCAGGTTATAAGTCATGTCCTTTTGTCACCTTTAGGATATTATTATTATTATATTGCCTTATGGGTTTCATTGCTCACAGAGGCACATTTTGTTATATATGACTTTTCTTTCAGGTATTTTTTTTCTCATATTGTATTGAAATATGGATTTCATTATAACTATTCTGCTTTGACTTTCTGAGTCTGGGTATCTGAATCTGGGTATTCTGGATCTTCTCTTTAATAAAACAGGTATTGCTAAGAAGATTATCCTTTGAAAGTCTAAGCTTTATGTGGCGATGGAGGGTTTGTGAAGGAAGGATGAGAGGGTAAGGTCTTTCCCTCCTCAGATATCCCACTTTGATTGGGAAGTGTATTTATCTCCTAACTCAATGTCTGGATGCCTTTATAATTCAGGGCTTGACAGCTCTGAAGGAAAGCACTAGTTCCTGAGTTTGTTTACCTCTGTTGATTCACACTTTCACATTTTTTCTGGCCTTGAAATTTTTCTTGTTTTCCTACCAGCTAAGCAGGACATTTAAAGAGAGTTCAGACAAAATAGTTTCACATCTATTTAATTGTTTTTGTGTCTGGACAAGTTTTCTGGAAATCTAGTTTGCCATATTTCCAGAATGGGAGCATGGGAAGGATTTATGTATTATTTTTTTTCTCCCTACTTGACCATGAACTCCATCCAGTTTAAGAGTGTGTAATAGCTATTTTTTTTTTTTTTTACATGGGCAGGCACTGGAAATTGAACCTGGGTCCTCTGGCATGGCAGGCAAGCCTTCTTGCCTGCTGAGCCACGGTGGCCCGCCCGTAATAGCTATTTTTGATCTCCTATCTGGCACATTGCTGATACAGAATTCAGTCAACAAATATTTGAGATTTTAAAGGCATGTGTGGCAAGAGCAACCAAGACTTGTGCACCTTTTGAGGAGTGAATGGCCAACATTTTAAAATTCAGAAGAGATATAATGTTTAATCAGGAACTAAAAGAGCTTATTGGACATAGAAATGAGAAGGTAATTTTGAAAGAACAGCCTATGTAAGACAGTAGAAGGAAAAAGTATGAACAGGTGAGCAAAGAGATAAGTGAGAATTAAATAGTGAAGTGTTTTCTCCAACTCTAGTGTGAAGTTATTGGAAAAAGGAAAGGATAAGAGCTTGATGGGAAGGAAGGACTGAGCAAAGAAACATTTAATTATGAGAGATATGTAATCAGGCTGAGAGTGTGAAGAGGCAATAAAGGATTAGATATTGAAGTAGAAGGAAGAGTGAGAAATGGACTGAGTTCATTGAGAGGGTAGGAAAAATTTGAGCTCAAAAGTGTAGTTAGAGTGGTTAGCTTCAAAGAAAGCAAGAATGCATAGTAGTATAATTCTGTTATGAGTAAGAGGCAAGAGAGGTTGAGAGCGATTTTACCTCATGGAAACTATTTTCTCATTCATTTATAATGTGTTTCCCACCCACTACATCAAAAAGATTGTAAATTACTGGAATGTTGGTAATAGGTCGAGAAACTGCATCCTGAATAATTTCGTTGGAAAAGCTGCAAGAGAAGTTATAGCAATAGATAGCTAGCATTGAATTTCTTTTGAAAAGATAAAAAGATTGGGGGAACAGTTACATATGATTTAAAAGCAACATGTATACTGTCTTATGTTCGCTCAAATTTAGATGGAAACAAAATTTGAGTCTTAATCTGAGTTTGAACTGATTTTTCCTCCATTTTCAGCCTTGGAGAACTGGGAGACTCGATTTTAAGATTCAAACTACACTGAAACTTAAATATTTTGTACCTCATCTGCCACCAAGATGGTAAAATGTGTCATGCAGGATTTTTTTTATGGACCAGACTCAGAGAATAGCTTTATAATTAGAATTCGCTATAAACTTCACTAGCGCTCCAGGTATAATTTCAGTTTGGATTACTTTTCCAGATACTTAAAATTTTATATACTATCAGGTTAAATAACATCCACAGTAGATAGGCCCTCTTTGAATGAATGACAAGAAAATAAATGTTTTGTAGAGATCCTTTCCTAACTCTTAGATTTTCACAGTTGATTGCTTTAGAAAGAAAGTAACTCCACAGCCTTGAATATTTGCTTAGTGAATCTTTGAAAGGCAATGGTCCAGTACAAATATTATAATAAAAGATGAAACTAAAGGAAGGACCAAATGAGAAGTAAAGATCAAATGGAAAATACTCTTTCCAAAATGAAACACTTAGTTCAGGAAAGCCTCGAGTGTCAATTCTTGAGCCTGAGAAGGGCTTGGCTCTGAAATGTTGGCCTCTGGTATAAGTATATTACTTTCTGTGTGGCTCCATGTGACATATACTTCACAAGTGAGGAGAAAGAAAACTAATTCCAGACCAAAAACTAGGGCTGTCTGAAGAGAAAATCTTATCCGTCAGCCCTCCCAGAGTTGCCATTACTTGACTTATTCTTTCCAACACCAGGCCCCGAGATGCTGCTGCTCTCAGTGGCCCACGCTGGGGCCTTGTCTGTGGATTGTCACTTCTGCATTCCTTCCCTTTATCCTCCTGTCAATCACCATGCAGCAATCTTGTTCCCCATTTCCTCAAAATATCGCCAACTGATAACTAAAAAAACAGCTGTAAACGACAGGGTAAGGTATTCCTCTTATGTAACACAAGCATTATTTTATAGGTCACTTAGGGGAAAAATGCTTTCATAGAAAAGAACTGGCTGTAATTAAGTTCATGTCGGGAGCTGGGATTGACCAATGGGGAAGAGAGCAATGGTTGGAACTGGTCTTGTGTCTTCTCCTGTCTCAGACTTTTAGGGGAAGTGAAAGAATTTCTGATGTTTAAGGATATTGAACACTTACTTTGCGCCAAACATAGTGTTTGGTGCTTTCATATCAGTTATCTCGTTTAATGCTCATGAGAACAAGTGAAGAAACATACCAGAGGAGTTCCTTAACTTTTCCATAGGAGATTCAAACACATGTGTACTTGAAGCTTAAGTAAACTCATGTTATTAATTCTTTGCTGTTGCTTCTAATCGCACAGAGTAAATCCAAAGTCCCTTCCATGCTCTGCAGAGTCCTACCTTGCCCGGAATCTGTTATCTGACTTTATCTCTTACAGTTTTACCCCTCCTTGTTGAAGCCAGATGGCCCCTTGTTGTTCTTTGAACTCAGCAAGCTTGCTCACACTCATGATCTTTGCCTGTCCTGATCCTACTGTCTGGAAAATTCTTCCCCCAGATATCTGCATAGTCTGCTCTGGTCTCCATTCATATGTCTCCTCCTCAGAGAGTCATTCTCTGCTATCCTGTATAAAAGAGAATGTACCAACCCCAATCATTCTCCATTCCTCAGGCTTTGATCACTTTATTTTGTTATTTTATCACACTGTATCATATCATGTCTTATTTATATTGTGATTCCCTCTACAACATAAGTTTTGTGGGTACAGGTATTTTGTAGCAGTGTTATATCATCAATGCTGAGAACAGAATTTGACACTTACTAGGTGATCAATAAATGATGAATATATGAATGAATTATAGTTTGGATTTCTCTCCAACGCATTATGCACTATTTTGATGCAGCAGTAATATTGGTGTTTTATAACAGTTGGGAATGTTAACATTTGTGGCATGAAATGCAGTGAATTTTATTATTCTTAATTTTTATATGCATACATACAGGCATATGAATGGATATTTGTATTATTATGTTAATTTTGTGGATATGCTCAGGAAAATTAAATAATGGGTCATGAAATTAGTAACTGGAGTAGCTGGGATTTGAAAACAGGTATATTTGATACTGGAACCCATGCTCACAGGTACCATTCATAGCTATGTTAAAGTTGTCTTATCAATTATATCACTATAACCATCCTCTCTTAGGAATCAGTGATCTAGCCCCGGCTATTCTTGTACAGATGAGAAAAATTAAGGCGAAAATAAGTTTTGAGATTAGGGAACAGAGTAAGATCTAGATCCCATATTTCCTTACATTTTCCTGAACATGCCATATCCATCTATAGGTGACCCATCTATGACTAGTAGAAGACCTGATTGGTAAATTCAGAGGGAAAGAAAGTGAAATTCACATTTGGAAGTATGAATAATATTTGGATGAAATAAGGATACTTTAAATGTACATTTTAAATTAACCTGCAGTATATGTGAGACTTTAGAACATTCGGTGTTTGACAGAGGCAGACTCTTAATCCAAAATAAGCTTCTCATCTGGTTTGTAACCTTTATTAAGATATTTAAATGTGCATGACGTGGATAACTGAGAAACTCAAGGATATATTTCTTTCAAAATAATGTACAAATTTAAAGATTATTGTTCTGTGTTGACATGGGTAAGAAATAAGAGACCATTAAGTTATCTGTCACCCACCCTGTAGGGACCAATAGTACCCATGTAACTGAAGATACTAGGCCTGTGAAGAGGTTGAAGCAAATGAAAATAGAATTTAGATAATCACAGAGATTGCAAATAGCATTGGTATTCAGTTACATTAAAGGGGTATAATCATCAAAACATACACCGTAACTCCTGAGCACATAAAAAAGAGATTATCAGATACCTACACAGTGATGGTATTTATACATTATATGTCAAGTTTACTGATTTAACATATAGAGTATTTCCACTCAAAAGGCTCCCTCTAGTATTTTTACTGATTACCTACCAACATGGCAGAAGTTGAACGTAAATGCTTGTGTCTGTTCTCTTCTTAAACCACACTAAAAAAATGATTGGGAGAAACTGTAGATGGCACGCATAACACTGCCCTTTGTACAGACTGATAAAGATGACCCTATCAACTGAGTAAGATGACCTCAACCTCTGCACGTGTCCACACAGATACACACATGCCTATCCGCTCACACAGGATAAACCAAATTTGGGAAGACAATTTGGGACTACTGTCAACTGAGGCTCAGTCCAGCAATGATCTGTAACAATGATAACAACCATGGCAGTGTCAATGAAGAATAGGTAGATAAGAACACTGATAGCAGTAATCTCATTGAATTCAGGAATTTAGTGTTGCTCATCGTTGTATTCCCTGTGTCTGTAATGCTCAATACATTTTTATGTAACTGAACTGAACTCAAATCAACCTACATCTGATTCAGGTTCCAGGAGCAAAGTTCTGTAAATTGAAATACATCGTAAACATTCTCAGGCCTCTCTTTTTGTACATAGTATATAGTGAGCAGTGAATAATATATAGTATCCGTAGTATATAGTGAGCAGTGAATAGCCAGGCTTGTAGTGGTATTCATTTTGATAATAATAGTGTTAAATACAGGGACGTATAGTTAGCCTTCCGTTTGCTTCCAAACCTTCAGGTTCTACAGCAGCTCTTTGGAAAAAGGTGGGTGGGTTGGGATGGAATCATCAGAACTCCGTCTGAGCAGTACTTGAGATCTTAAAACAGCCATATCTGGAAGGAGCGGATATAATTAATGACCATTTAAGAAAGACGTTTATTTAATGCAAGTAGAAGAATTTTAATCTTAGGCCTAAATGATCTAAAACTTAGAACTCTAGGTAATTTTACAGAATTCCTCTCACTATCAAGAAATCCAGTTGCACAAAAGGGGTATTGACTAGTGGTCAATAACACAAGTTGCCAATTATGAACAATTGTTAAGAAATACAGATAGTTTCTCCCTCTATATGTGTATACACACACACATATATATTTACATTTATATTTATATGTGTACACACATATTTAAATTCATAACCTTGACTCAGAAAACATTTGCTCTTATAAATAGCTTTATTGCTTAATTTGTAATTAGGACCTGCTTGTCTGTGTGTGGTATTAACATAAATTGTTAGAGAACAGCACCAGGTGCATTCAATTAAAAGAGCTTTAAAGAGAGGTATCATGTTTTACCACTTGGTTGCATTTTGAAAATACATTCAACAGGTTTATTCCAATGTCAGGGTTGCAATAAATGGAAGTCAAGTTGACTTAAAACAGGCATGTTTTGTGGGCTAATCTTCCTGCCTCCTGATTTCCATCACCCACTTTGAAACAACTCAGCCGTCCATTTGTAGAACTTGCCAGATCTTTGACTGAACACTGTAGTTGTTCTTAAATGCAAAAGAAGGGCTATGTTTATTTTCTTCAGTTGGAGTTTTATTGATCTAAATCAGGCTAAACATCAGACCTAAAAAGGCACAGAGCCAGTTATCTCCACCATTATTTCTATGAAATGGCTGGATGGACTAAGGTGCAGAGTGAATCACAGTTTTAAAACAGTGGCATTAAGAAAACTATAAGTCTAGTTGTGAATGTCTTACGTCTTGTCACTGTTCATCTCCTGGCTGTTGGCATATATGATGAGGCTCTAGGAAGTGCCCTGAAGAGCAGGTATCAGATATAAATTAGAGCATTATGCAGTGCAGTTATATTTAGCCTTTTCTGAGGACATGAAAAGTTTATGAAATAACTTAAATTTGAAAACTAAGACACAAGACAAAGGGAAGCTAAGATACACATAATTTTTTACATATTGGATTTCAGTGAGAAATATGTCAATACTGTTTGAATTATTGCTAATACTTTCCAGGAAGAATATTTTTTTTAATGCAATAATTTACTTGTAGTCTTAATATTTCATGGGGGACAGAAACAGATATTTGCACACATTTTCATGTCTTGTATTTTCTTCTCCAAAACTGATCAACTCTGAGGACAAACTTTTACATGAGTCTATTAGGACCCTCATGAAATTGTTTTCTTTCAATATTTCCACTTGATCATGCACACAAAGCTGTAAATTTAACACAGTGTTTAAAGCCCTCAAAACCAGGGATAGAAAGATATGTAGATTCCATCCTCAGGGCACAATTAATAAAGTGAACTTGGAAACAAATTGACCAAATTCATGTATTCTGGTCCGTTCAAACTTTATTCATTCCTTAAGAAAAATCTGAACTACTGTCAATGCCAGAACATCTTCCCTGACAATTTTTGTGTAAATGGGTACTTTACAAGTTTTTGTTTTTATTAGAAACTCTTTTGTGTTTTCTAAATATTCCATGTATAAAATCTTTTCTCCTAAATCTACTTGTAAACTGCTTAAGGGTAGGAGTTTGTGTGACATTTTATAACTTCCTGACACCTACTCAGAACGTTATAAATTTATCCTTTGAAACGTTCTCTCTCTGGTCCAACAAACAGAAAATGACAGATCAATTACAATTTTAATATTGTTAAAAAAGTTAGAAGTACTAAGTGCATTGATAGACCAGAAATGGAATGAAATGCAAAATGTTAAGTGTTAGTTGCTCTGTTGGGATCGCAGCTTGGAAGCCGGCAGAGGTGAACATGTGTTCTGGATTCTGTGTGGTAGAAACAAATAAGGTAGCACATATGGTAAGAACTAGAGTTGGCCTTATTGATAGAAAACGGGCCAGTGTGGCACTTCCTTACTGAAAAAAGGAGGCGAAAAATGACCTGATATACTAATTGGGTGATACAGCGTTTACAGTATTTCCTTTTATAGAGGCACAAGAAAGCTGGCAGACTTGCAGCCAAACAACCTGAGCCAAGCCACCACTTAGCAGCTGAAAATGAAATTATGACAGACAAAATGAAAATAAGGGGAAAAAATTGATGATTTTAAAACAAGTGTGTTATCCCTGAAGTGATAAAGCAATGAATAAATCCATAAAAGGAACAATAAATTATGAAACCAAAACAAATGTAAATGAAGCGATAAAAGGGTAGATATAAAAAATAAATCCTTGAAGTGAAAACTATTACTATTGAAATCATAATAATTGAGATAACCTTTAAACAAAGAGTAAATATATGGGGATAAAGTTTTGAGAAGTTCTCTAGAATATAGCATAGATGATAAAGAGATTTAAAACAGATATGCGTCATGTCTCCGTTGCTTGGTCAAGCAAGCACTGCCCTGATTGTTACTGTGAGGATACTTTTTTAGGTGGATTTAAATCATTAGTTTGTGATTACATCTATGGCTGATTACAGCTACAATCAGCAAAGGAGATTGCTTTTAGCAATGGAAGGAATCTCTCCTCATCCAATTGGTTGCAGGCCTTAAAGTGAGAACTGAGGGTTTCAGCACTTAGAAAGAATTTCTATTTCTACTTCAGCCAGCCTGCTTCTACTGAGTAATTCTACATCAGTTTAATTAAGATTCCAACTTGTGGCCTGCCCTTAAGACTTGTCAGTCCCCATGGTTGTATGAGCTGATTTCTTGATTAAATCTCATAACACACATACACACTCTAAAGGACCCTGACTACTATGGTGATGATGATGATGATGATGATGATGATACTAACTTGATCAATTCAGCCAAAGATAGTAAAGCAGAGGAAAAATTCCTACAAAGACATGGTAAATTGAAAAAAAATGAGATGCTGGATATATAATTCATTGTAAGTGTTAAAAGGATTAAATTTCCCTGATAAAAGACTATTAAAAGCAATCTACTTATAGACTGTTTTCAAGGGATATAAAAAACAAAATGGCATATAAAAGTTAAAATTAAATATTTATAATGATCAAATGCTAATCAAAAAAGCTATAGCATGCTAATATCAGACAAAGTAGAATTTATGTCGAAAGCATTCACTGTAGCAATAATTCATTCTGATTAAATTAAGATTCCAATAGAAACAAAAATATATAAAAATACAGAATGTGAATGTACTTAATAATATGGCTTGGGGTGTATTGGTTTGCTAAAGCTGCCAGAATGTGATATCCCAGAAGTGGAAGTGCTTTTAAAAAGGGAATTTATTAACTTGCAAATTTACAGTTCTAAGGCCATAGAAATGTCCAAACTAAGGCATACAGAGAGAGATACCTTAACTCCAAAGAAAGGCTGACATCTGTCACAAGCAAAGACATGTGGCTGGCATCTGCTGGTCCTTGTTCCCAGTTGCATTTCTTCTAGCTTCTGATGCCAATGGCTTCTTTTCTAAGCATCTGTGCTATCCGTCACTTAACTCCTCCAGGACACAACTCTGGGTTCTGGATGGCTTAGCCTCTCATGGGAAGGCTCGTGGCAATGCCTTCTGGGTTTTGCCCATGTCTAGGCATCTGCTCTCTTGGCCAGCACTCCAAACATCTCCAAACATCCATGTCTTAGTTGGCTCTAAAGCAGCTGTTCTCCAAGTGTCTGCATCTGAGGTTTCTCCAAAATGTTTCCTCTTTTCAGGGACTCTCGTAAACTAATCAAGGCCCATCTTGAAGGGGTAGAGTCTCTTCTCCATCTAATCAAAAAGCCACATCCACAATTGGGTATGTCACATCTCCATGGAAGTAATCTAACTAAAAGCTCACACCTGCCACTGGTGTGTCGCATTTCCATAGAGACAATCCAATGAAAGTTTCCCACCCTAAACAATAGATCTAGCCCCACAAGATTGGATCAGGATTAAAACATAGATTTTCTGGGGTACATAATAGTTTCAAATCAGCAATTTCCACCTTCTGGACCCCCAAAAGACATGTTCTTTCCATATACAAAATATATTCACTCCATCACAATATCATAAAAACCTTAAACCATTTCAGTAACAATACAAATGCAATACAAAATCAGAAACAATACAAAATCTTATCAAAGTCAGTTACAGCATGGTCTATCCTAAGGCAAGGTAATTCTCCTCTGGGTCTGAATCTGTGAAACTCAGAACAAGTTATCTGCTGCCAATATACAAAGAAGGGACAGTAGGATGCATGTTTCCATTGCCATAGGGAAAAATCAAAAGGTAAACAGGTGTCACTGGACTGAAACAGTTCCAAAAACCTACAGGACAAATTCCATTGGATTTCAAAGTCTGAGAGGCATTCATCAATGGGGCTTTAGAAAGTCCCACCCTTTCTAAGGGCCGACACACTGGTCCTGCTCTTTCCAAAAGCAGGATAAGGGTTGCAATACTGGGACTCATTGAGGGGCCTCCTTTTTCTCAGCTTCACCCTCTCCAAACATTGGGGCAGCATCTGCACTCACTGCTCTGGCACACGCTCAAACCCCTCAGAACAATGAGGCAGTCATCAGGTTCTCCCCAATCCCAGGTTTATGTGCTCCACTCTCTCAGAGGCCTGAGGCAATGAAACTCTTCCTGAGCAATGAAGGAGAAGGCCCACCCTCTGCTTCTAGAGCAGACTCACTCACTTTCTCCATGTGTATGAGTGGGTCCACTCTCCTGGCCTGAGATTTCATGGCTACAGATCTTAGGTTCCATTATTCTATCTTTGAAATAATTTTCTTTCAATTTGTCCCTTTTCTATCCCTTTTAGTATAGGCAGGTAGTGGTTCTGTTTGTACAGTTCTTCCACAATCTTGTTGGTTTTCTGTATAGTATGCAGGGATGATAACCATCAGACAATAGGACATTCCATAAATTCTTTCAGGATAACTCCTGTCTTTGCTTGTTCTGCAATGGCTGACGGCTTCATGTTCTGCTACAGCCACTGCTGTGAATTCAATCTATCAGCAGCAGTGACCCACACTCAGACCCTAATCTAGCACCATTCCCCAAGGTGATCAGCTGGCTACCTCATGACAGGTTGATTACACTGGACCACATCTATCACGGAAGGGGCAGCGATTTTGTTCTAACTGGAAAAGATGCATACTCCGGAAATGGGTTTGCCTTCCACGCATGCAGTGCTTCCACAAAAACTACCATCAGTGGACTATGGAATACCTTATCCACTGTTACGGTATTCCACACAGCATTGCTTCTGAACAAGGAACTCTCTTCACAGCAAATGAAGTGTGGGAATGGGCACATGCTCATGGAATTCTCTGGCCTTACCCTCTACCCATCATCCAGAGGCAGCTAGTTTGATAGAACAGTGGAATGGCCTTTTGAAGACCCAATGATGGCACCAACTACATGGCTAGCAATACCTTGCAGGGTTGGAAATGAGAAGTGGCACTACTCATTATCACTCCTAGTGAGCCACTTAATTTTTTTTAGTGGAAAATTTTTGCTTCCTGTCCCTGATTCCATTCAACAGGAAGTTAAGACTGCCACCTGGTTACCTTTGGGCTTCTTATGTCCCTGAATCAACAGGCAAAGCAGTGGAAGGGCAAATAGGTCTGCAACTACATAATGGAGGTAAAGAAGAGTTTTCCTGGAATATAAGAGATTGACTAGGACATCTCTAATTAGAACCATGCCCTGAGATTAAAGTCAATGGAAAATTGCAACAATCCAATCCAGCTAGGACTACCAATGGCCCCAAAACTTCAAGTTTTGGGTTACCCCACCAGGCAAAGAATTATGGCCAGCTGAAGAGCTTGCTGAGGGTAAAGGGTACATGGAATGGGTAGTGGAAAAGGTAGTGATAAATATGAACTATGGCCACGTGACCAGTTACAGAAATGAGGATTGTGATGATATGACTATTTCCTCTTTGTTTTGTTGAGTATATTTGTATTTGTACATAAGGGAAATATCTTGTTTTCTTCTTATCATACAGCAAAAGTTGTATTGTTCCTATTACAGTATTTAAGTTATAGGATATCAAATTTAAGAGTGAATGCCACCTAAGGACTTGCATCCTATTCTGTAGAAGATTTAGTGCGTTTCTGGTTTTATGCAGGATAGTTGAGTATTGTTAGGTAAAACGTATGTCTGTTATTGTGTTCTATTTAGAGATTAAGTCTGGTTTAAGGTTATGTATAGCTGCTTAAGTTGATGAGAGGTAGAATGTGATGATTTGGTTCAGGTGTCAACTTGGCCTGATGATGTTTCCCAGTTGTCTGGTCAGGCAAACACTGACCTAACCATTACTGCAAAGATATTTTGTGGCTGGTTGTTAAACCAGGAGGTTGGTTTAGTAAATCATCAGTCAGTTGATTGCATCTGTGACTTACATCTACGACCAACTAAAAGTGTTTCTTCCACAAACAAGAAAATTCAGTCAGTTGAATTTAATCCAAATGGTGAAGACTTTTAAGAAAGGAGAGAAAATTTTCACTTTTTCTTCAGCCAGCAACCCTTTCTTGTGGACTTCATCTCTACCCTTCATTGGCATTGTATTGTCAACCTCACATCCTGCCCTACAGATTTTGGACTCTGGAGTTCCCATGGTTGTGTGAGATGCGTGTATAAATCTTATATTTACAGATGTCTCCTGTTGGTTTTGTTTCTGTAAAGAGCCTTGACTAATACACCTTGAAATACATAAAGTAAAAATAAACATAATTTACAGGAAATTGACAAGTCCACAAATAGCTTAGGATATCGCAAGCAGAAATAGCAAAAACAGACAAAAATTAGCATGTATATAGAAATATTGAACAAAGCAATTAACTAGCTTGCTCATATATATTGGTAATGTAATGTATATATAAAAATATGGCATTTTTATCAATGCAGGCCACATAGTAAATCACATAGGAATTGTGATCATTGGTTAAAATGTTCTCCACTTACATTATCACTCCCATACCGCTCAGCTCTCTACTGGGTATGCAGTAAACACTTAGATATTATTGGATAACCTGAACTAGGATCCTAAAAAACACATTCACTTCTAGATTTCAGTTTCTCCTGTTTTCTACATTATTCAACTTATAAAACCACCGTCAACTCATAGCAGTCCTGTTAGGCAAATAGAAGAAACAAACTGAACAAAATTCTATTAGTCTTTCAAAATACAAAAAAAGCTATATGCTTTTAGCTTTTCATTTTTTTCAGCTGTTATGTTGAAAATGTGGGCATTCTAGTTTGCTGGTTACTGGGATGAAATATACCAGAAACTGAATGGCTTTTCAAAAGGGGAATTTAATAAGCTGCAAGTTTATAGTTTTTAGGCTATGGAAATGTCCCAATTAAGACAAGTCTATAGAAAGGTCCCATTTAAGGCATCCATGGAAAGACAACATGGTTTAAGAAGGCTGATGAATTCAGGGTTTCTCTCTCAGCTGGAAGGGCACATGGTGAACACGACTTCATCTTCTAGTTTCCTCTCCAGGCCTCTTGCATCATGAAGCTCCCCAGGAGGTGTTTTGCTTTTTCATCTCCAAAGGTCACTGGCTGGAGGACTCTGGTTTTCTCTCTGTTATGGTTCTGTGGCTCTCTCCTTGTTCTCAAAGAGAACTTTCTCCAAACTGTCTCCTCTTTTATAAGATTCCAGTAAACTAATCAAGACCCATGTAGAATAGGTGGAGATAAGTCTCCCTCTAATCAAGTTTAATACCCACAGTTGATTGAGTCACATCTCCATGGAGATAAGCTAATCAATTTTCCAACGTATAGTACTGAATATGGATTTAGAAGAATCTCACAAGATTGAATAGGATTAAAACATGGCTTTTCTAGGGTACATAAATCCTTTCAAACCAGCACATTGGGGAACAGCTAAAATTGGAAAAATAAAATAATTTGATTAAGTATTTCAAAATTATACTTTACTAAAACATGATCTCTTGCTCAATTTAACATAAAGCATTTTGCATGTATCTGTTTGTTTTAGTTTTGCTAATGCTGCTGGAATGCAATATACCAGAAATGGACTGGCTTTTATAAAAGGGATTTATTTAGTTCCAAATTTACAGTTCTTTGGAGGAAAGGCAGCTGGCTTTTCCTCTGGCTTTCTCTGTCACATGGGAAGGCACACAGCAACATCAGCTGGCTTTCCCTCCTGGCTTCTGGGTTCAAACAGCTTTTCCCAGGGTGATTCCTTTCTGTATCTCCAAGCATCTTGAGTCTGAGCTGCTCTGACCTGAGGAGTGCTGGGCTGGCTGCTTGGCTGCTGAACTCTGCTGAGCTGTACTGAGCTCCTCCTCTCTCTTCTAATCTCTCCTTTTAAGCCTCCAGCTAATTAAATTAAAGGTCACTTACTGCAGAAGGCATTTCCCTTAGCCAACTGCAGATGTAATCAGACATAGATGAATTTCATAGACTGATGATTTAAGACCACAGCAACAGAACAATTGGGTGCCATCACCTGGCCAAGTTGACACCTGAATCTATCACTGTTCAGTTAAAGCTTTTATCAATTTTTTTATTACTAAAATGGAAAAAGATACATTTTAAAGCTTAGTCAGCCATTCTGAAATAGGATGGTAGCTGTAAAAGTCCCTGGTTTAAGTGTCCCTTTGAACATTTGAAAAAGGAAGACTCTTACATAGAGTTTTACAATTATAAATATCCTAGGAGAAAAAAGAAAGGCAGGCTGTATTACATAATTTATCTATAATACTTACATTGGAGAGATATCATGTATATGTGATTAGCATCATTTTTCCTTTAAAAAGATCTTATTCAGGGTAGTGCAGTGGTGGCTCAGTGGCAGAATTCTCGCCTGCCATGCTGGAGACCCGGGTTCAATTCCCGATGCCTGCGCACGCAACAACAACAACAACAAAATCTGACATTCATAGATCACTAATTGGTTTTTCTACCTGGATACTTCTTATTCTATGAAACCTTCTGTCCTATTTGCTAGCTGCCAGAATGCAATATACTAGCAATGAATGGCTTTTTAAAGGGGGAATTTAATAAGTTGCAAGTTAACAATTTTTAGGCCATGGAAATGAAGTCTATAGAAATGTCCAATCTAAGGCACTCAGGGAAAGATACATTGATTCTAGAAGGTGATGAAGTTAGGGTTTCTCTCTCAAGTGGAAAGGCACATGGCAAACATGGTCAGGGTTTCTCTTTCGGCTGGAAGGGCACATGGTGAATACAGTGTCATCTGCTAGTCTTCCTCTCCAGCTCCCAGGAGGTGTTTTCCTTCTTCATCTCCAAAAGTCACTGTCTGGTGAACTCACTGCTTCATGGTTCTGCAGTTTCTATCCCTCTCTTTATGGGTGTTTGTGCTATGGCCATTCTAAACTTTTTCATGTTGGGCCAACTCCATTTTTAAAGTAAAGGAACATATGCAAAGAGAGGTTGCATTGCCTATTGAGGATTTCAAGGAGCTCTAATGCTGATTTGCAAAAGTTTTGTTGACTTTCTACCACCCTGATTTTTCTTTTCTTTTAGCTGAAATCTAAGTATATGCTTTATGACTTATTTTTCTCCTAGATGATTTACATGATGCTGAATAAAGCCAGGACTGTGTGCACGTCTTTGATTATCAATATAATCTTTTGAATTTATATGAAAGAACTAAATTCCCTGGAGTATCTATGTATTTGAATAAATACTACACATGTTCCCTAGTATAAAACAAACCTAAACTGATTTGAAGGCAAAATAGTTCTTTTGCAATGTTTAAAAAAAGAAAGCTAGTCACCTCTAATAATCCACTAGTGAGGATTGAGAGAGGCTGCCAACTCAATGTAGATATCTCTAAACTAAAATGCAATAAAAAATTAAAGACATTTTCCAACAGTGAAATAGAAGAATTTGATTGATCAAAATTATTCTCCTACTTCAAAATAAAATTTTCATTAGTTTAAAAGTAGACATCTTGATTTTTTAAAAATCCCTCCTTTTCATTATCCTACACATTGTTATATACTTTCTTAAATGTAAATGGTACAAATTACTTATTCCTACTGTTTAAAATTTGGTAATATTTTGAAACCTAAGAAACTATAGGAAGGAAGAGTAAGAGACAATTAAGATGAAGACAGGTTATATCACTGAAATAGGTAAGATATTAGCATGGTTATCTGAAAACACTGATTTTTTTTAACTTTTTAAATTTCAAATGATGTACTGACAAGACATACAAAATTTAAATTGCAAAGTTGAGTTCCACATTTGCTTATGAACATGACATTGTTAATTTTGGGGCTTCCAAAGCTGAAAAATATTTTTGGCTGGGTACAGTTTGCTTTATTATAAACACAGAGTATGACCATTTAATCACATAATTGTTATGTAAATATACTGTCACTGCAGTTGGAGATACAGATATTTGGACTCATAGGTGATCTGATCTTTCTGCTTTGTGCCTAGCAATAAGCTCTCTCTTTGAAACCACAGTGTCTCAGGAATTGCTCATTTGAGCACATTGGGCAAAGAATCCACGTGCCTTGGTCTGGTACAAACCATGTAGTATGCATCTAATCTGTAATTACTGAATACACACTACTATTGAGGACTTTTATTTGTTTATACTTTGCTAATTATATAAATAAATATACTTTTCTATGTGACAGGGCTTAAATATTATCATACAAGATTCAAATTACCAAAATATTCATATTATTAAAGCAAACTGTGTTTTTAAAAATATTTTCCAAAGAGTAAATTTTAAAACCCTTAAGCCCTGACCTTTTCTCTTTCCCCACCCTGCCCCCCAAATCAGTATAATTAAATGTAATTATGGTGACTTCTTATACTAATTTTATAGTGGCAACTTTCTTTCCATAGCAGTTAGGAAGGCAACTTTCTTCCTAACAGCAGTTAAAAAAATACTGTGATAATATAGATGTAACATGAAATTTCCCACTTTAACGATTTCAAGTGTATAATTCGATGGTATTGCTTTTACATTCACGTTATTGTGCTACCACTACCACCCCCCATAACATCCATTACCAAAACTTTTTCATCAGCCTAAACAGAAACTCCATACCAAACAGTCACTCCCTTTTAACCTGTAACCCTCCAGTCTTCTTTCGTTTCTCAATGTATTTGTTTGTTCTAGATATTTAATATATGGGGAATCATATAATACTTGCCCTTGTGTGCTTATTACACCAAGCAAAATGTTTTCAAGATTCATCTATATTGTAGCTTTTCACACCTGAACGATATTCCTTTGTGTGCATATACCACATTTTCTCTATTCATATGTATGTTGATAGACACTTGGATTATTTTTACCTCTTGTCCACTGTGAACAGTGATGCTTTGAACATTGGTGTAAAATAAAACAGCACTTTTGTGAACAATTCTGATCTCTCAAACTGTCCTGCCTGCATACTACCCCATAATATGTATGTGATTGGCCAAGGGAATTCAAATTGCCAGCATACATGCACCACTAGGAAAATATGAATACTTCTCCATGCCTCTCCAAACATCATCCACAATTCCAGACACAGATTTTACTCCCTATTCAAACTGATGGTGGTTCAGCTTTCTGGAAACATCTCTCAACTTATGCTTTAGCTCCCTGGACATTCTCATTGAATGTGAATTTTTCCCCACTCCAGCAGATCTCGTGGATCTCAGAAAATTCCTGGGATGCCAAAAAGTTAGGCTAAGTGGACATTGATGAAGTAATAGATGTGGCAAAATATAGAGATACAAGACCTGCTGTGAGATTTTTAGAAGAAGGAGTGGTTGTGGTGGTGGTGGTGGGGTTTCTACCCTTGGGGGAAGCAACTTATTTTCACAATTTTGCGTGCTAGAACACTTTAAAAAGAAAAACCTTGACTCCAAATACCAAACATGTTTAAACACTTCTGTTGTGTAAGCAGAAGTTAAACAACAGAGGCAGTTAATATTTTTTTTAATGAAGACAAAAGCACATAGAAATCAGTTATATTTCCTTTAAATCATAGTTTACAACAAACTAATTGAATTTAAAACTAATTACATAGGAAAACATCAATTAGGTATCTACTTTCTCTTTTGAACAATTATGTTGTTTTATTGCCCATGTGTCATAGTTGTTGCCAAGAAGCCTTTAAGTCCTAACATTTGTTTTCCAGAAAAGGAAATTGAGAAATGTTCCATGTTTGGGATGCTGAGGTGTTTTTTGGGGGGGTAGGGGGGCGGTGCATGGTCCGGGAATCGAACCCGGGTCTCCCACATGAAAGGCGAGCATTCTACCACCAAACCACGTGTGCACCCTGAGGTGTTGCTTTGATAGATAGGATGCTGTTGAACTTAGGTACTTTTACCAAAAAAAAGGTATTCTTAATATATTTTATTTTTAAAACATCCTGACCTATCAGAAACAACTGAGCTCATGGAGCTCTAGTTCCTGAAAATTAATAATTGTAGTTGCTTATGAGTACTTTATTTAGTAGCCAAATCTAAACCTAAACAAGTCACTATGAATACTACTTCCCTCCTCTCTTCACTTTGAGCAAGAGAGACAATAATTTTTAAAAGTTGACTTCAAATAAAAGAAATCAAGATCACTCCACTTAAGCGCATCACTGAGATAAAAAAGAAATATCTGTGGAAGTGGCCTCTAATATTCTTTTTAAATACATCCAACTTTTACTCAGCCTTCCTCTTGCTCCCCCTTTCTAGAATAAGCTACCTTTAGATGATCAATTTAATTGAAGAAAATAATTTTTCAAAATGATGTTTCCAGGTAACAATAATTTTTATGTTTCTTCTATAGAGAAGTTGTGCTGAAATTGGAGAACATATGTAAAAGTAGAAGACTTTTCTTCATTCTTCTTCCAGTGTCCTTGTTTACTGTCTTCCTTTTGGTATCAGCCTTTCCCTGATTTTAGCCTCATAATAATAAAAGCCAAATCCTATCCATAATGAAATTACACTTCACACTTATTAGTACATCATAGACCTTCATAACTATTGTCTAGAACTTCATACCCATGATGACATTAATATTTGTAGCAATCCTGGGAGAAAATTTATTATTTGAAACAACTTAAGATCATGTAGTGGCGGCTCAGGAACATTATCGATCTACTGCAGGCCTTACAAGACTCACAAACAAGTGAGGGATTCCAGAAATCTTTCTATACTATCCCTTTCATATGCCTGCCTTAATAACCATAGTCACACTGACTTCTGGAATTTCTTCAGTATTTATGTAAGTGGCATAGGATTTAGCTCTTGAAGACTAGCTTGCATTGTTCTGAAATAACTCTTGAGTGTCTTGCCTCTTAAACTGAATTTTAAACTCCTCAAAGGTAAGCATCTTTGACAACAGTCCTTCAGCAACACAATGTATATTAGTGGGCAAGGGGTGTAGGTGCTAGAGTTACTTGGGGAATGACACTCATTTGCCTAATAGAATCCATTTTATCCTTTGCAAATCTAGATCTTTTTTTTTTTTTTTTTGCCTCTGCTTCTTACTCTACTTTTTGCCTCAATTTTTGGTTATTTGTTCTAACTTTTAGATATGCAGTTCAATGAATAACTTCATATCTGTGTCCACCTGCTTTGGTTCAACCACCCAGCGATAATCTTCAGTGTATGGCTTATACCAGAGAAATCTGTCTATGATCATACTCACTTTGAGTGTTTGATTTTTAGATTTGATCAAGCCTTCAGGCTGGGTAATGGTATAATGAAGTACCCTTTCTGGACGTGCTGTCTAGCCAGACTCTTCCTCCTTGACCAATCTCAACTCATGATCTGTGCATTAGTGTAGTATACATTGGAGCTACTAAAAAAGACCATATGTACCAAGATCTCTACTCTCAGAAACTCCAAATCCCTTCCTATTATGGGCTCCTTTTCTTCCATAGCCATTTAACATTTCTAGTTTTCTAGTACTTTTGCCCTGAAGTTGAGTGCAGAAAATGTGTCAGATTCAATCTTTGTAGCAGAATGCCAATTTGAGAATTAATTGTTGCATTGTTGATGTCACTCATTTGGTAAAGCTATAGGTACTTGTGGGACAGCTTGGTGTTCTAAGAAAATGGCTTGACAAAAAAGCTAAAGGACTGTGTTTTGAATTATCAAAGTGCATCCTATTTATTTTACCTTGTTAAGAAAAGGTAACTCCTTTTGCTTATAACAGGTCTCCACCACCCAGAGGTAAAATGGCCAATCCAACCTAGCCAACTGGAAACAAATTTGAATTGTTCTAAAATGGGTTAATAGTTCTAATTCTCCATTGGTCATCATTGGTTACACTAGGAAGGAACAGCTGTCTAGTTAAATGCATGATTAATATTGAAGGGTTCTGTCTTAATAACTAAGAGCACAACTATGATAAATTTGACTTGGTTTCAGAGTGCATGCTCATGACTAGGTAGCAGGATTAAAAAAAAATTATAGAAAATTATGTAAAAATGCAGATGCATTGAAATTACCATTCATTTCAGTTTAAGGTAGACTTATGTGTGGAAAAAAGTCTTAAAATAGACTCTCACTGAGATTATGCTTTTTAGGCTATGCCCCCCAGAAAATTCTATTTGCCAGCAGCATGTTAGATGTCTACCTAAATCTTATGGGTGATGAGACCAATTTTCCTTTCTTAAAGGGAAAATATGGAGACCATTTAATATACCTTCAGTTTTATAACCATATAATCTTCACTTTTGCCAATACACAAGAATCCCTGAAAGGGTAAAATGTATATTGGACATCCAATGTAAACTTTTCCATGTAAAGAAGAAAATTTTGATATGGCTAGTTTGACATGGTCCTGTTGCTACATACATTTGCGGGCCTGAAAAAAAAAAACGTACTAAATGTTTAAAATTTTTGTCACGAAGTGATGTGCATAGACATCTTATCAACATTGCTGACTCCATCCCTTTGCCAGAAATCCACCCTGTTCTTGAACCTCTCTGCTGGCTCCAGTATTAACCTGCAAGGAAATCAGAAAAGGGTTGAAACCACTGAGCCAGCCATCTCATTAATGGGCGATGAGGCAAGAGTGGATTTTTCAGTTGTGAACAGATACGGGTCCGCAAGGACACTGTCATTTGCACGAGACTGTTACTAGTTCACCGAAATAAGCGCTAATTGTGTTACAGCATTTTCTTGCCGCCCCGCCCACGTCTCTTTCTCTAAGAGACCCCTCTGTCACAAGTAACCTTTGCGGTCGCCATGGCCCAGGCGCCTGGCTAACTAGGAAAGGACCACTGTCAGGACAGCTTCCATAGCCACAGCCAAACGATTTGCCTCGTAAATCTAGAAGTCTGTGTCTAACTTGGCACTGTTGGCCTCGGTGGCGGAGGCAATGCGCTCTTCGTGCTGGAAGCGCGTCCTGGCGAGGGGCGTCGTGGTCACGTGCCACCACGTGGCTCTCCAGGCAGCGCCACGCGACTGGGGCTCAGCGGCCGCCTCGCTGCGCGCGCAGCCCAAGCTCCGCCCTTTCCGGCCGCCTCGTCCTGGAGCCCCCGCCATGTCGCAGTGCAACCGACGCAAGTATAATTGTGGAGATCTCGTTTTTGCGAAGTTAAAGGGCTATGCCCACTGGCCGGCGCGGATAGAACAGATGACTGAAGCGAACAGATACCAAGTGTTTTTTTTCGGCACCCACGAGACGGCGTTTCTGGGTCCCAAGCACCTCTTCCCGTACGAGGAGTCCAAGGAGAAGTTCGGCAAGCCCAACAAGAGGAGAGGCTTCAGCGAGGGGCTGTGGGAGATCGAGAACAACCCTACAGTCAAGGCTTTTGACTACCAGTTCTCCCGAGAGAAGAGCTGCGATGAGGAGCCTGAAACCGAACCCGAGCCGGAGGGCACCGGGGACGACGGGAACAAGAGACCCGCCGAGGGCTACAGTAACACGGTGGGAAAGCTGGTCGACGAGGCCGCCGAGGAGAAGGAGGAGGGAGCCCTGAAGAGGATCGCCGAGGACCTGCTGGTGGACCCTCCCAAACGTCCCAAGAAGGCCGAGCCAGAAGGAGAGGAGGAGGCAGAAGCCTCAGTGGAGGAGGGGCCCCTTCTTGTGGGGGTGGAAAACAACAGCACCCTGTCGGAGCCCACCTCTCGCTGGGGGCTGCCGGAAGAGGAGCAGGAGGAGAGAGCTCCTGAGGAAGAGGCTGAGGTTCCGGGCATCGGAGATCACGAGAGCCTGTAGTCACCAGTGTTTCACGAAGAGCCCTTGACCCGTTCCTACTGCTGCCTGGCTGTTACTGGGAAAACTAGCCGTGGCCTGCAAACTGGGACCACCTTTCTCCACCCCAAACTGCCCCTTCTCCATTCACTCTCCCTCTCTAAGCCTGGCCTCTGGGGATTGATCTGGATGGACAGGAGGAGCAACCTGGCCTCACTTCTGTGTTCACAAACACAAGATTATCTGCGTCAGAGCCTGTGCTCTTTGGGATGAGATGAGTCCATCTTGTCCCTCCCTGCCTGTAACTGTTTCCCAGGGCTTCTTTGGGGACCTGGACCAGTTGTCTCCACCTCTTGACATCCTTCTCTCCCTCCCCCATGCTTTGTGGACCTCTGCATTGCAATCAGGGGTAGGAGTGGGAGGGGTGACAGGTCAACATTAGGGTGGATTTTCAGGGGATTTGGAGGGAGAGTTTTTCAACTTGTGGTGAGGGAGCAGGAGGGTGACATCTAACTGAGCTCCTGTCCCCCTATCCCCACCCCATACCTATTATTCCAGCTGCCTGGATTCAGGAAAAGTGCTACTGCTTGTGCAGGCGGGTCCCCTTTCCATAAATCCTTATGCTGACCCATGGGGTTCTGGGAGTTGTAGTTTTTCAGCAACAACAAAAAAAATCGGGGGTCTTGTGGTTGTTTGGGCTAAGGCTCTGAGATCTGAACGGTTGCCTTTGTCCATGTTGTGTGAGAATGATGAGGAGCATCTGTCCCCATTTAGATCTCTGGGGCCAGATAGCGTGCACAGGGAAAACCCCTGGCTGTCTCCTTCCTTCTCATGGACTCAGCCACCTTACAGAGAGCTATCCCTCAGTCATAAAAGAAAGACACTTTTTTGGGGAAATCTTTTTAATAACAGGACATTACAAGAAGAAAACAAGACCCCCTTGATGTGTTTGCTCCTACCTCTCCCATCGTGAACAGCATTTCAGAGGTGTACCTGGAGGCTCCCTTTCTGTTTCTGGTTTTATGTTCTTTTGTAGCTAGAGCTACAAAAATGGTGTCGTTTACCATCCACATACCCCACCTGGTCCCTCATTATTGTCACCAGATACGATATGTAACCTACTGAGAGTACAGAGGGAAAAAGTGTCCTTTCCCAACCCCTTCTTAGTATTCTCCTCTATGCCTTCCTTATCTCTTGCCTCTTTTACCCTTGCCCCTTTCCTTGGGCTCTGATGAAAAAATTCTTGACTAACTTTGAAAGTTTATCTATGAAAACCATACACTATTTCAGTTCTAAAAAATAAAATCTGTTGATTACTTAAAAAAAATTATTCTCAGGCCTGTTCATTTGGTTTCGGAAGAATTGACTCTTTAATGTAATTGTTCCTCTTGTTATCTATGTATCCTGCTGTGTTGAAAGCCATTCTTTTCAGTGTGCAGGAAAATTCCTTGAGAAATATTTACCTTAGGATCTCTGCCCACAGGCCATCTGCTGTAGTCACTACCACTGATAAAATGAATGGAAACAAGTTAACTTAAAGTGTTTGGATGATGACAAACTGGGACAGTAAATGAATTTCCAGTATTTTTTTCTGATACCCCCAAGAAAAGGGCAAGAGGAATGGTGCTAATCTATTATGCTTCTTTTTGTTGTTTTTTTAAGATATCATCACTACTGTCCTTCCTTCAACACATTTCACATGAAAATAAGAAAAAATGCTTTATATTTCTAGTTTTTTAAATATATAGTACTTGCAGAATATTTTGTCTTTTACAGTGACTTTGTGGAAATACATGGGGATATTTAAATATACTTAATCATAATCACATGTTGGGTCCCAGTTTGTTTCCATCAACACTTCATACTAATAGTGAAGTCAGGAAATAATGGAGTCCTTCTCACAGAACATACCAGGTTATCACTAATCAGCAGGGTTGATTACTGAGGACAGCCCTGTTTTCGATCCCTGTATGAGATGATATTATTTTACTCCAGTGCTTGTAAATCAGATGATTCCTTGATTTTCAACTACTGTTGCTATAATAATATTCTCAGAATTATTGTTCTTTGAATGTCTTCTGTGTGAGGGAAAGAATGACGTCATTCAGTCTTTGTAATAATCTGGCAAGGTACCCATTAGTACTTTTAATTTTCCGCTGCAAGGAAGCTCTGGCTCAGAGAGGTGAAGTGGCTGTTCCTATACCCCAGAGCACTTAGGATTCACACACAGATTTTACTGGCTCATCGCCTAAGCTCTTTCCACTGAATTGCACATTCAAAAAAGCACTAATCGTGAAATCAGAACTTAGTAAAATGAATCTTTTATTATTAAAGGTAAGTAATTATGAGAGTAGGCAATTTTAATTGAATCTTTGTGAGCAAGGCAATATCTATGCTTTACACATAACGTCTTTGTTAATATAACTACTTTGCTAGGTAGCTACTTTTATCTGTTTTAGAGCTGAGGGATCTGAGGTTCAGAGATGGTAAGTAGTTTTCCCAAAGTCATACAACTAGTAAATGATGAAGCCGAGACTTCACATTCTGCGTCAGAAGTTCTTTGTTCCATTACTGCTTCCTATTGAATAAAATAGAATTTATTCCCCTCCACTGTTTCTCAAGTGAACATTTAGAAATTTTCATGGCAAAGAATATATTAACAAACAACGCTAATGGATATGTAAAAATAACCATTTGGGGCACCTGACAATTGTTTTGTCTTTTAATGACGAAATGATGAGGAAATTACACATCTATATTCTTCAAGACGTGTGTGACTGCAGGAAATTTGAATATGGATTGATATATTTGCCACAGGCAGGTATATGGGTTTGATAAGGTTTTTATTGAGGCACATCTGAAATGATTCAATAACCTGAAAGAAAATGAAATTACTACTATTTTAGTCCCTCTCTTGGTATTGTTTCTTTTCTCTGTTTTAATTTTGTTTTAAAGTTGGGGGCAGGAGGAGTTGGCGTTTTTTGGAAGCGGTTGCAGAATCGCCGTCTTGGTGACTATAGTAGAACAATGAAAATGATAATCCACTTCGTAGTAAAGCTAAAGAATGATATCCTCAGTTACTAAATACAGTTAATGACTAAATCTTGCTGCTCCCTCCAGTTCCTCCCTAGCAACTTGAGGAAAGCTTGGGGAATTTGTCATGCCTAGTAAAACACAGAAGATCCTAACATTTAAAAAAATTTGCATGTATCATTTATTAAAGAAGATTATATATATTATCTTACAGGTATTGCTCTCAGAAAATAACAAATCTTAGCAAGACTGGAGCCCAAGTAAGATAAATCCACTTGCCATCTATATTTGAGTGGGAGTAAGATACCAAATGCCACATTTGGCTCCTTCAGTTATTGTTCTCTTTAATAATTTGATACTTCATTATCAACTTACTTAATGGGAAGAAGCAGTGTGTTGGCTCAGGCTTTGTAAAGCTTTGATTCAAATTCTGCAAGGGCTTTTGTGGTCTCAGTTTCCCTCACTTAAAAGTTATGATAATGACTTTCACATGATAAGTTTGTTGTGCGATGTAAATGAGCTCGTATATCTTAAAATGGCAGCACCCGACATAAAATAGGCATTATATACATATATATATATATCAATTGACTTCCCTTCAGTTTAGTGCCGAACACTCATCATATCATTTGAAATGTGTAGATCCTGACTTACCACCTTTTTTTGCTAGATGTCATGCAACTTCCTCGTTGTGATATATATGACAATGCTATATTCAGTCTATCCACACAGAAACTGAAATCTTATCCTCCCATTAAGTTTCTTTAAATTCCCTCACTGTTAGCTAAGTGATTTTATACAAACATATCCAATTTTAAATATTCCTCATTTTTGGCATGACCTGTCACTCCTGTGGCAGTTTTACTGCTTCTATTATTTCTCTAGGATCCACTCACTATTTTCTATTGGGTATTGAATGCATCCACATTAGTACCTTGTATTACTGGTTTTCAACTGTAGAAATAGTTATTGTATTGCTATGGTCGTTTCTTGGCTCCTTTGCCTTCCTTTCCTAGGTGCCTATCCTTTCACACATAATTTTAATGGGCTGTCCAACTGGATTACAAAGAGGCATTGGAGTATTATAAGGGATTGACCGTCCTTTCCAGAAGTTCTCTCAAGTTTCATGTGTTTTGGGATTTACCAAGTGTCACTTAATTTTGCTGTTTTTCCCCTCATATCCTGGCCAACTCATCATAGTCATCATCCACCTCTCTTGGTGATCTGCTTAACACTTCATTAAAAAATATGTTCAGCTTAACTCGTTTCTCACTGCTCTTCACTTGTCAACAAGACTTGTTTTTTCCTTTTCACTTGTGACTCTGCTGGTGCTCAGAATTTGTCAGTCATTAGTTCTCCCCTTGGTATAGTTTCTTCACATGCCTTTCCTCAGCAGCTTCTGTATTTCAGCCTGTGCTTCATTACCATTGACCTCTATTCTTTTCTCTTTTTTTTGTCCTTGTTTTTTCCCCGTATATGTTGGGACATGAGCACTGATCTGATGTCAATGAGTAATTTGATGACAGTCCCTCAAATAGCCTTTTAAAACACAAGCAAAAATAGGGGAAAAGTGTAACTGTTCCATTTGATTAGCATCAAACTTTTCTTTTAAAATTAAAATCTGCAGAACTATTAGAAACCGAAAGATAGCCTTTTTCACATTTTTTGGTTGGTTGCAGGTGGGACCTAAAGGACAAGGCATTCCTGATACAAATTGCCTGCATTACACCAGGGTCTGTCCAAAGGACTGTGTACAGAGCAATAAATAAGACAGGTAAGATATTTGACCTCCTGACTCTTACTTTCTATAAGAAAAAACAAATAGATATCGGCTAAGTAAGATGATAATTTCAGAATGTGCTCATTTCAGAGTGTGGTGGGAATAGACTAAGTGAGGATCACGTGTTTCAAATTATGTTAAAATTAAACTTTGGATATTAGAAGTTTCTGGTTCATTTTAACTTGAGTAGTTTTAATAACAACAGAGTATTTCTGTAGTACTGTGAATTCATCTATCAGTGGTTCTCTCTCTTTTTTTTTAATGCATAGTAAAACATTCCAGAGACTCTCATGCCAGCAAGCTACCCTTTATGTATGCGGTAGCAACAACAGCAGTAGCACCTATTTATTGAGCACTTATTCTGTGCCAGATAGTCTTCGAAGAATCTGAGATACATTAGTAAACAATGAAAACAAAGATCCTGGCTTCTTGGTACTTCTGTTTTAGTAGGTGGAGAGAGGCAATTAAGAATAAACATAATAAATAAGGAGATTATTTTATATGTTAGAAGGTGATAAATGGCATCAGAAAAACCAGAGCAAGGTTACAAGGGCTAGAGAGGAGCAGGTGGAGGTTGTGCAATTTAAAATAGGGCAGTGATGGTGTGGCAAAGTTTAGGTGCACTCTTCCTTTCCTCCCTCCCCGCCAAGTCATCAGCTCAGAATGTAAGTGAATAGAGTGAATTCCTTATAAACATGACCTTGAGTCAATATAATTGTTCAAATACAGAACCTTGTGTATTTTAACTACTGTTTATAATATTTAACTAGTGGCACACCTCATAACTGATACATAGTTCCTATGATACTTGAAATGAGAATTTTCGCTCAACCCCACTTATATACCTTATCATATATATCCATGCAGCATCTTTTATGCTAGTAGAGACCAATATTTTGCCTTTCTGATATTTAACATTTTGCGTGCTTTTTTGTTCTCCCCAGATAGAAAATGAACAACTCAATTACGGAAGCCAAGGAATCTACTTTTTCATATTTCTGCAGTACCTAGCAGCATAGTTCACATAGAGTCATCCATTTATATTGATTAATTTAAACTAATGAAGTCATAATGTAGATGTTACAGCACACCTCAGCATCTTGAGGAGCATGTATGCATGTGAGATGTTTTGTGAGATATGGATAATGATAGAAGTTGTAAGCCTGGGCAGCCTGATGGGGGGTATTCATGAGTAACATTAGTACTGCGCCCTATAGTTTAAAATTATAAGGTAGGTATGTTTGCCTGAATACCTCCCCACCCATTACTACCTGATGTCCCTGAATGCAAACTAAGTGATTAACACTGAAGTGTGTGTGAAGAGGGAATTGTATGTATGTGTGTAAGTGGGAAATGGTCTAAAGATATATTTCAATTTCACTATACTATTAAGGTCAAGATTTTACTTAGTTTACAGAGGGAAACTTCAAGATTAAATTTCTAGTTAGTTTTCATTTTAGGCTTTCAAAGCCTTCTCCATATTATTTTTCCTGGTCCAGAATCCCGGTTGTTTCATGGCAGGAATAGAATTTAGAGTTGATAGAACAAATACAAATCAAATATGTTCCTGGAGTTCTATACTGCAGCCACCTAAAGAGAGACCATATGGAGCCCTGGGTTTCCATAAAGCACAACTTGAAATGGCAATCTTCTAGGTAAACAGTAGAGTTCTGGGTTGGATGGTGGGGCAGAATGTGCAAAGAAATGAATTTAGGATAAATTGAAAGCCTCCTTTCACACTAGAGAGAAAACCAGGAGTTTTGATATTTCCACTTGACAGTATTCCTGACATCCGCTTCCCTGTTGGCAGTCATTGCTCTTAGGGCTGAATGTCACAGCCTTGAAAAAAATATCCGCAGCAGAAAATAGAATGAACATACGTCTGGGCCTTTGGGCGGCATCAAATAATGAGGTAGCTGAGTATTCAGCCTCTCATGTTTCTTGTGACTGTCACAAGAAATGAACACCATTCTACATTCTAGTCATGTTGATAAAAATGTTTGAATGCCCAGCAAATGTATTCAATGAAGGTATTATGTAATATTTCTAACATTATAGGTTAAAAAACAAGAGAATTGTGAAGATGATATTTTGTGTTGATAGAATTCTATCCCAGATGCTATGTGTGGAATGAAAAATTCAAAATTAAAACACATTCTGCTTTCTCTCCCCACCCTTCTCAGGAAAATATCATCGATACCAGCTTCCAGAAACAGATATTACGCTGTATGAGAGATCAAGTTTGTGGCGCTTTGATTGTGCTCACCCCATAGACTTGTTAAAGAGATTACCTCAAGGTTGAATATAAATAATAATGAAAAAGTTAAGAGTGGTGGACTGCAATGACTCCCAAACCTTTGCACCAAAGTCATAATTTGCTGCTTCTGGTATCACCCAGAGTCCAAGACAACCTTCCTTCACAGAAGCTGCATATTAATGAATATTTCTTTCTGATCTTTCAGGACCAGGATGAATACCACCTATTCATCAATTTTGGAGGAAAATAAAAAAACACAGAAAGCTGTACCGCAGATGGATAATGACAAAGTGTCTCATGCTAAACTTGGAAGGCTATTTTGGCTGTTAAATATATATAAATGCCCCCAAGAGTTATATCACGAAAATACTTAGCATAGTATATATCTGCAGGGTTGCTTTTTCTACGCTTTCCCTCTTCTGGCTCAGGCAGCTACTGCTGCCATCACCTCCCTCTAATAATGGCTATTATTCATAGCAAGGCCCTTGAAGTCACTAGTTTGGGTATTGTGCAGAAGGACCCCACTATTCATCGCGGATCATCCTCTGGATCGTGAGCTACAGCAAATGGATTAGGGAACACATTTATTCATTATATATGAGATGTGGATTTGACCTTGTGTTGTCCTGCATCTTGTATGATCTTGCAAACCCCAGACATAAGACTTTCAAGCAGGCTTGCAAAAATTCTCAAACTGTGCTTTGGTTTTGGATTTAAAACATAGTCTTCCAATCATTTGCTGGTTTTACTACAAAGAGGCCTGGGGCATCCACCTGCAACTGAGAGGGCAGATTTGTCGTGGTTAGTAATTAGAAGGAGACTGGTAGTGATTCGAGGTAGCTGCGAATTCATTATATATATATATATACCCCAATGTGTCAGTGAGATGTAGTTTGCTGAATTCATTGTAGTTATGTGGCTGTGTTTTTAACCTTGTTCCCCTGCTCATTATACATATGGTCAGTGACCAAAGATTCTGGCTTCTTGCTGTGCATCAAATATTAGATGAAATCTTCTGGCCTTCCTCTCTGTTGGTTACTACTTTGTTGGCGACAGATTGAAATAAATCCCTGACAGTTAATATATGAGCTAGGACATACCAGGCACAGAGTAAATGCCTAATGAGTTAACAAACAAATGGTTAAATGAAAATGTTATTGCTTACAGCATTTCAAAGTTAGCAACTTAATTATGTCACTGTTTTAGTTTGCTAAAGCTGCTGGAATTTGTAATAGAGCAGAAAGTGATTGCTTTTATAAAGGGGATTTATTAAATTACAAGTTTACAGTTCTAAGGCCTTTAATGTCCAAAGTAAGCATCCAGAGAAAGATACCTTGACTCCAAAGGAAGGCCAAATGGCATCTGGGATTGGTTCTGTATGTTGGCTATCCACACATCTCTTCAAATGTCTGCATCTGTTTCTCCAAAATGTTTTCCCCTTTTAAAGGACTTTTAAAGAACTTCAGTAAACAAAAACTTAACACTTGCTTTGAAGGTCTCCATCTAATCAAAAGGTCATACCCACAATTCAGTGTGTCACATCTCCATGGAAATGACCTGATTAGAGGTCCCACCCTGCAATATTAGATCAGGATTAAAAGAACGTGGCTGCCAGGCGCACAGGTGGTTCAGTGGTAGAATGCTTGCCTAACATGTGGGAAGACCCAGGTTCGATTCCCAGACCATGCACCCCCTAAAAAAAAGAACATGGCTGCCCCCACTAGATTAGATCAGGACTAAAGAACATGCTGCCTCCACAAAACTGGATTAAGATGAAAAGAACATGCTGCGCCCACAAAACTGGATTAGTCTTAAAAGAAGATGGCTTTTCTGGGGGTACATAACAGTTTCAAACCAGCATAGTCACACTGAAGAAATAAATTAATATAGAATTGCTTAATCTCACACACATAAGAAAAACCTTTCAGGCAGGCAGAATTCTAAGGCTTCTCCTCAAGGTTGGCTTAGTTGCCAAGCATGTGGTGGTACCTAGACATTTGTAAAATATTTTCACTTTACCTACGGTCCTATTTCAGGGTTTATTCTGTTGCCTCTAAAGAAGACATTAGCACACTCATTCGCAACTGGACTTTCTCTGCTTTGTAAGCTGGCTTTCTGAAAGTAGAAGGGATGTGATTTCAGAAATTAATCACTTTAGCAGGAAATACAGTGCACCTGCAGAATATTGAAGTAATTTGTGGTCCTCTCAGCTAGTGACTTCAGACTCTGTAATTTCCAGTTTAAGACTAAAGTAGGCAGAGATAATCATTTGAACAGTTCTGAATTGTTTATACTTTCGTTTGGACAGCAACAATATATCTTTAAAAGCTCTTCTGTTAAAAGTAAAGTTTCATTCAAATTTCCTACTCTTTTTTTTTTTTTTTTTTAAAGAGAGAGGGAGGAAGGGAAGGAAAGACAGAGAGAAAGAAGGAAGGATGGAAGGGAGGAAGAAAGGGAAACATCTTTAAACATTTTCTTGTTTTATTGTATTTTGTTTATTTGTTTGTTTTTTTACATGGGCTGGGGCCGGGAATCGAACCGAGGTCCTCCGGCATGGCAGGCAAGCACTTTGCCCGCTGAGCCACCGCGGCCCGCCAAATTTCCTACTCTTTGATGTTCTAATATGCTTCAGCCTGAATTTAAACTTGCCTGGAATGGAATTAAACAGAAAGGATAATTAATACATTTTCTAAATAGCATTTCTACCATACTCATAAATATATCTTTGGTTTTTCCTCATATATAGGTATATTATCAACCATATAAAGCCTTTTCTTTTTCTTTAGTTGATGAGCGGTCATGGTCATAAACAAACACTGAAGCTAAAGATGAGAATGAAATTGTCATAAAGAAAAGTGAAAAATGGGGATCTGGGGATTTTTTTTTTTTAATCAAAATGACCAAACTAGGATAGTTCAAAAGAGATTGTGACAGCAGGCCAGGTTCATTTCTCACTGATGTTCACAGTGATAAACTCAACTCCAATCTTGCTCTGTGCCTCACTACATTATCATGTCACTACACCAGCATTTTTAGGTAAATGCATTAGAAACAGCCATTGAGAATGAATGAGAAATTTGGGGGGCATCAGCCACACAGGTGTTTTTTTTCTTTTCGAATTATTCCTTGCTGCTCAAGAAGAACAAATTTATCTACATATGTATAACAGCAGGTGTTTAGAAAGTTATGTTTTACTAAAATATAATTTTATTATATTATTATGAAGAAAATAATTTTCTTTATGGCAAAATGTTTTTATCTTCCTCTCTAAGATAACAGTTATAAAAAAGATGTTTTTTTCCCCCAAGTTATAAATTTACATTGGTATTTGTGCTGGTTTGAAAGTATGTATGTCCCCTAGAAAAGCTATGTTTTAATCTAAATTGCATTTTGTAAAGGCAGAATAATCCCTATTCTACACTGTGTGTTTAGATCTGTAATTAGATAATCTCCGTGGAGATGTGATTTAATCAAGACTGGTTGTTAAACTGGATTAGGTAGAGGTATGTCTCCACCCATTTGGATGGGTCTTGATTACTTTCTGAAGTCCTATAAAAGAGGAAACATTTTGGAGAATGAAGGAGATTCAGAGAGAGCAGAGAATGCTGCAGCACCACAAAGCAGAGTCCATGAGCCAGCAACCTTTGGAGATGAAGAAGGAAAACGCTTCCCGGGGAGCTTCATGAAACCGGAAGCCAGGAGAGAAAGCTAGCAGATGATGTCATGTCCGCCATGTGCCCTTCGAGATGAGAGAGGAACCCTGGCCGTGTTCACCATGTGCCTTCTCACCTGAGAGAGAAACCCTGAACTTCATCAGCCTTCTTGAATGAAGGTATCTTTCCATGGATGCCTTTGATCGGACATTTCTATAGACTTGTAATTGGAACATTTTCTCGGCCTTAGAACTGTAAACTAGCAACTTATTAAATTCCTCTTTGTAAAAGCCATTCTGTTTCTGGTATATTGCATTCCAGCAGCTAGCAAACTAGAACAGTATTTATAAGAATTTCTGAAAGCTGGAGATTAGCATTTATAACTTTACAGGACATTTTTAAAAGCTGAACATTTGAATACTTTGCATTCATCAGGAAAGGAGTTTATTTAGTGAGATCTAAGATGGATTATGAGTGTTGATCTAATATCCTTCAAAAAGTGAAAAAATTGGAATGTTTTAAAGCAAATTCTAAAGCACAGATCCATTTCCTACTTGCCTCCTGGTCAATATTATTTGCCATATATAATTAAAGAGGTGTTAAATTTCTTTAAACTTGTGAAAGAAGCCTAAGATTCATGAAGCCTGTAGGTGTGAGTGACACATTTAAAATCCTTTCTATTCAAACAGGGTATTAAGGGCTCTTTTTGTAGTTGTGGTTTAAAACGCACATCTTTAACTTGAATCTCCTAAAGTTCCCTTCTATTTAAGACATTGGCAGTCTTGTTTAATGTAATTGTTTCTTCCTGGGCAAATCAGCTTTTTTTAGTGACCGGGATAACTCACCCAAATCCCAGAAATAAAGTTTTCCACACGAGTCAGCATTTCTGGTTCTGACTGTGAATTCTAAATGGTTATGAGATTCTCCTGTGCTTAGGGCTAGTGAGAATAAAAGCAGCCACAGTGAGGACGATGTGAGTTTGCTTTACTTTTAGAGTTGGGGGATCCCTTAGAAGCAATAGAAAATGTGAAACATTTTTAAAGAGATTTCTTTCTGCCCCAAATGAGGTCTGAACTTAGTTCCCAAGTTTGGGAATTGGAACCACTTTCTCCCATGTGCTACTGCAGATTACAGCCGAAGAAGCAGGAAATGTGAACATCTATGTATCTGACAGCTTTAGACAGCATTATTATAGTTGGTCAAACTGATTAATGCCTTTTGTGCCATGTGAAAATGAAAGTGCACTAAAAACTCTGTGAAGGCAACCCAAAGAATGTCTCACATCTAGATAAATCAGGCTCTCGTGGCCAGTTCTGCACTTGAGCATAAACCTGGTAGAGGTAGGTGGGTGTTTTCCCATTGGTTTAGATGGATACTTCCTACTAACTGATAAACATGGGGTAATCCTTTGCTTTAGATGGATATGTAATAATGACATCATTTCAAACTTCTGTTTTTATGAAATATATAGTTATTCACAGTAAAACTGTGAACCCACAAACATGTAAACAACGAATCTTCCAGCAGCCTTTTAGATGTCTTCAAAGCTTGGCAGAATTTAATGTGTGTCCCAAGAGTTTGGGGACCTTGTAAGGAAATGTAAAGACAGATCGTTAGTCTGACCTGTAATGAGACCCCAACGATAAGATGTGAGGGTATTGGTTGGGGGCTGGAGCCACGGGAGTAGGGAGGGAACTTTCCACTGATCCCTATGGCCCATGTAGGGAACTGTTCTGAGGGTGGCTTCTGAGGGCCTCTTGAAGAGACAGATATTCTCTGTCTGAGATAGCGTCCATTCACCTGTGACATGGCTTTGACTACAGTTTACAGATGACACATGGCACCATGAAAGGACTTGTTACTCTTTTATCCTACCCATTCTCCTGGGCCCCAATACAGAGGTGTTAGATCCCAGAAAAGGGAAGAGAGAAAGGAGAAAGAGAGCAGCAAATTGTGGTCCCCATGGCTGAGAGTCCCACTGCACTAGGGGAAGGAAAAGAGCATGCCAGAGAATATAGACTGAATTTTTAAACTGGATTAAAATAGCCTGGACTTTTAAATAACTGATAATATGTTTTAAATGATGGAAACTGGTTTAGATGACATTAAAGGACACTGAAAGAGGATTTTAAAGAGCAGGTCTGAAATCAGTGGTTGGGCAGAAAAATAAATCTTGTTTGTGCTGTGCTAAGTAAACTATTCAGTTTAATCTCATATTCTATTTAACACCCTTTTCTTTCCCTTAGTTGTTATGCTGAATGAATGAATGGATGAATGAATGAATTTGAGTCATCGCTAGCTGCAGAGTTAAATGCGTGTTTTTGTACGTTTAAAACAAAATCAAATCCTCAGTGAACAGATGGTGGAAGCTTTTATTTTTCAGGGGACAAAAGGCCTGTCCGTGCCCTTTAACTCACAGCAGTTAAGGCTACCTTCTCCCCTGTGAGTACAGTCAGCCCCGAGTAAATCACAAATTGTCAGGGAAACCAATCTTCAGCTTTCACGTGCATTTTTACTTAAATTGTAAAATATACTGTTTTTTAGAGAGCTATTTGATTTTTGAGAAAATTAACATTTTTATATTGATGCTTTTACTCCTATAAAAATAAAATAAAACAAAACCCACATTTTAAAAAGGATAAAACAACTTTGCCAAAAGGGAAATGAGGAGTGCCAAAAATAAAAATTTTAACTCCTAATACTTGATATTAACATTGACAGGGCCTAGGTTCCAAAAATGATTTAAATTTGACATTGTGAACTAAAATATGCCTGCTCCCTTTTTTGTAACAGCTTTTGAAAGTGTTATTCCAAGAAAAGCAACTGAAACTATAAATGTTGTTTGTTATTTCATGGCATAGGATATTTGCTGTTATCAGAGTTTCATTGTTTGAAAGAGACATTTTTTTTTCCAATGTGAATATGAAATATCTCCTTTGGGGTCAGAGGCATGCATAAAGATATATCATTTGCCTTTTAATGGGACTTTCTGGTGACTCCACAGTTTAAAATTGTTGTATATGCATCAAATATTCCTTACTGAATGCTCTTGCTATGTCTTCCACAAATATGGATGAAAATAATTATAGTGAGGATGGTTTCATTTGATGATGTCACTCCAGAGAAAACCTGTACCACAGGGAACATTTCCAGTAAAGTATGGCAGAAACTGCAGGGTAATCAAAGTGCAAATTCCAATTTATTTAAGCAATATTGTTTTTGCTTCTCCATTTCACAAAGCTGTCCTTTCTCATTAAATTTTTGAAAGAAAAGGAATGAATTTTACCAGCATAAATCTGAATGCTAGTTGACCTTTTTGAAAACTCTACATGGAATGCTGGAATCAGCTGTCTTTTCAAACACGTGGTGAGAAAAGGAAGAAACTGAAGCTTATAAGGAACATGCTGAATATAGATATGTGAGACTTGAACCCTTCCAACTTGGCTTTTATTTGAAGAGAAGTTTGTGTATATTGAAGGAGCACATTTGCTGATAAACCATGAAGGGCTTACACAAGATACGTGTCTAAATATTTCTCTGTTCTGGATGAACTAAGAATTGAATTATGTCCTCCACAAAAACACATTCAAGTCTTAATCTGCACTCCTATGAGTATAAACTGCATTTGTAAATAGAATCTTTGACGCTGTTATTATTAAGCTAAATTGTGGACTTATTTGTAAATGGAATCTTTGAAGATCCTATTTTGGATGAGGCCAGATTGAATCAGGGTATTTCTTAATCCATATGGCTGAAATTTTTGTAAGTCAGAGAAAATTTTGATGTAATCAATCAGAAGAAGCCAGAGATCAGAAGCCAGAAGTAGGAGAAACCAGAAAGAGATAGAGAGAGAGAGATCACCATGTAATGAAGGCAGAGATGCAAACCAAGGAGCCCCAAAGATTGTTTCAAGCCAGCACCAGGACACTACAGATTCTGGGTGAAAGTATGGCCTGTTTAGACCTGAATTGGTTTTGGAATTCTAGCCCCCCAAACTGTGAGACAATAAGTTCTTGGTGCTTAAGGTAACCAGTGTGTGGTATGTATCATAACAAGCCTGGAAAACTGAAACAACATCCCAGGGTGTTGGGTGGAATTTGGCCGTGCTATAGGTGGTTATTCCATGAGAAGGGCCTTTTGTATTCTGACAACAAATGAAATATCTGAAAAAAATCAATAATACCTATATATTGGTGACAGCTTGGCATTATTAAGTGCCTTTATTTAATATTTATTCTTTTATCAGATTTTTTTAAGCATCAATAATATATAAATTGGCCATGTACTGGGTAGAGGGATTATAAAAATCGCAGTTTGTGCCCTTAACATGCTTATTATTAGGGGGGATCTTCTTATAACTAGGCAGAAAATTATAATAGAGGGTGGTCAGATCTACATTGGAAAGAGATCTGGGATGCTCTAGGAATGAATATTACAGAATAACTATCTAACAATCTATGTGCTTTGTGTCTTTATTTTGTTATTCATCCTAATACATCAGACTCTAAATAGAATACTCAGACATGTACAATAATAATACAGGTTAGTTATTATTGACATGAGATAGAGGAGGCCAAGACCAAGGATCACTAGCAACCAGCCCCAGAATTCGAGTCTTGGGGAAGAAAGCCTTGCCTTGATAGTGCCTCAGTTTGGATTTCTTCATAGCCTCAAAACCATGAGCAAATTAATTCCCATTGTTTAAGCCAATCCATTGCATGGTATTTGCTTCAGCAACCAAGGAGACTAAAGCATAATAGCTTTACATGCATGTTTTAGATTTTGTCAATAATGAGGCATATATCACAGATAAAAGGCATAGTCTATTTATCAGTCTGTTAAATTGATTTATAATTTGTATATATTTAGCTATATGTATAAGCTTATCCATAGGGGTGGGCCTGCTTATTGAAATATTCTTAAGTGAGGCAGTAACATAATACTACGTTTTACAAAGATTATTCAAGTGAAGATGGTAAGACCAGTTAGGAGGCTGGTCTCCCTCTGTGTGTAGACAATATTTCATAACCTGTTGCTTGAACTTCTTAATCAACCCCACTTATTTCTTCCCATATTATATCCTTGGAGAGGTTTTAATTAAGTCAGTTTCCAGCCATGAGCCTATCCATTTTCAGACCAGGCATTTTTGACAGATCAGCCACAAGGGTGGATAGATTGAAGGTCTTCTGTCCTTTCTAAAAAGAAAGCTAAGAATCCACTGGAGCCTGTGTTGTATTTCAAAACCCAAGGCTCATGCAAGATCTAACCCTGACCATTAACCACAGGACTGGTTCAAGCCAAACAACAATGTTTTTAGCCCACATCAAACACATTGGTGAGAAAGCCCTGCAGATTTAAGTGGTAAAATTAAGGAAATTCTTTAGAGTACTTGGAATCTACAGTCTGGCCACCACCTCAGTGGCAGTACACAATTTCCCAGGATCTTCTCAAGTTGTAGGCTTCCATTCTGATCCACTATGGGTTTCTCGGGACTCAGCTATCCTATGGCTTCAGTGAGAAATAGAGAAGAGTTAGGTGGGTTTCAGAATGTTATTTCACATATTCTGCATAGGTTCATTTTACAGGCAGAAGGGAATTATGAAAACGGAAGCCACAGTTATTTTTTTGAAGTGCTTTTCATTCCATTTTCAACTCAAAATTGAAGGGGAGGTCTCCTGCCTACTATAAGCTGAAGTAAGATGTAGAATGCATCCTAAACCAGAGCCAGAGATGCTCATTAAAGTTTTTCTTGGAATGACACACTTAGAAAGCTTTCTTCTCTATTTTTATCTTAAAGAAAAATAGAAAAGTTAAATTTGATGGTGGTGCCTTGGTGACATCGTTTCTAAAGTGGGAAGCAAATTTTGTTTAGAAAATACAATCTGCGTAATTTTAGAGTATTTATATGTTTTATCATATTTGTTTGGAGAATATATCTTGATGGGAATATTGAAGATTAATAAGTGCTAATTATTAAGCAGAAGATGAAATTGAGTAGTCCTGACAAAGTTTATACATATAAATGCATAATTTATGTAACTAGGCATACATTTACATATATAAAATAAAGAAACAAAATAGTATTTAAATAAATAGTATAATTTCTCTTTTTGATTTGTATGGAATGTTTGAATTTCTCATCACATCAGTAGGAATTCTGAAATAGATTTATGTCATTAAAACCAGATTTTAAAATGATTGTCAAATTCAATACTGTGATTGGTCTTATTAGCAATTTAACTTTACTCTAGTACATTTTATTCTATTTTATGCACAGCATCTCTCCATTTCCCACAGGAGTGAGATCTGGTAGCATCAACTCCAAAGATAGATTTATACAAGATTAGCATCTTCAACAAGAGTGTAAGAGAGCATGTAGGTGAGTAAAATGTAATTATAATCACTCATTATGAATTTCTTAGGACAAAATTATACCTAAACAGCAACAACAAAAGGTGAACTTACTTAAAATGATTGATGGCTAAATTTCTTTCTAGCTAAATTTCATTTAACGTAGCACTGGTCATATCCCAGTAAGTTCTCATCAGACAGCTTTGTTCTAGCTTTGATTGGTATCTATTACTTACCGCATAATGAACCTTAGTCAAGTTAGCTTTTGTCTTCCTCAGTATACTCATCTGTAAAGTGGGGAGAGACTAGTAGTACTTGTTAGGATATACTGGGAGTGGAATAATACATGTTACGAGGATTAAATGGTGTGGGAGGCACTTAGCACAGAGTCCAACACATAGTAAGCTCACAATATATGTTAGCTATTGTTATCATACCCAAAAACTACGTTTTACTAATATTCAAGCAAATATGTTTTTCTTGTTACTTATCCACAATAATTGACCACATCAGATATTTGTTTTGAACCATTGCGGGAATGGAGTCCAAAGGTAGAACCTGTCATCCCTCTTATTATAATTGTAAATAATCGTCTTAAGTGAACCTCGATTAGAAACTCTTGGGCAAGCATATTCTTTATGAAGGCAAAGATAAGAGAGCTGAAGCCACAAAGAAATCTTCCCCACTTATTCCCTTGCAAACCCCAGGACAAAATTAAATTGATGGGTCTCAAGTAACGATTCTATCATTTTGACCACCTGGATCATGTCTGGCTAAGACAGAAGAAAAAGTTTCTTGTTTCACTAATGGAGTTTTAGGACATTGCTTCCAATCTTTCTTCAGTAAGCTTAGACTCGGTAGAGAACTCAGCCTGAACTACAACAAATCCAAATTGTGAGTTAGAGACACACATGTGGCACTGCTCTCTGAGTGCCTGAAGACATTAAAGACAGATACCCTGATTGCACTCAGAGGCTCAAGCAACAGAATGAAAAACTCTTTGGTTAGCACTTTGGAATATTTATTTTGTCTACTTCTAAAATATTTAGTCTGGAACATTTAAACTGATACTTTATTGGTGTACACACTTGTCCAAATTTACAGCAACCGACACTGCATGGAGCTTTAGGGACGCAGGTTCCTGGCTGGCTGATTGTTTAGAAAGCTCACATGTGAAAAGCCAGATCTTTCTGCGAACAGAGATAAAAAGTGGGTCAAGCCAAGAGTATGGAAAATGAGATAATGGAAGATTCAGAGAATATTCCCATGGGGGCCAGTTTCTCTGATGTCCAACTGAACTACATATTAATGAAGGATGAAAACCTCTCACAACTGATAAGCAGGCTGTCTCCTGGCAATTATCATAGCTCCTGCTGCAAAATAGGTAGTTTATTTGGACTTTATCCATTTCTTGACTTGTTCTCTGTGAGGAAGCACAGCCTCAAATAATTGCAGGTCTATTAGCACATCAATTACCTAAAGACCTTGATTTTATCAAGCAGTGGATTTTAATCAATCACTGCAAATGTTCTTGAGAGATTAGTTGTCCCAGAGAATAAAATTAACTACAATTAGACTGTAATAACTCAGATATCTTCTAGTTCCTGTAGAATTAATGTATTTTGCTGCTACCTTGTAGAGGGAAAAATATGTTTAGACTTTTGCATAATTACTGGAATTAATGTTACCTTTTAATTTCCTTCCTTGTAACAACTCAAAAGACAGAACTAATAAATTCATAACCTGCATTTTAATAATAAATTCACTTTAGGTATATCCAAGTCCTTACTACACATGGCAATTTGAGATAATTAATCTAAACTACACAATTTGTTCAAGAAGGATCTTATTTCAATCTGGAAATTCCATCCAGTGTTTTTAAAGCCTTATTGGTTGACTAAAACTAGGGAACAGAAAAGGGAATGATGAAAGGTGATCGTAGATAAAGCACAGAGGCTTACAGGTGCCCACATGTCAGAACTGGAGGCATGTGAGCGTTCTGTCAGATGTATGGAAATATTGGGGAGGGAACTTATGAAAACATTGGACTTCCTGTATTCGAGCTGGATGAGAGACTACTGTCGTATCTATAATTTACTTTCAAATACTTCAGCACACCACATGCTTTAACTCCAGGGCCATAAAGTTTCACTCATCAAGAATCCACACTCCAAAAGTGGTGCCTAGCATTATCCATATTTCAGTCAACATCTGAGGATGTTCTAATTACCATAATAAATGTCAGCTATGGGTTTGCTCGGTGAAATTAGTGACTTGTTATTTAGCATGATCATTGGTAGAACTGTACTCTGATTACTAAAAATGAAAATCATTCCGGATATGTGATTCAGCTGAAGTATTTTAGCCCTGTTTCACACACTTATTATGGACAGGATGTAAGAGTTCAGGAAGACCTAAGAATGTTTGGGGGGATGGTCCTTGATGTTTGATTGCTAAATGGTTCTGTGGCTGCCCTTGATTGCCTGAGGCTGGATATAATACACGCAGTCTCCTGCCTCTGGAATGGTGTAACATCTGCCACTAGTGAAACTTTCGTGCGGGGTACTGGCCAGGACATCTACAAAGGCGAAATGGAGAGATTTCAGCAAGCTTATAGAACAGGTAATATTGACAATTTGGGGCTTGATTTCTCAGAAATATTTACTTAATTTATTCTATATTTGTGGCAGAATTTGGTCTAGAACTCATTTTCATTATAACCTGGTAACAAAGTTGTGTAGGAGTCCTAACGTCCTCTCACTTCAAACTGTTCAGAGGTTGAATTCCTCCACCAGTAATAATTTGAGCTGTTCTTGTCAAAATTGGCTTAGATCACTTTCAAGAGGGTATCAGATTATTCCTAGTTTGTAGGAATAATTAGAAGTACTACCTTTGAAGACTAAAACAGTCAAATATTTCTGAGTTACTCTTCATTTATGATCTTCTTAGTGTTGTAAAGGAACCCAACGTTCTAACTTTAAAACACGGCTCTTTCATCTAAATTTGAGGAATCTATGAACCTAGATTGGGAAAATTGCATTTTTAGTTTCATTAACTGGAAACAGAACTTAGTATTTCCTTCATTTTTGAATGTAGACAAATGACAGTAATATTAGCAGTACCTGTTATTTTGTTACTGATACGTATCACGGATATTTTTCATATCACTTTAAACTTGGAGATAAGCTCATCACCACTTAAAAATTATGGCAAGTCCCAGAAAAGCTGAAAGCAATGGCACAAACAGACAGTTGCACACCAATGTTCATAGCAGCAGCATTCACAATCACCAAAAGATGGAAACAAACCAAATGCCCATCAACAAATGAGTGGATCAGCAAAAAGTGGTATATACATACGATGGACTATTATGTAGCAGTAAGACAAAATGATGACCTGAAGCACATGACAAGATGAATGAGCCTTGAGGACGTAATGCTGAGTGAAGTTAGCCAGACACAAAAGGATAGATACTGTATGAGTCCACTTTTATGACCAGCATGAAGGTAAAATCAGAGGCTTATAATACAGAAGATAAGGGACTTAGAGATACACAGAAGCTAGAGATGAGTGAACCTTTAGCTAATGAGGTTGAACTCCAATGTAAAGGAATAGATAGGAGCGAATGTGATTCTCTAGTGGGTCTAGAAGTAATATTACCGTATTGAAGATTAACAAGATTGAAAGGGGTTGTATAGACCTATGTGTCCTACTGACTCACGTTAGATATATGTGAGTTCTTGTAAAAATTACTTCGAAGATATGATTCTTGTATAAAGAGTTTTTAAGTCCAGGGTACAGGGGGAATCCTGCTATTGCATGCTATGAGCTATGTTCAAAAGTAAACCATCAGGACTACCACAGCAACAGCAGAGGTAAATAATGGGGGGAGGGACAAGAGTTAAGAGGAGATTTAGATTTCCTATTTGGCGAGGGTGTGTTTATTGGTTTTCTGTCTCTTGGGAACAATTAAATGATCTAAAATTGAGAATGCTGATGGACTGTGGACTTTGGGCCCTCTACATGATGCCTGATGAATGCAGGTGGCTGAAGGATGCACTGATGGAGAAGCAGATTGGTGAACGATGGTGTATACTTATGAACGAAGGTCATGCTGCTACCAAAAGGAACATTGTCATGAGGCATGCAATGATGTGAATGGACATGTGAGATATTTGATGAGGACAAAAAAAGTCAGAAACAAAAAAACAACAATGGTATGGTCATCTTTAGAAAGTGCTTATAAGAAAACAGGGGCCTAGATTGTAAGCTTTTAGTACAGACACATTAAGTCCGGAGTGGTGATTATTATTTCTGGATTTTGAGAAGCTGTTTATATAGATAACTTGATATTTAGAGATAAGAATGTAGCCGAACAGATTGGGGTTAAAGTAATTCAGGACATAGGGGTAAGGAAGACAGCGTCTATATTTTAGAATCGCACATACTCTTTGAGACCAATGGAAGAAAGTTTTATTTGATCTGGAACTGAAATTTTTCATAGTGCATAATCTAAATCAACCTATCTGTATAGCTCATTTGAACAACTGAAACACAGGAAGCACAGAAATAAGAGGTCCTTTAATCCTGTATAGATTATTGTAATGCCTGGATACATCCTACCTAGTGTATATTAACCAGAGAATCAAAAGTATTGGCAAAGTCCCCTGAGGGAGGGGTGAAATGATATGGAACTATTAAACCTTACCATCAGGGAATCCCCTGATACTGTGTCAAACTTTAGGGATACCTAAATCAATAGGCCATGCTCATCAATTATGAGGCTTAGTCTTGTGAAGATTATGTAGGTAGCATAGAAGACTACCTATAGGTATGCCTAAGAGTTACTTCAGAAGGACCTCTGTTGTTGCTCAGATGTGGCCTCAGTCTCTCTAAGCCTAACTCCACGAGTGAAGTCATTGTCTTCCCCCCTACATGGGACATGACATCCAGGGTTGAAAGTTTCCCTGGCGATGTAGGAGAAGACTCCCAGGGATGAATCCAGACCTGGCACCATGGGATCAACAATTACATCCTGATCAAAAGGGGAAAAGAAGTGTAATTAATAAAGTATCAGTGGCAGAGAGAGTTCAAATAAAGTCGAAAGGCTACTCTGGAAGTTGCTCTTACATAAGCTTCAGGTTGACCTTGCTACCTATCATAAGCTGCCAACCCCCAACCAGGACGATTCCAGCCAATCCTGAAGAACACTGTCATGATCAGGTTCATGTGTCAGCTTGGCCAGGTGGTGGTACCTGTTTGTCAGGTCAGGCAAATGCTGACCTGTCTTTTGCTATGAGGACATTTCATAGAATTAAATCATGATCATGGTGGCTACAGCCACAGCTGATTCCATTTGTAATCAGCCAAGGGGAGTGTCTTCTTTAATGAGTGATACATAATCTAATCACTAGAAGCCTTTTAAGGAGGATTCAGAAGAGACAGGTTCTCTTCCTGCTTCAGTCAGTGAGCCTCTCCTGTGGAGTTTGTCCACACCCTCCATCAGAATTTTCAGCTTCACCACCTGTCCTACAGATTTTGGACTCTATGTTCCCACAGTTACGTGAGACACTTTTATAAATTTTATATTTACGAATATTTCCTGTTGTTTCTGTTTCTCTAGAGAACCCTAACTAATACAAATACCTAGGGCAATATTTAAGATTCCACAAGGGTTCCAGGCACTAGAGTAATTTGCCAGAAACCTACAACCTCCAGATGGTTCCCTGGTCCAGATAAGTCTTGAAACCTAACCCAGCCTCTCCAGAACATCAGATAGTTCCATCTTCCTACCCCCCATATTAGTGATAGACCCTTCCAATATCAAAAAGTTAGAATTGCCATAGTCCAAACAACGCTAAAGAGAGGTATGGAAAAATCAAAGGTGATGGTGGAATTATACATAGAAGATAGGATTTAACAAATGAATATGAATGCTGAATCATTACACTGATACCTCTTTTAGTCTCCGTAGTGTTTTAGAGCAGCTAGAAGTAAACACCTAAAATTGTGAAATTGTAACCCATGTCAAAGTCTGAAATATGTTCTACAACTAATTGTGGTGCTGTGCTTTGAAATTTATAACTTTTTTGTATATATGTTATTTTTCAGAAAAAAAGAAGGAAAAAAGTCGATTGTGATGGTAAAAAAATATTTAAGCCCTCTAACCTCCTATATTCTGGAGCAGCTAGAAGGAAAAATATGAGATGATCATATGGTAGCCCATGACAAAACCTGGGATCTGTCCTGTAACTACTTATTGAAGAGTGCTTTGAAAACTATGCTTTTTTATTTCTTTGCTTTGTATAAATGTTATATTATACGATTAAAAAAGTTTTAAAAATTATGGTAATTATTAGACCAATTACTAAATCTCATTATTTTAGGTGTCAGGAAAGAATTACATGAATTAAGAACATTTTTTCTTAACACTTTAATAGTTTTATTTACATATAGTTGTTTTCCTTTTTAGTACTATTAGTTTATCATATGTATTTAGAAATATTACTTAGGTAATATGCCAAACACCAGACTGGCAAGGGTTTCCATGGCAAAAAAATGAAAAAATAAAAAGGTTGAAAATTTTGCTGAATTCACTTATTAGCTCTATGAGCTTTGTTGTGGATTTTTCAGGATTTTCTATACATAGGATTATATCATCTGCAAATAGGAAAAATTTTACTTCTCCCTTTATAATTGGGATGCCTTGTATTTTTTTTTTTTCTTTCCTTATTACTCTGGCAAGTACTTCCAGTACAATGTCAAATAACAGTAGTGTTGGGCATCCTTGCCTTGTTCTAATTTTAAAGGGAAAGGTTTCAATCTTCCACCATTAAATAGGATCTTAGCTGTGGGCTTTTCATATATGGCCTCTACCATGTTGAGGAATGCTCCTTCCATTTTCTAGTATTTAAAGTTTTTTTTTTTTTTAATCAAGAAAGGGTACTTATTTTGTCAAATGCCTTTTCTGTATCAATTTAGATGGTCATATATTTTCCTTCATTCTGTTAGTGTGGTATATTAATTGATTTTCTCATGTTGAATAAACCTTGCATATAAGGGAAAAATCCCACTTGATCATAGTATATAATTCTTTCAATTATTGTATGTAGTTTGTAGTTTTGATGAGGATTATTGAATCTGTATTCATAAGATATTTTGGCCTGTGGTTTTCTTTACTTTGGTTTTCTTTACCCAGCTTTGATATGAGGGTCACGTTGGTCTCATAGAATGAATTAGAGAGTGTTCCTTCCTCTTTAATTTTTTGGAAGAGTTTCAGCAGAATTGGAGTTATGTTCTTGAAAAGTTTGATAGATAGAATTCCCCTATGAAGCCATCTGATCCTGGGCTTTTTTTTTGTTTTTGTTGGGAGGTTTTGATGACTGATTCAATCTCTTCACTAGTAATTTGTTCGTTGAGACATTTTATTTCTTCTTGAACCAGTGTAGATAGTTTGTGTGTCCATTTCATTTAGGTTATCTGATCTATTGCTATACAGTTGTTCATGGTGTCCTCTTATAGTCCTTTTTATTTCAGCCAGGTTGGTAGTAAGTCCCCCACGTTGCATTTCTGATTTTCATTATTGTATCGTCTTTATTTTTTTCTTTGTCAGTCTAGCTAAAAGTTTGTCAATTTTATTGAGCTTTCGAAAGAACCAACTATTGGGTTTAATTCTCTTTATTGTTTTTTCTTTTCGATTTCATTTATCACACTCCAATCTTTATTTCCTTCCTTTTGCTTGCTTTGGTTTTAGTTTGCTCTTCTTTTTCTAGTTCCTCCAGTTTTGAAGTTAGGTGTTTAATTTGAAGTCTTTCTTCTTTTTTGTAAGCATTTACAGCTATAAATTTCTCTCTCAGCAAGGCCTTTGCTACATCCGGTAAGTTTTAGTATGTTGTATTTTCATTTTCATTCACCTCAAGTTATTTACTAATTTCTCTTCTGATTTCTTCTTTAACTCATTGGTTGCTTAAAAGTATGTTAATTTCCACAAATTTGTGAATTTTCCCTTTTTTTCCTATGTTATTGATTTCTGGCTTCATTCCATTGTGATCAGAGAATATACATGGTATGATTTCAAAGTTTTTGAATTTATTAAAACGTCTTGTGACCTAAAATATGGTCTATTCTGGTGAGTGATCCATGTACACTGAAGAAGAATGTGTGTTCTGTTTCTGTTGGGTGCAATATTCTATATATGTCTGTTAGGTGTAGTTGGTTTAGTGTATTATTCAAGTCCTATAAATCCTTATTGATGTTCTGATTAGATTTGCTACCCATTATTGAAAGTAGTTTTTTAAAGTCTTCTACTATTAATGCAGAACCTCAATTTCTCCCTTCAAATCTGTCAGTATTTTCTTCCTATATTTGGGGACTCTGCTGTTAGGAGCACATACATTTATAATTTTTACATATTCCTGTGGAATTACCCCTTTATCAATATATAATGACTATCACTGTCTCTTGTAATTGTTTTGACATAAGGCCTATTTTATCCAATATTAGTACAGCCACTCCAGATGTCTTTTGGTACTACTTGCATGGTATATATTTTTCCACCCTTTCAATGTCAACATACTTGTATTTTTTAATTTAAGGTAAGTCTTCTTGCAGGCAGCATATAGTTGGATCATGCCTTCTATCCATTTTCCCAATCTCTGCCTTTTGACTGGAGAGTTTCATACATTTACATTTAAAGTTGCTACTGATAAATTTCCTTTTGCTCTTTTGCTTTTTAACATTTGTGAGTCTTATTCCTCTTTTGTCCCTCACTTCCGTTAATGCCTACTTTATATTTATTTTCTTTTTTTGTGTTGTACCATATTTCTATCTCTCTATATATATTTTCCTTGAAGATATCAGAGTTAAAATTTAACATTCTAAATATGTAACGATGAAGTTTGGTTTGATACCACCATTACTTCAATAGCATGCACACTTACTTATCCTATACTCCTCTGTCCCCCCCCACCACCATATTTTTGTTCTTGTTACTACCTATCTCTTTGTACATTGTATGTCCAAAAATAGATTTATCATTACATTTTATGCATTTACATTTTAGCAATCATAGGAAGTAAGAGGTGGAATTACATACCAAATAATACAATACAAATAATACTGGATTGTATAATTACCCAAATGGTTACCGTTAGTTACTGCAGGTCTTTATTTCCTTATGCTGCTGCCTGGTGTCCTTTTGTTTCAGCCTGAAAAACTCCCTTTAGCTTTGCTCTTAGGGCATGTCTAGTGGTGATGAACTCCCTTGGTTTTCTTTATCTGCAAATGTATTAAGGTGGCCCCCATTTTGGAAAGCGGGTTTCATCAGATATAAAATTCTTGGCTGGCAGTTGTTTTCTTTCAGCACTTTAAGTGTTTCAATCCACTGCCTTCTTGCTTCCATAGTTTCTGATGAGAAATGGGCACTAAATCTAATTAGGACTCCCTTGTACATAAACATTGCTTTTTTTCTTGCAGCTTCTAGAACTCTCATCTTGTCTTTTGCAACTGATAGTGTGATCAGTATATGACAGGGTATGCATTTCTTCATGTTTAATTCGTTTGGTGTTCTCTGAGTTTCTTAGATATGTATATTCATGTTTTTTGCTAAGTTTGGGAAATTCTCCGTCATTATTTCTTTGACTATTCCTTCTGTCCCTTTCTCTCTTTCTTCTCCTTCTGGGACTTCCATAATGCATTTGTTGGTGTGCTTGATGGGGTCCCATATCTGCCATGCTATTTTCACTTTGAATATATCCCTTTATTTTCTGCTCCACAGCGTTACTCATTTCAAGTGATTCTTTCTTCTGCCAGCTCCAGTCTGCTCTTGGAAAACTCCTGTGCCTTTTTCATTTCAGTTATTGTGGTCTTCAATTCCAGTAGTTCTGTTTGGTTCCTTTTTAAAATTTCTACCTCTTTAGTTACATTCTTGCATTGCTTGTTCGTTGTTTTCCTGATAGCCTTTAGTTCTTTCTCTGTACTTACCTTCATTTCCTTTAGCATTTTTATGATCATTTTTAAGGCTTTATTCAGTATGTCTCCTTTCGCATGTTTGCTGGTGTTTTTTTATTTTTTTTCCTTTTCTTTAGCCATCATTTCCTGTTTCTTTTATCTTGTTCTCTTCTGTTGTACACTGTATATTTTAATATTAAAAAAAAAGTAATTCTGGTATTTATTCCCTGAAATGTCTGTTTCTTGATTTTGTAACCAGCTGTTGATGAGACAGAGTTTATTGAGCTCCAGCCCTCCTATCAGAAAGGTCTGCCCAAGATGAATGCAATGTATAGGGTTTTCCTTGACTTTCTTGGCCTCTGTCTTACTCTGTTAGTGGTTTTGGTGTTCCCCTGTTTACAGGAGTTTGGCTATCCCCTCCATTTCCCAGGATACAGACCTCCCTCTCCTGGTTGTTTGAAGCCAGCAGGGCTTTGTCCAAGACTGTCCGGCTCTATAGTTTTTTGCATTTCTTTCTTGTCCCAAGCTGCTTTTGCTAGGAGGGCAAATTCAGTGGGGAGGGAGAGGGGGACAGTCACCCCAAAGAGGAGTTTCCCTAGTCATTCTTTCCCAGCTAAAGCAGGGCCAGGACCCACAAAGGTAGTGCAGACCAACTCCAGAGTGCCCTGGGGATGGGATCAGGTAGTACTCCAAAATCTTCTCTGAGGGTTCCCCGAAGCTGAGCTCTCTTGCCCTGCCAGCAAATTCAGCCCTTCAGCTAATTTGTTCCCCAGCCCCGAGGATGTGCTGTCTCTTTAAATCTCTACTGCCTCTGCCCTATCTAGATAGGGTTGAAACCATGGCTGATGCTGCCTTTGTCCCAGAGCAGGTTGAAACAATAGGTACCTCAGAGCTGAGCTCCCACATCCGAATCAGAAGCCATGATCAGCAATTGGTTGTGTCTATCCCTGTTCTTGAGAAAGAGCATCTCCATGTCCCTTTCTGCCACCAGTGAGCTGACCATGGTGGCCTGTTTTGAAAGTGGGGTATATGTGCGCATAGTCACTGCCTGGAGAGAGTAATTTACTGTTGATTACTGTAGTTTACCAGCCTCTTCCTCTTGCTTTTCCCTGGATACTGTAAAGTCCACTTATGGCTTCTAGAGATTCAAAGTAGTTGTTTCAGAGAGTGCTGCCTGTTTAATAATTCTTTTGGTTGAAAGACTGCATTGTCTTCTTCCCCAAAAGTCTCCAAGAATAAATATTTAAATATAAAATGACTTACAAAAATCCCAGGTAACTGTCAAGGTAAATGCAGATGAAATTGAATGGAAGTTTACGGACACACACAAACATACACACACTTTAAGCTGGAGTAATATTTTGCCTGTGAATGTTAACTGACATTTCCAGATATTATACTGAAAGTCACTTAAAGGTTTATCAATTGATAGAGAAAGGAAACATTTACTCCCCTTAAGGACATTTCTTTCTTTATAGCCTTTTATGTTTTACTTCAGGTTTCAGCTAAGTTCACTTTTTTTTGGTCATTTCTCTTCCTTCCTTGTCCCCATACAAATAATAAAAAAAATCTCTTAAACTGTATTTGGAAAACAAATAAAAAGAATTGCTCAGGCAATTTTCATGACCTTTTCCTTGAGTATTATCAGAATGAAACTTATGTGTCTATAATTCTGTCTTCAAATTACCTATAATAGTCAATTCCTTGAGTAAAACAACATTGTATCTGATTATTAATGTAATACTTTTCATTGTAGCACATTTTGATAATGTAGGAAAGTATAAAAACAGCACAACGCCATATGTAGAGATAATCACTTTTAATATCTGGTATCTATTCTTCCAGTTTTATTTCAATACAAAATTGTGCATTTTTAATGAAAATGGGATAATTCTGTAATATTGATTTGCCACCTCCTTAATGTAATTTCAACAGTTTATGTCATTAAATAATTTTTATAAAATAATGTTAATGAGTACTTAATACTTCCTTCACTATTTCACTAATTCCCAATTATTGGATTTCTAGTTTGTTTCCAACTGGTCCTTTTAAAAGTCTAATATAAAATACTTTTCATGAATTATTGTTTATTTTGTATTTATTCCTAGCAGAAGCTGAATGCACTTCTCTTTTGGAATCCTATACTTTTTTCTCATTGAAGTTGTCACCATGATTATTTACATAAGCACTGTGTAATGTCTGGCTCTCACATTAAAAAATAAGTTCCAGGAGGGCAGAGACCACATCTGTCTTTTCCATCTCTCTATCCTCAGTGCCAGTATGTTGAATTTGAACCTGTTTAAAGGTGATGGAACAGTACACCAAGTAAAGGAAATAGTGTGAGATAGGAAAGTTTTATGTTCAGGCTAAGTCTAATTCTGTTTCTAATAGCAATACTGAGAACCCATGATTTCTCTATAACTGTATAAGCCCTTATGCAAAGAATAGAACTCACCAGATAGGATGAAATGAAAGTGAGCTTTCTTGAAGCCTACTTCTACTAAAGACTCAGAGGAAAGAAATGAAAAGTACTAGCTCGGTAAAGAGTAAGCCCTGTAACTACTCACTACTTCAGGCAGGTTATCAGAGTCCCTAAGGACAGGGAGAAGGGGAAAGGCACATCATCCTCCTGGAAACCTAAAGGTTCCTGGGGAGAGCTTGGTTGGCCTTGGCCAGTTAGGAACAGGACTAATAGGTATCACAGAGGCAGCTGGCCATGTGTGTTCTTTTCGCCAGACTGTTCAGTGGAGCAGGCCCAGTAACCCACTGGGTTATCTGGATATAGTCAAGGGTTTTATCTGCATAGTTAAACATTCACAGACAAGCCAACACAAATACAAATAGCCCCTAAACCCTCATAAAGTATATCTACAGAATGTTCCAGGAAAAAGGCAAATGGTTTGGAGGTGATGATAAAAGTAACTGCTATCATTGTCTTACCAAATTTAGTTATAGCTGATTTGGGTTCTGGGCACACTGCAATTCCTTTCTAGTATGAATAGATATTGGGCAGGTGACAACTCTATAGTTAATCCGATGCGAATGAAAGGGCCCTTCAAATAAAGTCCTCATGTTAAATGTGGAGAGCTCTGCACATTTTGCCAAATTTCTAGCATTAACAATTATGCATTTTATACCATTAACTACTGCCATGAGCATGACCCTTTTTTCAATCTCTATTAAAGTGCTTGCTTTGGCAGCACATACACTAAAATTGGAATGATACAAAGAAGATTAGCATGGATTAACAAGGCTGTCACACAAATTCATGAAGCATGATAAAATGTTATTTGTGGGTGATAGTATATAAATTAAGATTGCACACTGAGAAATTTACAAATTGAAGGACTATCTGAAAATAAGATAATTATGTTTCAAAAGAATGAAACTATGTATAGATTTCCAATTTTCTGTAATGGAGAAGGAGCTCCTATCAAATCAACCCCAAACTTGGTAAAATACACACACACACACACACACACACACATATCAACAACCCGAAAGCAACAGAGGGTAAGCAAAGGCAGGTAGAAACTACAGGAAGGCTGCACTTGCGAATGGGCAGTAGCATTGGAAGAGTTTTCTCATTTTGCACATTTTTGCCACAGGAAAGGCCCCAGTCAGTGCCAACTTGGCTGGCCAACATTTCAAGAGAAAACCTGAAGTTTCTCTAGTTTTAAGAACCAGAGTACATTGTCTGGGGTAACCACAGCAGCTGGAAAGTGAGGGAATAAATCCCAGAAAAGAGAAAGCTGTAGGTGAGCAGCCTTAAATTATGCATAGGCTATTTTAATATAGCTAAAGTACTCAAAGCACACTTTCTTTGAGCATTCATTGGGCATTCATAGAATATTTTATGGGTTTCACAGGTTAGCATTTAGATATCCTCAAGAGCTCCATGCTCTAGTAATGACATAGTAGCTATGTGATTAAGTAGCTGTGTGACTTTACTTAGGAAATGTAGCCTCTAAGTTATTAGAGGCTGTATCTCTGTATTAGAGATAACTTCCTTATCTCAAACATATATTTAAATGCCTGACTCACTTTACAAAATACTGTGAAATAAAATAAAATGATGGCTAAAAAAGGCAAAAAAAAAATCCCCATTAAATGGATGCTGTCTTTTAAAATACATATTTTAAATTATCACCTTTTAAAATTTGCTTATCCTTCTTTGCTGATCATTTTGTCCATAAAAAAGAGCCAAAATGAAGGGAGGAATGGAGGAAGGGTAAAATGAAGACGGGAAAAAGGAACAGAGAAGAAAGGATGGAAGGAAGGAAGGAAGGGGAAAGTGGAAAAGGCTAAACCCTCTCAGATGGTCCTCTCTGAGGAGGCCACTGGACACACTGGTTTCATGCAATTGCTGTTGTTATTTGTAATAAAGTTATGGGAAAGGCCACTGGGTAACAGGGATCCACCCCACTCCATCCATTCCCAAGATCCATTCTTTAAAGATAGAAGAGAAAAAGTCTGCAGATGGATAAATAGGAACTGAGGTGGAGATAGGAGCAGTGAGAGAACGGAAAGGCAACTTGCTAAAGTAACTTCCGTGTTGTGGGTGGGGCCTATTGAACTGAGCTTCAAATAAGTAGACTCAGAGGAAAGATAGGCCAGTGTTGCCGGACACTAGCAGTGAATTCTTGCCCGATGCGCTCAATGACCAATTCCTGAGACACTGCGATTTCACAGAGAGAAAAAGTTTATTACTAGGCACAAAGCAGAAGACCAGATGGATATCGGTTCAAAATCTATCTCCCCAAACTGCAGTAATTATGGTAGTTTTATAGTATTAAAGGATGAGCAGGTTTTAGAATAATGAGCACAATGGCTCTAGATGATATAGTTAGAGGTGATTTGCTTATTGAGTCGGGACAGATTGATGTCATGTTTAGTCACAGAATGTATGTAAGAAAATGGTGGCCTTAATATGATTAAGGTGTGATTTTTTTGTTTGTTTCTTTTTTTGTATTATAATGGGTAAAGGTGACTTGTAGGTTAAAAGTCTAAGCTATTGTGCATGTCAGGTGGGCCTATTTTGGTTAGATCCAGTTTCGGTTATCAAGATAACTTTGGACTTGAGGTGGGTTAGTCCTGGGCTGACTCAATTAAAAACATTAGGGGCTGTCTTTAATGATCTTAAAACTCTGAAGTCAAAAAAATGCATAAATGGGTACAAGTGAAGGTTAGTCATGAGGTTTTTACAATCACAAGGGCACAAGATAAAGGCTATACAATCATCAGAGATCCAGGCAGCTGGATTACACTTTAGAGATTTAATGCATTTCCCTGTCTGCTCTAATATACCAGAAAGTTGGAAAGAAATATCTATACTGTTGCACCCCTGGCGCTGGGGCACAGTTTTCAGCCGGGCGGCTTCCGAAATAAGTCACAATACCAAAGTCAGGTTTGAATCATTTTATTTTGCTGCGCAGCGAGGCACAAAGCTTTACGGGTGCAGTGGCAAGTCAGGACAAAGGAGGTACAAGCAGCTACAGGTTTTATACCTAGTAAGACGTGGAAACATTCGGGTACGGCACCGTGGACCCATCATCAGGCAAGTTAGGAGTTATAACCATATTTGGACTAGACAGAGATGTGTTAACTAACTCGTTGATCCTTATGCAACGCATGCGTGAGGGGCCATCCAGCTGGTATACGGGACCATCTCGCTTAGAGTCAAAGCTGCCAACTGACTGTGGTTCATTTTGATAGCCTGTGGCAAGTTCCACAATATAATGATTCAGTAATCATAATCATTCCTTAAATCCTAACTTCTCAGTTACAACAGGAGGGAGCAAGTGGCAGAAGAGGACAGCTGAGAGCCTGAACTGCAGGAGGTTCTCTGGGTCCCAAGATGATAGAAGAAAGGAGGACAGATGTGTTACAGTGGCTACTCACTAATGTGTCAGAAGAGAGCTGAAAATCTTTCAGCTGAAATAGCCAGAAGTTAATGACAATAAGAGAAAAAAAGATAAAAAAGCATTTGTGCTCGATTTTTGCACTTTGGCTAATATGCCAGAGGTGAAATTGTTTTAAAAAATTGCAGTTTCATTGGGATACTACATACACTTTGCATTCTGCTTCTAAAAGGAAGAATGTTAATTTGCATGGCTCGAGAAAAGCTGGTGACTTCATCTTAAGGAGGCAGTGGTTAGGAAGGACCCTGTGGAGCTAAACCCCTCCTCACTTAGGCAAATGGTCAATCTCAGACACCTGAGAAGAAAGAAACTGAGAGGAAGCTGATATCTCACTTATTAAGGGAGCTAGTTAGGAATGAGAGGTTTGACCCAAAAGAGAAAACTCAGAGGCAGAGATAATTAGAGTGTTAGTAATCATGGACGATGGAGGGGTTTTTTATAAATTCATCTCTATTCTGAGGTATTCCTTATCTCTGGATAGCAAGCAACTAAAATAGAAAATAAATACTAACTTCTTTGATTAGCAGCAGCATGGGTGAATTGGAAGTATCTCAAGGTAAGGCTAGAATTTGAATACTTTCTCTGGTTCTAAACTAATTCCTATAGTTGTAATGATGAAAGAGTGCAGTATGTAAATTCTTTGGCACACAGAGGACTTCAATAAATGTTAGCTCTCATCTTCTGTTTATTTTAAAATTTTAGCCTTAGTTTATTGGTTGATACATACTAAGGCCCATTTTCAGCAGTTGACTGCTTTGGAAGTTTTATAAAGCTATTCTTTTTATAATAATTACCAATTCGAATGAAGAGCTGTGGATGACTACATCGTTCCCTTGTTCATCTATAGTAAAATAATATTAATAACAGGATAGGAAATTGAATCACCATATAAATATTTTTGAAATCAAATTCTGTCAGTAAGAGCTTGTATAGCAAGGCAGAAAAGAGATGAGACACTCAAGCAAGGATAGATTAATGTAGGGCCTTTCCTAGAGATATGGCGGCATTCAGTGAACTGGATAGATTCAAAGCCATAGGAGAGAGCAGCCGGAGGGAGCCGTGGCCATCCACGGATCAGAACAGCACTGCCAAGCGGTAGTCATGCAGGGGAGAGAGCTGGGAACATATATACCCTGACCTTACTCGGCTCTCTGCCTTCTTATCTGAGAGAACTTCCCATTAGCCATTTCCATTAGCCAAACTCATGAGGGGCCGGAAAAAGTGAGGAAGCTTGGTTCATCCAAAGAGAGGATCTGGAGGAGGAAACAAAGATTATCCAGCACAATGGTGTGTGGATGTATGTGTTGTATTAGATAGATGTCCAGGTCAAAAGAGGCTCATTCAAATCCCTTATCCCACCTCGGCACAGAGTTACATGCCATACCTTATTATTTGGGTTTGGAAGATATAAAATTTAGGGAGTTAACTATACCAGGACGGATCAGAACATGATTCATCATATATTTTCAACTTCCTCTGGTTGTGCACTGATAGGAGAGCTGGGAAGTGATTTAAGAAGCCTGATATTCAGTCTCTGCTCTTTGGAAGGAAGGAAAGATGGCTCCAAACTGAGTTCAGAGGTGAGTGGGTTAAAATTTCCATCTGCTTCTTGAGAAGGGCTGAAACAAATTCTCCAGTGAACAGGCCATCTATTATTTAACTCACTTAATCCAGTCCTTGTGGCACTAAAGTATCACCATGGGGACTCTAATTTGGCCTTTTGACTAATAACTTTCTTGGGAGAGATCTGTTTTGTTATGAGAGGAGAACTGGATGTTCCACCAGATGAAAGCTTTCAGATGTTAATGGGATTGCGTTAGTCCCTGCCCCATTTCCTGGTGCTTGGTGTTTCACCTGAGAGTGAACCCCAGAGAGAGCCAATTGGGAGATGATGTCCTAAACTCTCTTCTAAGGTTTATTTCACGGGGGAAGATAAGCAACTTGTGATTTCGTATATAACAAAGATGGTAAGTAGCAGTTCATATTCCAAGTGAATTCTGTAATTAGTGATGTGATAATTTAGGGATTTGTATTTGCTGGGATTGGGATTAACAGAGAAAACAAGAATCTCTGAGTTTGGGGAAGACTAAAGATGATAATCCCAATTTAACTAGAAAACATACCTAAATCTCCTTGCTCCTTCATAAATACTGTAAGGAATTTTAGCACCCTAAGGAGTTTCCTATATCATGCATTGGCGATGCTTATCATATGCTTTTTTAAATATAAATTTTATGTAATTAATATAATTAAATTTTTCTTTGGACAACCCTGGAGTGAAGACTATTCTTTGTTTTAGGTAGTCCTTTGATTTTTGTGAAATCAACCATAAAATTCCAAAAAATTAAGCCTAGAAAATGTAAAGGAAAGGCACTGAACTGGGTGTTGTTTTAAAATATGTTAGAGAATGTTGTACCTATTAGAAAATAAGTGCATTGATACAGAAGAGGTATTTCACTTCAAAGTTTTCGCAGTACGGAGGTATGCTCATTCAGGTGCATGTGTAAATGTTACCTCTACAAAGAGGCCGTCTCTGAAAACTATTGCCACATACCTGTCAGCCTTTATCCCCAATCTTGATTTGTGCTTCCATCAGGGCATGTATAAAATAAGTAACTGAAAATTTCCTGTTTGTTTGTACATTTACTTCTTGTCTGCCTTTCTGTCTTCCTTATGGAATGTAAGTACCCTGAAAGCTAAGACTCATTTAGTGACTGCTTTCTCTCCAGCACATGAAACAATAGCTGGAAGAAAAGTTTCCTCTCAATAAATAGTTATTTAATAAATGACTACTTGAAATTCTGACTTTAAGCCACATACCTTGAGTCCTATTCTGGTTTTATAATAACTTCAAAGCAAAATGACTTAGACCAAATTTTAATTTTCCTTTACATTTATAAAATAAGATGTCAGTTTTTTGTTTTGTTTTTTTTACTTTCTCTGAGAATCATTGGTGAAGTGGCTTGAAATTTCTACCATGCAATAAAGCATTTGTCAGAATCATCATGTCTGTAGCTATAGGAAAGCTTATAAGATGAGCTTGATAAGATGTTTGGGCAGCAAACATGAACCAGTGTCTTTGACTATAAGTTCCTGTGAATTAACAAACTTGTCATTTATACTTAACTTAGTAAATATTCCGTGCATTGGGAAGTAAAGGGACATTTGCTAGTCAATATATATTGTTTTGTATCTGTATAGTTTTGCTTTCCACGTAGCTTTGTTTTCATGGACTAAATGCATCGTCATGTTGACACAAGTATTTGTCTATGAAACAGCTGTGTTTACTAATTTAAATAAATAAGTTGGCATTCTGTTTTCTCATTCGACTCATATGTGTTTGAATCATGCGAATCAATCCCTGAGAGGTAAATCAATGTTTTTGGAGCCTGGTAAGGCTAAACATTTTTTACCCTGGCATCCTAGTGCTACCTTGTGAGGCTCAGCATGGGCAGCCAGTCAGCTTTTACAAAGTGGACACTCTCCTCTAACTACCACTCAGATGGAACCTTCCTCAGTGGTCCTGCTCCAAAGGGAACCATTGTTGTGACTTCGATGCCTTAAATTAATTTTGTCAGTCCTTTAATTTCATATATGTGGAATTATATAATATGCATGCTCTTATGATGGGATCTTTTGCTCAATATTCATCCATTTTTTGCATGTAATACTATTTGTCCTTTTTCATTGATACATATTATTGTCATATTATATAAATTTACCATGATTTCTCTTCATCTGCTCTGTTGTGGATGGACACTGGTTTTATCTCCAGTTTTTGGTTATGAGTAGTGTTCTATAAATATATATGTCTTCTGGTGTCTGTATATATGCCTTTTTGTTCACTATATATACCCACAGTTGGAATGGTGTTAAGTGTATCTTGATTTATTAGATACTATCAAGCAGTTGTCAAAAATAATTGCATGGAGGTGACTGTTCACCATCAGTGTTTTAATAGTGTAATTTGCTGTACATTACTTTTTTAAAAGTCTTGTTTTTAAATACCTTCAAACTTATAAGACAGTGTGGTAGTTAGATTCAGCTGTCAACTTGGCCAGGTGAACATACCTCGTTCTATTGCTATGGACTTGAGCCAGTGGTATGAACCTAATCTGTTGCTAATTACATCTGCAGTCGGCTAGGAGGTGTGCCTGCTGCAATGAATGACATTTGACTTAATTGGCTGGTGATTAAATGAGAGAGGACAATGTAGCACAGCCTAAGCAGCTCAGCATTCTTCATCTCTGCACTCACAGCTCAGCCCAGGCCTTTGGAATTGCAGAAAGGAATCACCCTGGGGAAAGTTGTTGGAACCCAGAGGCCTGGAGAGAAGGCCAGCAGAGATCATCCTGTGCCTTACCATGTAAGAAAGAACCTCAGTGGAAAGATAGCTGCCTTTCCTCTGAAGAACTAACAAAATAAATCCCCTTTTATTAAAAGCCAATCCATCTCTGGTGTGTTGCATTCTGGCAGCTAGCAAACTAGAGCAGTTAGAAATGTAATGCAAACCCCATATAGAGAATTCCAACATGCCCCTATGTAACCAACTTAAGTGTAGTTGTCAAGTTAAAAAAATTTAACATTGATAGAAAGCTTACAGTTAGACTGATTTTTTTCTGTATCCCAAGAATGACCTTTTGAGCCTTTTATCCTTCCTTGATAGATCCCATTCAGGATCATATATTGTATTTAATTATCATTGTCTTTTTAGTTCATTCTTTTTTCCCCCTTAATTGAAAGATGTAAACACATGAGACATAAACTGTATCATCTAACATAACTATTCCATCTCTCCCATCTCAGCTACTCCCAAGGATACCAATTCTGTGGGATTACTCATATTTACAACGTTGCAGTACCTTCACCACCTTCCATTGTTAAAACTTTCTCATCTCTCCAATAGGAATCCTACATCCATTATGTAATAATTCCTCATTACCTCTGGCAACCTGCCCATCATTATGAGCTTTCATATTCTCCGATATTCACTTTATAGTCCATGGGGCTAAATTTAACATTCTAAATATGTAGCACGCTTGTTTGCTCGGATACCCGACTTAATTTCAATGATATGTACAAACTATTTTCTTACGTTCCTACATTTCTCACCTTTATGGAGTTCTTGTCACAGATTACATGCTTATACATTAAGAGTCCACAACCACTGAGTTAGCACTTCATTTGATGCTTTTGCCTTTTATGTCCTGTAGGAAGTAAGAAGTGGACTTAGAAACAAATAGTACTGGAATTTTTATTTACCTATGTCATTACCTTTACCAGAGATCCTTATTTCCTCATGTGGCATTCTGTGTTCTAGTGTCCTTTCCTTTTACGCGGCAGAACCCTCTTTAATATTTCTTGTAGGGCTGGTCTGGTGGTGATGAACTCCCTTGTAATGTCTCCCTCACTTTTGAAAGAAAACTGAATAAGGGACCTTCCCTGGACCACAACCTGCTCTGCCCTGAGCCAGTGAGGAATAGGAAAGTGTCAACCAGAGCACAGGAGATCCTACCACTTTTTCTTTTTCAACATTTTTTTCTTGTGATATATAATATATATACAAAAAAGCAATAAATTTCAAAGTACTTTTTTTTTTGGATGCATAGTCCAGGTCAAAGTATATTTTAACAAGTACTTTTAGAACACATTTTGAAGTATGGTATGGTTTACAGTCCTGTCATTTCAGATGTTTCCTTCTAGCTGGTCTTAGACACTGGAGACTAAAAAGAATTATCAGTATAATGAGTCAGTAGTGATTCTCATTTGTTAAATATGAGAATTTTCTCTGAAACAACTCCTCTTTCTCAGTTGATCCCCTTCCCACTCTTTAGGGATATTTGGGCAATGGCCATTCTAATTTCTTTACGTTGAAAAGGGTGTCAACATTGCGGGGTAGGGGGCTATGACTGGTTGATGCTCTTGGAAAGATTGGTGACTCTGGGTTTCAGGCCTTATCTGGCTGAGGAATCCTCTGGAGGTTATAGGTTTCTGAAAAATAAACTTAATGAATGAAGCTCAGATAGAGCCCTGGGTATTCTAGAGTTTGTAAGAATACGGTTGTTTGGGACTTGGCATACAATGGCAATTAGCAATATCTAGCTGAACTTGCTTAAGAGTAACCTCCAGAATAGCCTCTCAACTCTATTTGAGAGCAAGAACTTACTTATATTTGTAGTGCTAATCAGTGAGGTATATGGCTGTAAATAACCCCTTTCAGTCATTTTTACCTTCAATATGGTGCTATTACTCATAACCCCCCTAATGAACTTCCATTATCTATTCCTGTACTTTTAAGTTCAGTCTCAACTAGTCAATACATATTAGGTAACCATTCCTCCTTCTCTAGCTCTGGTCTATCTCTAGGTCCCCTATTTTCTACATGTTGAATGCCTTTTATACATTGATTGACCTTTTGGAAACCTCTTTTTTAAGTGCCAGTTTAAGTTATTTTCCTGTATTTATTTGGGTTGGTTGTTTTTTTCTAGTTGGTTTGTAGGCATTCTGTGCATATAAGCTACTTGAAGCCAGAGCAGGTGTTATAAGTACCTTTTTAGTCTCATAGTTAAGGAACAAAATATCATAACTCTTTTTGTCTCTTTATTTGACAGATGATGAAACTGAAATTCACATGATTTCTTTAAGGTCACATACATGTTAGGTAGCTGAGGCAAGTAAACACATTTCCTGATTTTTAATCCCATGCTCCTTGGCATAAACACATATGTAAAATGATTTTTTAGCAATTGGTATTCTTGTCCCTAATACGCTAGATTTATTTTTTATTTACCTATAAAAAGCCAGAAACACATATTCTTAATCTCTGGTAATTTCTCATAATATTTAGGTGGTTAGTCATTTTCTGTCTTTTATTCATAATCCTTGTTTTTCAATCTGAAGTACAGCTAAAGCAGTTTTGTACAATACATTTAAAACATTCTAAAGTGAAAAAAATTATAACCCAAAGTAGAAAATCCAAAAATCTCAATTCTTTAAGTAACCTAAAGTCATGCTAGTTGGTAAATTCTTTGTCAGTCTCCTTTAAACATGCCTTTCATTTATTCTTCCTATAAATATTTCTTGGATGCTGACTTTGTATAAGACAACCTGCAAAGAACTGGCAATACAATGACAAGCAAAACTAGAGGCAGGGTCTTCACTGATGGAACTTTTATTCTAGAGAATAATAAAGAAGCCTAATCCAATAAATGATATAAAATAGTCTTATAAAACTTACAAGAAAATTAAAGGGAGTTGTGCAAAATTCAAGGAGATTTGATCTTACCTGGTGGGAGGCAGGTAGAAAGTCTTGTTGTAATAATGGCTTTTGAGGTATAGCCATGAACTGAAACAAATTTCGTAAAGGATGATTAAGAAAATAACTGAAAATGTCATGAGGTGGGAGTTAATATTGCAAATTGAAATAAGTTCAGTGTAATTGCTACCATTATTGGTCCTATGTTCAACAGGCCTACCACAAACAAATATGACTATTTCTGAAAATTAGAAAAAGACCTCCATTTCTCAAGACCCATTAAAGCTATTTGCAGGGGAAAATGTCATAATAGCCATACAAATACACAATGGCCTCAAGATGCTTTGTAGCTCCTATACATGTTCAATGTACAACTTGATACCTAGGATGAAAATAGTTCCTAATAGGCAATCAGACCATAGACCCTAGAGATAGTTTTAAAGTTCACCTCAAAATTTCATATTGGGTATTCTATAATAATCATGGTGATGTGCTTTGAAATTTATTACTTTTTTGTATATATGTTATTTTTCACAAAAAAAGAAAAATTGATTGTGATGATAAAAAAAAATTGCTTTAAAAAGTGAAGATTAAAAAAATATATATATGGTGATGAAGTTGAAGGAGGGACCTAGAGTTTAAATAGAATTATCTGGAATTAGAGCATTAGAGAATTTAGAGTAGGGCAGAGGGAAAGAGAAACCTGGTCCTGAGGTCTTCTAGGGCTCAGAGATAATACACCAGGCATGGTTTTCAAAGTATTTTATAACTTGTAAGGAGTAAAAACTGACCAACCATGTGGATGCCAACCATAAAGAGACTTATGGCTTACCAGATGCATGCTAATGCACATCAGTCCTCAGTATCACTAAGATGGCAATAGATGCTAGGGCCAACATGGGGCAACAGTGTTTCGGGGAAAAAAGGGATACATACAGAGAAGATGATAGAAGTAAACTTTTTTCTTCACACTTTTGCTTATCTGAATAAGTATTGAGAAATTTAAGTTCTGTTATTAACCAGTTTCATGGCATCAGTGCCATACATATCAGTATGTCCCCCCATAAGTGAATTTGCTTAGATCTTTAAAATAGGAATGCTGTCTTCCTCATTTGTCCTTATTTGCTTCAGATAATATAGGTTCAGATATAAAATGTCAATAAAATCCATCCCAACAGAAGGCATTGCTAGTGGGTAACTAATGAGTATTCATTAAATGTTTCAGATTCTTTTTGGATTTAGTGTGATAAATGTGAAACAGGTAGCATGTAAAATACTTCCATTAGACATGATTTAGGTAGATAAAACACTATTTAAAAATTCCGAATTTAGAACACAGGTTACAATTATAGTTATAAAACCTAGCTTAATCAAAAAAAAAAAAAAAAACAAACTAACATTTGTAACAAATATCATGACCTTTACTTTTTGTTGTTGTTGTTGGTATAGTATTATAGAAGAAGTGAAAACTTATAGAATATAAAATATTTTCATTAGATACACATTTACATATGTAAAGCTCCATTAAAAAGTGATTTATCTAGCTATAAAACCTACCAATATTTTAAAAATACCAATATTTTAAAATCTTCCTTTAAGTGACAAGTCTCATGACCTTGAGATTACCTATTGCATTAGATTTTATTTTTAGTGCTTTCAATTATCTTTCTGATGTGCAGATATTTTACAGTGAATTAATTCTAATGCGGAAAACTTTCATCTTCTTTGTGGGGGGTATGAGTCATTATTCCTTTCATATCATGCACAGCATTTCCCCATAGTCATTTGGGTAATAATGAACTATTTAAGTATTTCTGAATATAGAGAGTAGGCACGAGTTTGATGGTCATTTATTTGGAGTGAGGAAAATGATCTTATAATGTTAGTGATTATGTTAATTACTTCTAAGGGGTGAGTTTAGCATGTGAATGGAGAAAATAAAACATGGGAAACTAATAATGTTGCTAAATATACAAACATCTGTCAGCATATATAAATGGTTTAACTTTATATAGCATTAGAAAAATAAGTAAAATTATATAGGATATTTTAAACTTAAGTTTGCAGGGTGGGCCACGAGTTCTGCCTGCCATGCTGGAGACCCGGGTTCAATTCCCAGTGCCTGCCCATGCAGAAAAAAATAATAATAATAAAATTTGCACCATTTTTATATCATCTGTCTTTACTTTTATTTTCTAACTAATTTATTCAGAATTTTTATACCAATATATTATATGCAGTTTTGCCAACTTTCTACTTCAGAACATAAATAAATCGTTTCCCCTAATATTGCTTATATGAGGCAGACATTTTAGTCCCTTAGAGAAAACATGAGCATCTCTAGGCCAGCTTGCTTTTATAATAGTTTTGGGAAGCCTAAAGGCTGTATATAAATAAGTGTTTGTGAAAGCACCTAGCAAAGTGGTGCCTAATGTATATGTAATGACTAAGATATAGTGAAGAGAATTCTCAATTCAGGCTGGCTAACAGTTTTGAAAATGACAATAATTATTTTTATAAAATTTAGTGGAGAAAAATACCACTTCTTGCTACTCTTTTTGAGATGGATTGTGAATGTTGTTTCATTATTACTACCACTGTTCTGAATTAATTAAGCAACTGCCGTTTTGTTAGATACTCTGAAAGATAGCGGAGTTCTGGTTCAGGGCCAGGGTTGATAATTTACTTAAACTTCTGGAAAATAAGCATGTTTCAAAGTGGTCTCAATGAGGACAAACCAGTTAATCTAGAAAGATGAAAAGAGAATTGGATAAGCTCTCTATGGGTGATAATAGGCAACAGAATATTGATTTTTTTTTCCATATTAAATGTATTGAGTTGGATGGCTATATATAGAGAGAGAGAGAGTGTGTGTTACCTTAATTTTGAACAAACTTTTGTTAGCTTATTTTTGTTTCTCCTTAACTGCAGAAATATTTTTCAGCATCACATTATTCTGTCCTGCAGAAAGAATAAAATATATGTTAATGGGAACAAAAGATCATTTGTGAATGACACTCTCTAATTATTGATGCTTAATGCAAATATTTATTAAAAGTGTATGATATTATCTTAGAAAAACTATACTGTTTCAATTGAGAATCCACTCAATATTACATTTTTGGATTTAAACAAATGTCTCATAAATTCATTTTCTCAATGACAGTCAGTTGAATGCTAAATCCCAGAAAGTATATTCTTAAACTTTATCCATTCCTATGGCTGTGAACCCACTGTAAATAGGACCTTTTAATGACTTATCTTAGGCTCAAAACCATGAGCTAATAAATCCCTGTTGTTTAAGATAACCATTGCAATCACTGCATAAAGTTTTAGCAGCAAAGAAACTATAATAGTTTTTGGTACCAAGAGAAGGATGCTGTTATTACAAATACCTAAAATGTGGAAATGACTTTGGAATTGGGTAGTGGGTGGATGCTTGAAGAATTGTGAGGGCTCAAAATGAGTAAAAGCTATACAGAAAGTTTGTATCATCTTAGAGAAACATAATTTGTCCTCAACAGAATATTGGTAAAAATATGGATGTTAAAGGTACTTCCAATGAAAATGTAAAAGGAAACAATAAATGTGTTATTGGAAGGTGGATAAAAGGTCATTCTTGTTTTTAAGTGGCAGAGAACTTGACAAAATTGAGTTCTGATGTCAGATAGAAGGCGGAACTTAAAAGTAATGAAACATGAGGATATTTAGTTGAGGAGATTTTCTAGAATGTGGGAAGTGCAGCCTGGTTTCACTTTGAAGGTTATAGTAAAATGTGATGGGAAGAGATAAGCTGAGAATTGAACTCTTAAGCACAAAGAAACCATATAGTTTGGAAAATTCTGTACCTATCCATAAAGTGTGCTCTGAGACAAGGGTCAGAAATGACATTATCAGGGACTTCCCTGAGCTTCCAGATAGCAAGTTCCCGGAGAATAGGGCTCTAAGTATGGGTTTAACTGAACATGGGTCCAGTTGGCCATTTCAGTGGAAGTAAGATTCGGAAATACACTTACGCAGGAAGGATCCGAGAAAAGTTCTGTTGTCTGATGGTTTGGACGCCTATAAACTACATATAAAGCTGACAAGTTTTCGATGATTTTTGTATAAGTGGAGCCACTGTCCACCTGCACTGAAAGGGATAGAGAAAGACAAACTGAAGGAAGAATGACTTCGAGGGCAGAACCATGGAAGCAAAGAGCTGGACCAAAAAGATATCCTTGAGCCAAAAGAATGGCTCAATTGTGTGTGGAAAGGGCAGGTTCATCCCTGCATTTGGGGGAATGAGGCCATCTGCCCTGACACTTGGAGGGAGGTAGGTAATATGCCCCATTTTTCAAGGAGAGTGCTGCTACCCTAGTGCTTGGAGTTTTGGGGGCTGGTGCCCTGGCATTCAGAGAGAGCCTGGCGACCACCCCAATGCTCAGATAGAGTGGGGCCTGTGTTCCAGCATTCATGGTGAGTCTGGACACCATCGTTATGCTTGGAGCTGATGGATCCTTCACTCCAGTGTTCAGGGAGAGCATGGCTGCTGCACAAGTACTTGGAAGGGGTGGGGAAAAAACACTGATTCATAGATAACTTTCCGACCTTGAAATCTAATGGAGTTCGCCCTGCTGGCTTTCAGAATTGTTTGGGACCTGTGACCCCTGTTTCCCTTTCAATTTTCCCTTCTGGGGTGGGAAAGTTTACCCTATGCCTGTCCCTCCATTGTATATTGGAAGCAGATATCTTGTTTTCTAGGTTTCACACATCCACAGTGTTCTAGTTCGCTAGCTGCTGGAATGCAATACACCAAACCGGAATGGCTTTTTAAAAAGGGAAATTTAATGAGTTGCTAGTTTGTAGTTCTAAGACCGAGAAAATGTCCCAATTAAAACAAGTCTATAGAAATGTCCAATTAAAGACATCCAGGGAAAGATACCTTGGTTCAAGAAGGCCGATGAAGTTCACGGTTTCTCTCTCAAGTGAGACGGCACATGGAGAACACAGTCAGGGCTTCTCTCTCAGCTGGAAGGGCACGTGGCGAATACAGCGTCATCTGCTAGCTTTTTCTCCTGGCTTCCTGTTTCAGGAAGCTCCCTGGGAGGCGTTTTTCTTCTTCATCTCCAGATATCGCTGGTTGGTGGACTCTCTGCTTTGTAGTGTTGTTCTCTCTGAACCTCTCATTCTCCAAAATGTTTCCTCTTTTATAGGACTTCAGAAACTAATCAAGACCCACTCAAATGGGTGGAGACATGCCATCCCCTAATCCAGTTTAACAACCATTCTTAACTAAATCACATCATCCAGGGAGATGATCTCATTACAGTTTCAAACACACAGCATTGAATAGAGATTATTCCACCTTTTTGAAATGGGATTTATATTAAAACATGGCTTTTCTTAGGGGGCATGCTTCCTTTCAAACCAGCACACACAGATAGACCAGAATTGTGCCCCAGGACAGACTATACCAAAAATCAATTTTGATGAGACTTTGTACTTACCATTGCTACTGAAATGACTTAAGGCTTTTGGGATGTTTTGATGGAATGAATGTATTTTTCATGTGGGAAGAATATTCTTTTTGGGGTCCAGAGGGCAGACTGTGGTGCACAGTGTTATATATCCCAGAAAAACATGTTTTTAAACTTATCCATTGCTGTGGGTGTGAACCCATTGCAAATAGGACCTTCTGATCGGGTTAATTTCAGTTAAAGTGTGGCTCAGCTGAATTAGAATGGTTCTTAATACTGTCATTGGGGTCCTTTATAAGCAAAATGAAATTCAGAAACAGAGAAAAAGCCACAGGGAAGAAGCTGGAAGTCAGTGGAACCGAGATAAACTAACAGAGGCTGCCATGTGCATTGTCATGTGACAGAAAGACCTAGGACCAAGGATCACTAGCAGACAGTCCCAGAATGCCACTGTCTTCTGGGAGAAAGTGTAACCTTGATGATGCCTGGATTCTGGATTTTTTCTAGCCTCAAAACTATGAGCCAATAAATTCCCATTGTTTAAGCTAATTCATTGCATGATATTTATTTTAGTAGCTGGGAAACTAAAACTGATAGTTGTCTACCAGTTTCTTTTTTCTCTTACTTAATGAACAAATTTCTTAGTTTTTGTCTTGGAAAGCTATGTGATTAAGTTCTGGCCAGTAAGCAGGAGTGACAGGATGCCTCTTAAAAAGGATGCACCCTAGCTCACCCTTTCCTCTTTCTGCTAGCAGCCAGGATCCTTCACTCCCCTCACTCCAGTTAAGCCACAGAGAAATAAACACCTCTTGGTAAAGCTCTTGCATTTTTGGGTTTCCAAATTATGTCAGCTTAGCCTGTATATTCTATAACAGTATTTGTTGACAGGTATAGCACTGAGGGTGAAATTGCATTTTGGGGAATTTATTGCCTTCATTTTATTTAGAGGAAAGTGTTTACCATATAAATTCCTACAGTGTACACAGACTATGTAATGGTGAATTATTTTAAAAATGACACCACTCAGAGCCAGCCATACTAATATTATTGCAAGATCAGTGTACTCCCAAACTGCCAATGTTTACTTTTCCTCTTTCCTGGCTACTTTTCAAGTAGAATCCTCTTACCATTAATACCTATGCTTACAATCAAAGCATCTCACTCATGGAAGAACTCTCACTAGTGTGTTCCTACTAACTCTTAGGCAGTTACAGTCTCACATTTGATACCTGAAAACATCTCTTTAATGGACCAAAGAAGGCTATTAAAGTAAAGTAAAGCTTAGATTTTTAATCAAAAGATTGATAATATTCTCCTGCACAGTGATACTTTCCTTCAAAGATATTTTCCAAATCATTCACAAGATCTCATAAATCCGAGTTATTTTCTCCTCAATTCTATCATCCTATTAAAATTCCTGTTATAAATTAGCACCCCCACCTCCAACAATGATAAATGAAGTTATCTGAAATTTTCTTTAGGGTTATGATAAATTTATAGTCACACTTATAATCTTTCCAATTTCTCACAATAAGGGTAATAACTACATTAGTTTCTAAAGAGGAAATGTCAGATTTAGATTGGTGTTGGAGAGACATCTTCAAAGAATATCTCAAAAGAAAATACCAGAGTTCCAGTTGACTAAGATGGTGGCAGAAGACATTCCAGGTTCTCTTCCTCCACAGAATCTTTGACCAACTAGCAAAAACTGGAAGAGCCATCTTCCTCAGAATTCTGGAAAACAGTTGAAGTGTTACAGCGTTGGAGGGAATGCCACATCAAGAAAACACAGCTTTAAAGTGGCAGGAGAAGTTGGTGGTGCTGTTGCTGAACCCTTCCCTACCCCTCCTTGGCATGATGTGGACCTAGTATGTCCTCCCATTGTGAGTCCTTGGCCCTGTTCCAGAGGGAGCAGAGAAACCCCAATGGGCATGCTGCAGTGCCTGTAAGTCTGTGTCAGTCTACCAGGTGGTAGCCTGAAAGACTGAACTAGGACACTCTTCTCTGGCTCACACACCCAAAATGTGCCCTGAAAGCAAAATCAGGTTGCATACAGCTGACATACTATAAGAAACAAATAAGTCAATGAGCCCCAGAGCAAGGATTACTTGCTTTCTCCTCCCAGGAGGAGGAGAGAGTATTTCACAGGGAGGAGAGAGACATTTGAATTTCTGTAAATTGAATTCTGAAGGCTAGCGGGGAGTGCAAGCCCAGGAGGTGATGTTGGTTTGGAAAAGACTTAGAGGAACCTGCATTTTACATTTGCCTTGGGCTGATCTTCTTGATAATAGGGCTAGATGCTGAAGGAGAGCATCAGCCATTGTAGAGCCAATTTTCAAAGCCTGTGGAAAGGTATTTTTTGCACAGTTTTTTGTTTGTTTATTTAGCTCTTGACACTCAAGTATGTCTGTCATATCACTAGTTAAATTAAAATGTAAGGAAAAGACATATCAGAGAGTAAATTCCAGGGTTAACACTTTAAGATATTAATGTACAACAAAAGATTACAAGACGAAGAAACAGGAAATGATGGCCCATCAAAAGAACAAGATAAAATCCAGAAACCATCAATAAAGAAAACCAGACTTTAGACATACTGTACAAGGATATTCATAAAATGATCCTCACTAATCTCAAGGAGATAAAGTAAAAGATGGAGAAAGAATGAAAGGAAGACAATGAATTAACAATGTGAGAATCTCATTCAAAAGGAATCAAACAGAAATATTGAAGTTTAAGACCACAATAACTGAAATGAAAAAATTCTGTAGAGGGTTTCACTAGCAGACTGGAGCTGGCAAAAGAAAGAATCAATGAGCTCAAAGACAAGACAATTGAAATAATTCAGGCTAAAGAGCAGAAATGGAAAAAAAATGAAAAAAGTGAACAGAGCCTAAGATATGTGGGACACCACCAACTGTGCCAATATATGCTCTATGGAAGTCCCAGGAGAAGCGAGAAAACAGAGCAGAAGAAATATTCAAGAATGTTATGGTAGAAACCTTTTCAAAATAACAAATGATGTGAATGCGGATATTCAAGAAGCCCAGCAAACTCTGAACAGGATATAAACAAAGAAAGTCATGCCCAACATGTAGTAGTAAAACTGTCAAACACCAAGGTCATGGAGAGAATTCTAAAAGCTGCAAGAAAAAACAGTGTTATGTACGAGGGAGTTCCAGTAAGATTAAGTTCTAATTTCTCATTAGAAATTGTGAGCAAAGAACTTTATATCCAGCAAGACTGACTTTTGAAAATCAGGGAGAGGATAAGACATTCCCAGATAAACAAAATCTGAGGGAGTTCATTACAACTAGACCTGCCCTCCAAGCAATGCTAAAGGGAGTTCTACATAGATTAGGTAAATAGATTAGGCACTGGATTGAAACAGCACAAATAAATAAGGACCTCCAATCAAGGTAACCTATGGTTAATTATAAATGTCAGAACTATTGTGTTGTATTTAATGGTATGTAACTTCACTTTTTACTTGTTACAGTTCTAAAATACAAATGCATTAAAAGTAATGGTAAATCTATGATTTCGGACAGTGTGTAAAAATATAATTTGCAACAAGTACAGCAAAAAGATGGGGGGTTCAGAGGTACAGGAAAAGTGTATGAGTATGTCTGTGGGCTCTTGAAGTTAAGTTGGTATGAAATAAAATGTGATTGTTATATATTTAGAAGGTTAAATTTAAGCCCCATGGTAACCACAAGGATAATATATGAAAAGTTTATGCATGAAGAAATGAGATGGAACTCAAAATGATAAAATATAAATAAATAAATAAATATGAAGTATGCATTAACAGAAGAATAGAGGAAGGAAAAAAGATATGACTTTTATAAGCATAGTAAAATGCAGAAAAAAGTACTGCATTTCCAGTAGTTACTTTAAATATAAATTGATTAATCTATCTAGTCAAATAGCAGATTGGCAGATTGGATTAAAACGTGTGGCTCAAATATGCTGTTTATAAATGATTCAAGTTAAATTCAAAGACAGAAGCAGTTGAAAGTGGCAGATGGGAAATATATATGTCTTATAAGTAACCAAAAGAGAGCTGGGAAAGTTATACCATTATCAGATAAAATAGATTTTTTAAAACTTTTTTCTAATTGTATAATATATATCCAAAGCAAAGAAAGAAAAAAGCAATAGCTTTCAAAGCACTCTTCAACAAGTAATGACAGACAGATACCAGAGTTTGTCATGGGCTACCATACCGCCATCTCAGATTTTTCCTTCTAGCTGCTCCAGGACATTGGAGGCTATAAGGAATATATATATTTTTTATCATCACAATTGACCTGTTTTTTCTTTTTTTGTGAAAAATAACATTTATACAAAAAAGCAATAAATTTCAAAGCACAGTGCCACAATTAGTTGTAGAACAGATTTCTTAGTTTGGTATGGTTTACAATTACACAGTTAGGTTTTTACTTCTAAATGCTCTAAGATACTGGAGATTAAAGGAAATATCAATATAATGATTCAGCAAGCACACTCATTTGTTGAACCCTATCTTCTCTGTGTAACTCGACCATCACCTTTGTTCTCTCTATCCCACTCTTTTGGGGTATTTGGGCTATGCCCATTCTAAGTTTTTCATTGAAAGGGGCTATCAATAATATGGGGTAGAGCGATGGAACTAGCTGATGTTCTGGAGAGGCTGGCTCTTCTCTAGGTTTCAGGACTTATCTGGTCCAGGGACCCATCTGGAGGTTGTAGTTTTCTGGAAAGTTACCCTAGTGCATGGAACCTTTCTAGACAGATAAAATAGATTTTAAATAAAAAACAGCTATGAGATACAAAGACAATCATTATGTACAGATAAAGAGTTCAATTCAATAAGAAGACATAACCATTATAAATAAATATACACCTAATGGCAGAGCACCAAAATATATGAAGCAAATATTAACAGATTGGAGGAGAAAAGTAGATCCTTCTACATTAATAGTAGAAAACTTTGATATATCACTTTCAATAATAGGTCATCAAGACAGGATCTCAGTAAGAAAATAGAAGACTGGAATGATAATAGAAACCAACTAGATATTACAGAATTATATAGAACTCTTCACCCAACAGCAGCAGAATGCACATTTCTCTCTGTGCACTTGGAATATGTGGACGTTAAACAACATATGATTAAACAACCAACAGGTCAAAGAAGAAATTGGAAGGAAAATTGGGAAATATCTTGAGACAAATGAAAGCAAAAGTATAATATTCCAAAATTGATGGGATGCAGCAAAGACAGTACTGAGAGGGAAATTTATGGCTCTAAATGTTTACATAAAAAAAGAAAGAGCTCAGATTAGAGATGTAAATTCACAACTGGAAGATCTAGAAAATGCAGAATAAAGTAAACTTAAATTGGGCAATAGAAAGGAAATGACAAAGATTACAGTGAAGAAAAAAAATAAGAGAATTAAAAAAAAAATAGACTCAATGAAACCAAAAGTAGTTCATTGCAAAGATCAATAAAATTGAAAAACTTTCAGCCAGACTTTCAAAGGGGAAAAAAAAGGGAAAGGATTCAAATAATGAAAAGTCACAAATGAAAGGGGGGACATTACTACCAACCCCTCATTAATAAAATGATTGTGAAAGTATACTATAAAAACCTGTAAACCAGCAAAATAAACAGCCGAGATGAAATGGAGAAATTCCTGCAGTGACACAAACTACCTACACTGTCTCAAGAAGAAATAGAAGAACTCAACATTTCACTAACAAGCAAAGAGATTGAATCTGTAATCAAAAAACTTCCAACAAAGAAAAGCCAAGGATCAGATGGTTTTACTTGTGAATTGACCATTCGAAGATGAATTAACACTATTCCTGCTCAAACTTTTCCAAAGAATTGAAGAGAGAACACTTCTTAACTAATTCTGAGGCCACCATCACCCTTATACCAAAGCCAGATAAAGGTAACGCAAGAGAAGAAAATTGCATGTCAGTATCCCTTATGAATATAGATAAAAACATCTTCAACAAAATACTAGTAAACCAAATTCAACAGCACATTAAAAGAATTATACACCCGGATCAAGTGAGTTTATTCCAGGTTATGAAAGTGTGAATCAACAAAAGAAAATCTTTTACTGTTATATACCACATTAATAGAATGAAGGAAAAACATCTGCTTCATCATCTCAAGTGATGTAGATGAGGCATTTTACTAAATTCAGTACTTCTTCCTGGAAAGAAAAACACATCTAGAAAACTAAGAATAGAAGGAAATTTTCTCAATGCAATAAAGGGCATATATGAAAAACCCACAGCTGCTATCATAGTTAATAGTAAAAGGTTGAAAGCCTTCTTCTAAGATTGGAACAAGACAAGATTCCTACTGTCACCACTGTTATTCAGATATTTTACTGTAAACCCTAGAGCAATTAGGCAACAAAAAGAACTAAAAGGCATCTAAATTGGAAAAGAAGTAGTAAAACTTTCCCTTTCTTGCAAATGACATCGTCTTATATATAGAAAATCCTGAAAAATTGACAGCAAATTGACTAGAGCTAATATACAAGTTTAGCAAATTGGCAGGGTACAATATCAACATGCAAAAAGCAGTAGTGTTTTAAGTGCTATAATGAACAATCTGAAGGAGAAATCAAGTAAGAAATTCTATTTACAGAGCAACAATTCTTAGGTATTCAATATCTAAGAATAAATTTAACCAGATGCAAAGGATTTATGCATGGAAAACTATATAACATTGTTAAAAGATATCAAAGAAGACCTAAATAAATGGATGAACGTTCTATGTTCATGGAGTAGAAAACTAAATATTGTTAAGATGTCAGTTCTACCCATAGTGACTCACAGATTCAGTCCAATCCAATCAAAGTTGTAACAGCTCTTCTATAGTCACGGAAAAGCCAGTTATCAAATTTATTTGGAAGAATAAATGGCCCCAAATAGCCAGAGTCTTCTTGAAGAAAAAAAAAAGAATGAAGTTAGAGGACTCACATTATCAGATCCTAAGAATTAGTACAAAGCTACAGTAATCAAAACAGCGTGGTATTGGCACAAGAGCAGGATTATAGACCAATGAAATCTAATTGAGAGTTCAGAAATTAATCCTTACATTTGTGGTCAACTGATTTTTCACAAGGAGGCAAAGATCACTCAGTTGGGATAGAATAGTTTCTTCAACAAATGGTATTTGGAAAACTTTTTCTCCCTATATAAAAGAAGGTAGATACCTACCTCACACTGTATACAAAAATTAATTCAAAATGGCTCAAAGACCTAAGTATAAAAACCCGAAATATAAAACTCCTAAAAGAACACATAGGGATGGATCTTCAGGGACTCAATGTTAGGCAATGGATTCTTAGACTACGCCAAAAGCATGAGCAGCAAAAGGAAAAAAAATAGATAAATGGACTTCATCAAAATTAAAAAAAAATTGCACATTGAAGGAATTCAAAATCAAAGTAAAAAGAAAACCTACAAAATGGAAGAGAATATTTGGAAAGTAGGTATCTGATAAAGGCTTAATATTCAGGTTACATAAAGAAATCCTAAATTCAACCACAAAAAGACAACCCCATAAAGATATTGGCAAGCAACTTAAATGGACATCTCTCCAAAGAAGATATACAGATGTCCAATAAGCATATGAAAAGCTGCTCAAAGTTACCAAACTAATGTAAAATGTTAGTAACGGGAAGGTAACTGTGAACTCTGTATTTTTTCTGTGTTTTTTCTATAAACCTATACCTTTTGTAATAAAAAAATTAATATGGGTAAAAGGAAAAGGCAGAATGAAGAGAGAAAGTACTTTATTTTTAAAGAGTCCATTTAATAGTTTCAGACAGAGCAGTAATGAATATTTTGTGTGGACAGATTTCTATTTTTATATTCTTCCTTCAAGCAAGAGAAATTAGATAAGGCCAAGAATCAAGTGCCTTCCAGTTGCAGATGTGAAATTCTTCAATGATCTTGTTGAGATCTGGGAAAAAAACCTTCTACACTTTTATTTCAGCATCTAAAAATTTACCATTTGCCATTAGACCACTCTCTCAGGGGAAAGAAACAAACCCTGGTATGCAGGCACTTAATTGCTTTCGGAACTCAGGGTCTAGAAGCCTGTTTTAGGGCGGGCCACGGTGGCTCAGCAGGTAAGAATGCTTGCCTGCCAAGCCCGAGGACCCGGGTTCGATTTCCGGTGCCTGCCCATGTAAAAAAATAGAAGCCTGTTTTAGGGTTAACATATATCCACATGCATACACAGACACCAATAGGGCCTTAGCTTCTATATCCCTGGCATGAAAGAAACATTGCCTCTTAGCATGTTGAAAAGTCTTTTGCTCTTGAGTAACTATTCACCAGTAAAGACACAATTCTATCTTAGTTTGTTTCTATTCTGAATTTACAAGCTTTCCAAATTTGTACCTACCTCTACTGATGCCTTTTTCCTGTTTTGACAGAATTTAGAGTTCAACCAATAATTGGCTTCAAAATTCCATTCCTCACTGAAAACAAACAAACATAAAATGCATGTAACCTCCAAGAGCTTGAGGTCTCTGTCTTCCAGCCTTCAGGAACCCTACTCTGGTTGCTTCCCATATTCTAGTCAAAGGACTATATGCTCTCAACGGAGGAGGAAAATACTGGATAAACTGTCATGTCAGACCCAGGCATCTAAGAACATAGCTGGGAAACAAAACAAAACAAAACTGCCCTTTAGCTTTTGTTTCCTTTCTGTTAAAAGCTAACAACACCTTGCTGTCTTGTGAGACAAGGCAATGAGGGATGACATTTAGTCTCTAGGAGAGGAAGACCACACAAATGAGAAAGGAGAATCAGCACCAGAGCTAGAGTTGATAGCTCCACAACACTCAGGAACTGGGGGAGAAGACTAAATAGAGACATTTACACTTTTCAAATGGCCTTGGAGAGGCCACTCACTCACCTTTAAACTTCTGACTTTACATAACCTTAAAATGATGTCCTCTCTCCTGTCAGTCCTTATAGCCCAGTGTTAATAGAAAGAAAGAATGAATGCCCTGGTCTCTTTCCAGGTTTGAAAAACAGAAGCAATTCTAATAAAAAATGGTGAGGCACACTTTTTTTAACCTTATCAAATTTGCTCAAACCTCATGACATTCTTTGATTTGCTTGTTAATTATATTGTTTTGACTAAGAGCCTCCAAAAAATAATAATAATACCTCAAAGGAAAATCCAAACTATGAAATCACCCAAGTGATGAGTATTTTGCATCAAGGTAGATTATAATCAATAGAATAGTAAATAAAAAGAGAAGACGAAAAAACATAACCATCCTTGACTATAAGATAGAAATCACGTTGGTTCCCCAAACCAGGTAGAAATGTCAAGTGGTAAGCAATATTACGGCCACAATAAAGGGGACTAAAAATGATATGGGAGATCTGAAAGCAGGTTTCTAGAACTAAAGTCTAGTTCCAGGATAAGGCTACCTGCCAAGGAAAATGGCCGAAACTATTGCCAACCAACTGGCTGCACCTATGACTGTATTTAAAAATGTGAACCTGAGAGTCTAGCAAGGCAAAGACAGTCTGTTCACTATTAATCAAACCAACAGCCACTTCTGACATTGAATCGCCATTGGAAAACACTCCCAAACATATTACCAAGACCTAACTCGGTGCTACTGAAGGACCAGGTTGAGGCAACTGCAAAGTCATTAACAGAAGGAAAGAAAAGTTTAAAAAAGGAAAGAGAAAAAAGTAAAAACAAAAGTGACAGCAAAAATTCAAATTTAAATTATGTAGAATATCCTAATGCTAAGAAAGAAAACTGACTAAATCAACATCTAAACCATGAATTCACAAAAACTAAATTAATTTTATGGAACACTGATAAAAACTTTTAAGTTTGTCTGGGATGCACAAACAGAAAATGAAACATTGGCTTTTCTGAAAACAAGTCATGAAAGAATAATACAAAAAAAAGAGAAATATGTAATGTGAAAAATATATTTTAAAAAATAATTCATATAAAATAAAGGAGAAATAAAAATATAATTATTAAAATAAAAATAACTAAAAGGTTAAAAAAAAAAGAAAGAATGAATGAATGATGGGCTTGATTTCTAGACCTACCTTTATAGATAAATTATTTTATAATTATTATCCAATCAATTATCTTCTCTGAGCCTGTTTAAGAGAGTTGACTAGAAGGTTACATTCATCTGATCTCTAGAGTTCATTGACTTGGAAATTGTAATGTTGAAGGATATTTTTAAAAAGTCCAGACACATTACTTACTAGTGTTAATAGAGCTTTTTGCTGATAGAGACGGGCCTTGGTGATTGCTGCTTGGTGTGGTAGCAATGAATTTAGTGTTCATTGAACTCTGAACCTGTGGTTCATATTATATAAACTTTTAAACCTGAAATGGTTTTCCTTCCATTACGTCAACATTGGGCTTCTATCAATAAATGTTTATGGATTAAGAATCCACTTAAAAACAGTATAACCCAATCAAGTTTTGATGGAAAAAGTAAAGAGTAAATATCAAATATAACCCAAAACAGCAAATAACCTTTTGATTTTACAGTATTTTATTTATTATTGCTACTTCTCCCATAGCCAAGTGACTTCCAAATGAGTTACATCTCAAGTCTCTTGAGGAACAATGATGTTTCCAAGACAATTAGTGATTACTCAGGAGTTTCTGAAAACTCTTGCAAATATGTTAATGTCACAGAGATTAGCCTTAAGCAATTTCTAAACTCTTGCAAATATGATAAGGTCACAGAGATTAGCCTTAAGCATTTTCTAAATATCTTACAGTTCTGTTTTTGTCATCGCAGCTAACTTTATGGGGTTCAAAACAGAACTTTGAAAAATAATGGAAAAATATATCTGCACGCATAAATAAATAGTATGTAGGATGGCCTTGAAAATGACTTATCAGCACAGAATGGTACTGATTGATCAAGTGTCTGGGAGAAGCATCCCCATTCTAGGAGAGAGAGAAAAAAATGCAGTGACTAATAAATGTTTTGAATTTCCAGTCTATTAAATAAAAAGTATTCAAGTGTTATGTTTCAAATTAAGTTAGAGCAGGTTTCAGTCTTGAAACATTTAAAAAATATCCACCAAGTCTTTGAAAATATTTGGATATATTTGGACATATTTTCCTTGTGGCAGAGTTTGGGTCACAAGAAATAATTATCTTCATTTTTAAAGTAGAAGAATGCTAATGCATAAATGTATTTCTTCTAATGTATCAGTCTGTAGGGTATTATTTTTCTCATAACAAGAAATGGCAGAAGTAGGTGACTACATTCTTCGGGTAAAAAAGAAAGTGAACAGTCTTTTACAATTACAATGCATAGACTAGAGTGATCCTAGTGCAGGAAGCATAACAATTTGCATATTTTAATTTAGAGGTTAGGGACCCCTGTCAAAGTAACAGCTTGGACCAGGTCAGCCAGGAGAAATGGAGAAGAGAGAAATAATTGAAAAGGCAGTTCCCAACAAAATGAAATTTGTCTCGTTGTCACTTAAGGTTGTCTTCTTGTCTTTCTGATGGAGCAAGGTCAGCTTAAGAATGAAGGGAGAGTACAGCATGGTAGATAGCTAAGGACCTAGGGATAATTTTTTAAATAACAGTGGAAATTGCAATATATATTTATGAAGGGGAGAGGAAAAGAATGCATACAGCTTTCCAGTTAAGAGTCAGCAGGTGTCCTTTGAGTCAAAATATTGCAGACATGTACAAGGCAGATCTAAAGTTTGTCCTCAAAGACAAGCAGGTTACAGAAGAGATGAAGTACTTAATGAAATAATTTAGGGTGACATATTGATATTGAAGGCTGGAAAGCAGACAAGGATTTGCAACAAAATTACGGTATGTCTCTCTTGAAACAGTTCCCCCATTTCTTTCTTGGAGGGCTGGAATGAGTTTTTCATGAGAAAAACTTTTTTCTCTCTCCAAGTTTATGCCAAAACATATATGCCAATGTGAAGCTCAACATCTGCAACCACATGAAAATCTCATTGGAATATAGTCCAAGGGAAAGTTGAGTTATGAAATGTTTCTTTGGTTATGTTTTAGAGTGGTTTTAATCTCTTCAATGTCATGTGTTTTCAGTTAGACTGTACATTAGTAAAAAACTAGGGCACTAGCAGTGAAGGGAATTAGGCTTGGGGAATGTTAGTTTTAGATAACGTCCATGTAGGACGGCTAGAGCTATTATCAGGACATAAAGACAGCAGCCAAATGAGTAGGAATAAATTTGTCACAAATATCCGGGTACATTAAAGAGCCCTTGCTTGAAAAAAATGAAGTATTTCATGTTCATGATATAGTTTAACAATTTATATAAAAAGGAAAGAACAAACATCCAAAATATATATAAATATCTGTGATTGGCAAGCTATTTTCTGTCCTAACCCATCTGAGAAACGCCTTCATGCACTCTCATCAGGGATTAGGAGCCACATTGGTGAGTCTCAATGTGGGAAGGGCTGTGGGTTGGGGGGATTTGCATACAGGTGGGTAGGGAGCCTGCAATTTATATGACTTCATCCCTCCTTCCTCAGTTTAGAATCAGAAGTTAATATTGGGGTTAGGAGACTAGCTGTGCCATGCTAGCTGTGTTACCTTTGTCTATTCCACAGGGCTTTTGTGAAGCTACACCTATGAATGTGCTATTTAAACAGTAAAAAGTGTTGCAAAAAGTTTTTCTTATTAATTGACAGAGATGAATGGACTTACTTGGATTCTCAGTTGTAAATCCATTTGCTAAGTTATTTTTCCTGAAGCTAAATCTCATCACCTATGCTTCCACTCTGTTCTAATCAGATGTACAATGTTATCATAGGTTTCTACTCACTCACCTACCCACGGCATCTCATGAGCATGAGTGGACTTATCTTCACAGTTTCATATGCAATATAAAGAACAACTGTTGCTAGAGAAATGGTTCCCAACTTTCTGTCACCCTAGTACTGATATCTAGGTTGGCTATGATATCCCCTTTTAAAAATTTGTGACAAACACATTTTCTCATTAAATATGTTTAATAATGGGAAGCTTGTGTGAAGCTCATACAGCTTTTGGTAAGAAGATGTAAAGTGACAATCTTGGAGACAAAGTTTATAGAATATGCTTGGCAATTTTGAGCCTTTCCATTAAAAAAAGAAAGAAAGAAAGAAAAAAAAAAAAAGCAGACCACATAGTATGTATGATGAAAGTGTTCTCCAGAGAAGCAACACTTCCTCCTTTTTTCTGGAGGTTTTCCGAATACTCTAAAGTGTTTTTGCAGGTTACTTTACTTAAAGTTATTAAAACTCACAAAATATCCATGAAGTAATAAAGTGGAAACTATTAGTATGTCAGTCAAACAGATATGAGACAGGGCTCCTGAAACAATGTGACTTGTCAAAAGCCCTCTGACAACAACTGCTGCACCCAGAAATAGAATCAAAACATTAGGCAACACTTCCTGTCTTCAGAACTATTACTGTTAGTAGCCTGTGCACATAAACAACCTCCAGCTCCTGGAAGACGGATGAGCTCATGCTAACAAGTCACCCATTCTTTCCATAAGAAACACTGCAGTCATGGCCAGTGAGCTAATTCATGTAATATTCTCACACCATGAGGAACATACATAAGCACTCTTATTCTCACTTCAGACTGTTTTCCCTTGTTGCTTTAAGCTAAACTTCAGTTGAGATTTTAATTTCAAGCTTTAGCCCATAATTTTTGCCCAGATTTCACACTCTGTTCCTTCCTATCCCTTCTTGCTCTTCCTTCTGTATGTCAAATGATGAGTTAGACCATGGTAGGCTAGATTTTTAAAAAGGTATTGTAATCTAGGTATTGTAACTTCAGCAAAAGGCATTCATTAAATGAACATCAGGGATCTTTTCCATGGTCAAGTTTGAATGACTTACAACACTTCTAAATTCTATTTCTTGTCCATAATATGTTAGTTTAATTTAAGGTTATCACATCAGAATGAAATGCGGTCTTAAAGATGATGAAAAAATGAATATTTTTTTAGAAAAATACTTATAAATTTCATCTCAATATACTGTCTGCAATTTTTGCAATTTATATACACTTTTTCCTGTCAAAATATGCCTGAGAAAAGACAATGGAAAAGATGCAGTAGTAAATAGAAATTGTTTACTTCTACTTCAAAGACCAGTAGCAGTTATAGTCCAAAGGTACTTTGCTCACACAGGGTTTAGGTCAAACTGGCACATAAAGATAAAAACCATTAACAGCCTCACCTTCTTTAAATGTTAAAGAAGATGTTCTGGTTACATTGTTGCAGTTAGCAGTGCCTGATTTATTCCCTGCAACTCTTGTACTACAATGTCCAGGGAAAGAGATGCAAAGGTTCAACAACAATGGAAACTGGAAATATTGGTCAAAAATGTGTCAGGCAAAAGTTGGAGAGTCAACTAAGGAAAGCTTAGGCTGGAGGCAGCATGGTACAGTCACATGGGGAAAGTAAGACAGGAGATTTCTATTTAGACAGGCTCGCAGAGAAGCAAGTCCATCTCTCTATTTTTTGATGAAAGTTCCTTTCTGTGGACTCCAAACATGCTGTTGTACCTTTGGCCCAACTTCATCCTTTAACAGCTTTCTGGGCCCATTATTCCTCTGGAATGCAGTGTTACTGAGGCCAAAATGGATGTGGGTTAGAATTTTAGATCCAGATGTTGAAATATTTACTGCCTCATTTTGTTTTGTTTTGTTTTGTTTTTTACAATGCAAGAAATATAGACAATTTCAAGTTATATAGGATAAAACCCCTCTCTGATAAGATAATCAGGTCAAAAGGCCAGAGGATTCTCCCTCAGTCCCACAGAGCCTTGGTAAGTTAAAGACAGTGCTGAACCAGAAAACTGATTAATTTGTGAATGGCGGTTCCTCCTGTATCTTGACATCTGAAAGGATGATGTGAACTACCTCAGATAAATATTGATTAACATCAGCACAGGATGATCCGTTCTTTTCAAGGATGAAGGGATTTCTTTCAAAACAAATAAGAAACACATGAAATTATTCTACAGCACAAAACACAGAAACTATAGCACTAGAGGAGAGCCTGAACATTAAACATTTTCCTCTTCATGTATTTAGTTTCAGCTTAAAAAAAAAAAAAAGACACAATAACAAATCAACAAAAGCTAGAATTCTTTGACTGGTTTCTTCAAAAACCCGAAATACCAGAAACCAACTGAGCAACATCAGTGCTCCAGATCTTAATTTCCTTCAGAAGTCCGGTAATGCAGAGGAGTGAAACAAGTACTTTGTGAATTAGAGATTGCAGGTCCAAAGGCAGAAGTTGTTGCTCTACTAACTCTATATTGCTACGTGAGAATGCTATTCTAAGGCTGCCAACAGTTCTAAACTTTCAAGAGAATCCAGAAATATGGATTTCTATGTGAAATCTCCAGATCTTTACAAAGCCATCAACAAATTCATATTTTCACTTATTTCACAGCTCGGTATACATTCTATATGTGTATCTATCCTACATTAAAAATTTAAAAACACCAGTGTATAATGCAGCTGACAAATCAGTGAATCACAGCAAACAGTTCAAAAATGAGGAAGTAGTGGGATAAAAAACTAATGAAAAAAATGTTAATAATGGCAAATATCTAAAATACAGAATGAAGCCAAAATTTTAATTATGCCAAGAATAAATTTTACAAAATATTCATAACTTAGACATACGTAGACCAGGGAAAATAACCTAATTTGTATGGAAAAGCAATTTATGTGAATTTAAAAACTGGAGAAATTTAAAGCAGTTTTATTTCTTAAAATTGACCAATAGTCAAATTAAATCAGAGTGTATAAGATCCAAATCGATGTCTAAATTTCTAGATGGGGATACATGGTTCATAATGAGAAAGATAGGGATAAATGAAAAGAAACAGAAAACATAAACAGTAATAAAATGCTTAATCTCTCAGATTAGTTTACCAACATCAAATTATGTTACATAAAAGGTTATATCTCAAATAAAGGTGTGCAAACATTTAAAAAAATTTCATACAAAGTTATGTTAGGAAATAGAAATGATATATTAGCAGCTGTTTTCTTTGTCCAATCTATGAATAAAGTTAATGGCCCATAAGAAAAGTCTATGAACTGATGGTCGATGGGTCAAATACTGTTTGTCACCGCATGTGACACTGTTTTGTAAATACAATTTTATTGGAGCACAGCCACACCCATTCATTTATGTATTGTCTATGGCAGTGTTGCGTATATACGAGAGAGACCATATGGGCCACAGAGCTGAAAATATTTACTATCTAGCCCTTTACAGAGAAAGTTTGCTGACACCTGCTCCAGATCATGCATAATGCCATTATTTTGTGGTTCTTCACACTCCCTGTGCATGGTGGCATAGCACTAGAGATATAAATCCTCCAATTTGATGAGTCAGAAATTAATGCATTAGCATCAAATTGATTCCAGTGCAAGTTACACTGGCCAGATTAATTTAAAAAATTGTTCTTAAACTTGTAATTATTTCCACTGGCACTTGAGTATAATGGCACAGGTCATAGTTTTTGTGTCTCCCATTGTCATAGTGAAATATTATGTCATATTAAGGGCATTGTGTCTGCATTAATTTTTATGTTGCTTAGCTAATTTCATAATTATGACTTTTTAGAAAGTTATTTCCTTTCATCTTCATATCTTCCTGCCTTTTTTCTGTCATAGAAAATAATTCTGATGCATTTAGTGTGTATCTGTTTCATTGTACCTATTCTTAGAATTTGTGTATGTATTCTGTAGGATGTATTTTATTTACATTAATGTTATTTTAAACTAAATTTATCCTATTGTTATTTTTCCTTATATTTTAAAATAGTAACCCATGTTGTTATATTTACATCTAATATATTACTTTAACTGCTTTTACTTGCTGCCCTCTGTGGTGTGCATCTATTATACTTCACCATTCCATTTTTCTCAATGATGTACACATGATTACTTCCAATTCCTCAGCTGTATATATGTTGCTACAATACTCATTTCATCTGAAAACGCATGAGATCCTCTTAGGATATAACCCAGAAGCAGAACTGTTGTGTTATAGACTTAAGTGTTCATATAATATAACTAATTAGTGCCGATTACTTTCCAGTTTGGATGTCCATGTCCACGGTCCAATCGCAGATCATGAGATATCCTACTATCCTGTTAGAGCACCTTTTGGTAAAGTCAGTAGGAATTTTCATATAGACAATGATGTTGTCTATTTCTAGAGACATTTATATATCTTCTTTCCTTCTTCTCGCCTGTCATTGGTGAGAACCTTCTGTATAATGTAGAATAGAAGTGATGAGAACAGACATGCGTACACTGCTCCTGGCATAGAGATAAAAGTCTTCAGTCATACAGTACTGTGCTGAGCCAAACTGAAGTCAGAGACAAGAGGAAAAGTCAGTAGTATTGATCCTGTCTTTACTTAAAATTTTGATGTTTTGGTTGTCATAGAGATTTCTGCATTAATTCAGATGTTTAAGATAGTGCATTGAATTAGTATTTATTTTAATGACTGGGTATTTTGATGCCCCTTTTTTGATCCTGAGGTAAGTGCCTCTCTTGCTACCCTCTAGTCCAGGTCCTGCTTTCATCACTAAATATGATACTAGTTGTAGTTTTTTTTCATAAACATCCCTTAACAAGTTGAGGAAGTTTCCTTCACTCCTAGTTTGCTTAAAATTTTTTCATGAATGGATGCTACATTTTGTTAACAGCTGAGCCCATATCTATTGAATAGATCCATTTAAAAAAATCTGGTGTTACAGAGAATTACATTTATTTATTTTCAAATGTTAGTCCAACCTAGGCATGGTATAATATACATTTTATGTATTTTTAAATTTTATTTTCTAGAATTTTTTATAGAATTTTTATGTACCTGCTCACAGGGGTTATTGGTCTATAGTTTCGTTTTCTTGTTCTGTCTTTGTCAGGTTTTGGAATCAGAGTAATGATAATCTCGTAGAATGAGTTAGGCAGTACTCCCTCTGCTCCAAGTTTTCCAAAAGAGTTTGTGTCAAATTGGCATAATTTTATCTATAAATGTTTGATAGAATTACCCAGTGAATTAATCTAGGCCTGATGTTTTCATTGTGGGAAACTTTTTAATTGCAAAATCAATTTCTTTAATAGATGTAGGGCTATTCAAGCAATTTATTTCTTCTTGATTGAGCTTTGGTAGTTTATTTCCCTCAAGGAACTTGTCCATTTCGTTTATCATATTTATTAACATAAAGCTGATCATTATATTCCCTTATTAATCTTTTAATATCAGTTGGATTTGTAGTGATATTGCCACTCTCATTACTGATATTGGTAATTTGTATATTCTCTCTTCTGCCTATTTTGAGGTCAATTTTCTTTTCTTTTTCTAGTGTCTTATGCTCAATTCTGAGATCATTGACATGAAACATTTATTCTTTTCCAATGTAGTCATTTAGTGTTATAAACTTCCCTTTATGTACTGCTTAGGTACTTAAATACTTTAAGTACTATGAATATTGATATATTATCTTTTCATTTTTATTCTTTTTTTAATACTTTTCAAAATTTCATTTGATTTCTTCCTGTTTATAAACCCATGGTTTATTTAGAAATTATTTTATTTTCAAACACTTAGGTATTTTCCAGATATATTTCATTGACTTCTGATCGAATTTACTTGTCACTAGAGAACATGGTAAGACTTGAATACTTTAAAATTTATTAAAACTTGTTTTATGCCTCAGAATACATTCTATCTTGGTAAAAGTTCAGTTTACACTTGAAAAGAAAGTATTTTCTGCTGTTTGCTGACTGGTACTATAAATTTGAAAGAGTTCAAGTTGACTGATAGTGCTAACAAAGTTTTATCTGTCCTTATTGAATTTTTGTCTACTTGTTCTATTGATAATTTGGAGATGGCTGTTGAGATCTCTGGCCATACTTGTCATTTGCTTACTTCTCTTTGCAGTTCTTTCAATTTTTGTTTCATGTATTAGGAAGCACTAAAATTTGGTGAGCAGATGTTTAGGGTTGTTGTGTCATTTTGATGAATTTATCCCTTTATCATTCTAAAATGACCCTTTTAATTCCTGCAATTATTCATTGCTCTGAAATCTACTTTGTGTGATATTAATACAGAACCACCCCCACCCCCCACACAGTTTTCCTTTGATTCGTTTTAGCATGGTTTATCCATTTCCATGAAATCTGTGTATTTCTATTTATATTTTGTATTTCTTCTAGGCAGCAGATAGTTATGTACTGATTATATCTTGATTTTTTAATCTATTCCTATAATCCATGATTTTTAATTGGGGGATAAGCCATTTATAGTTAATGTGATTATTGGCAAGTTTGCTCTTAAATCTACCATATTGCAGGTTTTTTCTTTTTGCCTCTTTTGTTTTTTTGTCCACCTTTTTATTTTCTGTCTTCTTTTTGATTATTTTTTATGATCCCATTTTATCTCTTTTCATTAGATTACTTCTTATAAATCCTTGTTGTGTTATTTTACTGCTTACTTTATGGTTTATAGTATACATATTTAACTTATCACCATCTATATTCAAGGGATGTTATACAAATATGTAAAAAGAAACTTAAAAGTCTGTTTCCATTTCTTTCCTCCCAGCTTTGTGTTATTGTAGTTATATATTTAGCTGCTACAAATTTTGTAAGTAATGCTATATCCTGCTATTAATCTTGCTTTAGACAGTGGATTATCTTTTAAAGAGAGTTAATTTTTTTCAAAAGCTTCTTATTTACGTATGTAATTACCATTCCCAGTGTTTATTGCTTCTTTCAGGGTTGTGTGTTTGAAAAGTCTTTATTTCACAGTGGTTTTTGAAGGTTTTCCTTAATGGATAAAGAATTTTAGGTTGGCAATTTTTCTTTTAGTAATTTAAAGAGTGTGCTCCTTTGTCTTCTTTTTTTGGGGGCATGGGCAGGCACCACCCGGCCTGGCAGGTGAAAACTGCCACTTGAGCCACCTTGGCTCTCCCTTCTTTGTCTTCTATTCTGCATTATTTTCCATGTAAAATATGCTGTGATACTTTTGTACTTTTATATGTAATGTGCATTTTTTTATCCTCTGGCTGCTTTTAAGATTTTCTCTCAATCAGTGATTTTAAGCACTTTGATTATGACGTGAATTAATCTTTTCTTGTCTTTTGTACTTGAGGTTTGTTGAGTTTCTTGGATCTGGGAAGATCTTCATCAAATTAGGAAAACTTTTGTTCATGATCTCTTCAAATATTCTATCTGTTCTCCTGCTTTCTTGCCTTTCGGGTACTCTAATTACATGTACGTTTGTCCCACAACTAACTGATGCTCTGTTCAATATATTTTAAAAATCTTTTATCTTTTATCTCTCTCTTACTTTCGATGGTTCCTTTTGATATATCTTCAATCTCACTAGCTTTCCTCTGAAATGTCTAATTTGCCATGAATCCCATGAAGTGAATTTTTCAAGTGAAACATTGTATTTTTATCTCTAAAAGTTCAATATGGATCTTTTTCATTTCTTCTTGGTCTCTGCTTAACATGTTCAATATTTCCTGCATATAGTTATAATAACTGTTTGAATGATCCTGTTTATTAATTCTCTCTTCTCTGTCATTTCTAGTTCATTGAGTATGTTCATTATGGAGTATTTTCCTTCTTTGTATACCTGAAAACTTTGGTTTGCATGTCAAACATTGTGATTTTTACCTTTTTGGATGTTAGCTATTTCTGTAGTCCTATGAATATATTTGGCTTTTTTTTTTGTCTTGAGTTGCTGTTAAGTTATTTCGGAACAGTGTGTTCCTTTCAGATCTTGCTTTTAAGCATTGTTGGGCTGGACCATAACAGCATTCACGTTTGGATTGGTGTTTTTCCACTAAATTTTTTTACTTAATGTTCCCATTTAGAACTTTTTTATAGCTCATTGTTCTTTCTTATGGCTAATATCTTCTGATATTTTCTTAACACAATCTATCATGTTATTTTTTTATTCTTAATCTCTCAGTTCCAGTATTTCTGCTTGAGATTGTATGTGTTGTCCAATTTGTGCTTTTTCTTTTAAGTGAATGTAGGCCTTGACATCTAGTTATTTTGGTAATTTCAAGCTCCTCTGGTACATCAGCTAATCTGTTTCAGCAGCATTGCTGAATAGAAAAGATGGACCTGAATTTCTGATATGTGTTTTATGTACATGTCAAAGGTTAGGCGGCAGTGTATGTGAATTTTGTTGAATTTATAAATAAAGGCAGCCCTAAGCCCATGAGCAGAGACTCCCAGGCTCCATAGAATGTCTGTGGATTTTCAGCTACTAATTGTCACTCTTCCAGGAGTTTCAAGTAGTCAGTGATTCATCTTTAATTTATTGGTAATGCAGCAAAGGAAGTTGGCTCTGGGTATTTGGATGGAGAGGAAGTGGAAGAGTCATTGTCCAAGGGCAACTAGTCAGCCTTTGCACTGTTGCAGTATCACCTCAGACACTACAATGGTAGTCTGATTAGCTGAACAGATTTCTGGGTGAAAGGGAAGGCAATGATTACCCCAAGAAGAGGTAGGGGAAATGCAAGGGCAAAATCTTAATATGCTCTTCTCCTCTTTATCTCTTCAAAGCTGTCTTTGGAGCCCTTGCATAGAAGGATGAAGATCCTTTCCCGCACATACTAATTCCTGATAGCCTTCTGTCTCTGCAAGGCCTTTTGTTAGTTTTCAAGGTTTTTGTTTTCATTGTTGTTTCTTTTGGTTAGTTTTTCATATAGATGTTTACCTACAGTGACAATATTACAAAATGAATTTTAAAGCTGATTTGAGGAAACTGAGCCAGCAATATGAGCCAGTTCACCATCTTGTTGAGAACTGGAACCCTCAAATCAGTTGCTTAGTTAATTTTGCAAGTAATTTGCTTTTTGCTGTTGTTGTTATTGTTGTTGTTTAGGTAGTTCAAAACCTTCTGCCAAGAGGAGTAATAACTTAAGACCATTCGCATAGGTTTTTTCCTAGAGAGCTCTTAAATAAGCACCAGTATCCATATACAACTCATCATGCATTTAAGAGTTCTGGACTCCAAAGTGGTATCTATTTCAATAAGAAAGACACCAATTTCACATTCTTGTCATTTAAAGTGAAGGAAATAGGAAAGCTTGAACCAAGAGGATTCTTATTCCTAATTTAGTATATTGCTATTCTACTAGTAGTTTAAGCTGACAATAGAACAGATCACAGTGCAAAACAAGTTGAATCGCATTTTTGCCTCCCCCTTCAATTTAGGGGCATTTTCAAAATTAGGCATCAAAATGCAGAAACATTATAAAACAAATTAAAATGCAGAAATTACTACTTGCAGGAAGTCGGTTCAATTTTAATTTTAAACATTTCTAAAAACTCTTCTAAGATGGCATGTATTTTTTTTTTTCTGAAGGGAGGTCGAATGGATAATTTGAATTACAAAAAGCCTTGATAACCCCCCACACATCAATTTACCTGTGAACAAAAAGATTCACACAGAGAAAATGGGATTTGGGACTATTTGATAAATTACTGCAGACTACTTGAATATTCCATTAGCAAAATAATAGCTCGTTATGGAACCTCAGAAGAATGTAGTATAATTACAATAGTACTATCCTCCCATGAGGGGTGGGGGTAGGAATGCTAATGTTAAAAAATGATAGCTATTTTAGGGGAAAAAAGTGCCTCAAAACAAACTGAGAGGTTATATGATTTCTGGAATTCAGGGAAATCTATGTGGTTTCCACCAGCTTTAATTAATTGAATGTGGCTCTGCCAATTGAAGGTTGTCCATATTCTTGAACCCATATAGATATACACATGCACACCTCATGTGATCACAGTGATAATGGAACTGCCCAAGCCTCTGGTAACGTTTTCTGTATACTCTATCTGGCTATATGTTTGAGAAATGATTACATGTACCTTTGGCATCTGCCACATTCTGTGTAAGAGAAGTTGATTATTGGCTGGAAAGTAAGGTAGAAGATCAGAAGAGGGTGTAAAATCAAAGGAAAGAATGGTGAGAAGGATAGGGTGGGCCATGGTGGCTCAGCAGGTAGAGTTCTCACCTGCCATGCAAAAGATCCGGGGTTCGATTCCCGGTGGCTGCCTGTGTAAAAAAAAAAAAAAAAACAAAAAAAAAAACAGTAAGAATGGTGACAAGGGTGAAAGAGGAAAGAAAAAGAAAAGAAAAAGGAAATAATGCAAATATGCCTAGTGTCTAAATTATAAACGTTATACATATCATTGAGCTGAAATACACAATGGCAACTTAATAAACTTGCCCAACTTCATGAACTATTGAATTTGTAGCAAGTGCCCCATCTTTTGCTACTGAAACAAAATTGTAACTGAGAAATCAGGATTTAAGGGATGATTTTGATTATCAAATTGTTATATAAATATTCCTTTGTGCTTTCTGGCATATTGGAGTAGACAGGGAAATACCCGAAATCTCTGAATTGTGATCTAGCTGCCTTGATCTCTGATAATGGTTGTATAGCCCTTATTTTCTGCCCTGTGATTGTAAAAACCTTGTGACTGACCTTCATCTATACCTATTTATCCAGTTTTTCAACTTTAGAGTCTGGTAATCACAAAAGACAGCCCCTATAATATTTGTTAATGAAGGGTCTTGGATCCACCCCAAGTCCAAAATTATATTGATGACTGAGGCTGTATTTAACCTAAGTGGGCACCTGGCATGCGCAGTAGCTTAGACTTTAACCTACAAGTCACCTAGACCTCATTCCACCATGTTCCTTCATACATTCTGTGACTAAGCATGTGATCAATCTGCGCATGCTCAGTAATTGGATCACCTCTAATTACATCATCTGGGGCCACTGTACTCATCCTAAACCCTGGCCACCTTTTCTCCAATAAAACTATCAGAACTACTGCAGTTGAGTAGACAGATTTTGGGCCAGTAGGCCTTCCGTACTCCTACTATGCGCCTAGTAATAAACTCTGTCTTGGAAACCTTGGTGTCTCAGGAGTTGGTTATTGAGCACACTGGGCAGAAGAATCTATGGCCTTTGTCCGGTAACAAAATGATATGTAAATGAATACACAAAAATAATTTTCTTCAAGATTTTAGCTTCATTTTTCAGGCATCAGGATGATAACTGTGACATTCACTAAATCGTCGAGGAAAAGCTGACCCATGCTAGTCAATCTGTCATGGGGCAAAGGCTGCCGATTCTTTTGCCCCATGTGCTCAAATGACTAATGTAAGAATTCGAGAATTCGAGAGTTTTGCCACGCAAAGGAAGACTCCAAGAGACGTTCTCTCATGCAACACGCAAGGGGTTTATTTACCACACATGCATGGGGCTCACTGAACACGCAGGAACAGAGAGCCCCGAGCCTGGATTTTGGGAAGCTTTTTGAGGGCCAGGATAAGGGGGTGGGGTTTGAGGGTTGAACATGAGTTACAGGTTCTGCTTTATGCAGGAAGTAGATAACGAACATTTTGCAAGAAGTAGATAACAAACATTTTGCAAGAAGCAGATAACAAACATTTTTCGCGCATGAGTCATGGGAGATGCTTCATGCAAGAAGCAGCTGTCTTGTGCAAAACTCCCTTACTCAACCTTCTCAGTTGCATTCTTAGATAAACTTCCTCCGGCAGTTACAACCTTGCATAACCAAGGCAGCAGAAAACCTTGCATAACAAAGGCAGCAGATAACCGCCCCTGGGAAGTCCCGGGTTGTTTTTCTTAGCCTGATGGGGCCCATAACTCTTTTCTTTACAATCCTTCTTTACATAAGAAAAGTTAGCTACTGTTAAGTTTTATAAAATCCTTCTTTACACTAATACCTGAGACACCGGGGTTTCAAAGAGAGAAAAAGTTTATCACTAGGCATGTAGCAGGAGATGGCCTGTCAGCCCAAACTCTCTCTCCCTGAACTGCAGTAATTTTGATAGTTTTAATAGAGAAAAAGATGGGCAGGGTTTGAGACAATGAGCACAGAGTCCAAGGTGATGTTATTAGAGCACGTGCAGATAGATTACATGTTTAGTCATAGAGCTTGTATAAGAAAATGGTGGAATGGGGAATAGGTGACTTGTAGATTAGAGTTTAAGCTACTGCGCATGTCAGGTGGGCCCACTTTGGTTAGACCCAGTCTCGGTTATCAACATAACTTCAGAATTTGAATGGGTTGGTTCTGGGTTGACCCAAGGCCCTTCATTAGTAAACATTTGCTGTCTTTAGTGATTACACTAAAGACAGATTAGACTCTGAAGTTGAAAAACTATATAAATGGGTACAAGTGAAGGTTAGTCACAAGGTTTTTATAGTCACGGGGTCTGAAGATAAACGCTTTATAATCATTATCAGGGATCAAGGCAGCTGGCTTACAATTCAGAGATTTCGGGTATTTCCCTGTTTACTCTAATATACCAGAAAGTAAAAAAGGAATATTGATATAATGATTCAGTAATGAAAGTCATCCCTTAAATCCTAATTTCTCAGTTACAAATCCACTTTATCTCTTAAATTAAAAGGCTGCTTTAAGAAAATAAAAGGTATAATTATTAACTTCGGTTAGGAAAGCACAAATCAGAGTAATAAGAAGATTGGAGTCTAGATGTAGCCCCTACGCCTTTCGTAAACCTGGTGTATTATGCCCAAATTTAGGAAATTTGCAAAAATATTTCTAAGCAAGTATTTTACAGTGAGTATTTTACTCACTGAACAGGGATATTCATACCAAAACCACATTGCTATGTTTAATGTCATTCAGTTGAACATGGAGTTTGTAATGCCCCAAATTTCCTCAGGGTAAAGTATATTTGAAAAGAAATGTGATAGGTCCCGTCTCCCTCCTGCCTATAAAGAACACCAGAGGCAAAGCAAGTTGCAGAATAGTTTAGGGGAAACTTCTCCATATTCAAGTCAAGAATACAGAACAGTTGTGCTTATCAGTGTGACTGTGATATTTTATTCAAATATCCTAACCAGTAAAGTGAAGGCAGGACTTCAGCAGACTTATTTATTGCCACGCTGTCAAAACTAGAATTTTGCAGATTATAGACACTGAATAAATATTTGCTGAATGAATAACATAATAAAGAATATTATGAAATAGCATTCTATAGTAAGACTGTATATTATCAATACACAGCCATCTTCCCATAGCCTTAACTAATGTTGGTAATCAGTGGCATGGATAATCCCAAATCATGATTATTTAAATTTGGAAGGTACTATTTTATTTTTTAAAACTGTTTTTATTGAGAAAACTTCACACATGTACAGTCCAACCATAATGTGCAATCAGTGGCTCACAATATCATCACATAGTTGTATATTCATCCCATGATCATTTTTAGAACATTTGTATCACTCCAGAAAAGAAATAAAAAGAAAAAAAAATCCTACATTCCATACCTCTTACCCCTCCCTCTCATTGACCACCTGTATTTCAATCTACCCAATTTTTTACCCTTTCTCACCCTTATTATTTATTTATTTATTATCCTTATTTCTTTTACTCATCTGCCCATATCCTGGATAAAAGAAATTTCATACACAGGGTTTCACAATCATAAGGTCATATTGTAAAAGCTGTGTAGTTCTACAGTGTCTTCAAGAGTCAAGGGGAAAGTAGTATTTTAATGACGAATGCTTTAACTTTATAAATGCTGATCTTTTTGGACACGATTCAAATAGCCTAATACTTCAATATATTGGCAATGTGATGAGAAAAAGTGACTAAGACTATAAATAAAGAAATTAAATTCCTTTGAATAATCTATAAACAGAAAAACAAACAGGGCATATTTAGTATTAATCTGTTATTTATCCAAAGACCCAAAAAGTAACTTATTGTGATATGTAGTAATTTCCCAAGAAATTTTTTTATCCTTTGTTGCTTGAAAATTATTCTGGATGAATTGTTATTGGTATAATAAAGTAAGCATATCTTGCCTTTCCAGTTGAAAGTACCTTTAGAACATGTGTAGATTCTATGGACTGACTATTTATGGACTCTGAAAAATAAATAGTAGCAAGAGAATTGGAGAAGAGTGGAATTCATTACTCAGACAGTGAATTTTCTTCCCCATCTCTGCTCCCTTCTGGTATCTCTTGGCTTGGATTTAACGCAGAAATCTGGATGTGAACACTGTGGTGCAGAGAAAGCTCCAGGAGAAGCTTGGCTTGAGGAGCAGCAGAGGGAATTTAAAACATTCAGAAACGTTGTGATAGCCAACCCCACCCCCATACACACTTTTGTTCTTTGTTCTCTCCTGCACCAGCCCCCAGATATCCCTTGGCAGCAATGTCAGCTGCTCCCATGGAAAGCCACAGGAGACAGAACTCTAAAGGAAGGGGATCTTTCTTTCTGCTCCAAAGAACTGTGATTACAAGAGGGTGGGACTAATCACCATTACTGTTTTCTCTCCTTGTCCTCCTGTTGTTTGGCCCAGGATGGAGACAATGTTTTGCAGGCATTCACCAATTTGGGGACATTTTCAGCTGTTATAACTTCAAATGTATGTATGTGTGTCTGTGTTTTCCAACCCCACCCTCCTTTGCATTCCCTGGGCCTTGGGTGATACAAATGTTCATTTCTGTTTTTTTTTTTTTCTTTCTATTGTTCAGATTAAATAATATATATTAACCTCTCTTCAAGTTTACTGACTTTCCTCTGCCACCTCTATTCTATTATTGAACCATTCTTATGAGTTATTTCACTAATTGTATTTTTCAGTTCTAAATTTTCCATTCAGTTTTTGTTTTATATTCCTTTGCTGAAATGCTTTCTCTTTTGTTTCATGGGTGCTTCTGTCACTTTTTCTTTCGGAGAATTTTATAACTACTTTAAAGCTGTCATCAGATAATTCCAACATCTATGTCATCTCAGTGGTGGTGACTAACCAGGTTCTTTGTATGTTGAGTAATTTTGGATTATGTCTTGGACATTTTGAATATTAGGCTAAGTACTTATTTAAATTGTACACATATTTGATGTTTTTGCTTGAGCAACATTCAACCTGACTGAGTTTAGGTTGTATGTTTTGACAAGACTTGTTTGGGTTGTGGCCCCAATGTCAACTTGATTTTAAAATCCTTAGTGCTGGTCAACTTTGTCCCACATGTGCACTGCCCAGTTTTGAACTTAGGCAGGAGTCTATTCTATAGCTCATTTACTAGTATTTTCTATGCATTTTAGGTTCAGATCCATGTTTGGGCACCTCAGGGTAAATGCAGGGGTTGAAAAACAACTAAAAGGGCATGCTTTCTCAAACTCTTCCTTCATTTCCATTTCCCCTGTACTTTCTCATTCTTTGAGACTCCTTTTCCAATCCTCAGGCCAGAAAGTTGCCACTTATGGTACTTTTTTCTGCTATCCACTTTGCTGGGGACAGGAGGGATGTGGAGTGGAGTGAGGGAGGCAACTGAACCTCCTCCAACCACTTTGAGTCCACATCTCTTTTGTTTGGAGAGAAAGGATTTTTTTTTCTACTCAGAGTTTTTGGTTTCTGTTGGGTTTGGTTGCTGCTGCTGCCACCACTGTCATAAGATTACTGGGAAACTGAGGCACAAAAGAACAGGGCAAAGAAAAAATAAAACCAGAGGATTTCTGCACTCTCTCTAAACATTAGGAGAGTCTTAGCCCTCTTCACGCCAGATCTGGAGTGCTTCTCCTGAAGGGCAGTCTGTGCTAAAGTCTCCTTCCAGTTCTCAGGCTATCTTGTGTTTGTGCTGTGGAATTCTGGAGGAGAAAAACGAGTAAATTCACTATTAGTTTGATGGTACTTTGAATTCTGGACATCTTCTGCAATTTATTTTCTCTTCAGAGTTCTCAAATAGCTGCCCCATGCATTCTTTCCAGGTTTTATACGTGCATTCATGAAAAGGGATGGAATGATGTGTGCCTGGTTTGCAGAAACTGAAACACTCTTTCTCTCTCTCTTTCTCTCTTTCTGCCTTGCTCCACTCTATTTGGACTAACTTAGACACTAGACTATAAAGCTATAAATCAACATTTTACTTTGGAGGTTAAAACTTTGTAGTTTCAGGAATCATTAGTATAAGATATAAAAGTGTAATGAAGTGATTTAGGAAACTGAGTCATTCAAAGATGATGCAGAAATGTTCCACTGTGTTTTCTTATCCTGGTGTAGAATTAGAGATACAGATTTAGACCCATAATCAGCTTCATTATTCTGTCTGAATCAGTGTTTTAAGAGACTTGGCAACCTGAGCCATTTAACCATTACGTATTTGAATCCCGTTTACAGTATCTTTGCTAAGTGGCAGTCAATCTAGGATGAAACTAGAAACATGGCTTTGTAAGGCAGTCCAGTCTGGTTGTTATATAAATACTTCTCTAAATTGAAGCTAAATACATTTTTCTACATTTTCAACCCATTTTTCCTTTTTCTACCTCTTAGGGTCTTAAAGAAGAGGTTTTAAATGTAATTTAATTTAATTTTAACATTGTTTTTTCAAGCAGAGACCCCTTTTAACAGTTAAGGACAGCTTAGCCATCCCATCCTAAATATTCCTGGTTTCTTGTAAAGCTTTTCATATGAAAGCGTATGGTCATGTTTCTCTGGGTGGTCTGTAGGCCATCTGTTGCAGAATCTTCTGAGGTTTCTATTAAAAAGACTGATTTTTAGGTTTCACTTCAGATGTACTGAACCCGAATGTTAGCTTTGAGAGCTTTTGCTCTGTGCTCTTGGAGATGGGCTCCAGCTGGGCTCTGTGTCAACCTGCTCTGTGCTTCTTTTAACTGAGTTTCCTCTGCCCATCAGGTGAATACCAGCGAGGAAATCACCCTGAATGCTGAAAAGTACTTTAAAAATGTTTCTTGAAATAGGCAAGGGCATATGCCTTCAGATTCCTGTATTCTCTGATGAATTATAAATTGATAGCAAGCATGGAGTGAGAGCCACTACATCTGAGGAGCCAAGATACTGAAGCTACAAGTTTAAGGGACCATTTCTGGGTCAAAAAGATGACTAATTAGGGAGAAAGAGAGGTAAAGGTGTGGAGCTTGGTAAACTTGTGACATTTCATCTGGACTCACAAGCTAAGCTGTAGAGTCCATTGCTTCACAGAGAGAGGCAGGAAAAGTTTAGCTCAAATTTCCTCTTTTGTGTCCTGAAAGAAATCCTGTTGTATAAATTTTAGCTCAGTTTCCTATCAGACTCAACTGGGAGCTAAAAAAGAATATTAATGACTGCCTGCTTGTCTATAGATTCTGATATGGTTCATCTGGAGTAGGGCCCAGACATCCGATTTTTTAATGCTCTCCAGGTGATTCTAATGTGTATCTAGGATTGAGAACTGGTCTCCTAAATAATTAATGTAGAACGACCTTTCTGCTTTCATTTTTTGCCAGTGGTCATATGGACCCTTCCAGCTAACTGTTAACTGAATCATGAAAAACCTGGTAACTCTTCAGGACTAAACTCCTTTTTCCTAATTCAATGCTTTTGTAAAAAAACACCACCACCACAGACAAAAAAAAAAAAAAAAGCAAAACAATTAGGAGGAAAATCTCTTTGCAGCAGCAGGGAACAAATAAAAGGAAATTGGTTAAGTTCAGGGAGAAAAATCCTTCACATTGCTTCAGAATCAGTAGGATAAAATGAAACTTGGCCACTTATTTTTAAAGCATAATTTTGCTTCATTAACCTCTCTAACTAAAAAGGGCCCTCCCGAACCCCTCCAACTCCCCTCCCCCTCCCCACCTCCTCCACTCCCTCATCCCCCAACCCCCCCCACCCTGGTTATCCAGTCCATGAAAGCTATAAGACTAAAAGCAGTGACTGTTTTTGAAGATACAAGCTAAAATGTATCCCACATTTCAAAGGCAAGTGGTGATTATTCATCCTATCCCCGAAAACCATGTATGTAATTGGGATTGTAGGCCAATTTCTTCAGCTTGAAGTAAAACTAACATGTTTTTCTTATTTTTTACTCTCTACATATTCATACATAGTGGATTTTCCCTCTTCTGAAAACAATATACTCGCGCAAAACCACATTATAACCAGTCTTGACCTTGTTTTTTTGCCTGCAAGATTTTAACTTTCACAGCTGCTGGGAGCTGTGGGCCAAATCAAAGCTGAGAGAAGCTTTGTAGTTTCTGAAATTTTCTCTTCTTTCCAGAAAGTAACAAGTCTTGGAATGACTGAACCACTGCCAGCCGTCGATAGATCCTGCAAGCCCTGCCTTCCGTCTCATTTCAGAAACTCAGATGACTGAGAAAAGCCACCTGTTCTCAGGCCACCGATTTTCCTTGCAATCAAGAAGTAACCACCACATGGGGAGAAGAATCTCTTTGTTGGTTCTGGTGAGTGCCCTAGGGATTTTGTGGTGCAATCAAATGTAAGCAAACTTCAGCTGAAATCAATGCCAGAACACAGCAGAGGCATATTAATGGACAGCTTTCAGTTCATTTCTCTGTTATGACCAAATTCATCTCTGCTGATCCCTTGAGTTACTGCTTAAAGTTACATAGCTAAGTAAAGAAAGAGACCTTTCCCCTGGCCCACCTTTGGAATTTTAGCTTTTTTTTTTTTTGTCAAGAGAACATTTTTTTTTTAAAGAAAGATGTCCCAGTAGTGATAAGTGGCTGGTAGAAAGGTTTTGTGTTAGGAATCAGTCTTTGAAACACCAGGATCTGACCTAGGCTTGTCCAGTTAGAAGCTTTGGCCTAGCAATTTTAATCTGGAACAGGTGATTCAAAGAGAGAGATTTATAACCCATTCATATTCTAGTGGTATACAATGAAGGTGCAGGTTTCAGCAGCTGTCAGTGTTCTTCATTGGAAGAGGCAACATCCCAGTTGGAGAGTTTTGCTACAAAGCAGTTGTTTTGCTTCTGGCATTTTGTCTTTACGCAAATTCCCTTACTTTTTCTCCATTTCCTAAGTCTGATCTGCCATCCTTCTAGAGAATCTGTGAACCCCATTGGAAAGTCTGTATGTTTCTAATAAAGACTTTTCTATTTAAAATAGCCAGAATCAGTTTCTATTGCTTGCAACCAAGGATCCTACCTGATACACTTGAGGTGAGTGAGAATGGTAAGATTATTAGAATAGGAGGTGATACTTTTCTTTCCAATCCTAACAATAAGTATTTTGGGAAAAATGTCTGCAGTTCTGCAATGTATGTGAAAGTATAATCCAGAGCATGAATGCTAGAGTTAAGATAAACATTAGAAAATTCAACTATGGAGTACTATAAAAAATTGATAGGGGTTATTGAATTTTGAGAAGAAATATACTTCCCTGGAGCTCCATAAAATTCAAAAAATGGTCACTGTTTTAAAGTTGGATGAATGTAATCCTTCCATAAAGCAAGGGATTCTATCTGTGGTTTTCGTATATAATGTGCGTTGAGACTCTCAGCAGTAATGTTTAATGTGAGCAATATTTCCCTTTCTGTGTTCTTTAATATTGAATTGGATATCTTACCTTCTGATGATCTGAATCTGGGTCAGCTATTCTCCACTCTTGTGCGGTTGAAGAAAACAAGCAATAAGCACTCGATCGTTTGGAAAGCTCCAGTCCTTTTATTAATCACTTCGGTGTCCTCGTAACAAATGAGTGCTCTCTGGGACATACAGACTTTGAGGAGCTCCAAAGGAAAGAAAATAAAAACACTTCAGCATTTTTGTTAGTTTGTTTTTGATCATGTGAGGGTGTGGCAGGTGAACAGATAAAGTCTAAGCCCTTGTTTGGTTAGACAGAGCAAGTTAAAGAAGAAGAGCTAGTGAAGCCCCTGGGAATAAAATCATTCTCTCTATAGTTTGCTTTGTAAAGGATAAAGATAGAGTTGAGTGGACCCAGAAGCTTTTTCCTGTTGGTGGGAAGTGGGATTAGAACAAAGATTTCCTTTGAAGCCAGTATGTTTAGTACCGTCTAGTAACAGATGAATCTCACATGACTCAGTTGTGATAAAGCCCTGATGTGTAAATTCTGGGTTAAAGCAGAGTAACTTCTCCAAACTTTTCTCTACTGATCTTTTGTTACCTTGCCACCTAATTTCCTGTTTCTGGCTCTGTTCCATCATTTTAATCCCATTTTACCCTTTACTTGGATGTATTTTTAGGAATATGCCCCCCTTTAAAGAATTACAAGTTGTTGAACAACCATTATTTCACAATAGTTAAGATGACAGTATGTTGAAAGTTCCATAGAGTTGAAGTTCTTATTTTACATTGGACATTCTCCGTGATTGTAGTCTTCTAAATTCATTTTTCCATTATATAATATTTCCTTATATTAGAGGAATTCTGGAAGGAATAAATTATAACGGTTAGTAGACCACTTAAAACTTCTACTGCCCTAGAAATGGTTAATGTTATGAAAATCCTATTGTAAGCTCCAAAGAAACAACTCCCCTTGCTTACCTTTATTCATTTTTTTAACTGCAGCTTTTCCTTAGCAGCTGGGCATGTACATAGCTCCATGCAGTTATACTATTGCCATGTATTTCTATACATGTTCTAAATTATTTTATTGACTTCTTAATCATGTTTTTGATGAAATTTTACTGTTTTGTTACTTTATCTTTCTCTAGCACAATACTCTGGAGTATTATATAGATCATAGGCTCGATAAACATACAGAGGAAAATGGTTTAGAAATGCTTGACTAAGGTGGCCTGATTACATAAAGTCCATGGAATTGTATAGTCCTCGGTTTTAGCACTTTGATTCCATGGTCCTACAATTATTTGCTTATATTTATATTTCTTCTTAGTATATAGTCAGATATCTAGAGAAGTGAAAATTAAGAAAGGCTTTCCCAGCACATGCTCCTAGGGCCACAGTCAGCTGTTGTGTATTGCACAAATCTAAGGGGAGCCATTTCGATTGTATTTTAGATGGTAACCATATATGGCCCCCAAATATACCCCATTTTATACATTTCTCCCCTTTTTTTCAGACAGTGATTACTAAATAATACAAATGACAGAAGGTATCCATTAGATCACCAAGCCGAATACAAGCAATGCTGTTTGTCAGTTATTCCATGATTTTGTGGGAATTGGCTCTTATCTATTTTCTGTCTCATAGCACAGTAATTCCCCTTCATTCATTTATGCTACAAATATTAATTGAATTTCTACTATGTGCCAGGTTGTTAGATAATAGGTACTCTATTCTGTCTGCAAAACTTGAATTTGCTATTCTGTATTATATCTCTGAATCTTTATGTATAGTCTTTTTTCTGACTTAAGGTGTAATTGATGTACAGTGAAACTAATCCTTTTCAGAGTATAGTCCTATGGATTTTTGACACACATGCACAGACTGATAACCACCCCCACAATCAAGATATATAACTGTTCTATCACCCACAAAATTTCTTTCACACCCACTTAAAGTTAACCTTACCACCCAACCCATGGAAACGTTTGATTTGCTTTCTCTTCCTATAATCTTTATTTTAATATTTTTATTTTAAACAATGAACAGACATACAAACATTCTTGATATACAAACATTCTTGACATGATTACAATCAATGGCTCACAATATCATCACATAATTGTGTGTTCATCATCATGATCATTTTTTTGAACATTTGCAAGTTCAAAAAAGAAAGAAGAAAAAAACTCATGCGTACCATACCCCTCACCATTCCCTTTCATTGAACATTAGTATTTCAATGTACTCAATTTACTCTAACTTTTGTTCCCCCTATTATTTTTTTATTTTTATCCATATTTTTAAATCATCTGTCCAGACTGTAGATAAAAGGAGCATCAGACACAAGCTTTTCACAATCATGTAGTCACATTGTAAATGCTAGATCATTATATGATCATCTTCAAGAAACATGGCTACTGGAACACAGCTCTACAGTTTCAGGCACTTCCTCTCTCCCCTCTAATACACCATAAACTAAAAAGGATTTCTATATATCCATAAGAATATATGCGTAAGAATACCCTCCAGGATAACCTCTCAACTCTGTTTGAAATCTCTCAGCCACTGACAGTTTATTTTGTCTCATTTCCGTCTTCCCCCTTTCAGTTGAGAAGGTTTCTCAATCCCTTGATGCTGGGTCCCAGCTCATTCTAGGATTTCTGTCCCACATTGCCAGGGAGGTTTACACCCCTGGGAGTCATGTCCCACGTAGAGAGGGGGAGGGAAGTGAGTTCATTTGTCATATTGGCTGAGAGAGAGAGAGGCCACGTCTGAGCAACAAAAGAGGTTCTCTGAGAGTGACTCGTAGGCCTGATTTTAAGTAGGCTTAGCCTCTCCTTGGTGATGATAAGTTTCATAGGAATGAACCCCAAGATTGAGGGCTCAGCCTATTAATATGGTTGTCTCCACTGCTTGCGAGAATATCAGGAATTCTCCAAATGGGGAAGTTGAATTTTCCCGCTTTTATCCCATTCCCCCAAATCTCTCCCTATAATCTTGCTTTTTTCATTATGTCATATAAACGGAGTCATACATTATTAGTGTATTGAGTCTGGTTTGTTCACTTAGCATCATGCATTTGAAATTCCTCCATATTAATATCCATGTCAGTAGTTTATTCCTTTATATTGCTGAATAGTATTCCATTATGAAGTTGTCTCACAGTTTATTTATCTTTTCATTCACCCATTGAAAGATATTTGGGTTGTTTCCAGTGTTTAGACATCATTAATAGAACCACTCTAAATTTTCTTGTAAGGGTTTTTGCATGAGCATAGGTTTTCATTGCATGCAGGTAATTATCTGGTAGTAGAATTTGATTATTTGTTAAGCAGAGTTTGATTTTATAAGCAATTGGCCAATGTTTTTCAAAGTAACTATAATACCATTTTTTATTATAACCAACTATGTGTGGGAAATCTAGTTGTTCCATATCCACGCCAGCACTTGAAATTGTTGTTTTTATTTTTTTATTTTATTTTTTTTTATTTTAACTGTCCCTTTAGATAGTATTGGTATGTGATTGGGGTTTTAATGTGCATTTCCTTAATGACTAATGATGTTTGCACATAGTTTGATGTATTTATTTGCCTGTATTCTTCCCTGATTCTCTCCCCCATAAGGAATAACAGGTTAAACATTCCTTTTTATGGAAACACCTTCTCGGACTGCCCCAGTCAGAGATAAGCTTTCTTCATTGACCTAAGGAACTTGCCTCTGCTGGTACATTTTTCACTTGACTATACCTGCCTGTTTCTCTGTGAAGGTTGTGAGTTCCAAGTAAATGGGAACTTTGTTCTCTTCATGATTGTATCTTAAGTGCCTGTGTCAGAGCCTAGTGCTTAATTTGTCTCTGACTAATTCACGATTTAATACATGAATTCAAGTCAATTGACCTTCCTCATGTGTGCAATTATGGGGTCAAACAATATGATTACTGTGATTCTGTCTTTCGAGATGCTATATGATCCTGTCATTTAGTCTTGCTGTAGAGAACAAAATCTAGTAAATATGTTGAGGGTGCAAGTTGGGGGGCATATGCATATATGCATGAAGCAGAAGGCATAATAAACTATAATAAGAATAACATGTATTGAGTATAGTCTAGGTGGTAAGAATTGTGCCATGCCAGAAATTTAATGCACTATTTAATTTGTTTCTCATAAACAACTTCTGAAGTAAGTATTACTAATTAATACCCTGATTTTACAAATCAGGGAATAGAGTATTGAAAATGTTTAATAAACTGTCCAAAGTCGCCTGGTTACTAAATTGCAGAGCTAACATATAACTGTATAAATACACAAGCATATATGAAAAGCATATATACATTTTATATATATATATATATTTGTACACACACACACACACACACACATGAACATATAGGTCTGTTATGCTCTAAACCTCTGCCGTTACCCCCTCTGTAATGGTTTCTGTCCTGTGCCATGCACTACCCTGGATCAATTGCACTCCAATTGCACTCCACGAAACCTTGTCCATCCATTCTAAAAACTGTAGTTTAAAGACCTGGAGAATAGGGATTTCTGCCTTTGAATAAACCTAAAGAAAATGTTAGTGTTTTATAAATAACCCCTTAAAACAGGTACAGAGTGGAACACAGAAATAATAATAGGTAGAATTTAATGAGCTGCTTGGATGTCTGAGGCACTTTATCATAGTAGAAAATACTGTACCTTTCTTTGAGAAATTGAAATGCCATATTCTGGGTGGATGAATGAGGAGGCTGATCCCCTGCTGACCACAGTTCGACAGCTGTTAAGTACCTGCCATTTGTGTAAACTCTTTTGGGGGCGGGGAGGTTCTATTCTTTGTGTCACTCCTCTTCCTCAGCCTGAGATCCTGTTGCTTTCTTTAATTGCTTCTGCTTTATTTGGTAGTACCTGACAGTTTATTAAGGCAGAGAGAATCTGTGGTGATTTATCATTAAACTTCCACTGTAATTACATTTCTACACGTGGAAGCTCTTGTCAGCCTCACAAGTCGGCTCGATATTGCGTATGTTCATATTATTAGGATATCAACAACTGTTAGATGTTAGAGCAATCTGTTTCTTCCTGAAGCAAAAGTAACGTTCAGGAATGTGCTATTGAGGATATTGACAAAAGAGCAAAACCCTTAGGCACGGAAAGAAGCGCCCTGTTGAAGCTGCACAGGCATTACCATCCCCCAGTTACTGAGAATTGTGAATTAGTCACCCCAATGTTTACCTGGGAGTGTTTGTCCACAGCAAGGCCCTGAAGTTTTGAGTGGGTAAAAGCAAAAGTTTAAGGAGTTGAGAAAAAGATAATTAATAGTTGTAGTATCTTTTCTGAGAGAAATTCTTGAGGTACGAGTAAGGTAAGACTCATGCTGTGACTCAGGTGAACAACAAGCTTACTTGCCCTCCTCCTGCCTCTCTCTCAGGCTTGGTGACCACTCTTTTGTATTTTCAACAGTCAAGGCACTCCCACCAACAGTTTCCCACTAGGATACGCTCAGGGTCTAACCCTACTGAGATACCATCTGGCCAAAACCGAAGCCCTATCTTAATCAGTGAACTCTGTGGTAATGAAAATTCTGGTAATTATTATTATTTTTTTTAATTCACAAGATTATGGAGGGAAAGGATGAGATGACTGGTTTTAGTATAACAAATATCTACTTCAAAGGCTTCAAAGCAAAATGGAGTACAAGAGTACTGATAGTGAATATATGACTATATTCACCATCAAAAGGAAATGTGGAAGTATTTCTGGAAAGAAACAAAGTGAACCCATGGAAACTTGTTTATACGTTATATGGAATGTCATAATTTAATGTGATATTAACTGCCACTTGGACAAGGTTTATGAATTATGCTATTATCTACTTTATTACCAGACTGCTACCCCCCTCCCCCCTTACATAGGCAGAGCACCAGGAGTCAAACCCGGGTCCTCTGGCATGGCAGGCGAGCATTCTTGCCTGCCGGGCCACCGTGGCCCACCCACCAGACTGCTTTTAAAATATATTGATGAGCTTCCACGGCAGGTTGAAGCGGTTCCGGGCGCAACCCGGTACTTGTACCACCGTTCGGCTTCTTTTTGGCATAGCGATGCCTCAGAAAGCTGGTGCGACAAACAAGGATAAAAGCCAGAGTAAGGAACCAGAGAGACCGCTTCCTCGCTCTGGTCTTGTGGCAGCTGATCCTAAAGGTTGTGTCACCGTAGCCATCCATGCCAAACCCGGCTCCAAGCAGAATGCTGTAACGGATTTGACACCTGAAGCCGTAAATGTAGCTATTGCAGCGCCTCCCTCAGAAGGAGAGGCTAATGCAGAGCTCCGTGGATACCTTTGCAAGGTCTTAGAGCTCAGGAAGAGTGATGTGGGTTTGGATAAGGGTGATAACTCTCATGAGAAGGTGGTGAAGCTTTTGGTCTCCACAACTCCAGAAGAGATCTTAGAGAAATTTAAAAAGCAAACTGAAGCCAAATAGAGACCAGAAATGAAAAATACATCCTTCAGAAACTTTTTTACTGCTACCAATGGAGAGGCTGTTAAATAGGAAAACATATTTAAGTACGGGGGAAAAATATATATATGTATGTATATATCAGGAACAAAACTAAAAATTTTAAAAGTACTATGCATTGATTACAGGGTTTTAAATTCCTTACCCAAAACAGCTTGGAGCACGTAACAATGCTTTCATGGCACTACAGAATGACAGAGCTGGAAAGGAAATTCAAGATGACCTCACTTTACCCCTTTCATTTTATAATGGAGATTCTAGGATCCAGAGGTTGAGAGTCTTAAGATCACACAATGTGAGATGGTGACTAGAACCCAGATCCTTTAATTCCTAGTTGAATGCAATTTATCCTGAGTGTGAATTAAAATGTTTCTATTTGTGCTTTACTTGTTTAGAACATTTCTGAAATTCTGACTGTTTACAAGTAACAGGAGAATACCTGTCACTGCATTGTAGTCTTACCTTATATTTTAAAATGCTTATCTAAATGCAAAAGTGTTGTCTACACATTTTTAAAAAATTATACTGAGGGTGCACGGGTAGTTCACTGGTAGAATTCTAGCCTGCCATGTGGGAGACCAAGGTTAAATTTCTAGCCTATGTACTCCAAAAAAATAAAAAAAATTCAACAGATGGTGCTGCAATAATGGGATATCCCCAAGGAAATGAGTGAAATGTGATCCCCACTGAACATATACCAAAAAAAACTATATTGAGCCTTTTTATGAAAAACTAAATAAAAATAATCCAGACTTGTATAAAAAATACATATATATATATATATTTTTACAAGTCTGGATCTACTTTATAGGATTTCAGAAGCAGCTATAGATACAAGAGAGAAGTTCAATATATATAGATAGATAAACTATTGGATTTTAGATAGCCTTATAGATTTCTCCCCAAATAGAGGTATTTATTAACTATTTGCAGTATTTTAGATGGTTTTCTATATTTTCATAAGATAAAGGACAAGGATTTACCTTGTTTCCTGTGGTTTTGGTAATATGCAAGTGGAAGGGAAAGTGCTCACTTCACTAGCTTTTCTCCCCTCACTGTGTCCCCTTCACCCCACTAAAAGTTGCCATTTGACTGAATTCAGCGTATCTGGACCTTTTCTGGGATGGTTTTGCAGTGTCACTGCAAGCATAAAAATAGCAAATGGTTATTGACATTGGGCTCAGAACCACTTTCCAAACTTGGAGGAAAGAGAATTTAAATCTGAAGAAAGCCTGCTGTTCCTTTCGCTCCATGTTTCCTTTGCTTCCCCCATCACACCCAGAACTTGCTATTCTGGTCAGATTCCAAAACACAAATTAGACCCATTTTGCAGTGGGGGATGTATCTGTTAAAAAGTGATGCACATTAATGTAGCCCTGTGAGTTTTATTTCTTGTTCCTATGTGGTAAGTCAACATGCTTACCCCCACTCTCTCAACCTCTTATCTGTACTGTAAATTAGCAGAGTTTAGCCTGATTCTTTGGGGGAATGGTGTGCTATCACAGTTGTTTTGATGCATTAAATTTCTCATTGATTTTGGCTCAGCAACTTGCTAAAGATAGGATGAGAATTTTAACTTAAGGCCAAGGAAGAGCCTTTTCTTTCCTCTAAGTCAAGCATCCATACCCAAATTTATTACAGGGTTCAATCGAGGTTATGGACAATTGGATAATTATAATAATGTGTAATTGAACTTCTCTCTTGTATGTATAGCTGCTTCTGAAACCCTATAAAGTAGAAATGATGGAACCTGTAGGCTTTGGACCTTCCTGGATTTCATAAAATAAAGGACCTTGCCCTAACTCCTAACAGTTTAATTATTGGATATTTTTAGTACATGAACTTTAATTATTCACTTGTAAACCTCTGTGAAGATGAGACAAATATATATTCCAAGATTTTATCCCTGGTGAACTATAATTATAAGAGCTATAGTAATGGATACTATTTATATTTTGTTTTTTGAATTATGTATACATGTATTTCTCTCAAGGACACTATAAGCACCATAAAGACAAAGATGATATTTATTCATATTTGTCAGATCTAAGAACACAATGCACAGCATGTGTTATTAAGTAAGTGCTCAATAAATGTTGAATAGAATTGAACAAGTTCTATCAATGACTATGTGTCAGTGTTGAAAGGTTAATTTTCTACTGTAGTTTTGTTAAAATTTCTTCCCATTTTTGATCCTTTAGAAAAATAACATCAGAGTTATTTGTAGGTTTTATTTCTGATGTTCCCATATTAATTAAAAATATGTGGCCTAGATCACTGGTGCGTTTGCTCTAGAAGTTATTACTACATTGTTGTGAATAGAGAGAAAGGTTGGAGTTAGAAAAACACTGCTTGTACAATTTTTTTTCAATATCCATTATCAGTTAGCCAGTCCTATTTATCACTAATACCAGTTGTGTTGTTGAGTGAATAAATACAAAATTAAATTAAAGAACTATGCAGGTATTTTATTTTGTTTACGGTTTAGCAACGCTCTATTTACTAAGCAATACACACAGCAAATCTTGTCTTGGTGTTTTGCTTAAGGAATATAAAGAAAGTGGACATTGTCTTTTCCGTATCTCTATATTTCCATCTTCTTAAGAGTCTCTACAATTCTCCATTACTTATGGACAGTGGAAGGTGAGTGCTTCTCCTTATTCTGATGGACTTAGATATGACCAGTAGAAATTTATTGATGGAAGGCAATTACCTCCAACTTTAAAATTTTATAAAGAGCTTGTCATTGTGAAGTTTTATATGAGAAAAGACTGTAATAAGATAAACAGTTCTGTTATATACCATGAATGATTCCATCAAAGAAAACTGATATGCCAAAAAAGATAAAGCACCATTGAATAATATCTGATTTGGAAAATTATACTTTTAGATTCCTTTCTTTGTTAGAATGCTGTAGGGTAAAGTACTGAAAATTGTGTTCTTTGAATACTGAGAATTGTGTCTTTTGGGGATACCTGTTCAATCTTTGAAGCATAATACCCACTATCCCATAACAGAGATGAAAATGATCTGGGTGGCAGGATTTCAGGAGATAATGAGGCTCTTTACAGAAAACCTGAAATATTTAATATAATTTTACCATGTGATCTATATTCCCAATCATAGGACATATGTTTAGGGGAGGGAAGGAGCTGATAAACCATGAGCTGTGTTTTATAAAGCTTTGGCATTGTGAGTAGGAGCTCAAACCTGGAGTCAGGGTTGGGTTCAGATTCCAGCTTCACTACTTGCTCAAGGATGTTCTTGGGCCAGTAGCTGACTCTCTCTGTGGCAGAAATGATGAGCTGTCTGCTAAAAGATTTGTGCTCCTCATCCATCATGTGGAGCTGTTGCCGGATAGTGGCTTTTAGGTCACAGACTCAAGTTCTCAGTCCTCTCCATCTAAGTGGAGTCATGTAATCAGTCCTCACCAATGGGGAAGGTGAACAAGAGTGAAGTATGTTATTTCTAGGCTGACATGAGCAAGGAGGTGGGCCTCCTCTCCTCTGTTTTTTTCCATGGTGACTTTGAGAGCCAAGTGTTGACAACTGTGGAGTTAAAACAGCAAAGAGCATGAGTATTGAATCACTGCATGGAAGGCCCTCCACTTACACTCATTAGACTGCTGCGTGAAAGAGAAACACTTCTTTTGTTTAAAACACTGAGATTTCAGGGTTTATCTGTTCTGGCAGCTGATATTACCTTTATTGCAGTCATTGCATTTTAGTTCTTCTCATTGATAAGAGGAAGATAAAGGTATTTCAACTTCATATATACAGTGGTTATGACAGTTCAAATGAGATGACGTGTGGTGAGCATGAAGCACACAGAAAGCTCTCAAAAACTAATTAGCTAGTACTGTTATGAGTGTTTGCTGTTTTTATTTTTATGCAATTTCTATAAATTTTACTAATACCAAACTTTCCTAGAAGACAAACAGGGGCAGACTCCAAGGGGTATGGATAAATATTTGTGGGAAAATAATTAAACTGAGAATGCAAGTAATGATAGAAATGTTTTTGGAGAAAATAACAGAAGGTAAGATATCCATTCTAAAAAGCATTCTTATTCTGCTTGGGTCCTCAGATAGCCTTATATCCAGAACTAAGTAATTGTGCAATAAAGTTTTGTTAAATCAAGATGTTTATGCAATAAAATCTGACCCCATTTTAAATTCAGAGTTCACACAGGTTTGCAAGTTTAGAGGATTGGATTACAGTCATTAAACCTGTGCACATGAGATCTCATGAATGTGCTGCAGTTAGTAGTAAAGGAGCTTCTGGACTGAGCCTTTTTATCATGTAAAAAATGTCCTCTGAGTTGTTCTGCTTCTGCCAGTTAATTTCTGGGCAAAAGCCCTGAAGACTTCAGGCAAGGCTGATGGCCCTTAATCCAAGTGGTCATTAACTGATAAAAACACTTGACCCAGAGTATACAACACTGCAGAAATATTAGAAAAACCAAGAAAATCCGTGATAATGAAGTTCCTTTTTGTTTGAAGGTCAAATTTATTTCTGTATTCTTCCCTTATGGAGTTTTATTCTTATTCTAGTAAATGACCAGTGGGAAGCGAAATATGCTTTTCTATGCTAGGATATGTGTGTAAAACACACACACACACACACACACACAGTGAAATATCCAATATACCATGATATCATGATATTCTGGGTTGTTCATACAAATCCTTTATGTTATTTGGATGTCTTAATGGCTCTTTTATTTGTCAAAATATATTGTAAAATTAACTTAGACAAACTACACCTGACTGTGTAATGTAGCAGAGTATGTAAAAGAGACCCAGAGTTTTGAAGGTTACTCTTAGTTTTGCAGTGTACAAATTTTGCTATCATGAACAAGTTATTTATTCTCTTTAGTCTTCAGTTTCTCCATCTATATAATGAAAAGAATAACTTTTGACTGTGTTTCAGTAAAGCTGCAAGAATTTAATAAAAAATATAAAATGAAGGCATTTGTATGGTTATACAACTTAAACTAGATTTAACATATCAGATTGAATGTTATAAGTTCAGCTGTAACAATTCTCAGTTTAATTAATGTCCATCCAATTATATATATATATATGATGATATAATATTTGAAAATTAAGTCATTCCCATGAGTACTTTATAATAGTCACAAATCCTTTTTCTTGATGGCAGGTATAATATTACTGTGACAGAAATAGTTATTTAGCATCCATGATGTTTATACTCATTTAATATAGTTCAATAACCTATAATAGTTTGGAAAATTTGTTTCTTCAGAAAACAGGAAATCTTTAAGAAACCCACTCTCTTCTGAGTGTGGAAGATGAAGGTATAGAGAATTTGAGGAATACCCTTTTCCTTCAAACAATCTTGAAATTTCTCCTTGTTTGTTTATGAGTGTTACAAGTATTCAGCACATTTCCCTAAAGTGGACTAATGGTTGCTGCTCATTTTTCTCTGAATATGCTTTCATCTCTCCAGGATGTTATGGTGTTACCTCCGTCATGATTTAATGCAAAAGGTCATTTTGAATGTTCAGGGAAAGCTGCAATTTGGAAGACAGAAATCATTGAGCTTAAGGGAAGTCCTTGCCCAGAACTCACTCAGACCAGACATGCTTGGCTTTAGAAACCTTGCTTCTCTACACTTGATTCCAGTCCCAGATGCACAAATGCTTCCTTAACAAGAGAATTTCACACTGATATTTTAGTGAAATAAGAGAACATTCATAATCTTTTCAATTTTCTTGGTTATTTGATTACTTTCAGTGTTATTTTAGATATTTAATGAAACTTTTATTTGTCAGTTTTTCTATATAGACAGTCTCCCTTATTTTTGTCCATCAGTAGTAACTTAAAAACTTTCTTTTTTTTCCGAAGAAACACCTTTATTCTTTTGTTGTATGTGTATGTGGATGGTCAACCCTGTTTCCTATCATACTGATAAGGAGTGAATTACAGAGATTTTGCAAATTTTATTTGTCTGGCTTTAAGAGTAAGAGAGAAGGAAGGGGTCAGTAGTGAGGGATACAGAACTCTTGGTTTTATGATGCAGATTTGAAAATGGACCTTTTCCTGTTGTATAATGTCAAAGTGGCATTATCAGCCTATTTCCCTACAGAACATTGCAGGGAGAATGATTGGCAGTTTTGCATGGAAATAAAAGCTCTATCAAAAACAACTTCACTGTGGTAACAAGGTGAGGAGTAGCAAGACGCTGTTCTGGCAGCAGTATGGCAGCTAAGGGATGAGCAGCCCCTCCATATAATGCTCCATTTTTGCTCCACAAGCTTCTCTGCACTTCCTTCCCCAAGCATCACAGTACATAACTCCAGAAATCCAAATAGAACACTCAGTGTTGAGTAGCAAGATCTTGGTCATAAATAAAATAAACTGAAAGGCATTTGTTAGTTATCACAGAAATAGATAACTCCTTGCTTGGAGGTCACCTGCCTACACAGCCACTACTTAAAGTTGAAGAGAGAGGATACATAGTGGGGTTTAGTGATTGATTCAAGCATTTTTCTTGAATAATCTTTTTTCTAAGAATGTAAGTCCTCCAATATTTGTAGTTCTGTTTCTTTTAGATTTTAAACTTCATTGTTTTAAGGAACTAGTATCTACAGAGCAAAATATTTTAACTGTTGATAACCTAAAACAAACTATTATTATAGAGTGTAAAAGTGCTTCTCCAGATGCTCAATGAGAGTGCCCCTTTCCTTCAAATAATAGCACTTAATACTGGATAGAGAAGAAGGGCTTTCCATCTCAAGACTAGAACATGTTCCTCCATTTCAGGGGGAATTCACCTTTTTTGTCCTTTTTAATTTATATTTTTAAATCTCATTTCATTTGGTTCAACTATGAATGGATGAATTAATCAGAACTGATTAAATAAAACCTCTCTGGTAATGTACTTTATTTCATCTGATTATTTGAATTACATAAGCTTAAAGGAAAGAACAAATCTATAAAGGAAATTGAAGGCTATTTGTCACCATTCATTGTAAATAAGCTTTAAGGCTGGGATATTTGGCATGACAATCTGGAGGATGCTGTACACATTCTAAGGTTTATAAGTACAGTCCCTCCATCTTGTATCACTTCCACATCTTGGGACTTAGAGTGTGGCAAGTAGAAGTAGGATGTATCTTGTTAGAAGACCTGAGTTGGAAGCTCAACTCAAATGAAATTGCAGAAGTCAAAAGGTGGAAGAGAATTCTAGAAATTGTCTGATTCTTTCTGCTTTTAGCAGATTTCATTACACAATTCTGTGTTCTTTATTTCAAGATGCTTTCTAAAAAGTAGAATTTTAAAGATGCTATTAAGATGGTAATTTTTAAAACTATGCCAACATTTTCAAAAAAAAAATAACACAAATGCAATTTAGTTAGAAGACTTGGCCCAACTTTCTACCTTTTGTCCAAATAGGCTGAACAATTTCAGATGTTGTCCTTTTGATGCTGTCATGGCTAATTTTATGTGTCAACTTGTCTAGGTTATGGTGGCCAGTTGTTTGGTCAAATATTGGCCTATTTGTTGCTCTGGAGGGATTTTGTAGATGGGATTAGCATCTACTAATAGTTGACTTCAAGTAAAAGAGATGACCTTTGATACGGTGGGTGGAACTCATCCAGTTTCTTGGATATCTTAAATAGCAAAAACTGAAAGTTACAGGGATTAAAAGGAGCTCTACTTCAAGACTACATCTTCACTTCTTGATTAGTTTTCTAGCAAAAGGGGTACAGACACAAGAATTTAGCATCACTCTGAACCAAATTTCCAGTCTTTGGCTTGCTCTAGAATTCAGATTTGCTAGTCCCAATAATTGTGTGAGCCAATTCCTTACAATATTTATATTGATATCATCTACATCTATCTCTCTATGTATCAACTCTGTCTCTATGTATCTATGTATGCATCTATGAATGCATGTATGTATGTATCTATCAATCTATCAATCAATCATCCTTCTCCTGATGGTGCTGTTTTTCTGAAAAGCACTGACTGATACAGAGGCTTTGTTAGATAAATTTGAATGCCTCTGTTGTGTTTTTATGCTTGTGTGTCTATGTTCTGCTATATGTTTTACTGCCATTCTTCTCTCAGCCTTATCAGTATGTTTGTAGTTTTCACTTCTGTTTAAACTGCTACTATTAGCTTTTAGCAGTGGAAATAAATCTGGAATAAAAGGGGTTCGGGTATAACTGGTTTGAAAGTAGCAGAATTCTGGGAAGTTGTCTATAAAGTTGTCTCTGAAAACCAAATCACAGGTATCCATGCATTTTCTGAGTGGCTATTGATTACTATTTAGTAATGTTTGTATAGCACTTATGCTCCAGTCTTGATTCTTTTATTAATGTGAGACTAGTTGCTTAGTCCTTATAACAATGCAGTTACAACCTAGGAGGTATTATTTTTATTTCTTATTTACAGATGAAGAAATTTAGGTTTAGAGAGGTTAAATATCTTGCCCATATAAATGCAGGCAATGTGGCTCTGTGGGGTCCCCCTTGTGAGACAGTACATCAGCACTTGTCAACCTACTTTGCTGTCCAACATGATAATAATAAAAACAAAACAAATAATAAAGTTAACAACTTAGTCAATTAAAAAATAGGGATGACATAGCCTTATTCCAAATCAAATCAGCAAACATTGATTGGACACATAAACCAAGCAATATGCTTCTTTTTAGACCAATATTAAATTTAAATCTGGGATTTCAAGAAGAGTGAGGTGTCTTACTGGAATAGGTGGAAGAAGTCACATTGAATACTGTATTTAAAATTAATCTGCTGGCTGATGTTGATTAATAACTGATACAATAAGAAATATAACTTGAATCCTTCAAGTTGTAACTTCAGAGACTTTTGTATCAGCTGTCATCCTAATTTTGATTCTGGTGACATTAGCAATTCAGGCTTTATAAATAAGTTAAGATTTCAATTATATAGAACAGTGTTCACAAATGTGGGCCAAATCTATTGGTATAAACTATATTAGGAATTATAAATGGAAGCATTAAAAATATTTATTAATGCAATTTATAATAACAACCCTTATTGTTATATGTTAACATAAATGGCATGTTGTTATGAAAAATAACTATAATTTTCTAAACAAAAAAAATTGAGAAGAGTGACATTCACAGTTTTGAAAATTTCTTTACTGTTTGGCTTAATAGAAGAAAGCTGGATTCTCAGATTTGCCTCTCTATTCAGACTATTAATGATCTCACACTTTATGCAGCCTCCAGAAAACTTCATTGGATGGTTACATGAGAATGAAAATGAAAGAGGAAAACCATATCTTAGTTATTATGAAAACAGTTTTGAAATCACGGACCTTTAAATTTGTCTTATGAATTCCCAGAGGTTCACTGACATTTTGAGAACTGCTGCTATAGAATAAGTCTGCTTTCAAGGTAATCTTTTGTTATGATATATTTTTGCCTTTTTCCCTCTAATATTGCCCCGAATTTGAAAGTTAGCAATTCAATTTCTTGCTTATCTATGATTTAAAAATATATATTTTTATTGGGAAATCTTCACACACATACACTCCAGACATAGTACACAATCAGTAGCTCACAATCCTATCACATAGTGTGTATTCATCACCATGATCCTTTTTAGAGCATTTGCATCACTCCAGTAAGAGGACTAAAGAGAAATAGAGAAAGCTCATACGTCCTATACCCTGTACCCCTCCTTCTTTCTCATTGACTACTTCTGTTTCAATCTACACATTTTTTAAACCCATTATCTCCCCTATTATTTATTATTTGTTTTTTATCCCCCTATTATTTATTTTTCCTTTTTTTTTTTTTTTTTTTTTTGCTTATTTGTCCATACCTTGGATAAAAGGGGCATCAGACACAAGGTTTTCACCATCACACAGTCACTTTGTAAAAGCTATACAGTTATACAATCGTCTTCAAGAATCAAGGGAAAAGTACTACTTTAGAGACAGATACTTTAACTTTCTAAATGCTGATTTTCTTTGACACAATTAAAATATAGTAGTACTTCAATACACTGACAATGCGATGAGAAAAAGGGACTAAGAATATAATTAAAGAAATTAAATTCCTTTTAATAATCAAGGCTGCTGGAACACAGTTCAACAGTTTCAGGTACTTCCCTCTAGCCTCTCCAATACACCATAAATTAAAAAGGGATATCTATATAATGCATAAGAATAACCTCCAGGATAACCTCTGGACTCTGTTTAAAATCTCTCAGCCACTGAAACTTTTATTTTGTCTAATTTTTTCTTCCCCTTTTTGCTCAAGAAGGCTTTCTCAGACCCATAATGCCAGATCCTTGCTCATCCTGGGAGTCCTATCCCACGTTGTCAGGTAGACTTAAACCCCTGGGAGTCATGTCCCCTCTAGGGAGAGGGCAATGAGTTTACCTGCTGTTTACCTGCTGTTGGCTTAGAGAGAGGCAAGGGGACTTCGCAAATAATTTTATATTCTCTGCCCAAGTTACTCTGGGATATGTTGGGGCATCACACTAACCTGTACCAAACCTGTAAGTTCTCATGCTCTATTCAAGGTTCCATGTAATTATGATATTCAAATAACCTGACCATATATATTAAATTAGATAATGCACTACCCAAAATATAAATTTTGCACCAAATACACATCTCTCTCTGGTTTCACATAGAAGTTGACGTTTTTAAAATATGGACCATATTATCCCTTACCCTGTGTTCTGATTTACCTTAGTTCTATCCAGATTAGCTTCATAAATACCTCTAGTCAAAGTCGGATCACTTTTTCAACTTTTTAACAGCAAGGGATAATGCTGACTTTCATAGCTTTGGTGCTCTAACTCTTGAGTTTTTGGTTTTTATACTTTTATATACTTTGAGTATATAAATACTCACAGTTTCAGGAAATGACCAGGTTATACACAAATAGCTGAGTAACTTAGAATTTAGAAATAAATATTACAACTCTTGCATATATGTGACTGCTATAAGGGCTTACAATCTAGGAGCCTTTACTATACGCATAACCCATGTCTCCACTTCACTTCTCCTAGTTTGTATATTATAGTCATCCATTTGAGTGAAGCATGATAATATTTGTTTTTTTGTTCCTGACATTTCATTCAACAAACTGTCCTTAAGGTTCTTTCACCTAGTTGCATGCCTTACAATTATCTATGATTTCTTTTAGTCTATGATTTTTTTAAAGAAGAACTAGTTGACTCATTCCTAGCATTGGTCTATTTTATGTACTTCGAATATCCTTGAATAAAAAATATATTTTTTTAATGAAGGCAAATGAATATTTCAAGTACTCTGATACCCGAGAAGCTACAGTTTGGTATGCTCAAGCTGATTTGGGCACCAGGTAAATTGAGACAGATCAATAGATAGAACAAATTAGATGTAAATGCAACTCTGTAGGCATCAGCGTTTGGGTTAATGAAAACATAAAGTGTTTATCATCTATTATTTTGTCATGAAAATTAATGGTCTAGTAATTTTGTTCTTTTTACCTTATGTTCCTGGACTTCCTTCTTAAATAACCAGAAGACATAGAAAGGTTAATTAAATCAGCAACAAATGTTACCCTTGTGCAATTGAAAACATTGTCTAGATTGGAAAAGTCAATAAAATATTCAATATTTATAATTATTGCAATAATTTCAAAAGCGTTGTTAATTCACTACAGTATGTTCCATGATGGCACATATTTATTTGGTTGATTTGCTTTATTATGAGTGAAAAGCAGGCCCACAGGTAATAAGAGTGTTTTTAGTGGCTCCTGGTACAGAGTGCAGAGGTTCTTTAGTTTTCCTAAATTCAGGCAGGTTTGGCACTTTTAAATTTACACGGTATACTTGCAAATTGCCTTCTATTTGTACATAACTGTTGAAATATTTCTTTTCCTTTTAATGCCTAAAGCTGTCAGGTATAGAGCTTTTGAGTAAATATTGTGATTTAATTTTGAAGAGCATAATTAATTTTCATTGCTTCAGATGAGTTACTCAGATTTTCAAATTGATATGTTGAAGGAAAGCACAAACAAAAAGTAATTTTATTTTGAGTACTAGGCAGGGAATATCTTTGTCCACAAGATGGTAAACATTTTGTCAAAGAAAAAAGAAATTAACAAATCTGAGTGTGTGTCTGGTTGTGTGTGCATGTTACATTACCCTTTCCCAGAAAACTTGATATTGCAATGATGGTTCAAGCTGATATTTTCTGCCAGTGTGGAAATGTGTCTAACATAAGTCATGGTACCTAAATAGGGCAGAGAAAATAGCCTGGGCTCTCCCTTGTGTTTGGAATTGTATTGACATGGATGAGCAGCTTGTACGACAAGTGCCAGCTGCCCAACATTCACACACAGGAGATTATTCTTTTTCACGGTTACTATAGGAGACTTGAAGACCTCCTCCCACATTTGGAGGATAGAAGGGCTCTTTTCCCTTGGCATCTTCCTTTGGCAGCTGTAGAAGAGAGTTGCCTGGCCTCAAAAACTGTTGCTAGAGATCTCAATATGGTGAAGGCTACAGAATGACATAAAATGTATACATTCACTTAGAGCAAACCATAACAAAATAGGGTGAACAAATTCATGCAGAATTAAAGAGACTTAGTAGTGTCAAAATTTAAAAATATTTTCTTTTATTTATTCATTGTTTGGTTAGAGGTATTCTCAATTTTTAGACACTGATCTAAAACTTCTGAAGTCTCTTTTTTTTTTGATTAGATATAGGTTAGAGCTTGTAGAAATAGCTCCCTTTCCAGTCAATCACTGAAATAAAATATTACATAATTAAGGCAACCCGTTCCCCAATGTATCTATACTTTGTTGATGAGTTGGGATGTAGAAGGAGCTGGAGCCGTTCCTTTTGACCAAGCAATAGCAATTGCTGAAGCCAAATCAATCACATAGCATACTGCATTGATTGTTGGGATGGTCAAAACGAACAGAAACAATAGTGGGGTTTATTTCATATGCATAGACGTAGCCAAAGAGTAATATAGAATACTACCATACACGGGACGTAATATATGCATTTCAATATATAAAGTATTTGGGGAAAAATTGTTTGCCTACCTGAGAATTTGAAGTACACAAAGGTTCTGTCCAGCTACAGTATCATCTTTGAAAGCTGATCTCCAAAGTGGCTACCAGCTGGAGTCCTTGCACTAATGTGACCATCAAAATGAGTTTATTTTCAAACTTCTGTTCTTAAAGTAACCATTTCATAAGATCTCAGTTAAATGCATATATAGATTTTTTAAAGACTTTTATTCATCAATAAAATCACTTCCAACTACAATCAATGCTGTCACCATATCCCACAAGTCTCCAAAGAGGACCGCAGTCAAGCAATTCTTGATGGTCTGGTATTGAGCCATTTCTTTTATTATCCAGAGGATGACAGATTTGCCAATATAGAAAGTTTCTATCCCCAAATTTCCATTTATTGGTAGCATTTATTCTAAACTTTAAGTTAATTGTTTTCAACTAATGTTTGAAAAGCTCACTTTGAAATATTTTATTCCCCCAATAAAATTATGCCATATTACAGAGTGTTAGGTTTACTCTTGCATTCTAAGGATTCTGAATTAATCTAAGATTTCACTAATGGAAAAGTAAGGGGTGGAGTATGTGAGGAGCCAGAACTGTAAATTCTAACAGCTTTTACGTATGGCACAGACCTTGGAGGATAATGAACTGGTGGAAATTCTTTGAAAGATAATGATCTGGAGAAAAATCTTGGTCAAGTGCAGCTATTGTGATGAATAGATATTCAGATTTCTAATTTGAAAAGAGATCATTGTCTCACAGATTGAAAGATGAACCACTGTCATCCATCAATGGCAAAAGGAGGAAAAGTAAATAAGTGCAATTCTTCTTTAGGTAAAGATTGCTGCACCCAATACAAATACACATTTAGATTTCCTAAAAGACAAGGTGAATAGGTCTTGAATAGTCTCATGAATTGAAAATTTGATTTTGATCCAAAACCAGTACTGTTTACAGAGAGCTATGAGGAAGGACTTTTGTAAAATATCTTACAGTATGCTAGCCCCTATTTTGAGAGAAAGAAAAAATATCTGGCCAATTTGAATATGTCCTTTGTTTTATTAACTGTTAGGACATGACAAGACAAAACAATTGGTGCTTTCTTCTGTTAGAGGCTCCTTTGTGTGGGATAATGCCATTGTTTGAGACAAGTAGGATACCTGTTTCCATATTTCTCAGCTTCTTGATGTTTCTTGATGTTCCATGTAACTGCAAAGGAATAAGTTGAGGAAACAAACAATCCACTAAAGCTTTGCTCTGAACCTCACTTGCCCTCAAAGGTCACGATTGAGCGAAGTTGGTTCTTTGACCGACACATTTCATTTAATGACAGGTTTTCCACCTCTGACAAGTGTATCATATATATGAAACTTGCCTGAGAGTCTTCTGAAGAAAGTGGGTTGGAGAGGAAAGCGAGAGATTTCAGTCTTGACTTTGCAACTTGCCTAACCTCTTAAACTTCAATATTTATAAACTCTTTCTGAGTTTCTTTAACTCAGATGGAAATCCCTATTTCACAGTATTTTTGCGAAGAGTAAGTTAGTTGTTTTATTTTTAAACTGAAACTGTCTTGTAGAATTCTCTTCAGCTTACACAATTGCCTTGGTTCTTGGTTTTTTGGACAAAGATATCTGGGACATAGCTATCTGATGGGAAACGACCTTAAGAAATAAACCTGGATCAGAGAAACACAATTTTGTGGAATTATTTGCTCAAGGCATTTGCTCGCTCAGTTCATTTGGTTCATCATGGTGAAGAGGAGAGAAGACAGGTTCTAGAATTAGACCTGGCCTCAAATTCTTGTTTCACCACATAACAGCTTCAGACTCAGTCTGAAATAGTTTCTTATACTCTGAGTCCCAGATCCTTCTCTCTAAAATTTAGAAAAATGATATCTACCTCACAGGAATGTGGAGAATATTAGTTGAGATAAAGTATGTAAAGTACATGGCACAAAGTATTCAATAAATATTAGTACCATTTAATTCAGGCCTTTGAATTAAAAGTCTTTGCTAGGATTTTAGAGCTATAATGTTTCTGATTGGCTTTGTAATTTACATCATTATGTATTTTTTCTTTTATCTAATAGTTTATTAATATTTTATAATATTTTCATGAAGTTCTTTAAAAGAGGAGCATATGGAGAAGGTGGGGGAAGGGACTACTCAATGAGCATTGCACTGGCCAAACAAGAAAATATAGGTATAAGCCCTTGAGGGGGTTGGTCACAGTTCTGACATAGTTCTCATTCCGTCTCTATATTGCATCCTTGATCTTCAAAATCCAAAGTTCTTTTAGTTTTAATATAAGTAAATCTAATCACTGAAATCTAGAATTTCCCATACAGTCAATTTTTAATATTGAACATATTGCATACACCATTCATATACAAAAGGAAGTGTGTGGGAAACCATGACTAAAGAGACCTTCAAGAATTTAATAATAAAAGTTGCCCTCAAAGTTACGTAAAACTCCTGGAAGGAGGCAGGAAAGAAAATCCTTAACCAAATTTTAGAGCTTTCACTTTTATTGATCTGCATTTCAGATGAGTAATTAGTAAAAATAGTTCCCAATTGAAAGAGAAATTACAGTTTATAGGGTACAAGAACAAAGAACTTGCGTTCTTTCCTCTTGAACAGGGAAAACAGATTTGCCTGAGCACAAAGTAGATTCTTTCTTAGCAATAAGGGGAAGAGAGGAGATGATACTTTTTGTGTGGTTTAGTTGAGTCCCCTCCTTCCCTCAACCCACATACACACATGCACTTTAGAGGAGAGGGCAGATGCCTCACTGAGGTCAGCAGCGTGACTTCCTTTACCCTAGGTGTGGCTATAGGGGCATCCACTTCCACTCAGTTCCAACACAATTGAGTTTATGTTGCTAATGCTCACAGAATCAGAATGCTAGATTTGGCTTTGAATATATAATAGGGCAGTCTTTTCCCAGATCTTTCCCCAGCTCGATAGTGGCACAACATTGCCCTCATAAATTATTAATAATTTCTCCCTCAGTAACAGCATCCAGCTTCTCAAGAATAACTGCACCTGAAGTTGGTGGCACCACCCCCTGGTGTCATGGAAACAGAGTCTTATGGACAGATAAGACGCTGCTGTGGCTTGTTTACCAACTGTCTCCTTTGGATCAAATGAACAAAAATAACCTCCTATCAAAGCAAGGCTTTGCAAAGATTTTCCTACTGGCTAATTCTTTCCAGCTCCCACAGTGTATCAAAAATAGGATCATCCTCATTGAGGTCTCAGGATGAAGTACCTGTGCTCCTTCTTTTAGATTATCCATCTGTCAGACAATGGAGGCCAAATTCTCCCTTGGCGATCATGTCTGAATTAAATTGCATCTCTCGTAACCTGTAATCTGCTATGACAAAGCTGAAGTACAGCCTCAGACTCAAGAGACATTCTTGGAACCAGCATTTAATTAAGATGATCATTGGATTTTGCCTCTTTGGAATTGCAGAACAAGCTTGGGGGAATTTTTTTCAGATTATAGATAAATCTTTTACTATTGTTAAGAAGTAAAAATTGGCTACTCATTAAGAGTGTACAGTTATGAGTGGTGAGGGTAAATAGGCAACAGGGTACCTCATGGTTCAGACATCAAAAAAAAGCAATAAAAAATCTACTTGCAGAAAACAAAGTCTGTTTTTTTTTACATGCTGGTATCTATTAGCTACCTCACATGTAGGGAAAATAAAATGTTACTAAATGTTACTAGCTTTCTAATCAGATGTATCTGAGAAGTTTTGCGAATAAATATGAAATATTGAAATGTTTCTCTATTTTATATCTATCAATGACCTTGATAGTTAAAAAAAATCCTCCTCTGTTTTTAATAATATGTAAACTCAGTTATGTTTTTTAAAATCTTGTTTACTAATAAAAGTGTTAGGTGATTTCCATTTGTTCTTTGGTTTAAGGCCTGACCAGGTTTATGTTTTTATTTTCCCTATTTTATGCCTAAGAATTACATGATAAAAAATATTTACAGAAATGCACTATGGCCATAAAAATGTGAGTTGAATGGAAATTCTTCTGGGCTATGTTGTTACGACTATTTCGCACTGCAAAAGCTGATGAGTCACACCAGAATGTCATGGGTTACAGAGCCAAAGAAAAAAGGACAGAGCCCACTTTGGTATACCTGGAGTAGGTTACACACACGGGACTTATCTTTTCCTCAAAGCCAGAAAGCACGGGTAATGTGCTCCCCACTCTGCTTGATAAAGCAGGGCAAAACTGGAAATTAATCACACAGTGCTACCAAGGCAGTTCATTAGATGCGATTGACAGCCTCCTCTCTGTATCTTTAGATGGCTGAGAATCAAGTAGTTGCACATCAAAATATGATTTTTTTTCCTTTGCTTCTTGGCAAGGGACCTTTATCTGTCATTGTTTCACGTCCTCAAAGGCCTGAGAGGGGTTGCCATCTTTAGTCAACAAGGAATGCCATGCAAAGTGGCTCAGAGCTTGAGTTGTTTCAACAGATGCTGTTTTATGTTTTGCCAAAGAATGGCCCCTTTCATTTCTGTCATGAATGCAGTCTTTCTTTCAGTTTCTAAATGTTTTCCAGTATTAAACCTAATCCTTATCTGTCATTCTTTTTGGATGATAGGCTGTCTTGTTGCCTTTCAGACCAGCATAGCCTTCACCAGGCAAATCTGATTTGCAAAGAAATGGAAACTTCACGTTCTTCACTTGACAGCTCCTGCTGATTTCTTTGGGGATGGGAGATGATTCAAGGTCCTTGTAGCTGAGCCACGTTATCCCAACTATAAGAAAAAATGCTGAGATAGAAATGAACAATTTTGCTCCTCAAAGATTCTCTATTTGGGTGAACAGAAGGATTAGAAAGGTAGCTGGTTGAGGAAAATGCCAGAATGAACAAAGCAAGCTCAGAACAGTTTATTCCTATGTTTATTCTTGGAAATGGAACCAGGAAAGGCTGATGGAGGCCTGGATTAATGTAATCTATATAGAGAGAAGCTCTCCTGCAAGGTGATATACAATTATCTCTTACCAGAAGTATATTCAGGATGGCTCCCTAGAAATCCAAGGTATGCTAAGGCAAGGATGGCTTTCCCAGATCTTTATAACCTCTTCCATTTTGCTTAGAGAGCTCCCTGACACGGGATCAGAATTGTGAATTAAAGTTCCTCTGGTGAAAGTTTGAGGGTGGTTCTATTTCTTGTCCCCAATCAAGTTGTTTGAAAGAATTGCCCCAGGAATCTGATTTTCTACAGTATACTAGCAATTTCTTATCTTTGGACGGGCAAAGAGCTAACCACAATTCAAAACTGGGACTTCTCCCATTGTAGTCTGTAGAAACACTTGAAATTTGTTGGTTTGTTTGGCCTGTCTGTCCTGAGGCTGCTTCAGTTCAACAGGTCTTTTTTTTTTGCTTTTTAAGTGCAAAGCCTCTGTTGATAGTGATGGAGGGATTATAGAAAGGAGTGAAAAGCACTCGCTCAAGGTATTTCACAGATAGAGCGATACTCATATACAGTAATGGCAGTGAGGAAAGGAAGAAAGCCATTAGAGATATGAGGAACAAAATATTATCCAGATCTCATAGATTTAGATTGCTGCACAGTCGCTTTGTTTCCCTCTTTCTGAACCCGATTGGAGTTCTCATAATAGCTACCTTCTATATGCCCTTTATGCACAGAGAAGGAACTTCCAAAGAAAGCAAGAAGCCTCTAGCCTATATGTAGAGTAGATATCCTTTACTATTTTTGTCAAAGGCCTAGATAAAACCATCTGGACAATTGAACTTTTGCATTAACATGCAATGTTGGCTAAATCCACAGGCAGCTGGCTGAATACTATTTAAACTGGGTGGTGGGATGGGAGTAGACCTTGACAGGCAGTAGTTAAGGGGCATTCATTTATTTTACCCATGTCCCTGCTAATGATACTGTAATTCTCTCCAAAATGTGGTCCTTTGGCTATTTTTTTGACAAACTGATTGTTATTCAAGGGTTTGTGTTATTGAAGATACATAGACTAGACATTGACATACATATATGCATGTGCATTTGTTTATATAGTTGTGTGTATATATATGTATATTGAAGAATTCATGAGAGTCTGTCATCCATATTAAGTGTCTACACTTTGAAAAGCACTTTTTCTGTTATAGAAAAATATGGACAAAATGTATAAGAGCACTAAGTCCAGGAAAGATTAATCATTTATCTTTCCAGAATCTCACTTTGTGTTTCTAGCAAATGACTCCTAGGAAACAGTCAGTATCACACATCGTTTTTGGGTCCTCAATTCTATGAGTCCATGTTTCTAAATAGAAAATAATTATAATGTTAAACATGAACTAGATTAGCGATTAAGAGAAGAAGCATTGGTGTCAGTTTTACTCTAAATACAACTGCGATTTCTGCCATTTCTAAATTTTGTGAGCCTGAGGAATGTATTAAATCTTTTTGTGCTTTAGTATCCTGAACTGTAAGATGGGAAGTAGTAATTGTAATTAACTTCATAGGATTTTTGTGCAGATTGAATGTGGTAAGACATGTGAAGCATTTTGCAGAAATCATGGCAAAGTATAATTATTACAAAAATGTTAGCTGCTATTTTGGTCATAATTATGGGAGTAATGAAAACTGGGAAAAGCCAATCAGTGAAACTGGGAAACTTGATTATTTCTTTGCACTGCCTGTTTGGTTTGAAAGCTTGTTGACTGAATAGCTGTACCCTGTACTGGTAGAAAAGAAAGTAGTGCATTTCTTTGCAAAGTTTAGAAAAAATAAGGAGATGTTCTCACTGTACCACTGAATTTCTATTAGTGCTAATCATCACACGAATGAACTCTGGGCTTCTTGAAGTGAGGTGCCTGAATCTATTAAATCAGTTTATTAGCAGTGAAGGGATGTGTCTGTGTATAATCATCTTGGTATTTTTGTGTCCATGGAAAACAGCTAGGAGCTATGAATTGGAAGACAATAGACTCAGGTTCAAGCACAGGCTCTAGTAGTAACTTGCAGTGTCATTGTGGGTAAATTACTGAATCTTTTTTAAGTCTCAGTTTTCTTCCTTATACATTTAGGGCTTTGGCTTTTTAAGCTGTCTTAGTTGCAACGCTGTCTTGAAATTCTATGACTCTTCATCAAAAATGGATCCATGAATGCCAACTTCCACTCTAAGAGATTGACTAGGATAAACTGTTGAAGTCCCAGTCTAGTCCAGTGCTTGTCAAATTATAAGACAATAGGGAAGAAACGGAAGAGTAAGACAATAATCTGATCTTAAAAAAAGGTTATGCTTCCTTAGAAAGGTTCTTATATATGAGTCTGATGTGCTTTGTGCTGGAGAGTGTGGTAGCCATTTTGATAGCATTTTGAGGGGTATATTGGAAGGCAAAATTGCTGGAAAAGAGTCCTTTTCTAAAGAAATTAAAAGGAGTATTCCAGTGTTTTTTGCTTAGGTGACTGAGTGAACTGCGACCATTAACATCTGGGGAGGAGGTGTACATTTCATTGGGAAGTACAATGAATTCAGTTTTGTTGTGTTTATGCATGGATATAGATTTTTCATTAGAAAGTCTTGAATTTCTGCTGTCCAACAGAAATCCAATGCAAACCTCTATTACAAATAACCTAGTAGCCACAAAGAATGTATAAACAAGTAATAGGGGATTATAATATAAATTAAACAGTAAATACATTTTCTTTTATTTAACACTGTACCTTAAGTATTATGATTTCACTTCATAATCAATTCAAGAATTAATAAGATATTCTCTTTTTATTTTTTTATGTGATGTCTCAACATCCAGTTTGTATTTTACACTTAGCACATAAAGCCACATTTTAAGTGCTCGATAGCCATATGTGGCTGAGACGTACCATACAGGACAGAGCAGTTCTTGAACATCATAATGTTGATTTCTTTACCAATTATTAATTGAGAACTTAATCAGTTTCCAGAATCTGTGCTAGGAACTGAGAATTCAGTGGTGAATAATACAGAAACAGCTTTTCCTTTGTGAAACTTACAGGTTATGAGGGAACATGGCTTCTGGTTGCTTAAAAGTATCAGTGTAAATGAGTTAAAAACACAGTGTCTGGACAGAGCTGTCCCACCCCAAGGGATCACAGAGTGCAGGCGAGATTTACATTCCCTGTCAGCTCCTCTGCTCTGAACTCTTGCATAGTATAAACACCACCACTCTACTTGTGGGGATGAAGTCAGGAAATACAGATGTTTAAAATAAAATGGGCTGATGTTACAGTGGAGGAAGTTCATGCAGGGAGACTCCGTTGTTTCAAGATCAGGGAAGTCCACCCTAAAGTCATGACAGTTAAGCCTCAGCTTAGTTAGTCCAGCCTGAAGGATGACCAGGAAAACGACCAAGGTGAGGTGAGAGGGTATGCCAGGCAGAGAGAGTAGGATACATTCGACAGCACGGAGGCAGCGGCTTCAGGGCAGGGCATGATCGTGAGAGAGGTTCAGAGCACAGCATGAAAGAGGGCATCAGGCCATGAGGTTGACAATACTGGGGAGTTGCCTGGTAAGAGGGACCAAGGGACAAGCATAGCCCTGAATACTATCCGTGGTAGACAGCAAAGGGATCTGAGAAGGAGTCGTCAGAAATAAGCAATAAAAACCAGGGTGGAGTTATGGTGTTAAAAGCCAAGAGAAAGAAAATTGCCTCTGTGAAGAGGCCAACATCATGTCAAATGCAGCAAGGAAGTCAAGGAAATAAAGGGCAGAAAGCAGCTGTTGAATCAGGCACCAGAGGAGGCACAGGGTACAGCTGTGCTCGGCAGAGAACAGATGGCACGGTGGTGGAGAAGTTTCAGAGACAGCTGACTGCTGGGAAAGAAGTGAGGAAGAGAATGTGCTCACAGAAAGTACAGTGTAAGTTGTTTTTGTTTGCTTTTTTTTTTCTAAGTGATGGAATATCAGCGTATCTCTAAAATTGAAATTCATATTGTGCTCTCTCCAACACTATTACGCCAGAGCAGAGAAATCATCTACAGAAAGAGGCAAGCCTGATGCTCTTTAGAAATGGGCACAAGAATGGAAAGGTGGTATTGAAGTCTCTTTGTTAACAATGCAGAATTGGGGGCTTTTTCTGATCGTATGGGCATCGAATCAAGATACACAGGATCAAGTCATCATGAGGCTATAAGGTGAAGAGCTTAAGAGCCGCTTCCACTTCTCTCTTCTCTTCCATCTATGTCAGTCAAGTACTAATGAAATCATTACTTTTTCATTCATTCAGTAAATCATCATTGAGCACCCACAGTGTGCCAGAAGCTCAGGTCAGCTGCAGCAGCAGTGTATTTATTGATAATTTACTATGTTTCAGACACTCTTCAGACTTAATTGAATGCATACTATTTTTCCCATCTTACCATTGAGAAAAACTGTGACTCAAGAGATTAAATACACTACCCAGAGTCACAAGGCTACGTACTCAGTCAGGCCCTTTGGCCTAAAATACGTGCTCATGCCAAGCTGCCCGCCCACATAATAGGGACCAAATCAGCTATGGCCCCTTCGTCCATTATCACTTCTTTTTAGAACTTTGGTCAACTCTTCTCTTGAAATTCCCCAAGATTTACTTGGAGCCTCCCAGGATACTGAATTTACCTTTTTCATTGTGTTTACTTGGGGTAATTTGCAATATTTTCCTTAGATATTGCTATGTAGCATTCCTAGTTCATTTTCATGTGGTTTAGTTTAGTACCTAGTTGAAATAAGGCCAATTCTAATTCTAAGATCCTCCAGCGACCTGTGTATTTTATCTTCTAGTGGGAGGGCCACCTGAGGTCAATGTCTACTAGTGCGATCTTGGCCTCATCGAGACTCGGGGGAGCGCCCTCCTGCTTCTTTCTTTTTCTAATCTTTTGCCTCCCTCTGTTCAGTTTAGAGTTGATTAGATGACCAAGGTGCCTGGCCCTTTGCCAGGTGTTACAGATGACATAGAGCAGGTATCATCACTGTTTGACCGACACCTACATTCCAGAGGATCTCATCAGAGACGAAGAACTCTTCCGGATGAGCAGTAATTGGTTCTCACAGCACCCCTGGAACCCTTGGGAAGTACCTGGGTATGCAGCAAATATGCATAAAGTGTATATGAGCTTTTCCAGAGGGCAAGACAATTTCCTCCTCAGTGAAATGGGGACCATTAAGATGATCCACCTTACAGAAGTGTCAATTATCCACAATCTAAAAGCCCAGGGAATTACAAACTGCACTGTGAATACATACACACAGCTTTCTTTTATTGTATTTAATTGGCATTCTTTCTTTCCCCTACCTGCTACCTGCAAAGCATACCAGGTTGACACCCCATGGGTTTACCTGCGGTCCTTATTACTGACATGGAGCCTGCTTCCCTGAATCAAGGATTTGCCTGGATCACATCAGAGGATAGAAGAACCAAATTGCCAGGTGCTGACAAACCCATGACAAGCAACTTAAATAGAATTCTGACAGGCCTTCACAACTTTGTACATAAACATAAGTAATCAACACAGAATACATGCCAGTAAACTATAAGTAAAGCAGAAAACAAAAATGCAAGGGGACCATGATAGCTTAATCTAGCTAAATGATAGAAATTACAGTGGCCCAGTTGAATGGTGCTGGGCAAATGAAGTACTCCAAATAAATTCTTGTTAACAACTGCCTGTGATGACACACCTGCCTTTGGGTCCTATTTATTTGTTTCCTTTAATAACTCCTCCTTCTCTACCACCCTCTCCTCTACCACCTTTTCTCATCTTTTTATGTATGACTGTCCTATCTCTCTGATGAATTGAAATTGTGTGCCTCAGGCAAGGAATATATCCTATATTTTATTTTGATTCAATTAAATATGAAGCATAGTCAGAAAAACAAAACCTACCATTTCTACTTCACCTCCTCTTCCTTTGAAATTGCTTATGCATTTTGTTACTGGCACATCCACCATTCGATTGCTTCATTTCTCTTTGCTTCAGCACTTCTTTATTCAACTCCTCATTTCATGCAATAGTTGTGATTTTATTTATTCCTGCACAGACTAGTAAATTGTTTGCCTAAGAGGTAGTTGCAGGAGGGGCCATAATAAAATAAGTGTGAATAACTTTTCTGGGGAAAAGAAAACTTCTATATTTCCTATTGACTACCCCTAAATCCCTTTTTCTCCTAAAGTTAAGTGGACAGAGATGTGCTCCAGCGCATGTAGAGGGGAAACTGAGGCTGAAGGAAAAGGAAGTAGAATGATTATCAGATGTGAAGTCAAAGGCAAAATTGAAAATTAATAAATAAACTATTCCAAGAAATTTCTTTCAAAATATAATCCCAGATCATTCTTTAGAACCTGAGGCTCTTAGTGGAAAATACCATCACCTAATAACTTTTCTCCCAAATATGTGCAGTGCCATACTCTGAACCTGCCGTAGCGGGTGAGCTGAAATAACTAAAGCAAACCATAGAGAAGGGGACAGAGAAAGAGTCAAGTAAATTAGAGCCATAGGTATTGGGCCAATCGCACAAACTCCTCACACCCAAGTGACGAGAAAAGTTCCATGCTTTCCATTAGTCAGACCCTTGCCACATGATTGTAAACTTGACCGTCAGTCGATTGATTGCATATAGAAGAAATTGTTTCAATGACCAAGATGAAAGTTATTTATATTTACCTTAGGAAGATGAGGCGTGAGCTCACACACTTTGGTCCTAAAGCTGTAATTAAAAAAAAAATCCAAAAAATACAAAGCATGTTATAAATATAGCAAGAAGTGATATCCAGGACTCTTCTTTTCGAACAGAATGCATTAAATAGCCTGGAAAATCATCCATTGTAGAGCTAAGCAAAGATACTTCATCTCTCATTCCTTCACATTAATTGAGAAAAGCGAGAGCGCCAAGCAAAGAAATCAACAAGAACTCTCCTCATCAAGCTTAAGAAAAATTTTCTGCAGCTGAGGCCATTATATATCAAACAAGAGGAAATGTAAAGAATTCTCCCCAGAGCTCCCAGTTGTGGTCACAGTGTGGATGGCGATAGAAAAGTGTCAACTCCAAAGAAGTGAGACCCGAATATGCTTGTGAAAGTTAATTTAAAAATACTTTACATGCTGTTAGGAGACACCTCATTATGAGAATGAACTCTGCTTTAAGGGTGGTGTGTTAGATTCAGTTGTCAACTTGGTCAGGTGAGCATACCTAGTTCTGTTGCTGCGGACACAAACCAATGGTATGTGAATCTCATCTGTTGCTAATTACATCTGCAGTTGGCTAGGAGGCGTGTCTGCTGCAATGAGTGACGTTTGACTTAATTGGCTGGTGCTTAGATGAGAGAACGCAATGTAGCACAGCCTAGCGGCTCGGCATTCCTCACATCAGCACTTGCAGCTCAGCCCAGGCCTTTGGAGATGCAGAAAGAAGTCACCCTGGGGAAAGTTGTTGGAACCCAGGGGCCTGGAGAGAAGACCAGCAGAGATCATCCTGTGCCTTCCACATAAGAAAGAACCTCAGTGGAAAGTTAGCTGCCTTTCCTCTGAAGAACCAACAAAATAAATCCCCTTTTATTAAAAGCCAATCCGTCTCTGGTGTGTTGCATTCTGGCAGCTAGCAAACCAGAACAGGTGGTATAAACAAAATATTTAAACTTTAAAGATGTTTTCTTGATTTTTCTTAATAAATGGATAGAGTATTGTTGGAGATCTATGAGAACATAGAAACAAGGAGATGTATTAACCCTGTCAGTGGAAATGCATAAAATATAAATTTAAAATAATAACCAAGCTATGATATATTTTTGTGGCTGAATTATCCAATTTAGATATTTACATATAGTAAAGTTACTGTCAGTCTCCCATATCACTTCTGTGCAGAATAAATGTTGTGGAAGAGAGACCCAGGGCATTAATATATTATTTATTCACTTATTTGCAAGATTTATATAGCATATATAGTCTTCAAAGAGCTAGCGGCCTTTTTTGAGAATACACTACTCTTGCAATATTTAACATTAGAACCTTGTAAAACAGCAAGTAAGTGGGAGTTTATGTTGTTCTGTGGGTGTTGGGACTGTGTGGAAGGACAAAACAACATGGGTTTACTCTAATGTCAATTAGAAAATAAAATAATAAGGGATAAGGTTTGTAAAGCTCGATTCATATTGTGAAGAATGACAATTCTGTTTCCCTAAAGATACTTAAGTAATGTGACTATTGAATATAAAAGAGGTCTCTGTTATATTATCCTCTGTATCTCTTTTGCATGTGAAAACTTTGACTGCAGTAACCAAACAAGAGCACAAAATTGCCCATATTAACCACATATTTACTATATCCTTTGAGTACACTGGAGAAATGTACTGTGTCTTGTTCTCTTTTCCTCAAAAATTCTGCTTCAGAATTTATGGCATTTTTGTAGACAGTTGAGATGCCTGAGAAGTTAGTTGCTGTGGGCTAAAATTCTTCTTTGTTGAAAAACAAATAAGCAAACTATTAAGGGGATGCAAGGGTAATTCAATGGTAGAATTCTTGCCTGCCATGTTGGAGACCTGGATTCACTTCCTGGCCCTTGCACTTCCCAAAACATTTTTTTTCAACTAACGGTGCTATAATAGCAGGATAGTCACATGGAAAAAGAATGAAATATGATCCCCACCATACAGCAAACAAAAACAAACAAACAAACAAAACCTATTAAGAATCTATCCTTGGCTGGAATTGATGTTGATCATATTTCAAGGTAGGTTTGTGATCAGGTAATAAAATATTTATAGGCCTAAACAGTAGAAAAATTCTGATTTCCTTTTTTTGTCTGATAAAGGGCCCCCCAGGACATGTCTTTGGCCCACATGAGCTTCTGTTCCTCAGTTACCTGAGTCTACTTGTTCCCTTCATTGCTTCTCTGAATGCTTTTTAAGTAAATACCCCAAACTTATTTACAGCCCAGCCCAGGTACTGTAGCGCTACAGATTGTCAGATGCTCACTGAAGGATGAGAGTTTCGAAGCCCAAGGAGTTGGCCACCATCGCATATATAGTTAGTGATTGAGTGGAGGCAGAATCCAGAGCTCCCATCCTAGAGAGGGTCCCACAGTGATGGCTTCATTTGTACATTATGGAGCTGTGTCCATTTCGAGTTGGTCTCAGGTTGGGCTGGTTCTAACTCCCAAGGTCGGTTTGGGGGCTTTGAGCATATCGCAGTGTGGCTCGGGTTTGTAGAGCTTCCTCAGGGTCAGGTGGCCTTATCTCCCATTAGCATTTTCCCTCTAAGAAACAGGATTTGTGTTCTTTTCTCAAATAAACTAGAGAATAATTCCCTTCTAAAATGAGAAGAGAATTTCTGTTTGCAGGTGCTTTTTTCACAGAGAAAATGTGATCACTGAGCCCTTGGACTTTGGTTCCATGTTACAGAGAACTGTGAGTTTTGGTTTTATACTCAAAGAATAGCTGAAAATACTTGAGGCTTTTTGCACCAGATGACCTCACAGGCCTTTCTGTCTCATACCTCTGTGGATACAACTCTTCAAAAACTGCCAGCACCTTGGAAAGACTTCAAATCACATCATTTCAACTGCGGCTGGAGTTTACAGGACCTCTTGGTAACAGCAGCCAAGTGATCTGGCAGGATTTTTTGTTCCATACCTGAACTCATTCTTTGCTGATAAGTTAAAACTGTTGTTCTGCCCATTTTGACACCCCAAAATTCTGCAAGTTCAGTATAGCTTCCATCCACTGCTCTTTTGGAGACTGTGTCATGGAGTCCTGACTTGCTCAATCAAGACTTGTATATCATTCTCACTTCTTCTCTGGAAATTGATTCCCCAATCAATTTGGCAACATTGTCACATCTTAATTTCAGAGTTAAAGGTTCTTACATTAGAAAGAGATATTTCTCCATTACATTTATTAAATGAAAGGTTTTGTATCCAAAGAACTGTTCTGAGGCTCTTTTCTGTTGTTCCCTTGTCCCTCCTGACATTGTAGAAGGAAGCCATATCTAGGAGTTATAAGGCGCATTTCCAATACTATAACTGCCCATGTGCATTTAGACAAATTGTTACACCTCTTCGAATTACAGATTCCTCATATTAAACTGGAAAAGCTGTCCTATGTGCCAGGTGGGCAACATTTGCAAGATAGATTTTAAAAAGGTTACAAGAGTAAACAGGACAAGTATAGAGTGGTCTTGCAGTTATAAAAGAATCAATGCTTTTCAATTTGCCCTTCCTTTTATCTCTTCTCCGATTTTGTATTTGTGGATTGCTCCTTTCATTTAACCTGCTTGAATTAGTCCCAGCTATGTAGCAAGTACTAACATAGGTTCTGGAGATTTAAAGGTTAATAACACAGATCTCTATCCTCAGATAGTTTATGATCCAGAAGGAGAGCTGACCAACCCAGTGATTAGTTCATGAGTGCATTGAGCATTGACATGAGTATCTGCAGCAGCTTCAGGGATCAGGGAAGACTTCCTAGATAAGGTGAGATTTGAAGGGGAAAATGGAGTAAATGGTGAGTTGAGGAAGTGAGGAAGTGTATCTCCATTAAAAGAGAATAATGTGGACAAACATTCAGGGATGAAATAGGATTAAGTATTTGGGAATTAAAATCAGTTTGGGATTTGGGATTTGTTCTAGTTTGCTAGCTGCCAGAATGCCACACACCAGAGACAGATTGGCTTTTAATAAAGGAGATTTATTTCATTAGTTCTTCAGAGGAAAGGCAGCTAATTTCACCTGAGGTTTTTTCTTACATGGGAAGGCACAGAATAATCTCTACTGGCCTTCTCTCCAGGCCTCTGGGTTCCAACAACTTTCCCCTAGGTGATTCCTTTCTGCATCTCCAAAGGCCTGGGCTGAGCTGCCAGTGCTGAGATGAGGTATGCTGAGCTGCTTGGGCTGTGCTACATTGCGCTCTCTCATTTAAGTACCAGCCAATTAAGTCAAACCTCATTCATTGCAGCAGGCATGCCTCCTAGTCAACTGCAGATGTAATCAGCAACAGATGAGGTTCACGTACCATTGGCTCATGTCCACAGCAACAGAACTAGGTGCCTTCGCCTAGCCAAGTTGACAACTGAATCTAACTACCACAGTATAGCTACCACATAATGTGATGGTGAAAAGAGAGCAGTTATGGAAGGAAATGAGGCTAGAACAGTGGTCATAGCCTAGGTGACAACAGCCCTTTCAAGTCATATTAAAAACTTGATCTTTATCCAACAGGAGTGATTTGTTGCTGTTGTTTATGGAAAGATTAAATCTGTCTTAGATGTGTGCATATGTTAGGTGTGGGGTCATTTTATATAAGCTTCCATTTTGAAATCATCCAGATTTGGTTCTCCCATACCCTAACCCATATATATAAATTCACTGGATAGGATGATTTCCTTCATGAGGATGTAAATTTTAATCCACAATAAAATGGGTTGGAGTTTAAAAAAATTGGCAGGTGTTCAGTGGCCTGGTTTGAATGAGGTGATTTGATTAAAATCCAAATGTGAATAAACAGAACTTCACACTCTAAACCACAAGTACAATGACCATTAAATTGGACTTGCTAGGGCAGGTCTGGCCAATATGTCATTGGCAAAATTGGTGTGAAGACTGATTTAGATGATGATTTCATGATATTCATTTTTAAAGAACAGAAAGAAATCTTCAAAAGTTTATAATGACTTTGTTGGCAATAAGGAAAGACATTAATTTACTTTGCAAACTGTTTAATTTTTTCAAACAATTTCACAATGAAATGTAGCCATAAGGTGAAAAACTGACCCTCTAAATGATGATTTTTTAGTATGGTTAATAGATTAATAGTGATGAAGATTGTGAGATACCCCATTGCTTTAGCAGATATGTTGGCTCTGCCATGTCTGTTTCTAGGTTCTCCATGTTTCTTATATATTCTAAATGATAAAAATTAATTTATGGCAATTAATCTACTTCTAAATAAAAGTAAACCGTTGAACAGTTGGAAGTTTTAAGGGGAAAGATTTTAATTGCTGCTGTTGTTGGTTTTAAAGGCTTGTGATTTTTCTTGTTTTAAATTCCCTTTTCTGTAACTTTTTGGTGGTTTTGCTAGTCTTACCTCAGGCCATAAACGTTCATTATGTGCTCATAACTCATAAATACTTGGTTTTCTTTCCCTTTTTTCTCTCTTGTTCTCCTCTCTCATTCCCCTTTCCCCATCCTTGTCCCGCTCCTTCTCCTCCTCTTTTTGCTATTCATTACATGTCACTTTTTTTCTTTTCCCACACAATCTTTGGCACTGATTTTGTTAAACCATCAGAAATCATTTCAAAGTCTCCTCTTGCTTATTTTTGAATACAGAGTTTCATCCCAAGGGAATTCATTTCCTGACCTCTCCTAATTCTTAATAACTAACACACCCACTCAAACCCACATCTATCCAATTACAGTTTATTTCTGATCTTTGAAAATTAGTTAAAAGTACTTTAAATTGTTTGTCTTCTATTTACACAGGAATAGAAACCTAGGTTCATTTCCTGGGGCTTCCATTTCTAGGTTAAGCTAAACAATTTCTGTGCCTCAAAATCCAGAAGACCCACCATAGATAATTTTCTAACTTTTCTAAACAGGTACTCATATGGAGGTATATAATGATTATTCATTTGAGATTAGTACACATAGTTATAAGACTCTTTTACTTCTAAGCAGAGCACTTAGTAATAACATTAAATCCAAAGTTCTATTTTTATTTTTTAGCAACAAGGATTTTTACCATGCTCTTTCTGGTTAAAACTACTCAATGTTTTGTAATATTTATGTTTTAGCCTCTATAATGTTAGCAAGATATTAATATATGCATGAAGAGTTGTAGTGAGCATAATTACAGTGGCAAAGTGATAAACACATAGCTATTTTGCCTGGTAATATAATGTATTTAACACGTTTATTTGTTCAACAATTCTAACTTTAATTATATTTTGCCATTTGGGAATTTTTTAGGCATATAACAATCATAGCTCTTCTCTGGCTATTAGTCTAAGAAGATTATTTCCATTATAAATATCATCCAGATATGTTTATTTATTTATTTTTTTCCTAATGCCTTACAAGTGAACTACCAAATGATAATTTTCTTTGCTTCTATATTAAGTGTCACATTTGGAAGCTAAATAAATCATTTTCCATTATTACATGTGGCAGTGAAAGAAGCTAACAGGGTTTGACCCCAGGCCTGCTCAGCCTCCAGGATTATGCTGAATGCTTTCACACAAAGCTGGAGGTGGGTGCTAGTCCTCAAGATTCTGGTTCCAGATCTGAGAATTTCAAACGCTTTGGGAAACAAGGCAACAAAAAATAAACCGGCAATGTGTAGTGAAGCTGATAAATGGATGCCGAGGGTCAGTGTTCATGACAGCCAGGCCTGATGCTTTTGTACTCAACCGTGGCAAGATAATCTTTCTGAAGTTCCGCCCTGTAGGGGAATTAAGAGAAGATGTGGATAAACCCCTAAGGAGGTGAGTTACTAAGCCTGTAGTGGGCTCATATAACATCAGTGAAAATTCAAGAAAATGTACTGATTGTATTTTTGAAAATTGATTATTATAGGATGTGTTTGTTATTTTGGTGTTTATGTAGAATGCAATGAAACTTTTAGTGCCCAAAGGTCTCTTCCACCTCCCATGATCTGGAAATGGGAACCTGCCTCAGCAGAGCTCTTTCAACTAAGCCACATTCTTTCTGTGGTCAATTCTTCTTATAAAAGCAGAGCCAAGGTTTTCAATCTGATAAAAGGTTGGTTTTAGTTTTATCATTTTGGCAAGAAAGTATTTTAGTATAACTGTTCGCCCCTGATAAATTGACCTGAAAAACCTGATATAATAGAAGAAACAAAAGTTCTTCCTCATTCATTCATTATTGTGAATTTTTATGGTTTTGATTTTGGAAATATAAAGATCAAAAGAAACAAATAAACAGGTTAAAAAGAAAAAAATCCTGGCCCTGAAGGAGCTTATAGTTCTGTCTTTTGGGCTTTCGTTTCTAACTATGGTTGCAAATGTGTGCATGTGTGGTTATGTATATACACGTGCGTGCGTGCCGCTATTATTGATTTTATTCCCTCTCTCCCTATATATAAAACAAAAAAGATCAGACAAGGTGTTCATCATGTTAGATGAACCAGATCAGTGACCTTCGTAATATCCTCCCCACCCGGGCATGAAGTTAAAAACGTCCCATAAAAGTTGCCAACTCAGCAAGCATGTTCTGAACCTGATAGATTTAGTTCGAGTTTTATGGTTTCCATCCTGTTGTCTTTCTGCCTTTTTTTTGCCTGACCTCTTGAGCCTGTTGCTTCATTTGGACCATATGCCTGGTTTGTGATAAACCCTTCCCTTCGCACACTGTGTTTGCAGTCCTGGCCCCTTCTCTGAAGACCCTGGGCTGTCTCAGACAGCTCCAGTTGAACCCCATTCATTAACAAAAAGTGTCCTGATAGTAGGCTCTTGCCCTAAGTAACAATATTCTCTTTGCATAAATAGCTGCCTTTACAACCAATTTTCTAGTACCCTAGCTTCCATTAGAAACTGTAAAATTTTCCTTGGAAATTTTTCATCAACTTTGGTAGATAGAAGATCCTACCTTTTTTTTTTTTTTCTTATTTAACAGTTTGGTAAGTTACTGTTTTTTTTTTTTTTTTTTCCTTAGATAGGTTTTCTTTATACCCTTGAATTAAGGGTGATTGGTAGCAGAACTCCTGTCTGTAAGAACCTAGGCCCTTAAATGGTCAACAATCCCGTTATTAAAACTCATACCCTCTTGCACACACATGCTCATATATCTTTACATTTCTGCAACTGTGGTTTAGCCATGAATTATTCTGGCAATGTTTAAACTGCAGATAAGAAACCACCATGAACATGTCACGTTTTTTCCCATTAATAAACTTTGCATCAGTTTGAAAGGAAATGCAACTGATGAAGCAATCGCTGTGTCGTAAATTATAGATATCTGGTATGTATTACAAGGAACAAAACAGTGAAATATCATGAAACTCTTTAATATATACGTTTATTCTGACAGAGAAGGAAAAACACCACTCCGGAGCACCTACTCTACCTTGGCTTGTTTGTGCCAATTTGAAATATTTGCTTCTACATTGTGTGGCTATCTGCAATTAGTGGGGAATTTATTTACAGACTAGAAGGAACTGAAGTTTACTCCATATACACATACGACTGTTGTGCTCGTTCAGTTATGTTGAAATGGAAAGAGTAATACGATGGAAACATTTGATTTGTTTCTGACTTGTGTGTTTGCTCTGTGTCCTGTAACTCAAAGCCTGTATCTTTTGATGTTCCAGAGAGGACACTTCAGATGAGCCTACAAAATGATGGCTACCTTATTTGTAGAACTCTGTCTCGAACATTACCAAGATGCTAGAAAACTCTTCATCTTTATGGCAGAGGGCATGATACGTGGGCTGCATCTTGCAGTGTACAACAAATACCATTTAAATCATTCATTTATCCATCTCATTGTTCAGTTGTTTTTGAAACCAAGTATTCTATGAGGAATAGAATATAATTTCAAATGTTAGTGAAATTATTCAAAATAAGACTTAAGAAAAATTTAAGTTTTGGTGAAAACTCCCTTGTTGCTTAGTTTTTAAAAGTAGATAATCAGCTTCTGGTCTTGGGTTTTTTATTTTGCAAGGCATAATACAGGGATACACTGCCTTCAGTGTGTGCTCCAAATCTTTTTCTTCTTTGAGAAGCTGAATGTTTTTCTTTCAGAACTGTATTTTGGATCTAATAATTTCAAATTGCTGTTAGATATGTACACTAAACTTCTAATCTTTGACATTCTCTCTTATAGCATTTAGTTGTTTAATCAGTTATTTCTCACATTTGTTAGAAAGTTTGTGACTTTTTAATACTTTTAAGTGCTTTGCTATACTAGACGTTACTATCTGAGAGTAAATTGATGTTTTCCCATGATATTTAGTATAGTAAGATAAGAGCAAATTTTTTCTCAGTATCCCCTTGTGTTATGTATTTTAACCCCTTAGTATGAAAAAATATATATATTTTAAACATTTTAATCAGAACTCTCATTTAAGCATTCCTCATATATTGATACATTAGAACATTCTCGATTTAAACTGGTATTCTTTTGAAGTCTTGTGTGGCAGTTCAAAATAATTAACATATGTGCACAGTTAACATTGTTCTTTTAAGGCAAGTTGAGTAAGAGTGAACATGTGCAAAAAATGAAGCAAAAGGAGCCAAAATGCAATGATTTTTTCTTAATATAGTCTTTGATACTATTAACACATTTTTTTAGTTTCAAGTAAGACAATTTTGCATTTTAAGTGCTATAATCTGTGAACTACTGTGAAAAGCTGCCATTTAGTTCTCTGATTAGATATGGGGTTAAAGGGTTGTACAGTTGGATCACCATTGCCACAGAATACTGAAATAAAACTAGGTAAAATGAGTTTGAAGAGATAGCTTCTCTAATTTTGTGTTTTTCATGCTTGCTCTTTGGACTCGTGGAAGTATGGATGTTCCAACATTTATAAATATATAACACTTATAAATATAAATATATCATAATAGTAACATATTTTTATTTTATTATATTAAATATAATATATTATATTTAATATAATAATATAATACATAATATATTTAATATAATATATAATTATATAATATATTATACTAAATTATGTAAATATAACATATAATATGAAAAAATAATATATGTAATATATATTATTATACTAAATTATATTAAATATAAATATTTATTAAATATAAAGACTTTTATACAAATTCCATAAAAGGCTGCGGAGTGTATGAAATCCATAACAACCAAACAAAAATCTTTAGTTTTGAGCCCTGATACTTTTTAGCATTTTAAAGGATTCTGCATCTGCTGGGTATTAATAGAAACAGCAGCACAAAACAAGTTGAATGAGTTCCTAAAAATAGGGTAATGACAACTTCCTCTCACTGATAACTAATTGAAATCAAAACTGCAAATAATACCCAATTAATTTTTGCTGGATGAAATTGAATAGCCAATGACTTCAAAAGTTTGGTCTACAGGAGAAAAAGGTTATTTACATCAGAGCAAATAGCCCAAGTCAAAGTCACGCCAGTAAATAAAATTAAATTTGTTGGCTCATTTGTATGAAGACCTCACATAAGTTAATGAAAAACATAAATTTCCAGCATATCTTAATAATATAGTTGTTATTAACTTGTTAATAAATGTTACATATTTATTCACGCATATTAAATAAAATTAGCACTCATATTCTCGGTTATTCTCACATAAAACAGTTCACTATTTGGATTTTGAAAAAGCAAAATTATCCACACTTGAATAAAGCTTTTCATAAGCTAATTCCACTAAACATTATCCCTGTAAGAAACTCAAGAGCATATGCTTTATGAAGATAAGTAACTTTATGCTCTGTATTAAGTTCCAAAAAATTAACACACATTTGTATTGGTGAATTAACACACATCTTCATTGCAGAAATTAAAAATTTGAGAAACATATTTAAAGCAACCCAGTCTCAGAAATTTATACCTCTATTTTTTATTTTTTTTGCATGGGCAGATGGCAGGCACTGGGAACCAAACCCGGGTCTCCAGCATGGCAGGCGAGAACTCCGCCACTGTGCCACCATTGCCCTATACCTCTTTTTAAACAAATTACTAACTTGTTTCCAATTATTCCTGTGAGTACTTAGAAATTAATTCATGTTTTTTCTTATTTCCACTGGATGTTTAGGCATTACATTATTGGAATAATTATGTGAAAAGCATTTACAGACAGACTTGAGAGAAGTAATTATGGGAATTGTATTGATTGGTAAAAGGTTAAGATGGGTTTCTGGAAACTTCAAACAATCTCAGTACTTTCGTGTCTCCTTCGTAAGGCTCACATTTTGGAACAGTGGCTTGTGTCCATAGTAATTGGTGAATTCAGATCCATTATGCCCTAATTATCAGACTGATATGCCAGTGCTTAGGAAGTAGTCAGTGTAAATAAAGACTTGCAGGAAGCACGATGATCAAAGATGATCAGGATGTTTCAACCATCATATCCATCCCTCTGGCTTTGCATAGGAAGTGCTGTTGGTGAGAGCAAACCAGGCAGATGTGGCCTCTGGAAACCTTAGCCTGAGCTCGAATGACCCTATCCCTTGTAGGCTGTGTGACCTAGGGCAAGGCACTTAACCACTCTGAGTCATATGTTACTCATGTTTAAGATAGGAATGATAGTAATCTTGCCTGTTAGAGTTGTGTTAGAATTAAATGAAGTTATGCTTATAAACGTTTAGTGCCTTATCTGTTATAGAGAAATGACTCACTACATAGTAACTATTATATTTGCCTACATGGATTATTTAAAACATTTATATATTTATTCAGAAGTATGCATGTCCAAGGTTTAGCTCAGCATGGTTTTCCATGGTGCCAAGGTTTTCCATCCCTCCATGGAAGGGGAGGGATCACCAATAACTAAAACCCAGTTGACTTGTGGGAAAATTTCATGCAAATCCAACATGGTTTGGCTTCAGGAAGAAATACCACCAGCATCCCTTACCATTATATATAAAATCGTGTTATAGGTATTAATGAAAAGGAGTGCTGCTCATTTTGGATCTTTAAGTGTAACTTTGATATTATACCTACTAGGGAATGCCCTGTAAGTATGGGATTGTTGGAGAAATCATACAATGTCGCTAACATGGCTGCCGTGCCTGATGCAAGGCAACACGAAATGGCTGACCTGAAATCTGCCCTCCGCCCTAGCAACAACGGTGACCAATCCCGGTAATATGCCCTCCAGCCTAGCAACGATGACCACCAATCCCAGCCCGACACGTGTCCCTGCATGCTTCCCAGCCTATATAAGCCTGTGCACTTCCTGAATAAAGTAGACGCCTTCCATTTTCCTCTGAGGGTTGTCTGGTGAGTGGTGTGGTGTGTGTCTGTGTCTGTGTAAGTGACTCAGAGCGGCCGCTTACCTCTAGCCATCAGCTAACCAGCCACCAGCGAGACAACAGGGATAAAGTGAGTGGTATAATAATAGAAGATTTGAGGGGTGAATTTCTGAATACTCTTTACTGGTGAGCAGAATATAGGAGAGTAAGAAGTCAGAAACTAAGATTGCCTAAGAAGTTTCCACAAAGATTATATGGATTAATTTTATGATATAATACACACAATGTTCCTTTTTTCTGGATCATTACTTGGTCAATGTAGGCATTTAGAGATATTGACTCATATAGTCAGAAAGAGGCCCTTTTACAGATACCATGTACTTATAATGTGAACCCCTTGAAGGCTCGGAATACCATGTATGGTCCCAGAGAAAATTATGAACTGCTTCTAATTTCCTAAATTTCTTCCACATTTATAAAGCACTAATCACTTTTTGAGGAACGTGTTAGCTAGAATATATAAAATTTGCCAGTGAAAGTACACAGGAGTCAAAGGATCTACTTAAATATCAAAACATATATTTGTAAAATCAGTATTCACAGCTTCCAAACCATTGCTTTCAAATCCGTCATGTTCACTCTGAACATACAGACCGATTTGGACAAAATGGAACATACCTATATTTATATCCAAGAAGTCATGTTTTTCAGTACTCCAAATTGAATTTGATTTACCTGTTTGTTTCCCAAAATTGCTTATTGAAGCGGTTTCTGACTCTCACCAAAATTGAAAGCATATATGTTTCCAAGAAAGACTGCTTGCTATTTTCACCTAACTTACAGCAGGAAGTGTTGGCAAGAATAAAAGACTCTTCTTGGATGGTTTCCCACTGACTTACAAAGAGAAGATAAGCAGTGTATGAATACCCAAACATTTTAATTTTTATCCTCACTAAATCTTTGTACAAACTTTCAAATCCTGTCCACCACTCATATATCTACACAATTAATTTGGAAAGGACAAAGGAAAATCAATGAAACGTTGAGTTGGCAGGAGAGTGGAACCTGAATTCAACACTTGGCTTTGAAAAGCACTGTTGTAGCTGTGCTGCTGAGACATTCAACTGGGAGAAGAAACCTGACGATAAGCCAGGAGAACATGCTACCTTTAGTGAGTGGAAGTGGTGGGACTAAGGCTTTTGGGTAAGAATCCTCAGCAACACATGACTATTCATCTGAACTCATTTATCTGATAAGATAATTTATCTCATTTTTTATCTCATTTAGCTGATAAGATAGATACCATAGGAGCAAAAAGGAGTGCCATCCATAATGGCACTCTATATTCTTTTTTTTTTTTTTTTTGAGAATTTTTATCTTTAAATAAATATCACAAGCAAAAGAAAGTAGAGCAATGAATCAAAGCATGCTTCAATAAGTACTTACAGAACAGATTTCAGAGTTTGTTATGGATGACCATTCCACTATTTCAAATTTTTCCTTCTAACTGCTCCAAAATACTGGTGGCTTGAAGAAATATTTTGTTTTCTTTTTTTTGTGAAAAATGATGTATATACAAAAAAGCAATAAATTTTAAAGCACATCGCAACAATTAGTTGTAGGACAGATTTCAGAATTTGGTATGGGTTACATTCCACAATTTTTACTTCTAGCTGTTCTAAGATACTGGGGAGTAAAAGAAATATCAATATAATGATTCAGCAATCATAATCCTTTGTTAAATTCTACTTTCTCTTTATAACTCCACCATCACTTTGATCTTTCCCTTACTTTAGAGGGGTATTTAAGCTATGCCCATTCTAACTTTTTCATGTTGGAAGGGGCTGTCGATAACATGGGAAAGGGGGATGGAACTAGTTGACATTCTGAAGGGGTTGGGCCCTCTGCATTTCAGGACTTATACCATGATCGTTTTAGAACATTTGCATTACTCCAGAAAAAGAAATAAAAATAATGAAAAAGAACTCATATATCCTGTACCCCTTACTCCTCCCTCTCATGACCCACAGTATTTCAACCTACCTGATTTTTACCATTTATCTCCCCATATTATTTATTTATTTTTGTCCTTGATTATTATTATTTTTACTCATCTGTATTGACTGTCTTTTTTTTTTTATTGTGGGATATAACATATATACAAAAAAGCAATGAATTTCCAAGTATGACATTTTAACAAGTAGTCATAGTATAGATTTGAAAGTTTGGTATAAGTTACAGTTCCACAACTTTTCATTTTTTCTTCTATCTGCTCCAAGACTCAGGAGACCAACAGAAGTATCAATATAATGATTCAGCAGTCATACTCATTTGTTAAATCCTATCTTCTCTGTTTACTCCTCCTTCTCTTTAACATGTATACATAAAAGCAATAAATTTCAAAGTACATCGCAGCAACTGGTTGTAGAACAGATTTCAGAGCTTGGTGTGGGTTACAAATCTAGAATTTTAGGTATTTATTTCTAGTTGCTCTAAGGTATTGGAGGTGAAAAGAATATCAGTATAATGATTTGGTACTCATACTCATTTGTTAAACCTGACTTTCTTCCACATAGACTATTTGAAGCATTTTACCCTAGTGCATGGGACCTTTTTAGAATCTTATATAATGCCCTAGGAATTCTTTAAGATTGGAAAGAATGGATTTGGTTAACATCTTTTGGCAATTGTGATTGGTGCTTCTGTGAACATTGGTGTGCAAATCTGTTTGTGTCACTGCCTTTAGTTCTTCTGTGGATATACCGAGTAGTCATATTGCCAGATCATAGGGCAGTTTTCTGGGGAGCCTCCAGGTTGTCTTCCATAGTGGCTGTGCTATTATACATTCCCACTAGCAGTGCATAAGTGTCCCAATTTCTCCATATTCTCCCCAACATTTCTAGTTTCCTGCTTGTTTAATAGCATCCATTTTTATAGGTGTGAGGTGGTATCACGTTGTAGTCTTGACCTGCATTTCCCTTAAAGGTAATGAGAATAAAATCTCTTCATATGCCTATTAAGCCATCTGTATTTGCTCTTCAGAAAATTGTCTATTCACATCTTTAGCTCACTGAATAATTGGTTTGCTTGTTCTTTTGTTGTTGAATTGTATGATTTCTTTATGTATACAGAATATCAAACCTTGAGCCAATGTGTGATTTCCAATGTTATCTCCATTGAGTTGGCTGCCTCTTCACCCATTTGACAAAGTCTTTTGAGGTGTAAAGCATTGGATTTTGAGGAGTTCCCATTTACCTGTTTTTTCTTTTGTTACATGTGCTTTGGATATAAAGTTTAGGGAGCTACCTCCTGTTACTAGGTCTTGAAGAGGCTTCCAATAATTTTCTTCTATGTTCTGGTTCTTATATTTAGGTATTTGATCCACCTTTTGAAGTGTTTTTATCAGAAAAGGATGTTGAATTTTGTTGAATGCATTTTTAGCATCAATTGAGATGATCATCTGATTTTTTCCTTTTCATTTGTTAATGTTTGCTATATTACATTAACTGATTTTCTTGCGTTGTACCATCCTTGCATTCCTGGTATAAACTGCACTTGGTCATGGTGTATAATTCTTTTAATGTGCTGTTGGATTTGATTTACTAGTATTTAGTTGAGAGTTTTGCAACCATGTTCATGAGGGAGATTGGTCAGTAGTTTTCCATTCTTGTAGCAACTTTACTTGGTTTTGGTATTAAAGTGATGTTAGCTTCATAAAGTGAATTAGGTAGTATTCCATTTTCCTCACTTTTTTGGAAAAGTTTGAGCAGGATTGGTGTTCTTTTTGGAATGTTTGATAAAATTCCCCTGTGAAGCCATCTCGTCCTGGGCTTTTCTTGTAGGAAGATTTTTAATGAAAGTTTGAATCTCTTTACTTATGATTGATTTGTTGAGATCTTCTATTTCTTCTTGAGTCAGGGTAGCTTGTTTGTGACTTTCCAGGAATTTGTCCATTTCATCTAAATTTTTGAATTTGTCGGTGTATAACTGTTCATAGTATCTTCCTATGCTTTTAGTACTCGCATACCATGATATATAGATTTTTGCCGATGCTGTTTGTTATTTGTGATTAGGACAGCTGAACAGCAGAAAAATGTAAAGAAAAATGAAAGTTTAAAGCCTATGGTAGGCAGACATTGAATTGTCGAGTATTTTTTGTTATATAAATACAGAGAGAAGGAAGAGGAGAGGTGAATACTGTGTTGGGTGCAAACATAGGAGGTTATTTAAATTGTTCTGTCCATTAGATGAAATAAATTATTTTAAATGCCTAATATTTAAAATAATTACATGTCATCTTTTCTTATGGAAAGAGATTCTATAACTTTAGATTATTTTACCGAATGGCTGTGTGCCAGACTAGTTCAAATCTAGGATTTTTTTTCAAATTATAGAATGTTATGTCTACTAATCCAACAATAAAATCTACTTTTTTCTTGAATTAAAAATAGAATATCTGAGTATTCTTATCTAAAAATTTATTATTGCTACTTACATTTGCTGTGTGACATTCCACCTTTAATTCTTCTGTAACTTAAAAAAGCTGCAGTGGGTTTGCTATAAGAATTATGATATTACTACTTACAGACTTTGGACTAATTGAATGTATAGTGACCTGATTACTTGTTTATTATTGACCTAAGACTGCCTTAACTCTCAAAAACAAGTCATGTTTCTCTTACTTCATATTCTTTATAACTTTACTATAGTTAGTCTAAATTAGCCATAGTATAACCTTTTTGATTATGTTCTTCAGTTATTTGAAAGCATGTGACACTTCCGACCATCAGGGGACATATTAGACATAGAGAACTTTAAAAGACTATCTTTGAATTTTTTAAAAACAGAATAGGTCAAGAGCCTACAGTTAAATGAAAATTTTATTTTTAAAAAGTTTTGGTGAATTAATTTACCATTGGTAAATATATTTCTAAACTTGATTTTTTAATTTTATTTTTTATTGTGGAAAATATACATAATATAAAATTAACAATTTTAACCATTTTTAAGTGTACAATTCAGTGGCAATAAATACATTCACAATGTTGTGTAACTATCACTGCCATTTCCAGAACTTTTTCATCATCCCAAACAATTAAACAATAGGTCCCCAACCTCCCATTCCCCCAGCTCCTGGAAACCTCTATTCAGCTTTTTGTCCCTAAGAATTTACTCATTCTAAATAACTCATATAAGGAGAATGATGAAATATTTGCCCTTTGTGTCTTACTTATTTCACTTAGCATAATACATTATTTTTTTAACTTTTTTTATTGTGTGCTATAACATATATACAAAGCAAAGAAATAAAAAAGCAATAGTTTTCAAAGCACTCTTCAACAAGTAGTTACAGGATAGATCCCAGAGTCCGTCATGGGCTACCATACGATCCTCTTATATTTTTCCTTCTAGCTGCTCCAGGATATAGAAGACTTGAGGGCTTAAATATTTTTTATCATCACAATTGATTTTTTTCCTTCTTTTTTTTTTTGTGAAACATAACTTATGTACAAAAAAGCTATAAATTTCAAAGCGTAGCACCACAATTAGTTGTAGAACATATTTCAGAGTTTGACATGGGTTATAATTTCACAATTTTAGGTTTTTACTTCTAGCTGCTCTAAAGTGAACTGAAAGAGAGATAAATTTTTTTATTAATTAAAAAAATTAACAACAAAACATTAAGATATCATTCCGTTCTACATATATAATCAGTAATTCTTAATATCATCACATAGTTGCATATCATCATTTCTTAGAACATTTGCATTGATTTAGAAAAAAGAAATAAAAAGACAATAGAAAAAGAAATAAAACGATAACAGAGAAAAAAAAGATTATATATACCATACCCCTTACCCCTTGCTTTCATTTACCATTAGCATTTCAAACTAAATTTATTTTAACATTTGTTCCCCCTATTATTTATTTTAATTCCATATGTTCTACTTTTCTGTTGATAAAGTAGATAAAAGGGGCATCAGACACAAGGTTTTCACATTCACAGAGTCTCATTGTGAAAGCTGTATCATTGTGCAATCATCATCAAGAAACATGGCTACTGGAACACAGCTCTACAATTTCAGGCAGTTCCCTCCAGCCTCTCCACTACATCTTGAACAACAAGGTGATATCTACTTAATGCATAAGAATAACCTCCAGGATAACCTCTCGACTCTGTTTGGAATCTCTCAGCCATTGACACTTAGTCTCATTTTCACTCTTCCCCCTTTGGTCGAGAAAGTTCTCTCAATCCCTTGATGTTAATTCTCAGCTCATTCTAGGGTTTTTCTCAGTCTCTTGAAGCAGAGTCTCAGCTCATTCCAGGACCTCTGTCCCACATTGCCAGGAAGGTCCACACCCCTGGGAGTCATGTCCCACGCAGAGAGGGGAAGGGTGGTGAGACTGCTCGTCATGTTGGCTGGAGAGAGAGGCGACATCTGAGCAACAAAAGAGGCTCAAAGAGAGATAAATTTAATGATTAAGCATTCATATTCATTTGTTAAATCCTATCTTCTCTATATAACTCCACCATCACCTTTGATCTTTCCATCCCTCTCTTTAGGGAAGTTTGGCCTATTTTAAATTTTAAATTTTAAATTTTTGATATTGGAAGGGTCTGTCACTAATATGGGGTAGGGAGATGGATCTATCTGATGTTCTGGAGAAGCTGGGCTAGGTTTCAGGACTTATCTGTACCAGGGACCCATCAGGAGGTTGTAGCATTCTGGAAAGTTATTCTAGTGCATGGAACCCTTGTGAATTCTTATATATTGCCCTAGGTGTTCTTTAGGATTGGCTGGAATGGTCCTGATTGGGGGTTGGCAGGTTATGTTAGGTAACAAGGTCTACCTGAAGCTTGCGTCTGTTCATGAAGTTATACTGCAGAGTAGCTTCTTGACTCTATTTGAACTCTCTCTGCCACTCTTAGTTTATTAATTGTACTTTATTTTCCCCCTTTTGGTCAGGATGTAATTGTTGAGCCCACAGTACCAGGTCTGGATTCATCCCTAGGAGTCTTCTCCCACTACACCAAGGAAACTTTCACCCCTGGATGTTATGTCCCATATGGGGGGAAGACAATGATTTCACTTGCAGAGTTGGGCTTAGAGAGAATGAGGCCATTGAATAAAACAGAGGTCCTCCAGAAGTAACTCATAGGCATGCCTATAGGTAGTCTAAGCTTCTGTACTACCTACATAAGCTTCACAACAGTAATTCTCATGACTGAGGGCATGGCCTATTGATTTGGGTGTCCCTAAAATTTGTCACTGTATCAGGGGACTCCCTGATGGTAAGGCTTAATAGTTCCATATTTTTCTCCCACCCTTCAGGGGACTTTGCCAATACTTTTTGATTATCTGCTTAATATACTCTAGGATGTAGCCAGACATTACAACAGTCTATACAGGATTAAAGGACCTCTTTCTTATTTTGTGCTTCCTGAATTTCAGTTGTTCAAATGAGCTATACAGATAGGTTGAGTTAGATTATGCCCTACAGAAAATTTCAGTTCCAGACCAAATAAACCTTTCTTCCATTGGTCTCAAAGAGTATATGTGGTTCTACAATATAGACACTGTCTTCCTTACCCCTGTATTCTGAATTACTTTAACCCCAACCTGTTTGGCTTCATTCTTATCTCTAAATATCAGGTTATCTATATAAAACAGCCTCTGAAAATCCAGAAATAATGGTCACCACACCAGACTTAATGTGTCTGGTGTAAAAGCTTACAATCTAGGCCCCTGTTTTCTTATAACCATTTTCTAAAGGTGACCATACCATTGTTGTTCCTTTGTTTCTGGCTTATTTTGTCTCACCGAATGTCCCACATGTTCATTCACATCGTTGCATGCCTCATGACTTTGTTCCTTTTTGTAGCAGCCCAACCTTCGTTCATAAGTATACACCATCGTTCGCCAATCTACTTCTCCGTCAGTGCATCCTTCAGCCACCTGCATTGATTGGGCATCATGTAGAGGGCCCAAAGTTAATTTACCATTGATATTTATTAGGAGTAGGAATAACTATAAATGTATTTGTGGCTTCCTCCTTTCATGTAGACTAATAGAAAATGGAATATTCCTAGTTTTATAGATTGACACATTTATTTTATTTGTTCATTGATTCCAACTATTTAGTGAGAAAATACCAGTGCTAATATATAAAACCGAGAAGACTCATGCCTTCATGGTGATTATGTCCCAATTGGAGAGGAAGAAAATGAAGATGCCAACAGATATAACAATTTTATGAACAGATTAGTTCTATGAAGGTAGTAAAATAGGGTAATGTATTAGAGATTGGCTGGGTGGTAGAGAAAATGTTTAGAAAAGAGGTGTGAGAGAAGGCCTCACTGAGAATATGACATTTAAGCTGAGTCATGACTGATGAGCTGGAGCCAATACCTGAACATCATGGGAGTTTAGAAATATGGAATCTGGGCCTGGAATGTGCTTCACAGATGTAAAAGGCAAGAATGTTTTAATTACTACATTGCCCACAGTTAGAGTTCTTGCACGGACCACAATGCCACCTTCCTTATACTTCCTTGATCTCATTCTGACCTGCTGGAGTCCTAGAAAACTGGTTTGTGTATCAGGCAAGCATTTGCTCTGACTGCCAGCAAGACTATCAAAGATTATAGAATCTTCTTTAATGCAATTGCTGTGGCAGTGATTAGGGGTGAAAACCTAATCCCCTTTCTCATCATTTTGGATATGATAGACCATGTTTACCAGCTCCCTCTGCAGTTAGGTATTGCCTCTTATAGCTCAGATGGAAATGGGAGTGATGAACTCCCAAATAGTCCTTTTTTTTACCCCATCTACTGGCGGAATTCAGAGAATTTCAAGGACTAAAAGAGGATGAAGCACGAGATAAATTGTGTCTGGGTCCTTAAATAGTCATGTGGGAGGTGACCAGCTAATCAGGAATATTTGTTTTAGACTGTACATGAGTGAGCATGAACTTCTCTTTTATTAAGTCACTGAGAATTTGGGGTTTATCCGCTACTGCAGCTGCTCTTGAACTAACTAAAGTAACATAATATACTGAATTTTCTCCTTCTTTATATGCCACCTCAAAATGCACTCCATGTTCTCACTCGTATTCTGACCAAATATTCTCTGACACAACCCCAGAGTTACCCTCTGCAATCCAAATGTCTCTGCATTTCTCTGATTCAGAATTAATGAGTAGCAGATTTCAGAGGCTGATGGCCTACAAGCCCAGAGGCTGTTAGCAAGTGCTTATAATCTAGGGAATGAGAAAATAGCAGGGGCAGAGTTTTCTCAAACTGTGACACTTGGTTCCCTGCATGGCTTTAAGCATACTCTGTATTAACTACTAGTAAAGCTTCCAAAAGCCCAAGTGTTATGTTCTAAACTAGGAGAGACTGATTCTGATTGTCTCTCAATCAGAGGGTGACTGATCGGCAGCTTGCGAATGAGATAGGATGCAGAATAAGACTTGCTTAAGGGAAATTGTACCAATGTAAAATATGAACCCTCTCTTTTGAGTTAAGAAATATCAATTTCTCCCCTTCTATCTTGAACATGCACACTCTCCCTTTAACACATGACTCTCTCCCTTTTTCTTAGTGTCCTTCCATTAGTCTTCTAGTTATAAGTAATTTAATGCTTACTATAAAGGACATTACAACTTCGATGCTGAATGGTAAGCTATTATGTTGAGAATGATAATAAACTATCACAAAGAACTAAACAAAGGGAAAGAGACTTTACATGAAATTGCAAACAGTGACACATAGTAGAAGAGCTTCTTGACTGTTTTGCACAGCACAGAAAAGGAAAAACATTTCTTTTTTTGGAGGGTTTTCTGGTCTCATCTTCTGGTTTGGGGCTTTAAGGGACTTGAGAGATACCAGGTACAGATGATCACACTTCGATGCATAGTTTGAAAATTGAAGCTGAGAATGTCTGGCCTTTGATGCCAGACAGCCCAGGGTTTGGAACTTGGCTTGCCTGGTTTTTATTTCCGTGTTTAGGTCTCTCAATGGTAACGATATTATTCACCTCACAGTCCTGTTAAAGCTTTTGCTATATAACGGTGACATCAGAGAGGTTATGGTATTGGCAGAGAGATAGGCACATAGATCAACAGAACAGAATAGAGAATGCAGAAATAGGCCTTCAAAAAATACTCAACAAAGGTGAAAAACTCAGTGGAGGAAAGGTAGCTTTTTAACAAATGACAGATGGTCATTCATTGGCAAAATCAAACAAACCAAAAAACCCCAAATAACAAAAAAAACCTTTACTTAAACCTCAAATCTTATTTTTAAAAAACTCAAAATAGATCACAGTAAAATGTAAAACTATTGAACTTTTAGAAAATAACAGGAGAAAATTTTCTGGACCAAGAACGAGGCAAAGAGTTCTTAAAATTGATGCAAAAATCATGATCCATAAAAGGAAAAATTAACAAATTTGATGTCATTAAACTTAAAAAACAAATGAACAGCGAAAATACTTTTGCTCTGCTGAGGAGCCTTTGAAGGAAAGAAGAGAAATTACAGACAGAAAGAAAATATTTATAAACTACATATCCGACAAAGGAATAGTATCTAGCGTATATAAAGAACTCTCAAAACTGAACAGCAAAAATAAACTCCAATTATTAAAAATATAAAGCAACTATAAAACACATGAACATTTATTTCACTAAAAAGGACATTAAGTTGTCAACTAAATGTGCGAAAAGATGTTCAACATGATTAGCCACTGGGAAGGTGCAAAAAAAAATCACCACACACCTATCATAATGGCTAAACTTGAAAATAAAATGATAATAGCAAGTCCTAATGAAAAAGCAAAGCACCTGGATCACTCACAGGTTGCCGGTGGGGATGTAAAATAGTACATCCACTCTGCAAAAGTGTATGGAAGTTTCTTACATAACTCTACATACAACTATCATATGACTCAGCAGACTTTATTCTGGGTATTTCTCCTAGAGAAATGAAAAATTATGTTCACGTAAAAATCTGTACATAGATGTTCATAGTGCCTTATTCATAATAGCCCCAAACTGGAAACAACCCATATGTCCTGTATTAGGTAAACAGTTAAACAAGCTATGTACATCCTTACTATGGAATACTACTTAGCAATAAAACTGAACAATTACTGATAAGCACAGTAACTTAGATGGATCTTAAGAGAACTATGTGGAGTGAAAAAACTACTGTCATAAAATTTACAGACATATGAAAGTGATTCCATTTTGATGTCTGTTCTGATTTGCAAAAGTTGCTGGAATGCAATACACCAGAAACATGATAGCTTTTAAAAAGGGAATTTATTAAGTTGTAAGTTTACACTTCTAAGGCCATGAAAATGTCCAAATTAAGGCATCCAGAGAAAGATACCTTTACTCTAAAGAAAGGGGTGATGAAGGTTAGGGTATCTTTCTCAGCTGGGAGGCACTGGTGACATCTGCTAGCTTTCTCTCCCCATTTCTTAAGTGTTCCCTGGGGGCATTTTCCTTCTGTTCCAAAAATCTCCGACTTTGTGGGCTCTGTTGGTTCTTGTGTCTCTAAGCTTTTTTCCAAAATGGTTCCCTCTTAAAGGGCTCCAGTAAGCAATTCCACCTTGAATGTGTGGAGATATATCTCCATGGAAACCATCTAATCAAAAGTTACCACACACAATGAGGTTGGTCACATCTCCATGGAAACATTAAAAAAGCTCCCACCCAGCAATACTGAATGAAGATGAAAGAACTTGGCCTTTCTGGGATACACAACAAATTAAAACCAGCCCAGTATCATCCTTAAAATGACAAAATTGTAGAAACAGAGAACAGATTAGTGGTTGTCAGGTTTTGGGAACCAGGATGGGAAGGCTGGAAATGAAGAAGAATGGATGCCGCTATAAAGGATTATACAAGGGTTCTCTGTGGTGATGGAACAGTTCTGTATCCTTATTATAGTGATGGTTACATAAATCTATAAATATGATTAAATTGCATAGAGTTATACCCACACACACGCACATACACACACACATACACACGAGTCCATGTAAAACTAATGAAGTTTGAATGATGTCTGTGGTTTGAACCGATGCCTATTTCCTGGTTTTGATAGACAATAGTTGTAGAAGATATTACCATGGGGAAAGCCAGTGCTGGGTACATGGGACTCCTATGTACTATTTTTCCAACTGTGAATCTGTATTTCAAAATAAACAATTAAAATATAATTTTAAATAGTTAGAAAAATTAGAACTATATAGAAATAAATCCAACAATAAATGTACAAGTTCATAAAATTTATAAAACTTTTTTTCTTTTTTTTTTTTTTAACATGGGCAGGCACCGGGAATCGAACCCAGGTCCTCGGGCATGGCAGGCAAGCATTCTTACCTGCTGAGCCACCGTGGCCCTATAAAACTTTATTGATCATCAAAAGAGAAAGCCTAAATAAATAAGAGATACATAGCGTGCTTCTACATGCTTGACATCATCATAATGATGGCAATTCTATAATAGCACAAAAGTTTAATGTCATTTATATCAGTTTACTAATGAGACTTTTCATGGTACTTGAGAATCTAAAATTCAAACAAAGACATTTAGTTATTACAAAATTATAATAATTACAATTATAGTGGACCAAAATATACCGATAAGACAAAGAGGGAAACTAGAAAGAATTTGTGCTATCAATTATTTGAGAAAAAAGAGCTAGGTCAACTTGTTATTCATATCAGAAAAATAAAATGAGGTATCTTTCCTACACAGTTCATTAAAATAAAGTCTAGATGAATTAAAAAGACCTAAACCTGAAAAGCATAACTGTAACAATTGTTACAAAAAGCAGTAATATGTATAGCAAAACCCTTTATTAATTAGTGTTGCAAGAACTTTTTTCAAGAAAACATGAGAAGGAGAACTGCAACTCATAAAAGTAAAGATGGATATGTTTGATCACATCAGAATTTAATGTTCTATTTGACAGGATACATAGAAAATACAAATAGGAATAAACATTACAGTGCATGTGAACAGACAACAGTTAGTTCCCTGACTTGGCAAAGAATTCCTATAAATCAATAAGAAGAATTAAAAAAGCGCTTTATAAAACAAATCTCAATTCACTTCAGAAGAAATAAAATTTACCAAAACATACTCAATTTCATTACCTATTAGGGAGATGTAAGCAAGAAAATCAATGACATAGCTTTATAAATTGGCAAAAAATCCCATATTAAATGTAACAATAAATCTTGGTGAGGATAGTGGGAATAATTATTATATAGCAGGTTACAGATTTGTGCCACTTCTAAATGTGCCAAGTACATAATTGTATATGGGAATGGTGCCACCTTTAATTGTGCCACATGTAGCTGCTCTGCCTATGTTAAAGGAAGATGATATCAGTACTGCCATCATAAAAGGCAATTTGGCTGTCTTAAAAAAGTTCAAAATACTCTTATCCAACAACCAACTCTAACATGTGTTCATAAGATGTCATAAAAAGGTGGCCACGGGCGGGGGGCCACGGTGGCTCAGCAGGCAGGAATGCTTGCCTGCGATGCCAGAGGACCCGGGTTCAATTCCCGGTGCCTGCCCATGGTTAAAAAAAAAAAATGATGGCCATGGCTTGGCTATTTGTAATGACAAAAATGAATGAATAAATGAATGATTGAATAGTTCAATCATTGGATCTCAATATAAAGTTGAATAAGAAAAGTGAATTGCATAAGGTACATGTGCATATATTGCACATGTGCACATTGCTCTATAGTGATATAGAGCAATTTCAAGGGAGTAGCTAGTTTCAGGGAACAAAGGATGGGAAAAGTTAAGGCTTTAGCAAAGTCTATAATATTTTATTTCTTTAAAAGATCTAAAGCAAATATGGCAAAATATGTTAACATTTGTTTAATCTTAGTGGTAGGTGCATAGTATCTGTCACTTTGGTTTTAATCTTAAAAATAATTTAAAGTAAGTTTTGCTTTTCTTTGTCTGGGTGTTGGATGGTCTGGGAGTGAAACTCAGGCTTTCCTCATGGAAGGCAAGCCTTCTACCACTGAACCAAACATACCCCTTAAAATAAGTTTCAAAGAAGAAAGAAGCAAAAATTCAAAAAGTGCAAGCAAGCAAGAGGCAATTTAGTGGTAGAAATGTTTTAAGTAATAAACCTGTACGTTTTATTTTATCCTTCAATCTCCTAAAGCAGTAATATAGAGAATGAGATGTTCCTCTATAAGAATTCAATGGGGGAGGCAATAGGGGACGGATCTTCTGAGTGGCAGGTTGTGGGGGGACAGTGACATCTCATAAACAAGCCTCCTCAGTTGTGTATGTACCCCAGGGTCAGGACAGCTGGCATGTGGTTGGAATTTGTAACAGAGGTCACCTTGGCCATTCTGCAAAAGCAATTCCCTCTGGTTGGTAAACACATTCAGGAGTGTTTACACCTGCCTGCTTGGGTGTTTCCTTATGGGTTTGTGAAGGTCAGTGGGGCAGATGAGTATGCCCATCTCCTCACACCCTTGAGGACTTAGAAAATTATGCCAAGTATGGCCATCAAAATTTTCTTCAGTCCATCACTGAGTCCTGACACAAATGAAAGATTTTTCTTCTCTGCAATTACTTATGGAAAAAATTCCGTATAAAATGATTTAATTTCTAGACTGTTTGTGCTCTTGGATCCTTGTTGCCTCTTTTTCTTTCCAGCATATTCTTTTTCTCATTGGCCACTCCCATTCCCAAGCAGCAAACAGAGACTGTATCTGGTTCTTAGAACAATTCCTCCTTGAATACATTTCTAGCTCTGCTACTAGGTCTTTTTGCTTAGGAAGGCCCTTGGATTAACATAGCCTTAGTTGTGCCATTTATGAAATAGGGCTAATTATAAATGCAGTTGTTGTCAATGAGGATTAATTAAAAGAACTTAGCAGTAGATAAGAATTTAATATATGTCCATGGTTCTTATTAATTATGAGGGTAATTAAACCCTATTTCTCAGAAATGTCATAACCCTAAAGAAAAAAAATATTGCAAGCAAAAAACAGGAAATGGTCTGGAGATAAGAGAAACTTTGATAGGAAAAGCAATTTACCATTCACAAAAACAATATTGAACGTTATAGAAAATCCTTTTTAGACTACCTGGGAAGCTTGAATCAAAAGAAAATCAGTAGAATTGTGGTTAAGATCATAGTCTTTGAAACCAGGTAACCTGGGCTTGAATTCTGGCTCAGTATTTGTTATATGGTCTTGAATACTGTCCTCCACTCTCTGTGCCTCAGTTTACACAGAGGGTTGTTGTGAAGTTTAAATGAAATGCTTAGAGTAGTGCCTGGCATGTACAGGTTGTGATGGCATTTTGAACATGTCATCATGGAAAGACTGGAGTCTCCAGCTATTCAATTGAGCACTAGTCTAGATGTTGCTGTAAAGGTATTTCAAAGATGTGGTTAAAGTCCATAATCAGTTGACTTTAAGTTAGGAGAATTATCCTAGGTAATTTAGGTGGACCTGATTCAATCAGTTGAAAGACTTAGAAGCAGAGCCAAGGCTTCCCTCAGGAAGTAGATGTTCTGCCAGCAGACAGCCTCTTCCATCCATGTCCCAGAGTTCCGGCCTGCCTGGAGGATTTTGGACTTGCCTAGCCCGGCCCTAAGATGATATAAACCAGTTCCTCACAATAAATCATTTTAAATATATATCTCTTACTGGTTCTGCTTCTCTGGTTGAACCCTGACTTATACACATATCTGGTATTATAAAAGATAGCACCAAAAAAAAACATGATTATTTTAGGTCAGAGGTTTGCCTGTGCTGACAGAAGAGAGGATAGGGCATGAAGTTCACTCAGGGGTAAGTGGGCACACCAAAAAAAATATTTGAAAGCTGGAGACCTGAGAAAAGTGATGACGAAATTCCTGAATTCTTATTCTACCACTAGGCTCAGGAAGAGCCTAAGCCGTCATCCTTTAGGCCTGGACTCTCTTGTATTTATCCTCCCCAGAACAGAAGGTCTTTCTGAAGACAATTAATCGTCCCTCACAGCACCCTCAGGAGTATTTCTGTCACATTAAAAGAGTGACACAGTTTTTGACAAATTACAAGTGCCCATGGTTTTCCCTATTTAACGTAACTGATTTAATTGTAAAGAACCTAAACCCTTGAGAAGAAATCCTATCTTATCTCTACCTACAGTTAGTCACTGAAGACTGGGCACTGCAGAGTGGAAATAGCACAGTATTAATTAATAATAATTATATATAAATATTTATATAAATAATTTATGCGTCAGTAATAAGAAGAACCATGGATATTTATTAATTTCTTATATGGGGCTTAGTCTTTCAGGATTTGTTTGACTCCTTGGCATTTGAAAATAAATAACCCTCAGATGTAACAGGGCATTTGAAAGCGTGCACTCTATAATTAGAGAAAAGAGGATTCTTCCAATTTGGAGTCACTTTCCAAGTTGGACACAAATGTGTGACAGGATGAAACTGTGGTTTGGTAGCAGATTTAATTCCACTTTGCTGTGTGTGTGTGTGTGTGTGTGTGTGTGTGTATCAGTTGGTTTCTGTCCCTCTGTCAACAGCTGTATTTTTTTCTACTTGTTTTTCCTGTACCTGCTCAGCACCTCTTTATATTAATGTATTTTCCCTATTAGCTGCAGTTGCTGATAATTGGCTCAATAGAGAGTCCCCAGAAGGGGCAAGCACAGAGAGAAGGTAAAGGTTTCTTTTAGGCCTAAACATGTATTTCTGCAAATGAATGAAATAATAAGTACAGCCTTTTTTGTTTGTACCCAAATTTTATTGACCTTATTAAAATACATTTTTAATGGAAGAGATTGAATTATAAAGACATATGAAATAGGATAACACCCAATGTTATAGATTATTTCTAGAAAGAAGGCAGATTTAGATATCTATAGATACATATAGACACATGCATGCTATATATATAATATATATAATGACTTCGAGCAGTTGTAGGCCAAATGATGAAATCAACTCACCCTTTCTGGGGAATCACTCTTGGGTTCCACACACTTCTAACCTCCAAACTCTCTCTTGACCCCAGGAAATGATCAGAAATGATCAAGGCCTTTATACAATAGGGTAAATCAATCCCTATGTTATGGGTTATTATGGAGAGGACATTTTTCAGTCTTACCCTTGACTGTATAAAGAGTTTTAAACATTAGTCAATGTGCGTGGTGGAAGAAGGTACAGGAAAGGAAAGTCCTTCATTTTTTTGGGCAGTGGAGGTTATTCCCAGCCTCCGTGGTATAACAGTGAAGTTGAAACCAGAAGAGTGCTGCAGCAGAATTGAGAGACCTGGGTTCAAGTCATGACCCTGGTACTTGACAAATATATGCCCTTGCATAAGCCATTTTACCTCCCGCAGCTTCATGATCTGCTAAATCGAGGCTATAATACCCACTTTACAGAGTTGTTTTGAAACCTTAGCATGTTTATTTAATGTAAGATTCTTTCTAAATTGCAGGGTCACTGGTAATAGAAAGATATACTTTCTCCCACTAAACGCATTTGCATCTGCTCCAGTGCTCAGTTCGGTCTTCTGGCCAAGTGCACATTGCTCAAATGGCTTATAATTATCAAAGCTGATACTGGGTTTTCAAAGTGCTAAGCACTGCTCTGAACTCTTTAGTCAAATAGCTCATTTAACTAACACGACGACCTCATCAGGTAGGTACTATTAGTATCATAATCATCCCCATTTTGCAAAGAAGAAAACCGAATCGCGGAAAGATTAAGTAACTTACCCAAGTTTGCATAGCTAGTAAGTGATGGAGCTGGAATTTGAGTCTCATGCAAGAGCAGAGTTATTACCACTCCATTCTACCCGATGAGTCTTTCCTTATTATTTAAGAATATCCAACTCTGCTGTGAAAATGAGGACAATATAGATAAAAATATTGTGAATAAGAAAGTAATGTCTGAGACATGTTAGACATAGATAAAGAAAATAGACCTTCTGTGTTTTGAATGCAAGTAAGAAGGGATGTAAAGACCAAGTAGCCAATAAATATTCTTGAGAACTTAAATCAGTCTCCCATGGGTGATGCTCATTCTGTCCCCACTGTCCTCTGCACAAGAAAAACATAGAAAATCTATAGCTGCTTATCAGACTTATTTCCAAGTTACAGCTATTAGCCATAGGTTCTTGTCCCTGTGCCTTTTGGATAGTGCATGTGTTGGCTCCAGGCACCTTGTCTGCTGAACCTCCTTTGCTCAAACTTCTGTTCTGATTCTGAAACCACAACATCCATAAGGATGGCTCGTGTGGTAGGACATGTGAATAGGGCTTATCCCTGGATTCAGCTAATGTGGTCCATCCCCACCCAGCCCCTCACGACTTCTCCTTGTTCTCACTGTATACTTTAAATTGATTTAATAGACCATTTGATAGTTGGATCTGTGAGTCCCTTTGTTCTGGGACCTCTCCAATAGCTTCCCTATTGGTGTAGTTAGAGGCCACTTAAAAAGCAGTTCCCCACAGAACACCATAAATTTCATGATGGTCAATCATTTCAGGCTCTTCCACCAAAAAGCATCTGCCAAGCAACTAGTGATAAGTGAAACTCATATTTAATTTCATATAGCCTCCCTTTCTTTAGCCACTTGCTAATAATGAAAAGAAAGCAGGTGATGAAAACATAGACCATGAAGCTGATGTGATGGTTTCTCATATTTATTGCCTATGTGATGTTCCAGATCTCATTCAAGCCTTGCAACAACCCCATTAGCAAGCTGCCATGATTATCCCTTTTTTTTGAAGTTGGAAAACTTCAAAATAGTTAAATAGATGGGTAAAGGTAATATTGTTATTAAATAGCTGAGCAGAGATTCATATTCAGGTCTGACTCCATCGTTTACTCATTTTGCCATTGTTTAATAGTATAAATAGACAAAATAGCCCTAAGTTCTCCAAATTAAGTGCTCACTTAAAGGAGAGGGTAAAAGAAGGACCCCAAGAGCTGGCGAATCAAAACCACAATTATTTGATAATCAAATTGACAATGTATATCTACTTATGTGAACACTCGAAAAAATTATATTTGTGAAAGCCCAGAAATAAAATAACTTTTAAATGACTAATTGAAGGCACCATATGTAAATGGATATATTTGCCATATTCAATGCTAAAAGGAGTAATATCTGGAGATCAACCATCGGGACAATGAAGAAGGCCTTTTGCGTTTTGTTTTTGCAATTGTGTATTCTTAGAATTTATACAAACCCATATAATTTTATGTTGATTTTGAAACAATAAACGGGGAAAGGAATGCTGTTTGCACCCCCAAATATGAGGCTGGTGACCAGAGCAGGTTACTGTGAGGCTAGTGAAGCTTAAGCTTCAGGTTCCCTCACACACGTGGGCCTGTTCCTAGAGTGTATACTTAATTTTGTATCTGTAATTTCCTATAAGCCTCAGGCCCTGCAAAGACACGGATTGCCTTGTGAAGACATCCTGGGCAACAGAGAAATACAGAAAGTTATATGAAAGTACCATGTTAAATATCACCATCCAAAGGTATTTTGAGCCATAGGGCAGCACATTGAAAAAAGCTCACACTTCCTGTTCTTTGTTTCCTTTTCTGTGCCTTTTAATTTTACCTTTCCTCCAAGCATCTCTGCCTTTTCATAGAAGGCTGAAAAGATGGCGAGGCCATTTCAGCTGGGAATTTTATACAGATGCAGTGTTTATGATGGCAGTCCTGGGGAGAGTCTGTGATTAATGATCACATATAACCTGGTTCAATATTTTTTTTTTAAGTAGGCTTCCTTATTGGCAGCAATGTGCTGCTAAGGGGAATATACGTCGCAGGATCTCTTAATCTGAGGACACAGACCAATGGGTCAATTGGGCATTGTTTATAACCTTTAAGATCAATGGTTTTGAAGGTCATGTATGGCACCCATTTATTTAGCCTGCCAGTAGCAAGTCTATTTCTTGGGTGTGTTAACGAAATTGCTAATGTTAGCTATTTTCTTTACCTGGTCTTGGATGCCATTTATTTTGCCAAATAACTATTTTAAGAGAGAATCCCCATATGCAAACAATCGTAGGGGCATTCAGCCTTTGACTGCTTCCTTCTAGACATTAGTCAGAAACCCACATACTTGGGAGGTTAAATTTATGTATCAGAAATAGTAGCAGGAACAATAACAGATGCCCTCCCAAATGAGGTATAAAGCATGTTAGAATTACGCTTCTTATGAACATCTTTTAATTTTACGGTTTGTCTTTCCAGATTCCTTCCACTATAGAGTTTTTTTTCTTTCTTTAGGGAAGCCCTAGGCCAGTGGTACTAAACCCAGCCTGCACTTTAGAAACACCAAGATAGGGTGAGTGGGTGGGTCTATTAAAAATGCTCTGTCAAACCATATCTCTAGAGACCTCATTTAATTGATAGAACCCAAGCATTGGTATTTTTAAAAGCTCTCCTGAAGATTATGATGTGCAGCAGGGTCGAGACTACTCATAACTCCAGCTCACTGCTCGGAAAGATATTCAGTGCTTTTTAGTTCCTTGAGTTGGCATTCTTTTGTCCCCTCACCTTTAACTCTTCCCTTTAGTAACTGGCTCTCATACCCTAATTCATTCATCCATCCAAGAAGCATGCGTTATATATATACTAAGTATCTTGAGGGAACATTGGGGATTAAATGATACTAATGGAAATACAGGCACTGTCTTAGAAGAATCAGAGTATATCAGATAGAAGATAAGTGACCAACTATCCTGATATGCCTGGGACTGAGGGGTTCTTGGGATGTAGGGCTTTCAGTGCTAAATGGGGAAAGACCTGGGGAAAATTGGTGCAAGTCGGTCACCCTCATTTGGGAGCAAAGAGCAGAAGGGGAATGCATGAACTGTCTGGAGGTGCTGAAGAAGGTATATGAAAGTCATCATACATACGCAGTTGAACTTTGTCTTAAAACATCAATAGATGCATGTTAAAATACCCATAGAGGCAGTGGAAGGAATAAGGTTTTTTTAAAATATATATAATTAGTTCATTTTTCCCCACTTAATAAGTATGTTTGACTTTTCTGACCCAGTATTTCCCAAACCTATTTTATCACAGAGTTCTTTTTTCATCCACTACTTTTACTATCTTTCAGATCAACTATTTTAGTAATTCTAGGTTCAGTCACATAGCTGGAAATTGGTGGTTACTGGAGGTAAGACTGGAAAGAGGCTGAGGCTAGATTGGGAAGAGGATTTTAAAGTACGTACTTAGAAATACGAATTTTTTTTGTTTCGGGTATTGAAGGGCTTTTGAAAGTTTTTGAATAGGACAATAACCTCAAAAGTTTTAGTTTTAAAAATTAAGACTCTCTTTAAAGTTCGTTCTAACTTTCCCTCATGATAACTGTTGACTATTGGTCTCATGCTGGTAGTTAGACTTTGAGTTGCACACCCAAGCAGGCTGACTTCAGTGCCAGCTTAGTACTTGCTGGTTATTTCAGAGCTGGAATCTACACCTACAATTTTGGACCAGTTTGTTTAGAGTGAACTAGAGGAGAAAGAGATTGGAAGAAATAAATCAGTTAATAGGCAGTCTACCTAAGTGGAAAATGATAAGGGATGAACTAAGATAGTATTGGAGATGGAGAGAAAGGAAAGACTCTTCCAGCGATTTATGTCAAAGGCACTAGTAATAGGAAAAGAAAAGGTATTTTTCTCCCCCTCCCCCTTTTTTTTTTCCTTTCCTCCCCCTTTAAAAAACTATATCCTTGGGTGGACAATGGTGGTACAGTAGCAGAGTTCTCACCTGCCATGTAGAGACCTGGGTTCGATTCATGGTGCTTGCCCATGCAAAAAGGAAAAAAAAAAAAAATATATATATATATATATATATATATATGCCCTACCTGCACATTCATGTTGGTTAGGATTGCCAAATAGGGAAAGAAACATCCAGTTAAGTTTGAATTTCCAATAAACAACAAATAATTTTTATTGTGTGCGTATTTTTCAGGCAATTTTTTCCCCTCAATCTGGTAACGCTCATAGAGAGTGATGTCTCATTTAAAATTTCTAGCTCAGCTAATAGATAACTCCCCAGAAAGATACCCCCTTCCCAGAAAAAATGGTTGATGTCAGCCTGCAATATAATGGGGTTCAGTTTCTTAGTAACAGACACATCAAATGAGCTACACATGCCTATGTTGGATAGAGATATAAACTGAGCTCAATAGCTCCTTGTGAGCATGTATGATGCTTATGCTACCAGCCACCATAAATAGTCAGATTTAGAAATTTGAACCTAACAGGAGACTCACCCTAGCCCCTGTATATAATTCTGATACAGGTGAATTGTTGAATGTTGTCCCAATGTGAAGTAGTGCCTGGCAACCGCATATATACGTAATGAAACCGGGGGACACTCAGAAAACATTATTTTTGGCTCATTGTCAAGTACGAGCTGTTTGTAATTTATACTCGTTTAATTTAAAAGCTGTAGCCAAGGAATGCAGGGGCACTTGGTGGTTATTTAAGAGCTGTAGTCTACACTTTGAACATCTATTTTCATTTTAACTGATCATTCCCTTCAGAATACCTAAACTGAGGCATGCACTGGAAAAGGGTAGAGCTCTAACATGTACGGAAAGACCACGAACATGAAATCATATATTGTAAATAGGCCTTGTGGTAGTCTGCTAATTGCCCCATGCAACTGGACTTTGTTACCTCACCCAGTCAAAAAGTTTGTTGACCAAATCCTCAAATATAGGATAATCCTGTTACTTGTTTTCAGTAATAGAATGTGTTGAAAGTGGCATTGTGTGAGTTCTGGAGCCAGGCTTCAAGCTATTTTACAGCTTCTGCCTTTACCCTCATGGAATAATTTCTCCATCATGTAAACAGAATATACTGGAAGATGAGAAGCAACAGAGAGGAAAAGTGAGGTACTGAGTCACCCGCCCCAGCCCACTGTGAAATGTGGAGAGGAGGTGTAGTCTACACCTACAATTTGGACCAGTTTGTTTAGAGTGAACTAGAGGAGAAAGAGACTGGGGAAATAAATCAGGCATCCCGGGTGAGCAGCCTCCTAAGAAAGCTGCATAAGTTAAGCAAAAGAGCAATATCCAAAATATATAAAAGAATCCTTCAACTTAACAGAAAGACAAACAACCTCATCTAAAAATGGCCAAGGGACTTGAATAGAAATCTCTCCAAAGAAGATAAACAAATGGACAGAAAGCACATGAAAAGATGTTCAATATCATTAACATCAGGGAAATGAAAATCAATTAATATAATAGTACAATTTTCAAAATGTGCCATCATCAATTGTAACAAGTATTTCACAGCAATGCAAGGTGTTAATAAATATGGTGATATATGGGACGCCTGTATTTTATGTGCAATAGTTTGTAAGCCCACAATTTAAGAAAAAAAGGGTCAACCAGTGAATGCACAGAATCGTAAGAAATAATTTATTATTAGAAATCTAATACAGTAGTATTTCCATTCATGGGCTTAGAAGGGAGACAGAAATAAACAACCAGCCCACTGTAATACAGTTACTACATGCAAAAGCAGGAGTTTTAAACAATGTCTGCGTAACTTTTTTCCCTTTCTGCTGTTTCTTAAGAAGCTGCAGAAAATCTTCAGGAAATTGAGGAAAACTGTGAGTAGATATGGATTAACATTTTGGCCCAAAGGTTTTATCTGTCAGGCAAAATTAATCCTCATATTTAGATTCTTTGACACTTGTGGAGCAGAGAAAATTAAATACAGATTTCTTATTTGGCACTGAGTTAGTGCAGGAATGAGCATATATCAAGTGAACTAAGTAAGGTGACATGAAGAAGCATTTAGCAAAATGCCTGGAACTAACATAAATACTGCTTCCCTTTCTAGCTACACACATACAGACCTGGTTAAAAATTAGAATTCATTATATTCAGTGAAGTCATGGGCATCTGGTTTATGAAACTTATTATCTGAGGCATAATTAATCAAGCATATTAAATTAACAGATGGGTATTTGTTGAGCTCATACAGTTCTGTGTGTGAGATGCTGTATCACATGTTCCATCTGTAAAACAAAGGTGGATGGTCTACCTGTCACATGCTCAGATTTCTGGAATGGTGCAGATAGTTCCCCTTGGTGATGATGATACCTGGTAAATGAAGGCCTTGGATTAATTGTTGCATATACTTGAGGGTATAAGAACTATTGGTCATCTGCAGATCAAATGAAATATAATCCTATGGTGTATATTTTATTCAGAAATCTATTGATATTGTCTGTCCATTTCAAATATAAAGAAGGCATCCTAATATTTATTTTTTCCTCTTTAGTACTTAGAATATTTCTTTACTTAGTGCATGTATTATTTCTATTTACACTACTTTTAAAAGTTACATGTGCTAAGAATCTAATGTATTCAAGACAAAGTATGTGTTTATTTTTCATCATTGTTGTGTGAGTATTTTTATATTATTTAACAGACTTTTATTCTCGTTATCTATAACAGAATATATAAATCCCTTTATGTTATTAATAAGGGACAGATTATGTATTCTTCTTTACATGATTTCAACATCTTATACTTATTTAATTATAAAAACAATAGTTTGGGTGGGCCACGGTGGCTCACTGGCAGAGTTCTCACATGCCATGCTGGAGACCTGGGTTCAGTTCCTGGTGCCTGCCCGTGCAAAACAAACAAAAGAACAGTTCATATTTAATGTCCCTTAGTACCAGGGATGGCAGTAAGTATTTTATATGAATGGTGGCCCTTTAATCATCAGCAACCATTTGAAGTAGATGAAAAAAATCTATTATTCCCATTGTACAAGTGAAAGAACTGAAATTTAGCCGTGTTTGTCAGTGCGAAAAGTTGTATGGCTGATAAGTGGCGGGGGTGGGGATGGAGTATAGCCTTTGGCTGCACAACAACAGTCTTGTGTAATAGGTATGGCAGGTACTATGTAGTTTGTTGGAGGCATAGGGGTGGATAGTACCTTTATCAGATTTCAAACTTCTATGTGGCAGGTCTATATATTCATCTTTGTATTTTTGGTGTCTTAGCTCATTGCTGGGCAAATGGGTGGCACTCACTTCCCTACTGACTTGAGGTTGGTTGGTTTGAATCACTAGTAGATGCTTTTGTGATTTATTCAACTTAGCATTGAAAAGCCAGAATAGTTATAAGGAGCACATAGCGTATTATTAAGTGTTTGCTGAACTTGAAATCAGGGTGCTTTATTCATGTTTGAATCAAAATTAAAAGACTGAACGATTTGCCAAAGCCACCCAGTTTATTGGTGACGTTAAAATTTTTAAAAATTAGAATTTTATTCTATTTCTGATCTAGTTACTTGACTTTTTATACCCAACTGGCCCATTTAAGAGTGCAAATGTCCTGGTAAAGTTTGTAGGAAGGAGAGAGAGAAAAACACAAATTGGATGTGGTTTTAAAAATGTTGTCAAGACTCCCTCAAAAAGAGTACCCCAATTCACAGCTTTCCTCTTTTGGCAGTTGGACCTTCATTTTGTAGCTCAGAGTCAATTTGAGATTAAGAGAATTCAGTGCTATTTTCAGAATAGCCACATCACTTTGCAATTATAAGGAAAAAACAATTTATTAGTGGACAAGCAATTAATATATGTCTCTCTGCATGCTTTAAGGTAGAAAATGCACCCATCTATTCCAAATTGTTTCCCTAGAATGCATACTGGTTTTGCTTCCACGCTTTGGCCAGTTTTAGCTTTAGTTTGAATGGAAAGCCCTGGGGTCTCAGTGTGCTTTCCATTAGTCTCCTCATCAGCTTTGTTTCCCCCCTTCAGCCATCTGGTTACTACTGTGAGTAAATGGGAATCACTGATGCTTTATCAAAGCACAGAATGATGAAACCATAACCACCTCTAGTTTTCCACTTAGAAATCAAATGCAATCTTGTTATTCTTTTTGCCTCTTTTATTGTAACTATGTCATGTGTTGTCTAACAAGCTTGCCTTGGCATTCCATCTTGTTAAAATAGGATAGTGGCTGTTTTCAGAAAATTTCTTAAGCACTTCCCATACTCAAATAGCCACAGAGATGTTTTATGTAATTCTTAACAGGTATTTTCAATGCATATATCTGTTTGTGATATACATATTTACTTCCTTTTATTACGTTTTATGCTACATGTAAAACTGATTCTACCACTGACTCAGTACATCCTTTTACAGAAAAAAATTGATCTTTTGTACCACTTACTTTGCTCATTGGCAATATGGAGACTGAATTACTTCAGAGGTAACCTGGGAAAATAAATTACAGTTTGGAGAGAAGTTTGTTTCTCTGCTGAAATATTTTATAATTGATATTATTTTTGTTTCCATCAACAGTGTTGGAAGTCATAGAAAAAATATCTTTAAATGGACAAGGTCCAAGCCTCATGCACAACTCTTCAAGTACAACTCCATTTCCTCCTGTCTGCCTCAAGTTCAATCTCTATGTGATTGGACCTACAAAAGTCAGACTCCACAAGCTCATTACAATCAAATGAGATTTGAATTCTCTTGTCTAATGCCATAATAAGCAATTATGAGTATCTTCTCAGCATTCAGATTGGTAATGGTGAAACCCTAGAGAGACATTATATGCTGGCAGAGTCTGGCTGATGGAATGTTCATATGCTCAATGGATCCCTAAAGGAAGGATTCCTCAGCTAGATGCCAGGGCAGACTGCCCTCAGTATTTAGAGTAGACTTTGCCTTCAATTATGGTTTGTGTTTTATAATCTGAGGAGTTATAATATGTGTATTCATTCTGTGGAACTCACTGCGTCAGTAGAGCAACGGCCTTTCCCTCTGTTTCCCATTTTCACAAGAGAGAACAGCAAATCAAACTCTTCTTTCAACTGATGCTGAAGTTGTAAAATTACAAGTTTCTACTCAGTGCCACCATTTCATTTTAAGTTCGTCCCCCTTTTGCTCACTCTGGGAAAGGTAGCAGGTTTTACATCATCAGTTGGATATTTTGTAGAGATAATTAGATAAATAAACGCTTGCTACTTTATAGCAAGGCATTGAGTAATAGCTTTTAATTATTGGAAAATTTCCCTGAAAATTAGTTACTAAACTACAGTGTTATTTTCAACTGAGCCCTTGCAGCAAAATGAGATGGGTTTTCTCTTTTTATTTTTTTTCCACTGGTTGAAAAAAGAGGTTCAGCTAGATGACATTCCTGCTTGACATTGCATATGATTTAGTGAGCTAATGATCAGATGATGCTTGTACACATTGTAGAACTCTTTACATCAAAGGTCTTTTTAGAAGAAAGCACCTCCCATAATGAACAGGCTAAATGATGCAAAATAAAAAACAAAATTGGGGAAAAAAAATAAAGCTGAACTAAATCAGTTCTGAAAACAAAAATAAGCATTTTTTTTCTGATTTTTTTAACCATGAAGAAAACATAGAGAAGTAGAATGGTTTTTGCAAATTATTGATATTGTTTTAATAAATCCATTATTTCATAATTTGCACAAAACCTATTTCCAAAAACAATTTATGGCAAAGAATAAGACTGAAAATTAAACCATTAACCTCTGCTCGTATAGATACAGCAGTTCTTACAGATGCTACTTCTGTCACTCATTTTACCCCTGGCAAAATGAATGGAGTTATTTCTTTTGTCTTAACAACAAAATCACACTGCTGCATGGTTGATCTGATGTGGGATGGCAGAATTGTTACTGAGATGTTCAAAATATTGAAGGGATCAGGCAATTGCAGATGTGGTCGGTCTGCTTCTGTGAGCCAAATCTCAACTGCATCCCAAATAGAGTCCCTTTATGCATATGAATGGGGAAGGGATTCCTTTCTGACTCTTTTAGACCATCAGCTTGAGCTACTTTAAGACTGTCTTACCTTGGAATGATTGTTTTCTCGTTTTGCAGATTACAGTGGTAACACTTTTTCTTCCAAGTATCATATTCTTGCAAGATTAGTCAAGGTAGTATCCGGTAAAGGGACTAGCACCCATTTTAACACTCAGACCAACAGTCCACTTCTTTATCACAGTCAAATGTAGGAATTTTTAAAGCTTATCGAAAGAAAGAACAAAAATGTGTAAACTGCCCCAAGCATGTTATGTTGAAATTATTTTCAAATAAAAAAACAAAAGGATAGCTCTTCCTCCATATTGGCACGTAATTCAGAGTAAAATTTATTTACACAATTAGGTTTAAGGATCGGATGTGAGGATTAAAAACAAACTAATTGACAACTAACAATTAAGGACTGAAGGAGTATCTGACCCAGTATATGACCCAGTTGATACTGGGTCAGATACTCAACCCAGTTGAATTGCTTCCTGGAGTTCAAAAGGTTTGCTTTACACATCCGTTTTCATAATTCTTATTCCCTCTGCAATGACTCCGACCCGCTGTTTCTATCTGATATCGAACGCTGGTAAGGCTGGGGAAGAAGCAGAAAACAGTGCTCCCAAGTGCCAGAAAAGCTGGGTTTTTCATGCTTTTAACAATGTGACCTTAGGTATTGATTTATAGCCCGCCGCAGCACCCCAGAGCAAAAGGGAAGGCTGGTAATTAAGTCAGTATCTGCACTTTCTAAAATAGTGCTGACTGGCAACAAAGAGAGACCCTTTATTTTCCCCTCTCTGTCTCCCCGTGAATGCAGATGCAGTCACCGACCTCTGACCTTTTTCCAAATTCTCTAGCTGCAGCTGTTATTTTTCTTTTACTGGGCCTTTAGCTGCTGGTAGATGGTAAAATGCATTAAATTGCGTGTACAACTTTCTTTTAAGCAAACACAAAGCAATTTATATACTAAGTCTTATTATAAGTGTACATTTTTTTTTAGCCTAGAATGAAAGTAAATGCTTCCATTTGGACACCTTTTGGCAATCTGTCAGATGAGTACCTAGGCCAGTGACTGCGTTAAGAAGGTACAGACATTTATTTTTGATGAATTAAACACAGAACTTTTCATTGTAAAAACCCCCAAGACTGTAAAGTGATTCGAGTCAGAAGTCTCCTTGTTTTTGTATTCCATTACTGAAATAGGACCACAAAAGGTAATAGCAATAAAACCAAATACCTTGAGATGTGCATGCAAATGATATGCTAATGTATGCTAATCTGAGTACTATGTTCAGTGCCCATAAAAATACTGAATACAGCTAATTAAAAGTAGGTAAGTTGCTGTGTTTTATACTTCAGAGCAATATGAGAGAGGTAGTATATTATGATAATTATAGCATTGCTTGCCTTGAGGAATACATTCAGCATTTTAACTGAATTTCTTATTCTTGTGTATTTGTCCATTTCACTGAATGTGATCACATTTTCTCTTTCTACCCCAGGTCTTAGATCCATGAAGTTAGTGCAAAACTGAATAACAAGTTAAGATTTTAGCCCTGAGGAAAGCAAACAATGTTCTTCCTAGAAACTTTGAAAAGAGTCATGGGCACCTAACATTCCTCTTATAATAAGTGCCGCCCCTCCCCCCCACCCCCACACTGGGAAAAGGGGTTCAATAATCAGCCAAATTGAAAACTTGGGTAACCAGAACCCAGAACTCTCAGCATACCTGGGAAATGCAAGGAACTGGTTCTCTCAGAAATGCAACCTCACTGGAGAGGATTCTTTCCCATAGCAAACTCCAATTATGCAATATATATTTACCTTTTTAATTCTTAAGAAAATGGAAAAATAAACACTGCACCAAGATTTATAAGATAGTATGAAGTTGATGAGACATCTATTTGCTTATAATATACCTGATTTTCCTTAATCTAACCAACAGCTTTATTGGTTAGGATGTCTATTTGATATGTTAATGGTACTTTGCCCCTTTAAATGAAATGCTTTTGTCCTGTTATGCTGAATATGTACTTTATCAGGAATATATAACCAAGTAAGGCAAAGAATATATCTCAAGGGAATTTATTATCTTATGTGTGAAGTTTATGTTGTTGCAGCTTTCTGGGCTTTTGGCTGGGGATTTAACAGCTTTCGATAGATCCATTGATTTTTCATGAATTCAGATGCATCCTCTGACATACTAGTAATTAAAAAAAAGTTACATGCAAATAACCCTTTAATATGGTTAGCAGGTAGATTATTTGTTCTCAAACTTTCGAGTATATTGGCATCATCTAGATTGCTAAACCCCACTCCCAGAATTTCTGATGGAATAGGTCCGAGTGGAACCCGAGAGCATTGTTTCTAACATGTTGCGAGGTGATACTAATGATTCTGGTCCCGGGAACAAACTTTGAGAAGCTCATGCTATAGGCTAAGAAAGCTAATTGTGTGACCTGCAACAATTCAGGTCTTGCAGTAGCTCTTTTTGTAGACCTGTCAGGCCACTCCAACAATCAATACTGTATTCCTTGCTTAAGTAGATGTCATGCTGCTTCACCTTTGTAGGGGGCAGTTTCATCTTCAACCACTCTGCTTGTGTTATGACCCTTTAGTTTTGTGACTCACTTAGGGTGTTTTTAAATTAACCTGGCTTATCTGATGACAGTTATATTTGCCAGGACTCGGGTAGTTGCAAGAACCATAAATCCAACTCGAAAGAATTTAAGCAGAAGAGGAGATTCGGATACAAGGTCCTGGGGTAGTTCATAAGATTAGGGCAGCAGAGAATTAGAAGCCAGAGCTGCATATGGACCTCTGTGACTGGGGAACCTAGGACCTCAGATTAGGGACTACACACACTCAGCAGTTTCCCCTTCTCATTAGTGATAATCTTCATTGTCACAAGCTATGTTATCCCGTCAGGACAATACAGGATAATCACCCTACCTTTAGATCAGCTGATTAGAAACTTAATTCCATCAGCAACCTTAATTCCTCTTTGCTATGTAATGTAACATATTCACAATTTCCAGGGATTGGGACCTGAACACCTCTGCCTACCACATTGGTGTAGGTGCTTGGGGAGTGGTTTCAGAAATGGCCCAGCTGTGAGCCTCCCTTCAGTTATTTCATAGTCTTTTCAAGAGATGGACATGCAAACAAATACTCATCATATAATTTAATACGAAGTATAATAGTTGCATTTTCATGGCTCACTGGTGACCCAAAGGAAGGAAAAGACAATGTAGTTTGTTGGATCATAAAACATTATAGAGAGATGAGGGAATTTAGCCAAATTACTGTATAGAAGTATGAGAAGAAAATTCCCACAGAAAAGTCAGATGGATGGGAATTCAATGCAAAGATAAAAGAACAGGGTACAGGGGGGTACATTGAGGTAGAAAGGGCCATAAGACTGGAGAGAAGCAGATGCACAGTCTTACAGGCCATGCTAAGAACTTGGGTTTTGTTTTGTATGCCATGACAAGCTGTTTATGGATTTCAAGTCATGTAGGTATCAAATCCAAATTTGTATATTAGAAAGATTATCATGTTTTTCTAGAGGAATTTATGTGGCAATTGACAGATCGCCAAGGGGATGGGTGCAATATTCTAGGAAAAATATGATTGAAGTCTAAACTAAATCAATGGCTGTGACAATAAAGGGAAAGAGATGGATTTAAGAGAAATCCTGAGGGGTAACGGAAAAGATTTGCTGAGTGACTGAATGTAGAGTGTGAGGGGAAAATTGAATCAAGGATCACTTCTGGTTTCTGCTTTAGGTGACTGGTTAGATTGTTTTGTCATTAACTAGGATAAGAATTACAAGAGAATAAGCAGTGATGGAAAGAAAGATAATTGCTTCCATCCTGGATATGTTGGTTTAAGTGCCTGTGGGAGGATTGTGTGGATCCTTTTTTATATCAATTAAAGTGAAAACATCCTTTTGTTTGGTTGATTTTAAGCTTAAAAATACCCCCTCTAAATAGTAATTTTAGTCCACCTTAAATGAAGAATTCCTTTACAAGTGGAATTGACTTGTGCAGAAGGAACCCACAGCCAACGATACCATGGGGACATGACACAGAATTGTGTGAATAATGTCAGTAAGGGAAAAAAAAAAGAAATGTACAAAAAAAGTTAAGGAGAACTAAAAGCACTCTGATGAATGTCCAGAGCAAACTGAATGTAAGCAAAGGACATGTTATGTAATATTAACAAATGGCACTGTGAAAGTGGCATCTACTGCGATTTTTTTCTTCTGTCTTCTCCAAAGAAGGGTCTTCAAACTGAAAATGGGTGTAACAAACATGGTAAAGAGGGAAATGAATCCAAAGATAGATGAGGTAGATAGTTAGAGACCATCTGTAGGCTTCAGATGAGTTCCTGTCTTTAAATTTACATCATTCCAGGACACTGAAATAATGCTATCCTAGAACCATTACTAGTAGCTGCTAAGGAGTTAGGAAGAATTGGTGAGGCACCAGAAGACTGGCATCTATAGGGTTAACAATGGAATGAGCAGGGGGATAAAGGTTGCAAATCTTCTTTTTGATCCTGGAGGAATTTGAGAATGGATTACTGAAGCAATTTGAGTGTTGAGAAAAAACTAGAATGGGTTAACAAAATACTTAAATGGAAAGTCATTTCATGTATTTCTGTTTTTCAGATAACAAAGTTTAGCGATAGAGCTAATAAATTGGGACAATACAAATGAATGGAATTATTTCCATTTTAAAATAATTAGACCCATATCAACAAGGTGAAATTTACAGACAGAAATGTAAGATCCTATTCTTAGTTTTTTAAAAAAATGAAATCAGCCAGAGACCCTAGTTTGATTCCCGGTGCCTGTCCATGCAAAAAATAAAATAAAATAAAAAAATAAAAATCAACAGTAAAATTGAGAGTCTGTTAAGGATCCATCTTTAGAACATTAAAAGAAAAAGATACAGAATATTTGGTTGTTTTTAAGTTTAAAAGAAAAGTTCCACATTGTAATCTCAGTTGGCCTTAATAGGCATGATCACCTCAAACAAGGAAGAAAACAGCTTTACTGTACTGGTAAAGATCCTATTTCAAGTATTGTATTGTCTTTTGAATACTGTATTTTAAAGGGACAGTAAGTAGCAGGCTAAAAGAAAGAAACTCATTATCTGGAAATGATGTCAAGCAAACAAAGTTGAAGGAGCTAATGATAATATTTAGGCTAGAAAAGACATATATTCAAATATTTGAAGATATGAGTTTAGGCTCCCAATTTTCTTTAGCTCTAGAAGCTGAAATTACTACAGTGAAGTACAGTTAAACTCAACATTGATAGAGGTATTAAAACTAAATCATCCAAAATAAGAATGAATGCACATCTGATGAGAAATATGGTTCCTCCCCAAAGCAGTCTTCAAATACAGGTGAAATGACGACTTGAAAGGGATGTTGGAAAGGAAATTCCAACATCAGATGGGAGTTTCCAACATCAGATGGGAGTTTGGAATACAACATTTTTTCTTAAGTTTTTAACTATGAGGCTCTCTTTTAATTTTAAAAGAATTTCATGAGTTTCCTTATGGTAATATTTCTAGTATCCATTATTTAAGTATATGAAGTAATAATAAAAATATTTTATTTGGGTCCAGAATTATTTTCATATAAGTATATATTAAAATGGCTCAAAAATGTTTTCATCCTTTTGCAAAATTAAATTCTCAAGACTTTTATTTCTTCCATAGACAATGCTTGTGCTCATTTGGAGTCACAGCTCCCATAAAAACTTCATGTCCTCTTAGGTTTCGAAGGTCCACAAATTAGGTACTGAACAAGATGACTAAATTATGATTCAATAGGTCTGGGTAAAGCTCAAGAATTTGCATTTTTAACAGGCTCTGAGGTGATGCTGGGGATGTTTCTGGTTTGCAAACCACAGTTTGAATAACACGAAAGCATCTTCCAAGATTTTTTTTTCTTACCTCTATCCAAACTTGAAGTTGACACTGCTCCCTGTGGATATTTATAGAGAAGATCCCTGGCTGACTCTAAATCCTGGTTCTCCCACTTCCTCAACCTGAGTGATTTTGAAGAAATTACCTAAGGGTTCTGATTCCTTCATTGGATATATGAGGACTAAATGACTTAATGTATGTAAAGTGCTTAGCATAGTATCAGACATACAGCATTCACTAAAAATTCATGGTTATTGATTGCTTTAATGATGAAAGTAAAGATGGCAATGAGAAATTAAGTAGAATTTGAAACAGGCATTTCTTCTCTAAGGCAATATGTGAACTCCTGGAAAATCTTATATTCTGAAGAATTGTGCAATAAAAATAATAGAATTTAGGGAAACAGTTCTTTCCCCAATGCACCTTTATAATCAAAGCACAAACAAGAAATAATGATTTCTATCTGGGGAGTCAATGTAGGTGGCTCTGGCAGACAACTTGGTTTTGCTGAAAGCTACCACCATGGATACTGGAAATAAACAAGGGAGGATACAGTAAAAATCCTGGCAACAGTTTAATTAGAGCAGCCCTGGTTGGTGCAGAGAGGGCTGAGATTGTAGAGCTGCCATTAAGTTGGGCAGTGCAAGCCACCTTGAGTTGAGAGCTCTGGATTTGCTGGCTGCTGGGCCCCTCAGATTTTTTCAAATACATTTGAATAGGTTCCTGCTGTGACTACAGCTGCTGAACTGATGTGTTTTCCTTTTCTCCTGAAGATTATAATTCTACTACTATTTAGCACCCCTCCTTGCCTGGGTGGGAGTGGTAGGTAGATGACATTTAAACCAACATGACTTCCACATTTCACTGACATCATTCCCATTACAAATTGCATTACAGAATTAATTACTAATTTTAGTTACAGAAACCTGCAGTGTAGCAGAACAGAATGCACAGGGCTTTATAGTCTACATTTAATCAGAAAAACTCTGAGAAGGAACAATTTCTATAACCCTGTTGGATTCTCTAATATCCAGGTGACTAGAAGACTCTCTAAGTTACTGTAGCAGAGACAGCCCTTTTGCAAACCCTTGCCAAATAAAAAGCCTGTGGTAGAGTGGCCAGTTGCAGGGGCTCTTGGTTAAATATCTCCCTTCATCCTCCATTCTGTGGAGATCCCACCCTGGGAAAGGACAAAATTCCTTTATAAAGCATTTTTTTCCTGGTTTAAACTCATTCATAAACCACCTCCTCTCATACCAAAATGCTTCTCTATGCATCTTTTGTCTATGACAGCAACACAAACGATGTGAAGATCTTGTTTGTAAATGGGCAGGTCTTTACATCAAGCCTGTGGTTGCACATCTTTGAAAGGAGCTGAAAGGATCAGGTGTGAGTTTTTGGTTGGTGACCTCAATCCTTTTGAGAAGGAAAGGATACCAAAAAAAAAAAAAAAAAAAAAAATTAAGAGTCTGTGACTGTTGGCTCAGTATATGGCTAGCTAAGCATTACGGTCTCTGCCTTGATGTATGTTTAGGCAGCAGCCTGCAGTCTGGCATGAGGTGGACTTTTCCTTCACTTGTTTTATTCTAAATAGTCTTCAAAAGCTTCTGTGGAACAGACTGTGGCTTTGATTTGACAAACGTATTCAGTACTGTCATTTCCATGAAAAACTTGCATTCTGACCAGCTTCAACCACTTTTCAAATTCTCCTTTAAATTCAAATTGCCCATAATCTTAACAGACTAGAGATAGACACAGCAAGGAAGAGGAAGTGAGATGCTTCTCATGTGTGCACATGACCCTCAGATCAAAGGGACCCATCTAGACAGCAGGGAGAGTAAAAATCCCTGAAGAAAATAGCAAAACACTTGCTGTGTGCTATATACTTCCTAATCTGGGGCTTCAGAGTGATGTTGGTTCAGACAAACCTGTGACATGTTTATTAAGCCTCCCTTAAACATAGTAAATCTGAAAAAAAAAATAGCTAGAAATATCTAAAGAACAGGCTGTTTTGCAAGATTTCTGAATTTTAGGAGCTCTATTCTTGGTCAAAAATAGAAATAAAGAGCTCAGTGTGGTGGGCATTATTGTGGAGGAGGAGCCCTCACTTGGTTTCATTTTATGAGATTTCCTAAAATATGTTGCTAGACTGTCTTTTCCGCCCTTATTCCCCATGCACTTCTCCAAATTCATACTCAAAGACCTTCCCTCATCCTTGGTAACTTGAGGAACGTGGTATACACTAGAGATGTGGGAAGTATTTGGAAGCTATGTGCCTTGGTGACAGACAGTCACACCTTTTCAAGCATGTTGCTCAGGAAATATGGGGTCTGTTTTCTGCTTTCAGCCTATGGCCCCAAAGAAGTAAACCTGATCTTCTACTTGCCTTCTTTGTTAAACAACTTGGTTCCTCCTGGTTTCCCATGGAGCTCCTCTCCCCTGACCCACACTTTGTTCTGGATTTGGTGACCTCTGGTGACTGTGTTTGCAGTTGACTTTCACAGCTCATCTCTCAGGTGAGCTCCTCATGGAATCCAACCTTAGGCTTCTGCTCTTTGTTCAGCTCGTTGGTCTCTCCACTAAGACCGAGGTCCACATCTATCCTCCTTCCCAGTCATTTCATGCTCTACTTTTAGGGGAGTTGTAGTTTCCTAGGATGCAGAAAAAGCAGATACCATGAAATGGGTTGTCTTTATGATGGGAATTTACTAGCCTAATTTTTGAGGGTGAGAGAAATGTCCAAATCAAGGAATCATCTAGGTGATACTTTCTTCCTAAATACTGGCTAATGATGATCCTTGATTCCTTTTCCATGGCAAGGCACATGGTGGCATCTGCTGGTCTTTTCCTTCTTTTTCAGGTTTTGTTGCTTTCAATTTCTCACTTCCATTGGGGCTTGAGCGCGCTCTCTCTCTCTCTCTTTTTCTCTCTTTATCTTTCTTTTTTTCTCTCTCTCTCACCATCGTTCTGTTTATAAAGGACTCCAATAAGAGGATTAAGACCCATCCTGAATGAGGTGGTTCACACTTTAACTGAAATAGCCTCGTCAAAAGGTTCTACTTACAATGGGTCCATAACCCCAGGAGCGGATTAAATTGAATGCCTTTCTGGAGTACATCTAGCGTCAAACCACTACACATAGGATAGCCTTTCTTGCCCCCAAATCCAATTTCTCCAGGAGAAAAGCTGACAAAGCACAAACTAATAATTAATTTATTATTGTTCTTCAGGATATTTAGGGGAGCACATTACGGTATTCTCAAGTGAAGCTCATTTCACCCAAGATTCTTCCCTAAAGGAATACATATATGATGTGGGGCATTAGGTAAGGGTGATTCTGCCACCTCATATTTTTTGAAATTATTCTTTCCTTCTTACCTCCATTTTCTCTGCCATTGCCCAGGCAGGGCAATATTCTTAATCACCAGTAACCTCTTAATTAGTACCGTTGCTGTCAGGTCTAATTCTTTTCACACTGTCATCAGGGGGTAATGTAAAAAATGTCAAAATAGAAGACTGATAAGGTCTCTCTCTTGCTTCACTCTTTAAAACTTTTCACTGCCTATCCAGCATTTACATCAGCATTCCCTAAGGGGCAGGGAATCAGAGATCTCAGCAAAGAAATAAATGGTCAAATATGTGTGGGGAAAGTTGTATAATGAGACCCTCTTTTAGAGATTCTGAATATGTTCAAAATTCAGAACATTAATGGCTCTGAAGACTCCTTCAAGGAAGAAATTTGTTCAATTCAGAATTTCCTAGATGTATTTGATCATGAAACTCCTTTTCCAAATTTTATTAAATATCTGCAGTACTACTTTCCACGAAACACTTTGAATATACTTTGTAGGATAAAAACCAGCTGCTTAACTTGTAGGAATGGGCGCATCCTAATGTTTTCTGTTTTTATCTATCCAGCCTCATTTTCCACCCTTCAATGCCTTGCTCTTTTACGTTCTAACTGAACAAGGTACAGTACACGGTGTTGCATTCCTTTGTGTCTTTAATTTGTATATCACAGTTCATGGAGTGTTTTTCCTCCCCTGATAAACTTTTTATTATTATTATTATTTTTTGCATGGGCAGGCACCCGGAACCAAACATGGGTCTCCAGCATGGCAGGTGAGAATTCTGCCACTGAGCCACCATTGTACCAGCCCCAATAAACCTTTTTCCTCCATCTTTCTAACCCAAGATAGATGACTCATTCCCCAAGTGGGAACCCTTCCCCAGCTCTTGCCCAATAAGGATAACCACTTTTTCCTTAGTTCTACCACACTATACCTTGTTTACATTTTGGTTGCATTCATCATTCTGATTTATAGTTATTGTACTTGTGGGTCTCATGCATCCAAAGGGCTGCAAAGGACTTGGTGGAAGGGGTCAACAATATGTATTCAGTTTTTGGGATATTGCCTGGAACATGGCAGAAGATTAACGATGCTTGTAGAGCAGATGCATGGTCACATTCTGGCCCTGTTGGTTTGGATATTTTAAATTTGGCAACACATAAACATCAAGAAAAAAACAAAATGTTCTCACAGGGAAATGAAATATCTGTGTGTGTGGCCTATATATATTCAATGGACATACGCAGATATGCTCAAATGCACACTTATCACTTATGCTTTCACAGATATTCCTTTTCCCAGTCATTAAACACAGCTCTTCGCTAAAGGAGAAAGAAATACAGGAAGAGAAGCTTCATCAGGGGCGCTGGAACACATAGGTTGTCTTAAGACATAACACCTTGGGAGTTTCAATCTTTACACATAACCTTAGCTTCTAAGGTCTCATCCCGACATCAGACCCACAGCATCCTGCCCAGCACTCCATTTATCTACCTGGGCTGAGTTGACCCCACTGGAAATCGAACATTGCTACAGATATTGATCCAGGTACACAGACACAAGCAATGCTTCCCCCCTCCGCCTTGTGTAAAATGTACAGAAGAGGCTGCTCTAAAGAGCTTGGAAGTGCAGAAGCATCCACAAGGCTGCTGCTTCCCTCAGCGGGGCAGTAGAAAGGAATCCTCGGCCACTGTTGGTGAGGGAGTCATGCCACTGCAGCTTGGTTTGCCTCTCTTCTTCCTCTGCTCCATCACGCCCTGACCCTTAATGTACTGTGACCTGTTAGTCATGACCCTCGCAGGCTGCATGGGTGCTCTGTTCTCCTCTGCTCTGTCTCTTTGGCCTTAAGCTATAGTGAACTCACTGAGCACGAGACTCCCTTTTTAAAAAATGGAACTGAAAGGAGTTTTGTTTGCTTTCTGGCCCTGGAACACCAAGGCACTGTTGTGCTCCTTAAAATTGTAAATTATGTCTGTTTAAGAAAATGTCAGTGTTTTTTAAAACAGAATAACAGTGCTGGAAAAGACTCGGCTGTGCTATTTGTTACCAAAGTTTCATGCAAGAAAAATGATGCATTCATCATTACGAGCACAGTCAGGCGGTCTAATGACCTGGGCACAATACTGCCTCAGTTCTATTAAGTAGCATGATGGACTTTTTTTTTTCCCTCTTCAACAAGTTATCTGAGTAATGTGAAAGCTCGTAAACTGAGAACCAGGGAGGCTCTATCAATAATGCACTATACTTAAAAACAATTAAAATGTAAGGCACATCTTGTATAATTAAATTGATTTTTTTTTTCCTGCCAGAAACAAGACATTTTCAGGTAATGATTGCTTTGGTTGTCTAAAATTGTATTTACTGGGGTGGGGGTGGGGGAAGGAGTTCTGTTGTTAGATTCTGACACCATTTCTTCTTTCTGCAAAATCCCAATTCCTAAATAGGCTGATAGGATGATTTTTGAGTAGTGAAGGGTGACTAGCTTTGGATAATCCATGCAATCAATATTGGATCACTGTATTAGTAAACATGTTATTTAGCTACATAGAATTTCAACTCCGTAAGTGGACTAACAGTTGTAGGAAGGCAAGAGTGCAGGTTTTAGCCTAGGGACTCAGGCCCTGAGTTTTGTGGGTCTGCTGAAAATTTGGGACCCTGCTCAAGGCTAGTAACTTAGCCATGTTTTCTCCAGTCTAATCCAAGCATAAAATAGTGATGTTTTTATGTGTCTGAAATATGTTAAGTTCTTTAAAACAAGAGGTTTTACTTTTTTCTTATATTCAACATTGCTTTTTAGGTGTAAATGTAACACCATCCCTGCAAAGGCAAATAGTCCTTTTTTGACCCCTGAACAACTATACTAAATTGGGATCTTTGCTTGAACTTTGCTTACTTGGCCTTCATTCATGTTAAACAGCTGTTGGAATGAATACAAAGGAACTTGCCTGACTTTCTAGTAATAACCTTGATTTGTTTTTTTCTTGATGGCTTGAAAGCATTTTTAGTGAATTAAGTTTTACCTTTTCTAGCAATGGTAGCGGCTGTTTTTCTATTAAATGTTACCGGGCTTAATGGAGGGATAGAAGCAACAGGAGTTGTAATGTAGAAATCACAAAAGAAAGAAAGAGAGAAAAGGAAGGTGGAAGGAGAAGGAAAGAAAGAAATGTCAATTTTTCCTCGGTTTTCATTTCTTTTTCAAAGCTAGAAGTAACCCAGAGGAGAGCAAATAGGGGGTTCTGTATGAGTGGGTGGAACATATTTGCTGTGAAATATGATGGAATGTTTATGGAGCTGTTTTCTATGAAAGTCAAAATGTTCCTACTCTCAAATCCAGGGGCCTTTTAAAAAAAAGACTGTTTGCTAACTGGTTTAGGGCCATGGGTTTCTCCCCTTGGAAGTGCTGGGCCTATATTCTGGTCAGCTACGCTCATGTGTTGGGCAAAATCCCTACGAGATTAGCTCCATTTCCCAACATGTGGTATCGAGTTCTACCTCTTTCCAGCATTTGCTGGGGAAAAGATTTTTGGGTTAGTTTGGGGGAAAATACTTACCCTAACAGTGCTTCCTTGCTATTTGGGTTATCTAGATGTGTTACAGACCCTGACTCTTGGCCCTGAGCCCACGCCTCTCTGCTCCCTAGGCCCTGGGTGTGTGATAGTAATGTGGTGTGATGGAGAGAAACGGGGACATGGAGGTGACCCAAGAAATAGTGTGGCCTCATGCTCTCTGAGCCTCCATAGTTCATAACATGAAAGCGGTGATACCACCCAACCTTAGTTTGACAACTATTTTTAATAATCGCCTGGATAGAAAAAGAGATGGAGCTTAATACAATAAATTGAAGCTGTAATTGGGTTAGGGCAATGGGATTTTAGATCAATGTTTTCTTCTGTTCTTCCAGATTTTCTACAATTTCCTCTACACATGCACACATAAGGAAAAGCAACACCAAAAGGCCTTTGGGCAGCTCATTCACTATGAGAAATTCAGCAGTTGGTTTTAATCTTCAAGTAAATCATCAATCTTTAATTTAGGAAAAAATAGAATTCATACAAGTATATATACACTATTATACCACTTCAGGGATTGTTTCGAAATTCAACTTAAATGATGAAGTCAGAGTACTGAATATTTTGTTGCATATTTCAGAGATAGTGGTTGCTATTTTGAAAATTAAAAAAATTGCGATAATTAATATCATAGTCCCCTTATTCTATTAAGAATTCACTTTAGGGCGATGCAGTGGTGGCTCAGTGGCAGAATTTTCGCCTGCCATGCCGGAGACCCAAGTTCAAATCCTGGAGCCTGCCTATGCCAAAAAAAAAAAAGAATGCACTTTATATGCCTCAATAATTCTATGATTTAGTTGGCAGTGGACTGATAATACAACTAAGAAAACCAAGAGTTAGAGAATTTGATTACTTGTCCAGGATCACACAGTGATAGAGCTGAGATCCAAACTCACCCTTCTTCTGATTTCTGAGTTCAAGATCTTGTACTCACAACTTATCGACTCACAGAGTACCAGAACTAGAATTTACTCAGTTTGACACCAGCCAAGCAATTATGTGACCATCTGAAGGACATAGTTTATCTCAAATACGTATTTTTATTATTACATATTCATCCTTTTGGGCATGGTAAAATATTAGTTTTATTTACTCAACTTTTAATTTTCAAATACCTATTAGCATTGCTAGATTATAGTGAATCCTATCATTTGTTTTCTAATGATCAAAGATAACCAACTTCTTGATTATAATCAGGTGATAATTTATACGTAGTAACAATTTAAAGTAGTGCTGTACTTAGGTCTTTGATGTTTGATAACAAACTCAATAATTTCAAAGTTATTTTGAATGTCAAACTTGAATTCATTCGGTTGACAGAATGTTAATGCAGATCTTTATTTTGGAAATATGAAGGTGATCCATGTTGGAGGCTGTTACTTTTAATAATTAAATTGTTGTGGTTTTTTGTTTTATATCAAAAAGCAGAGCAGATTTTTAAGTTTTAATTACTACCGTCGATAAATTTTGTGTTTTGGAACTATGTCCATGGTTTTCTCTTGTAAAAATTCAGCTTAGATGTCTGTGGTTCCTTTGGTTTCTTTCACTTATAGTAGATCCTGTGTTAAAAAGTTACCAATTTATTGTAGCTTTTAATTGGTTAAGGACAGATAACTGTCATTAGTGACTTCAGTTTTATAAAACAATGAGATCAAGTACAGTTCATTTAAAATAATTTTTATAGGATTTTTATCTTTAGAGTTGACTGTGACTTCAACTGGTGTGCTGTGATTAATTAAGCCACGTTAATTTGAACTTTTGGTCATTATCAACTAAACCTTGGTGAATTTATTTTGCCCTACATATGTCCACAAATTTGTTATTTATTATATGATCTAAAGACCTTAATAAATACTTGGAAAAGTACTAAATGAGAAAGTGTACTATTATACTTATCTATGTTAGAACTTAAAAATTCCTAAACAAACAAACCAAAAGCAAGCAAGTAAACAAACAAAGAAAAGGAAAGTAAGCTTCATCCAGAGGTAAGTAAACAGGCAGTATAATGTAGCAGAAAGAACACTGAACCGAAGTCAGGGCACTTGAGTTCAGTTTATGGAAATACCTGTGTGGATTTAAGTAAGTTACACCAGGGTCTTAATGTCCTTTATTTCTAAAAGGAGCTGCCTGGCAAAATTATGTCTTTCTAATGATTCTTTAGAAAGTCCAAATAGAAGGGACTATGTGTTCTTTACACATAATTTTTTTTTTAACTAAAGAAACTTACTTTTGTATATTTTATACATTCCTGTTCTATGTATAGTGCAGTTGTGGTAGAGGTGGGATCCTCTATTTTTTTGAAAAAATGCATACAAATATATATTCACATATATATTTATATATCTATATATACATGTATACATGCATGTATATTTTATAAAATCACTGAAGCTATGGCCTGCTCTAATATTATACAACTTAGGGCATTCCTCAGTGTAGAGAAATTCACCTATCTGAAATAATGAGTAGACTATGTATTAATGTCTAATACATGAAGGAAAACTGAAGTCTTGAGAAATAGAATCTCAGAAAGCATTGGGAAATCTGGAATCCAGTTGGGTTCAATCAACACCAGCCACACCACCTTGGTCAATTCTGCTTTCTAAAGTTTCATAATTTATAAGCTGATTCCCTGATTAATCCCACCTGGCTACTAACTTCCCACCTGGTACTTTCCCTCATACCATACAGGGAACATATTCAAAATTACTTTTGATAACAACTCTGACAATGCTACTGGCCTCTTTTAGATTTGTTTGCTCAGTAATTTAAAGTTTTGGATTTCTGGGAACTATTTTGTATTTGTTGTACTGTTCTATCCTTAAAGCATTATTTATTTACCTTAAGCATGAAGAGCTCTGGGCTCTTTTAAAAATGTAATTTGGAGAGAGAAATGTTAGTCTAATTACTTTAACAAGTACTTGTCCTTGGCAGGAGAGATTAAGATGATGGGATGGGATCTACTGAGTACCTAATTGGGAGGAAGGAAGGAAAACAGGAACTCTGACAATTGAAGTGCCACAGAAAGGGAAGATGAGAAATTGCCCCATACACCTACCACACATTTTTCTTGAGGCTCACAGAGGAATTTAGGTCCCTGACATTAAAAGCTTTGAAAATATTCAGTAAAACAAAGCACGGATACAAATGGAACTCTTAAATGATCATACAGGTATGTGCTGGAGCACATCTGTTTGTATATTAATAGACACCCAAAATGTATAAATCAAAAAGATTGCGGTGAACCAGCATCCTTCCATGCAAGTATTTTTTTCTGGAGAATTATGGTAAATTTTCAAATTTTCAATTTGTGGTCTGATTTAGCAGGTAGAATAACTCATCTGGAAAAGTGCTCATGATGGTCAAAGGGTGGGTATATATTGCACATTTTTAGGCCTCAAAGACAGAAAGAAAAATGAGTTGTCCTCATTAAGGCTCCCGGCAGCAGAACAACCTGGCCTGGCTGATAGTCCTAGATTCAGCCCATCCATTGCTGCAGGCTTTTTGTCTGTTTTTTATAAAAGTGATCAGTTTCCACATGCTTATACGCCGTTAGGTACTCAGAAGTAAAGAAATGAATCTATTCATTCATTTCAGTAAAGTGATCCAATTTTCCCAGCATGTACATGTGTTTGTGGTTTGTTAATTTTTTTTTTTTTTTTTTTTTTTTTTTTGCTTTTTGAGAAACACATGTGCTGCAGTTTCAATGGTGGAAAATTTTACACACTTCTATAGTGAGGAATTTTAATTGTAACTTTTTGGAGAAAACCTGTTTTTTTTTTTTTTTTTTCTTTTTTTAAAATAAATATTGCCTTTGCACCTGGAAATACAAATAAGATACTGTATTTAAATATCTCTCTCCCAGGCTCTCCGAAGAGGAATATCGGGTAACAAATGCTTTCTATGCTTCATCTTGGAGCTGTGTTAATTCTATATAAACATTCTAGAAAACAGCATGGGGATATGCCAGTTATCCAAATACATTCCGCTCTTCTGCATGCTAGAATATATTTGAAACAGATTATATTCTGCCTCTGTGTTTCAGTTTTCACAGTTAATAAGACAGGCATTTCCATGGTTGACTTGCTATTTTCATGGGTAGCAAATATTCTGATTAGTATTCCAGACGCTAAATTCCTCCAAATTTTATCCAGAATAGAAAGCCTCATAGACATTAAAGATTTTTCTTCTTGCTGTCTGTATTTAAAACATCAAAATAATTCTAAGCATATAGCTAAATATGTAACTATTGTTCTGGTAGCTGGTGCTTCTCAAAGAATGTTCTTTGAACCAGTGAGGATTTTTATGCCAAGTAAAAATGGTGGGATTAGAAAAATATCTCTTAACACTAATCTTATATTCAAAACTGTGAAATAAGCTCTTGCCTAGGACCAGAGAGATGACAAGAAGGAGGCATATGACGCTGACACTTCTATTATTTTAGTCTTTGCAATCTGAACCTCTTTGCTATTCTATCATACACAGTAAGACTTCAAAACCCCCTCCAGCGCTCGCATCGGCAGCACATATACTAAAATTGGAATGATACAGGGAAGATTAGCATGGCCCCTGCGCAAGGATGACATGCAAATTCATGAAGCATTCCCTATTTAAAAATAATAATAAAAAATAAAACCCCCCCAATATTTTAAGGTCATGATTTGTAAGTTGGTAATTTTTTCAATTATACTTGTGCAACTAACAGAATCAGTTGAGTTTTAAATACAGGGAATTCTCTCTTCTGTAAATTCATACTCTCCCTCCTCTCACAGAAAATAACCTAATGTTTCCACACAAAGGAAGCTCAGCCATTACCCACCTTTTCCTCATTTTTTTCAACCCCAAGTCTTGGGATGTTAAGGATGGTGACATAATAAATTGTACATATAAAAGTCAGTGAAGGGGTTGGAAGGGGAACAGGACATGTAGATGTCACGTGTGAGGGAATGTGAGCAGGGAGTGGAAATGGATATTTCTAAGGGAAATGATAATACAAGAACATATAAGTCTCGGGAGTTCTGTCACAATGTCTAATGAGCAGCCAAAAACTATAAAATTGTGGGGTTGTGTTTTTTTTTTTTTTTGCATTTTTAAATACTATATTCTGCATGCAAATATAGGATAATTTCATGTTGCAGGTTTATTTGTAAGCATGGTGATTTTATTAATTAGTTTAAGCCTTTGGGTTTGAGTACCATAAAATCTCCAAAACTCCAAGCATCTATCACTGGCAGAATAGCCTGAAACTTCATTTACATCATATGCATGAATTGAACTATTTGTCAGATATGATGAATTTTTTCTTTCACTGTAAATACTTTTCCAGGGAAAATATATTTAATTGAGTTTGGCATATAATAAACTGACGCTATTCTCTTTTCTAATAGGAGATGTGAGGATGCATCACCGCTTGGCCAGCTATGCCACCACCAAATTAAAGTTTAACAATGCATGCTGGATTAAGCAGCCTTCATGGATAGTTTTCCTTCTGGATTCTTATCTCACGCATGTTTCTAGTTGGAAAGTCTCTAAGATTTCTGAGAATTATGTATTCTGGACTTTCTACTGGGTTTTATTTTGGTTTCGAGCCAGAATATGTATCAGCATGGTGTTACCGTCTTTTTCCAGAAGTTAAATAAATTGAAGAGAAAGTAGATCAGAACTGAGAAAGAAGATACATATTTTTTAAGGCACGTGCCAATAAGGATACAATTGCACAATGTGCCTTTAAAAAATAAGTATTCTATTCCCATTGGCAGAATCAGGTCTGACCACTTACACTGTATTAACAATAATGTTTAAAAAAGGAAAGAAAGAAAAAAAAGAGCACTGTCTTCTGAAAATTTTCCAAGTGGGTTAATTATAAAAGCAAAATGAAAGTCCAGATCTGGTTACATTTACATAAATTAGCATTCAGTTCTTTGTCAGTTCATTTGTCGTTACCATCATTCATTCGTTCCTTCTGGCATGTGCTAGGAACTGGGACAAGAAAGATGTAAATGACCTCTGCCATATAAGGTAATGGCTTAAAACCACAAGAGAGACCCTTCCCTTAACATGCTTGGGAATATTTGACTCTCAGCAACGTGACCTCCACAAAGTGCCTTCCAATTTCCATTATCCATAAAGCTCTCTTGATATTTCTAGGAACAGTTAGAGTATGATTGTTCTGTTTAATATTTATAAATTGGTTAAATGTGTCAGGCTTTGACCTAAGCCATATAAGATAGGGCAAAATATGAAAGAGGATGGTCACATTCAGAGAGGAAAGCAAAGAGAAAAACATTCTCAACATAGCTGTAGTTATTTTCCGTAACCAACTGGCCCTCCGAAACAGCTGACATCCTTAGTCAGATGCTAAGCGTTTGATGAAGAATGGCCATGGCTGCGTCCCGTCACAGAGCTCTGTGCATCTCCCCTGTGCAGTAGTATTCCAGCTCCCGGGGTCTGCCAGCTAGCGATCATGTTCTCTAAAGAGCTTACACAGAGTTGTCTCTTCGTTAAAATAGGACACTTAGGGAAACACAGGATAGGACACTTAGGGAAACACAGGATACACTGTTGTTCAATTTAGGTGTTCTTGTTACCTCCCATCCTCTCATTTGTAAATTAGAGAAGCAGTTGCCCTCCATGCAGGCTTTACAATTCTTGTTTTCTACTTGTTTAAATTGGCATACACAGGTTCTACATAGTGACTACACAGCTATGAAATGATGCATGAAATGGGAAAAATTTGAAACATTTTTTTTTTTTGCCCTGACTGCCCAGGTCACAGAAATTACAGACATGGATTCACACACAACAAATGGTGTAAAGTCTCCTTTTTGCTTCAGCTAAGAATCAAGCCATGGTCAGTCATACCAATAAAAAGAGGATCGAGTCACAGGAGTACAGGGATTAGGTCTGTCTCTCTATTTGATGCCATGTAATATATAATCTTCTCAAACTCAGCCCTTTTTAATTGTGTGCTCTCTTCTCTTCTGCTCTTTTCTCGCTAAGATTCCTTATACTTAGCAGCTGATAAGGAAGCATGTTGAAGAAAGGAGGATTGGAATGGTGTAATGGAATTTAGGTATTTATTAAAAACACCCAGGAGGCAAAGCCACTGAGTGCTAACTATCTTTAGATGCCAATCCATGTATTCTAAGGAAACAAAAACTTTGCCTCATCATTATGGTTATGATTATTAACCCTATCTTGGGAACGCCCCCTTTCCGAAGCATCCCACGCTCATGTGTACATACCCATAGAATAGGGTCTGGTTTACTCCCCTGCTGTCTAGCTTGAAGTCCTTCCCTTTCTCTCCCACTTGAAAAAACAAATTGAAATGCAAGTGACGGAGTTTTACGTATAACTTGGAAATTTCTTTTAAAGTAAAATAAAAATTCATGCTGCATTTTAAAGGTTATGTTTCTCAACACTTGCTGTTCAGATGTATAAATAAGCCAATGAAACTGATTAGAATCCCCATTGCTTTTCTTTCCATGTGAATCCTTACTGGAATTCTGAGACCCGGGGGTCCCTAGGATATGTTTGGGACTTGACATTAGAATATTAGCATTAGCGTTATGGCTGTGGCACTCACTGGTTTTATGAACTGCGGAAGTTACTGTAGCCTTCCTAAGCCTCAGTTTTCATAGCGGTAAAATTAGAGCAGAAGCCTTCTGAGAGCTTTATGAATTAAATGAATTGGAGTATGTTCAATTAATTTTTATATTTTTATAAATTTTATAATTAAGCTCTTAGAGAAAAAGTTAGATCATATAATCAGGTTCTCTATGATGGTAGCCATGACAATTTTAAATGGCTAACCTATAAGAATACCTTTTTAACTTCTTCAAAATAGTAAGTACATAACAAAATATTTCCAAATATTTGGAGTTGAAGTAAAGAGCCCATTTTAGGCTATGCCCATTCTAACATTTTCATGTTTGAAGGGGCTTTTGATAATATGGGAGTGGGGAATGGAAGCTGACCCCTCTGCATTTCAGGACTTATCTGGTCCAGGGACCCATCTGGAGGTTGTAGATTTCTAGAAAGTTACCCTAATGCATGGAACCTTTGCAGAATCTTATATATCACCTTAAGTATTCTTTAAGATTGACTGGAATGGTTTTGGTTGGGATTTGGCATGTTATGGTAGGTAGCTATGTTTAACTGAAGCTTGTATTGAGTGACCTTCAGAGTAGCCTCTAAACTCTATTTGAACTTTCTCAGCCACTGATACCTTATTTGTTCCACTTCTTTTCCCCTTTTGGTCAGGATGGAATTGTTGATTCTGTGGTGCCACAGCCAGACTCATCCCTGGGAGTCATCTCCCACACCGCCAGGAGACTTTCACCCTGGATGTCCTGCCCCATGTAGCAGGGAGGACAGGAGTTTCACTTGCTCATAATTCACTTTTATTGGTGGTCAAACAGGTACTATAGTAATGGCATGTGGAATTTAATCAATGAATGGAGTTCAATAGCCCATTTTCAGTTGCAGTATTTGGAGAGGTTAATTTTGCAAACATTTGAATACTTTGGAAAAATTATACAGTAGACTGAAGTTATAGTGCATGCTTAATCTCAGCAGGCTGACCAGAAAATGCTCAATACCGAAATGTAATGTTTTCTTGAAGTGAAATCTTTCTCTATAAGTTGCTGGTTTTCTACTGCCTCAATATTTTTATCTTAAATTCACATTCCCCAGATGTTTTTGAAAATAGTTTTGCCAAAATTTTTTTCATGGCCTGGTGACATTTATTGTGTAAGCTGGCTTCCTTCTTTATCATGCCCACTTCCTCCTTCTTGCTCATATATCTGGAAATAAACCCCTATTTGTAACCAAAAGTGTTTATCATTCAGACATAAAATAATATAAAAGCAACCAACCACAAAAACAACAACAGAACCAACAAAAGAGCAAAAAGAAATAGAAAAAGGAAACATGTTGTGTGTTTGTGTGTGCAAAGGCAAGGATAATTGTTAATTCTCAGAATTTTTCATTTAAGTTTTTGGACTACTGATTATTTGGTAGATTTATTTGCTAACTATTTTATAGAGGATGGTTAATAGTTGCTAATAGTCATTGTGCTGGTTTGAATCTGTGATTTACCCCAGAAAAGCCGTGTCCTTTAATCCTCATTCAATATTGCTGGATGGGAGCTTTTTGATTATCCATAGAGATGTGTCCCACCCAATTGTGGTTGGTAACTTTTGATTAGATGGTTTCCATGGAGATATGTCTCCACCTATTCAAGGTGGGGTTGCTTACTGGAGCCCTTTAAGAGGGAACCATTTTGGAGAAAGCTTGAGAGCCATGAGAGCCCAGGCAGCTGGAGACCTTTGGAGATGAAAAAGGAAAATGCCCCTGGGGCAGCTTCATGAGAAAAGAAGCCTGGAGAGAAAGCTAGCAGATGTCACCGTGTTCACCATGTGCCTTTTCAGTTGAGAGAGAAACCTTAAGTGTCATGGGCCTTCTTGAACCAAGTTATCTTTCCCTTGGTGTCTTAGGTTGGACATGTCTATAGCCTTGCTTTAATTTGAATATTTTCACGACCTTAGAACTGTAAAGGTGCAACTTAATAAATTCCCCTTTTTAAAAGTTCCATTTATGATATACCACATTCCAGCAGCTTGCCAACTAGAACAGTCAGAACTGTGTTCACAAAACCAATCCTTTTTATAACGAACGAATGTCATGTTAGGAAATATGAAGTAACTAAATTATATCGAATTAACTAGTTCGTTATGCTTTAACCTTTTTCACGTGACACAAATGCAATTAATTCATTTTCTTAGCTCTATAATTATCGAACTTTTCATGCCTCAGAATCATCTGGAGGGCTTGATAAACATGGATTTAAGGGCCTGTCCCCAGAGTTTCTAATTCAGTAAGTTTAGGGTGGAGCCTGAGAATTTGCATTTGTAAAAAGTTTTCAGATGCTGCTGCTGCTGATCTTGTATCCACACTTTAACAACCACTATTCTTTATTTCCATTGTAACAAAAGTAAGTGACTTTTGTTGTAGGAGACATTAACATTTGGCTCCCTGCAAATGATACCTCCCAGTATCAGTGCCTTTCGCGTGAATAGGGACTAGGCTTGTGACTTGTTATAAACACTAGGATGAGGCAGAAGTAATGTGCCAGTTCTGGACCTGAGAACTAAGATGGTGTGACAGGTTTCCCTTTTGTGTTTGTGGAAACTGGCCACCATAGAGAAGTCCAAGTACTCTGAGACTATCACGTTTTGAGAAAGTGCAAGCACATGGAAGGGCAACATGGAAGAGAACCCAGATGAGAGGAGCATTGAGTCCCCTAGCAGGCAGCCTAGCTAGGCTCCCAACAGCCAGCCAGCACCAGCTTGTCACATGAGTGAGCATATAAATCTGTTAGCCATTAGCTGATACCAAGGTTAAGGGGAAAACCCAACAAGTCAACCCCTAATCATGAGAAATAAAACATTGCTGTTTAAGGTACTAAATTTTGGGGTGACTTATTAGGCAGCAATAGAAAAATCAAAACCAAATTACACCAGCAAGTGGTATATTGCTATAACAACAACAAAAAAGGCTGAATCATGTGGCATTCTTTGGTGTTGGTGGTAATCTGAGTCATGAAGGACCTTAAGGAAGCTGTTACTATAAGTTATTAAAACTGGGAGGTAATTGCTATTGGCAGTTGAGGAAAATGGGACTGGCAGAAAAATTAGTGAGACTTCCATCTGCAGTAAGGAAGATGATAACAAGCATATCTAATGAACTCATGGATAGAGCTCAGGAGAGTTCCACACAGAATGTTAAAAGTACAAACTTGCTTCTTCATGTACCTATAACAGAGAGAAGAAACAATATACTTTAAGAGAGAAATTATTTTTAAGCAAAATTAAGAAAAAATATTGAAGTCAGGTTTTTCTCAATTCAAAGTGAAACTGTTTCTCATTTTCATTCTTTCCACATGTCAGTGAATTCTCAAAATAATAAATACCCTGAGGATAAAGATCAAATAAGGTTGCTGCCAATAAAATATGACCTCTGAGTTGAGGTCTGGTATTAATACTTTATTAATTCCTTAGGAAGTTTATTCTTTCTAGATCCTCTCTGCTAGACAAAAGGACTTCTGTGTCTCACAACCAAAACCATGGAGCAGCCCTTTTTGAAGAGATTTGTGGATGTGACTTTTGTCTATTTTTTAATGGAATGAACTACAATAAGATTCATTGGAAACCCACAAAGTTATTAAGAGAACTGTATCAGCAGACCCATTGCCAACTTTGATTAAAAGTTCAAAACTAGCAGAGGCCTTTGGACCCTTGATTGAGAAAGTTACTCATCTGCAAGATTTGTTATAGAAAAGAAAGGGCAGCTCAGAGGATGGAGACAATAGCCATGGAAAAATATTCCCAATGCAGCAGAACTGATAGCTAATCAAGGAACTAGTTACATGTGCCCTGAGAAATTACAGAATTGATTTAAACCAATGATTGTTATGCACCTCCCATATTCCTGTTTTTGAAAGGGATAGTCTAAGTTTTGATTCTCATGTCTCCAGATCCTCCAACCCCAGCTGAGGCACCCCAGCTGGCACCATGTCAAAGACAAGCTCAGCCAAAATTGCAGAATTGTGAGCATATAAATTATTGTTATTTAAATCCATTAAGTTTTAGGTTGGTTTGTTAAGCAGCAAGAGATATTTGAAACATTTTGTCTTTAGCACAAGGACTGTTTAGGGGCCATCCTAAAAATGACTCTGCCACCTCCTTTCCATCTATATTTCTGATGATCTTTCCTCTAAGACTCCTATTATCTTTTGCCCATTTGAGAGTTTTTCCAGACAATACAGACCCAGTTTTTTTCTACACACATCTTTTTCCCCCTCTCCTTGTGATAATAATTAGTGGCCACATCTGCAGTCATGAACGTTTTCTGATTTTATGTTCAGAATCTAATATTTTATTTCAAAATCTCATCCTCAAAGAAATCATTAAAATGAATCCTATGGAGAAATGTTTGAGTTTGTCCTGTAGGAGTGGAGTTACTAGCTCCTCAGCCTCTGAGTTTTCTCAGCTTGTTTTCCTGGGCTCAAGGGATGCACGAATGGGGCCTAATGGTTGATTGTGCAACACCTTCATGGTACGAGGACTATTCTGGTATCTCTCTCACCATCTCCAGACCTACACAACTGGGAACTTATTTTGTTCTTCTTACTCTATTGTAAAGTTTACTAAATTTCCAGCTCTCTTTTAAGATCAAGTGGCTGAGTCATTATTTTATTTGGGGGCACTTAACACGGAGGCAGAATTTTTTTTCCAGCAATTGTAAGTTGCTAAAGAGAGCAAGAAAATTCCTGGCCTTTAGAAAATTCCAGGACTAAATTAACGTTCTTCTTGCCCTCCAAAGATGGCTCTATTTTATCTTCTAATTATAAACCTGAGTAAATGCTCAGTATGGGATCTATTTGTAGCATTGAACCTTCCTATGCTCCACTGAATTCAGCACCATTCATTCATAAATTCATTTACATATCAACCCATGTATTTTATGTGTTCATTCTTTCTGAATGACACTATTCTAAATGTTGGAATACACATGTATACACACATGCACACACACAGAGAATATGTTCTGACTTTCATAGTGTGCTGGTTTGAATCTGTTGTGTACCCCAGTAAAGCCATGTCCTTTAATACTCATTCAATATTTCTGGGTGGTGTCTTTTTTACTATTTCCATGGAGATGTGGTCCACCCAACTGTGGGTGGTAACTTTTGTTTAGATGGTTTCTTTGGAGATGCGTCTCTACCGATTCAAGGTGGTGTTGCTTACTGGAGCCCTTAAGAGAGAACCATTTTGGAAAAAACTTTAGGCCCCACTCAGCCAGAGACCTTTGGAAATGAAGAAGGAAAATGCCCCTGGGGAAGCTTCAGGAAATAAGTCTGGAGAGAAAGCTAGCAGACTTCACCACGTGCCATTCCAGCTGAGAGAGAAACCCTCAACTTCATTGGCCTCTCTTGAGTGAAGGTAGCCTCTGTTGGTGCCTTAATTTGGACATTTTCATAGCCTTGCCTTCATTTGGAAATTTTCACATCCTTAGAGCAGTAATTTGTAAATTAATAAATTCCCCTTTTTAAAAACAGTTCTGTTTCCGTTCTATCACTTCCCAGCAGCTAGCAAACTAGAAGACATCGTTTTTTATCTAGTTGGCTTCAAGGAATCCAGGAGAGGTAGATTATTTCTTGAACTAATTCTTTAGTTCTAAAATTTTACAAGAAAAACAAAAAAACAGATAGGAAAAATAGTATTCCTGACACATCGTAGAGGTCGCTGTAAGTTTGTTGAAAGTACCAGTACAATGAACGGATATATTGAATGAATGAATGAAAAATCATGTGGGTACTCACTCAAAACCCAGGAAGATCAAAGGAGTCCAAGAAAATTCTGTTTTCCAGATTGGAATATGTTCTGCTGAGTTCATGTAATTTTCCCTTTCTCTTAGCCTCAGTTTCAGGAAATTGTTCATCCTTTACCTACAGATTAACAATAAGGAGAGAAACATGAAAAAGTACTTTTACTTGGGAAATAAATAGCAAACTCTTCCAGATGATCATATAATTGTCCATCATCTTTTTTAGTTTTGAAGATTTGAAATCAAATAGGCTGTCTCCTAATGAGTCTCAGTCTAGGAGACTGAGTTGAAACTGGAGGAGTTGGAGAAAGACAGACTGTAAGAATTGGAGAGGGCCCTGTGTGTTATTAGTTTAGAAATAAATTTTATTCGAGAGTTTAGAATGCAAACAAAATCAAAGGGATAGAAGTATTTGGTTATCTTTTGCCGTGTAGCTAATACCCTATGGCCTAATGGCTTAAAACAATATCTCTCTTATTATTTCTCAGGATGACACAGGGAATTGTACACTGGGGTTGCAATACCCAAGATGGGTCCCTCATTCACACATCTTGGCCTCAGATAGGTGCATGGTTCAAAATAGTTCAACTGGTGTCATATGTCTGGGTCCTCCATTTTCTCTTTCAGTTGGGTTCATTTGTCCTTCTCCAGTTTTCTTGAGGATTTCTCCTTCCTCTTATGTTCCCTCCACATGGTCTTGCCACATGATCTTCCCGTACTTCTTACATGTAAGTTGGGGTTCCCGAAGTTGAAAAGACAAACGCTCCCAGACATTCTTAAGACTTAGACTTGGAATAGGTACAGCATCACTTGTGTCATATTCGATTACCAAAACGGTTAAAGGAAGCTACAGGCCTAGGCTAGACTTAAGGAGAGGGGACCACACAAAAGTGTGAATGCCAATAGGCATGGACCATTGTGAGACCCCAATATAACAGACCCCAACATGAGATATTTATGCTTATCAGCTTGAGTCACAAGTATAAAAACAAGGTTGCAAAAAATTCATTTGGCTCCTGCAAAATATGCAGATGGCAAGAAAGGAAGATCACCATATAATGATGGATGTTATGTCTCACAAGGATACAGTAAATAGGAGGAAAATGCCCTGAAGGAGGAAAGACTATTTGGTTGTCATCTTGAATATCAATTGTTTTTATCAGAATCATCCTTTTCGATATCAGGGAACAGAATGAATTTTACCATTTTGCTGTGAATCACACTTTAGAAAACTCAGACCCTGAATCTAGAAAATAATCTCTAAAGACTTTGTGTTTTCTTGCAAAATTTTATTTTTGATGCGATCTCTCATAAAAAATATAAAATAGAGGAAATAAAAGGCATGCTACCCTAACTAAATCTTACGTATTTTAATGGAGGGCTACAGCCTTCCAGAAGCAGACAGGTATCCAAAGTAATCTCGTACATCAGAACAACACTATTGCATCTTTTGTTCTCCTGTTTTCTTATGTGTTGTGCAGGATCCTAGCTAAAATGAATTAAAGGGAAGCTGTCAAGATGACAGCTTAAAGATAATCTTTTCTGTATTACTTCTAGGTTGTTTAATTGTGTAGTTAAAAAAGAAAAGACATGTTTAATAATCTCCTTACCTGATTAATTCACATTATCTCATTGTTTGATATTAAAAAGAATGACAGGGCACTTCATACTTAGTTTTTGTATTTTTATCTATTATTCTAGGCCTAGCTCAATTTTGAAAACTTATCTTGAAAGCGATGGCAAGGAAAATTGTAGACACAGAAAGGAAACAACAGGAAGCAAGAACTAGACAAAACACCTTATTGCTCATTGGACAATAATTGTTTTTCTTATTTAAACAGTATGTTTTAATTTAAAAATATATTCTTTTAACTTTAAATCGCAGTGTAGGTATTTGCTTAAGCTCACTATAATTATAATCCACATTTCTATTTTTCTATCCCACAGGATGATATAGACTCCGCATGCATTTTTATGCAGCTCTGCAGCAGTGTATATGAGATGAAATATTTGAATAGTAACTGATGCTGTGTGTGCTTTTCACACCAGGGGATTTCTTTCAAGAAAAGGCAGTGGCCAGGATGTCTGGCTCTCTATCTGTATTCACACAGCTTTTATTTACAGCTTGATTCTAATTCTCAGGTAGGAGAATTGGAGCACTAAGCATGTACTTTCTGTCTATACTACACAAAATGGCCAAGGAAGAGTGAAGAAACGAGATTTTTAAACATGATTACTTCCTTAATGTGAAGAAACTAGATGTAAAACCGTAGACAAAGAAACATGTGTGTCCTTGTATGTGTGTGTGTTTGTGTGTGGGGCGTGGTCTGCGTATAGCAACCTCTTCCTTGAATTATGATCAATAATGTTTTCAGAAAAGCTTATACGCAAGCATGTCTATTCTAATTTGATACCATCACTGGGCTATTTATTTTTTGGAATTCATGGCCTTTGTATATACAGGTTTATGAACCTGATTACTTATCATTAAAGGAAGCATTTCTGATTATGTCTCTTCATTAAGAAGGTGACTTCATTGCTTGCCTGAAAACATCAAAATAAGTCAAGCTTGCCTTTCTCCCCTCTTTTACTGGCAGTTTTTCTGAACTGCTCTAAATAACCTAAACCCTTATTCAGCTTGCCGCCAGATGTGAAAAATCACTGCTTGACACAAGGTACAAATAACACCTACTCCAGCCATGGCTCTTAAATGGGAGCTCTGCCCTTGACGGAGGCTAGAGCTTGCTCTGGCTTTTGTAACTTACACATGAACGGTAGTAGGCACAGAGTGAGAAGGATGCCAGGGTTTTAGGTTGCAAGCCTGGGGGCACCTCTGGACCAGTACCGAAAGAGAGGAGTCTGCTTTAAAATGTTTTGAGGTCAAAGGTCACAGTTCAGCCTGAAGGACTAAGTGGACTGATGTGTTCTGCAGATACAGACCATCTACATAAAACAAAACAAAACAAAAAATAAGGGTGAGGAGGGTGTAGGCCAACTTTGAAACCTAAATGACCATTTGCTTTCCTTCTTCAAAACATTCAGGAGGCTTCTAACCATCCAAGGCTAAAGCTGTTTGTGGTTCATGGTGTTAGAGAAAATGGAATCCTGACATCTGACCTTGCATTAACCTGAGTTACAGGGTGGCCTGAAAGGGTTTGGACAGGAAAAGTGCTTTTCCCTGAGCAAACTGCTATGTTTGATGGTTGTAGTTAGAGCTTACCCAAATCCTGAGACTGCGCTTTAAAATAAAACTAACAACTCTTTTTAAATCCAGGGCGTGTTATTGATTGGTTTTTGTTTCTGCTGCATGAATCTTTTTTTTTTTTTAAAGCTGGGTTGCAATGGTTCCTTCCTCTTGGATATCTACTGCTTGTTGTGTAGAATAACAGCATGTTCCATCAGCAGAGAAGGCCCCTGCTGAGTTAATTGTTCAAGTCCAAGGCATTTGAGCTATAAAAATCAGGAAATCAGGTAGTCTTCCTTTATGCTTCATTCGTGAGTTGCCTCTGTTTTATTTATTTTTGCCTTTTCCTTAAGTGTTGTTTTTGTCGAAAGTGAAATTGTGTTCTCTTTATAATCTGAGTATTGAATTTATCCCCTCAGCAAAAATGTGAAATGATTGCAGTTAACAGGGTACAAAACCAAACAGAACAAAATAAAAACTGATGATCCATAAATGGCGGTCAATACTAGTAAGGTTCAAGGTTCAAGGTTCAAAGGACACACAATATATTCTTTAAAATTGATCTAGGTTACTTAAAAGGTAGAAAATGCATGGAAATGTCTTCCCATCAAGAATCATTTAGAAATGAAACATAAGAATCTTAGGAGAGAAAAAATGCTATGTTTCTTAAATAAAAATAAATTGTTCATAGTCAACTCTGGTTCCATTTAGTGCTTGTTGCTGCTTGTTGCTGTGAGGTGGTCTGACTCTGTCATGGATTGCCCACGTGAAGCCTTAGTTGAAACAACTCACTCTAGTTAAATTAAGTTTCAGCCACCTTGGGTCTTATGGCAATGAACAGATTCACCCTCTTTTATTTTGCATATGGGGAAAACCACCTCCTATAAGAATGCTTTGTGACAATGCCCCTCTGAGAAGAGGTATTCAAATTCCTTCGAAAATAATCTTTATGTATTGAACATTTTCAGGAAGTTTAAAGTTGCTGAACTTAAGCAAAAAAATATAAGAGAAATGATCAAATGAAATATAAATGTTGAAAATGCTGATACAAATTAATGTATATGCATTTTGAGTAAACTAAAAACTAAACTTTTTTATTTTGTTAATTGAAGTATAGTTCATATAAAGTACACAGATCTGCATGGTTTTTTTTACATACTGTGTGCTTGTTGAATTATCCAAACAGTTTGAAATACATGACATTTCCAGCACTCTAAAAGGGTCACTTATCCAATAGTCAGTACATCCCCCATAAGGAGTCACTATTCTGTTTTAACTGTTCTTGAATTTCATGTAAATAAATATGTAGAATGTATTTTTATACATGGCTCTTTTTATTTGTCACTATGCCTATGAAATTCATCTACATTGTTATGTGTAGCAGTAATACATTCTTTTTCATTGCTATGTAATATTGTTATATACCACATTTTTGTGCTCATTTTGCTGTGTGTTGATAGTCATTTGTGCGGATTTTTTTTTCCAGTTTTGAATTATTATGACAATTGCTATGAACACTATCACATACATTTTTTTGAGGACATAACACTTATTTCTGATGGATATATACCCAGCAGTAAAAGTGCACGTCATAGGATGTACGTATAAAGAGATATAATAAGTGCTGCCAAATATTTTTCAAAAGCCATTGTACCGATTTGCAAACCTACCAGCAATTCAAGAGAGTTTTCATTGCTCCACATTTCCCTCAACAGTTTATATTATCCATCTTGTTAATTTTGGCCATTCTTTGGATTGTCAGTGATATCTCACCTTTATTGTCGTTTATTTGAGGAATAATTGAGTTGAGCATCTTTTTGGGTTTGTTGCCCTTAACCTTTTTTAAAATAAAAGCTTTTGCGGTTCATCTTAAGAATGGTATAATGTCAGTTTCTTGGCAATGAAAAAGAGGATGATAAAGAGAACTAATCATTACTTAGTGCCTCTTATGTTGAGAGAACTTACATATATCACCCCAGTTCTTTCAACATCCAAATATGGTAGGTCTTTTTTAATGGTTGTTTATGTATATACATTTATAAATTAAATTCATCAAATTTGTATACCCTCTTCTTTTCCTATGCCTTGATATGCCCCAATTCTTCTTTATCCCCACATAAATTGGAAATTAATGTGTTTATTTATGGAGTATAGCGGTTATTCCTGTAGCTTTCTATGGCATTCCTTAACCCGTTAACAACCTAAAATCATGTGCAGTAGTCGTTTGTATGCATTTTGATGTTTTTTGAATTTTTACAATTAATATGCATTAACTTTATAACAAGGAAAAGCTGCAAAGTTATTTCTGTTTCGAAAAGAAAGTCCCTTCTTTCTGGCCAAATAAGAAACCAGGCCCTTGCCTTCTCAGATTGATTATGAGATGGTAATCACTGACTTGTTTGCTCCATTACTTATTTTCAAATGTCTCTCACATCCAAGCTCTAAATTAATAAATAGTCTTGTCCCAACTCCTGAACAATTAAATATTTACACTCTTTTTAGTTTCAGCAATTCCCCCTTATCTAGAACTTGCCATTTACAAAGCTGTTCTCATTTTTATACTTGGTCTCATTGACATGATTAGGTTGCTTAAGAAAAAAAGAAACTGGGTGCAAAATGATGACTTGAGAGGAAAGCCAATAATTTTCTTTGTATATATAGTATTTTACTAAGGAGCATTCAAAGTTGGTTGATGGTGTGTATGACTTTTTTATTGGGTAAAACTTTCCTACAACTCCCTCTCTCTTTCCATTTCCTTACCTACCCTAGCAAACAAAAATAAAACCCCAAAACAAAACAGAAACATCAAAAGCAAAAACCTTGCTTGAAAGGATAAATTTACATTTATCTCTACAAAAAGATAAAAATGTACCCTGAATATTACCCAAAGCCTTTCCAGCATGGATCTTAACAATGAAGGTGAGGGTAAACTAGCTTGATTCCATATATAGGCTTTACGCTGTTAGTATTTTACACAAGGCTGAATACATCGCAAACATGCAAAACATAATTTGATTAATCTCATTCTTCCTTTTCCAGGTACTTTTAAGTATCACTTGTTTCACTGTGCTTGCTTGTCTTGAATATGAACAAAAGTCTATTTTCGGTGTTGGTTCCTTTTACTACAATGCTGTAAATAATGAACCATCTCTTCCTTGAAATGTAGCAAACCACTACAACTTCTGAAACATACCAGGTCCGGATCAGTTTTAATGTCTTCATTAAGGAGTATAGCATTATCCACAAGTGTCATCAGGAGCAAAATCATTAGCTTCTTAGTTCTCTTGGATAATCTCAAATAACATGGCATAACTCCAGCATACCCATGTTGTATATTTCGAATTCTTTTTTTTTTTTTTTTTACCCTTTTCTGCATTTTCCTACATGTGGTGCAATGTTCAGTGATTGGAGGTGTTCATAAGATTTCAAGACATTTTGCCATGCATTTGAGTAGATTCACACGGTTGAGTCAACTTAGAGAAAGCCTGTAGATTTGATATAAATGTGTGGTCTTGTGTTTGGCAACGGCAATTGTGTATTTGGATAGATAAAAGAGTGCTGGCTGTTACTCTCTGTGAAGGTAGCAATTTCTGATGCTTTTTGCCAAGTGTGTTTATATTGCCTTTAAAGTAACTTTCTTAAGTTAAAGAGTTCTCAATAAATCTCTATTGAAAAAAGACTCAGATGTTCTTTGGGAGAAACAGTGTTTGTCTAGGGGAGTTTGAAATAAGTCGGGTTTTTTGCTTTCATTCCAATCTCATTTGAAATGATAGAATGAAACTTTCATTAAGTCAGAGTAAGGAGCTCGAAAAACATACGAACACACAAAAACTAGAAATCTGAAAGAGTGTGAAAAAAAGTGTGTTTCAATTTAGAGAGAACAAGCTTTCTCTAAATTGGCTCAACTGTATGGATCTACTCAAATGCATGGCAAAATGTCTTGAAATCTTATGAACACCTCCAATCACTGAACATTACACCACATGTAGGAAAATGCAGAAAAGGGTAACACAAGAACCAGGAATTGTATTGAAGCTGCTGCTCAAATTGTGGGGAGTAATATTTCTAGCCTGCTATTTGGGATATATGTGTGTGGCTATTCTGAGATAAATGGATGGGCTGTACGGAATATGACTGGGTGTGGCTTCCCAGAAAAAGTTAACAAACATGGAAAGGGTATGATAGAAATGCATACCCTCCATTTAAACAAAGGTTCCTTGAAGATTGAAGTCTTAATCTATGAAGGTGTGTGTATAATGCCAAGGAAAAGCGAATGTCATTTTAACCAGTCTTGCTTATTTAACTTTGAGAGTCATTGTATACAACACTGAGATACAGTACATTCCACTGAAGATACAACTCTCCATGGCACAAGGTTGACTGCAGCCTGCAAAGGAAGGAAGGAACAAAAGAGGAAGAGCCAATTGGAATGAAATGCAATTGCTCCATGTATTTCTGGGACTGACTTGACTTAAGGCTTAGTACAAAGTAGTGACAGCTTTGGAATCCTTGAGAATCAAAGATGAAAAATGAGAGTAACACCTCGTAAATGGCAAATGAATAATATATTGTACTTTTGCCCAAATCCGTGACACAGTTCAGATTTTGACTGTGGGTCCATATTGGAGTGGTTCTCATCATATCATATAAAAGAATAACTTTTTAACATATTCATTTATTCAATAGATATTTTTGAGGACTTAGTGCATTCCAGATGTTATGCTCACTATTGATATGCAGATGTGTATAAAATATAGTTGATTATATGTTATGCTGACCATTGATATGCAGAAATGAATAAGATATAGTTTATTTCATTAAGTATCCCAAATTCTGGTGGGGGAGATGCACCTAGAAACCATCTCATGCAATTCACTTACATTCAATGCTAAAACCATGTACAGGATATTATGGGAACATGGAAGAAGTTTAATTACCTGACATGGCGTAGTAGAAGAGCAGTCAGAGAATTTTATGTCACAGTAGGATTCATGCCAATGGAAGGACAAAGGAGTGGAGGGAAGATATTTCAAGGAGTATGGCGGAAGAGAAAAAAACGCATAGGAGACTTCTTCTTTTCTCCTTATAGGAGGCTTCACATTCCTTGAGTATGAATTGAGGCTGGGAAAAGATGGAAATTAGACTGAAGAGATAGGCAAAGGTTACATATAGAAGGCCTGCCTTTTCCTTCTAATATGTTGGTCTTGTTCTTCAATGCCTATAGGATACTGTAGAAGGAGAGATATTGAACGGTTTTACACAGGGAAATCAGTTGTATTTTAAGTACTTTAAACACTCAACATTCACTTTTCTTCTGCTTTATGATTAGTTTAAAGCTATGCTTCCCAAATTTACCTGCACATTAGAATAATCTGGGAATATTATGAAAAGTCCAAAGGTCAGACCACAATCCAAACCGATTAAATCCCAGGCTCTGGGGATGTGTGTTTAAGGAATAAGTAAAAAGTGAGTATTTTTGGAGCAGGTAGAGTTCATTGAGAAGGGTTTGGCCAATTCACTTATTTATTTTACACTTGCTTTTCTCAAGACTGTTCACTTCCTAGTCTTTAAGTGATGGAGAATGGCATGATGAAACTGTGGCTTCGGCCAAAGGTAACTACTGAGTTGTATTCACTGACTAGGCAAGTGGTGTCCTACTAGTAGAACTAGGAGGTGGAGGTGAACAGAAAAGATGATTTTTTCCAGAGATCTCATTCTTGGGTACATAAACTTTCCTTTAATTTCTCCCATGGTGTAATGCCCACATGGTAATATTTCAATATGGCACAGTTAGAGAATAGCACTTTTTTTTTTAGGTGGTTGATAAATTTTATTATTTCTTGCAAATGGGTTAGACAGACTATATTGCTGTTTTCATTGTTGAGATTGGAAAGTAGACACAGGGAGGATACACATTTGACTGAGCCTGGAACTGGAATGCACTTCTTTTACCTTCCTTTATGCTGTCTCATTGCAGAGCACTGCTATGTTCATTGGTATTTTAGAATTTCAAAAAAGCTTGGACTCTTAAAGGAAAAAAAGCACAAAGAGGCACTACTTAGAAAAAATATTTTTGTAGATTAAATTTACATTTGTATCTAAGAACTAAGGATAGGTACATTGGGGGATAGTTACATTGATTCAACAAATACTTCCAAATACCAGGTATTGAATAGCACTTACTTTTATCATAATGTAGTGCAATGTCTAAGTAGGTATTACATTCCACTTCAATCACTTATAGGTATACCCTTTCTTTGCTGTTCAATTCAGATAGGGATCATTTAACACATAAATGGGCTTTTCCATTAGGTTCTGTGTTACACCTTTTTCTTCTGCTCTGGGTTCAAACTAGAGCCAATATCCTTGGCCTGCCTTGGATACTGAGAAGACAATTCTTTTGTCTTTTACTTCCAACATGGTATTTAATTCAAAAAACAACAACAAAGGCAAACTGAGGACTCATTTTTCTAGTTAGCAGCTTTAAACTCAGAATGAGAAGTAGGATAAATACAGTGATTCTGAGCCCTATTTCCATATTTGACAAATTTAATATATTGTTTAGAAATCCAAATCTTAAGTAAGCAACTAATTTCTAGTATAGTTAATTTTTTATCAATTTTTAAAGCACTGGCATAGACAATAGGATGCAAAGATAAGTAGGATAAAAGAAAAAAAAATTGCCCTGAAAGTGTTTGGGGCCTAAACAATATTTTGTGACTTCCATATTTGTCATAGATATTGTCTCAAATAATTTTTCTCACATCACAAGGCATAAGAAAGACATCCAAACTAGGCCCTCTTCATTGTTTAAGTAGGCTTTTCTTCTTTTTTTCCAAGCCTTTGATGGAGTGTTTGATTTTCTCTTCATCCGTATCTTCTCTCCTGCCTTAATTCAGTTATCTGCCAGGATATTGTTGGTTTGTGCGTTTGTTTGCTCGCTTTTCCACTACTTTTATAATGCTCAGCCATTAGGGGTTTTACGTGGCCAGCCCTGCTATCACAGTCACTAGCACCAGGTGAGTGTCCCTTGATATCTTTGTCCATTCAGTAGCAATGTTGTCACTTAAGGCAGTTGTGGGAAAAAAAGGAATACTGCAATATGTCAATATAGACTTCTGGGTGGTACAACAATATCTCAGTAGCAGAATTCTCACCTGCCATGCCGGAGACCCAGTACCTGCCTGTGCAAAAAATAATAATAAAGACTTCTAAAGACTCAAAAAAAAAAAAAGACTAAAGCAGTGGTTCTCAAACTTTAGTGTGCATCAGACTCACCTGCAGATTTTTTTTAAATGCGGCCTGCTGGGCCCAACCAAGAATTTCTGATTTTGCAGCTTGTGAATAGGAGTCTGGGAATTTGCATTTCTAACAAATTTCCAGGCAATGTTGACGTTGCTGGTCCCAGAACCACAATTTGAGAATACAGGTATCAGACATTATTATGAAATTATCTAATCTCTCCATATATGAATGCTCTCTGGAGTTCCCTTGACTGGAAAATTCCTGGATGCGATGAGGAACGTTAAAATGTGCTAAGAGTAATTGGAAAATTGAACAGGTGTGTAGGGCTTCCTAACATGCCTATCAAATGGGAACAATAAGCCACAAAAAACATGTCACAGGGGAAGCTCCATTCATCTCTAAGAAATTTTACTTTAAACACTGTGTTTTCTCAGATGATGAGTTAATTTACTTTCCTGGAATTTAGATGTGGCCAGCATTATGTTTTAAATGCACTTACAGAAAAGTCATACATGAAATACAGGGTTCCCATATACCATTTTATTACTAACACGTTGCATTGGTGTGGTACATTTGTTACAATTGATGAAAGTAAGTTTTTATAGTTGTACTGTTAAGTATAGGCCATGCTTTAACTAACTTAAGGTTCACTGTTTGTGTTGTGCAGTTCCACAGATTTTTTAAAAATTTATTCTAGTAACCAATACATAACCTAAAATTTCCCCTTTTAAACACATTCAAATATATAATTCTGTGCATCCATCATACCAAAACTTTTCCTTTGTCCCCAATAGAAGCTCTGTTACATTTTAAGCTTTATCCCCCTGTTGCCTACCCCTATCCCATCCCCTGGTAGCGTATATTCTAGTTTCTGACTATAAATTTGCTTATTCTAGTTATTTCACACAGGTAAGATCATACAATATTTGTCCTTTTGAGTTTTGCTTATTTCACTCCACACAATATCTTCAAGGTTCACCCATGTTGTCGCATTTATGAGGACGTCACTCCTTTTTACAACTGATTTATATTCCATTGTACGTATATACAACAATTTTTTATCCATTCATTGGTTGATTAACGCTTGGGTTACTTCTATCTTTTGAAAATTGTGAGTAATGTCACCATGAACATCTGTGTACACATAACTATTCCAGTCCCTGTTTTCAGTTCGTTTGGATATATACATAGAAATGAGATTGATGGGCCACATGGTAATTCTATGCTTGACTTTTTGAGGAACTACCAAATTGTCTTCCACAGTGGCTATAATGTCATTGCCACCAGCAATGAATAAATGTCCATATTTCTCTACATCCTGTCTGAAACACTTGAAATTTTCCTTTTTTTTTGAGTAGCCATTGGAGTGGGTGTGAAATGGTATCTTGTGGTTTTAATTTGCATTTCCCTTATGGCTAGTGATGTTGAGCATTTTTTTCATGTGCTTTTTGGCCATTTCTCTATTTTCTTTGCAAAATGTCTCTTCAAATCTTTTGCCCATTTTGTAACGGGGTTCTTGGATTTCTTAACATATTCTTCATATTAAACTCTTATTGGATATGTGGTGTCAAAATATTTTTCCTATTTTATAGATTGTTATTTACTCTCATGATAATGTCCTTCGAGGCACAAAAGTTTTAATTTTGGTGAGTTACTATTTATTTATTTTTCTCTTGTTTCGTGTTTGTTGGGTGTAAGTCTAAGAAACCATTGCTTAGTACTAGGTCCTAAAGATTTTTTCAATATTTTCTTCTGGGAGTTTTATTTTTCTAGCTCTTGAATTTAAGTCTTTGATTAATTATTATGTTGATTTTTGTATATGGTCTGAAGTAGGGGTCCACCTTCATTCTTTTACAAATGGAAATCCAGTTTTCCTGAAACCATTTATTGAAGAAACTATTCTTTCCAAATTGGGTTGTCTTTTCCATCCTGCCAAAAATCAGTTAGCCATAAATGTGAGTTGATTTCTGAACTCCCAATTCAACTCCATTGATCTATATGTCTGTCCTTGTGTTGGTACCATGCTGTGTTGAATACTGTTGCTTTGTAATAAGTTTTAATATTGTGAAACATGAGTTTTTTCCAACTTTGTTCTTCATTTTCAAGATGACTTTGGTTATTTAGGGTAACTGACTCCTCCATATAAATTATTTTTTCAACTTTTTATTTTTTTCATTCCTTCTAGTCTTTGCCCACGTACACATTTTTTAATGTACCTATTGTCATTCTGTAGAGATATTTGGAAACCCAAATTACTTTTATGTTACTTTGTAGTATAAATATTTCCCCACACTGCTACTAAGTTTTTAAAACCAGTTTTAATTATGAAATATAGCATCTATACAAAAAAGCAATAAATTTCAAAGTGCATTGTAGCAGGTAGTTATAGAACAGATTTAAGAGTTTGGTATGGGTTATACTGTTTCACAATTTTAGGTTTTTCCTTCTACTTGCCTCAAGAAAGAAATATCAAGATAATGATTTAACAGTCAGAATCATTTATTAAATCCTAACCTCTCTGTTATAACTCCTCCCTCTCCTTCACTCCTTCTCCCAGTCTTTAGGGGTATTTGGGTTTTTCCCTTTCTAACTTTTCATGTTGGAAAGGGGTGTTGATAATATGGGATGGGGGGCTGGTCCTATGTAATGTTGTGAAGCAGCTGGCCCCTCTGGGTTTCAGGATTTATCTGGCCTAGGCATCTTATCTGGAAGTTGTAGGTTTCTGGGAAGTACTCTTAATACATGAAACTTTTGTAGAATCTCAGATAGAGCCCTAGGTATTCTCTAGGGTTAACAGGAATGATTTTGATTGGGATTTGGCAAAGCATGGTAATTAGCAATATTTGGGCATAAGAGTATCTTCCAGAATAGTTCTCGACTCTATTAATAGCCACTGATACCTTACTTTGTTACATTTCGTTTCCCCTTTTGATCAGGCCTTCCATATAAATTTGATGATTGGCTTTTCCATTACTGCAAGGAAGGTTATTGGCATAATTATTGTATTGTTTTGAATCTTTAATTCACTTAAGTAATATTGACAGCATAACAATATTTTATCTTACAATCTGGAAACACAGAAATGTGTTTCCATTAGGTCTTTGATTTCGTTTAGCAATGTTTTATACTTTTTTGAGTACAGATCTTTTATATCCTTGGCTAGATTTATTCCCAGATATTTGATTCTACTAGATGTTATTGTAAGCAGAACTTTTTCTTGATTTCTTCTTCTGATTATTTATTACTACTGTACAGAAACATTGCTGATTTTGGGATATTGATCTTTTACCCCACCACTTTGCTGAATACAATTATTACCTCTAGGAATTTTGTTGTTCATTTTTCAGGATTTTATGTATATAGCATAATCTCATCTGCAAATAGAGAAAGTTTTACTTCTTCCTTTCCAATTTGAATACCGTCTATTTCTTTTTCTTGCCCAATTGCTCAGGTTAGAACTTTCAACACTATGTTAAATAACAATGGAAAGAGTGGGAATCCTTATCTGTTCCTGATGTTAGAGGGAAGCTTTCAGTCTTTCACTATTAAGTAGGATATTAGCTGTGGCTTTTTCATACATACCATTTTATGTTGAGAAAGTTTCCTTCTGTTCCTAGTTTTCTAAGTATTTTTTTTTTTATTCGAGAAGTGGTGATGGATTTTGTCTAATGCCTTTTCCACATCAGTTGAGATGATCTTATGGGTTTGCTTCCTTGATTCTGTAAGTGTGCTGTGTTACATTAATTTTCTTATGTTGAATCACCTTTTCATACCTGGGATAAATCTCACTTGATTGTGGTGTATAATTTTTTAAATGAGCTGTTGAATTCAGTTTGCTAGTATTTTGTTGAGGATTTTTGCATCTATATCCATAAGAGATTTGTAATTTTCTTGTGGAATCTACCTGGCTTTGATATGAGGGGGATGTTGGACACTTAAAATGAATTAATGAATGTTCCTTCCTCTTCAATTTTTTGGAAGATTTTGAGTAGGATTGCTATTAATTCTTCTGAGAATGTTTTATAAAATTTCTCTGGGAAACATGTGATCTGGGGTTTTTCTTTGTTGGGAGATTGTTGATTACTGATTCAATCTCTTTACTAATTATTGTTTTGTTGAGATCTTTGTTCTTCTTAGGTCAATGTAGGTAGTTTGTATGTTTTTTCAAATTTGTGCATTTCATCTACATCATCTAATTTGTTAGCGTGCAGCTTTTCATAGTATCTTTTCATAGTCCTTTTTATTTCAATGAGATCCTTAGTAATGTCCCCTTTAATTTATCATTTTAATTTTCACTTTTTTTGTTGTCATTCTAGTTAAAAGTTTGTCAATGTGATTGATTTTTCAAATAAACAAGCTTTTGTATTCATTGATTCCCTATATTGTTTACCTTTTGGGGGGAGGGGAGTGGGGAGTGCAGGGTCTGGGAATCAAACCCACGTCTTCCTCATGGCAGGCAAGAATTCTACCACTGAGCTACCCTTGCACTACCCTCCTTATATTATTTTAATTCTCTATTTTATTTATCTCCACCTTAATCTTTGCTATTTTGTTCCTTCTGCTTTCTTTGGGTTACTTTGCTTTTCTTTTTCTAGTTCTTCCAGTTTGACGTTAGGTCTCTGATTTGAAAGTTTTTTTATTAATGTAAATATTTCATGCTATAAATTTTCCTATCAGCAATGCCTTTGCTGCATCTCAAATTTTGCAGTTGTATTTTCATTTTCATCTAGATATTTCCTAATTTCCCTTGTGATTTCCTCTTTTATCTGTTGGTTGCCTAAGAGTGCATTGTTTAATTACCTCATATTTATGAATCTCCATTTCTCCCTCTGTTATGATTTCTAGCTCTATACCATTGTGTTTGGAGAAGATACATTGTATGATTTCAATATTTTGAAAAAGTTTTAGACTAGTTTTGTGACTTAAGATATGGCTTACTCTCGTGAATGATCCATGGGCTCTTGGGAAAGATGTATTTTCTGTTGTTGATGGGTTAAGTGATCTATGCATGTCTGCTAGCTCTAGTTGATTTAGAATATTGTTCAAGTATATTTCTTTTTTGATCTTCAGACTAGATGTTTTGTTATTGAAAGTGATGTATTAAAGCCTCTTACTATTAATGTAGAACTATCTTATTTATCCCTTCAAAGCTGTTTGTACTTGCCTCATATATTTTCACGTCTTGCTGTCAGGTGCATTTATATTTACAATTGTTACATCTTATTGGATTGACCACTTTATCAGTGTATAATGACTATCTTTGTCCCTTGTAAGTTTTGACTTAAGGTATATTTTATCTGGTATTAGTTTTGGTGTTTGAAGTTATATGTGACCCAGTAAAACAAGTTCTTAAATATAATTTTTTCAGGTTGGTGTAAACCCATTGTAAGTAGGATCCTTTGTTGAGGCTACCTCAGTTAAGGTATGAGCCACCTCATTTAGGATGGGACTTAATCCTATTATTGGAGTACTTTATAAATTAAATGTGGAGAGAGAGGATGAGAGAGAGGGAGAGAGAGGGAGCAAGAGAGAAGGAGAAAGAGACGGAGGGGGAAGGGGGATGGTTAGGGAGCGGGGAGGAGAGAAAGCCATAGAAACAAGAAGCTGAAATCAATTCAAACCAGAAGAGAAGGGAGAGACTAACCAATGCCATGCTGTGCCTTGCTATGTGTCAGAGGAGCCAAGGATTCCTGGCAGCCAATCTTAGGGATGAAACCATTGCCTTGCGGCAATACCTTGATTTGGATATTTTCTTGGCCTTAAAACTGTAAGTGAATAAATTCCATTGCTTAAGCTTAACCATTTCATGGCAACACTTTGATCAGCTGAAAAATCTAAAAGAGTAGTATAGATATCTCAGCTTTCTTTTGGTTACTACTTTGTCTGGTATATTATTTTCATCCTTTCATTTTCAGCTTACATATGTCTTGAATTTAAGGTATCTCTGTGAACAGCGTATAGCTGAGTCATGTTTTTTATCCATTCTGCTAATCTCTGCCTTTTGACTGGGAAGTTTAATTCATTTACATTTAGAGTCACTAGTAATGCTGCAGGAGTTCCTTTTACCATTTTGCTATTTATTCTTAGTAAGCCTTATACCTTTTTTGTCCTTCATTTCTGCTGTTAACGCCTGCTTTCATATTTGTTTGATTTTTTGCCTTGTAACATATTGACTCTCTTCATGTTTAATGTATTTTCCTTATGGTTACCATGGGGTTAAAATTTAATATCATGAATATAAGACAAATATCATAAATATGAAACAATCATATTGAATTTGATACCAACTTACCTTCAATAACATTCACATGCACTGTTCCTATACCCCTTAGTTCCCTACCTATTTTTTATATTTGGTACAAATTATATCCTTATACTTTATATGTACAAGTTCATAGATTTGTCATTATTACTTTTTATATATTTGCATTTTAGTACCTGTAAGGAGTAAGAAGTGGAGTTACATACCAAAAAATACAATAGAATAGTTCCGGCATTTATAATTATCCAAATGGTTATTTTTTCCAGAGGTCTTTATTTTTTTATGCCACTTTGAACCAATGTTTAATGTCCTTTCCTTTCAGTCTAAAGAACTCCCTTTAGTTTTGCTTGTAGGACAGGTCAGGTGGTGATGAATTTTCCCAGCTTTTGTTGTATGAGAATGTCTTAATTGCTTCTTCCATTTTTGAAAAGAAGATCTTGCCAAATATAAAAAAATCTTGGTTTACAATTTTTTTCTTTTAAATTGAACCTACTGCCTTCTTGACCTAATGATTTCTGATGAGAAATTTACATATAAACTAACTGGGGCTCACTTGTACATAACATATTGCTTTTCTCCTGCAGTTTTCAGAATTCTCTCCTTATCCTTTGCATTTGACAGTTTGATTAATATGTGACAGGCCACATTCTTCTTGATGTTTATCCTGTTTGGTGTTTTCTGAGCTTCTTGGATTTGCTTATTCATGTCTTTTCTAAGTTTGGGGAGTTTTCTGTCTTTTTTTCTTTAAATATTCCATTTGCTCCTTCCCCCCTTTTTTCTCTTTCTGTGATTCTCATAATGTGTATATTTGTATGCTTAATGCTGTCCCAGTGGTTTCAGGCTATTTTGGCTTTTTATAATTCTTTGTACTTTATACTACTTAGCCTAATTTATTTCAGTTGTCCTGTCTTCAAGTTCACTAATTCCTTTTTTTACCATCTCCAATTTGCTCATGAAATTTTTCCAGGGAATTTTTCATTTCAGTTATTTTTGTCTTCAATTCCAATTATGCTGTTTGGTTCCTTCTGTCTTTTTATTGAGATTCCTATATTGTTCATTCACTGTTTTCCTCATATCCTTTCATTTTTTCTCTGTATATTCCTTCATTTTCATGAGTTTACTAACTATTTTACTGATATCTTTTAATTCTTTCTTTGTATATTCCTTCATCTCCTTGAGCATATCGAAGATCATTTTTATAAAAGCCTTTCTCTGTTGTGTCTGCAGTCTGGCTCGCTCCAGTGATGTTTTCTAGATTTTTATTGTCTTTGACTTGGCCATCATTTCTTGTTTCTCTGTCTTGTGATCTTTTGTTGCACAGTGTATGTTTTAATATTTTGAAATGTTAAGTTGGATTTATACCCTGAGATGTCTATTTCCTGAGTTTGTAACCAGTTGGTGATAGAACAGATTTGTATCAAGAGCTAAGAAAACCATGAAAATCTAAGCAAAAACACCTTTCACCATTTTTGCAAATTGGTTTTGCATTGGCTGGTACTTTCTGTTAGAATTTAGCTTTCCTTCAGGAAGGTTAGCTCAAGTCAAATGTGAAGTGCAGGATGCTCTCTTTTTGGGGGGGGCTTTTGTCTTTCCTGGGCTTGTACTTGCTAGTTGTGGCCTTACAGGAAATGAATGCCCCCTCTATTTCCCAGGAAACAGACCTCCTCCCTCTCCTGGATTTTCCATTGTAGGACTTAAAGCAGGAAAGCCTTTTTCCTAGGCTACCCACTTCAATTGTTTTTCTTACACTGCATTTGTTGTCTTAAGCTGCTTTTGCCTGTAGAGCAAATTCTGGGAGTACATGCCAAAGAGGGGTTCCCCAAGTCATTCTTTTCCAGCCCTATTAAGGCCAAGGACCCACAAAAGGAGTGCTGGCAGACTCCAAACTGCCCTTAGGAAGGGTTGAGTGGGATCTAGCAAAGGCACCAGGAGCCTCTTCCGTGGCTTCTAAAAGCTGCACTTTCCTTCTTCTGCCTCTGCCCAGCCAATGCAGCCCTTCAGCTGTCCTCTGTTGCTCTGGGGAAGCATATCAGCTTTAAGTCTCCTCTGTCACCTTCATCTGGGGAAGGTTAAAACAGTGGCTGCCGTCATAGCCCAGCCCCCAGTGGTCTGAAGTAGCTAATTAAAAGCAGTGATGAGCAGTCAACCCCCACCCCCACCCCCACCCTGGTTCTTACAGGAAAGTGGATTTTTATGTCCTTTGGCACCAGCAAGCTTTGCTATATGTCAGACTCCACTGTGACCTTGAGTGGGGAATGGGCGCCAGTAACTGCCGCTTAGAAAGAGCAATTTTCTGATATTTACTGTAATTTACCAACCTCTTCCTCCAGCTCTTCCCTGGGTGTTGTACATTGTTGTACTGGACTCTGGAATTTTGAAATATATGAATCACACAGTTCCCGGCTGTTTAATTTTGTTCCAGTGGAAGGACTGATTCCTGGAGTTTCCCACTCTGCCACCATCTCACAATTTCCCCTCTGCCAGTATTATCTTTTAACTGAAGACTGATGTGCCAAACTGGGGCAACTGATAAGGGACCTCCTGAATTTCTTCCTGCTGCCTGCACACTTGGTGTTGCTGCCCAGGTCTATGGTAATGGATAGAGTGGAATGGACACTTTCATTTTCAAGCAAGTTTGATGTGCTATGAATGGTAATGCTGAGAGCACTAGTTGACTTGAGCTAGAAAATTAGCGTGCTGGGACATAGCTGTAAAACTGTTCACGATCCAGCCAATATCATTTTGGCTTATTATCCATAAGACCTCACAAAGAGAGGTTAATTAATGAAACCTGTTGTAAAGTGGTTTAAAGGAAATTTCATGGGCTGGGTCAAATTTCTTGGTGCCAAATGACACTACATCTACCTATGAAGAGACATAGTATGTATATGTGAAGAAACATTGGAACAGTCAGGCTTTTGAAGGAGTGATGGGTCAGCCCAATTGCATGGTCCCAAGCAGTGGACATGCCGTTAAATTAAGAATAAAAGATAGGTCAGCTCGAAGCTACATGACTGGGATTATCAGAGAGTCCTTGCCCATTGCCCCTCCAGGGTGCAAGGATGGACCTGGCTGGCAGTATGGCTCTTGGTTGCCCTCTGCAGGGACAAACGTCAGGAGTCTTTGTCTGGGCTGAAAAAACTCAAGAGGACTGCAAGCCATGGAAGGAAATATAGGCTTGCAGCAGTAAATTCTGTGGCATATCTGGCTCTTTAAGAGCCTATCCAGTGTGGGTGATTTAACAAGCAGGCAATATTTTAAGGAACTGAGGAGCTTAATGTTTTAGATGTATAAGGGATTTGCTGACTTGAGGAAATGAAATAATTTAGATCTGGGAACAGTAGAATATTGAGAATATTTTTTCCCATTCTTTTCCATTGGAGAGCTACACCATTGTAGGGGTGATGTCAGAGTAAAACAAAAACCAAACAACACAACACACACATACAGAAACAACACACATGTTTACAAATTTAGCACTGCTGATGGTACAGCTAATAAAAAGCAGATTGGTCACAGCAACATAGAAAATCAATTCTCAAGCTCTTTCTTATTCGGAGTTTTGATTGTCTTTTGTTCTTATCTATTATGGGAAAGTCTCAAAGTGATTTTCAAGTGAGTTGTTATTTAGAGTAGAAATGGAATACGCTAAGGACACTTGCCCCTGGTCACACAAAGCAATAAAGAGTGGACTCTCTCTGCCTGTGGTAGACCCCTGGTGGATGCCATGCTTGACCCAGCCACATACCAGCTGCTGGTAGCTCTGAGCTGCCCTGAGGATTTGCAGCCAATTCAGGATCTGGAGTTTGCCTTATCCAAAGCCTCAGACTTGAAAGCGCCTGCTCAGCACAGATGCCAGAGCGTAAGCTGTAATTATGACAATTCTCATCTCCCTCCTGCACTCTGGAGAGGGCCAGCTCCCCAGTCCTAGAGACAAGACAGTCTCTTTCTCTTTATTAATTTTCCAGACCCTGGGCAGGTGCCTGAATTTCTCCATTTACCCATTTAGGCATCTCTTCCTCCTAAATTCTGGTGGGTTTTCTGACTCTGAGGGACTCTCCTAATTCAGCTCCTCCAAACAGCTGTGAGAGGGTGTGCACCCTCATGCTGAATTGAGAGGGCCATGGGAATATGCAGGGTGGAGGGGGCCCACCGCATGGGAATATGCAGGGTGGAGGGGGCCCACCGTCCAATGGGAGGCATAACTTTTCCTCCAAATATCGGTTGCCCCAGCCAGATACCCAGCCCTCCTAATCCCTGCACCACCTGAGCCGACCCTCACAGAGAAAGGAGCTCTCCCAAGATTCAGGCACCTCGGATAGTAGTTAGGGGCAGGACAAGTGTCTCTGCCAAGAGGGTATGGGGGCCTGGAGAGAGGGAGGGCAGTGGAACACAGCCATTCAAGCTCCTTGAGATAAGAAGAGGAAAGCGGAGAAACTGAGGCACAACACAATACCAAGAGATTATGATGCTGTGTCATTCAAGGGAAGAGTGAAATACAATGAGAATAAGCCAAGGCGAGGAAAGAAGGTGAAGGAAAAGAGGGCAGAATGGGTGCCAGGAGTGTGAGTATAGAAATAAGGCAGAGACTAAAGGAAATGGGTATCAAGGCAAGTACTCAGTGTTCACCGATTCCCCAGCTCTCACCTCAGAGCACCTCCCTGCAGGAGATGCAATCTTTGTAGAAAAATCAGTGTTCTCTGTTCCAAATAAAAAGAAGCCTCAGGGCAAAAAGGGAAGGGAAGGGAGAAAACACTTCACTCTTCAAATGGGTGCTTTCCCTTTCCCTAGGCTTCATTTTCAGGGCTGATGTAATGGAATTTATAATTCTGTTCCATGAGGTTTCTTCAGGGTAATAGAGCTTATCAGCTGAGAAATGAAATATGCACATTATACATGTATCCATAAATTAGTATTGATTGTCCTTTGGGATATTTCATGACTCCATGGTGACCTAAGGCTTTATCATTTCCCCACATATTAGCAGGCCTTGAAATTAGTAAACCTGGCTGTGGAAATACATATTCAAAGTTACACGAGACTATACTCTCTAGTCTATGGCCAAAGAATACATATTTCTTCTGTAAACATTTACATTATCATATCTTTAGGAAACATATGGAGTGAGACATTTAGAGTATAGAATGGAAATGATTTCTAAACAGAAATTTGAACATTTGTAAAAATTTTATTGTGGTTTTATATATATATATAAAACTGAAGTAATCTATCTATCTATATATAATATATACATATATAAAACCTAAAATTTGTCCTTTTAACCATTTTTAAGTGTACACTTCATTGGCATTAATTATACTTACAATGTTGTGCCACCATTACCACCATCTATTACCAAAACTTTTCCTTTCCCCAAAATTAGCAATATCCATTAAACAATATCTCTCCATTTACTTTCCCCTAGCCCCTGGTAATCTCTAGTCAACTTTCTGTCTCTGAATTTGCTCATTCTAGATCGGAATTGTACACTTTCGTTCATGTTCTTTGTTGAAAGGAGATAAAACCATGTTCAGCTATTTGGATAAAAATGTAAAAATGAGAAATATCTGTGGGTCAGAGGTGGCGTAAATGCCATAATTTTTTTTTTCACCACAGGAATGAAAAAGAATGGTAAAATCTCAGGGGAGCAAAAATAAAGAGAATGAGAAGCAGGCAAGTAACCACTTTGGGTTCCAGTCCCCTCGCATACTTTAATAATTCTGGTAGTATAGCATTTCCAAAACATATTCTACAAAAACACGAATACTATTGGATAAAAGTACGGGTCCTCTAAAAAGGTTCCATTAGGAAATAGGTTGGAGAAAAACCTGTTCAGTTGAGTTGAACATTTTTTTTTTTTTAGTGTGGGGCTTTTTAGACTTCCAGATACTAAGGAATCTTGGAAAATTTCAAGAGGTAGATATGATATACTAAGTTCCCAGTCTTTTTTGACCATGTGACCTTTATCTCCACACTACTATGAAAATGCCGATATTGATAATATTTATTGTCTTTTGTAGCTCTAAAATGATATGAATATATGTAAAAGGATATGTGAAAAGAGAATGAAACAGAAAATGAACACAATTAACAATGCAATTTGGGCTACAATGGCTTTGTTTTACATTTCCACAACACTGTAGCAAGGTACTATTTTTTTTCCCTTACTTTTCTACACTTTGCCTTGTTAGGGTAAAGAAATTTAAGGAAGAAGAAAAAGTCACCAGTAAGAAGAGAAATGACCATATATTTACATGGCAAAGAATGAGCTCTTATTGTCAACTTGGTAGTATCTGAGACCTTCATTAGCAGCGTGGTATTGTTTTAAAGGTAGCACAGTATCAGGATGCAAAAGTGAAGCTCTTCCCTGCTTCAGTTTCCACCTAGGAACTATGAGGCAATTCTCATAAAATGCCAAATACCAGTCAAGGCCCAGGGTACTGTATCCATTTCGGGAAATATGGAAAGTTTCAAACATAAGTGACAAAAATTATTAAGAATTTGGAAAATAAGCCTGATCAGGAAAGATTAAGTGAAATGGGAGAAAAACAGAGAAAATAGAGGCCAGTTAATAGTGATTTATACTATGCAAAGGGTTGTTAAACAGATGAGGGTGACCAACTAATCTCCATTGTCAGCGAAGAAGGAATAAGGTAAAATGTGCTTGTGCTGTTGCCTTGAGGACTTATTTTGTGATGGAGAAAGGTTTCCTTAGTTTGATGGTTTTGCACTAGGATTGCAGTTGCTCCCACTTGATTAGGTCATAAAGGCAGTTTCCTGAAGGTCTTTACCAATGAATAAGTAGTAATGTTAATGTTTATCAAATTCTTACTATGGTTCACGCACCATACAAACACTTTACACCATGTGTCATTTAATTTTTATATGAACCTTTTGAGAAATGTGTTTTTACAGACATGAAAATTAAGGCTTGTAGAGAGCAATGGTAGTCAATGTCTAATGGAGTCAACTTTCAAACTCAAATCTGCCTGAGTTCAAGAGCTATGCACCTAACCACCATAAGGTACTGCTTACCTTCTGTTGCATTGTCCCCTCATATTGCATCAGTTAATATATCTGAGTTTGTTTCTCAATAATAATTCTCTCTATATTTATATTTATATAAGCAAATTTATGGTAATAAAAAGACCAAAGGGAATGTAAACAAAGAACTGAATTTGCCTCTTTCTTGACACAAGGAATCTAGTGTGAGCTTAATTGAAGGAAGAAGAACCCACTGTAATGGCTCCATGCTATTCTAGAAGTTGCAGAATGAATTCTCTGACATCTTTACTATTGCTTCTTACCTTACCTTGACTTTTACTGGTTCCACCATGTAAGTCCAAAGGGAAGTCAGGGATCTACTATCGATAGGATGCGTTCTAATGAACAGGGTCAGTAATGAAAGAGCACTGGGTACTCTATGAAAGCTTATGAGAAGGGGAAGAGTTTCTCAGAAGGTTAGAGTATCAGGTTCCTGAAAGTCACACCCATTCCTTGCACAAGGCCTATGTAAGTAACTAAAGCTGCAAATATATTTGCAATGAAAGTTTACATGGACCCATATGTGTAGTTATATTTGGCAACTGATTCAAGATAGCTAAGTCAACAATAAAAAGAAAAACGAAGAGATGCCCAACATTAGAAATGATGGGAATGATACCTAGATGTCCATTATTTCACCCTAGTTTATATTAGGAAAATGCTAACTCTTTAAATATATCTGCACAAATGTGGACGACAGCATCAGTGACTTTTTTTGGGGGGGAGGGGCGTGACTGGGCAGGCACTGGGAATCGAACCCGGGTGTCTGACATGGCAGGCGAGAATTCTGCCACTGAGCCACCATCACACTGCAGCATCAATGACATTTTAAATCTGTGTAGAATTGGAATGATTATGCATTTAAATTTATTAGTACTTCTTCATTTTCTGTCACCTATTTCCTGAGCAGAAGAAACTGGCAGACCTGGTTGGAAGTACCTTAGGGGTCTGGGCTTGGAATGATAGGCCACCTTGTATATATACTCTAAACTCTAAATAGTGCTACTTTCCTCTTCCTGAGGCTGTATCATGAACCTACCAGTGTTTTATGGGAACCAGGTCAGCATCCTGCTAGAAATCTAAGTCTGAGGATCCTAGCAAATAATGCATATTCTTTTACCAAAGGAAATTGGGATATGAGGTTGAGTAGCCAATGACCAATGGATATTATGTGAGGAGTTTAAAGATATTTAAATAAAACTAAAAGAAGAATCAACAGGAATAGCTCAAGAACATGTATACATCAGCTGAATTCCTCTGTTCTTATTGGGCCCATTTCACCACAACAGAGAACTCTAGTCAAGTTCTCAATAGCATTGAGTCTTCACAAATCTGATTTCTATTGGATTATTTTCCAAATTTTCCCTTTATCTTCCTCCTGCCTCTTTTGGAAGAAAAAGAGAATGAAAAATTTGAATCTACTATTCTAATGTTCATCATTTTCTGGCTCATTTTGCAACCAGTTCACTATGATAATAAAAGTTGCTCTTGGTCAGTAATGTAAGTATGCAGATTGGACATCCAAATGATTTCCAGGATCATCAATGTCCTTAACACTATGCAGCAGAATTACTAGTTGTCCCTAGTAAACTACTTTTTTTTTCGCTTGGGCAGACACTGGGAATTGAACCCGGTCTCTGGCATGGCAGGCAAGAACTCTCCCTGCTGAGCCACCGTGGCCCACCCATCAGCTGCCTTTTCAGTTGTCCTCAATAGCTACTGAAAACGTACAATTTTGATAGCCTCCATCTTCACTCTAGTTATCCGCTGTCTCTCAGGTGACAGTCCTGCATTTCTTTTTAAGAAAATACATAGAAACACACAAGAAAATAAAGAGATCCTCAAACCTGAAGTTCTTTAACTTGAAACCCTAAGTCTTTACCTGCAAAAATCTTACGTTTTGTCTCAGAAAGAGAGACCCTTTCCCTCTTTAAAATGGACCTATCCATCTGGGCGCTGAATCACATTCTTGCCTGCCTTCTCAGAGTGTTTTCCCCAGCAATGAACCTTATACTTCCCTACCTCTCATTCTCTGTTTCCCTTTCCTCTTGGCAAATGATTATGGTGAATTATGAATACATTTTTTTAAACACCCCCCTTCCTCATGGTGCTGCCCTTTATATCTCCTTCCCTTTTAGCAAAGCTTCTAAATATACTGATACCTTTATATATCTATAACTATATCTATGTATATCTATTTCTCTAAAGCTTCTAAATATACTGATACCTTTATATATCCATATTTATCTATGTATATCTATTTCTCTACATATAGTTATCTATAAAATGGTGTCCATTAATTTCTCTCTCATTCACTTTACCTCAAGTCAACATAATTTGATTTATTTTCTGACTAGTCCACTGAAACTACACTTTCTAAGATTTTGACAGCTTCATGAGAACTCATCCCAATGACTATTTTTAAGCCTCACAACACATGTCTTCACTCTGGTGGTTGACACACTTTTTTTCTTTAGTAGAGAAGTTGTGGGTTTACAGAACAATCACACATAAAATAAAGGATTCCCATATACCACCCCACCTCCTTGCGCTGGTGTGGAACATTTGTTACAATTGATGATAACGTAGACACACTTCCTTTTTTAAAACAGCTTCCCTGATGCCGTTTTCTTATTTGTTTCCAGTATCTCTGGGTGTTCCTTATCAGTGTCTAAATTTAGCTCCCTTTTCTGTGCTTTATTTCTGGATTTTGAAGTACCTCAGAGTTCTGTTTTTGGTTTCCTTTCTTCTCCTTTACTTCTCACAGAGCATACTCTCAACTCTTCTGGTCCTGTTGCCTCAATAACTACAAGGCAACAGATGGCTCCCCAAACTGTTCCTATCCCTGTTGTCTCTCGTGAACTTCAGAAAAATATATACTTGAGTGCTTCCTGGACATTGCTGCTTGGACGTTTTACACATATTTCAAAACTAATAAGTTCTATTCTAAAGCTCAGGGTGCCTCATATGAGAAAACATGAGGTGAAAAGAGGAGAGACTTAAGAACACAGTAATTCCTAGAGAAAAATTAGAATTTGGATGAAGAGCATAATTTTGAATTTGTGTTGGTTTGATGAGTGCCAAGAATAATCTTAAGTGAAGAAAGAAAAATGCTACAAACTGAGCGCATGCTTCTGCAACAGATACCCATGTGATTAAAACAAAATGTCCATGCAGGGTCAAAAAGTGGTTGGTGTGTAGCATTAGGAAAGTATTGAAGGCAACATTTAATCCCCATTCTTCGAGTACTTCACTGTCCACTGCACTCCCATAGAAATTAGCATGGGATAAATAATATATTTCTGTCTCTTAATGACAAATCCTCAGGGCAGGAGGAAGAATTGATTTGATCTGTGAATTTTGGGGAAGGAACTGAGTTTGATGGTCTGCTCATACCTCCTTTCTCTCCCTCTCTCCTTCCTTCCCTCCTTCCCTCTCTCCTTCCTTGTCTATCTTTCTGTCTGCCTATCTGTCTGTCTGTCTGTCTGCCTCCCTGCTTCTCTGCTTGCTTACCTACATGAAGGACAAAGTCAAGTTTGTTTGGCTCACTTGTAGTTTTGAGGGATACATTCAATTTAAGGGGATTATTAAGAAATTAATTAAGGCCTCCCATCTGAGCTGTTTTCCTTAAACCAGATTATATTACTAATTAAATTGATGTTATGAACTCCATATGTTTGACTTGTTTATTTCTTTTTATTTCAGTATGGAAAGGGAAGAAAGGGGCATTATTTACTGGTGTTCATAACCCCAATCAATAGTTAATATGATTTCCAACAGGAATAAAACGTGGTGAAAATATTCTTAAATTTGTGGTTTCACAAATTTCTCAAGATATATTTGCCTTATGTACTTCTTATCAAATCTTCTAATTCACTAAAAGGGGTAACCCTTTAAATCAATATATATGGACAAGATGGAAGTTTTATTGTGCTTCACATTTATATTATATTATGTAGGAATATAATCATATAAGGCATTACAAAATTAAATGAAAAAATTAAAATTATCAGTCATTGTCCCATGTAACAAGTAATACTAGCTATGATTGAAATATTTTGAAAACGATAAAATCTAAAAGTTAATGTCTATGAGAAAGAAATCTCATATTCATGGATTGGAAGACAATATTTTTAAGATAGCAAAACTTCTCAAAGCTGACCCTAAAGTTAATATGGAATTGCAAGGGACTTCAAGGAGCCAAAAACAACCTTGAAAAAGAATAAAGTTGGAAGGCTCACACTTCTTAATTTCAAAACTTAACTATAAAGCTATAAATAAATTCATACATCTATGGTGAATTGATTTTTTTGGAGAAATTGTAGGTTTACAGAAAAAATCATGTAAAAAGTGCAGCATTCTTATATATCCTCCCATTATTGATACTTTGCATCAGAATGATAGCTTTGTTACAATTGATGACTGAATTTTCTTTTGATTTTTCTTTTTTGTGCAATATTTTATATATATATAAAATATATTATATATTTTTGTATATATATATACATACAAACAAAAAAAACCAATACATTTCAAAGTACATTTTAACAAGTAGTCATTCATAGAATAGATTTCAAAGTTTGGTATGGGATACAGTTCCACAATTTCAGATTTTTCCTTCTAGCTGCTTGAAGACACTGGAGACTAAAAAAATTATCAATATAATGATTTCAATAGTCATACTTGTTTGTTGAATTCTAAATTCTTTGTTATAATTCCTCTTCTTCTTTGCTCTTTATCCTAATCTTTAGGTATACTTTCTAATGCTTTTCATGTTGAAAAGGGATGTTGATAATATGGGATAGGAGGATGGAACTGATTGATGTTCTTGGAGAGACTGGCCCCTCTGGGTTTCAGGACTTATCTGGCCTAGGAACCATCTGAAGGTTTTAGGCTTCTGAAAAGTAAACTTAGTGCATGAGACATTTGTAAGACCTCAAATAAAGCCCTAGGTGTTCTTTGGGGTCAACAGGAATGATGTTGGCTGGCGTTTGAGAAACCATGGCTATTAGCACTGTCTAGGTGAAGCTTACATAAGGGTAGCCTCCAGAATAGCCTCTCAACTCTATTTGAACTCTCTTAGCCATTGATACCTCTTTTTTTTTTTTTTAATATTTCTTTCCCCTTTTTGTCAGGAAGACATGTTGACCACACAGTGCCAGGGTGAGGCTTATCCCTGGGAGTTATGTACCACAATTCCAGGGAGACTCACACCCCTGGACATCATGTGTTACATAGGGAGGAGGGTTATGATTTTCTTGCAGAATTGTGGCTTAGAGAGAGAGGCCACATTTGAACAACAAAAATTCTCTGGAAGTAACTCTTAGACATAAGTATAGGTAGACTTAGCTTCTCTACTAGAAAAATTTGTTTCTTAAAAGCAAGCCTCAGGATCAATGTCTTGGCCTATTAACTTGGGAGTCCCTCATATTTGAGAGAGTATTGGGGTTTCCCAGGTGGGACAGTTTAATAGTTCATTGTTTTTTCTCCATTCCCTCAAGGGAATTTTTTTTAATTAAAAAAATTTTTTTAAACGTAACTACATACAAACATGAATATTATTACCACATGATCATTCCATTCTTGGTATAATATCAATAACTCATAATATCATCACATAGTTGTATATACACCACCATGATAATTTCTTAGAACATTTGCATCGATTCAGAAAAAGAAATAGAAAGAAAAAAGAAAAAAAATGCATACAAACCATACCCCTCCCTTTCATTGACTGCTAGTATTTCCATCTACCCAATATATTTTAGCATTTGTTTTCCCTATATTTTTCTATACCCCTTACCACTCCCTTTCATTGATCACTAGCATTTCACTCTACTAAATTTATTTTAACATTTGTTCTCCCATTATTTATTTATTTTTAATCCATTTCTTTTACTTGTCTGTCCATACCATAGATGAAAGGAGCATCAGACATAAGGTTTTCACAATCACACAGTCACACTGTGAAAGCTTTATCATTATACAATCATCTTCAAGAAACCTAGCTACTGGAAGACAGCGCTACATTTTCAGGCACTTCCCTTCAGCCTCTCCATTATGCCTTAATTAAAAAGGTGATATCTATACAATGCGTAAGAATAATCTCCAGAATAACCTTTCAACTCTTTTTGAAATCTCTCAGCCATTGATACTTTATTTTGTCTACTTTCTCTGTTTCCCCTTTTGGTTGAGAAGGTTTTCTCAATCCCTTGATGCTGTCCCTCGAGGAAATTTGCCAATACTTTAAATTATCTGCCTAATATACTCTGGGATGTATCTGAGTATTACATTAAGATATACAGAATTACAAGCCCTCATTCCTATTTTGAGTTCCATGTGTTTGGATTGTTTAAATGAACTATCCAGACAGGTTGAGTTAGATTGCTATAGATAATTAGGTTTTGAACAAAATAAAGCTCTATTCCTTTGGTCTCATACAATAGGTGATGTTCTAAAATACAGACACCATCATCCTTAATCCTGTATTCTGATTTACCATAGTTGATGGCAGAATACTATAATTGTGGTATTAAGTATAGACTATAGTTTATTAGGGTGTATTTTCCCCCTAATATATCACCTTATTATTAACACTTTGTATAAGTATGGTACTTTTCTTGTAATTCATGAAAGAACATTTTTGTAACTTGTACTATTAATTATCATCCATGATTTACAATAGTACTCACTGTTGTACATTCCTGTCTTTTAATTCTTATTCTAGTAACATATATACAACCTAAAATTTATCCTTTTAACCATATTGACATATATAATTCAGTGCTGTTAATTATACTCACAATGTTGTGCTATCATTCATTTCCAAAATTTTAGAATCTACCCAAGTACAAACACTATAAGAAACACTATACAAATGAAGCACTAACTCCCCATGCCCTACCCCAATCCAGCCCATGGTAACCTATATTCTAGATTCTAACTCTGTGAGTTTGTTTATTTTACTTCTTTCTTATCAGTGACCTCCTACAGTATTTGTCCTTTTGTACCTGATTTATGTGACTCAACATAATGTCTTCAAGATTCTTCCATGTTGTCACATAAACTAGAATTTCATTACTTTGTAATGCTGAGTAATATTCTATTGTATGTACAGTCCTCATTTAGTTTACCCATTCATCAGTTGATGGACATTTGAGTTACATCATCTTCTAGCAACTGTGAAAAATGCTGCTATGATCATCAGTGTGCGGATATCTGAGTTTGTACTTTCAATTATTTGGGGAGTACAGTGAGTAGAGGGACTGCTAGGTCATATGAGGAACTGCTAAACTTTCTTCAACAACAGCTGCACCATATTACATTCCCACCAGCAATGGATGAGTGTTCCTTTTCTCTGAATTGTCTCCACACTTATTTACCATTTTTTTTAAACAGCTTCTATTCTAATGGATGTGAAATAGTATCTCTTTGTGGTTTTGCTTTGCATTTCCCTAATAACTAAAGATGTTGAGCATATTTTCATGTGCTTTTACAGTCATTTGTATTTCCTCATTGGAAAAATGTCTATTGTTCATTTTTAAATTGGATTGTTTGACTTTTTATTGTTGAATTGTGGGATTTCTTTATGTATTCTGAATATTAAACCCTTATTGAGTATGTGGTTTCCAAATATTTCTCCCATTGATTAGGTTCTCTTTTCTCTTTTGTGATAAAATCCTTATATGCATAAAAGTTTTTTTTAATAATTTTAATACGATACCATTTATCATTTTTTTCTTTTGTTGCTTGTGCTTTGGGAATAAAGTGTAGGAAACTGTTGTTTAACACAAGATCCTGAAGATGCTACCCTATCTTTTCTTCTAGGATCTTTACGATCCTGGTTCTTATATTTAGGTCTTTGATCCATTTTGGATTAATTTTTTAATGTGGTGTGAGAGAGGGGCCCTCATTCATTCTTATGCATATGGATATACAGTTCCCACCATTTATTGAAGAGACTATTCTTTCCCAATTGAGCGGACTTGGCTGTTTTGTCAAAATCAATTGACCATAGATGTGAAGGTCTATTTCTGACTCTCACTTTGATTTTACTGTTCTATATGTTTATCCTTGTGCTAGTACCATGCTGTTTTGATCACTATAGCTTTGTAATAAGCTTCAGAGTCAGAAAGTGTGGTCCTCCAACTTAATTCTTCATTTTCAAGATGGTTTTGGTTTTTTCAGGGCCTCTTATTTTCCAAATAAATTTGATAATTGGCTTTTCCATTTCTGCAAGGTAGGCTGTTGTAATTTTTACTGGGATTGCATTGGATCTGTGAATCATTTTAAGTAGAATTGGAATCTTAACAATATTAGCTTTTCATTTCATCAACATGGAATTTCCTTACATTTATTTAGATCATCTTTGATTTATTTTACCAAAGTTTTACAGTTTTTCATGTATAAGTCCATTACATCCTTGGTTAAATTTATTCCTAGATATTTGGTTCTTTTAGTTGTTATTTTTAATGGATTTCTTTCTTGGTTTTTTCTTCATATTGTTCATCACTAGTTCCTAGAAACACTACTAATTTTTGCATTTTTATCTGATACTCTGACATTTTGCTGAATTCATTTATTAGCTCTAGTACCTTTGTTGTAGTTTTGGGGGGACTTTCTAGATATTGGATAATGTCATCTGCAAATATTGAAAAATTTAACTCTTCCTTTCAAATTTGGATGCCTTTATTTCTTTTTCTTGCCTAACTGCTCTGGCTAGAACTTACAGCCCAATATTGAACAACTATACTGACAGTAGGCATCCTTGTCTTGTTCCAAACCTTAGAGGAAGCTTTCAACCTTTCACAATTGAGGATGATGATAGCTGTGGGTTTTTCATATATGCACTTTATCATGTTTAGGAAATTTCCTTCTATACCTATTTTTCTAGTGATTTTATCAAGAACATTTGCTGGGTTTTGTCAAATGCCTTTTCTGTGTCAACTAAGTTAATCATGTGTTTTTCCTTTCATTTTGTTAATGTTGTATATTACATTAATTGGTTTTCTTATGTTCAGCCACCTTTGCAAACCTTGTATAAAGCCCACTTAATGATGGTGTATAATACTTTTAATGTGCTGTTGGATTCAATTTGCAATATTTGCTTGAGGATTTTTGCCATCTATAATCATAAGAAAAATTAGTCTGTAAATTTTCTTTTAGTATCATTATCTGGCTTTAGTATAAGGATGATATTGGCCTTGTATAATGAGTTAGGTAGTGTTCCCTCCTCTTCAAGTTTTTGGTAGAGTTTAAGTATGATTGGTTTTAATTCTTGGAATGTTTGGTAGTGTTTATCTGTGAAGCCATGTGGTTCTGGCTTTTTGGGGATATTTTTGATGACTGATTCAATCTCTTTAGTTGTAATTGGTATATTGAGAAATTTCTATTTCTTCCAGAGTCAGTATACATTGTGTGTCTCTAGGAATTTGTCCATATCATCTAGATTTTCTGATTCATTGGCATATAGTTTGTATTAGGGTTCTCTCGAGAATCAGAACCAACAGGAGATATCTGTAAATATGAGATTGATAAAGGTGTCTCATGCAACCATGGGAATGAAAGAGCCCAAAATCCATAGAGCAGGCTGTGAAACTGGTAGCTCCGATGAAGGGTCTCAAGAAACTCAACCTGAAAGGCTTGCTGACGGAAGAAGAAGTGAGAAAGTCTCCCTTCTTTAATAGTCTTTCATTGATTAGATTATCTCATTTGTGGGTGACATACCCTTCGTTGATTGCAGATGTAATCAGCCACAGCTACAATCAACGGACTGATGACTGCAGATGTAATCAACCACAGCTGCAATCAACTGACTGATGATTTAATAAACCAGCCTTCTGATTTATCAACCAGCATGAAATATCTTTGCAGCAATGGTCGGTCCAATGCTTGCCTAAGTAGCAACTGGACACATCACCTGGCCAACTTGACACCGGAACCTAATCATCATAGTCCACCCCTTGTTAACTAGGCAACTATGTAGAATACCTAGAAACATGCTTAATTTCTGAATAGAACACAAAAACAGCATATGTTTCACCTAACAAGTTTCAACTGTCCTGTGTACCACCAGAAATGCACTACATCTCCCCAGAATAGGGTGTAAATCTATTTTCACTCTTAAACTTCATATCTTGTAACTTAAATACTATAAAATGAATGATCTAACTTATGTCATGTGATAAGAGGAAAACAAGATATTTGTTTATGAATAAATACAAAATACTCATAACAAAATGGAAGAAATATTCATACCATCATAGTCTTCATTTGGTCACATGGCCGTAGTTCATATTTATTACTACCTTCTTTTTCCTACCCATTCCATGTTTCCTTTACCATCAGCAAGCACTTCAGCTGGCAATGATTCTTTGCCAGGTGGGGTGACCCAAACATTAATTCCTGAAGTTTCTGTGTCATTGGTTGTCCTCCCTGGATGAGCTTGTTGCATGGTAGTACCAGGGAATGGTAGTACTAAGAGATGCTCTAGAGGATCTCCTGTATTCCAGGAAAATACTTCTTTACTTCCATTATGTAAATGTAATCCTATTTCCCCCTGGTAGTCAAGATCAATCACCTCAGACAGTGCATTAATCCCCTCTTGTGCCTGTTGATTTAGAGGCATGAGAAGCCAAAGGGGCCAGGTGGCAGTCTTAACTTCCAGTTCAATGCAATCATTGTTGTGTCTCCTGATAGCCACACTCCTCCATTTGGAACTAAGAACCTGTATACCAGCAGAGTTTGTTTCAGGGACAGGAAGCAAAAATTTTTCTACTGTATCACTAGTGGTGATAGTGAGTGGTGTCACCATTTCCACCCCTTGATTCCTGGACCTATGAATCCTGGCTATGGGAGCAATAGCACCATACAATCGATGCTGATTCAGGACACACACAGCCTCCTGGAGAGTATTGCCTCAGCCCTGCAATGTATTGCCACCTAGTTGGCACATAACTGGGTCTTCAAAAGGCCATTCCACCATTCTCTCAACCCTACTTCCTCTGGTTGATGGAGAACATGGTTAGACCAGAGAATTCCATGAACATGTGCCCATTCCCATGTATAATTTGCTGTAAAATCGGTTCCTACATCAGAAGCAATGCTGTGTGGAATACCATAACAGTGGATAAAGCACTCCATTAAGTCCATGAATGATAGTTTTTGTGGAAGCATTGTGTGCAGGGAAGGCAAACCCATATCCAAAATATGGATCTATTCCAGTTAGAACAAATCGCTACCCCTTCCTTGATGGAAGTGGTTCAATGTAATCAGTCTGCCATGGAGTAGCAGGCTGACCACCTTGGGGAATGGTGCCTTATCAGGAACTGAATGTGGGTTTCTGCTGCAACAGATTGCAGGCAGATTGGACACTCAGCAGTGGCTGTAGCCAGGTTGGCCTTGGTGGGTGGAAGTCCATGTTGCTGAACTCATGCATAACCTCCATCCCTACCACCATGCACGCTTTGTTCATGAGCCCATTGGGCAACGACAGGAGTGACTGGGAAAGAGGATGAGATGTAACTGTAGGATGGGTCATCTTATCCACTTGATTATTAAAACCTTCCTCTGCTGAAGTCACCCACTGGTGAGCATTCACATGGGAAACAAATATCTTCATATTCTTTGCCCAATCAGGAAGGTCTATCCACATACCTCTTCCCCAGACCTCTTTGTCCTCAATTTTTCAATCATGCTCTTTCTATGTCCCTGACCATCCAGCCAAACCATTTGCAACAGCACATGAATCAGTATACAAAAGTACCTCTGGCCAGCTCTCTTTCCAAGCAAAATGAACAACCAGGTATACTGCTCGAAGTTCCACCCACTGGGAGGATTTCCTTTCATCACCGCCCTCTGAGGACATCCCAGAATGGGGTTGTAGTGCTACAGCTGTCCACTTCTAGGTAGTCCCCTGCATATCATGCAGAACCATCTGTAAATCGGGCCTGAGTTTTCTCTTCCTTAGTCAGCTGACTATAAGGAGCTCCCTAAGAGGCCATAGATCTGGCCTGGGAAAGAGAAGGTAATGTGGCAGGAGTGGATGTCATGGGCATTTGGGCCACTTCCTCATGTAACTTACTTGTGCCTTCAAGATGTGCTCGAGCCTTATCTTTTATATACCATTCCCATTTCATGATAGAGTGCTACTTTGCACATCCAAATTTATGACTTGGTGGGTCAGATAACAAAAACACCCAGCTCATGATAGGCAACTCAGGTCTCATGGTAACTTGGTGACCCATGATTAAGCATTCAGTCCATGCTAAGGACCAGTAGTAGGCTAAAAGCTGTTTCTCAAAAAGAGAGTAATTATCTTCAGCAGATAGTAAGGCTTTGCTCAAAAATCCTAAGGGTCTGCCTTTTGTGAGCAGGTCTTCCATGATAAATCCACTGTAACATTCCATCTCTCTAAGCCTCTGATTCCCTCATCTACATTATGCGAGGACAGTACTGGCACTTCGACCTCAGGTAATGTTGGACACCTCTTGATCTCTGTTTCAGCCAACCATCCAAACTGTTAATGCCCTTCCTAACCCCTTGATCTACAATACTGATTGCAGAATCTCTACTTAGTGGGCCCATATCAATAAATTCAGCTTGATCCAACTTTATATTCCTTCCACCATTATCCCACATCCTTAATATCCATTCCTGCACATATTCCCCTGATTTCTGTCTGTATAGATTGTAAAACTCATGCAGTTTTTTTGGAGTATAGCATACCTCATCTTGGGTCACACTTTGTACCTCACCTTTCAGGGCCTGTTGAAACTTTGGTCTAGTTATAGGTCTTGAAGAAAAGAGGGGGTGATGGGGGTGAGTTATGAAAAGAAATAGAGGTTTATTTCACACCAATTATCTCAAAGCATTCCTTTGCAGTTTCATCAATTGAAACAGAATTAGTCACTCCAGATAGAGGAATGAAGCCTGTTTACCCAAGGGAGGTGGTTTCAGGTTTAGCAGGCACTGAAGGGTTAATCTCTTTAGGTGGAGGCTGGTTGGCAGACTCCTCTGGGCAGTTTGGGGTCCAGAGAGATATTTCCTCAAGGAGGGCTGGAGGTCAGGAAGCTCTTTCCTCAGAGTGGTTCATTACAGGTCTATCTAGCAAAGGCTTAGCAGATTCCAGCTCCCCATGATCATCATCATCATTATCAAGACATTTTCCCCATACCACATTTCAGGATCCCATTATTTTCCAATCAAAGCCATTGCTTTAACAGCAGACACCCTGTGATGCTGAGATTTTAGCTGTGTTGTAAATCTGCTACTCATACAGTGAGGCTCTGTGTCTGGTTTTCAGAGCTCTCAAGTCTGTGACTATAGGAAATAATATTTTCTTTCAGGGCACACATGGAAACTTTTACACATTTCATATGGTGCTTAAGTTGAAAATGTGAAGCCTTCAGCTCATCCCTTTAACTGTGTCCAGTGTATTAACAACAACGAGCCAACATTGTTAAACCTCTTAATTCCACAAATCTCCATAAAGGTGTCAAAAACACTATCACCCAGAGACTTGCCTCATATAAGTGTTTAATTAGCAGAATCAAATGGTGATATTTTGTGTGTATCTCTTGCCAACTCACCCCATAAGCTGTCAGTACCATCTTGATTCTTAGAAATGGAGTCATTAGAGCATTTGAGTCTAACCAGAATAGGAAACAATTGTAAAAACCCATTTTTAAGGTTCTGTTTCTCAAGAACCACTCCTGGTACCTAGTTGTATTACTCACAGTTTTCTACAGAAACAGAACCAACAGGAAGAGATATCTGTAAATAAGAGATTTATAAAGGGTGTCATGCAGCTGTGGGAATGGAAGAGTTCAAAATCTGTAGAGCAGGCTGTGAAGCTGGCAGCTCCAATGAAGAGTCTGGATGAACTTCATAGGAGAGTCTTGCTGGCTGTAGAAGTAGTGAAAAAAACATCTCTCTTCTTCTTTAATAGCCTCCAACTGATTGGATTATCTCATTGTGGAAGGCATGCCCTTAGTTGATTGCAGTTGTGATCAGCCACAGCTGCAATCAACTAACTGATGATTTAATAAACCAGCCTTCCAGTTTATCAACCAGTCAGGAAATATGTTTGGAGCAATGGTCAGGCAAGTTCCTCTTATGAGTTATTTTTTATTTCTCTAAGGTCAGTAGTAATACCCCCTCTCATTTCTGATTTTATTTGTTGACATTATATCTCTTTTTTTCTTTTTAAGTGTGGCTAAAGATTTGTCATTTTTTTTTATCTTGTCAAAGAACCATGTTTTGCTTCTGTCTGTTCTATTGTGTTTTTAAATCTCTATTTCATTTATTCGTGCTCTAATCTTTGTTATTTCTTTCCCTCTACTTGCTTTTGGTTTGGTTGTTGCTAGTTTTCTAATTCTTCCAGGTGTGTAGTTAGGGCTCTCATTATAGCTCTACTTTTTTAATGTTTTAGGGCTATAAACTTACTCTTTAGCTCCGTCATTGCTGTATCCCATACATTTTGATATGTTTTGTTCCCATCTTCATTCATCTGAAGATATTTACTGATTTCCCTTGACATTTCTTCTTTGACCCACTAACGGTTTGAGTGCATTATTTAAATTCCGTGTCTGTGCATTTTCAACTTCTCTAGTATAAAGAGTTCCAGCTTAGTTCCATTATGTTCAGAAAGGTTACTTTGTATAATTTCAATCTTTTTAAATTTATGATACTTGTGTTGTGACCAAAAATGTGGCATATCCTGAAAAACAATCCATGGACACTTGAGAAGAATGCATGTACTTCTATATTTGGGTATAATGTTCTATATATGTGTCTTAGGTCTAGTTTATTTATCATATTATTAATTTATGTTTCCTTTTTAATCTTCTGTCTAGATATTTTATCTATTGATAAGTGTGGTATATTAAAATCCCCATTTATTATTGTAGAGGCCTCTATTTCTCCCTTCAGTTTTGCCAGTGTTTACTCAATGCATTTTTGGGTACTGTGGTTAGGTGCAGAAATATTTATGATTGTTATCTCTTCTTGGTGCATTGTGCCTTTTATTAACATGAGCTGTCCTTATTAGTCTCTTGTAAGTCTATTTTGTACAATATTAGTGTGGTTATATTAGCTCTTTTTTGGTTACTATTTACATGGAATATCTTTTCCGTCCTTTCATTTTTAAATCTATTTTGTTTTGGGGTCTAAGTTGAGTTCCTTGTAAACAACATATAATTTTGTGTGCTTTTTCTATCCATTCAGCCAGTGTCTTTTGATTGGGAAGTTTAATCCATTAATATTCAGTGTTGTTACTATAAAGGTAATACTTCCTTCAGTCATTTTTAAATTTGTTTTTTATATGTCATATGTTTTATTTTGGGTTCTCTTTTCCTTTTTTGAAACCCCCTCTTCTGTATAGTTGATTTTTCTCATGTATCTAACTAATCCTTTTCTCGTTATTATTTATGTATATATTTTAAATTACTTTTTTTGTGATTATCCTGGGGTTTATGTTACATAATCTACACCTATGAACTACTAATTTGAAAAGATATTGTTTTAGTTTCCTAGGCTTCTTAAAGCAGATATCATTGTTTAAGGGTTGGTTTAAACAATGGGAATTTATTAGTTTACAGTTTGAAGCTGAGAAAATTTCCAAATTAAGGCGTCATGCATATGAAATGGATTTAAGGAGTCATATAATCAGATAGAGGGATAACTATTAGTTGGCTAAGAAAATATACTGAAAAGACACACAATTACACTTATGTAACACTGAATTCTTCGCAGTGTTGTTTATCTATGCTATAAGATATAGTTGTTTTACAAGCAGTTCTGGAAATGGGAGCAACAGGGAGTAGAGAAGAATAAAAATATGTTCAAGACTCTTGCAATTGCAGAAGAAGACATTGCAATATTTGAAAAAGTATGAACTGTAAGCCTATATTTGAATTGTTCATGTTTAGTCAATTATTGTTCTAACATTTATTCTCTATTACTGAAATGAAACTTTTAGTGATTTCCAGGGCAACGATTGTGTATGTGTGCTTTGGAAGAAGGAGGGAACAGTAGCTTCTCAACAACATATGTACAGTTTTTAAAATACAGATTTATTAGTAAAAATGATTTTACATATATGAAAGAAACATTTAAAAAAAAATGAATGACTTAAATATTTCTTTCCTTTTAACACACATTGAGAAAAGCAATTTTTGCTTCTGAGTGACTACTCATTAATACCTGCATAATACAATGGCTAATTTTAGAGAATAATAAGTGTTTTAATAAACAAGTTGAGTCTGTTTGGTATACCCTCTCATCCATTCTGTTCTTTCAAGTTTAAGTAGTCCATAATTTCAATAAAAAATTCCATTTTCTAAACATGTACACAGTGTTATATCTCAGTTGGCATGAATGAAGTTTCTGGGAACCATTCTGTTCTTGCAGAGAGGTCTCTGATATTCCCATTTCTGCATGGTGGGTATAATGTCTGGTGTTGCCACATAGGATAGGCTATGCTTACCTGTTTTGATATCATTTTGAAAGAGAGGTTGGGCTGTTTATTACATATGTCTATTCTAAATATTGGTGTCTTACTTGTAGATATCAATTGTATATAGTGCTGATATGATATTTAGCACCAATATTAATTATATGGATGATAGAATGAAATACACTCATGCAGTACCTAGTATATGTATAGCAAATATAGAATATAAGGTGGCTAAAAAGACCATATTCCCCTCTGCTTTTGGACAAATGGGAGGATTGCCCTAGTCATGACCATCCTACTGGCTTTAGCCAATGAAATTTGATTGTACATAATATCCAGATGGAAGCATTTGAGAACTAGTAGGTAGTTCCGCATTGCCTCTTTACACTACCATGGTGATCAGAGACATTGTAGCTGGTGGAATATCTTTGGTTGTTAAGTGAGTATGAAATGCAACTGAGTCCCTTCACTGAACCAAAATGAACATAAATGAGTTTTAAACCGTTAAGACTATGGACTTGTTTGTTACGGTAGGATAACCTATTTTATCCAATACATTAAGGGCATATGTTAACAGTATATATCATATGATATACATATGATAAACACATACTCATACATGTACATAAAGTATTATGATATATGATATGTACATATTCTATGCAGTTGTTTCAATGATGGTTTTCTCCTCTCTGGGAACTGGTGAAACCCTATAGTGTATTAGGGATGCATTTGCTCTGGTTCTTGTCTTAGTTTTCTTCTTTTATCATCAAGTTCAGAACAACTTGCAACCCTGTTTCTATATCACAGACTGTTTCATATTAATCAACATTGGACACATTACTTCTTTATATAAAAGCTGACATATGAATTGCAGAGCATTTTCATTCTTTTGGTATGAAATTTTTGAAAGTTAAGTCTATAAATATTATCTTCAATATTCTATTTAAATTACTAGCTGTCTTCTGTTTTTAATTGCCAATTTTTCAAAAATTGAAAAATTCTGTAAATATAACTCTGCTGGTATTTCTAAAAGTCGCCTGCAGAATGCTTCAAGTAATCTTTTTGCTCTTTCCTTTGGTTTTGCTGCCTTCTTGGGATTTTGCTGTAAGTTTCATTGTCTTAGAACCCTGCAGTTTTTCTCCACTGAAACTCACAGTGGTAATTATATATTTATGAATGCACTCATTTTTTAAATGTCTCTTTCAACAATTAGGTTTGAAATATCTGTTTTGTTTACTCCTTTATCCCCCAGGGGCCAGCACCAGGTCAGTCACATAGTAGGTTTTTAATAAATATTTCTTGATAAACAACTGAAAGGACTTTTCAAAAGTGATTTCTTCTCAGCTTGGTGTGTTTTCTCTTCCCAGTACCATTTTTTTTTTGCTTCCCTGAAACTTTAGTGGCGTTCTTTGAAAGAAAGAATTGTGTGGTTAGTATAAGAGGTATCTTTTCCCTCATATCTCCTGGTTTCATATGGTGTATGATATGAATATAATTGAAGCATGCATGTGGTTCTGAATACAAAGCCCATGAAACCATGCAAATCACTTTGTTTTTTAACTTTTTTATGATTGTGATTTATGGTGGTGTTGGTGAGACTGGGTGTCAGGAGGGAGTGTTGCATTTGTAATTAGAGAGGGAAACAGATGTTGAAGACTTCATTTTAAATGATGTTTCCATTATAATAGTCCTCATTGCTCACTGATCATTTTCTGTTCCACCTATCGAAAATCTCATTGAAGAGATCGGGGGCTCCAGATAATGCTCACCATATGAAGGCTACACTGCAGTGGAGCACCAAAGAAAATCTGATTCATTATGCTTATAAAACAAGACCCAAAGACCCTATGTGTAAAGCCACAGAAACAGAAACAAATCAGTTCTTTTTTCTCTTTTGAATCAAAATATTAGATATATAATCATGTTTACACATTGAATTTTGTTTTTTTTATCATGGGCAGGTATCGGGAATCGAACCCAGGTCTCCGGCATGGCAGGCGAGAACTCTGTCTGCTGAGCCACCATGGCCCGCCCTACACATTGAATTTTGGACCCACATTACTGTATGTAGAATTTACTACGGTCATTATCTTAACCCAAATCTACTTTTTCAAGCTGGTCAAAGGAAAAGAGAAAGGAAGCCTGCATCCTAAATCTACCCTAGCCCTGTTCGAAGGTAAGCATTGCTAAAGTAAGCAAGTGTATCTCACATGGTAAGTTAGATGATGAAAAATACCATTTGAGCTTTCTCATGGTGCCTCCCACTCTGTATGGCACACACATGTGGCTCTGATGGAGGCTGAGCAGCTTTGACCTGCTTCTATTTTGCCAGCACCAACACCTGGGCAGTGAGGATGCTATTCTGTTGATTTTAGTTCAGTTAGGATTTATATGGGAATGGTGTCATTGAATAGGAATGGCTGTGAAAATAGCAGGGCATATCAGAAATAGCTTAGGCCTATTCATCTCTCTCTTTGCTTCCCCACCTCTACCTCATGCTGCCCCAACCACCACCTTAAATTTGGGGCAATGTACCCATGTCTGGTTGAAGTTGGAAGAACTTTGAGATATCACAAATATCAAAAATAGGGAAGCTTGAGAAAAAAATGGGGTCTGTCTCACCCCCTAGAATGGACCCAGACGGTAGATTCAGTAAAGCACTAAAATATCTGGAACTAGACCTCAGTTGCCTGGCAACCCTGCCACCTAGCTTCTTTTGCCTTGAGGAAGAAACACTTTCTGCCTAGTTACACCAGTGGAAATGATTGTTCAGTCTGTTCCTTCTTCAAATAGAATGCTGCCCTTAGGAAGGAATAATCATCAGCCAGTGAACAAATGGAACTACGTATGAGATAGAAAATTCAGGTAATGAATTACAGAGATGCATTGAACAGACCTGCTTTGATGTGACACTGGAGTGCTGGTGGCAATAAGATGTTGGCTAAGCCCATTTGATAAAACACATGGAAAGACAAATTTAAACTTCTAGTTCAAGAGTCTGATATAAATGTGTGTGCACACATACATCCCTCTTTGATCAGTTAATGGAATCTCCACTAAAGCACATTTTCACCCCCAAATGGCTGTTAATCAAGTTTTTCACCTTTTGCTTTGCATTCTTTCACAGTGCCTCTTGACTCCATGGAGTCACTCTTCATTATGCTTCAAAGAGAGGTGTATGTTTATTATCCCTATGTGTACACAGAAGAAGAAGAAAAAGCTTTTTAAAAGGAACATTGCAAATTTGCCCAGAATACATATTGCATAGAAAGATTGTGTGCAAGAACAGACTTGTAAAATTCCATTCATTTAAAGGGAGATGTGCTCAGTCAGGGACATTTTTCAAGCTCTATATCTCTCTATAGGGATGAATATTTTTCCTCTGTGATCTAAGGAGACATTTACCAGGTTTCTCGTCAATTTTCAATTGATCAGCTCTTTAACTTTTTAGCAAATGAGGGCTTTTTTTTTTTTTTCCTAGAAATAAACTTGAAGCATAGATCCCTAGTTCATCGGTGATTCAATCCTGCAAGCAAAACATTTTAGGACGAATTGTATGAGGCCGGTCTCATACAGTTTCATAACATGATAACCTATCAAGGCTTCCTCAAAGTAGAGTACCAATCCAGCTTTTCCCAAGCCTCATTACCTTCACCTTATTTATATTTAGATGCTCTTGCTATAACTTGAAAGAAGCGAACAATCCTGAAGGGTCCAGCACAACACCACTGGATGCATGGTGGATGATAAAGCACTAGGTACTTGATTCCAAAAAACCCATACCTTTGAATTAATAGAATGCAGCTCAGTCGGAAGCATGCCACTTGTCACTGGTGTCCTGAGGATAAACCTCTGCATCTCACTGATGTGATACCTCTTCTTCCATTTTTTCCCCCAAAATTTCCACATTAAAGAAAGATGTGCCTACACATATGTCTCACCTGGGAAGAAATAGCAAAATAAGAAGTGTATATTATTTAGGTTATTTTTGTTTCCATCATTCCCATTCTCTGATCTGAATTTTTGAACACTCATGGATGATCAATCTGGACAGGCAGTATCATTTTTTTCCATCAGACAATCTGGTGTTTGTCTTGTTAGTTTTTCTGAATGGGTCAATGCCTCTCCATTAGCACCAGTGCTGCTGTGCTGGGTCCAGCACTGTGGCGGCTGGACATAAGCAGGTGATGGCTTCCAGGTGTTAGTCCTGGGAAATCACTGGAAGTCAATGCACATGTCAAAGCTCCACAGGCAAGGTCAAATTTTTGGTACTTGTAGCTGAAATCAAAGAGAAACTGAAAGCTCAGCCCATATTGTCCCAGTGAAAGAGGCTGCCACTGCAGAAAATATATTTCACACATCTACAATGCCCACTGCTCCTGAGACAAAGTTAAAAAATGAATTTTAAGTGTGTATTTGGAGGAAAATAAAACTGCCTCTTGAATGTTGTCCATGCATGGCAGGTTAAATGAGTCTCTTCTAAGTGAAGGCCATTTGATCTCTTGGTAACCTAGCATTTATTCCTTCATGCACTGCAATAAGAAATTCTGCCTTCCAAAATTCAAGCCATCTGGATTATTAGCAATCTAATCAACCCTCACTAATAAATAACCCCACCCAATGTTCTTTACAACACAAATTTTGTTGTATGTTAAAACATTATAATAAATGATAACATGGTATGACCCATGAGACCTCTTCATGCCATCCATTTCATCCAGCTGGGAAAATTATGACCTCCAAAATCTTCATAATTTTGAGCAGTTATGTCTCCTGAACAAATTTCTAAAGTTGTGTCAGCTTTATGGATTTTAAAATCCATGGAAGTAAACCTTTGTTTTCCTTGAAGTAAGACACTATGATCAAAACTTATTCTTAATTCTTTCTTTGGCCAAGCAGTAGAAGAGTTAAATACAAATTTGGGAGCTAGTTAATAATACAAATTATTTTCTTCTATTAGATAGTAAAATGTATTTGGCACGACTGTTTATCTCATATATACTCCTATTACTTGAGGTTACATTTTACAAATGAAATAAGCTGTCCCTTGCTATGAGAATTTATAGTAGTTTGCAAATATTAAGCAATTAACATCCTCAATCTCTTTAGGGATGGAAGATAGGAATGTTCTTTTTCAAGATTTAGAATCCATGTTCTAAATGTACCCACACCATTCCCCACCATAGCCACAAAGATATGGTGTCTTGTGCAGAAATGTGCCGGATGACTCATTATGAATCTTCTCTTCACCAGGTTACTTTTTTTGAGCAGCCATGAAACTTTAATAAAAATAGTGCGCAGTGATTCCAAACACCAGAAATGATATCCTATGTACACTTATTAAAAGCCCTCAGGAAACTTGTGGATGAACTCTTATCGGTAATAGAGAAGATATGAAATATTTAAAGGGGGATATAAATAGGTCCCTGTAAGTCATCACTGGGATTTAATATTGTAGACGGCTTAAGGTTTTGCTTTAGTCCAATTCTGGCATTTCCCTTGCCTTGGTAACAGTTAGTCTGTCAATTATGCTGTACAGGTATGCTGCATCAAGAAAACATTATTCAAGAGTGGGTTACAGCCCTACTTGTGTGCAAAAATGTTGAAATAACAGACTATTTAGGGAGAGAATTTCAAAAAATAGATAAAATACAGCACAGGTGGTAGAGCAGACAGGAAGTTATATACTTACGCAGTCTCAAAGATAGTTACATACTAAAATCAAGGTAATTCATATTCATATAGCATTTATTCTCTGAATATATGCACTTATGGTCATCTATACATAAAGCCATTCTGAAATTCCAGAGCTCTTGTTTTGGAGATTTTTTTGTTTTGTTTTAAGTATAAACTGTCTAACTTTTCAAATATGTTCATAGAATGTTTCTCAGAATAGCCCTCAGTGATTCACTTCAGCATCCTTCCTCACTTGTCAATCAGTATGCCATTCAGCCAATCAATCGATCAATCAGTACTAATTTTCGGAAAAAACAATCATTCCAGGGCTTTTACATTTCATCAGTCAGTGAAATAAAAAAACATGGGGGCTGACATATAGTTGCTAACATTTTATTTTCCAAATAAGAATTTAAATAAAGAAAAATACAGATACCATGTACCATTACCATTGTTTAACAAAATAAATGACACTTTAACATCAGAAGAGAAACAGAGATAAAATAACAAAATGTGGTCCTTTCTATGAATGATGAGTTCGCAACATTGCACTACTATATTTCTATGCACACACAGAGCTATGTACAAACATACATTCATACATATAACTCCCTTTTATTTTATGGATTCTGGACCACCACTCATTATTTGTATTAGCAAAATTTGGTAGATCTGGGGGTTAAGTTTAATTCCAACTTTGAACAGTCCCCTATACCGCCATAGGCTAATGATTTGAAGGATTTCTCCAATCATAAATCAATCTTAAAACATAGATTAAATGATCAGCTTGGATTTTGATATGTGTTCCAATTATTAAGCTATTGTCTCTCAGCTCCTAGTTTATCCTTCTATCCTTTATGATGCTGGAGCTGGAACTCTACTAACCACATGTCTGCTCTGCCAGCTTCCTCAGCCAGTGAGGGGACACTGCAAGGCTAGAGAAGTATAAAAGAACTCAAGCCTTCCTATCATTTCCACCAACACTTCCGTGGGTGGCCATGCTGACCACTGGATGCTAGCATCCATCCGGCAATGCTGCTTCACCTGGGATATGGCAGTTCCTTCTACTTGAATCCACTGTGCGATTTTTCCAACATTTGCAGAACCAACTTCATCGATCCCCACAGAGAGTCCCACTGACTCTTGCTCCTCCATAGAGAGATCTGGTTTCCAGGCCCATGAGGCCCTTCTTCTAAGATTGTCCAAATTTTTACAATTCGGGACCTTCCCCTTTGTTCCTTCAGCCCTAAGGACAGAAGCTGTTTTGGCAGTTGCAGCGTCCATAATCGTTTAGATTGATGACTGGCAACCCCTGGCTGATGAGCCAAGGCTGACCTGCCCTCTGTGTTTGTTAAACAGAGGTTTACTGGAGCATAGCCAGGACTGTTCATTTATGTGTTTATTGTCTGTGGCTACTTTACAGTTACAACGAGAGTGGAATAGTTTGTGATTGTCCACAATGCCTGAAATACTTATCTGGCCTTTTACCGAAAACATTTGTTGAAGCCTGCCCTACAGTTCTTTTCTTACTGGATCAGCTAACTGGTTAACAACTTCATATCTTGCTAACCTTTTTTTTAAATATTAGATTCTCTTCATTTAAATATCTGGGTGAGGTTTCTGTTTTCAAACCGATATGACATGAAATATTTGTCAATAACGAAATATTTGCTATTAAGAGGACAGTGAAAAAGATACTGAAAAGGACAAAACTACAAAAGCCATCATGGGTTAAAAGGACCTCCCTAAAGAAGGCAGCAAATCACCGGACTCTGAAATTACCGCATTCCTAGTGTTAAAGGAAACACAATGAAACAAAAAGTCTTGCACTAAGGGAAGTGATAAAGGATCAAAAGAACTATTTAATTACATATACTAAAATCAGATAAACCTGCAGCAGGAAAATTTATGAACAAGTACCATTACCACAGGACAAATACCAACAACAGATCAAAAGAACAACTTCATAACCGAACTATACCTCAGCGAAAGAAAACTGTAGCTCCATTTATCATTTTCCTTTGATCTGCCTGAATAATTTTAAATAGATTTTATGAATGTTGGCGATATGGACATTACATCCTCACGTACGTCTGCACCCCTTTTCTTTACAGGAGACTTTTGTGTTACCAAAAAAATTATAATGGTGAGAAAAAAGGAATTACTTATGGGGATAAGTATCTAACTCATTATTTTCATTCCATTTTATTGAAAGGAACCCATTTAGGATATAACTAGTGAGAAAAGAGTTTCAATGATATTCCATTAGACAACTTATTTTTGGCTGCTTATTAAGTATCACTTTACACTGTTTTAATGACTAAATCAAGTTTTTCTTACCAGTAATAAGGAAAGCTTTCTTGGCTTTTGAAGGTTAATGTCAGTCACTATAGAGTAAAAACAATTTTGCTTACCATCTCTGGAGATTTGGTCAGAAACATTTTCTTTTTATTAGAAATCACTTTTATAAAACATTGAAATCTTATTGATTATTCTTGGACTCCAAATCTAGGAAGAGATGAGCCAGCTATCCTGACAAGGTTTCCACCAGAACTGTAGTTATCTATTTACATTTTCTAGGCAGATGATATTATATCTGTTTATATATATGTGTGTGTATATATATATACACAGACATATATAAAAATTTAGTATTCATTTACATTTCTATGTATATGTATATACAATTGTCAACTGAAAGCAAGAGCTCTTCTGATATTTCTTTTTTTATTAATAAAAAAAATAACTAACAGAACATTTAGAAATCATTCTGTTCTACATATGCAATCAGTAATTCTTAATATCATCACATAGATGTGTGATCATCATTTCTTAGTACATTTTCATCGATTTAGGAAAAGAACTAGCAAAACAACAGAAAAAGATATAGAATGATAATATAGAGAAAAAAATAATAATAATAATAAAAATAAAAAATAAAAAATATATAAAAAAGGAAAAAACAAAAAACACAAACAAACAAACAAAAAACTATAGCTCAGATGCAGCTTCATTCAGTGTTTTAACATAATTACATTACAATTAGATAGTATTGTGCTGTCCATTTTTGAGTTTTTGTATCTAGTTCTGTTGCACAGTCTGTAAACCTTCAGCTCCAATTTACCCATTGTATTATCCTGTTTCTAACTCCTGATGGTCTCTGTTACCAATGACATATTCCAAGTTTATTCTCTAATGTCGGTTCACATCAGTGGGACCATACAGTATTTGTCTTTTAGTTTTTGGCTAGACTCACTCAGCATAATGTTCTCTAGGTCCATTCATGTTATTACATGCTTCATAAGTTTATTCTGTCTTAAAGCTGCATAATATTCCATCGTATGTATATACCACAGTTTGTTTAGCCACTCTTCTGTTGATGGACATTTTGGCTGTTTCCATCTCTTTGCAATTGTAAATAATGCTGCTATAAACATTGGTGTACAAATGTCCATTTGTGTCTTTGCCCTTAAGTCCTTTGAGTAGATACCTAGCAATGGTATTGCTGGGTCGTATGGCAATTCTATATTCAGTTTTTTGAGGAACCGCCAAACTGCCTTCCACAGTGGTTGCACCATTTGACATTCCCACCAACAGTGGATAAGTGTGCCTCTTTCTCTACATCCTCTCCAGCACTTGTCATTTTTTGTTTTGTTGATAATGGCCATTCCGGTGGGTGTGAGATGATATCTCATTGTGGTTTTGATTTGCATTTCTCTAATGGCAAGGGACATTGAGCATCTCTTCATGTGTCTTTTGGCCATTTGTATTTCCTCTTCTGAGAGGTGTCCGTTCAAGTCTTTTTCCCATTTTGTAATTGGGTTGGCTGTCTTTTTGTTGTTGAGTTGAACAATCTCTTTATAAATTCTGGATACTAGACCTTTATCCGATATGTCGTTTCCAAATATTGTCTCCCATTGTGTAGGCTATCTTTCTACTTTCTTGATGAAGTTCTTTGATGCACAAAAGTGTTTAATTTTGAGGCGCTCCCATTTATTTATTTCTTTCTTCAGTGCTCTTGCTTTAGGTTTAAGGTCCATAAAACCGCCTCCAATTGTAAGTTTCATAAGATATCTCCCTACATTTTCCTCTAACTGTTTTATGGTCTTAAACCTAATGTTTAGATCTTTGATCCATTTTGAGCTAACTTTTGTATAGGGTGTGAGATATGGGTCCTCTTTCATTCTTTTGCATATGGATATCCAGTTCTCTAGGCACCATTTATTGAAGAGACTGTTCTGTTCCAGGTGAGTTGGCTTGACTGCCTTATCAAAGATCAAATGTCCATAGATGAGAGGGTCTATATCTGAGCACTCTATTCGATTCCATTGGTCGATATATCTATCTTTATGCCAATACCATGCTGTTTTGACCACTGTGGCTTCATAATATGCCTTAAAGTCCAGCAGCGTGAGACCTCCAGCTTCGTTTTTTTTCCTCAAGATACTTTTAGCAATTCGGGGCACCCTGCCCTTCCAGATAAATTTGCTTATTGGTTTTTCTATTTCTGAAAAATAAGTTGTTGGGATTTTGATTGGTATTGCATTGAATCTGTAAATCAATTTAGGTAGGATTGACATCTTAACTATATTTAGTCTTCCAATCCATGAACACGGTATTTCCTTCCATCTATTTAGGTCTTCTGTGATTTCTTTTAAGTTTTTTGTAGTTTTCTTTTATAGGTCTTTTGTCTCTTTAGTTAAATTTATTCCTAGGTATTTTATTCTTTTAGTTGTAATTGTAAATGGAATTCGTTTCTTGATTTCCCCCTCAGCTTGTTCATTGCTAGTGTATATAAATGCTACAGATTTTTGAATGTTGATCTTGTACCCTGCCACTTTGCTGTACTCATTTATTAGCTCTAGTAGTTTTGTTGTGGACTTTTCCAGGTTTTCAACGTATAGTATCATATCGTCTGCAAACAGTGATAGTTTTACTTCTTCCTTTCCTATTTTGATGCCTTGTATTTCTTTTTCTTGTCTAATTGCTTTGACTAGAACCTCCAACACAATGTTGAATAATAGTGGTGATAATGGACATCCTTATCTTGTTCCTGATCTTAGGGGGAAAGTTTTCAATTTTTCCCCATTGAGAATGATATTAGCTGTGGGTTTTTCATATATTCCCTCTATCATTTTAAGGAAGTTCCCTTGTATTCCTATCCTTTGAAGTGTTTTCAACAGGAAAGGATGTTGAATCTTGTCAAATGCCTTCTCTGCATCAATTGAGATGATCATGTGATTTTTCTGCTTTGATTTGTTGATATGGTGTATTACATTAATTGATTTTCTTATGTTGAACCATCCTTGCATATCTGGGATGAATCCTACTTGGTCATGATGTATAATTCTTTTAATATGTTGTTGGATTCGATTTGCTAGAATTTTGTTGATGGTTTTTGCATCTATATTCATTAGAGAGATTGGTCTGTAGTTTTCTTTTTTTGTAATATCTTTGCCTGGTTTTAGTATGAGGGTGATGTTGGCTTCATAGAATGAATTAGGTAGCTTTCCCTCCACTTCGATTTTTTTGAAGAGTTTGGGGAGAGTTGGTACTAATTCTTTCTGGAATGTTTGGTAGAATTCACATGTGAAACCGTGTGGTCCTAGACTTTTCTTTTTGGGAAGCTTTTGAATGACTGATTCAATTTCTTTACTTGTGATTGGTTTGTTGAGGTTATCTATTTCTTCTTGAGTCAAAGTTGGTTGTTCATGCCTTTCCAGGAACCCATTCATTTCATCTAAATTGTTGTATTTATTAGCGTAAAGTTGTTCATAGTATCTTGTTATTACCTCCTTTATTTCTGTGAGGTCAGTGGTTATGTCTCCTCTTCCATTTCTGATCTTATTTATTTGCGTCCTCTCTCTTCTTCTTTTTGTCAATCTTGCTAAGGGCCCATCAATCTTATTGATTTTCTCATAGACCCAACTTCTGGTCTTATTGATTTTCTCTATTGTTTTCATGTTCTCGATTTCATTTATTTCTGCTCTAATCTTTGTTACTTCTTTCCTTTTGCTTGCTTTGGGGTTAGTTTGCTGTTCTTTCTCCAGTTCTTCCAAGTGGACAGTTAATTCCTGAATTTTTGCCTTTTCTTCTATTCTGATATAGGCATTTAGGGCAATAAATTTCCCTCTTAGCACTGCCTTTGCTGCGTCCCATAGGTTTTGATATATTGTGTTTTCATTTTCATTCGCCTCGAGATATTTACTAATTTCTCTTGCAATTTCTTCCTTGACCCACTCATTGTTTAAGAGTGTGTTGTTGAACCTCCACATGTTTGTGAATTCTCTGGCACTCTGCCTATTATTGATTTCCAACTTCATTCCTTTATGATCTGAGAAAGTGTTGTGTATGATTTCAATGTTTTTAAATTTGTTAAGACTTGCTTTGTGACCCAGTATATGGTCTATCTTTGAGAATGATCCATGAGCACTTGAGAAAAAGGGGTATCCTGCTGTTGTGGGATGTAATGTCCTATAAATGTCTGTTAAGTCTAGCTCATTTATTGTGATATCCAGATTCTCTATTTCTTTACTGATCTTCTGTCTAGATGTTCTGTCCATTGATGAGAGTGGTGAATTGAAGTCTCCAACTATTATGGTAGATGTGTCTATTTCCCTTTTCAGTGATTGCAGTGTATTTCTCACGTATTTTGGGGCACTCTGGTTCGGTGCAGAAATATTTATGATTGTTATTTCTTCTTGTTTAATTGTTCCTTTTATTAGTAGATAGTATCCTTCTTTGTGTTTTTTATCTGTTTTACATTTGAAGTCCAATTTGTTGGATATTAGCATAGCTACTCCTGCTCTTTTCTGATTGTTATTTGCATGAAATATCTTTTCCCAACCTTTCACTTTCAACCTATGTTTATCTTTGGGTCTAAGATAGGTTTCCTGTAGACAGCATATAGAAGGATCCTGTTTTTTAATCCATTCTGCCAGTCTATGTCTTTTGATTGGGGAATTCAGTCCATTAACATTTAGTGTTATTACTGTTTGGATAATATTTTCCTCTACCATTTTGCCTTTTGTATTATATATATCATATCTGATTTTCCTTCTTTCTACACTCTTCTCCACACCTCTCTCTTCTGTCTTTTCGTATCTGACTCTAGTGCTCCCTTTAGTATTTCTTGCAGAGCTGGTCTCTTGGTCACAAATTCTCTCAGTGACTTTTTGTCTGAAAATGTTTTGATTTCTCCCTCATTTTTGAAGGACAATTTTGTTGGATATAGAAGTCTTGGTTGGCAGTTTTTCTCTTTTAGTAATTTAAATATATCATCCCACTATCTTCTAGCTTCCATGGTTTCTGCTGAGAAATCTACACATAGTCTTATTGGGTTTCCCTTGTATGTGATGGATTGCTTCTCTCTCGCTGCTTTCAAGATCCTCTCTTTCTCTTTGACCTCTGACATTCTAACTAGTAAGTGTCTTGGAGAACGCCTATTTGGGTCTATTCTCTTTGGGGTGCGCTGCACTTCTTGGATCTGTAATTTTAAGTCTTTCATAAGAGTTGGGAAATTTTCAGTGATAATTTCTTCCATTAGTTTTTCTCCTCCTTTTCCCTTCTCTTCTTCTTCTGGGACACCCACAACACGTATATTTGTGCGGTTCATATTGTCCTTGAGTTCCCTGATAACCTGTTCAAATTTTTCCATTCTCTTCCTGATAGTTTCTGTTTCTTTTTGGAATTCAGATGTTCCATCCTCCAGTTCACTAATTCTATCCTCTGTCTCTTTAAATCTACCATTGTAGGTTTCCATTGTTTTTTCCATCTTTTTTCCTTTGTCCTTCAATCCCATAAGTTCTGTGATTTGTTTTTTCAGACTTTCCATTTCTTCTTTTTGTTGATCCCATGCCTTCTTCATGTCCTCCCTCAATTTATTGATTTGGGTTTTGAAGAGGTTTTCCATTTCTGTTCGTATATTCAGAATTAGTTGTCTCAGCTCCTGTATCTCATTTGAGCTATTGGTTTTTTCCTTTGACTGGGCCATATCTTCAGTTTTCCTGGTGTGATCCATTATTTTTTGCTGGCATCTGGGCATTTAATCATATTTCCCTGGGTGTGGGACACAGCAGGTTGAAAGACTTTCCTGTGAAGTGTCTGGGCTCTGTTTTTCTTTTCCTGCCCAGTATGTGGTGCTCATCTGTCTGCGGGTCCCACCAGTAAAAGATGCTGTGTCTCCTTTAACTTTGGAACACTCTCGCTGTGGGGGAGGGTCGCCAGCCAACGCGGCTTGGGGGAGTGCCGATCCAAATCTCCCAGCTGGCCCGGGAAGCTGTGTGTGGGGTGGGGCGCCGGCCGCCGCGGCTTGGGGGAGTGCCGATCCAAAGCTCCCAGCCGGCCCGGGAAGCGTGGGGGGGGCGCCGGCCACCGCAGGTTGGGGGGGTGCCAATCCAAAGCTCCCAGCTGGCCCGGGAAGCCGCGCGTGGCGGGGGGCACTGGCCGCCGTGGCCTGAGGGACCGCTGATCCAGATCTCCCAGCCGGTCCAGGAAGGAGGGAGGGAGGGGCTCCAGCCGCCAGCCACCATGGCCCAGGGAAGCGCGCGCCTCTTGGAGACCTCACCGCAGCGGATTCTTTTAGCTGGTTCAGCTGTTCCAGAATGGGGTACGCTGTGTTTCTGTTCTCTGTCGTGGCTCCAGGAGCTGTTCTGTACTGTTTCTATTTCTTTAGTAGCTGTTCTGGAGGAGGAACTAAGACCCGTGCGTCTTACTAAGCCACTATCTTCTCCGGAAATCTATTCTGATATTTCTTAATGCATGCTTATGTAAATCGGTAACTGCCTTATATTTAAGGACTGACAATAAAAAACGTACGTATGTATAAGTGATAGGAATCTGCATCGAGAAGGAAATAAAACAATTGGGAAAGTTTTGAACATGACTTTAGTATTTAGACAATTGAAAAACTAATTTAATGCTAGTAAATATGACTTTTCAGAAAATTCCAAGAGAAAATATTTCTTTTGATAACCTTTCTGTATCAAGCCTGCCTGTTTGTCATGGGTTGGTAAATTAGGGACAGTGAACCAGATTGGGCCCACTGCTTATTTTTATAAATAAACTTTTATTGGAACACAACCAGGCCCATTTGTTTACGTACTGTCTATGACTGTTTCACCCCCCACACAGTGGCAAAGTTAAGTAGTCATGACAGAGGCTATAAGTTGCAAAGATTAAAGTATTTACTCTCTGGCCCTGAACAGAAAAAGTTTGCTGACTACTAAGTATATAAATCGAGTATTTCTAACTAAATGTACTATCCCTAAACTTTTTTTATTTCACTTGTTGGAATCAAAAGTTGAAAAATACGAGTTCATGCAGCTCTAGACTCAGTATTTTTAAAATGAGCACATCATCTTTCATTCCATTTCTGATAATTTTCTTCTACTGTGTATGCAGTGGCATCTAAGCATCCTAAATTTCCTCTCTCCCTCACAATCCATACTCCTTGATGAGCCAGTCTTTCCCTTCCATTCCTCATGCATCTCCCTCTCCTAGCCAAACTAGCACAACTTTAATTCCTTTTCTAGATTATTGTAATAATTTCTAATACATTCTAGTTCTCTGCTTTATTGGAACACAGCCAGGGATTCCGTTATTGGAATCCATCATCCTCATTATAAACTGAGAAATCTTTCCAGAATGCAAATTGAACATGTTACTTCCTTTACTCAGTCTCTTTATTGCTTTTCATCATCTCTAAGAGTAGATCTTAATCTTTCTATCATAACACATTGGTATGAGAAGAAGTGTTGTATACTTGGAATTCACTGGAATTTATATATATATATGGAATATGTATATATATTTGGAATTTGAGAACAGAATTTTGTGATAATTTACTATTTTTCTAGATTATCAGTCTGTTGGTTCCTAGTATTCAGATATGGTTTTCTTAAGTAAGAAAGCATGGGATAAAGTTGCAGATAATTTACCTAGAACTGTACATTAATCTACGTGTGCCTATGGAAGTTTGGAAAATGTGGGAACCTAAATTTTCTTATGAGAATTGTGTTCCGTGAGGTAAGACCCAGAACCTAGGTACGTCTGACCTGTGACAACCCCCTCCTTGGACTCTCCCATCAACTCATCATATAGCACATCTGCTTGTGTTGAAGAGCTACCTGGGTTCTGTGGCTGTTCTTTAGTCTGTATCACCTCTGTGCCTTCGGCTTGCTGTTTCCTCTGTCTGCAATGCCTTTCCTCATCTTGACACATGACATACTCCTGTATGTCTTACAAAACTTGACTTAAATAACCCCTGTTGATGGGAAGTCTTTTTGATCTCTCTAGGCAGAGTTAAACACATCCTTCCTCGTTTTCCCCCAAAACCATTTTAATATTTGGTTACAGTGCCTGACGCTCCCCTATAACTTGCATGCACAATATTCATTATATTGTCTTCTGTCTAGAGGACCTCAAATGTTTATTATTTTTCCTTCTTCTTTACATCTACAATTCCTGGGACCATACCTTGGTCACATGGTGAGTACTAAAGGTTGAGACGTTGAATGAGTAGATGTCTTTGCACTGTTAAAAGATCAGAGACAATGTTGATGTTTGCTCTTTCAACTCTGCTCTAACCTCTCCTCACAAGGAGTAAAAATGAATGAAGAAACTTCATTCATATCCAAAAGCTAGGAGTTGGATGCCACATCTGTCAAAGAACTCAAAGGAGAAGAGCCTTTGCCCAAATAAATGAATACTGCAAATGGTGAAATTTCAGACTTTAGGAGAAGTGTTATCAGCATTCTTAGCATCATTTCATTAAACCACATCCTCTGCTGAGTGATGCATCCTGCCTATGTACTGTGTATGGAAACAGTGGTGAGTTGAGGGACATTCCTGGAGGAACCTATAAGGTTTATATGAACTCTGAAGGGTAGCAGAACACCAGAGATAAGTAGAAGGGTTGTTAAAGAAGAGTTTGGAGGCTGTTTGAAATAAAACATACACTCTCCTCTTTTTAGATCCTGCCCGAACCACTGCTGAAAATACAATGCTTATAAAGCTTATAACCAGTCTCCCACTAGCATTTTGATCTAATGGATTTTTTTAAACCAGAAGTTTTGTCTCTATATGTAGTTGTTAAAACAACCAATTAGTAGTTAAAATGTCAAACAACCAGCCTGCACAATTAAACATCATATATGGCTTGACTTTTTTAAGAAAAAACTGAATGAACTAGCTACATTTTATTAAATCACAGGATTTAGTGAGAGCTTTTGGCCTAGTAACAATTAAATAGATTTTCACCTCCTAGTCACTGACTAAGAAAGTGGGATGGTCCATTATAGAATTAGCTTAAAACTTTTGTCATGAGATAATTCAGTCTGAACATTCATTGTGAATAAGAAGCAGGTTTCTGGGTTTTCAATAATAGCACAGGAAATAATTAAACTTGTTCACTGGTGAGAAACCTGTGAAACTGGCAATGTTAAGGGGGCTATTTGGGCCCTCAAAGGTTTTCCTGAAAACATAGGGTAATGTCATTAGTGCTGAATTTGCCCACCTGTAGCAAAACTGTTTCCTTAGGGCAAAGTAGGCATGAGTGGAAACCACATCATGTTGAAGAAAAAGTCTGGGATGATTTATTTGTGTGATCCAACTTGAAAGTGGGTGGCAGAGGTAAGGGGAAAAAAATTAATGACCTTTCCAGGGCTCTTTACTACCTCTAATTCTGTGAAAAGAGCCATGCTCCCCAAAACTGGAGTGATAAAATGAGGACTAAAGGAAAGCCTACCAGGGATAATTATTAAAATGTTCTTATCTTAGCTGGACTAAGAAAGTGAGGCCCAGTGGAATGATTTTCCCTGGAATGTCAAAATGTTTTCTACCATAGTACCAGTACCCTGAATAAGAAGGTGTTTGTTCCCTTAGAGTTTGAAGAGGATAAAAAGTACCAAGGTAAACCGGTGTCTTCAATTTCCTATTAAAGTAGACTCTTTCATGCTCAGTTAAAAGGTCATGATCTCTGTGATGTCTTCCCTCATTGCTCCAGCCTGGAGTAATCCTTATGCTGCCATGAGCGCTGTAAACCAAGTGCTTTAAGGGTGCAATTATTGCACTCTAACTTTTATTATACCAACTTTTATTGCATGTATGCATGTGCATGTGTGTGTATCATATTTCCCCTTGAGCTTATAAGCTCTGGAGAACAAGTAAAACATCATATATAATTTTTATATTATTCCCTGCAGGTAGGACATAAACAGCCTAAATACATATTCATCAAATCCCTGGTTGTTCTACAAAGCTTGTCCAGTGCCCAGTTACGTTTTTTACCCATAATCCTACTTCTACCTCTCCTTTTCTTGTAGTCAATCATCTCCTTACTGTATGAGAGAGTGGGGAAAAAAGGTGCTTTTTAAGGCTAAGGGATCTGAATTTCCATCTCAATTCTCCCACATACTACATGTCTGAATTTAGGTGATCTGCTTAAACAGAGCCTTGACTTTTATATCTATAAATTTGATATGAAAATAATTTATTAGCAAGGACATTATAAGGAACAGTTATGTTGCTTAATGCATAGAAATGCAATCACTGTTAGATTCTCTTCCCTTTTCAGTTTTAAATGGTAAGTAGAAGCATTACTATTTGCACAGTTGGGGTCTGACTTAAACAAACTGGCTACTCTGAATGGAAAACCCATCCCTTATTATTAAGGCAGATTTGCCAGGTCCAAGACAGGAGCCAGCCCCCGGGTGGCTTTTTCCTCTCATCTTTATTTTCTCCTCTTTGATAATTGAGGAACTGTAATATTTTTCTTCAAAGGCAGGAAGTTTGTACATCTGCTGTACTTTCTGCACCCTGTCTTATTGGATTATACAGCATTATCTAAATAAACAGGAATATACAAACCTGTCCTTATGATTGAATGCAAAGCCAACTGAGTTTGAATATCATTCCTTTGTAGCTTGACACACCCTCTGGAGGATCAAATACCAAACCATCTGCCAACTATAGATCTCTAAATAGAGCTAACTATTTACAGTAAGGCCTAAATAGAGCTGATTATTTAGGGTGAGGCCCTTTTTATGGTGTTTGAATGACTTTTGATCAAGTCATAACTTCTTAGAGACTGATGTAAGAATTAATGACAAAGAATGATGTGATGCCTGCCCAGTTACCAGTTGTAAATAATTTTTAAATAATGCAAATCCTGGTCAATTGAATGATAATATTTAGGAAGATCTATTGTGACTCACCAGTAAAATAGCTGCATACAATACTTCCCTATTTCAGGACAAATATCAGATTTGAATTTTCTTTCTCTCTTTTTTTTTTGCACCTTTCTTCTTCCAGTCTATCATCATGTTTTGGTGCTCTTCTCTACAAAATGTATCAAGTCAACATGGCCACTACCTTGGTTGAAATAATTTCTCAGCTAGCATATTGCAGTAGATTTCCAATGAGGTTCCTTACATTCTTGATTCTCTCCAATCTATTCTCCAACTAAAAAATAATCTTTTCAATATATAAACCAATCCAGGATGAGCAAGTTACAAGATACTTGACCAAAGTTAGGGAATTCTTCTACCCCCACCAGAAACACAGCTCTTCCAATATCTCATCATTTCACATCTGAAGCACAGGTGGGACAAAATCAGTGACCAGTCCAGCCCTTCCTCTCCATCTAAGGTGGACATAACACACCAGCAGGTACATTCACAGTACATCCATGAAAAGGTAGAATTTCTCTAGTTGTTACAAGATCTTCAGTAGTTAAGCTGTACCTAGGCCCTCTCTCTCTTGTGGACGGGGATCAGATGAACTCTTGGCAAGGCACACTGCATTTGGGCATTAGCTCCCTCATATGTCCTAGCAATGACAGTCATAAATATAGCAGCAGATATATCATCTTAGCACAGTGCTCCCTTCTGTATCATGTTCTAGAGACACGTCTTGTTTTTCTTTAGGAAGCTTTATTTTTATTTTTTTATTCACCCTTATTGAGATATAATTCACATGCCACACTCACTCACTTAGGATGTACAGTTCAATGAATTTTAGCATATACTCAGAGAGTCATGCAAGTATCACCACACTCAATTTAGAACATTTCCCTCCTCCTCATCCTATCTCCCCCATAGCCCTAAACACCCATTAATTTACAAACATAATTTACTTCCAGAGCACGTCTTTTGTTGTTCAGATGTGGCCTCTCTAAACCAATTCTACAGGTGAACTCACTGCCGTCCTCCACTATGTGGGGCATGACTCCCAGGGGTGTAAATCTCACTGGCAATGTGGGACAGGACTCCCAGAGTTGAGCTTGACCCTGGCATCATGGGGTTGAGAAAGACTTCTTGACTGAAAGGAGGAAAAGAAATGAAACCAAGTTATAGTGGCTGAGAAATTTCAAATAGAGTCAAGAGGATATTCTGGAGTTATTCTTATGCATTACTCCATAATGCATAAGATTATTTGCTTATTCTAGACGTTTCATACAACATGTGACATTTTGTGTCTGGTTTCAATAAGGCTCATCCATATTGTGACATTTGTCAGTATTTCATTCCTTTTTTATGGTTGAATAATATTCCATTTATAGATACATCACATTTTATTTAATCATTCATCAGTTGGTGACCATTTGGGTTGATTCCACTTCTTGTCAATCATGGACAATGCTGCTGTGAACATGCCTGTATAGTCTTTGTCATGGGCATATGTTTTCCTGTCTCTTGGAGTGGAATCCCTGGGTCAAATGGCAAGTTTATGTTTAAGTTTTTAAGAAACTACCAAACTGTTTTCCACAGGTGCTATACAATTTTTCATTCCCATCAGCAATGAATGAGGGTTCTAATTTCTCCACATCATCTCTAACAGTTATTTTCTGTTTCTTTTAATAATAGCTGTCTTAGTGGATATGATGTGGAATCCCATTGTGTTTTTTAGTGCAGTTTTATTGAGATATATTCACATACCAAATAATCATCTAAAGTATACAATCAGTGGTTCACAGTATCATCACTCATCATCACAATCTATTTTTAAATGTTTAAATTACTCCAAAAGCAATAAAAACAATAAAATAAAAGTAAAAAAGAATATCCCAATTATAGAGGGATATATAAATATATATATATATATATATATATATATATATATATATATATATATATATATATATATATATATCCCTCTATCCCCCTTATTATTCATTTATTTTTTACCTTTTTTGTTTTCTCTCTCATCTGTCCATACACTGGATAAAGGGAGTGTCAGTCACACCGTTTCACAATCACAAGGTCACATCTTGAAGGCTTTGTACATTCATCTTCAAGAATCAAGACTACTGGATTACAGATCAACAGTTTCAGACATTTCCCTCTAGCTACTCCAAAACATCAAAAACTGAAAAAGGATATCAGTTTTTGTATAATGTTTTGCATAATCAGTAATGCATAAGAATAACCTCCAGAATGTCTTCTCGACTCTATTTGAAATCTCTCAGCCCCTGAAATTTTGTTTCATGTCTTTTCCTCCTTTCCACCAAGAAGTCTTTCTTGATCATGTGATGACAGTGCCAGGCTCATCTTTGGGAGTCCTGTCCCACATTGCCAGTGAGATTTACACCCCTGGGAGTCATGCCCCACGTAGTGGAGGACGGCAGTGAGTTCACCTGCAGAATTGGTTTTGAACAATAAAAGACATGCTCTGGAAGTGACTGTTAGACACAATTATAAGTAGTCTTGGCTACTTCTTTGTAGGAAAAAGTTTCACAAGGGCCAGCCCTAAGATTGAGAGCTTGGCCTATTAAATTTGTAGTCCCCTATGCTTGCGAGAATATTAAGTCTTCCCCAGGTGGGGAAGTTTAATATTTCCACATTTCCCCCCAGTCCCTAAGGGGATTTTGCAAATACTTTTTTATCTTTTGCCTAGATTACTCTGGAATGTATCTGGGCATCACAATAACCTTTACAAACCAAACCAAGTCTCACTCCCTATTCAAGTTTCCATGTCATTATGGTGTTTGAATAAGCTGACCATACAAGTTAAATTAGATAGTGTGCTATAGAACATATAAATTTTGCACCAAATAAACATCTCTTCCTTTGGTCTCACATGGAAGTTGAAGTTTTAAAATATAGTCCATATCACCCTTTACCCTGTATTCTGATTTACATTAGTCCTAACCAAATCAACTTCATTCATATCTCTAATTGAAGTCTGATCTCTTTCTCAGCTTTTTAAAGCAGTTGCTGTATAGGTTATTGCTGACTTTCATAGCTGCACGACTATAACACTGAGTCTCAGGTGTCACAAAGGTACCCAAAGTTCCAGGTATGACCAGCTTATACCCAAAGAGGTCAGCATTTCAGAATTTAGAAATAATAGTTACAACTCAGGAATAGATGTGACTGCTGTAAGAGCTTATGGTCTCAAAACATTCGCAACATTTCCCCAGGATAACTATGCTCTCATATTCAGTTCTCAGAGTTTGCATGTTATATTTAGTCTGCGTTAGTGAGGTATTATAATATCTGTCTTTTCATTTCTAGCTTATTTCACTTAACATCCTGTCCTCAAGGCTCATTCATCTAGTTGCATGCCTCAACAATTTCATTCCTTCTTGCAGTCACTCAATATTCTATTGTGTGTATACACCAATTTGCCTCTCTGTTCAGCAGTTGATATGCCCTTAGATACTGCCATCCATTGCAAAACGTGAAGACTGCCACTGTAGATACCAGTGCACAAATGTCAATTGTGTCCCTGCTTTCAATTCTTCCAAGTATATATTTAATAATGGGGTTACAAGATCATTTGGCAACCTTATGCTTAGCCCCCTGTGGAAAAGCCTCCTCCAGAGGGCCAGTACCTTTCTACTTTTCTCCCAACACTGAATAGGTATGTCTCTCTCTCTCCATGTTTTATCCAACACCTGTATCTTCTGTTTATTTTTAAACAGTTTCTTTCACTCACTCACCATGCAGTCCATCCTAAATAAACAATCAGTAGTTCCCAGTATAATCACAGAGTTATGCATTCACCACCACCATCTGTATGAGGACATTTCCATTTATGCTAGAGTAGGATTGACAGTGGTCAGGAAACCAAGAATTTGGCATGTTGCTCCAGTCATGGATGATATTCCATGTATGACATGTTCTTTCATCAAAAATCCAAAAAGTAGTTGTCACTTAAATTATCTCCTTTTAATGACCCACTCCCTAATGGAACTACCCAGTGTCAATAATTCTCATGGCCTCAATCTTCAGGAAACTCTCAGTTCCTTGAAACTTCAAGAGTAACAAAAATAGCTATAGGGGGCGGGCCGCGGTGGCTCAGCGGGCAAAGTGCTTGCCTGCTATGCCGGAGGACCTCGGTTCGATTCCCGGCCCCAGCCCATGTAACAAAAAACGGAAAAACAAAATACAATAAAACAAGAAAATGTTTAAAGATGTTTCCCTTTCTTCCTTCCTTCCTTCCTTCTATCCTTCCTTCCTTCTCTCTGTCTTTCCTTTAAAAAAAAAAAAAAAAAAAAAATAGCTATAGGCCAGGATATATCTGTGAGTAATATAGCTGGGGCAGGTTGGGATGTTTCTCTACATCTAGACAGGTATCTTGGCAGACCCATATTTGACAAAGCCAGCACCCCTTCTTAATTAGTCCTCTCTGATGACATGACAGCCACTTAGAGTCATACCAGTTTGGAAGGTTATTATATGGGAAATGAATTATATACAGTCAGATGTCATGGAACATAATAGAAGACACTGAACCAACCACTTTCTTTTCATATTTCAGGACTGCATGCTTTGCTGGTTCCTTGCTCTTGAGTCCTCATGATTTCTCCCTTCTCTGCTTCTTCTTTTTCCTCTCTCTCAGTATGCCGGTGGGAAGATACTTGGATTTGTGCATCAAAAAACAAAGCTAAAAGACAAGAACCAGATGGAAGGTCAATTGAAGTGTTAAATTGGGTGCCAGGGAGACTGAGCTGGTAGCTCAGAACAAGTGAGAACTTACGAATAGCCTGATTGAGAGACAGAATTAGCTACATAACAAGGGCAGTTCTGGAACAAATCAGGCAACTATTGAAAGTCCTTGGGGTTTTTCTTTTTACACATAGCCTGGTGTATTTTACCAAACCAGGAGCAAACTCTTAAAGGGACTAAGCTTCGTAATGAAATCTCATTTTTCAGAGTTGACATTATTCCTTAGACATAGGTATTTGCTAGCCTTCATGAAGTTACTGTGTCACCTCTAAGTAATTGTAGTGAAAATACATGATTTCTCCCCTTAACTTTTACAAAAGCATAAGATTCTTGTGTAGTAAAAAAAAGATATTGCTGATTTAAGGTGTAAAAGAGAGGTTTAACCTAAATGAATAAATACATCTTTACAATTTTATTCAACGTTAAGATACTGTATGCAACAAAACCAAATGCTTTTTTTCAGAACTGGGGTTCTTCTCGAGGGGGTGAATTTACTCGAGATATGCATTAATACTCTAGAAACACATTGCCTGTCACTTACTGCTTGCTGCTTAATTAACAGGGATGTCAGACACTTCTGAATAGACTCTGGTAAATTGTCAAGTTCAACAAAAGAAAGAAAATTTTAGATAAAAAGCACCTTATGTAAATTGTGCCCTCCCGCTAGCCCAATTTCTTTCCTTCTTCTAACTACTGTTACCATCATTTTAGGTGACTTTTGTCTGGCATTTAAAAATGAAATGCGATTCTCTTATTCACTCCCTGGCAACATTCCCTGAAATACTCTGTTAAAGTGTTTTCAATTATATGCCAGTCCCAGTAGGATCTCAGTAAGAGGTTTTAAAAAGATATCTTAACCAGTACACTGTATTTTGCCGTTTGAATGCTATCTGTGTTGCAATAAATATAGATAAATTAAGCAAAGTTAAAATATATTGTAATTGAAATCAGTTAATTTTTAAATTACCAAGCATATATTCCAAGAGGTTTAGATTGTGAAGTCATTTCAAAACTTTACTAGTTTGTCTAGTTCATACACAACTAAATTGCAAAAAAAATTAAAATTGAAGTTGTCCGTATGACAACTAGGTCCCTGGTATTACTTAGTTGTATGGAATTTTTTTAAGTTATGTAGAGAATAAACTTATGGTTGACATTTAACTTGTAAATATTATGAGTAGAGAAAAATATCTTATGTATTTGGGACTAGATTTATTTGATAGAAGCAGGACTAGATTAAGAAAGAAAATCCTTGAGTCCTATTGCAAAGTTCACAATTTTCCAAGATGTATGACAGAGCACTTATGCATTCCATACTTCAATTTATCCCATCTTTTAAGTGGAGATGTTAATATGTGTCTTGCCTATCTTATGGGAATGTTATAATATTCAAATGAGAAAATGTATGCCAAAGGCACTATATATTATAACATACTACACATATGTAAAGCATCATTATCAGTTTCTCTTCCTCTTATGATAGATCCCATTGCCACTCCTTAACCAGTGATGAATTTATAATTTATCATCTGCTTCAACATCCTTTCAATTCTCTTAGATATTTAGGTATGTATACAAAGGTGAAATCTTTTATAGTTCAATTTTGTTGGTTGTGGCATTTTTAACTTGTCATGTTTTAGTAAAGATTCATAATGTGCTCTGAGATTTAAGTCATAGGGATTCAGAGAGTGAAACAAATAGGGGAGGGTTGACCAGAAAGCTGCTAATAGGAATTTAAGATTGAATTAGGATTATTAACATGAAATGAATTAGAGAAGTCAAGAATTTTGTGACTTGCATATATCTTTTAATTATTCTTGGGATGTTTATAATATTAAAGCAGGACTATGGAATGTTTAGTAAACTATACATAGAAGTTCTAAATGAATTTTTAGAATATTCAAATCAAGAATCTACAAACTCTTGTAATTTGAGAAAGCATAAATTAACCGTACAAATAGACCCTTGTCAAATTCCAATTTTGATAGATTAACGAGGCTGGGAGTACTGTTGCTGGGAAAACACCCTGTTTGGTTAATTTTTAAAAATACAGTAAAATCCTTTGTCATTTGCTGTAATAACTAATTGTTCTTTAATTAGCAGCTTTTCAAAAGTGTCATTTCATTCCTTTTAAGCATGTTTCACAAATTCAAATATTCCCCAAAGACAGTAGTATGCCTTCAGCATGAATAAGATGATTATAGGATGACAAAATTTTCCTTGAGACCCATTTTAAAGAGTCATTATATATACTTTGTCAACTTGTTAGATGCCAAATGCATTAGGCTAAGAGACTACTGTTTAAAATAAAGTAGCTGAAATAATTATGGCAATTGACCACTTGGAAATTGTAAAGAGAAGCCTGCATGTTATAATTTTTTAAAATTTATTTTTGTGTCCAGGGGCCTGTGCCTTAAGTTTACTGGGTGTACCCACTGGATTTTCAGTTTTCCTTCATGTTGCTTATTGATTTCCAGGTTAGTGATGCAGTATATACTTTTGCCTCTTTGTAGGTCCCAATAATCAGCCTGTGAACAATCTTCTTTGTCCCTAACAGTGCTGTAATGCACACAAAACTAATGCATATAATTTTCTGCTCTCTCATATCAATAGAGAACCTTCTTTAGATATTCTTTCAGATTTATGCCTGAGGAAAAGTAGCTGACTAAGAAAAAATATATGTAACTAATTGATGTGAATTTAGTGTGCCAGTTGTCCATAGACACAAGCACAAACATTTTGTCGTTTTGGGCAGTGAAATTGAATCACCAGGTGTGCTAGTGCAAAACTTTTATGTACCTCAGAAAAGCTGTGTTCATTTCCTAATCCCTTTTTTTTTTTTATCATTCCCATAAAATGTTTATTTGTGATTCCATACAAAATAAATGAAATATTTACTTGGTGAAATTAAACAAGCAATAGCCTATAGTTTCTCATTAAAGGCTACTTTCAAAAGGATGATTAGGAATTATGAAAAATATGCCTTCAGTGTTTATATTCTCTTAAGAGCGGAAGTATGGTAATTACATTGGAATTGGGAGATCTGAAGCGTGTACAATTTGGGCGCCCACTTTAGAAAAGAATGAACAGCTACAAACACACATTAGGTACAAAGTGAATGCTTAAATAGAGAAAAATACCGCAACAAACTGTAAAATAATAAAAGTGAATACAAAAATGCAACATAAAAATCACAAAATCCAGAAAAATGACAAATGTTTTCATTAATTAAAGATCTGACACCATTCTAATAATTTTAATAATTTCATTAATCATTGGGTTTGTGTGTGTGTATTTAGGAAACTCCACTTATGCAAATGTGGAATCTCCTTTGCTTGTTTATGCATATAATTATTTTTATATGTTTGTTTATTTGCTTATGCATATAATTATTTTTCTAACCCTATTTTACTTTTCCTCTCTTCATTTTCATTTCTTTACTCTTTCACATTTCTAATCTCCATGTTAGAGTTGTGTGTTTTTTTTTTCTACTCCTATATGTAATTCTACAATTTTCTTTTCTTTTTGTTCATTTTTAGCAAGTTTTATTCACACATGGTACAATCCAACCTATGTAAGTAGCCATGCCTTTGCCGCCATAATATATGTGATGATATTTCCTTTTCTTCCACAAAGAATCCATAACACTCCATTATATCCCAAGCTTGTTGACGTTTAGTTTTGGCATAATGCTTTTTTTTTATTATTTTTTTTTATTATTAATTAACGGAAAAAAAAGAAATTAACCCAACATTTAGAAATCATACCATTCTACATATGCAATCAGTAATTCTTAATATCATCACATAGATGCATGATCATCGTTTCTTAGTACATTTGCATCGGTTTAGAGGAACTAGCAACACAACAGAAAAAGATAAAGAATGTTAATATAGAGAAAAGAAATAAAAGTAATAATAATAGTAAAGAAAAAAAAAACCAAAAAAAAAAAACCCTATAGCTCAGATGCAGCTTCATTCAGTGTTTTAACATGATTACTTTACACTTAGGTATTATTGTGCTGTCCATTTTTGAGTTTTTGTATCTAGTCCTGTTGCACAGTCTGTATCCCTTTAGCTCCAATTACCCATTATCTTACCCTGTTTCTAACTCCTGCTGGACTCTGTTACCAATGACATATTCCAAGTATATTCTCGAATGTCCGTTCACATCAGTGGGACCATACAGTATTTGTCCTTTAGTTTTTGGCTGGACTCACTCAGCATAATGTTCTCTAGGTCCATCCATGTTATTACATGCTTCATAAGTTTATCTTGTCTTAGAGCTGCATAATATTCCATCGTATGTATTACCACAGTTTGTTTAGCCATTCTTCTGTTGATGGACATTTTGGCTTTTCCATCTCTTTGCAATTGTAAATAATGCTGCTATAAACATTGGTGTGCAAATATCCGTTTGTGTCTTTGCCCTTAAGTCCTTTGAGTAGATACCTAGCAATGGTATTCCTGGGTCGTATGGCAATTCTATATTCAGTTTTTTGAGGAACCGCCAAACTGCCTTCCACAGTGGTTGCACCATTTGACATTCCCACCAACAGTGGATAAGTGTGCCTCTTTCTCCGCATCCTCTCCAGCACTTGTCATTTTCTGTTTTGTTGATAATGGCCATTCTGGTGGGTGTGAGATGATATCTCATTGTGGTTTTGATTTGCATTTCTCTAATGGCAAGGGACATTGAGCATCTCTTCATGTGCCTCTTGGCCATCTGTATTTCCTCTTCTGGTAGGTGTTTGTTCAAGTCTTTTTCCCATTTTGTAATTGGGTTGGCTGTCTTTTTGTTGTTGAGATGAACAATCTCTTTATAAATTCTGGATACTAGACCTTTATCTGATATGTCGTTTCCAAATATTGTCTCCCATTGTGAAGGCTGTCTTTCTACTTTCTTGATGAAGTTCTTTGATGCACAAAAGTGTTTAATTTTGAGGAGCTCCCATTTATTTATTTCTTTCTTCAGTGCTCTTGCTTTAGGTTTAAGGTCCATAAAACCGCCTCCAATTGTAAGTTTCATAAGATATCTCCCTATATTTTCCTCTAACTGTTTTATGGTCTTAGACCTAATGTTTAGATCTTTGATCCATTTTGAGTTAACTTTTGTATAGGGTGTGAGATACGGGTCCTCTTTCATTCTTTTGCATATGGATATCCAGTTCTCTAGGCACCATTTATTGAAGAGACTGTTCTGTCCCAGGTGAGTTGGCTTGACTGCCTTATCAAAGATCAAATGTCCATAGATGAGAGGGTCTATATCTGAGCACTCTATTCGATTCCATTGGTCGATATATCTATCTTTATGCCAATACCATGCTGTTTTGACCACTGTGGCTTCATAATATGCCTTAAAGTCAGGCAGCGCGAGACCTCCAGCTTCGTTTTTTTTCCTCAAGATGTTTTTAGCAATTCGGGGCACCCTGCCCTTCCAGATAAATTTGCTTATTGGTTTTTCTATTTCTGAAAAATAAGTTGTTGGGATTTTGATTGGTATTGCATTGAATCTGTAGATCAATTTAGGTAGGATTGACATGTTAATTATATTTAGTCTTCCAATTCATGAACAAGGTATGCCCTTCCATCTATTTAGGTCTTCTGTGATTTCTTTTAACAGTTTTTTGTAGTTTTCTTTGTATAGGTTTTTTGTCTCTTTAGTTAAATTTATTCCTAGGTATTTTACTCTTTTATTTGCAATTGTAAATGGGATTCGTTTCTTGATTTCCCCCTCAGCTTGTTCATTACTAGTGTATAGAAATGCTACAGATTTTTGAATGTTGATCTTGTAACCTGCTACTTTGCTCTACTCATTTATTAGCTCTAGTAGTTTTGTTGTGGACTTTTCCGGGTTTTCGACGTATAGTATCATATCGTCTGCAAACAGTGATAGTTTTACTTCTTCCTTTCCAATTTTTATGCCTTGTATTTCTTTTTCTTGTCTAATTGCTTTGACTAGAACCTCCAACACAATGTTGAATAATAGTGGTGATAATGGACGTCCTTGTCTTGTTCCTGATCTTAGGGGGAAAGTTTTCAATTTTTCCCCATTGAGAATGATATTAGCTGTGGGTTTTTCATATATTCCCTCTATTATTTTAAGGAAGTTCCCTTATGTTCCTATCTTTTAAAGTGTTTTCAACAGGAAAGGATGTTGAATCTTGTCAAATGCCTTCTCTGCATCAATTGAGATGATCATGTGATTTTTCTGCTTTGATTTGTTGATATGGTGTATTACATTAATTGATTTTCTTATGTTGAACCATTCTTGCATACCTGGGATGAATCCTACTTGGTCATGATGTATAATTCTTTTAATGTGTTGTTGGATACGATTTGCTAGAATTTTATTGCAGATTTTTGCATCTATATTCATTAGAGAGATCGGTCTGTAGGTTTCTTTTTTTGTAATATCTTTGCCTGGTTTTGGTATGAGGGTAATGTTGGCTTCATAGAATGAATTAGGTAGTTTTCCCTCCACTTCGATTTTTTTGAAGAGTTTGAGGAGAGTTGGTACTAATTCTTTCTGGAATGTTTGATAGAATTCACATGTGAAGCCGTCTGGTCCTGGACTTTTCTTTTTAGGAAGCTTTTGAATGACTAATTCAATTTCTTTACTTGTGATTGGTTTGTTGAGGTCATCTATGTCTTCTTGAGTCAAAGTTGGTTGTTCATGTCTTTCCAGGAACCCGTCCATTTCCTCTAAATTGTTGTATTTATTAGCGTAAAGTTGTTCATAGTATCCTGTTATTACCTCCTTTATTTCTGTGAGTTCAGTAGTTATGTCTCCTCTTCCATTTCTGATCTTATTTATTTGCATCCTCTCTCTTCTTCTTTTTGTCAGTCTTGCTAAGGGCCCATCAATCTTATTGATTTTCTCATAGAACCAACTTCTGGTCTTATTGAGTTTCTCTATTGTTTTCATGTTTTCAATTTCATTTATTTCTGCTCTAATCTTTGTTATTTCTTTCTCTTTGCTTGCTTTGGGATTAGTTTGCTGTTCTTTCTCCAGTTCTTCCAAGTGGACAGTTAATTCCTGAATTTTTGCCTTTTCTTCTTTTCTGATATAGGCATTTAGAGCAATAAATTTCCCTCTTAGCACTGCCTTTGCTGCATCCCATAAGTTTTGATATGTTGTGTTTTCATTTTCATTCGCCTCGAGGTATTTACTAATTTCTCTTGCAATTTCTTCTTTGACCCACTTGTTTAAGAGTGTGTTGTTGAGCCTCCACATATTTGTGAATTTTCTGGCACTCTGCCTATTATTGATTTCCAACTTCATTCCTTTATGATCTGAGAAAGTGTTGTGTATGATTTCAATCTGTTTAAATTTGTTGAGACTTGCTTTGTGACCCAGCATATGGTCTATCTTTGAGAATGATCCATGAGCACTTGAGAAAAAGGTGTATCCTGCTGTTGTGGGATGTAATGTCCTATAAATGTCTGTTAAGTCTAGCTCATTTATAGTAATATTCAGATTCTCTATTTCTTTATTGATCCTCTGTCTAGATGTTCTGTCCATTGATGAGAGTGGTGAATTGAAGTATCCAACTATTATGGTATATGTGTCTGTTTCCCTTTTCAGGGTTTGCAGTGCATTCCTCACGTATTTTGGGGCATTCTGGTTTGGTGCGTAAATATTTATGATTGTTATATCTTCTTGTTTAATTGTTCCTTTTATTAGTATATAGTGTCCTTCTTTGTCTCTTTTAACTGTTTTACATTTGAAGTCTAATTTGTTGGATATTAGTATAGCTACTCCTGCTCTTTTCTGGTTGTTATTTGCATGAAATATCTTTTCCCAACCTTTCACTTTCAACCTATGTTTATCTTTGGGTCTAAGATGTGTTTCCTGTAGACAGCATATAGAAGGATCCTGTTTTTTAATCCATTCTGCCGGTCTGTGTCTTTTGATTGGGGAATTCAGCCCATTAACATTTAGTGTTATTACTGTTTGGATAATATTTTCCTCTACCATTTTGCCTTTTGTATTATATATATATATCATATCTGACTTTCCTTCTTTCTACACTTTTCTCCATACCTCTCTCTTCTGTCTTTTCATATCTGACTCTAGTGCTCCCTTTAGTATTTCTTGCAGAGCTGGTCTCTTAGTCACAAATTCTCTCGGTGACTTTTTGTCTGAGAATGTTTTAATTTCTCCCTCAGTTTTGAAGGACAATTTTGCTTGATATAGGAGTCTTTGTTGGCAGTTTTTCTCTTTTAGTAATTTAAATATATCATCCCACTGTCTTCTAGCTTCCATGGTTTCTGCTGAGAAATCTACACATAGTCTTATTGGGTTTCCCTTGTATGTGATGGATTGTTTTTCTCTTGCTGCTTTCAAGATCCTCTCTTTCTCTTTGACCTCTGACATTCTAACTAGTAAGTGTCTTGGAGAACGCCTATTTGGGTCTAATCTCTTTGGGGTGCGCTGCACTTCTTGGATCTGTAATTTTAGCTTTCATAAGAGTTGGGAAATTTTCAGTGATAATTTCTTCCATTAGTTTTTCTCCTCCTTTTCCCTTCTCTTCTCCTTCTGGGACACCCACAACATGTATATTTGTGTGGTTCATGTTGTCCTTGAGTTCCCTGATACCCTGTTCAGATTTTTCCATTCTTTTCCCGATAGTTTCTGTTTCTTTTTGGAATTCAGATGTTCCATCTTCCAAATCACTAATTCTATCTTCTGTCTCTTTAAATCTATCATTGTAGGTATCCATTGTTTTTTCCATATTTTCTACTTTATCTTTCATTTCCATAAGTTCTGTGATTTTTTTTTCCAGATTTTCTATTTCTTCTTTATGTTCAGCCCATGTCTTCTTCATGTCCTCCCTCAATTTATCGATTTCATTTTTGAAGAGGTTTTCCATTTCTGTTCGTATATTCAGCATTAGTTGTCTCAGCTCCTGTATCTCATTTGAACTATTGGTTTGTTCCTTTGACTGGGCCATATTTTCAATTTTCTGAGCGTGATCCGTTATCTTCTGCTGGCGTCTGGGTATTTAGTCAGATTTCCGTGGGTGTTGGACCCAACAGGTTGAAAGATTGTTCTGTGAAATCTCCGGGTTGTGTTTTTCTTATCCTGCCCAGTAGGTGGTGCTCGTGGCACCCATTTGTCTGTGGGTTCCACCAGTAAAAGGTGCTTGGGTCCTTTAACTTTGGAAAACTCTCGCCATGGGGGAGGTTTGCCAGCCGAAGCGGCTTGGAAGAGTGCCAGCCGGCCCGGGGGTCCGAAGGCGGGGACGGTCGCTGGCCGCCGCAGCCCGGGAGAGCGCCTGACCGAATTTCCTAGTCGGCCTGGGGTGCCAAGCGTGGCGGGAGGGCGCCAGCCGCCGTGGCCCGGGAGAGTGCACCGTTCCCAGCCCGACTGGGGAGTCACGTGTTTGGAAGGAACCCCCCCCGGTCACCGTTCTCCACGGTCTGGGGATTTCTCACTCAACTCTCTCAGTTGGTCTGGGGGACCTCGCGTGGTGGGGGCGCCAGCCGCCGTGGCCCAAGGGGACCGCCTGCCCAATTCTGCCAGCTGGCCTGGGAAGGAAGAAGGGAGGGACTCCGGCTGCTTGCTGTCCTGCCTGGGAAAGCCCGCGCCCCTGGCGATCTCACCGGAGCTGGTTCTCCCAGACAGTCAGCTGTTCCAGGATGGGGTACGCCGTCCTTTGATCTCCGTCGTGGCTCCGGGAGCTGCTTTGTATCATCTCCAATCCCCCAGTAGCTGTTCTGGAGGAGGAAAGGTGAGGGTAGCAAGACTGTCGAGGACGGTGGCAGAGGAGCTGGTGAAGGCGGAAGAGGGCACGGTGGTGGTTGGAGAGCCGCCAGAGCAGGAGGCGAAAGGGAAGGATAAGATGGCGGATAGAGCGCCGCCGGAGGAGAAGGCGAAAGGGAAAGGCAAGATGGCGGCGGGAGCGCCGCTGGCGGGGAAAGAGGGAGAGGAGGGCTGGCTGGCTGGCTGGCGGCAGGAGTGCCGCCAGCGGGGAAAGAGGGAGAGGAGGGCTTGCTGGTTGGTGGTGGGAGTGCCGCCGGTGGGGAAAGAGCCCTAATCCCTTTTTGTGGGGATTCCTGTTGTTTAGGGTGGAAACCTTGGTTAGATTGTTTCCATGGAGATTGACCCAACTGTGGTTGTGGCCTTTTGATTGGATGGAGACATGACTCCACCCATTCAAGGTGGGTCTTCATTAGTTTACTGGAGTCCTTTGAAAGGGAAAACATTTTGGAGTTATACCAAAATAGCTATAGAGGCAGAAAACTGGAGATGCCTGGAATGCCAACAGAGATTAGATGACTAAAGACAGATCTTTGGAGATGCAGAGACCAGCAGACATTGCCATCTGCCTTCCCATGAGATGCTAAGCAAGCCAGAACCCAGTGTTTCACCCTAGAGAAACTGAGTGAGTGCCCACAGATGCTTAGAGAGGAAGCCACTGGAATCAGAAGCTGGAAGCAGCAGAACTAGGAACTAGGACCAGCCGATGCCTGCCACGTGCCTTCCATGTGACAGAGGAAACCCTGGTGCCATCTGGCCCATTCTTTTGCATTAAGATGTCTTTTTCTGGATGTCTTTTTCTGGATTTCTTCGTTTGGACATTTAAAAAAAATTATCAGCTATGTAATGAGGTTCTTTGTAAGTTTAGAACACCAATTTGTGAGGATAAACTCCATTTGCAAGAGAGAAAACACAGAATATGGGTAGCCTTGGAGCTGAAGAACAGCTTTGGTTTTTGGCATAAGTTGTGAGTCAACAGTTTTCTGATCAACCTTGAGCTCCTCTGTAAGCTCCTATTTCTTTTTCTCTTTGCTGAAGATCTCACCTTTCTGGTATCTGGGCTTAGACACAACTTCTTCCTGTTAAAGTAAGCATCAGTGAGATGTTTTGGGATTTTCATACCACTTATGTCAATTTTGGTAGAGGCAGCAATGACAAACTTCTGGCGTGTCCTATGCAGAGGAACTGTATTGAGGGCCGCTGCTTAGCTGCTTCAGGAAAACCGCTCTCTTGTCCCTGTGGCATCTAGTGAGGATGATCAGAACAGTCTCAGGAGTGATGCTAGACCACAGCTTTCTCACATGCTAACTGAAGGGTTGTTTTTCTTGTTTGTTTTTGCCATGTCTCAACAGCCTCTGAGGCACATCTTCAGTGGGATAATATCTAGGCATTTTGTGAAGCTTAATCACCCTGCTACCTCCATTTTTTGTAACCACCAGTATGTTTTGTGACAGTAGCAAGAAACTTCTCCTTCTTTTTCTTTTCAATCCTGGATTTAACTGCTAAATACTTCCTCTTGTACTTGGCCTTTCTGGAATACATTGCAGATTGGAAGTATCTTCCAATTCCTCAGATGAGGACTGGGTTTTGACTACAGTGAGGCTTCCCCTTCCTGGGCTTTTTGGTCTGGAAGCTACCCTTTTTAACCTTGCTATTGCCATCAGCCTTCTTGGCTTCAGGTTTCTTCTCCATAGTAGACAACTTCTCAGCCTTTTCACCCACCATCTTTCATGATGGGAAAGAGAACTTAAGACTTCCAGTCAATACAGCTTTGAAATTTTTAAGTCCTTAGAACTTTAAATTTGTAACATAATAAATCCCCTTTATAAAAGCCAACCCATTTCTGGCAAATTGCATTCCAGCAGCATTAGCAAACTGAAACATCAGGTAATAATGGAAGGCATCGTTTATTTCTTTGATAAAGAGAAATTAAGGCGAAAGTAGCATTCTGTCATTACTCTAACTCCTACACATGCTTCAAAATGCAAAAAGGGATGAAGAATGTCGTTAAACCTTCCCTCCTTCTTTCCTTCCCTCATGCTTTCTTCCTTCTCTCCCTCCCTCTCTCTTCTTCCATCCCTGTCTCCCTCTCTCCCACTTTCCTTCCCTGCCTCTTTCCCTCTCTCTCCCCCTCCCTCCCTCCCTCCCTCCCTTCTCCTTTGAATCCTATACTCTCCACCTGGACTACTACAGTTTAGAGCCAGATGACATCTGGGAAATCATGGAGATTATTTATTAATGGGACAATTACTATGCACCAGGCTCTGTTCTATATACAGGTACTATTGGAGTTCACGAGATAGGCAGTATCCCCAAATTCCCTGTTCTCATGGCCCTTATGTTCTCTGAGGAGGTGACGTTTGAGCTGAGTCCTGCATGATGAGAGGGAAGATGTGCTGTGAAGAGAAGTCAGCAAATCCAAAGCCCTAGATGTAGAAAATAGATTGGAATATTTGAGGGACTAAAATGCCAGCATGGCCAAAGTATAGGAACAAGGAGGAGAGTGTTACCAAGATGTGGTCAGAGGGCAATTAGCATTAGTCTAGTTGTTTGTGGGAAATGCATACAGTTTTTGCACTTTTGAAGTATAAGCATAAAAACAGTAAAAATCTTAATACTAATAAAAACTCATTCCTCAGTCCCTGGGATATTCCCAGAATTTATTGTCGATCTAGGCAATATTGCTAGAATATAAAACTGACAAAGCATTAGCGTTGCTCTGCCTGATAGATAAGGCTCTGCTGGATGATTTAGGGAATTAAAAGAAGGAAAGGTCACCTGATTGACAGGCAAAGATACAGCAAACCTTCCTAAATGAAGAGGTATCAAAAGTTTTGTATCTTTTAATATAAGAAAAATAAATTGTAACTGGAACTCTGAGGATTTCGTTCATAAGGAGAATCTACTCCTTTCATCTAGATGGTTTTCTCTATTAAAGAGAAGCGAAATTGTAATGATGAGTTTGTTCAACTTTTTTTCTTCCAGTTATTTTTCTTATAGAAGGGGCTTCTGTTTAAGTCATCATAGTTTTCAAATATTTGAAAATAGCAAATGTTGTCAGTAATTATTAGAATAAGGGTTTTTAATCTAGGCATCAGGAATTGAGTGAAACCTTTCAAAAATGTCTATGCAATTTTGCATAAACTCTGTATATAGCAGTGTAGGACACTACAGTGTAGTGGGCCATAGATTTTGGTAGAATCTGGAACCTTGCTACCTGGGGTCAAATCACAGCTCTGCCACATACGAACACATGAGTTTTGGAAATTTTTTTTTATCTGTCTGTGTCATGGTCTCTTCATTTGAAAATTGTATATAATGAAGAGTATTATCTAGCTGATAGAGTTTGGTGCATAAATGATTCAATGACTGTCAAGTGTAAGATACAGTGTCTAGAACAAAATCAACACTATGTAAGTATTGCTTTGTATTATATGAATTTTTCTGGGGAACAAGTCCAGGCAAACCCTCCCTCTTTCTTTCACTCCATATAAAGAAAGTTAAGAACAACTGTCTGAGAAGGAGCATTTGATCAGTACCATACTTGAGGAAAGATTATTCTTTAAAGAGACAATAGGCTAACGAGTGGAGGTGATCAAAATATCAATCTATGCCTGCTATTTTTCTCTCTGAGGATATACTCGTTATTCTAATCTTGTTTCAGAACTACTACGGTTAACATTTTCCTTTATTATTAATTCCTCAGTGTCTTTTCTAAAGATTTTGTTCCAGTAAAAATAGTACTATTTAGCTTTGAAATCTTTCAAAATGGAATTATCTATCATAGAGACAAAAAATACAGTTAGTTTAAACAGAATTTTAGGAATAATCTTTAGTTAAAGCAGTTAAGATTTTTTTTAAAAAAAACAGCCTCTGTTTTTTCTTTAAATTGTCTCTTTATTGAACTACAATTGCAGAGCACCCCCCTGTTCCCCCGACACACACTCCAGTAATAAATACCAGACTTGTGCATATCGATGGCTATTACATGCTGGAGAGAGGATGTCCCAAAATCGTAAAGAGAGAAGTGTTCCTCTGACTTGAGTTTTCTCTTTTCCCTGCAATTCCAGAGATGCCCAGAGCCATGGTGGGGGCTATGTGTGTTTCCTAAGCCTGTATGGCCTCTCTCTCATCTGCATTTTGAAGTCTCTGATTGTGATAAAGTTATAGATGACTGGCTTGGCACACATATTAGGCATATTTTCATAGAAAAAGATACAATGAATTGTAGTTAACCTTCAAGCACAGTAATCCTCAAAGTCCATTTAAGATATAAAGTAGCTGAATTAAAATGTGTGGGTTTATATATGCATGTGCATCCAATAAAAAAACAAGAGAACTATTTAAAATCAAATGTGCAATACCCTATTTAAATGATGGTCAGGGTTAAAGAAGCATTTATGGGCAAGTCTGGGGACCTAACATTTATTTATCACATTGTTTCTATAAACAAAAGCATTCCATTGCCTAAATCATCAACTTATAAATAAATATTTTAGACACAAACTCTCTGTTGTGATCCCTTACATTTCAGCAACACTTTTCAGAGTTTTCTCCCCATCTGCCCAGACCCCCCGTATATCCATCTCATTTCAATGCTGTTTGGCTTCTGACACATTTTTCCATGAATACAACATTTCTTCACACACTTTGAGGAGTTTAGTTGACAAGTTCTGGAACCAAATCTGATTTGTCGTACGGCATGGAATTAAGCTACTCTCAGCAAGATTCCAAGCAGCAGAATAAGGAAAACCTTCAGTCTTGACCTCAATCATACCCCACAGGGTTCTGGACCCAAGCAACTGAATGAGTCCTATGAACCATGAGGATTCAGCTTACATTGCCAGGCAGCTTTCTCTTTAAGTTTCTGTATTATTTCCTTTAGCTCCAAAGCATTAATCCAGGTATAGCAGGTGTATTAATGATTGCAGATTCTGCTTTGGCCACTAAAGAGGAAGGCTGCAAGAATTCTGTCATTTATAACACCAGTGCCAGTGAGTTAGAAGCTGATTTGAATCCTTTCTAGGGTAAGATGATATGACGGAATAATGTAGCCTAAGTCAGGGATGAATTTCTTACCATCTTTTGTCGTTAGGTGACTGCTATTATGGTTTTTGGGAGGGAGATAGATTAATACCTGGCTTCTGCACAAGCAGTTCCTAGATAGACACCTCTGGTGACTCTGGAAAGAAAGTGATGTTTGCAGTTGTTGGTATCCCCCCCCCCCTCATGTGAAGCCTGCACCATTCGGAGGGTATAGGTGGACAGAGCCTCCAATGTGGCTTCCAGGTTGGCGGGTGTGGGCCTTAGGATTCCTAGTTTGAGTCACATAATCGAGTCTAGTCCGGTTTTTTTGAAGGCAGTCAGCCCATCCTGTCCTTTTTATCCACACCACCACCCTGGTAGCCTTCATCTGCCCCCTGGAATGGCTGAGATTGGCAGGGAGAGGGGTGAAGAATGGGGAGACATCTGGAGATGCTCTGCATGGGAGGAGCAGGAACTGGGGCCATTTCCCACTTTACTCACTAGACTCTCAGCAAGGGAAAGAGCCGTGGAATCAATCATCGTCATAAATGGCTAGTGGAGGATGGTGGACCGAGAAGTCAGTTAAATTTAATGCAAGTGCAGGAATTTGAGAGAATCACATCAGGAGGTTATTCCTTCAGGAATAAGATTCCAAGGCAATTCTGAAACAAAAGATCACTAATTATTCACTCTCCCCCTTCTTCCAGGGATCTAAGATGTACCCCCTCCCCATCGCTGGCTTGTTGGCTTTCCCTCCGTTAAAAATTGAAGTGCTCATTCCAGTATACTATACTTTTTTTTTTCCAATTCTCTACAACTTGCACCCAAATGTTGTGTCTGGAAGGTACAAGAGAGGCAAAATCACTTTTAGAAAACTTCTCCAGGTATAAGTCTGAATCTCTTGGGCCCTCTTTTGACTAGGTTTCCACGTGAAGGGTATACCAGCCAGACCGAGCTGGTGTTGCTCTTTGGGAAAGGAAAGGCACATCATACCCAGGATGGCCAATGCAAAATCCTGAATTTTCAAAACATAGCTATATAATTTCTGACCCCTTTCATTCTGATCGTTCTATCAAGAAACAGCTAAAACAGGATTATCCTTTTTGAGGACAGTCACAGTCAATGACCAAACTGTCTTACTAATATGTGTGGATCGGGAGGTGGTGAGGGAGGTTAAATAAAAAAATCTGAGTCAATTTTTGGGAAGGCTGTTTTACCACTCAAGAACATCATGTGGTGACTGTGTGATTGTGAAAACCTTGTGTCTGATGCTCCTTTTATCTACCTTGTCAACAGATGAGTAGAACATATGGAATAAAAATAAATAATAGGGGAACAAATGTTAAAATAAATTTAGTTTGAAATGCTAGTGATCAATGAAAGTGAGGGGTAAGGGGTATGGTATGTATAATCTTTTTTTTTCCTGTTTTCATTTTATTTCTTTTTCTGAATTGATGCAAATGTTCTAAGAAATGATTAATTTGCAACCAAGTGATGATATTGTGAATTACTGATTATATATGTAGAACGGAATGATCACATGTTAATGTTTTAGTTCATTTGTTAAATATTTTTAAATTAATAAATAAATAAATTTTTTAAAAAAAGAACATCATATGCCTATAGATGATAGTCCCTCACATGCATTGACCACCAGGCCACTGTTGAGTTACTCTTCTGATAAAAGACATATCATTGCCTGATATGCATATAGTCCAGAAAACCAAAAGCACAACACAGATTAGTTTCATTGACCACAGTGGCACGGGATGAACGGACTGATTGGACTGGAATGGGCAACACTGTCACCTGAAAAAGCACCAGCAGTGGTGAGGCACTGGAGGGTTCAAAAATCAGAGGTAGCCTTTCTACCAGAATTGCACTTGCACAACAGCTCTTGCAATTTAGCCTCCCTCACAGCAAGGCAGATGGGTCAGCTTTTGGCAGGAATCACAAATTTGGCATTTAGTGGTAGCCTTTGTGCATTAGAAATGCAGAGTCCTTTGCTTTGTGCCCAGTCCGTGCAGGTAGACGGGTGCCATGCCTGGCATGATAATGGAGCCAGGCAGTGATGGAGAAGATATGGTTGGAAAAGGCCTGATCAGCAGCTTGATTCCAGTCGATCTCTTCAGAGAATGGGCCCTCTTGTGTCAGCAGCTTTTCTTCAGAGAAATAGCTATCACATGTTCATGCAAAGAAAAGGTGATTCTGTGCCAGACTGTGTGGGTCCTTGAATATGCCATTTCCCTTTGCTTAGCAAGACTTTCTGAGTTCTTGATTTCTTGTTAGTTGTGGCATCTGAGTTAATCAAACCCCAAATACGAATATCAGGCTAGATAGTCATGAGGTTCCCAAAGAGTTAGATATTCACTTTCAATTACAAGAATATATTCAGGTATTCAGCCTAATACCCAGGCAGTAGCTGCTTTTCAAAAGCAATGTACCTAGAAGTCATGTGAGGGGAGAGACACATCCACAACCCCGAGGGAACAACTCCAGGTAGAGGCCTTCCTTTTCCAGAGACTCCATTGGGAAAAATCATCAGCCATAGAGATTTGTGTCTCAAAGGAATTGTTATTAGAATGTGGGGGTCCCAAAAGGAGAGAGTATGCCATAGCCCATTGAAGAGCTTCCAAACAGCCTATTGATTTCAGTAGGGTGCTGATTTGTTGGTTAGCCAATGTCAAGGACCAAGAATGCCACAAGATTTCAGTGAGATGCTGGACCTGCTTTACAGTGATGGGAGCATAATAGTGAACAGTTTTCCTTGATTACTAGAGGAGCTGAGCATTATGGATCCGACCATGTAGTCACAATAAACTTTACTTGGTGAGGAGAGCTCTAAATTTTAGAAAAATTATCATTTAAGTTTTATAAATTAATTTTATAAAAGTTTATCACTACTCTGCAGACAGAGGTGTGATACCACTGCAGTCAAGGCCATTGAGACTGAAGCTTCCAACTTACCAGCCAACAGGACATTATCTACAGAGTCAAAGATTTGGATATTAGAACTTGGAGGCATTTATATTAAATCTGGAATGAACTGCTGGTGGCAAATGGTACTAAAGTTTATCCTTCTAGGTCTTCTCTACATGTGGCTTTTCCCAGCAGGAGAATTTTCTTTTGCACTTGTGGGAAAGGAAAGTACAAGTACATCATAGTATATATTCAGCTATGGAGGTGATAAAAGAGCTCACTGAATTGGCTCAAAAGATCTGCTCACAAGTTTATGTTAGCTTCCCTCTACCACTGGGAATAATGCTCAAACCACAACAGTTGAATCTGAGTGCTTCTCCCATGGAACCTGGTAAGATGATGATTTCGATGCCTATATCAGACAGAGCTATAAGACTTTGACTCCTCCTCTCTCTGAAGTAATCTTCTGAATTAATATTCAGTATTCAGTTCTCTGCAGGGACAGAGAAATCTCAGCCTAACCCCTAATTATGTTTTTCCTTAAAGCTGAGGTTGGAAGCCAAGAGGAAGAGGTGATCAGGATGTGCTGAGGTAGAGAGTGGTCCCTTGCCAGTAAACCAGGCACGCTGGCTTCTCCTGGATCAACCAAACGGACTTCCAATGCTTTCTTTCTGCCCCATGTGAGCTTTTGGGCTCCATAACCCTACCTCCTCCCACCCAGAGGAGGGTAAGCAGCAACTGAGGCATGATTCAACTGATTTGTTTCATTCCTCTTTCTTACCATTTGAGCTGTAAACATTCAGTAATGGGTAGGACAGTGGGGGATCCTCACTCCTCTCATATCTTCACTTACAGCCTGCGTCAGAGGATTTGCTTCTGGGTCACAGGGAGTCTTTTCCTTACTTCCAACCCCACTGCAAGGTATTTTTCTTTATTTTCTGCAATTCCATGCCTATGTTAGCATAGCATACTTACTGCTAAAAACTTTCACACATTCTGAAAGGTCTGAAATGTTACTATATTTGCAAGCTAGCAAGCTAGACTACCAGTTTTTTAAAAAAATATTGGCAGAAGACATGAGACTCCTAGGTCATAGACAATGGATTTTACTGCTCATAGCACAGCAGGCAGCAAGAAGTTCATGTTCACTCTGTTTCTTCATGTACCTCAAGTCCCATAAGAGTGACACAGAGGGACCCAGTTGGATGCTGCATATACAGTGTGTTTGTGTCATAGCTAAGGGACCCCAAGTCCAAGAAACTCCAGTCTATAAGGGACAGCAAGCAAAGCTACCCAACCTTTGCCCCAGAGAGAGACATTATCTTTATTATACTGAACACCAAACAAGTTTGCCTTCTGCCCTAAGGAGGACATTTTGTCTGTCTTTCAAAGTTATTCACTATACAAACATCCTTGTAAAGCTAGTTCAGAACCAAGGGCTGTCAGTGCCTCTGCTCACAAGATGTGCAGATATGCAAGTGACTCATAGATATTTGCCCCAAACATTACCTAATTTATAGTGCTTTGGGATGATTAAATGAGCTCAAATGGATCAAAAAGTATTCATTCATATTAGTTGCTTTTGCTTTATTATTATTCACATAGATTTATTTTAAAATACAAATAGTTTAAATGAAATATTTTTACTTTATTATTTTTATAATTGTAAAAGAAATGCTACTATAAAATGCAAGTAATGTATTAAAAGATAAAGATATATGCATGCCTAAAGGATGTGAAAATTATATTCAAGTATGCAGAAAATTTTAAAGATGGTATAAATTACAGAAAAACAGATCCTGAACTATTATACTGAGTGGGTTTCAGCATTTTAATATGGTTAGGTTTTACCACAATCATAATAGTTCTAATTGAATGCTTTAAGTTAATAAATAGATAATTAGTATATTATTAGCAAATGTTTTGCCTAAGAAAGCAGATACATTGTAATTGTTTCCAGAGCACTGAGAGATGTATTTTATGGTTTACTAGTCTCTTGTATGTGTTACAAGTGCTTGTTTTCTCAAAGTTTGCAAATATTTGGCTAGATTTACTGCTGGCCAGCCCTCACCCCCCATTTCTAACATAGTTCCATGGCTTAAAGACATAAGGTTCGTGGAAGTTTATTGGGGGAAAATAGCACCTGTTTTGATAGTACTGCTCATTAATTGAGCCTTAATATTCTTGTTTTTGAAAGTTTTTATTTGTAGATTTTTAAATACAAAAGTCGAGGAAATAGTATAATGAACACTTAAGTCATCACCCAACTCAGTAATTATCAATTTATGGCCAGTCTTCTTTCATTTTTACTGCTGTGCACCCCTGCCACCAATTATTTTGATACTTACAAAAATGGACTATTATTTCATCTGTAAATATTTCAGTAAATTCCTCTAAAAAATAAGAGTTGTTTTTAAAAGATATAGCCACAGTGCAAGTTAGTAATTTCTTAGTATCAAGTAACTAATCAATTTTCACATATCCCATTTTTTAAAATAATTTAATTTGCTTTTTGTCCCGTTCTGTTTAATTAATTAATTAATTAAAACAGATCCTTTGAGTTAGGATCCAAATAAGGTCCCTCCATGAACATGTGCATCTCTTAGGCTTCTTTTTCTCCATTTGTTCCTACTTGGAGCTTTCGATCATTTGTCCTCTGGAGTGTTCCACATCTTGGATTTTTCTAATTTCATCCATTAGGGTTATTTATCACATTCCTTGTACCCCTTATCTGAAGCACTAGTAAGAATCAAGTTTAGTTTGCTTTTTGCTTTTTTGTTTTGACTGGATGACCTTGTGCACTTTCACTAAGAGTGACCCTAGGAGAACGTAACATTATCGACAACTGATGATTAGTGCTGAATCCGTTATTTTCTAAGAGCTTACAACATGGAAATATTCTAAATTTATTTCTGTAAAGATAAACTTCTCCTCATCAATTATTTGGTTTCCCTATAGTTATACTTTTATAGTAAAGCCATGTTCATTGTCCACATCTTTCCCTTCGGTTATCAGTTCTCATAATATTGAAATGGTTTCTTAGCGTTCTCCAAAGGTCACCAATTTGTTGCTGTTTCCCTCTAAGTATCATTTTGAACTCATGAATTTAAGCTTATTTGATTTTCAGTCTTCTCCAGGTTTTAGCTTTAATAATGGTTAAATTATTCCATCTATGGCTAGTAAGATTTTATTCTGCTTGACTCCTGCCTTTTGACAAGACCCTTCTTGACAAGATATCCATACTTGTTTTGTACATTTCCTGCCCCAGATCTGGAATCAACCGTTTCTCCATGAAGGCTTCTATCCTGTTGTGGGAAATTGTAGTTATACTGTACAATTATAACATTTTGGAGGGAACCAAAGAAACACTCGAATAATATGCTGGATTATATTAGACAGTAGACAAAGGAAAACAGGAAGAAAAAAGATGTTGGCAGGATGTCCATGACTCTCTACATCCACCAGGTCATAATATTGTCTCAAAAAATCAAAAGAAAAATTCAAGCCAAATTTGATCCACTTTTTTCAGATAGGAGAGCTTATTAGCTACTGTTTGCCTAGCACAGGTTTATAATGTAAGGATTTTGATTAAGTAAAGAGTTATTAACATTGCTGTTATGGGCTGAATCACATCCCCCAAGAAGATATAATGAAGTTCTAATACCCAGTGTCTCAGAAGGTGACCTTATTTGGAAATAGGGTATTGAACAGATAGAATTAGGCAAGTTAAAAAGAGGTCATTGTGCACTAGTGTGAGCCCGTAATTCAGTATGACTTGTGTCCTTATAAGAAGATGAAATTTGGACGCTGTCAGACAAAGGGAAGTATGCTATGTAATGACTGGGGCAGAGGATCCCATAGATTACTGGCTAGCCACTGCCAACACCTAGATTTCAGATTTCTGGCTTCCAGAAGTGTGAGTAAATGAATTTCTGTTGGTTTAAGCTACTGAGATTGCGTACTTTGTTATGGCAGCCCTAGGAAGCTAAGACAATTCCAGTAAATACCTTTAAAACTGGATATACTTTAAGAAGATGTTTAATAAACCAGGTGTGGTTTGTCATTGACATAACTGGTTTATGATGTTTCTCTTCTTTTTCGTTTATGCCGACTTATTTTAACGTCTTGCTGTTACTTATTTGGCCTATTGCTGGGTGGTCGGAAACTAAGGAAATAACTGAACCACGCAGAGATGGACGTTATCCTCCATGATCTTCTGTGATAGGACAGCACTACATTTGGTGACTTGCTATCAGAGCTCCTGGCTCGGATATGGATTTTGATGAGGCTCCCGTGACAAATCTACTGGAAGGCTCTGGCTGGTTGATGCGTGGCTGGCCTCCTGCCTTCATTTAACACACAATGCGTTCCTCATTCCACATACCATAGTCTATTTTATGGATTCTGTTCAGAGTCGCTCAGAAAATAAACTATTTTTGGCTTATTTAGTAAGATTGGACACACAGAAAAAGAGAGAAAAAATTGTGCAAACTTTTAGCCACATTTTAGCATGCAGATGGTAACTATAGGAGTTGGTTACAAAAAAAAAAAAAAAAAGAATTGATCAGGAAGATTTGTTTGAGTGAATTTTTATTTTGTTTCCAGCAGACCCCCTCCCATGGCATTGTTGATGCAAATAGACCCTCTTTTCAGAAACTGTCTGGCTTCAGAAAACCCCTGTCAGTGGAGCATAAAAGCTAAGTTGTACAGCAGCAGTCAGCAGACCTTAAAGGAGGGCTGATTGGAGCAATAGATGCAATATGTAGGCAGGCAGGCAAACAGCGGAGCCATTCTTCTCAGGCTCCCAGTGGTGGGTAGAAAAGGCTAGAGACCCCGGAGGAAGAAAGAAAAGAGGAGAAAATAGGCAGTCACACTTCTGCTAGGGAGAAAGAAAAACCTCAAGTAACAGTAGACCAGGATTTTGCACACAGGGTGCTGAAAAGATAAAGGCAGGTTTTATCCTGGCTACTTATATTATCAGTGACTCATATATTGGAAGATAGTGTTTTTCTCTCTTTCCCTCTTTTATTCTTCTCACATGGGATTTAGGGAAATGAAGTAACAATGTTATATGCTTGCTTAAAAAAATAAAACAAGCGTTTCCTTCCATTTTCCTCTTCATTTGGATCCTGACTAGCATTTCTTCTAGGAACAAATGAATACATTTATTAACATTGACGGAAGGGGTGAAATGGAAATCTGAGATTCTACCTTAGTAATCTGTATTTTTGCTAGTCTTTAGTAATCTGTATTTTTGTGCTAGCAACAACAAACAAAAAATCTCCATTTCATTGCAGTTTTCTTATATGCATGTGTGTTTATATGCATAAATAGATAGACTGAACTGTCCATATATATTATGTGGACACTATTCATGGACTGTTCTAAAAATATAAATATTGCACTAACCATAATGACTTAATAAATGAACCAACAGAGGACAAAAATTCATATGAATTCTGAAATATATTTTCAGTTCATATTATTGTTTTCCTTTGCTTTTCACTCTGTTTTATTTTGCTTTTCACTCTGTAAGGAACACGTATTTTTCCATAGAATTTTCTTGGAAAGTAATAGGAATAAAAATCAAAGGTGCTAAAGGAGCTTCTTATCAATAGATTGAAAAACAGTCACTTCAATTTTTCCCTTGCTTCATTTAATATAATTCAGTCTAGAAAGAACTCAGGTTTTCATTTTTCTATATGAATGAGTACTTTTTATTAACCGAATGTATCAATATATGTAATGATATAGATAGTAAAATGTAATGTAATTATATATCAGTACAGAAAACATTGAAACTCCAATAATGAATATATACTTTTTGCTTCAAAACAAGATAGGGCTAATTGTGTCTATTCTGGCCATGGCTTTCGGAATATTATTATTATTTTTAAAACTGGAATAAAGAGCTCTGATCAGGGAAAAAATAAAAAATAAGACTCTAGGAAATGAATAATGTATTTTTAATATTAATTGCTCTGCCTGTCCTGCTTCTGCTGCTTTTAAAGTGATGAACGAGTCCTGGAAGTCTTTTTTTCTAATGACATTGGTTGGTAGCAATCCAGAACTTAAGAAAAGCTTCCTCTTTGAGGGGTTTGGAAGTTGCTAGTCATTACATCCATCTTAGAACCACATCTTTTTGAACTGCACAACCTCAAAAAGCACACTAGAGGAGCATAATCTGCATTTCATAGACCTGGCCTCCATGCAAAATGTTACTGCCTTTGCTTTCCTTTATTACCCACCATAATAACAGCAGACATTTTAGGGGAAATTTTGGAGACTCCAAGCAAAGAGTTATTTTCCATTTGTCATCAGTTTGGATTTTGCATATCAATAAAAAATTAATAAACTAATTTCAGGCATATATGACACAGTTAATGTGGAAGGACTATTGTTAGGAGAGAAATAGTATATTCTTATCAGTGGATTTAAACAGCTATTCATCATTTCTAAAGGGCAATTATTTGGAATCCATTAAACTAGAATTCATAATACCCCTGCATACTGAATTTTAAATAGAATTCTGTATTTAGATGAAGGAATACATTAGTATAAGTCATTAGAGCACTGAAAATCCATGACTTGTTCATTTTTCACTCTTTTCCCAGATAATATGAATCACTAGGGATGTTGGTCCTTTAATAAAACCAAACAAAAAGAAAATCATACACTCTTTTCAGTAGCATTGTTATGGATAATGTTTTATTTCTTTTTTTTTAAATCTTCATGTTCCAGTTTTTTGAATTATTCAGAAAATGAGTCATTCCTTGGCAAAACACCCCAATAATCAACAGAAAACTTCTGACTTAAAAATGAAGGCAGCTTTCTGTGGGTGCAGATTTTCTGGCTACTTGAGCAAATGACCCCTGGAAGTTATTGCTTAAGGTAGTATACCAAAGTTAAGGAGAGATATATGTGGATAATCACACAACTTCAAATAGGATAGCAGGAAAACAACCTCAATTAATTAAAATGTAAGTTACCTAATATTTAAAAATAAGTATGGATTCAATAACTATAAAAATATGCAAATATTGACTATTAAATTTGTTTTACTCCATGGGCCAGAAATTTTTTTTATTTATTATACATGTGCATGTACTGCTTTCAATACTGTGAAGGGGTAGAAGAAATCTCGGTTATGAGACACCTAATAAGGCCAAGCAATATATTTTACAGCATCAATTTATTTAGCATTCCCTTTTCCCACATAACACGTGCTAGAAAAAAGCCAATTTCAAATTAGAGTGGACTTGCATTCAAGATTTTTCTGTCTGTCGTCTATACCATATTCTTCCAATTTGGACTGCTGTTAACGTTTAGATGCTAGTTATTGCTATTGACTTCTTTAGAAGATATATTTGGCAAAGTGGAAATTATAAAGCCTTGTCTATGAAAGGTGGAGATAAAAAGACTTGCCCAAACTGGCCTATTTAAATAATCCTTTACCAAGCCCCCCCTCCCCTGCCCCCTGCTTCCAGCCATTCCGCCATTACATGCAAGTCTCAATGAGGCCGCCTAATGGAAAAGCAAATAAAACAACAGTCATATGATCCATGTGTGTTGATGTGAGTTGGCAATAAATCAGACTTCTAAAAAAACATTGCAGCATATGGCCCTGTGACTTGCAGCTTCGTTTGGAATGGTGCGAACACAGTCTGCTCCAGCATCCATACTGTTAACATTTTTCTTGAAAGAAACTAGGTTTTAAGCACATGCATAAGCATGTACATCTGCTTGTATGTACACGCACATGCCAACAAGCATACATTGCATTCACATACTTTATAGCAGACCAAACCATATGCTAGCAAACGTATAAGCTGGGTGACATTGATTTATGGACAATAGTCACCAAAGTTTAAAAGATCATAAGCCATAGAGTTGCTATTGGAAGTCTGTGATAATATGCAGTCAAACTAACAATCAACAACAATGTGCTTAAAAGAGCAGGAAACCCAGCCAGGCACTGAACTTTGTGCTTTTTGCTGCTTTGATCTTTCTCTAGACCCATTTCTATAATGCTTATTTGTTTTCTCCTATTCTGAATAGATAAGTTTAACTTCACTTTCTTAATTCACAAAGTAAAAATAAACTTTCTTCCTAAGCAACTTTTAAAGATGTATTAATGACATATCTTTATGTCATTATATACACTCCACATCAAATATATGCACATGTGTATGCGTTTGTGGGTATAAAATGGTGAGCAGATGACCACGATAGCTGGGTGGGTCCTATAGATGTCACCATGTAGAACAGCGCTTGTCAACTAAGTTTATTTAATGGTTTCTGGAGGGATTGCCTTCACTGAAAGCTAGGCTCTCTAGCACCATGCTTACTGTCAAGATTCAACACCTGTTCTGTCAAGCTACAGGTGTGTACCTCACCTTGGTGGTAGTTTTCAAAGTATTCCTTAGAGACAAGGAATCAAAGCATAGTCCCTCCATAGCTCAGAAATAGAGTAGAACTAGGCTTGATATAAATTCTGGGATTAGTATTGGAGTGAAAAAGATAAAGGTGGGTAGGCTAAGCAGCTACTCCTTGAATTTTGATAAATCAAGAAGACCCAGACTGTTAGGGCAAAATACCAAGGAGGGCATTTGTGTCTGCCAAGGCTATACTTTCCAATGAGGATTAAACCAGTACTACTTGTCTCAAGTAGGGTTGAAAGTCTATCAGTTACATCTTGTTACCATTAGAATAGAGTGCCTGCCTGCTAATGTTAGCTGAATTCAGTAGTATTTAAGGGAATGGGAATTGGATAAAAATGGAATGTGATGGTTTCAAAGAACTGAAACCAACTCTTAACTCATGGGATGTCTATCTGCCTACCTTGTAAGCTTTGTTTAATTCCAATTTACCCTATTTTAATATAAATACAATGCTTTGTGTTTATAAGATTTCTCATGTTAAGATACAGAATGCGAAAGGGAGCTGCACATAATCTGATGTTTACCGGGTAAGCTTTGAAACTTTGTTACATGCACAGCAAGCAGAGAATGATCAATGGCCCTTTGGAAGATGTATATTTAATGCATATATATTTGGTGAGAAGTGGATGGTGGTTTGGGAGAAGATAAATGAAAGAATTGAGATAAAATTTAGATTAAAGTATTAGAAATCATTGATATGGCTAGAACAGATAAAGTCAGAGAAGACCTTTTGCTCACTGATTGAAATGAAGAGTAGCCTCATTATTTAGATGAGATCTCATTGTGTCCATCTAAATAACTAGTGAAATATCAGGAGCAGAGAATAAGCCCCAAATGAATCCCAAGAGTATAGAGTTTGAAGTTCAGTAAATGATGATATTTAAAGGGCTATTCTTCTTGTGCTATAGCTTTACTCTTTGAATCTTTCAATATTATAGTTTTTGAAATTAAAATTTTATGTGAATGATTTCTCTTTTCATAATTTAGTGATAAGCTCAGTCCTATTTAAGATTATCTCAGTGCTTAGTTTAAATACCTGAGTTTGTAAGATCACGAGGCAAGCTTGTATAAGAAAATCACTGCACCATCTCAAAATAGTAGACAAACTGCTGACTAAACTTAGTAAAGCCCAAGAATGGTCACATAATATCTCAACAAACTTTTATCACGTTCTTGGTTAGAAATGAGCTGGGTTCTGAGTTGTTTGTTACACTCGATATTATAGAATCCTAAATGCCTACGCAGATCAGCTTGCAAACTCTTTGAAAGCAATTGTGTGCTTTCTTTGTCTTTAGTCCCACTTTGAAAGTACATCTGTCCACATGTATATGTTTTAATCTTTCATGTATTTAATTTCCTTAGAAGTTAATTATATACCATGCATAAGGACAATGCATGGTGATCATTCAATAATTAGGTCAGGCTTACATAACCCAGGGTTGGAGTCAATTGGATATTATTTCTGTTTTATTTTAAAGTAGCTTGACACCAAATCTGAAGAATCTCAACCTAAGCTACCTAAGTAGGTAAACCACATCTTTCCATACTTCTAGCTTCCTTTCTGGATTCCCTCTCCAAATGTCCTCATGCTGCTTTTAGGATATATAAAACTCCTCATGGTCTTTACTCAAGCTTACCCTTACATTTTCTACTTTCGCATTGTGGGCATAAGCATCTGAATTGAAATGCCTGTTCCCTCAGTGAGACTTATCTCAGCTGGATGGACACATTTTGATTAAATCAGTTCACTTTAAAGAGTCAATGACAATCTATTTAATTTTCCCAAGGATATTTGCATTTTGAAAGAGGAAAACTATTAACATAAATTAATCTTTTATTAAGAGAAATCTAGACAGCATGCAAAACAAAGACTTGCATGGTATAGAAGAGATTTTGAAGAAGATGTGCTTTCACGCCATTCCTTATATGCTACAGCTCAGTGGTAACCTAACCTCAAATTTTAACAGGGCAAGCGTGTTTCTCCATTCTGATTATTTGTAGGCAGAAAAAGGGAAATACTATACTGTAAAGATGCTGGTCAATTTAAGATGAGTATTTAGATTCATATTTAATAATGTTCATAGAATAAATTTTTAGTTTGCCAAAAGATAGACCGACGTTTGTATCTGAGAGTTGTCCCACAGGACAACATTGAGCTAATTACCTGTTTTCAGAGTTCCAGTGTTGGGTTTTGGCTGATGTCCCCAACAAAAGACACGTTCATGTCTGAATTACTTGGCAAAAGACATATTGAAGTCTTCATTCCCATTCCTGTGAGTGTGAACGCATTTATAAATAACTTGGCAACGTCATTATTAAAGGTGTGGACTCATTTGTGAATGGGACCTTTGTAGATCCTATTTGGATGAGGGTGAATTGAATTCAACGTGGCATTTAATCCATATGACTAGAGGACTTGGATAAGAAGAGGAAATTCAGATGCAGTGAGTCAATAGAAGCCAGAAGTCAAAGAAAGCCACAGAGGAAACCATGTGACAGAGGCAGAGTTGAAAACTATGAGCCCTAAGGATTGTGACAAGCCAGCACCAGAATGCAGCAGTCTCCAGGAGAAAGCATCTCCTGCTAAGACCTTCATTTTGCATTTCTAGTCTCTAAAAGTATGACACAATAAATTTCCATTGTTTAATCCAACCCTTTGAGTGTGTTATGTGTCATAGCAGCCTTGGTAAATTAAGATACCCAGCAGCCCACTTTATGTAAAATTAAAATTAAATGTTCCACAGAGTGCTTCATCTAAATTCAGTTTCATCACATCACTTACTTTTTCTACTTTGCCTTTCCTCGTCAAGAATACGCGTTCTAGTTTAAACTTTGCAGATATCCAACAGGACGATAAGGCAGTGTGATGTTTCTATGGCTTTGTTTGTCTTGTACTTAGAAAGATGGATGAATATATTTAGTTTATCAGTAATGAAGTAATTACTTGTGAAATGTTATTGCTAAAGCAAATTACCACTGAAAAATTTAAAGTAAAAAAAAAAAAATTAAATGACAAAACATGTGTAAAGTGTCAACATGATAATGGACCTTCATTTCTTCAAAAATGTTTATTGAGGTCCTGCTCTGTCCCAAACACTTACATGTTCAATAAAAGTTGTTTTGTTTCCTTTGTTTGTTGACAAACACACACACAAACATGTATGTACAAATAGCACAAAATTGTTAAGATTCAAAAGCACAAAGGATCAATTATGTGCAGCAATATACCACGTTTGCTAACTAAGCTGTTGTTAATTCTTTGTCTCAGTACTTCCAGCTTTGTATGTAGTTTCCATTGATTAGAGTTAGGTTTCAGTCATTTTTTTTTAATACAGAAAATGTTTGCTTGAAATTTAGTCTGAAGGAAAAGTATTTTTTAATTTTTATTAAGGAAATAAAAAACAGATGGTATATAAACTGAAAAAAAGCTACAGCTTAAATTCGAAGAAAAAAATTAAATTTTTTCAAATAGAGTTTATTCTGATCAACTAACTGGGCTTTAGAAAGTCACTTCTCATTCCACATGAAGACAGTTCAGGATCCAGGATTGTCTTGTTTCACGAATGAGATGTAATGTGTAAAGATAAAAACTGCTTAAGGTCATGGTTTAGATTTACCCTTAATCTTCTATCAATAATTAAACTCTGAAAATCTTCCAGGCAACAATTCTCTTTGTTTTCAAAGGTTAATTGTAGAGTTTTTCTGTATATTGCTATCCTTTGAGCAAATATTCTATTAGCAAGTTAGTTAGCTAGCTTAATGTATCTAATTATTTGGGTCTGTTTGCCAGCTGTAAAAAGATAAAACCCTATATGTCCCTCTGTGATGTCTAGGCACATATAATATGTCCGTACCCTGATATTATGATGGTATTGAATCTGGTTATACCACACAGAAATGTTTCTTAGCTCAATGAATTTTATATCACGTCTTGATTTTTTTAGTTTGGCAATCTACCTGCCTTCCTCTCATTTACATGTTAATTTTAAAATAAGATAATCAGTAATGCTGATCCATCCAAGTCATCTCTGTAGAGTTCTCAAGACTATTATTTGGTTAACCTTATCATGTCACTGTGCCTGTTTAGAACTTAGGTTTCTCATCTGTAAAATAAGAGAGGTAGACTCAAGATCTCTTTCTCATTTAATTTCCATTGATCCCTTTACTTAAATTATATGCTAGGCAATGCTGCTGTATTCACAGGTGCACTGCAGACGCATCTCCCAGGTGATGCTTATCATTTTTCCTATCTCTAGATAATGATGAAATCAATAATATGGGCTAGTATGGGAAACTCTCATTAGTCCTGTGATGGGGGATAGAAAACACTGGGTAGGGTTTGCTCTTAAAAGTTTGACTTTGGCAATCTAGAAAGCTGTATAGTGTTTGGAGTTATTTATGATATGTTTATGGGTAGGACTTGAAGAATCATAGAAGAAAATAATGATTGCACTAATAGGTCTTTTCTAGGCCCACACTGACTTTGAGCTGTAAAGCAGGTTGCTAGTTAAACAAATTTGGATGACCCTATTTAATTTTAATCTTCTCCATTTGTCAAATTAGTGAGGGAAATGACTCAATTTTCTATTTTTCTGCTCTCTACATAAAGATGTCCCTTCAACTCAAATTGGTATTGTGTGTATATGTGTGCGTGTGAATTTAGTTAGACAACAAACTTTTGATGAGCACCTATTAGATACCAGAAACTACATTAGTCATGGGAAAGGACATATGCTCTAACAAAAAGAGGGATTGGATCTTTCCTAGAATTTGTATGTATTTCACTTACAACTGAGAAAAAGGTATCATTTCTGAAAATGCAGCTTTGAGGCCCAAATATATTAAACCAATGAAAAGGCTTTGCCTCATTGTGCTTCTGTCTTCCTATTTCTGGCTTTCATGATTAAGGGTTTTTCATTTTATGGCGTTTTTTTTCAGTTTACCATGTAATTTGCTAAGCACAAATATCCTTGTCTCACCCATTTTCCCAAGCTAATCAAATTACTAAAGCTAAACTATACTGGGTGAAACCTTGAGATTTATAAATTGAGTGTATTAGTATGCAGTGAATACTCAGCCTTACCGTGATCTTCAATTTCTGTATGAATTTCCAGTAACAACTGTCTCACACTAAAGCCATCCTTTCTTATAACACCTGCGTCATACCTAATCACAACAGGAAGGTGTTGGTACTCTACTCATCTCGTATGCCCAAATCTTGTGTTGTGTTATATTGCTCCCAGCATATATTTGTTAGGGATTTAATGATCAAAAATCAATTCAGAAATACAACCATTTTGCAAAATATATCCCATAGAGCAAGTATTTCCTAGATGTCAGTAGACATCTCTTGAAAAATGCTAATATGGAAAATTAATTTGAGGTATATTAGGAAAAAGCAATTTCAAAGCATTAATTATACAGTATTCAGAGTTTTTTGTATATAATGCATGCTATGGATGTTTAAAAGGAGGATATGATATACTGGAATTCCCAACCTCATTTGAAAGTGTTAAGCCAACTCCATTTGTGCATCTGGCAGGAATAGAAGAGGATAGGGCACACTGCAGTAAACACCAGGTATTCAGAAAATACTAAAGGGTTCAATTTTGTAGCTTGCAACTTCAATTACAGTAAAGTACCTTGGTTAATGTTTTAACCACGGGTCCTGAGTAACTGGCTTTGCTTGTGCTGTACTCCCAGGACTCCCAGGAAACATCCAGCGATAACTCAGTGTTAAGAAACCAACTTAACAATTAGTCCAGATAATTGATGGAAGTTGAGCAGTTTTTTAAGTCAAGTGTTTATTGGTTGCTAAATAAGTATTAATACAAGGAAAGATATAAATGTAACCATGGTTATTATGGCACTGACTTCAGGAACTAAGGGCAAGAATAACTGTTATACAGAATATTTCTGCAGTTGTAACCCTGACAGCAAATATGTCTGGAATTTCAGCCCCTCTTAAAATATTACCCACTCCACCCCATACAATTTTGAGAATCCAGAGAATTTGCCCATATGTTCTAGCAAACTAGCCCTCCAAACCATGTTGCAGAAACTATCATCATCTTCCTGATTCCCTTTAATTATATCTGCTTCTCAGACCTCTTAATGATTTTCAAGCTGCATGAGAGTGATTTGTCACTGGCTCTGATAATGTGTAGTGTCAGGGAGAATGCACCTGGGTGCATCATTCTTCAAGTTACCATAATTGTCCCTTTGCCATTGGCACCTGCTCCCATTGCAATAGAAGGCTTGGGAGGTCAGCCAATGCTGCAGGGGTTGCCAGGTTCCAGAATGTCCATCAAAGTCATGGCTGCTGTAGGGATTACAATGGGGTGCTTGCCGAGCATACTCCCATGCCAAATAAAAGTCATGCTTTGTTGTTCAGAGCCTCAACACTCTAAACTCACATTCTCCCTTAACCATATCAAATAAATCCCAAAGATTTGTGCTTCCATGTCCTATGGGGTATTTCAAGTAACCCTCTCTCAGTTTCCGTTCTCAGTCTTTTCTCTAGGTCTCAGAACATGGGGACCAGGCTAGAGGAAAAGTCTGAGTGACAAATACTATTTGTAACCCCATTCACTTCCTCCCATCAGAGGCATTGTTCCCACCCCAAGCTGTACTGTCTGAATCTTTCTTACCCTGAAATTAGCTTCCAGCAGGTTCTCAGGCCCCAAACCTCCTTGATCAGTACACTCTTTGAGGTATATCTAAATAATCTATATTTTAATATGATTACAGTTGGAAAGGATGATTTACTTTTTTTTTTTGCATGGGCAGGCACCAGGAATCGAACCCAGGTCTCTGGCATGGCAAGCAAGAACTCTCCCTGCTGAGCCCCCGTGGCCCAGGGTGATTTACTTTTAAACATTGATTTGAGTTGAATCCTCTGACTTCCCTCCTTCCAGTTGAATTAAGTAATGTAACCAAGCTAAGGTAGAAATGTGGATTGAAAGCAGAAGATTCTTGAAGATCAGCTTCTTTTCCTGCTGTTTGTAAATGTCTAAACTCAAAGAAGATATTTTACTGGATATGTAAGCCAGGGCGGGACAGATGACTTTGAAGAGAGAAAGGATGGGAATGAGCAAAGAAAAGAAAGATTTCCCCCAAGCTAAAGGAAAGGATGGTGGTTCTGAGCTCCATGAGCATTTGATATTCCAGAACTACTTTCTCATAACAAAAGTGGTAGTCAGAATTCTAGGAAAATAACTAAACTGAACTCTAGGCACTGGAGCTTCCCCCCATAAAAATAAAGTATCCTATTCTAAGTTACACAATTGCTTTAGGATATCAAGGGCTATGTAGGCATGGATAATGGCATTCCAGTAGAAACAAGGTTGGACCAAGGACTGGAGAACTCAAATATTTGTCACTATTTAAGATACCTGTATAGATTGTATGACCATGAAGGATGAGTCCCAATGATTACCAGAGTTGAATTTCCCACATGTCTGGAGGATGAGAGCTTAGAGCCGAATTTAATTTTATTTAAAGCAAGTCAACATTCTGAACTAAGACTTAAACTTACAAGAACAAATCAACTTCAGAATGAAATCCAGAAATTCTAAGAAATTTAACTAGAATCTTTGACTTCAAGAAGCTTACATTTGATAACTTGTAATACCTAACTTATACCTTTGAACAATGTAAGGTTGTATGTGTCAAATGCCAAAATGATTACAGACTGGAAGCATTTGAAAATTTCAAAGCAGAATATGTGTTTGAACCTAAATATGAGAGAATCTTCAGAGAAAGAAAGTGACTTCTCTTGGGCCATAAATAGTGGGTAGGCAGGGATAGCAGAGAAGGGGACAATTTCCAATAGTCAAAATGTATGAGTAGGTCTATAGGCAGGAAAGAAAGTCATATTTTCAGGGGAAACTGAGGAGACCAGCTTGACTAAGAGATCGGAATGAGAGGACAAGGAGCAGATGCACTAAGGAAATTGTTAGGACATAGCTTCAATCCTCTGCATCTCAATTTATACCACTCTTTCTAAGCCTACTTTATACCAGAGACTATTTACTTCAAAATTTAAATGAATTAAAGGAATGGGCTGACATTCAAAATTCCTTTTTTACACTTTGTCTTATAGGCAAAGTCTGTAATAAGTAACCATTATCATTTATAAGGTAAATTCCATGTGCTAGACTTTGCACTAAGTTCTTTACCTATGCTGTATTCTAATCTTTTGTAATAAATAAGCATGGGAGGTGTTCGTGTTTTTATTTTACAAATGAGAAGACTGAAAAAGAGTGAATGACTTGCTTTAAATGAACCTTGATTCATGGCCAGATCCATCTCAGTCTAAAACTGTAACTTTTATATATTTTAACTACCCAAAATTATCTCAAATATTAAAATATTGTTATAATAGTTTCTAATAGCTAGATTCTTGTATTCTGGGATATATATTAAAATATATTTGAATGGTTAATTAATTGAAGGCAGATAAATAGATGGCTGTTTCTGATTTTCTTTCCACTAGAATTTCATCTTTGAGGAATTTTAAAAATAAATGAAATTAAGCCCTCTATTGATATAGAACAATGCCTTTAATCAGGTGGAAGATACAAGAAATTTATATCAATTAACAAAGCCAAATAAATCCAGAAGAGGATACAAATTTCACTGTGCAGAACCACAGATTGTTTGGCACTTATTTTAATATCATTATCAAAAGGGACAGAATCAATTACCCTCACCATGCTAGTAGCAGAAAAAGTAATGGCCCATGACTAGTGAGTTGAATGGTGGTCTCCCCAAAAGATATGCCCACCCAGACCCTGCAAATGTCACCTTATTTGGAAAAAGAGGCTTTACAGATGTAATAAAGAATCTTGAGATGAGATTATCCTGGGTTAGGGAATGCCCTAAGTCCAGTGTCACATGTCCTTAGAAGGGAAGTGGAGAAGGCAGGACACACCAGAGGAGGAGATGTGAGGACACATGCAGAAATTGGAGTCATGCTCTGATAAGCCAAGGAATGATTGGAGACACCAGAAGCTGGAAGAGGCATGGAACTTATTCTCCCTCAGAGCCTTCAGAAGGAACCAACCTTGCCATAATCCTGATTTTGGATATCTGGTCTCCAGAGCTATGAAAGAAAAAAATTCCTGTTGTTTTAAAGTCACCTAGTTTGTAGTAATTTGTTACAGCAGCCCTAGGAAACTGAAACAATGAAAATGTGTGGTTTATACCGTAAGTGTTTTGGAGATCAAAAAAGTCTATCTCCTGCCTGATATGAGTCTAGTCTTTCACCAGACTGGAAGGTTTCCCTATGGACAAAACAACTACATCAAAATGAATAAAGGAAACAACATTGAGCAGTGTACTGGGATTTTCAACTTTGAACTCAATTTTCTTATAAGCAGGAATGGATACTATGAGAAGGTTCCAGAATTATTCCAACTTACACTTTTCTTGGTCACTGGAGAATTTTGTCCATTGTACATGAGGCTTCATTTAAAGAAAAAGTCACCACATGCTTGAAGGGACAAATATGTATATTTTATCTAAGCTCAACATTTAGGCTTCCACAACTCTTACTTTTTCCTTAACTTCACACATATTTTATCTAAGCTCAACATTTAGGCTTCCCCAACTCTTACTTTTTCCTTAACTTCACACATTAACATGTTTATGTGGAGTGAATAGTGCCTTCATGTGCATGTGAAGTGAATATTCAATGATTCAGTTATAAATTGTGTACAAACGTCTGTCAAGTAAAGCATCTATTATAAATGTAATCACTTGGGTGATTTATTTTGTTTTTATGAGACTGATAATTTAACAGTTTTTTTTTAATGTAGAAGCACTTGATTATGTAACCATCATAAAATAGAATTAGTGTTCTCATAAATACTAGTGCCTGGATTTAGAAGTAGAGACCAAGTCCTGGAGTTCATCTTCAGTGCTATATTTACAGACTATATATCATGTCTAAAGAAACAAGTTTATTTCAATTATCTTAGTCATTCAATGGAAGTTTTTCTCCTGGAATTAAAACACGATGGCACATATAGCAGCCTTCTAAAATCCAGGCCAAATAATAGAGTTTCACAATTATAATGCAAAACAACTTTTATCTCCTCCTGCCTTCTTTCTACTTTTAATTCTGTACAGATGCTGACTTGCCTCAGAGGCCTCTCTATCCTTGAAGTCTTCTGTTGTCACCCAGGTCAGAAATTCTTGTTTTCCAAACAGGTTTCATTGTTACACTACATCCAGAAAAATTCATCACAGGTTGCCATGGGCTGTTCTGATTTCCTGGCATTGTATCACTCCCCCATTAAGTCTAAGTCACTTTTGCTTGACATGTCACGTCTAGTTGACTGGCAGCGAATGCCTGAGGTGCTGCACTGAGAAGGACTTTAAGGCCATGTCATGGGTCAGCAGGAAAAAATAATACTCTGATGGAATAGGAATGTTTGCTACATGCATGAGGAAGTTTGCTCCTTTTGTCCTTCAAGGTAGGGTCATAGTTATTTTTAACAGCACCTAACACAAGGGGCCTGTCTATCTATTTCCCAAAGATCTATTTAATTAGCACCAACATAAAACTATCAAACTCTACCAGAACTGCACCCAAACCAGGCACACATACCCAATCTCTCGCTCATGGAATTCTGGGCCTCTCTCTTCCTCGCATCTGCCTTATATCTCATTTTGGCTGCTCCTCATCCACGGTTTGCTTGGCTTTGAATTGTGGTTCCTTTTCTAGATTTACATTCTTTTGGGTTAATAACTGGTTCCAGATTATTTATCATGAAAAACAAAACCTCTCTAATGGATTTTCCCCTGTTTCTCTCACTGTGGTTATAAGCATGGTGCCACCCCCACACCCATCTCAGACATCTGAGGCATTGGTGACCCTGTAGCTTGTCACAGGCTGAGGATGCAGCCCATCACCCCATTAGCCCACTAGCCTATCACCCCTACACATTTAGGGTAGAGGTTTTGAACAAAATAGGATAGGCTATGCATAAATAGTGCTTGGCAGACTTCTTAATGAACTGATTTTCAAATGTGTGTGTATATTATGGAAACTCATATGCCATAGGAATCACCTTGCTTTTTGTGAAAAACATGATACTCTATTCTTGAAATAAAAAATAATGAAAAATTGGATCATAGAGGCCTGTCTTCATGTTTTTAAGTGACATATTTTGTACTAAGGAAAAATCTCATCTGCCCCTGAAACTTGTGGTTTTGAACAACACTTAGGTATTATTATTTCAAGGAACAATTTGACCTTCACAAGAGTAAAAGGCCCTATTTTTCCTGCTTTTATGTTTCATTTTGATGATAACCAATTTGGTAGAAGAATTTTTCTTTTGAATAAAATCTAACCAGTAAGGAACAAATGATCTTTTGAATGGATACAAGATGGTCATATTAAAAGGAGAGTGAAGTGTTTATTTTTTTCTTTTGTTTTTCACTTTTCCACAGTCTTTCATAAGTGACACTACATCTGTTGTGTGTTTTCAACCATAGGAACCTGTTGCTTGAGAAGAAAATAATTCATCCATACTCCTTAGGGTATTTCATAGGGTACCATAGTCTCTAGAATTGGGTGTTAACAGAACATGGCAGGCTGAGAGGTCTATCAATTTGTTGGAAGCTGTGGGAATGAGATTAAGAACAAAAACAAGTGGGTAATATATAAATAGAGAAGACAGAAGAAAGCAGATAGGTGGTATGGGTCCAACAAAGTCAGCAGATCAAACAAAAAATTATTTAAACAGCAAGGTATGGGGAGTTAAAATACATTCTGGTGTGAAAATGACTGAAAGTCTAGGGTATTCAGCTTAGTCCAATGGAGGGAAAGAGAGCTCCTAGTCACGTGGGATTTAGGTGGACAAGACAACTAGAATCCTGTGGAGGGAAGGTGGAGGTGGGGTCAGTGGACAGTGGCTCATAACTCATAAGGGGTTAAGACGCAAAGATCCTAGCCTCAGCTTAAACCAAGGAACTCAGGCAACAAAAGGTCCGGATCTAGGTTTCACATCTTGTGGAAGACCATGCCAACAACAAAGGTGGTGCAGGGGATGAAGTTAAACTGAAAAGAAGTCTGTGTGTCATTTTATATGACTGTTGTTCGGGAGAAGAATTGCACCAGCCTCACTGGAAGAAACACAGCCAGCACCAGTCACAGTGGCCATTTGGGGAGTGTGGATGCGGTACCACCCCGCCCCCTGCCCCCCAGTCCCTCCCCAACAATGGTTATGGCACAGGCTTTGCACTCATGCCTGAATTTGAGCTTTGGTGTAGCTATTTACCAACTGTTAAACAAACACGATACTTCACCTTTTTCAGGGACAGTTTCTAATATCTAAACTATGGATAATACCACAGTGTTATTATGAGCATTAATTGACATAATGTATATAAAGCACTTAGCAAATTGTTTGGTATATAATAAACAATCCCCAAACAAGAACAGAAATACCAAATAGCTAACTATTATTACTGCTGTAGATGGGAACTCTTAGGAGCAGCAATGTTAGGTGACTTGCTCAAATCACCCAACTAATAAATGGTGGACTATTATTCATAATTAGATTTGTCTGATTCCAAAGTTCCTACCCTTTCAACTAAATCACGTTGAATGTGGGGATAATTCAGCTCAAATTCAGAGGCTAAAGAGAAGAATGATTTCATCTTGATAGTTCAGTAACATGACTGCTTTCTAACAATAAGTAAAACTCCCTAATCAAGATCTGCTGTCAAGGTGAATAACAAAAAAAACTCCCAAATTTCACTGGATTTAGATATGCAAATGACTTTAAATAATCACTGCACCATTCAATAAAAATGTTGCTATTTTTATTAAAATAATGTCATATATGTTTTTGGATAATATGACACATGCACAAGCAGGCAAAGTGCTTTTCTTAGGTTAATACAGTGAAATTAGGGTGAAGGGCTTGTTTAGAAAAACATCTTGAAATAGCTTTCACAGGAGTCCAGTCAAGAATTATCCTCTGTACTTTCTAAATATTTTGCATATGTTTTAAAAATCTTTCCTCCACATTTCTCTCCTCCCTGTCACTTTTTACTTTTCTAACATGGTGTGCAAGCCAGAAAAAGCAAGCATGGAATTGAAGGGATGCATTAGTGAGGGGGTGACACAGTTCTCAAACTCCTCAAGACTCAAAGTTATATGGTTCTGTGGAATCCCAGCCAGAGCTTAATATTTTCACTAATTATTCAGGTACTGATCACTCCAGTGGCTGCAAAAGGAGTTTTCTGTGTAAAACTACGGCAAGGCTGGAAGTCCCATAGCTCTTTAGATTTTTACTTTGATTTATGAAGAGAGAAAAATAAGACAATGCAAAAAATGCTATCCTAATCAGAAACCAGTGAAGTGAGATCAAGAATAACACTTTGTTCTGATCGGTGGAAGGTCAGAACTAATCCTCTCTCTCACCCTCATTGTGAGACCATCAGAGTGCAGTTTTGCAAGGGAATGATGAATTGGGTGCTGTCTAGGCTTGCTAGGTGCTGCAGAACTCATTTATTTTATTTTACAAGTCATTTGGCACAATGGTAATAATGACAATGAAATTGGATTCTTGCTCCTTAAAAGGCCTTCTTCTTTGTGCATAAATACCTTGGCCCATGAATTCAGCTGCCAGGGAAAGTCCATTATCCAGTTACCATCTCTAGTTATAGTAACTTTAATTTAGTAATTTAGTGGTATGATCAGTCCCATGCATAAGCAGGATAAGGATTTGCTATTTAGAAGTATGACAATGATCTCCTTTCCCAGAAGACCTTGTCTACCTACGTGTAAAAGTAGCTGAAACCCTTCCATTAAAGAACCATTGCTTTCTTTTAAAATTCTATGCCCCTATACATCTTTTCAAAAGCATGTAATCTGCAGTTATAAACCATTTACTCATTGATGCAAACTGCATTATCTCCTCTGGGAAAAGCTAGCAAAGACTTTAAGCAACATGAAAAAAAAGGATGCATGAGTAACTATTCTCTATATGAGACGCAATGCCCAGCACTTTCTTATGCATAGGCACTTAATACATGATTTTGTATTAAAAATAAATGCCTGATCTCAAAGTACTGTGGAATAAAAATAAATATCTGAGTTGCAGATGCTATAAAATGAGGACTCTTGATGGCAGATGAAGAATAGTTAGGGAGGGTGGAGGGACAGCTGAGGCTTTGCTAAAGATTGGTAGGGGGAGAATAAATAGATATTTGGGCCTGGATTGGGTGAGAATGAAGGTTTATCAGAAGAATATTAGAGTCTTTGAAAGTAATATAATATAAAAAGCAGATCAAAAACAAACTCCACAGTTCTGCCTTACACTGATCCAGACAGAACAATTTATAAAATTACACAAACTGAAGCTTTTCTTAGCAGTCAACTGTGCATTGACTTTTTCAAGCACACATCTCTCCTTCCCAAACTGGCCCCAACAAAGTGTAGTTGATTTGGATTATTTTAAGAATTATCCTTTCTAAATTTCCCATTGGAATATGCTGAGCACATCCTGACCTCTTAAAGTAAGTGTGTTTTCCAAGGTTCATTAAATCACCATGTCGCAAATATAATTCAATTCCATTCTCATGTACAACTTAAAACTAAGCCCTACATTACTGAAACACCACTGCTCTCGACTATTGCTGAATTTGATGAAGTCACATTTTCTCAAAATTAAAGATATTTACAGAAATGGGTGGGTCGATTCAGATTTGGCTCTTCTCAGGTACTCTCAGCTTCAGGGTCTTCCATTTATTTAACAGTGCAGTCCTGCTATTTAAAAATAGAGTATGTAAATACAACTTTTAATCTACTTTCACTCTCATATACACATCCAAATGCACACAAACAGAATTCAAAAGTCTTTTGCTTGCCGGTGATGACTCTGAAACCATTGATATACTCAATGGCAGCTGTTAATATTTGGGGGCAGTCAAAATCTTGCCCACTTGAAGGATTAACTGCAGTAGTTGCTGGTTAAATAGGGCTTCTCAGCTTTCTTCTCAGATGGTTCCAATGGTTTACCTTCAATAAATGCCAGTTTAGAAACTTAAGACACCTAATAGCCCCAGGTGCCTTGAAATCTGGAGAAGTTACAACACTCAAAAGATGAGACTTCAAGTGGATATTATAGAAAGAATATTTAAATATAAATATGTTTATAGTACCCATAAATGATTTACATCCCAACAGAATTTAGAAATCCTTATTCTTTCTTTCCAGATTAAACTCATTCCATTTCTTATGTTGATAGATATGTTTCTTAACTCTGGTATTATGTTCTTTATATGAAATGATATTCCTTGCCTTATCACCAACAGGGCTACATCACAAAAAGGGAAAACTTTGCTTTAAAGGCTACATACATTCACCCACTCACTCATTCAGCCTTCATTTATTGAGTGCATACCATGTGCCACCCAGTGTTCTAGTTGTTGGCGATACAGTGGTGAAAAGCTAGGCAAGGTCCTTGTGCCAAAGCAGCTGACATGCTATTGAAGGAAGACAGATATTACAGAAGTAGACCAATACATAAATAATAAAATTTTAGAGAGGGATAATGCCTAAAAGAAACAAATCAGGGTACTGGACTAGAGAGATGGGTAAAGGTGGATAAGAAGTTATCTCTGAAGACATGGTGCCATTTGACTGGAGGTTTAATTGATGGGAAGGAGTGAACCCTCAGAATACAACAGATAATAATGCTCCAGGTTCATGCAAGGGTAGGAATGAGCTGGAATTTTCAAGGATGAAAGAAGACCATTGTTGATGGGGTGGGTTGGATGAGAAGGAAAATGTTAGCAAGTGAATTGGCGAGGAGGAGCTAGAGAAAGGAGGGCAAGTTCAAGTAAATCCCTACAGGAATTTGTATTTATTCTGATGATATGGTTTTGGATTTTCGAAAGATCACTTAGATTGCTGTTAGAGATGGTCTGATGGGGCCAAGAATGGAATCAGAGAGACTGTTTAGAAAGTTATTGCACTAATCCAGGTGAAGGGTAACAGTGGCTTTGGGGCTAGTGTGGTAAGAAGATTTTGGGTTTTGGATATATTTTCTAGAAAGGATAAAAAAATGAAACTCCAGGTAAATAATGCAAATCTAGTAAAATCTACTTGGCTATCTATTTATTCTTAATGGAACAAGACAAAGATACCAGAAAAGAAAAAGAGAGAGAGAGAGAGAGAAGCCCAGAAAAAAGGAAAAGAAGCATCGAAAGAGGGAGTAGCTAGATAGAAGACAAAAGAGAAAAAGAATTGTGAATCTCTGAGGATCCTTGAAGATGATCAAGGTTGGCTCCTTATTTTTTACACTGAGCATCCAATCTATGATGGCTCTCTTGGACTGTGTTTTACGTACTTCTGCAGGATATGTTCTGTGGTCCAAGTTGCAATATTTTGGCATGTAAACAGCTTAAAACTATATGATTAAAAAACAATTTGACCAAATAATCCTCATTAAGTTTTATTATTGAACTTCATATCTTAAGTGAATACAAAACCTCCTTCTATTTACTTGGTCTAAAGGGGAAAGCGAATTCACAGTGTCTATGCTTCCTCCTCCTGACAAAAGTATATAAACATTTTTAATCCTTAGTCTTTATACTTTTGAGTGTTTCTTATGAATTATTTGATGCATGTATTACTGTGACTATGAAAGAGTATAATATTTTTTAGTCTACTCTATGCAGAGAAAGGGAGTTCAGCCTGTAGTTCCTACTGATTTTATGTCAGGATGAAACAGAAGGGGGATAAAGTTCTCCTCAGGTCCTTTTACATGAGCTTTGTGCATTCTTTCAGGACAAGAATAACTGTCAGATCATGGACATTTTGTTTATATTTCTAACTTTCCCAGTTAGGTTGGTAATGTAGAAATAATGTAGAAATAATGTAGAATTTTGAGTTAGATTTAGAGTCTGCTCTCCACCATTTATTAGTTGCATGACTTTTTGAAAGATAGTTAATATATCTAATCCTCAGATTCCTGCCCTTTGAAATAAAAAGAATAGTACCTAGTTTGTTTCATCAAGGGAGATGTGCATGTGGAAATGCTTTATATATTTTGAAACACCATATAAATGCCAGGCATGTTGATAAATGGCTATTTAAGTTGACCTCTATATTTCACATGATAGAGATGAAAGTATATTAAGATGTACCATCATGCACAAAATTGGACCTCCAGGGCAGAGCTCCTACCATTATCCTGGAATATCTTCCAAACCCAAAGTTCATGGAAAAAGTGAGGATTGGAAGGAAAAAGATAAGGAGAAAAGAGTCACATTAAAATAACAGGTTGGTAAGGGAATTTAAGGGATCCTGGAGTTCAGGGGTCAGCAATTTTTTTCTACAAAAGGCCAAAGAATGAATATTTTAGGCTTTGTGGGCCATGTAGTTTCTTTTCCAACTACTTAACCCTGCCCTTGTAGCACAAAAGCAGCACAAATGGTTACGGCTGTGTTCCAATGAAAGTTTGCTTATGGAACGGAAATTTGAATAATTTTCATGAATCACAAAATATTCTTCTTCTGATTTTTTTCAACCTTTTAAAAATGCAAAAAAAAAAAAAAAAATGTCCTTAGCTCACGGTCCGTACAAAAGCAGGTTGGGGGCTGGATTTGGCCCAGGGACCATAGTTTGTCAACTGCTGATATAGACTGTTCCTCTTTCTCCTGGATGAATGGAGAGACAACCTGAACCTACAAGCTGTTAATTTATCTATTAGGGACACTTGAGAAGAGAGGATAATTAGAACGCTGCTCAGAGAACTTCATTCAAAACTCAAATAATGAAAAAAAAAAACCTCTACTTATACAGAGAATTTTAAAAAGACTTCATTTAAATAAAGAGAATGACTTACAAACATGAGCCCCAGCAAATGAAGATTTATCGTGGACTTCCACTGATAAGAGCACCCAGCTTGATTAAGAAGTGTGCTAATTGACACATGTAAGTTCTTAAGAGATAAATGGTGCTTCATTTGTAGAACACAGGGGCTGCGTTGTTTTGCACAGACAGACCAAGTTCCCTGTTGCGAAGAATCCTGTCAGATTAAATCAACCTGCAAATATATAATTGTAACATCTTGTTCTCATTGGTACAGTATGTGCCACTATATTCATTATCTCAAAGCTCTCTCACTCTGAGGAGCATCAGTGTTTAATTATATTCTTTTATGAGACCTCATTTGTGGACATCATCCCCTCTTAGAGTTGGCTTTGCTGAGGGAAAGTAGGTCATTATTTTCAAGACTTTCCCCAGTAAGCCTCACCACAGTGTCCTTTTAAAGAGAGCATCTTGTGAATCCAAAAACCCCATATTCCTGCTTCAAATTATTTTTTGAAAGCAAAAAAAGTTTGACCGCTTTGCCACATAATACAACTGCATATTTATTTTAATTAATCATTTTTACAAACACTCTCCCTACCCACATCCTTTAATCTGCTTTCTGTCTCTGCAGATTTCTTATGTCTAGTTCTGCTTCAAGTTCTTTAGCTGCAAGTTGACAGATGAGCTCATTTCTCAATTCCTGCAGGCCCTCGCTGTCCCCAACTCCAACCGAGAGAAGATGGGAAGTTGACAGTTTTGTGGTCTGTTAAGTTTAGCAGACAGGTCATATTCTTCATAACGAATGGGGACAAGCAGTAGTTTATGTCCATATTTCAGAAAATAAGCTATGGTTTTTAATAATTTGAGAATAATGTCCGATAAGCCATGTGAGGAAAGGAATTAAAGTCAACACATGAGGTGAGAGTTGCTCAAGACCAGGGGTTGGTAAACTCCGGCCTGTTGGCCAAACCCAGCACTCTACCTATTTTAGTAAATATATTTTTTGTTGGAGCACTGCATTCTTCATTTATTTATATATTCTCTATGGCAATTTTCATGCTACAACAGCAGCGTTGAGTAGCTGTAACAGAGACAGTATGGCCTGCAAAGTATACAATATTTACTGGTTCTTTATAGAAAAAATTTCCTGTTCCATGCTAAAGACTGTAAAATTTACAAAGTTAAAAAAGAAAATAAATTTACTTGAGTTGGCAGATTTTGACAGCACTGAAAGACTTTTTCAGAATTAAATTCAAGCATGCTATTTTCAACATAAAAATGAGACATGGTGACTAGTATTTTTGTTCCTTAGAATTCCATAAATGCTGTCCTATTTCTATTAAACTTTTCCTAATGAGAATCCATCCACCAATGCCAAGTTAAACATTGCTTAAATATAACATAGGAAATAAAGAAATATATTAGCATCTTTTCTAGAAATTATGATTTTTCTCATATGTATTTTTCTTTTGAAAGCCCCAAAGTAATCCAAAGTAACCATCATGTAACCCACGGGATACTTACCATTAATTATGATTTACTTATAAAGGCCCTCTGTTATGTGAACAAGAGCTCAGTATGTAGAATGGCAGCTTGATTTTCCTTCTCTTGACATCTGTTAAAAATGAGCTATGATATCATCAATCATATTAACTGTGGTATTGTGCTATTCCTTGGGTGTTCCCAGGTTTCATCTGACAAATTTTTCTAAGATTCAAACCATAAGCACTTCCTCCAGAAACTTTAATGAGAGGTACAGTTATAAATCCAGGGGACAGTAATTGTTTAAAATTATAAAATGCATATCTCTGTGCCCCCTCTTTCCCCATTCACAAAATCAATTCCTTATAAAAATTTCCTACAAATTTGGGAAACCAGTAGGATCACTGGAAGCTGAAAATCTAAAGAAATATAGGTTTACTTACCCAGAACTGATGAAGAAAGGAATTTTGAGAGTAATATTAAATTTGTTCTAAAAGGATATAAAACGTGTAAGAAAATATGACTTATCATGAATTTGACCCAAATATAATAATCTGTACAGTGATAACTAAGGATAATTAAGCATGAAGATGTTTATCACTTTGAGAATAATGAAGCGTTATACTGAAAATTTCAAGTAGTATTCATTTACACATTAAGGAACACAAAGAAAAGTTTTGTTTAAAACCATCATTTTAATAGGAAAATAGTATATCGTTACCTCATACCAAGAATATTTCCATTTCTTTTTGGATATCTGTATACAACCTAAGAGTTTTGAACCTAACTTAATGTTTCATTTTTCTTATACCTTTTTAAAGTATTGCTCATTGCAGGAAAAGTACTATGAGACTTTGGCCAGAGCTTTGTGCAGAGACTAGCTGTTTTATCACCACACTCATATCTACTTCTTCCTGAGCAAGATGCAGATACCCTAGCAATCATGCATGTCCAGCCATATGGTTGTGTTCTGGTTGGTTGAATATGAATGGATAGAAGTGGTGTGAATGTTTCCTGGCTGGGCCCATCAAAATCTCCCACATGCAATTCTCTAGCTCTCCTCTATTCCATGGGACCTTGAAAACCATGTGATGAATGTGGTGGAACCACGAGATAACAGGTCCCTGAATCTTGATGAGAGTCACCACCAATCAAGGATACCCATTACGGACTTAGGTGAGCAAGCAATATGCCATGATTATTTAGGCATTTATTTATTAGAGCAGCTGGAGTTACCTTAATTAATACAAGCCTGATCTAATTTAGATGTGATTCTGAATTATTTTTTTAAGTCTGGATATTAGTAGTAGATTTATAGAAATTTTGGAACAAAGGTATTTCTAAATAATTTCCACAAAGTAACTCAAGTCAATGAAAAACCCATTTCCCTATAACTTACTAAGTAGCTTTGATATAAGGAATTTGGGTAGTTGAAGAATAAAAATAACAAAGAAATAAAACAAAGTGTAGGGACTCATTTATATGACCACTTACATCATCTTTCCGTGGGAGAAATATATTGGAAGAAATTCTAGGTAATTGCAGGCACTACTTCTATGAGTCTCATAATTTCATTGAAGCCTACTTCTTATGTGCAGACTACAGAAGGGAATTGACTTCCAAAGGTATGATTTCCAATTCTATATAAATTTTGAATCACAGTTAACCCCTAATTATTGACCTGCTTTACATAGAGGTAGTGGCCATGAGGAAAAAAGGAAGAAAAAGTAATAAAATATTCACCAGTAACTCAGATTCTGTGATCCAGCCCACCATCCTGTTGTTCATGGAGAATACACTTTCCTGGACACCTCAGCATCCTTTTTTGTTTTCTCTGCAAGCACCCAAAAATTAGTCAGGGAAAGAAATCAAAGTCATGTAGGAAAAAAAAAAAAAAAAAAAACCTCAGGAAATTTAGGTTGGCATTGTGCAAAAAAGTAACAGTGTCTTACTACACCCTATGATCCCTTGGTGCACTTGAAATAGAATTATCCTATGTTGTAGATAACTTTTAAGGTGATGCTCGACCACAGGCTTCGTACTCGGAGAATGCCCTCTCCATTCCTGCAGGTTTGTTCCCGGGATTCACGTTTGTACAGTGTGGCTCTACTCCTCATCAGAGCGCATTGGATCAGTTGGGCAAATAAGATTCTCCAGAAATTCTTGGCTGTAGATACAGCAGTCCGAGTAAGCCTCGACCCATTACTAGAAATAGTGCTGTGTAGACTGCAGTGTCCAAAATGCACGCAGTAGCAGCCATCAGAGGAGAATGCTTCAGACTTAGAAATGACAGAACCCAAGCAGGAGAGAGAGAGAGAGAAAGAGAGAAGGGAAAGGGAGAGAAGAGAAATCTAGATTATCTGTTCTAGACTTTCTTCTGGATTGGAAAATTAACCATGGAGCTTTTATCACTTTGAGAACAATGAAGTATTAAACTAATAATTTCTAGAAGTATTCATTTATTCATTAAGGAGCAGTAAAGAAAACAGTTTTATTTGAAACAATGACTCTGATAGGAGAATAGTACAGTATTTCCTCACACCTAGACTTTTTCTTTTCTCTCTTTAGATATTGTATTAGTTTGCTAAAGCTGCCACAATGCAATATACCAGAAATGGAATAGCTTATTATTTTTTTTCACATGGGCAGGCACCGGGAATCGAACCTGGGTCTCCAGTACAGCAGGTGAGAACTCTGCCACTGAGCCATCGTTGCCTGCCCTGGAACAGCTTTTATACAGGGAATTTATTAAGTTGCAAGTTTACAGTTCTAATACTGTGCAAATGTCCAAATTAAGGCACCAGCAGAGGTTACCTTCACTCAAGAAAGGCTGATGCTGTCCAGAACACCTCTGTCAGCTGGGAAGGCATGTGGCTGGCATCTGCTGGTCCCTTGCTCCTGAGCTTCGGGGCTTTCAGTCTCTGTTTCCTGTGGGGGTTCCTCACTTGGCTTCTCCAGGACTGGGTTTCATCTCTTGGCTTCCCTTGGCATTTCTCAGGTTCTCATGAGAAGGCACATGGTGATGTCTGCTGGGCGGACCCTGCATCTCCAAACATCTGGACTTTATGTTAGCTATGTAGCAGCTGTCCTTCAAGCCTCTCTGTCAGCTTTGAGCTCTTTCCAAAATGCATCCCCTTTTAAAGGACTCCAATAAACTAATCAAGACACACCTTAAATGGGTGGAGTCACACCTCTATCTAATCAAAAGGCCACACCCACAATTGGACACATCATACCTCCATGGAAGTAATCCAATCAGAAGGTCATGCCCACAGCTGGGTGTGTCACATTTCCATGGAAACAAACCAATTAAAGTTTCCGCCCCACAGTATTGAATCAGGATTAAAAGAAACATGGCTGCCCCCACAAGATTGGATGAGGAAAAGGAGGCATGGCTTTTCTAGGGTACAGAACAACTTCAAACTGACACAGATGTCTATCTATAACCTAAGAGTTTTGAACCTAACTTGCAATACAGTGTTAAAATGATTTTTCTTTTTTTGTCTTTTTCAGTTACTTAATATTTTATTTGAATTAGAAACAACCAAATAGCATAAAGAGTGTTTTGTCATAATAACTTAGCAAAATATTGATTTCAATTGCAAGGAAAGTACTATTAGAGATTTCTATTTGTTTCTGGATTGGCCCCAAATAAAGGTGCAAATGGATATCATATTCAAGGCTCTCTAGTACAGGCCTGCTCTGGCTAGTATAAAACTCTTCATTTTGCCTTAATGTGTCTTCCCCTTTCAATTACGCCCCCCATCTTTGCATAATATTTTCCCTCTGCTTAACTAATTTTTCAGCAAGTCATTTCCTACTTATCTGTAAAGATCTATTATAAACTCTGTGAAGCTTTATCAAATTCTGTCAGATAAAGTTAGTCATTTCTACACCTGTGTTTTCATAGTACTTTCTACATTCCTGAATTAAAATTATTTGTTTATGCAACTCTCACCCATCAAACAGGGAGAACTTGTGGGTAGGGCGTTCTTTAAATTTCTAGCATCTAGCAGTGTCTGACACATAATAGGTGCTCAATAAATATTCATTAGATGAATGAATCAATGAAGCCAGTTTCGTTGGTGTTATTTCTTCAGTGATGTCTTAAAACACCAAGGATACTCCAAAAAATGCCGTGGGACCCCTCAGCCTTTTGAAGAGAAACTTTTCCTTCTAAGAGAAAGGTCCTTGCCCTCTGCCCACAATCATCTTGAGGTAGGATCCTTCTAGAATACTTGTCTTTCAATTATATAATTTTTTTTCCATAAATATTGACAATCCTTCCTAAAGTAAGGGATCATTAGCAAATGAAGCCTTTATGCTCCAAATATCACTCCAAAAGTGAGTTTACACCTAGAAAATTATACAGAAAGATTAATTTGAAAAGCTTCAAAAATTACTATTATTTAGAATTAATAACAGGAGATACCCTACTTTATTGTTCATATTAACAGTAGTTAAACCATGAAACCTCAAACTGCTTTGAAGAAAAGTATGAATCATAACACAAAATTTTTAGAGGTCCATGTAGGTCTAAAACATATTATTAGAACAGTGAGTGAAACAATTTACATGTTCTAAGTCTCAACAACCCTAACTTTCTCTATATGACATTGGAAACCAGATTTCCAGTCTCACTACTTCTAATTCAGGGAGGAAATAGTTACCTAAAAACCCATACATAGCACGTGGGCTTCTGTTTTACTTTTGTTTTGAAGAGGTATGAGCTATTAGTGCAATAGGTTTTTAAATAACTACAGAAGAAATAAAAGAACAAAAGCAAGGTTTGTGTTTGTGTTTATGTCTGTTTCTCTCTGTATATGTGTATATATGCAAATTACATGCATGTAATACATATGCAAAAATATGTAGACTATATATGTATATATGTTATATTCGAATGTATTTATTATTAATTTTTCAATCTGAAAGAGCTGTTCTGAGCTTTTCCCCCAACCTTTCATAAGGTGCAGTTTCATCAAGCCATATCATGTGACTCTCCAGGAACCTCACTGACGGGTCTGACTCATCGTCTGGGAATTTTAAATAGACATGTGCTTCCATGAGAGTTAATGCTTAAAAACACACATGCACACACACTGGCAGTGAAAGAGAGAAAGAAGCAACAACAACTAAAAAACGCAAGTGAAACCTTTGCTTGGCATAAACACTCGGATCAGACACTGACCATTTGATAGTTCTCGGTTAATTACCCGGTGGAATTACCTTTAGAGCGAAGGTGGTGGCTCAGTGTTCAGGAGGCAAAGGCAGTAAATCTTTATATTGTTATGTCAGCCAGTTTGGATTAAACACTGAAAAAAAAAAAAAAAAACCTCCCCCTGAAATAGTTGACCCTGATTCCCCTTTACATAGGAAGTTGCCCCAAAATCAAGGGTTGTCTGCCCACTAGTGGTGAAATTGCAGAGCTTGTGCCGAGACAGTCCCTAGAGAATTTGATGCCAAATTCTATCAGGATCAGTGGGAAGATGGTGAAGCTTACCCACACTGATATTTTTTAGCAAGGATTTGGAATCTGTCATCTACAGCTCTAGCAGAGAAGTCAGTAAAAATAACATGGGGTAAGGCAATTTTCAAGAAAAGTTTCCATTTGCAAAACTTAGTTAAAACTCTTAATGATGAGTAAGCATTGAAATAGGTATTGAAATTTCTCAGCTATTACCAATCAGTTGTGTTAATAATATCCACTAAAAAGCTCGTAACTTTCTTCTCTCTCCTCCTAGATCCCCATAAAATCCCACACTGATATTTTCCTGTTTGAAAACCACTGAATGTTTTCCCACTGCCATTGAAATAATTGTGAAAAACTTTAAGGTGAAATAAAAACTCTTTCATTAATTTGACCCAAACTATGTTTTCATCATTAACTTTAGCAAGTCCCTAAATGAGATCTGTATTCTTGTTCAACTCAAACACTGGTGTCAGCAGAATTTGGGCACTTTGTCCTCCATGCTTTATTTGTGACTGCCAACCTGAAGTACCCATAATGTTCTAATATCTACCTATAAAAATATACAAATCCTATATGACTGTCAAACTCTACTTATCCTCAATTCCTATGAGTGGCATGTTCTATTTTTATGGAACTTGCCATAGTCTACTTTCATTGCCATATTTGTATCTCAATCAGATAGATATATGCTTCTTGATAAGAACTATATCATATGTTATTTTTACCCTCATCATGTTCAGCAAAGTTATTTCCCTTGCAATAAGGGGTCTACAAATGTTTGTTTGAAGTAAAATACAGAAATAAATCAATGATTTAATTTTTAAGTAGAGACTCAAATCTAGCACAGTGTTGTTGTGGTCCAAGGCAGTAGCACCTTGGCAAAGCTACTCCTCTATGGGTTATGTTTTCTCTAATGCAAGAGCTTAGTCTTGCATGTTGGGTAGGAGGCCATTGGATGGCATATTGACTTCCTGGGAAAATATAGATTTTCTCTGACCTTCGCATGAGTGTTAGAGTTCGTGACATGCAAATTAATAGTCTCAATTTTAATAGACTTTGAAATAAAAATATGATCCTATTAATAGCCTTGAAAAACAAGTCATCTGTCATAAATGTTAATAAGTTGGATATTTCTCTTTCTAATTTGCAATTCTTAGCTCCACTAACCACTCAAATTTGATATCTCAAAGACTAACGCAAACAGTACATTGGTTTCATTCCTGTACTCGCTTAACATTTTACAAAATGCTTCTTCCTATAGTTTCTCTTTAGTTTCATTTTCCTAATTCTTCAAAATAAATAACCTGTCAACTTCAGTTCATTCCAGTATGCTGCTTTCCTCGATTAAAGAAAGATTTAACTCATTAACTAACCAAGTGAAACATTTCAAAAGCATTTTGTCTTTCTCTTTAAAATGACTGTCTCTTGCTCACAATATAAGGCAACAAAAGGATTATACTCAGAAAATCCATATAATTTGGTTCTTTCCAAATATAAGGTGGTATGTTTCTTTTTTCTTTTTTTCTCTCTCAGCCACTGAAACTTCATTTTGTCTCATTTCTTTATTCCCCCGTTTGGTCCAGAAGGCTTTTTCAATCCCAGGATGCTGTGTGCTGCTCATCCCAGAAGTCCTGTCCCTTGTTGTCAGGGAGATTTACATCACTGGGATTTATGTACCACGTAATGGGGAAGGCAGTGAGTTTACCTGCCAAGCGGGCTTAGAGAAGGGCCACATTTAAGCAACAAAAGAGGCTCTCTGGGGGTAACTCCTAGGCATAATTATAAGTAGGCTTAGCTTCTCCTTTGCAGGAATAAGTTTCATAGGGGTGAACCCCAAAATGGAGGGCTCAGCCTACTAAATAGGTTGTCCCCACTGCTTGTGAGAATATCAGGAATTTCCCAGATGGGGAAGTTTAATATTTCTTCCTTTCTCCCCAGTCCCCAAGGGGATGTTGCAAATACTTTTTATTCTCTGCCCAAATTACTTTAGGATATATCAGGGCATCACACTAAATTGTACGAACCAATAAGTTCTCATCCCCTATTCAGGATTCCATGTAATTGTGGTATTTAAAAAAACATGATCAGACAAGGTAAGTTAGATAATGTGCTACTCAAAATATAAATTTTGCCCCAAATAAACTTCTCTTCCTTTGGTCTCACATAGAAGTCGAAGTTTTAAAATATGGACCATATCATCCTTTACCCTGTATTTTGATTTACCGTAGCCCTGTCTAGATCAACTTCATTCATATCTCTAGTCAAAGTCTGATCACTTTTTCAATAGTTGCTGTAGGGGGTAATGCTGACTTTCATAGTTTAAGGCCTCTACTCTGAGTCTCAGGTGTCACATAAATGTCTGAAGTTTCAGGGAACAACCAGATTAAATACAAATAGTTCATTATCTTAGAATTTTAAAATAACAGTTACATATAAGGTGGTATATTTTTTGTTCCTTTTTTGTTCTTTGTCGATGTATTTAATGATGGAAATTATCTGAAGGTTGTGGTTCACCTATTCCTTTCCTTTAACATCAGTTCTGTCAAGGATTGTGATCTGCCTGAAAATTGAGATTGCCCCCCAAAATCCCACCAGGTAAAACATATCTTGTCAGCTTCTTTAGAAGCTATTCATTAGGAGAGTTAAAAGTTTCGAAATGCGAACTTGGATCAAAACAATTACTTTAGTTTAATTATACTGCCCCAAATAAATTCATTAGAAAATACATAAAAATCAGAAAGTAATTAAACTATCAAGCTAGAAACTGGAAGAATTGAGCCATTATACTTTTTAATTCCTTCTCAAAATGTCATCAGAAATCATACTTTAGACACATGAGAAAAGAGATATAATGGGGGAGCTGGAGGACAGAGACTAACTGGTACATTGTATCACTTAACTCTCAAGAACTCATCATAATATCATCAGAAAACAGTGATTCATTAAACATTTATTGAACATCTTGTATGTTTCAGGTACTGTGAGAGGCATTGGTGAAAAAATGTGGGATACATCTGTACTATCCATCATGAGTTACAGTTTTGATTTTTGCAGATTGACAGGTGTTTTACATATATCTTTGTTAAAATATTAACTGTGATCATAAGGCATTTAGCCACTACATGCCACGCACTGTTTTTCAAATCATTACCTTCTTAGCTATTTTCTTATTGATTTGATCAATTTTCATGGAGAAATAGCATAGCAATGGAAAAGAAAACAAAAAAACAAAAACACTGAATTCATTGGTATACAACTTGGCATTGATAATTGGTTCGTATGTTGGCCATTATTCATCCCTTAGAGTGGGATAAGGTTAGTTAGGAAAATATAAAAACAAAGTGATAAATAACAAAAATGACAATGTAAGAAAAAAAGCATAATGGTTTTCTGTGATATTAATGTATAAAAAAATATCTAATCTTTCTAGCTCATTGGTGGCTTAGGAAAGTGAAAACAATTTATAAGCTATCATATTTCAGATATATTTTATTAAGCTATCTATCTTAACAGGTTAGGATCACAAAGGACATAGTATGCTCTGCAAAGATATTCATTAAAGCTTTTATCCCTCCAATCTACAAATTAAAATAATGTGCTCCAGTAGAAAAAAAAATAGGTATAGATTAGGGCTATTCACAATGAGTATAGAATCTCAAGGCAAGAAGTTAAGATAAAAACTATTTTACCTTTTTTTTGGAAAAAGATAGAGAAACCAATAGAGTCCCATTATCACCAATGGTGTATAGTTTCCCTTTCTTTTTTTTTTTTAAACGTGTGGACAGGCACCAGGAATCGACCCTGGGTCTCCGGCATGGCAGGTGAGAATTTTGCCTCTCAGCCACCATAGTACCGCCCTATACTTTTCCTTTTAAAATCAGTTCTTATATGAAATTGTTGGTTCACGTGCAGGTAAAATAAGTTACTGTGACAGTTGTGGAATGGAATATTACAGACATGTTTTTTGATTTTATATAATTCCCATTTTGTTCTAGCAACATGAGATGGATTTCCAAGGAAGAACTGGAAAATAATTTTAAATTTGTTTATTTGTTGTTATATGACAGTGAGAATTTCTTAACTTCAGGGAAAAATTATGAAATTATAGGGGTGAAAGAGAATTTACCAGTTATTTAATCTAATCACATTTTCAAAATGAAGATATTAGGGACCATAGAGTTTCAGTGACTTGTCCAAGATCACATAACTAATTATATTTAAAAAAACCATAGGCAGAACAGATTTCTTTTGTGTGATAATTTAATATTCTTTCCATAACACCATTTCTTCCCTGCTATTTTGGTGGTAATGATGCTGTGTGCTTGAGTTTTCATGTGAAAGTCTTGATGTATTATTCTATGACATTTCATTGATTACTATACCATAAGGTCTCTACCTTCTTGATCAAATCCAGTTGCAATTTCTCCAAAATCTTTAATGACTGATAGTTCCTAGGATAAAGGGGAGTTGGTGGGTTAAGGAGTTAGGGAAAAGTTACCATGCCACGAGAAGAAACTTTGCTACATAAGCCAAATTTACACTCATAAAAGATATGGGAAAATTCTTAAAGTAAAAAGGTATTGTGAATTATTACAAATTTCATATCTTCCTGTAAGTACTTCCAGATGCTAATACTAAGCACAAATGACCATAGATGCATAATGGGTGAAGGAGTCTTCCTTTCTTTCTGGTCAGATTTTTAAAATTCACCCATTGAGAATATATGTCTTTTTCCAAAAAAATAATTGGGGTACTGGCTTCAAGGGCAAGATGGTGGCATAGTGAGTTGTGGAATTTAGTTCGTCCTCCGGAGCAGCTAGAAAATACCCAGGAATAGTAGAGAACAACTGCTGGGGGAACATCAGTGGCTGGACAAGCAGTGTACACTAGTCTGGACCAAGTGGAATGGCTGAGTTTATGCGAAGAACTGTAAGCCCTCCAAACCACAGGGGCCTGCACCCTTCCCCCATGGACATGGCAGGCTGGTTCCCCAAGGGGAAAGGAAAAAGACTTTACTAGCAGCAAGGGCTTAGCTCAACCAAACTTCAATTACAGAATTAATTAAATTCCGACTACTAAAAACAGCCCCCCCCCCCCCCCCCAGTACAGATGAGGAATTAGGAGTTTTTCCCCTGGTAGAGAGGGGGCAGGGCTGATGGAAACCAAACCAAACCAAACAAAGGCTTTTTGAGTTGGACAGCACAAAATACTGGAAAAGGACTGGGCCCACCAAGTAAAGGGGGCACATACAGTCTGTAGATCCATAGAGCCACGTACCAAGTCGAGCTTTTGATTGACAAACCCGAGGATCAGGGGTCTGGCTTTGAGAAGGCATTTTGCTTTTTTTTTTTACTTCTTAAATAGCTCATTAGATAGAATTGGAAGCACTCTTAAGCTCCAGCACTACTACAGGCAAGGGCAGAAATAAACTTGTCTGAGAGACAAAGTAACTAGTCAGGTGAAAGGGGTTAATTCCCTAAAGGGTGTATCTTCTCCAAGAATAGGGGACAGGGCCCAGCTCAAGTGGAATCCCTCTTTTAAGGAATTCAGGCCCCAGGGACTGGAAAAGAAAAGCAATCAAAGCCAACCTAGTACCTCACCTCTGTCTCAACCACACCCCTGGCAGGAAGAGTCCTCCCTCGACTTGTTTTGATTTTTGATGAGATTTTCCACATCTGTTTGAAAACCTTGAATTAATTGTTTCAACTCTTGTACCTCATTGGAAGTGTTGGTTTGTTCCTTTGACTGGGCCATATCTTCAATTTTCCTAGTATGACTGGTTATTTTTTGATGGCATACAAGCATTTCATTTCTTTAATTACTTTATTCTGGAGGCTGTTTCCACTCTTTTATGTAGGGTTTTCTTGTTGGATAGCTTTGTTTTCTATCTGTTCTTTGACATTTAGTTCAATTTATTCTAGACCTCTAGCATAGGTTCTTTTTAACTGATCAGCATTTTTCAGTTCTTGTTTTTTTGTTTCTTGCCCTGACTATATGGAGCCTCTTTTTTAGGAGAGTCTCCTCAGGTATTATAGACCCGATTGGATTTCCTCAGACTAGACAGGCCCACATCTCAGAAGGAAAGAATAGCCAGCATCAGTTTTCTCTGAAGGTGAGACACAGTATGTTGTCTGATGAGTGAGCGAATAAGCTGTGGTATATACATATTATTATGCAGCTATAAGACAGAATAACGTCATGAAGCATTTAACAACATGGATGAAACTTGAGGACATGATGCTGAGTGAAATTAGCCAGAAACAGAAGGACAAATACTGTATCGTATCACTAATATCGACTAACATTAATGAGTGAACTTTGAGAGTTGAAGTTAACACGGGTTGTCAGGAGATAGAAACAGGGTAGAGATTGGGCATTTGATGCTGAAGGGATACAGATTGTGCAGCAGGACTGATTGTAAAAATTCAGAAATGGATAGCATGATAATACCTGATTGTAGCACAATAATATAAGTACACTGAATGAAGCTGAATGTGAGTACGATTGAGGAATAGGGGCTCAGGGCACATATGAAACCAGAAAGAAAGATCGAGGATAAAGACTGAAATGGTATAATTTAGGCGTGCCTAGAGTGAACAGTGATGGTTATTAAATATACAAATAAAAATGAGTTTGCATGAGGGAGAACAAATGATTGTCAACATTGTAAGGTGTTGAAAATGGATGGTATACAGGAAAAAGTACAATCAACTCAAGCTAGGGTCTATAGTTAACTGTAACATTGTAATATGCTTCCACTGCATTCAGTGGAGCATAAGGCATTGTGCAAAAACTAAATGTCAGCATGTGGGGGGCATGGGGAAGGGGTATGGATTCTTTGTGGAAGAAAAGTCTTCGTATAGATTATGGTGGCGAAGCCATGTCTATTTACTTAGGTTTGATTGTATGGTATGTGAACAAAACTGCTTAAAAATGAACAGAGAGAAAGAGTGCTAGAAAAAGATGCAGAGATGTACCTGTTCACTGTTGGTAGGGAAACTGAGAGGTGCAGCCCCTTGGAGGGCAGTGTGTGGTTCTGCAGGAGATTAGTGGTGGGATTGCCATATGATCCTGCAACCCCATTGCTCCGTTTGTACCTGGAAGAACTGAGTGTGGGATGTGAATGGAAATTTGCCCACTGGTGTTTATGGCGGCAGTGCTCCCAATCCCCAATGGATGGTGGCAGCCTAAGGGTACAATGATTGAGGAATGGAAGGTGGAACTGTGAGGTATACATACAATGGACTCCTGAGTGGCCCAAAGAAGGAATAAAGTTGTGAGGCATGCAATTTAAGGAATCTATGTTGAATGAAGTGTTAGAAACAAAAATACAAATTTTATCAGGTGTCACTCATATAGATTAATTGTAATCTAAAACTCGGTGAATTGAAGTCAAGAGCATGGGTTATCAGGTTGGGGCCTATTGTAAAGGGTCCTAGACTGTAAGCTCCCATAGCAGTAGGAGTTGTAACTGTTACTTCTAAATTCTGAGATACTGAGCTGTTTGGATAAAACCTGGTCATTCCCAGAAACTTCGGGTATTTATGTGACACCTGAGACTCAGAGTTAGAGCTCTGAAGCTATGAAAGTCAGGAGTACCCCATACAGGAACTGTTTAAAAAGTTGAAAAAGGGATCAGACTTCAATTGGAGATATGAATGAAGCTGATCTGGACAGGACTGGGGCAGATCATAATACAGGGTAAAGGATAATATCTTCCATATTTTAAAACTTTAACTTCTATGGGAGACCACAAGGAGAAGTGCTTATTTGGTGCAAAATCTATATTTTGGGTAGTATATTACCTAATTTAATTTTTATAGTCCGTTTGATTGAACACCATAAGTACATGGAATCTTGAATAGGGCGTGGAATCTTGTTGGTTTGTCCAGGTTAGTGTAATGCACCGATATATCCCAGAGTAATTTGAGTAGTAAATAGAGAATTATTTGCAAGTGAGTAGAGAAATTATTTATTTCCAAGAATAAATTCTTAGGGAAATGGGGAGAAAGGTGGAAATATTCAACTTCCCCATTTGGAGAATTCCTGATATTCTTGCAAGCAGTGGGAACAATCAAAATAATAGGCTGTGCCTTCTACTCCTGGAGTTTGAACCTATGCAACTTATTCCTGAAAGGGATAGGCTAAGTCTACTTATAATTATGACAAAGAGTCACCCCCAGAGAACCTCTTTTGTTACTCCTATGTGGCCTCTCTCTCTAAGCCAAATTGGCAGGCAAACTCACTCTCCTCCCCGCTACATGGGACATGACTCCCAGGGGTGTAAATCTCCCTGTCAATATGGAACAGAAATCCCTGGATAAGCCGGAACTCGGCATCATGGAATTGTAAAAACCTTCTTGACCAAAAGGGAGAAGAGAGAAATGAGACAAAATAAGGTTTCGGTGGCTGAGAGATTTCAGAATTGTAGGTTATCCTGGAGATTATCCATGTGCATTACATAGATTCCCTTTTTAGTTTATGGTGTATTGGAGAGCCTGCAGGGAAGTACCTGAAACTGTTGAGCTGTGTTCTAGTAGCCTTGATTCTTGAAAATGGTAAGATTCAGCTTTTACAAAGTGACTGTGTGATTGTGAAAACCTTGTGTGTGATGCTTTTTTTATCCAGGGTATGGAAAGATGAATAAAAAAAATATGGATAATTTTTTTTTAATTGTCATTTACTCTTTCTTTCTGAGTATGAAAGTAATACATACTATCTGTAAAGGTGTTGAAAAACTGAAGAAAAAAGAATAAAAATCACCTTTAATCACACTGCCCAAGAATAAACACATTCTAATGTTATATATTTTTATTGTTTTGGGATATTCATACCATCTGTATACATTCTTTTTTTTTCCTAAACAGGGCAAAATAATTCTCAGAGTTCAAATTAAGTAATTGTTTGCGTTAATTTCATCAACATTTCTTCATTCAAAGGGTAAAGGTATAGACAATTACTATCCTAAAGAAAAGTTCAAAGCCTAGTATTGAGATAAGGCCAGCATATCTAGGATTTTATATTTTGTTCTCGTGAAAGAAAAAAAAAATAAACAAGAACCTTTCTTTATAGCCAGCAGTTTGCTTCAAAAAGGAAATGGGTAAGCTGTCAAAAACAGAAACTTAACTTCGTAATAAATTCTAGGCAAGAAAAGAAAAGAAAAAAATGGAAATGGGAAATTTCAGGCATACTAAAAACAGTGTACTTAATTTTAAAGTGCTGTTGAGGAGCCACTCCCTGATTTAGGCTTAATGACTGCTTTTTAAAATATTTACTGGACAGATTCTCCGTCATCCAAGACCTTTTTCGCGTACTGGTTATTAACAAAGTTTGCCGATAGCAAGGTGTGTCGTGTATTTAGATTAGCTACTCAATTCAGAGTATTAACTGAGAGAGATGCTTTCACACACCTTTTCTTAGGCAGTCCAAATGACTTTCATTGGCTTAGATCCAGTCATTTCACCTCAAATAATCTTTGCACTCCTTAGACTTTATATCAGACAGACTACAGTTTGCTTCAAGGTATACAAGTTACCTTTTGAAACAGTACAATCTAATTGAAACTGTATTGAATCTCTTTATTCTAGGCAGCCTTTATTACAATACCTATTCTCACATATACCTTATTTTTTCCCAGTTGTGAAGCATGAAGTAAAATCATACCTTTAGCTTTCCAATGTTTTAGATCATTCAAATTATCAATACATTTAAAACACTTCATAAGGAAATGAAAATAAAAAATTTCAGAACACATATTTTTGACCCTTAAAGCTGCTATTATGGGGAAATGAAGGACTAATTCATAATGTTCTGAATATTAATATGTAGTTCAGTCATAGTATAAAGAGCTGCATTTTTTTTCCTCTGAGAGAAGTCTTCATTTAAAAAATTAACTTAGGCCCTTTCTAACTTCCTCTATGCAAAACAGAATGTGCTGAAATCACAAATTATCAGTGTTTATTTAATATCACAGAACTTCAACTTCAGAATTGGGTTTTATTAGCACTCAGCACTTGTCCCATTCTTTTTTGTAATACCTTCTAGTTGACATCATGGCCTCCAGAAAGCCAATTCCCTCTCATCAAATCTTACTTCTCTCCCATTTCCTAAAAAAGGAAATTATCCCTTTTTGTTTATTTGTTTTGATATTGTTTTGCACAAGAAATGTAAATAAATTATCACTATAAAAGATTCAAACGTTACAGAGCACTTAGAAAAAACTGTAGAAATAACTCTGACACCAACCACATGCAATTTTCTCAGATAAACCCAGTTAATAATCCAGGGTGATGCTTCTTGTTTATTTTTTTCTATTCATTAATGTGTGTGTGTGTGTGTGTGTGTGTGTATATATATATCTCACTTTATACATAATATATATGTTTATATATCACTTTATAAATAAATAAAATTATAATACAACCATTATTCTGTGACATGCTTTTACATTTTACAGCACATTTTTGCAATATTAATTTTGCAATTATTTTATGAGTCTACCTTTTTCTTTTCAATTGCTACATGGCATTCTATAATAATGGATAGTTGATATTTTATTTAAAGTTCGCTTCTTGATGCACCTTTAGTTCTTTTCTAATTTTTCAGTAGTTTAAATAAATCACACCTATGTACATCTATCATCACGGACATGCGTAGGAATTCTTTGCAAAATAATCCTTGGAGTAGAATTCTGGATCACATCACACGTATTCACATTTTTGGCAACTACTGATACAGTATTCTCAAATGATTTTGCATATCCACCACCATTTTATGGCAAGACCCCTTTTTTTAATATCTTAACCAAAGCTGAACATCATGGTATCAGTCAGGGTTCAGTTAAGATAACAGAAATTGTTCCATTAGGATAATAGAAACCATGCATGTTATTTAAAATGATAAAATAGTATATTTTAAAAACTGGTTAAATAAGTATTGGAAGACTTAAGAAAGGCAAAATAAGGAATAGTGAGTGAGAGCTGGTCATTGCAGGAAGCAGCTACCATTCCTTTTTTTTTTTTAAGGTTTCACTGCTTGTGCAGTATAGTTACACAGATTTTTTTTTTAAACCTTTATTCTGTTGCCATATATACAATGTAACATTTTCCCTTTTTTAGTCATATTCTGATAAATATTTTAGTGCTGTTAGTTGCATTCACAATGTTGTGCTTCCATTACCAAAATATTTCTATAATTCCAGATAGGAATCCTATACATTTTAAGCCTTAATTTTCCATTCCCTATACTCATACCATCTTCCTGATAATCTACATTCTAAATTCTGACTATGAGTTTGTTTATTCTAATTGTTTCAAATCAGTGAGATCATAAATATTCATCCTTTTGTACCTGACTTATTTTATTCACCACGAGGGACTTCGTTCCTTTTGATAGCTGGTGAATATTCCATTGTTACCATTCCTTTTTAATTGTGAGGAAAGAAAGGGAATAAGTTGGGATCACTATCAGTTAGTGAACATGAAATAGGGATCCTATAGATCTAGAACCCAGACTCTTAGGGAAGGGATGCCTGAGCAGTTGATGGTAGAATATAAACATCCCAGAGGAGGAACTGAAGAGCTGGGAATATCTGGAGAAAAACTGGGAGGAACCATGGCCATACTGGAATCAACTGCCACTTCCAAGATGAAAGATTATAGTTGGAGTGATGTCGAAAAGAACAAGAAACAGGAAGGAGCAAATCTATCTGGGAAGAGTAGTTAAAACTGAAAGAAGCTTTGCAGATCCAATTCATGTGTGAATTCAAATAAATTGTATGAAGTAGGAAGATGTGGGAGCATTTTGAGCTCTATAAAGTCTCAAAACTAACAAATTAAACCTGTCTTCCAATATAACTCCCCACATGAAGAAGCTTCTAGGAATTTATCCAGTTTGAGTAGGATATGGACAATTGGGGGCAAGGAGATGATCAAGATCAGGGTTTGGCTAACTTTTTTTATCAAGGGCCAGACAGTAAACATTTTAGTTTTTGCTAATCAGAGAGTCTCTGTTACAACTACTAGTTGTCTGCAACTGCAACATGAAAGCAGCTCTAGACAATACCTAAAGCAGTGGCTATGCTATGTTCCAATAAAACTTTATTTAAAAAATAAGCAATGGGCCAGATTTGGACCATTGGTAAACATGCTGGAAGGGAATGGGTGAGGCAGTTCTTAGGAAGCATAAAGACACCTATTCATGAATTTTTAAAACAACAGAAGATGGAGATCTAAAGTAGTGAAGATAATTTACTTGGCCCACTACTCCCTTGTAAAAGTACAAAAAAAGTAATTTCACTTAAAGAGAAAAAAAGGCAGCAGAAAATGAGTGGGAATGAATCCTAATAAAATTTATTGCAACACAATGATATCAGAGTATAGATTAATATGCCTATAGACAATGAAATCACACAAAATGGTATTTCCAGAAAACACATGAAAACTATAACCTCATATTTCAAAATGAACTAAGAGCAATTCACTATAATAAAAGCAAATATGTTAGAATTTGAAAAACTGGTTGAAGTAAAGGAATATTGGAGCGGAAGGGATACAGACTGTGCAACAGGACTAGATATAAAAACTCAAAAATGGACAGCACAATAATACCTAATTGTAAAGTAATCATGTTAAAACACTGAATGAAGCTGCATCTGAGCTATAGGGGTTTTTTTGTTGTTGTTTTTTACTATTATTGCTACTTTTATTTCTTTTCTCTATATTAACATTTTATATCTTTTTCTGTTGTGTTGCTAGTTCCTCTAAACTGATGCAAATGTACTAAGAAACGATGATCATGCATCTATGTGATGATGTTAAGAATTACTGAGTGCATATGTAGAATGGTATGATTTCTAAATGTTGTGTTAATTTCTTTTTTTTTTCTTTCTTTCCGTTAATAAAAAAATAAATAAAAAAAAACCAAAAACAAAGGATTAGAATTTAGGGAAGACTTGTGAAATAAAGACCAAATTAAAAGAAGCATGAGAGAATAAACACAATAGCTAATGCCCTAACAAAAACATAATGTAAAGAAGAACATTTTAGAAATCAAGAAGAAATATAAGTATAAAAGAATTTTAGAGAAAATGATAGCTGTAGATAATAGGCAAGGAAGATAAATAGATAGGTAAGTGTTCCTGAAAAAGAAAACCAAAGCAATAGAATGGAACAAATACTGAAAAGTATGATTTACGCAAATGTTCCTGCAGTGAAGGCAACCTAAAAATATGTATTGAAAGGAGCATTGTGTTTCTTTGAAAGCTCACCTAAAATAGTCAATATTAATGTATATCCCAGAAAATTGTTGGACTTGAAAGAAATTTTTTTAAAAAAGACAAGTCATGTATAAAAGAAAGAAAACCATATTGTCAACATAGTTCATACCAAACATCAATGGAGTAAGAAATTTGAGATACTAAAGGAATGACAGTGTGAGCTAGGTTTTTATATCCAGCCCAAATAACCTTCAATTCTGAAGGTCATAGTCAAACTACTATGAATATGCAAGAACTCAAGTGCTATTGTTTCTTGGGCCCTTCTTAATGATTCTCCAGAGAACAAGTTTCAGAATTTAAATGCCATGTAATTGCAGAATATCAAAGACAAAGAGAACTTCTTAAAGTTAAACACAAAAAGGATTATTTAAAAAATAAGCAGTAATTAGACTGATAGATAAATTCTCACCAGGGACAATTAATCAGAACCAATTGCTAACCATTAATTTTATCCCTAAGGAAAATAACTTAAAAATGATACCAAAATAGACACTTTTTAGGCAAAAAGAAGTTGCTACCAAAACACCCTAAAAAGGAAATTCTAAAGGTAGAAGATTAACAGATGGATGGTATGAAACATTAGAAGGAATGAAAACCAAAGAAAATGGTAAATGTGTAAGTAAATCTAAAAAAATTGAATCAAACTTTAGTTGTACCAATGCAACAATAATATTTCTTGGTTAAAAAAAAATCCCAATAATGCTAAATGACAATGATGTCAGTAGAATGTGAGAATGTAAAAGCATAATCCACAAAATGAGGGAGGATTTGGAGCACTGAGGTATTTAATAAGAATTGTGAAGAACTAGGGTATTTCTTTCATCTTTATCTTGCATATATATATTTTTTTGAAAATTCATTTTTAATGGCCTTTATGTCAGTAAGAAAGCTATTAGAAAGAATAAAAGCTTTTAATTTTCAGTGGTTGGATTAAATGAGTAGTTATTCTTTAGCAATATTATTTTCAAATTTATTAACTGTGATACTCTAACCACAAAGTGCAATTTTTTTTTGAAGACCTGATATATTTCATATTATTTAAGCCACATATAATAAAGAAAAACAATTTTATCTTTTTCTTCTCTGGTAGTTGCAGTTGAAATGACACTAAAGTCAAAGTGATGTGGCGTATTAACTACTTTCCTTATTTGCTATGTGATTTCCCCAGCTAATTTCTAGTCTTTCTTTTCTATATATTAAGATAATTATAGTCGTTAGTATTACAGTGTAGTAAAAAGACAATCACTATCATAGTTTCATATGAGCATCTTCATGATACCTAACTTGAGAAAATGTGAACATTTGTCCTCAGAGAGCTTTAATGTAGTGATATGTTAAGTCTGTGCATGGCATGAGCAGGGAGGAGTGGAGACAATGGAAGAAAGAGCTTGGAAGCGTTAAATGTAAGTGAACGTTAATCATGAAAAACACTGATTAAAGTGTAATGATGTAAAAGTTAATCTAGCTACTATGCAATTAACTTAAAATTACAACCATATATTGTATGTGTAATCACATTCTAAGAAACATATTACATTAAAAAAAAATGGAGCTACTTTAACAGGATGCTTATGGGAGTCTACTGACAGATAGCTATACCAATTTGATAATTAACTTTTTAAGACTAGTTCGCATTTTGTGTTCCTAATTAATGCCTACTTAATTTTTGATACATTCTATATTAGGTTAAGTGCCAATTAAGTGCTGTGCAAGCTCTAGGAGAGGAAAATGCTCTAAACCTCAAAAACCATGTGATTTTATCATTAGATTGCTCAATAGAAATTAAGTAAAATACCACTTTCTCATTAATACCCTAAGGACCTAGTGAATTCAAGTGATCATGATGATCATTATGATAATATTTTCCAATTGTGTAGTCATTGTAAGACTTTCTTAAGGTAACTTGCATAAAATCCCCCAATAATCTCTGTTAAGATCCCAACAGATATGCATAATAATTACTTCATTTGCAGATAAAAAGAGCAGTCCACAAGGTCGAAATCTCATCCAAGAACACCAGGGAAGATATATGGCAGGATGAGGACAAAGCTCTGAAATCAGAAGACATGGAGTGAAACACTGGGAAAGTTCTGTTTCATCCTAAACCTCAGTTTTCCCTTCATATAATGGAGATGAAAACGTTTACCTCAAAGGATGGTTGGGAGGATTAAACAAACATACGAGACAACAACAATGACAACCAATAATACTAATAGCTAAAGTTTATTTATCTTGAGAATGTGCCACAAAAAATCCTGAATTATTTGAATATACAAACTCATTTCTGTCTCATAACAATGCTACAAATGAAAACTGTATTCTTTTTCCCATTTTACAGATGGGAAATCTGAGGCAAGAGGGCTCTTAAGGAAGATGCCAAGTTAATAACCAGAGCTAGGGCGTGAATCCAGGCAATCTAATCCCAGAACCCCAGCTCTTAATCTCTAAATTATATAATTCAATAAAAGTTAATTGAATTTGCAAGCGATTTCCCACCACTGACCTCGTCAGTATGCCTCTGTGTCTTAAAAATGGTATACTTTATGACCTCAGGATATTCAATATTTGTGTATGCCATGCTTTTATCAACTATAGGGTAATATGGCAAATTTTCCTGGATGTACAGTTAGAAGAACCTTAAAGAAAAATTGTAGTACATTGTAAGCAAATTTTAATTTTAAATATATAATGCAAATTTTATTCTTGAGTAAACTACTTACTGACATATCATATATATAGTAAAGTACGCAAATGATTAGGGTATGCTGCGTAAATTTAAAAATAGACACATACATGGAATCAAAACCCACATTAAAAATAGATAATTATTAGCACACCAGAAGCTCTCCACAATCCCCCACTCCTACCTACTCCTCAAGATTAGTCATTATCTGATTTCTAATACCATATATTATTTTGGCTTATTTTTGGACTATATATATGTGGAATCATACCCAAAACTCCCTTCTGTTTTGGGCTTCATAAATTAATCATTCTGTTGGTGAGATTATTCACCCACTTGATTGAACATAGTTAAACATCTCAGTTTTTCTCATTACTGTATAGTATTATATTTTATGAAAATATGACAATTTATTAATTCACCCCATTGTTGATGAATATTTAGATTGTTTCCAGTTTATATACTTATATATCTTTTTTTGGTGAATATATGATCAGATTTCTATTGAATATATCCTTACAGCAGAATTGCTCCATGCATGTAGTTATCCAACTGTCCCAGCACCATTTGTTGAAAAGACTATTCTTTCCCTATTGAATGTTTGGTACCATTGCTGAAAATCAGTAAACCATAGATGTGTGGGTTTTTATCTGGATCTATATGTCTACTTTGTGCAAATATCACACTTTCTTGACTACCATTTGTAGTAGTTAGGTTCAGGTGTCAGCTTGGCCAGGTAAAATGGTGCCCAGTTGTTTTGTTGCTGTGGACTTAAATAATCAGCATGTGAATTTTGTCTAGATTGATTACATCTGTAGTTGGCTAAGGGTTATGCCTTCCACAATGAGTGAAGCTTAAATGGAGAGGTCAAAAGAGAGGATCTCAGAGCAGCTCAGACCCAGACCTTTGGAGATGCAGAAAGGGCATGCACCAGTGAAAGCTGTTGGAACCCAGAAGCCAGGGAGAGAAGGCCAGTAGATGTTGCCGTGTGCTTTTTCACCCAGATGGAAGCTAGCTGCCTTCCCTCTGAGGAATACACATCTCTAGTGCATTGCATTCTGGCAGCTTTAGCAAACTAAAACTCCATTGTTCTGTAGTAAGTTTTGAAATCATACAGTCTGAGTACTCCTACATTTTTCTTCTTTTTCAGAATTGTTTTGGCTCATCTGTTTCCTCTGAAATGCCAAATGAATTTGTCAAATTGTCGACTTGTCAATTTCTACAAAGAAGTCAGCTGGGATTTGATGATCATTATATTGAACCTGTAGATCAGTTTAGGTAGTATTACTTCTTAACAATATTAACTCTTTCAATCAAAGAATATGGGGCATTTTCCCAGTTATTTAGAGCTTTACTTTCTTTCGACAATGTTTTATAATTTTCAGAGTAAGAACTTCTGCACTTCTTTGTAAATTCATTCCTAGATGTTCTATTCTTTTTCATGTTATTTCAAGTGAAATTGTTTTTTTAATTTAATTTTTGGAATGTTCATTACAAGTGTCTAGATATATAGGGATTTTGTTTGTTTGTTTTTTAAAATTGCTCTTGTATGCTACAACCTTGTGGAAACTGTTCACTAGTTCTAATAGTTTTTAGTGGATTCCATAGGATTTTTGCATCCAGGATCAGGTCCTCTCTGAATTTTGATAGTTTTAATTCTTCCTTTCCAGTCTCCATGGCTTTTATACTTTTTGTGTGTGTCTAAATTCCCTGACTAAAACTTCCAGTAGAATGCTTTTACAAGTGATAAGAGCAGACATCTTTATTTTATTCATAATCTTAAGGGGAAAGCATCCAGTCTTTCACCATTAAGTATAATGTTAGCTCTTTGTTTTTCATAGATACCCTTCATCAGTTGAGGAAGTTACTACTATTTCTAGCTTGTTGAGTGTTTTTACCATGAAATTGTGTTTGTCAAATGCTTTTGCCACATCTTTTGAGATAATCCAACTTTTCATCCCACTTGGACATGTGTATAATTCTTTTTATATGTTGCTGGATTTGGTTTGCTAGTATTTTATTGAAGTTTGTTTTTTTTGAGCCAAAATTCACAAGATTTATTGGTCTATCACTTTCCTTTCTTGTAATGCCTTTTTCTGGTTTTAGTATCAGGGTAATACTGGTCACACGGATGAATTTGGAAGTGTTGCCTCCTCTTCCATTTTTTGGAAGAGTCTGTGAAGAATTGGTATTAGCTCTTCTTCAAATGTCTGTTAGAATTCAGTGATGAAGCCACTGGGGTTTACACTGTGTGTAAGTTTCCTTTAATTATGTCTTCAACCCATTCACTTACTATGGATCAATTCAGAATGTGTATTTCATTTTGAGTCACTTTCATTGGTTTTTGTCCTTCTAGGAATTTTTCCCATTTTATCTAAGGCTCTAATTTATTGGCATACAATTGTTCATAGTATTCTTTTATAATTCTTTTTATTGCTGAAGGGTCAGTAGTAATCCTTCCTCTTTCATTTGCTATTTTTGTAATTTGAATCTTCTCTCTTTTTTCCTTATGAATCAATCTAAAAGTTTGTCAATTTTGATCTTTTCAAAGAACCAGCTTTCTGTTTCATTGATTTTCTGTATTGTATTTTATTCTCTATTTTGTTAATTTCTTCTATAATCTTTATTATTTCTTTCCTTCTTCTTGCTTTAGGTTTAGCTTTCTCTTCTTATTCCATTGTCTTAAGGTAGAAAGTTAAGTGATTGATTTGAGATAGTTTTCTTTCTTAATTTAGGCAGTTATGGCTGTCAGTTTCCCTCTAAACACTGCTTTAGCTGCATCCATAAGTTTTTATATGTTGTATCTACCTTTTTTTCATCTCAAAATATTTTCTGATTTCCCTTTTAATTTCTCCTTTCCCTCATTGGTGTTATTTAAATTCCAGATATTTGTGAGGTTCATAAATTATTTCTTTCTTTTGATTTCTCCTTTCATTGCATTGTGCTCAGAGAACATACTCTGTATTATTTTTTTTCTTTTTATTAATTAAAAAAAATTTAACTAATACAACATTTAGAAATCATTCCATTCTACATATGCAATCAGTAATTCTTAATTTCATCACATAGGTGTATAGTCATCATTTCTCAGTACATATGCATCGATTTAGAGAAAGAAATAGCAAGACAACAGAAAAAGAAATAAAATGATAACACAGAGAGAAAACAAAAATAAAAATAAAAAGTACAAAAATATATAAGAAAAAAAAAAAACTATAGCTCAGATGCAGCTTCATTCAGCGTTCCAACATAGTTACATTACAATTAGGCAGTATTGTGCTGACCATTTTTTTTTTAGAAATCATACCATTCTACATATGCAATCAGTAATTCTTAACATCATCACATAGATGTATGATCATCGTTTCTTAGTACATTTGCATCGGTTTAGAAGAACTAGCAATATAACCGAAAAAGATATAGAGTGTTAATATAGAGAAAAAAATATAAAAGTAATAATAGTAAGAACCAAACAAAACAAAACAAAACAAAACAAAAACCTATAGCTCGGATGCAGCTTCATTCAGTGTTTTAACATGATTACTTTACAATTAGGTATTATTGTGCTGTCCATTTTTGAGTTTTTGTATCTAGTCCTATTGCACAGTCTGTATCCCATCAGCTCCAATTACCCATTATCTTACCCTGTTTCTAACTCCTGCTGAACTGTTACCAATGACATATTCCAAGTTTATTCTCGAGTGTCGATTCACATCATTGGGACCATACAGTATTCGTCTTTTAGTTTTTGGCTAGACTCACTCAGCATAATGTTCTCTAGGTCCATCCATGTTATTACATGCTTCATAAGTTTATCCTGCCTTAAAGCTGCATAATATTCCATCGTATGTACATACCACAGTTTGTTTAGCCACTCGTCTGTTGATGGACATTTTGGCTGTTTCCATCTCTTTGCAATTGTAAATAACGCTGCTATAAACATTGGTGTGCAAATGTCCGTTTGAGTTTTTGCCCTTAATTCCTTTGAGTAGATTCCCAGCAATGGTATTGCTGGGTCGTATGGCAATTCTATATTCAGCTTTTTGAGGAACCGCCAAACTGCCTTCCACAGTGGTTGCACCATTTGACATTCCCACCAACAGTGGATAAGTGTGCCTCTTCCACTGCATCCTCTCCAGCACTTGTCATTTTCTGTTTTGTTGATAATGGCCATTCTGGTGGGTGTGAGATGATATCTCATTGTGGTTTTGATTTGCATTTCTCTAATGGCCAGGGACATTGAGCATCTCTTCATGTGTCTTTTGGCCATTTGTATTTCCTCCTCTGAGAGGTGTCTATTCAAGTCTTTTTCCCATTTTGTAATTGGGTTGGCTATCTTTTTGTTCTTGAGTTGAACAATCTCATTATAAATTCTGGATACTAGACCTTTATCTGATATGTCGTTACCAAATATTGATTCCCATTGTGTAGGCTGTCTTTCTACTTTCTTGATGAAGTTCTTTGATGCACAAAAGTGTTTAATTTTGAGGAGCTCCCATTTATTTATTTCCTTCTTCAGTGCTCTTGCTTTAGGTTTAAGGTCCATAAAACCGCCTCCAATTGTAAGATTCATAAGATATCTCCCTACGTTTTCCTCTGTTTTATGGTCTTAGACCTAATGTTTAGATCTTTGATCCATTTTGAGTTAACTTTTGTGTAGGGTGTGAGATATGGGTCTTCTTTCATTCTTTTGCATATGGATATCCAGTTCTCTAGGCACCATTTATTGAAGAGACTGTTCTGTCCCAGGTGAGTTGGCTTGACTGCCTTATCAAAGATCAAATGTCCGTAGATGAGAGGGTCTATATCTGAGCACTCTATTCGATTCCATTGGTCGATATATCTATCTTTATGCCAATACCATGCTGTTTTGACCACTGTGGCTTCATAATATGCCTTAAAGTCCGGCAGCATGAGACCTCCAGCTTCGTTTTTTTTCCTCAACATGTTTTTAGCAATTCGGGGCAACCTGCCTTTCCAGATAAATTTGCTTATTGGTTTTTCTATTTCTGAAAAATAAGTTGTTGGGATTTTGATTGGTATTGCATTGAATCTGTAGATCAATTTAGGTAGGATTGACATCTTAACTATATTTAGTCTTCCAATCCATGAACACGGTATGCCCTTCCATCTGTTTAGGTCTTCTGTGATTTCTTTTAGCAGTTTTTTGTAGTTTTCTTTATATAGGTTTTTTGTCTCTTTAGTTAAATTTATTCCTAGGTATTTTATTCTTTTAGTTGCAATTGTAAATGGGATTCGTTTCTTGATTTCCTCCTCCACTTGTTCATTGCTAGTGTATAGAAATGCTACAGATTTTTGAATGTTGATCTTGTAACCTGCTACTTTGCTGTACTCATTTATTAGCTCTAGTAGTTGTGGATTTTTCCCGGTTTTCAACATAGAGTATCATATCGTCTGCAAACAGTGATAGTTTTACTTCTTCCTTTCCAATTTTGATGCCTTGTATTTCTTTTTCTTGTCTAATTGCTCTGGCTAGAACCTCCAACACAATGTTGAATAATAGTGGTGATAGTGGACATCCTTGTCTTGTTCCTGATCTTAGGGGGAAAGTTTTCAATTTTTCCCCATTAAGGATGATATTAGCTGTGGGTTTTTCATATATTCCCTCTATCATTTTAAGGAAGTTCCCTTGTATTCCTATCCTTTGAAGTGTTTTCAACAGGAAAGGATGTTGAATCTTGTCAAATGCCTTCTCTGCATCAATTGAGATGATCATGTGATTTTTCTGCTTTGATTTGTTGATATGGTGTATTACATTAATTGATTTTCTTATGTTGAAACATCCTTGCATACCTGGGATGAATCCTACTTGGTCATGATGAATAATTCTTTTAATGTGTTGTTGGATACGATTTGCTAGAATTTTATTGAGGATTTTTGCATCTATATTCATTGGACAGATCAGCCTGCAGTTTTCTTTTCTTGTAATATCTTTGCCTGGTTTTGGTATGAGGGTAATGTTGGCTTCATAGAATGAATTAGGTAGTTTTCCCTCTGCTTCAATTTTTTTGAAGAGTTTGAGGAGAGTTGGTACTAATTCTTTCTGGAATGTTTGATAGAATTCACATGTGAAGCCGTCTGGTCCTGGACTTTTCTTTTTGGGAAGCTTTTGAATGACTAATTCAATTTCTTTACTTGTGATTGGTTTGTTGAGGTCATCTATGTCTTCTTGAGTCAAAGTTGGTTGTTCGTGTCTTTCCAGGAACCCGCCCATTTCCTCTAAATTGTTGTATTTATTAGCGTAAAGTTGTTCATAGTATCCTGTTATTACCTCCTTTATTTCTGTGAGGTCAGTAGTTATGTCTCCTCTTCCATTTCTGATCTTATTTATTTGCATCCTCTCTCTTCTTCTTTTTGTCAATCTTGCTAAGGGCCCATCAATCTTATTGATTTTCTCATAGAACCAACTTCTGGTCTTATTGATTTTCTCTATTGTTTTCAATTTCATTTATTTGTGCTCTAATCTTTGTTATTTCTTTCCTTTTGCTTGCTTTGGGGTTGGCTTGCATTTCTCCAGTTCTTCCAAATGGATAGTTCCTGAATTTTTGCCTTTTCTTCTTTTCTGATATAGGCATTTAGAGCAATAAATTTCCCTCTTAGCACTGCCTTTGCTGTGTCCCATAAGTTTTGATATGTTGTGTTTTCATTTTCATTCGCCTCGAGGTATTTGCTAATTTCTCTAGCAATTTCTTCTTTGACCCACTCGTTATTTAGGAGTGTGTTGTTGAGCCTCCACGTATTTGTGAATTTTCTGGCACTCCGCCTATTATTGATTTCCAACTTCATTCCTTTATGATCCGAGAAAGTGTTGTGTATGATTTCAATCTTTTTAAATTTGTTAAGACTTGCTTTGTGGCCTAGCATATGGTCTAACTTGAGAATGATCCATGAGCACTTGAGAAAAAAGTGTATCCTGCTGTTGTGGGATGTAATGTCCTATAAATGTCTGTTAAGTCTAGCTCATTTATAGTAATATTCAGATTCTCTATTTCTTTATTGATCCTCTGTCTAGATGTTCTGTCCATTGATGAGAGGATGAATTGAAGTCTCCAACTATTATGGTATATGAGTCTATTTCCCTTTTCAATGTTTGCAGTGTATTCCTCACGTATTTTGGGGCATTCTGGTTCGGTGCTTAAATATTTATGATTGTTATGTCTTCTTGTTTAATTGTTCCTTTTATTAGTATATAGTGTCCTTCTTTGTCTCTTTTAACTGTTTTACATTTGAAGTCTAATTTGTTGGATATTAGTATAGCTACTCCTGCTCTTTTCTGGTTGTTATTTGCATGAAATATCTTTCCCCAGCCTTTCACTTTCAACCTATGTTTATCTTTGGGTCTAAGATGTGTTTCCTGTAGACAGCATATAGAAGGATCCTGTTTTTTAATCCTTTCTGCCAGTCTATGTCTTTTGATTGGGGAATTCAGTCCATTGACATTTAGTGTTATTACTGTTTGGATAATATTTTCCTCTAACATTTTGCCTTTTGTATTATATATATCATATCTGATTTTCCTTCTTTCTACACTCTTCTCCATACCTCTCTCTTCTGTCTTTTCGTATCTGACTCTAGTGCTCCCTTTAGTATTTCTTGCAGAGCTGGTCTCTTGGTCACAAATTCTCTCGGTGACTTTTTGTCTGAGAATGTTTTAATTTCTCCCTCATTTTTGAAGGAGAATTTTGCTTGATATAGGAGTCTTGGTTGGCAGTTTTTCTCTTTTAGTATTTTAAATATATCATCCCACTGTCTTCTAGCCTCCATGGTTTCTGCTGAGAAATCTACACTTAGTCTTATTGGGTTTCCCTTGTATGTGATGGATTGTTTTTCTCTTGCTGCTTTCAAGATCCTCTCTTTCTCTTTGACCTCTGACATTCTAACTAGTAAGTGTCTTGGAGAACGCCTATTTGGGTCTAATCTCTTTGGGGTGCGCTGCACTTCTTGGGTCTGTAATTTTAGGTCTTTCATAAGAGTTGGGAAATTTTCAGTGATAATTTCTTCCATTAGTTTCTCCTCCTTTTCCCTTCTCTTCTCCTTCTGGGACACCCACAACACGTATATTTGTGCGGTTCATATTGTCCTTGAGTTCCCTGATACCCTGTTCAAATTTTTCCATTCTTTTCCTGATAGTTTCTGTTTCTTTTTGGAATTCAGATGTTCCATCCTCCAAATCACTAATTCTATCTTCTGTCTCTTTAAATCTATCATTGTAGGTATCCATTATTTTTTCCATCTTTCCTACTTTATCCTTCACTTCCATAAGTTCTGCGATTTGTTTTTTCAGTTTTTCTATTTCTTCTTTATCTTCAGCCCATGTCCTCTTCATGTCCTCCCTCAATTTATCGATTTCATTTTTGAAGAGGTTTTCCATTTCTGTTCGTATACTCAGCATTAGTTGTCTCAGCTCTTGTATCTCATTTGAACTATTGGTTTGTTCCTTTGACTGGGCCATATTCTCAATCTTTTGAGCGTGGACAGTTATCTTCTGCTGCTGGCATCTGGGCATTTTTTCAGCTTTCTCTGGGTGTTGGACCCAGCAAGGTTGTAAGATTTTTCTGTGAAATCTCTGGGGTCTGGTTTTCTTATCTTGCCCAGTAGGTGGCGCACGTGGCACACATTTGTCTCAAGCGTTTGGAATGGGTCTCCCCCGGTCACCGATCTCCGTGGCCTGGGGATTTCCGACCAATTCTCTCCGTTGGTTCAGGGGCCGCGCGTGGTGGGGACGTCAGCTGCCGCGGCTTGAGGGGACCCTGTGGCTGACGCGGGCCGCAGTGGGCCTGGGGGATTCGCCACTGGGCCAGGAAGCCTCCCGCGGCGGGGGGCACCGCGGCTTGGATAGCCCTCTGATCCGAGACTCGTAGCCGCGGACTCGAAGTTGAGACTCGAAGCCGCCCGCAAAAGAGGGGCGCTGGCCGCCTCGGCTTGTGAAACTTGCCTCTCCGAGACTCTCAGCCGGCCCGGGAAGGAGGGAGGAAGTAGCTCCGACCGCTGCAGCTGCCGCTGCTCCGGAAATCGCGCGCCGCTCGGGGGTCTCACCGCAGCCAAGTCTTGTAGTCAGACTAGCCAGTCCAGGCTTTGGATAGCCCTCTGATCCGAGACTCGTAGCTGCGGACTCGAAGCCGATACTCGAAGCCGCCCCCAAAAGAGGGGCGCCGGTCGCCTTGGCTTGGGAAACTTGCCTCTCCGAGACTCTCAGCCGGCCCGGGAAGGAGGGAGGGATTAGCTCTGACTGCCGCAGCTGCTGCTGCTCGGGAAATCGCGCGCCGCTTGGGGATCTCACCGTAGCCAAGTCTCGCAGTCAGACTAGCCAGTCCAGGCTGGGTTATGCTGTGTGTCCATTCCCTGCCGTAGCCCCGGGAGCTGTTCTGTACTGTTTCTGTTCACCTATTAGTTGATTTGGGGTTGGAGGAACTAAGACGCATGTACCTTACTAAGCCGCCATCTTGGATCTCCTCTGTATTATTTTATATCCTATTAAATGTATAGAGGTTTGTTTTATGTTGTAGCATATAGTTTATCCTAGAGAACATTCTGTGTGCACTTGAAAAATTATATATTTGTGGTTAGAGAGTTTTATAGATATGTTCCATCTACTTAGTTGGTAGTGTTATACTATTTTTTTTTTAATTTCTTGTGTTCTGTTCTATTATTGAAAGTAGCATACTGAATATTCCAACTATTACTGTTGAATTATTTATTTCTCGTTTCATTTCTGTCAATTTTTTCTTCCTTATTTTGGTACTTTCTTATGTGTTTATATATAAGATACATGTTATAATGTTATATAATATATATAAGCATATATCTCTATAATTGTCATATCTTCCTGTTTTACTGAATCCTTTTATAATTATAAAATGTTCCTTTTATCTCAGGTAGCATTTTTTGTTTTGTTTTAAAGTCTGTTTTGTGTGATAGCAGTATGGCAGGTGTTGATTCTTAGCAGAAAAAATTTTATACATCTAATAAGATGATAACCTTTGTTCACTCAGTCTGATGAATTTCATTGATTGATTTTCAAATGTTAAAATTCTGGAATGTACCTAACTTAATCATGACATATTATCCCCTTTAATATATTGCTGGATTTTGTTTGTTATTCTGATTATGATTATTTGAGCTATGTTCTTCAGTGAATTTTACCTGTAATTTTCCTTTTTTATGGTGTTATGGCTAACTTTTGTTTTAAAGGTTATGCTGGATTCTTAAGACAAATAAGGAAAGGTTCTGTTTTTCTGGAAGACTTTTTGTAGATATGGTGTTGATTTTTCTATAAACTCTAGAATTCACTGGAGAAGCCCTCTGAGCTTGGAGTTTACTTTTAGAAAACTTTGCAATTATAGACTAAATTTCACTGATAGTTATTCAGATTTTAAATTTCTTTATGTGTTAATTTGGTAAGATTTTTGCAAGGCATTCTTCTATTTTATTCTATTTTCAAAATTTTTCAACATGGAATTTCCCATTAAATATTTTTATGATGTTTACAACACGCTTTAGGTCATCTAGTAATATCATTTTATTTTGGCATTAGTCATTTATTCTCTTTCTCTTCCTCTCTCCCTCCCTCCCTCTTTCCCTCTCCCTCTCCCTCTCTCTCCTCTCTTTCTCTCTCTCTCACACATACACAGATACTCTTGTAAATTTTTCTAAGAGGTGATTTATTGGCTGATTGATCCTCTTCTTTGCATGTCATTCTGTATCTCATTAATCTCTTGTTTTTTCTTTGTTATTTCCTTCCTTCTACATCCCTTGGATTTAATTTGCCTTTCTGTTTTCCAATTTCCTGTCATGGATATTTATGTAATTGGTGTTTTGCCTCTCTTTATTTCCAATTAGATGAATTTAAGGCTATATGCTTCCCTATAGTCACTGCTTTAGCTGCATCCCATTTACATGATCAGCCATTCAAAATAATTTCTAATTTTCATTGTGATTACTTTTGCTGCACACAGGTTATTTAGTATGTTGTTTAATTTCAAACAACTGGGTTTTAAAAAGTTTGTTGTTGATCTCTAGCTCAAGTCCACTGAGATAAGAAAGTGAAGCCATTTGACTTCAATTATTTGATAAATTTTTAGATTTCCTCTATCCCCAGTGTGTGAATCATTTTTTCCAAATACTCCATATGTATTTGGAATGGCAGAAGGCTGTGCTAAGGTCCTGCGGGCAGCTGCTTATATAAAACGGTTCTGTCCAAGGACACCACTGGATGACTCAAGGAAGCAATCTGTTGCACTATCCTCATGGTCGCTTCCTCCAGTTGCTCTGCTGGTACCACTTTGCTGGGCAGCCCATGGTGCAAGGCCTCCTGAGCTGAAATGGGGTCCCCAGTGAAAAGCATTTCTAAGGCAACCTTTCTTGGCACTGTCCTCCTCAGGGCAACTGCAGGGGTGGAGCAGAAGAGCCCCACACTCATGGCCAGAGTAGCTTAGGAGGATCTGTCACTGGCCACGGCTTTGTCACAGCTGGTAGCCAGCTGGCAACCAGCAGTAGTGGCAATGCATTCCTCTTCTTTGGATTGCTCGAGACAATGTCCCTGATGCCATCCGGCGGCCGCGTGGGCCCCGACCCCCATCCCACTGCCAAGGTGGGCTGCATGTGGGGCCAAGTTGGAGCCAGGGTCATGACGCCCAGCAGGCCCAGGAGCCCGGCCCCGAGGCCATGGCAGCTACCTGGTTCCACGGGCTGCGCGGGCCACTTCCCACGCCTGAGCCAGCCACAGGCTCCACGTTCCGAGGGACTGGCACGGACTCCAGGAGGGCAGGACCCTGCCACCCATGCGGGCCGGCCTCGCCTGGCTCTCCTCCCTGGCCGGAAGTACCCACTGCTGCCCGGCCCCGCCCCCTTTATTTACATTTTAAAATAACCATAATCTAGTTTGTTTATTACAACATGAAATTTTCTATGCCCAATGACTTCCATATTACCAAAACGTACAACATACTCACTAATTGATATGTTCTTTCTTTCGCTGGTTCTTTTGATAGTGCTGATCATTAGTTGTATCTTGAAATTCCCTCCTATTGGCTTCAAATACGCTATACTCCTCTGTGTCCTCTCTATACCTTCAACAGTTCTTGCAGGTCTTTTTTGTTTTGTTTTGTTTTCTTATGCTCATCCTTTAAACACCATGGTCTTCTGTGCTGGATTTTAGCCCATTGCTGTTCTCATTCAGCCCACTGGGCTTTGGGGTTTTTATTTGTGCTCATTGATTTATCTTCTCCATGATGGTGGCAACTCCCAAGGATATAGCTTTATTTATGATGTGCTCCTTGAGTTTTAGTCTTACAAATGTCAAAGTGTGCTAGAAATCCCACTTGGACATTGCACAGAGATCTTAAAATGCACTTGATACTCACATGATTACAAATGCTATCATTTTTCTAAGATCTCTTTTATTTGGCTGCTGATAAGATTTAATGGAACTAAATCAATTCATAAGTAAAACAATAATCACCTTAGTTCTTTTATTGTATCTTTTATCATGGGAGGTATACAGCCATTTCTATGAATAAATTCTTGCATAGACGCCCAAGTAAATGATATTTTTCCCTGTAAAGCAGGAATATATATACATATTTCTTTTCTTTCTTTCTTTTTTTTTTTTTATGTGGGCAGGCAGCAGGAATTGAACCCAGGTCTTCAGTATGGCAGGCGAGAACTCTACCTGCTGAGCCACAGTGGCCTGCCGTATAGATAGCAATTAAGACTGAATTCAATTTTTCTAATTTGAGATTCCAAGAATTTCATGAAATAGGAACATAACTACTATTGACTCTTTTTTATATATAAACCTAGTAAATTTCAGAAATGCAGGAATTTACATTTCTAGTTAAGAGCTAAGAACTATGTGTTTGGTATATGAAGCTCAGCATTTCTTAATTCTAACAGATTTTTATTTACTATAGGATTATCAAGGGTGCTTTTTGGCTTCAAGTTGTTTTACTGTTACCTTCAAGATAATTCCTTGGAATTTACCTCTTGATTCATCAGTGTTTGATGGTCCCCAAGGAAATGAACTAATTATATGTGACTTCATTATCATTGTTGTATTAATGTAATATTTTTTCTTTGCCTGTTCTTTAAGGTATCAAAATGCTTAATTTCTCCTCCTTAGTTATTTCCATGTGTACATTAACAGGGCTTGTAGCAGCCTGATTTGAGCTGTATGGAATTATTACCCAGTTTCAGCTGTAAGTGTGATGTGGGAACTCTTCCTGAACGAACCACATTCCCTCAATCCATGTAGATTTGAATCTGCTGGGAGCCCGTGTTTTCTTATACCTGACCTTACCTGTAGTGGGCAATCATTTTACTCTATTCCTTTTTTTATTTTTTAGTGCCAGCACACCTGTGTGTTCACTCATGCTTCTACTCCATAAAAGTTTAAATTTCTTCTAAAGATTAAGAGAGCATTTAGATTTCTCTAGGTATTGCATCTATATTGCAATAGAGGCATTTTACCTTGTTCCACTTTTCTTTCTCTTCTTAAGCAAATGCATTCATTTAAGTGTTCAAATAATTCATGTGAATAAAAGGAAAATACTTGACCTCATTTTAACTCTACTCCAGATGGACAAAGTTATTGCTATGGGAAATTTTGCCATAGAACTTTTTAGAAAAGGGTTTACCAGACCCCAAATTTGTCATCAGTTTTTAAGAAAATGAAGTTTTCTGCTGCTTGAAACATTTGGCCTACTTTTAAGCCAAAAGTCTGGTGAACTATAGGTATTTTTATTTACATAAATTACCCAGGATTATTGTATTATGTATATTTTCAGGATGAAAACAAGGACATTTCACCTGAATTTTATAATGCCGAATTATAACATAAGTAGATCACTTTCAATAAATTTAAGTTGATTTGAATCTCCTAATCACTGTCTTAGATATCCTCTTGCTGCTACCTCAGTAAACCTTTATTAAGTAGTATGATTGCCTCCTTAATTACTATTGAATGTTGAGAAAATGTCCCAAAGCATTTATTTCTTTGCCATTTAGATCCTTGTCATTAAAATGAACTACACCAGAGCAAGGGCTTGTTTTAATGACCACAGTATTCCCAGTGCATAGCATTTTGCCTGCCATGCAATCAGCATTAATAAAAGTTTGTATAAAGAATATATATATATATATATATATATATTTAGAGAGAGAGAGAGAGGGACATAAAGAGTCAGATTATGCTGTATTAAATAAATATGTTCTAATTGTGTGAGTGGGTTTTTTGGGTTTTTTTTTGACAATTGTCCTTAGAAATTTGATCTACTTGATTGGATATATAAAATAATAGGTTAGGAATAAAGAAATAATTCAATATGTCCCTTGTGAGTAAAGATGGATGTTTTTTCATAGCCCTTTTTGGACTTAAGCATATCATATTCACAGTATTAACAGCAAAATCATAGCCTTTGGCACCTCATAAACCTAGTTGAAATACTTTATCTGTCCCTTACATATCAAGTGAACTCTGCCGACTTATCTAACCTCTCTGTAGCTCTATTAAAAGATGGGTAAATAGACGAGATCGGGCGTGTTCAGGGTGATATGGCCATGCAACTATGTGATGATATTGTGAATTTACTGATTATATATGTAGACCAGAATGATCAAAAGTTAAGGATGTTTGCGTTTGTTTGGTGGTTTTTGGTATTTAAAAAAATAATAAAAATAAAAATAAAATGGGTAAATAAGACCAATCTCAAATTGGTTTTGATGCAATATAGTAACAAATGTGTACATGCCAACTTACCCCCTAAGGAAAATGCTCTATAAATCTTGCACCCTTCATGTAACAAATATTTGTTGCAAAGCATGTAATTGGGAATTTCCCAATGAGCTTCTCTCCAAAGTTCACCAAATCTTTGTCACTAAGCATTGGGACGAATTTGGATATGGTAGCAATGATTGATGTCTACATATCATGCAAAGAATACAAACATAAAATTTTATTGGCCTTTTATCTGTTTTTTTTAAATTTTGCACAGGCAGGTACCAGGAATCGAACTGTGGTTCTCATTTTCATGTAAAACCCATTTTCTACTACTAACCTCTGGTCACATATTTCTTCTTCGTTGGTTGAAGCCAAAAATGATTGAATTGGAACATTAAGATAATACAATTAGAGATAATAAGGTTACTATAGAATTATTATTCAAGCAGAATCATTCCAAATAGATTGAAAAGGGAAATGAGTACAGGCAAAAAGATTTTTAAAATGACTATAAGAATCAAAAAGACATGTACTATGTTTTATGAGTGTTCATATGGAGGTTTTACTATGAATTTTAACTCTTAGCTCAAAAAGCCCTAGTTTGTTTTGGACACAGATTGTTAAAATATCTCTATATTCTTTCCCACTATTTTGCAGATAATACTGGACCTGATTGGCTGGTTTGAGTCTGGGTGGGTGGATTTGGACCAGAAATGCCAGAATAGAATCCCCATTGTTAGCATTCTCAACAACTGTAAAACTGGAATTTGCGTTTCTTAGTGCTCACTATTTCATCCTATAGTGTGGGGATGAAATAGTGAGGCAGCCCCATGTTCCTGTGTGTGGACAGAAGCACCTTTTATTAATAAACAGAACTTCAGTCTCCAGGGCCCATTTCCCTAGCAGTCCATTCACTTAGAAAAATAAAATGTTGTTTAATTGGCAGGAAAATTGCTTAAATCTCTGTGACAAACTCAAAGAAGTATATTCTGTAGATGGAAAAGGAAAGAGAAAAGGATATAAATTAAATGTTAATTATAAAGATGATTAAATGTAATAATATACAAAATTCATCTAGCTCCTCAGTAATTGATGAGAAATTATATAAATTTGGGATGTGTAATCACAATCAAATTAATGTTATAAACTTAAAAATAAATTGCTTAAAATTGATGCTTAGCTTCCATTGTGTTGACAGCTATCTACTAAATCTGTAGAGAAAGCTAATTTAATAGGAATGACTTGCATTTAAAAGTCAGTTCAGAATTTAGGTTAATTGGCATCCACTTAACTTGTGAAGTCTACCTTGTTAAATATAATTTTTTTTTTAAAAGTAATGCCAATGGAAGTGAGAAAATCATTTGACACAAGGCAGCAATTAACTATATAAAACCAAAATTCAAAAGAATCTAGAAGCCAGTAAAGATGAAAACTCCTTTACTTGTCCTTGAATTTACAAATCAATCATATGTCAAAATAAAATGTAGGAAAATAATCCTCTTTTTGGTGTATATCCAATACTCAATTTTATTATTTTAATATTGGTGAACATTCTTTCATCTTGATGTAACATTGTTTTAATATCAAATTACCTTCCATCCTTTGTTTTCTCATATGTAAAATGGGGATAATAGCAGACATCTTAAGGAATTTGTAAGAATGAAATATGATAATTTATCTCTAAGTCTTAGAATAGTAGCTGGCTTGTAATTAGAAATTATTAAATTATGTGAGCATCTCAGCAAATTATAGGAATCTTCAGGAAAAGAAACCCAGGATAATGTTCAACACTATCAAACACAGAGCTCTGATAAGATGTAAGACATCAATCATTTATTCCTTCATCCAAGAAATGTTCTTTGGGTTCTCACTGTTCTCTAGGGATGGTTCTAGGTGGTTCGAATATCGTGATAAACAAAACAGGTATTGTCCCTTCCACCATGGACCATTAAAGTTCATTGGAGGGATATAGACAAGTCAATGATTAATTATAAAACAGTGAAATAAATGTTATGAACAGGAAAGTCTGAAGTGCTTAAGAGCAGCTGAGGAAAAACCCAAACTAGACCTAAATTATCAGATAAGTCACACTAGAGACACTGACTTCAGACTTAAAACCTGGGCAGGAAGATTTAATAAGGGGCAGTGAAACATGTGGCAAGCAGAGGGAACAACATATCCAAAGTCATTGGGGCAAGACGGAGACCATGTTGTGAGAATATATTTGAGAACAATGAAGAATGTTAAATATGAACATGTCAGGAAAGGAAGGAGAAGAAGACGGAATATGAAAGATGAGATTGGAGGGGGTGGCAGGAGCCAGATCATTTAGGGCCTTTGGAATGTCTCCTGAAGCAAATTAAGAATGTACTAGAAGGATTTAAGCAGGAGAGTTATATGATCAGATTTGTACTTTTTCTGATTACAGTATGAAGGTGGATTGGAGGGGCAAGATAGGAGCAAACAAAATAAGGAGACAGTTTCAGAGTTCCAGGAGTGACATAAAGCATCCTCACTAAAGAATTGGAAAAGGGATTCTATAAAGTTATGATTTTGAAAGATATTTAGAATGTCATATTAATAGGCATTTTTGATCGACTGGTTGTACACAATAACAGAAAAGCAGAATAGGCAATTGAACAGATAATAATATTTTGAATTTTTACTTTGGGCTCCATTGTTCTATTATCATTTCATTTGATCCATACAACTCTATGAATTAGATAACGTCGTCATGTCCATTTTACAAATGAGAAAACTGAAGCTCATGCTCCATTTAAGTAATTTTCCCAGAGTACCATAGTTTGTAAATGGTGGAGCCAGGATTCAAAGCCGAACTGAATAATTGCAGAGCATGTAGTCTTAACTACCATGGTTGGAAAAGAGGCAACCCGAGAATCATTTGGGGCATAGTCAATGGATGAGATTTGAGACCTGGTTAATGTGGGGAGCTTGTGAAGCCTATAGGTACACATAAGGAGTGAGACAACAAGCACAATAATGAAGATCATGGTTATGAAGTTGGACTTGGACTTGAGATCTAGCTCTGTCACAGAGGAAAAGAAAACGGGAAGAACATTAGCTTTCTCTCTCTGGGGGGCGGGGTCTCAAAAATCTCATGTGTAAAATGGAAATAAGAAAAGGGATGTTGGAAGAATAAAATGAGAAAATTCCTGTAAAACGCTTAGCAAATAAGGTTGATTGGCGCATACTATGTTTTCAGTGAATGTGAATACTGTACTTAATATTATCATTTTAAAGAGATAGTTGAAATATGAATTTTGAGTTCAAGAGAGTGACCCCATTGGGTGACCTCAGAGCATAGTATTTGAGAGGGTGGACTGAGAAAAAGGCATCTGGTATGATCAACAAAGAATGAGAACAGAACCCCCAAACAAAATCTCAATTTGAAAGTGTTCATAAAAATCCTTGCAAAAATAATATCAAAATATAATTATAGCATAGTGATAAGTACACTATGCAGAATTCACAACTCTGAAAAGTTCCCAGCAACTTAAAAAGGAATGAGAATAAACCACGTGTAAGAAGTCTCATTAGCATCACGGCAGGTGGGAGGAGGTCGGGGGTGGACACTTTAACACACTAAGGAAAATTACTTTTAAATTACAATACCCAGCCAAAATTCTAGCCAAATGTGATGGTGAAAGGCATTCTTGGATATGAAATACACAAAGAATATGGTAAGGATCTTGTCTAGCAAAATAAGGGAAGAAATTGAGAAACAGGGTTTCTTGGGGAAAGAAATAGAATAAGGAAAAATAAACAATGCAGTTCAATTTAAAAATGCCTGTGAGAGGTGGAGGAGAAAAGAGAAAAAAGTTTAGAAGGAAGGAAATACAGAAAACACAAGAAAGATGGGAAGGACAGTCCAGATCTATTGATAAAATTACACATACATAGGCTTAGAACAGGAAAGTGAGGGTGGTTTAATCTCTCTCTCTCCTTCTTATTCTCATTCTCATCTGATATATATATATATATATATCATGTTTGAGAAGAAAAGCCAAACTATTATATCAGTAAAAACAAACAAAAAAAACGTTTTATAAAATTTAATACCTGTATTTGATATTAAAAAAACTTTTATCAAACTAGGAAAATAATAAAATTCCTTTAATGTAATATAAAACATCTACCAAAAATTGTAGGACACACAATTTTTAATAATGAAGCATGGTAGAGTTCCTTTAAGATCATGGGAAAAAGCTACAAAGTCCAGACACACTTCTTTGTAGGGCATAGTCAGTGAATAACAAATGGAATTACAAGCAAATTCCAACATTTTATTATTCGCTGGTGCTTTGACTGGCCGTAAAAAGAACAACCGATTATTAGAATTGATAATGACTAGCACAGCACCAATAGTTCATGGAGCAAAAATCACAGGTGATATAATGACAAAAATACAGAAACACACAGGAAATAGGAAATTTTAATTTACTTCTCTTAGTACCTGATCCAAATCAAGTAGATAAATAATGATATAGAAGATTTATATCATGTAATTAATGAGGTTGAGATGATTGATACATGGAATTCTGCCCTCTGAAATACAAAATACACATTCAGGTACCCATAGAACAATCACAAAAATTTTCACCATACTTCATATGTCACGAATAATCTTAATACATTTCAAAAGGTATGAAAGACAACATTGCCTAATCCAAAGGCAATAAAACTAAAAATTAATAACAAATTTGGTGATCAGCTTTTCTATTTCTGCAAAGAAGATTGTTGGAATTTTGATAGAATTGCATTGAATCTATAAATCTCTTTGGGTAGGATTGGCATCTTAATAATCTTTATTCTTATAATTCATGATCATGGAATGTCCTTCCATTTCTTTTAGCAATGTTTTGTAGTTTTCTGTGTACAGGCCTTTACATCCTTGGTTAGATTAATTCTTAGATATTGGATTCTTTTAGTTGCTTTGTAAATTGAATTATTTTCTTGATTTCTTCTTCTAATTGCTCATTGCTAGTCTGTAGAAATACTACTCACTTTAGGTGTTGATCTTCACTGAATTCATTTATTGACTTTAAGAGATTTCTTGTGGATGTTTCAGGACTTTCTATATGTATAGCATCATGCCATCTGCAAAAAACGGAAGTTTTGCTTCCTCCTTACCAATTTGTATGCCTTTTTTATTTCTTTTTCTTGACTGATTGCTTTGGCAAGAACTTCCATACAGTGTTCAATAACAGTGGTGACAGTGAGCATCCTTGATGGCCTTATTGATCTTAGATGGAAAGCTTTCAATCTTTTACTATTAAGCAGGATGTTAGCTATGGTTTTTTTTATACATGTCCTTTATCATGTTGAGGGTTTACTGCTATTTCTAGTTTTCTAGATGTTTTTGTCAAGAAGAGTGCTGGATTTTGTCAAATGCCTTTTCTGCATCAATTGAGAGGACCATGTTTTTTTCAGTCAATGTGGTGTATTATATTAATTGATTTTCCAATGTTGAATAACCTTGCACACTAGGAATAAATCCCTTTTGATCATGGTGTATAATTCTTTTAATATGCTGTTGGGTTCAGTTTGCTAGCATTTTATTGAGGATTTATGTATCTACATTCATAAGAAATGTTGGTCTATAGTTTTCTTTTTATGTGTTATCTTTATCTGGCTTTGGTACAAGTGATGTTGGCCTCAAAAATTAATTAGGGAGTATTTCCTCCTCTTCAATATTTTGGAAGCGTTTCAACAGAATTGAAGGTAAGTCTTCTTGGAATGTTTGGTAGAATTCCTTTGTGAAGCAATCTGGTCCTGGGCTTTCTTTGTTGGGAGGTTTTGGATTATTGATTCAATCTCTTTACTAGTAATTGATTTGTTGAGATCTTCTATTTATTCTTGAGTCAATGTGGGTAGTTTATGTGTTTCTAAGAATTTGTCCATTTCTTCCAGTTATCTAATTGTTGTTCATAGAATCCTCTTATAGCCCTTTGTATTTCAGCAGGGTCAGTAGTAATGACTCCCTTTTCATTTCTGATTTAGTTATTTGTATCCTCTCTCTTTTATTCTTTGTCAGTCTAGCTAAAGGTTTGTCAACTGATCTTTTCAAAGAACCAGTGAAAGGGTAGGTGGTCCTATATAGCCAAAGCCATCTTTAGAAAGAAGAATGAAGTTGGGGGTTACATGCTTCTTGATCTTAAGCTTCCTGAATGTAAAATTTATTACAAAGCCACAGTATTCAAAACAGCACAGTATTTGCAGAAGAACAGACATATAGACAAATGGAATCAATTGAGTGCTCAGAAATCAGCCCTCACATTTATGGCCAACTTATTTTTGACAAGGGGCAAAGGCCATTCAATTGGGAAAAAATCCATTTTTTCACCAAATGATGCTGTGGAAATTGGATATCCATTTGCCAAAAAATAAAGAAGGAAAACTCTACCTCACACCTTATTCAAAAATCAACTCAAAATGGATCAAAGACCTAAATATAAGTGCCACAGTTATCAAATTCCTAGAAGAAAACATAAGGAAGCATCTTCAGGACCTTGTCTTAGGAAATGGTTTCTTGGACTTTACACCTAAAGCACAAGCAATGAAAGAAAAAAAAACAGATAAATGGGACCTCATCAACATTAAAAACTTTTGTGCCTCAAAGGACTTTATCATGAAACTAAAATGAAAACCTACTCAATGGGAGAAAATATCTAGAAATCATATATCTGATAGAGGTTTAATATACTGAATATATAAAAAAGTTCTTCAGATTAGCAACAAAAAAGACAAACAACCCAATTAAAAAATAGGCAAAAGTCTTGACTAGACATCTCTCCAAAGAAAATATACACAGGCCTCAGAGCACGTTGCAAGATGCTCTACATCATTAGCCAGCAGAGAAATGCAAATCAATACCACAATGAGATACAATTTCGTACTCATTAAATGGCTGATATTAAAAAAAAGGAAAATAACAAGTGTTGGAGAGGATATGGAGAAATAGGGACACTTATTCATTGCAGGCGGCAATATAAAATGGTACAGCCATGGTGGCAGACAGTTTGGCAGTTCCTCAGAAATTTACATATAGTACTAACAAATGACCCAGCAATTTCCCTACTAGGTTTATATCCAAAAGAATTGAAAACAGGGACTTGAACAGATATTTGCACACCAATGTTCATAGAAGCATTACTCACAACTGCCAAGAGATGGAAGCAAACTAAGTTTCCATAAACCCCTGAGTGGATAAACAAAATGTGGTAAATACATAAAATGGGATATTATTCAACCATAAGGAATGAAATCCTGATATATGCAACAACATGGATGAACCTTGAAGACATCATGTTGAGTGGAATAAGTCAGACACAAGAGAACGCATACTATATGGTCTCACTGATATGAAATGATTACAATAAGCAAACTCATAGAGTCAAAATCTAAAATATAGGTTACCAGGGGACAGGGTAGTGATAGGGAATAAGAAGTTAAGGCTTAAAATGTACAGGATTCCTGTTTGGAATGATGAGAATGCTTTGGTAATGGATGGTGGTGATGGTAGCACAACATTGTGAACATAATTAACAGCACTGAAATATGTATCTGAGTGTGGTTAAAGGGGGAAATAGTAGATTATATGTGTGTGTGTGTGTGTGTATTATATATATAGCAACAGAATAAAATTTTTAGAACATTCATGGAACTACACTACGAAAACGTGAACCCTACGTCACATCATGTACTATAGTTAATAGTACAATTATTTAGAATTGTGCTTTCATCCATTGTGACAAGTATTCCACAACGATATAAGATGTTAACAATAGTGTGATATGTGGGAATCCTGTGTTCTATGTATGATTTAGTTCTGTAAACCATGACTTCTCTAATAAAAAAAATAGAAAAACACACAGACACTAGGAAATAAAAGGAAGGAATAAATAGAAAAAAAACAAGAGACAAATAAGGTAGACAACATAAAATCAGTAGAATAAAGAAATTAATAAGAGATTAAAAAATGTATCACCAGCTATCTGAATTAAGGAATAAATAGATATGAATGAGGTGGGGATGGGGGTGAAAGATGAGGAACAGGAAAATTACAACTCACCCAAATAAGAATGTTTATGTAGAAATAACCATCAAATCTAAAGAAATTTTAAATAAAGCCATGCATCATCTTTTTCAAACCATTAACTAGTATATGAAAATATTATAAGAATTGATACAACTCCCCAAAAGCCTGAATAGATAATTTTCATAGAATATATTGGGAAACTTGTAAAGGAACTAGCTTCTCATATACTGGTAAGAATGATTTCATTGTGAATTTCAAAACAAAATTTTTGAATGAAATATTATGAAGTAGAATCCAAATATTTTAAATATGAAAAAATTCAATGTTAGGAAAGCTCTTAATATAATTTATCATATTAATAGATCTAAGAAAAATCAAAATAGTATCTCCATGTTTGCTGAAAGGGAATTTGGCAAATTTTAACAACCATCCTTGATTTTAAGACACTCAATCTTTTCTTACCATGTTGAAGTATATATCCATTTTAGCACCAAAGCTAGTCTTGTGCTTAAAGGAGAAACATTAGATGCATTCACACTGTAGTCAGCGAAAGGCAAACTACCAATATATCATTTTTATACAACTTTGGCCTGGTGATACTAGGTATAAAAATTAGAAAGGGGTGGGTAAATTGATGACTGTTTGCAGTTGGCTTATATATACTCAAAACTTTCATAAGGATGTACTAGAAAGCTACTAAACACATGAATACAATAGATGTTAGGATAAAAGTTTATTAAAATAAATCAGTAGTTTCATAATAGAATCAGCAATTAGTTTGATGCTATAATGAAAAATAGACCCCATTTATAATTGTAATAAAAAGGATAAAATTCTTAGGAATAAATTGAGAAAGAAATATGCAAGACCTCTATGAGGAACACAAAAGAAAATAAATGAAAAGGTATACCATGTTTTTCCTTTGGCAGATGTAACATAGTAAAGATATATCAGTCTGCATAAGTTATTTATGAAGTTAATATGATCACATGAAAACATTGCTAGAACTTTTTTTTTAATTAGCAAATTGACCCAAATTTCAATTTCAGTGATTAAGAAAATCACTGAAGAAGAAATAGTAGGAAGTAGAGGCTATATTTACCAGCAATAAAAAATAAAAACAGATAAAAATTTTAAAAAGCCTTGCTAATTAAAAGTAAGAGTGATACAAAAAAGTAAGAGTGAATAAACATATTAATGAAACAGAATGTTCATAGACTTCAGTGCATCTTTGTCAGTTTAGTATAAAATAGTGATAACATCTCAAATCAGTGTGGAAAAGATGGACTAATAAAAATTAGTGATGGGAAGGCAGATTTAGACCTCATCTTTATACCATGATGAATTTGATGAATTCCAAGTGAATCACAAATTTTAAAAAATAGTGATAAAATTACTAGGAAAAAAAAAAACCAATAATAATTTCTTATAAACTTAGAGCAGAGAAGACCTTTCAAATTGTGACTCAAAATTCACAAGCCATAAAGGAAAAGATTGATAAATTTGAGCACTTATTAATATTAAAATGAAATCTGAAAACTTTCAGATGGCAAATAAGCCTTACCAGTGAAGTAAAGAAACAATGAAAGAAAAAACTGTAAAAATTTTTGCAGCTCACATCACAGAAAAAATTCAATCATTCCCCCTATTGTATAAAGAACACAAGAAATTGAAAAGGAAAAAAAACAAAACCAATAACCCAATAGAAAACTGGGTAAAGTATAATAACAGGAAGTTCAAGATGAGCAAAGGCTAGATGTTTAATCTAACCATATTCACAGTAAGAGAAAAGTGAATGTGATACCATTTTTTCATGTACCAGAATAATAAGTGGAAAAGTTAAATAACATTCTGCAGACAAGGCCACAGAATTAGGGACTCCCACTGGATTTTAGTTGGGGTATAAATTTTTGCAAACCCGATAGAGGTCAATTTAGCAATATATATCAATATTGAAACAAACCTCTTGAGCAATTCCACTCCTGGAATTTCATGCATGTGATATTACATATTCAATGCTGTTTATTGCAGCACTATTTTTAATAGCAAAAGATTGGAAACAACCTAATATCCATCCATAGTGGGCATGTTAAATAAATAATAGAATACAACTGAAATAAAAATGAGAAATCTTTCTATATACTGATATGGAAATATCTTCTAGAAAAATTGAAGTGAAGAAGCAAGGGACAAAAGATTATGTTTAGTAGGTAATCTTCTGGGGACAGTGGAGAAGAAAGAAAAATAAGAACAAATTTGAATTTTCCTACATATTCAGAAAAAAATGTTGGAAGAACACACAAGAAACTAAATACAAAGCCTTTCTGAAAGTAGGGATGGCAAGGAAAGACTTGCTCAGATGTTAAATAAGGGTTGAAGGGGGTGTGGTAGTTAGGTTCAGGTGTCAACTTGGCTAGGTGAAGGTGCCTAGTTCTGTTGCTGTGGACATGAGCCAATGGCATGTGAACCTCATCTGCTGTTGATTACATCCACAGTTGGCTAGGAGGCATGCCTGCTACAATGAATGATGTTTGATTTAATTGGCTGGTGCTTAAATGAGAGAGCTCAATGCAGCACAGCCCAAGCAGCTCAGCATACCTCATCTCAGCACTTGCAGCAGCCCAGGTCTTTGGAGATAGAGAAAGAAATCACCCTGGGGAAAGTTGTTGGAACCCAGAGGCCTGGAGAGAAGGCCAGCAGAGATCACCCTGTGCTATCCCACATAAGAAAGTTAGCTGCCTTTCCTCTGACGAACTAAATGTTAACTAAATAAATTCCCTTTTATTGAAAGCCAATCTGTCTCTGGTGTGTTGCATTCTGGCAGCTAGCAAACTAGAACAGGGGGGATACCATTTAAATATGAAAATCATGTAGTGTATTACTTCAAAAAATTAAAGGAAAACTAATATTTGTTAATATATATATGAAAAATGTTATAACTGATGCATATTAAAGTGCTGAAGTGTGATGGTTAATTTCGTATGTCAACTTGGCTAGGTTATGGTGCCCAATTCTTTGGTCAGAAGTACTTGCATCTATAATGAGATGATTGCATCTATAGTTGCTTGCATTTATAATCACCAAAGGAGATTGTCTTCAGCAGTAAGGGAAGTCTCCCCATCCAATTAGTTCCAGGTCTTAAAGCCAGAACTGAGGATTTCAGAAGTCAGAAAGAAGAATTCTTGCCTCTACTTCTGCCTGCCAGCTTCTTCTGGGAAATTTAACCTATTTTCATCAGTTTCCAACTTGTGGCCTGCCCTGTCGAATTTGGATCTATCAATACCCAAGGTCACATGGATCAATTCCTATAATAAATCTTTTAATATTTGCATGTATATGTATATGTATGAGTGTATCCTGTTGAGTCTGTTTCTCTAGAGAACCTTTACTAACACACAGGAAACACTGATGAGGGAATATTCAATTATGTCCAGGTAGTAGGGAAATTTGCAGAGATAAAATCCTAATAATATTAATATTGGGTCTAAAATATCTAGAAGTTCACCGGGATAAAAGGGTGGCAAGAGTGAAAATGCATTTCAGTAATATAAGGTGAGGCAAAACCATATGTACACATGCTCGGGTTGGTGGGACCTGAGGATATTTCAGGCTGACCTGGCTCAAGAATCCTGGTGATGGAGTTTTCTTCAGTCTCTCTGCAATTGAGTTTTCTTGGCTTTAGAAATATCTGTCTTCCTTGAGTGTGTGTGTGTGTTTACTCTTACTCATTCATATGGAATAAATATCAAAGTAAGATAAAGTTTGGGAAACAGACCTTTACTAACATCCAAATTATAATATTCACACATCAGCATGTCAGTTTGTCTAACAAAGCAAACCCACCAATGATAGGAATTGTGTTGACTTCTTTTCCCAACTGCGTGATAGATTTAAGGTTGAGTAATTTTTATTTTCCCTCTCCAACCCCTTTTGATGATTGGAAAAAAACTGTTGCCACCATGCTTCCCTATCTCTATAGCTCCCATTCAGAATCTTCTCTCATCTTTCTCATCCAGATCCATAATTTCCTAATGTGGTTTTGCTTTCTCAGGTTTCTTCATCCTCCAATCTGAGGACACTGTCATAGGAGAAATTGTAAGGAAGATTTATAAAGTTACTAGGCTTAAGTGATTTCCTGAGGCATCCAGTGACTTATTGAGGCACTTTCTGAATTTTCTCCCAGGACACTCAACTGCTACACCAGTGGCCAATAATATCTCATAAACTTGGATACCTCTGCTTCTAAATGTGTTACAATTCAGGTAGGGTTAGAGCTGAAGCTTCCTTTATATTTCTTACATAGAACTTTTTACCAAATTGTAAAATTTGCAAAAATTGTTTCACCAAGACTGCCTGGGTAATTTCTAGACTATTTAAGAGAACAAATAGTTTTCAAGCATTGGTAGGCAGTGTAGAAGAATCTATTTATATTTGCATTATTTACTAATGACAAATCATTATCAGCTATTAACTAAGAAAAGCTACTTAAATACAACTACTAGGCAACACTTTGTCAGACTTGTTCTAATTACAGGATTGGAAATAATAAAACTGTGGTTAAAAATAGTTCGTAATCTATATATTTTTTCACCAGTGCAAACATATCTCCTCTCATTTCTACTAGACCAAATGCTTGTGGTTTTAATGGACCTAAAAAAAAAAATAACTCAGTACAAAATAATACTTATAAGAGGAAAGCTGACAAATGTTCTGAATTCAAGAAGTAAGAACTCTCAAACTTACTTCCCAACTGAACTCTTCCCATGGACTTCTCAAAGCTCATAATCAAGGAGGAAAATCAACACAGCCCCAGAAAAGACAGCTGCATGGGAAGCAGAGATAAGTGTTTGTTTTCACTTTGAAAATATGAGCCCACTGCCAGCAGGTTTTGGGATCCCGTACAAGTCTTTCCAGAATTACACAATGATTTCAGAACAGAAGAGAAAAAAATGGCCAAAATTTCCTTTGATTTAGCACATAGTTCTTCATCAAGAGTGGAAAGATAGAAGTCAAAGTACATGTACCCATAATCCACTTTGGAGGTCAGTTTAATGAAAGATGGAAAAGAGCACTGCTCCATCCTTGGAATACAATATAGAACTAGGAGTAGCTCAACTGATTACAGAGGAGTACAGTGGTATCTACAGCTTCTGTGTCACAAAAAGATACAAGACTTGAGTTAAATTTTGATTCCCACCCACTTAATCCCTTCAAGTTTCAATTTCCTTGTGGTGTAAATCAGACTGTAGAATTTGTGGAAAATTATGAGAGCTAATTCTTTATGTACGAAATTGGCAGATTGCATAGTACCTTTAAGATGTTAAGTGAGATTGCTCCCAGCTACTAGTTGACACTACTAAACAAACAGACCATGAAAGTCAGGCTAATTGAGAGGACTTGGAAATATCCTTTTTAAGTAATTGTGAAATTACGTGACAAGGTGTTTTAGAAAAGAGAAAGAAATATGTGTTCCATAAACATAGGTTGCATGAAAAAAATGTGTACATGTCACACTAAAGCGAGGGCTAATATATTTACATAAACTTGAGTGGAATGAATAGGATAGGTTGAAGGATGACCATACAAGTAGAGTAAGCGATTGCCAATATTTTAGTTTATGTATATATTATTTTAAAAATCAAGCAAACAAATAAATGGCACCAGGTATAGACCAACAAAAACTTGTCATGAACCACACAATGAATCCAAATGCACCTGAATCTTTCTTAAAAATGTTAAATTATTTAAGGACAGCATTTAAATATTATCCTATTAACCAGATTTCATTTAAGTTAATAATGTCATTAGTATTTGTCAACTATCAAAAAATGCTTCCTCTACTGAAGATCTCCACATTTTTCTATTTTCCCCAAATAGACCAGCAGGTGTAAGAAAGGCGCCAGTGTGGAACACCTCTGTCAGCTGGGAAGGCTCATGATTGGCATCTGCTGGACCTTGTTCCCAAGTTGTTGCTTTCAGCTTCCAATTCCATGGTCCTCTCTCAGCTTCTCTGGGGTATGCTCTGGATTTCATCTCTTAGCTTAGCATTTTCTTTTCTAAGCTTCTCTAAACTTTCTTGACTTTCCATGTGCTCTCTTAAAGGACTGCAGCAAGCTGAGGAAGACCCATTTTGAGTGGGTGGGGTCACATCTCCATAGAAACAGCCTAATCAAACGGTCAATAGATCTGCCCCGAAAAAATTGGATTAAAAGAACATGGCTTATCTAGGGGCACATAACTGTTTCAAACCAGCACATTGTCCTATTGGAGTATCGCTAGATAGGCATTAGAAGCTAGGAAGAGAAATCAGGTAAACAAACACATCCCTTATTGTTGTCTGTTCCATCATCAGATAAAAGGGGGAGGCTCTCATTATGAACTTTTTGCCCACACCTAAGTCAAAATTGAAAGTTGATGCTATGAGTATTCAGCTGAGCTCTCAAGCTCAATATCTGGTCTGAGACTAGAAAGTACCTTGCCAAAGATTTTCTTGATTTTATGGTATTTCAATCTTGGAACTTCTTAATGCCCTTGTGAAAGGCTCTCAGGAATCCTATATAAAGAAATGTATTAAATTTTATTTGACCTGGAACATTTCTAAACAAATTTAAAATGGAATCCTACAATTGAGAAACATCTATTGAAGTCTCATGAAACTACTCTTTCTTAGAGTGCATTTTGGGGAGACGCTGGCTTATACAAAGATACTTTGTATTATTTTACACTGCTAATGGAGTGGTACAAGAGAAAACACTCAGTATAGAAGAATGGGAAGAGATAAAAAGCAAGTGAACAGTCTTTGGATGTTATTGGTGAGAGTACCAATTAGTAAACAGAGCATCATTTTTTATGAAGAATGAAAAATTGTCTTAATACCTGAAAATCAGTGTTTGTGTAAAAATATTTATGATAATTTTTTAAGGAAGTATATTAAATCAAAGTCACTTGAAATGGAGCTGGAATTTTTTAACTATGAAATTACTTCATTTGTTTTTCTAGGAATATCTTTGGCAAGTGATTCAGAGAGAAATATTCCTCTCTTCTTTAAGTTTTTAATATATGCTCTGCACAAGTAATTTCATTTCTGTGTTGTATTCATCACAGCCATGTAATGGGGGTTTCACATAGCCGACTTCTCTTATCTCACTAAAATTGTCCTCTTAGGGCATCAGTAGGACAAAGTAAAAGAGTGAAGAGTAAGTATGGTTTAGCATCTTAGGTCTGGTCCCAGAAGGAATGCCAGGAGAACCAAGGAGAATGTCAAGTATTTCAATTTACAGTCTCTCTGTAGAGCTTGAATATTTATATAAACCACTGAATAGAATGCAAACAAAGAAGAGAATGGTTAGCACATTTTTGGAGTAGTCAGTTCTTTTAGAAGCAGAGGTTTACTGTTAAGACTCCTCTTGGAACTCAGGAAAAAATTGATGGGATGGGAGAGTATGTCATTTGTATGTATGCTGTAAATACTTAGCATTACAAATATGTGTCTATGAATCACAAAGCAATATGCCCCCAAACAATTGCTTATTTATTCTTTTGCCAAAAATTTATTTCTTGAATTATGGGTACTGATTAGAAGAGAATTATGGAAAAGGAGGAAATTTCCTGTTTATTAATTTAGATTAATCACTCTCCATGAGAAAAACATTCAAATTCTGATTCAGAGAGGAAACAACTGAGAAGCTTGTCCTCTGCTTGAAGCAAAGCTTTGATGTGTTTGAAAACAAAGGGTATGTGTCTGCCAAGGAACTGAAAAAGGTCTGAATAGCTACTGCAAGAAATAACTTCTCTACAAGCTTTCTGATCTGGAATGTTCTTTAGCTTGAATCAGATTTATACACACATACATATCCATACTCATACATCTTATTTAATAAAATTGCCATATATATATATATATATATATATGCATAGTACTAAATGCTTTCATGATAGAATTTAATAATAAAATAATAGCTATAACATTAAAATGCAAGTGTAGGCAACATTGACAGATGATAAAACACGCTAAGTGAAAAACAGGTTATGATACAGAATCATCAAACTTACAAATGAATGTATGGGCTTCCCCTCAATGCCTGAAGCCTTGATAACTTGGCTCTAGCTATCTCTTCCAAGAAAGCATTCAACTTAACCAGCTCAATTTCTTATCTTGTTCAAAGTCCTCTCACTTGTATACCTGTTTGAGTGTGTGATTTGAAAATTATAGCAGAAAGCTTTATTCTCTGACATGTTTTGTTTTCATGGGCTAATAAAATGGCCATGACTAAACTGTGATAGGACTCAGAAGATCTAAGGAGCATTCCTATAAGCATACGTGCTCTCGCAACTGAGATTTTCCCCTGTCCACCAAGGTGCAAAGGTGGCAGCAACAGTGTATAGGTTCTCTTGAAACTCTAGGTGCGTCTTCAAAAGTGATGATGCTTAGAGTACTGTAATTGGAAAGCCAAAAGTTGTGGATCTAGCGTAGTTTTAAGCAAGCAGTCCTTGAGAGCATTAGTCATCCTATGTCTTCTCTGAGATGCCTGGGCTATCTTAGCTTGAAGCTTAGCTCATATGTAGGTCAAAGAACCTCCCCATGGTCTGCATCCAAACAATATCTGGGGATGGTCTTCTCAAGCATAGATTAAAAATGACGGTGCTTGCTAAATGTCCTTCCAGCTATGATTCTATTTTCCTCTGTCATCATAAAAGGACTTTTCTTGCCTAAACGCAGACTTCTTATTAAGTAGTTCCTGGGGAGTACCTTGGTTAATGGTCAAGAATATGCTCTCCAGAATACTTAGTTTTGAGGCCTGACCTCTTTACATAACTTCAGTGTGATATTTGGAAAACTCTTTTACCTATAAGTTTCTCCTTCCATAAAACGTGGATAAATTGTTATCATTAATAACACTTCATGGGTATTAATGAAAAGTAAAATGCATTCAAAGTGCTGAGCACATGCAGCTTTGCAGAAAAAATAATGAAAAAAAACATTAGGTATACTGGTGATCTGAACTGGACTTGGGGAAAATGTGATATGAATTGAGTAGGTATGCTGGTTTGAAAGGAAGCATGTCCCCTAAGAAAAGCCATGTTTTAATATAAATCCTGTTTCATAAAGGGAGAATAATCTCTATTCAAAACTGTATATTTGAAACTAATGAGATCATCTCCCTGGGTGATGTGATTTAGTCAAGAGTGGTTGTTAAATTGGATTAGGTGACGTCATGTCTCCACCCATTTGAGTGGGTCTTGATTAGTTTCTGAAGTCCTATAAAAGAGGAAATACTTTGGAGAATGAGGGATTCAGAGAGATTCAGAGAGAGCAACACTACAAAGCAGAGAGTCCACCAGCCAGCGACCTTTGGAGATGAAGAAGGAAGACGCCTCCCGGGAAACTTCATGAAATAGGAAGCCAGGAGAGAAAGCTAGCAAATGATGCCGTGTTCACCATGTGCCCTTCCAGCTCAGAGAGAAGCCCTGACTGTGTTCGCCATGTGCCTTCTCATTTGAGAGAGAAACCCTGAACTTCATCGGCCTTCTTGAACCAAGGTATCTTTCCCTAGATGCCTTTGATTGGACATTTCTTTAGACTTGTTTTAATTGGGACATTTTCTCAGCCTTAGAACTATAAACTAGCAACTCATTAAATTCCCCTTTTTAAAAGCCATTCCGTTTCTGGTATATTGCATTCCAGCAGCTAGCAAACTAGAACAGTAGGTGGTCAAGAACTGATGCTAGATTCTCAAAGTGAGCTCTGTCCAAGTATGTACCCACTAACAAGGCCATTAGGTCCTGCAAGAGGAAAGCAACTAAAAAAAAAAAAAAAAAACAGATTTGAAACTCGGCCCTCTACCCAAGGATTATGAATACTCCATCTCTATTATTTATAAACAGTATTAGGGATGTGATTGCTTCACTGTTGACTAAACTATGTATAAGTATGCACACAAATCAGGCATAATATAATCTGCATACTGTTGACCTGAAAAGTCATATAAATGTGGTTCTTATTTTGATTTTTTTTTTATTGACCTTGATCTAAATAAAATGAAAGTTATGAACTTTAAAGTCCAGGATTTGTGTTTTTTCAAATAGCAATGAAGTCATATGCCCTACTCTGAGAAGTAAACTCATTGCTTTCATAGTTCTTTAGGAGCATGTGGACACACACAAAGAACAATGACAAGTAAATTATACCTATTATTTATTACTTATAATATGATCCATATCAAGTTTCCATAATATGCTCTAAAATTCTTATTTGGGTGTTTTAAAGCTACATTCTTCCAAGTTTAGTTCATCTTAATCCTTGGCATATGTTGTACATCTTGTAGTTAAAGAGAAACTACTAGTTTAATAATATAAAAAAAGCAAACAAAAGAAGTGTTAAAACCACTAGGAAAGCAAAGTATTTTCCTCCCAATTCTTTATATAAGCCAACAACATATGCCTGATTTCCTTTTGACAGTGCAGAACTGAGTTAGGGACTTACAGCAAGCCTATCTCCCCATAAATGTGGCCAACTATGAAGGAAAGATTCAGGGCTCTGCTCTCAGAAAGTCAGTATATTGTTTCATGAAATCTAATCTAGTTCTAGGAAAACAAACCCAGCATATGAGTTTTGATTACTATGGGATTCCATGATTTCTTAACTATGCTCTCTCTTTTCCTTTTGACAATCTGGATATTTCACAATTAAAAGAATGGGCTACCCCAAAAGGCCTTTCTTCCAGCTTGATCTTCTGTGCTGCCCGGTGTACATGTAATCTCAGCCTCTGACTCACTGCTTACTTTCTGTGATGCTGTTTTGAGAGAATGCCAGGGCCGTAGGGAATATACCAAAACCACTGAGGTCGCTGTATAAACAGGCTGTGTTTATAGGAGGTTTTAAGAGGTCCTTGGAAATGCAAGACCCATTGAGGTTCTGCCCAGGGGAAGGACCCCCCCCCCCCACTCCCTTACTCCCTAATTCTATCTTACTCAATCCGTGGAAAAAGATTCAATCAGACAAGTTGCTGAATTTAAGGTCAAATTGAAATTCTTTTCCCACCCCTTTCATTTTTTCCAAGCCAAACATTTCACTGGCTCTAAGGCAGAAAGCATAGAAGTTTATCCTTACTTGCCCTAGAAACCCTGTTATTTTCCTCTTAAATAGTGTCTCTCTGAGCTTTGAGCTTTTAACCCACTACCAGGTGAAGTTTTATTGAATTTATTCTCCTCTGATTTCTCTCAATTTCTGCCTCTTTACTTTATAGAAATACAAGCCATGCTTACATGCACACAGCCAGCCATTTCACTCTCCCCATAAGCCTCCTCTCCAGCCTCTGTTCCAATTTTCACCACCTCTTTTAGCAGAAGTCCTGTAAAGGTTGTCTAGAAAGACGGTCTCAATTTTCTTATATCCCATTTTTCTTTAACCTAGTCTAAAGTAAGTGTTTGTTCCCACAAATTAACTGAAACTCTCTCATGTAAAGATCACCAATGAGCTTCATCTTAAAAAATTTAATGATCAGAAATGTAAAATCTAAAACTGTGCAATTTCTAGAAGAATCCATAGGAAACAATCTTTGTGTCCATGGATTAGAGAAAGATTTCTTTGATATGACACCACAGGCATAATCCTCGCAAGAAAAAATTAAAATATTAGAATGCCAAACTTAAAAACTTTGCTCTTCGAAAGATACTGTTAAGAGAATGAAAAGACAAGCCACTGAGTGGGAGAAAATATTGGCAAAGTATATATCTGATAAAAGCCTTGTATGCAGAATATAAGAGAATAATCATAACTAAATAATAAATAAAAACCCAGTTTAAAAATGTACAAAAAATTTAAATAGATATTTCACCAAAACAATGATATAGATAGAAGATAAGAACATGAAGAGATCCTCAACATGATTAGTAATTAGGGAAATGCAAATTAAAACCACAAGGAAATAGTACCTTTTAGAATGGCTAAAGTTAAATTTATAAATAAATATATTTATCTATCTCTATCTATCTATCTATCTATCTATCTATCTATCTATCTATCTATCTATCTATCTATCTATCTATCTATCATCGAGAGAGAGCATGCAACTGGGACTCTCATACATTACTGGTAGGAATGAAAAGTGGTTCAATAACTTTGAAAAACAGTTCAGATGTCCCTAATAAAGTTAAATACACATCTACCATATGGCCCAGTAATCCTTCTCCTAGGTTTTTACCTAAGTCCAATGAAAACTATGTTCACACAAAAACTTGCATGTAGATATTTGTAGTACTTTTATTTATAATATTCCCAAACTGGAAACAACCCTCAATATAGTACAACAAACTATAGTACATCCATACAAAGGAATACTACTCACCAGTAAATAGGAAGAACCTTACTACTTCTAACATGGATGAATCTCAAATGCTTTAGGCTAAATGAAGACAGCCAGATCCCAAAAGCTACGTACTGTTTGATTCCATTTATAGGATATACTTACAGAACTGTATAGGCAGATCAGTGGTTGAGTGTGTGTGTGTGGGGGGGTCAATTATGAAGAGGTACTAGGGATTTCTGAGAGTGATGAAAAGTTTTATGTCTTGATTTTGATGATGGTTACACAACTGTATATGTTTCTCAAAGCATACAGAACTGACACTAAGAAGAGTGAATTTTACTATTTGTAGTTACACCTTATATCTAAAATAGACAAAAAGCCACAGACATTCATGTTCACATCTTATACATGTACAACAGCCTATAATCTTTCAAAAACAATCCAGTGGTTAATTCTAAGTCTGCATAGTATCTGATCTCTCAGCAGCATTTGACAAGGTTGATAATTTCCCTCCCTTCATGACCTCCTTAGTTTTCCCCAAAATTCTGGCTTCACAGATAATATACTATTCTAGTTTGCTAGCTGCCAGAATGTAATATACCAAAAACAGAATGGCTTTTAAAAAGGGGAATTTAATAAGTTGCTAGTTTACAGTTCTCAGGCCGAGAAAATGTCCCAATTACAAGTCTATAGAAATGTCCAATCAGAAGCATCCAGGGAAAGATACCTTGGTTCAAGAAGGCCGATGAAGTTCAGGGTTTCTCTCTCAAATGAGAAGGCCTATGGTGAACACAGTCAGGGCTTTTCTCTCAGCTGGAAGGGCACACGGCGAACACAGCATCATCTGCTAGCTTTCTCTCCTGGCTTCTAGTTTCACGAATCTCCCTGGGAGGCATTTTCCTTCTTCATCTCCAAAGGTCTCTGGCTCATGGACTCTCTGCTTCATGGTGCTACAGCATTCCTGCTCTCTCTGAATCTCCTTCATTCTCCAAAATGTTTCCTCTTTTATGGGACTCCAGAAACTTATCAAGACCCACCCACATGGGTGGAGACACATCTCCCCTAATCCAGTTTAACAACCACTCTTGATTGGGAGACATCTCCAGGGAGATGATCTAATTACAGATTCAAATGTACAGTATTCAATAGGGATTATTCTGCCACTGTACAAAATGGGATTTTGATTAAAACATGGCTTTTCTAGGGTCCATGCATCCTTTCAAACCAGCACATATACTCTCTTTATTTTCCTTTTATTCTACTGGCTGTTTCTCTGCAGTCTCATTTGCTGACCCTTTCTCCTCTTACTAACCTCTAAATGTTGAAATGCCTTAGGCAAGGTGACCAGGGAAATGACCTTTTCAGGAGATAAAAGTTGAATAAAAATACTCAAGAGATTAAGAAAGAGAGAATAAGTCTTTTGGGACCAGATAGGGGCCCAATGAAAATATCAAGCATCTTGTTAAAAAATTATTAAGGATCTCAAGTTGGCGACAGCAGAGCGTTAAAGCCAACTCAGGGCCTTCTGAGTGTGGCACTCTATTTGGTTGCTCAGGTTGCACAGCGATGAATTCAGCCAGCCGCTCTCAGCATATCCACTGCTAACGCCCACATTGAAGCCACTTCCCAGGCAGTTCCCGTAATTTTGTAACTGATCTACTGGTTTTCACTACAGGCAGTTATTTACAGCATAGCCAGAATTGTCTTTTATAACCAGCGTAGATCGTGGCACTGCTCTGCTCAAAAGTTTTCAGTGGCTTTCCTTCCCTCTCAGTATGAAGTCCTGAGTTCTTAACAAAGGCAACAGGATCCTGTCATTTATAGCTTATAATTTTCTGACCTCAGTTGCCACTCCCTCCTTCACTCACACTGCTGTAACCACACTGGCCTCCTTGCTCTTTTTCAAACACCTTCCCTCCCTAGGGCCTTTGCACTTGCTAGTCATTTAACATAAGACCTGATTCCCCCAGTTAATTTCAAGGTTTTATTCTTTCCAATTTCCCAGGTTTCCATTCAGTTGTCATTGCCTAAAGGAGGCCGTGCTCAACCACCGTGTCTAAACTCGCATGTCCAACCTCATACACCAATTCTCTCTGTACTCCCTCTCACTGAATAATTTGTTCTTTATAACACTCATTTACAATTTCTTGAACATTAGTTTGTGTGTTGTTTGTCTCCACTACAGTTAAGGAACCTTCATGAGAGCAGGACTTCTCTTGTTCCTTGCTGTATATCTGGTACATGGGGCAGTGCCATGTACATAGTAGATGTTGAATAAACACACTCACACACACAATTTGTCTTCTTTCCTTTACCACCTTCTATACAATTTCCCCTGGCCCTTTCACTCATCTATAATTAAATTAATATTAGATTGAAACACACGAAATTATGAATATTTGATCATTTTAGATCTACAAAATGGCAGTTTTATGATTCAATTTAACTATGTTGTATTAAAAACAAAACAAAATAAAAATGCATGAATATATCAATGGCACATTTGACTGAAATAACAAGGTTTTATATAGGAAAGCAGACATAATAAAGAGGATATTATTATATGTAACTAGAACCTGACTGTGACACAGTTGACATCTTTACTTTCGGTGGGCATTGGTAAGCTAAGAGAGTGGCAGGACACCTGCTTTTTGAGCAATAAGAAGAAGTGAATGGATTTACCACTGACAACTTGTTAATCCATTCCCTGATAACCACAACATTGGAGACTAATCCCCAGTTTCAAAAACCCATGTTCTCTCTTAAAGTCTTATTTAGGTAATATCTGTGCAATCTGTAAATAAATTTAAACCATATATAATAATCACAATGGCATTTACTGACAGATATTAGCTCTCTCTCTGATGATCCAGGGGAAGGATTTTTCATTTTTCTTTCCAGCACACCAGCTATTATTAAATTTAAGAAGGGCCCTAAAGTATACTGTTTTCTCTTTCTAATAACTGAAACATGGTATTTGCTCATTATACCTAATTGCAGATGGTTATCAACAGCATAAATCTTGCATTGGTATGCTAGTTTTAATGAGATCTACTTGTACATCTAACCTTTAATACTGTAGATGGTTTAATACTGAATCATCTTTATCCTGCAATATTCTTAGCCCCTTTACCTATGTACATTCTCTTACCCAAAGTTTTTCTGACAGCTTTGTTAGTATCATAGATCTATTGTTGTCTGAAGTCCATCTGACTCCAAACTTAATGGAACTGAAATCTATTTTGTTAGGTAACTGAACATAAGATTGGGGATTTCTCTCCTTACTCCTTTCTGATTTTCCCTTATCAGCTAACATAATTTATAAGCATATGCAGTCCTTGAGAATACTCAAAATATGATATTTATTCTTTTGAAAAAATATGGCAATGATCAAGTTCACTTCTGATAACTCAGTTTATACCACCACCATTAAACCCTGATGGTTCAGTCCATGCTACAAATGGCCTTCCTATCAGGAAAGGGTACAAATGCTTTTGGTTATTAATTAATCAGACACTGAGTCAACAAAGAATTATTAATAGCAAGAAATAAAGGGAGAGTGGCATCTTTGCCTGTAAAATCAAATCAGAGTCTCCTTATAATTAATAAGAATCTAAGATTTCTCTCATGTGGCTTTTTTACTAGACAGTTCTGAAACATTCTAGCACATGAGTGGATTGCTTAAAAATTTAAGTATCAAGGCATAATAAAGACTCACAAAGTAAGTAATCATATGGCATATTTCCAAATTAATGCTGGTTAATTTGAAATTTATACTGCTAATCTGCTTATATTTTTATAAAACATTTATTAAGATAGCACAGATAGAGCATCTATGTGTGTGTGTGTGTGTGTGTGTGTGTGTGTGTGTGTGTGTGTGTATCAGTAGGGAAAAAGAGATGCCAATAATAGTAGTTTGGTCTAAAAGGTGAATGGCCCAAGCTGATCAAGACTTCATCTCATTGTCGGTACTTGGATTAGGTGATGACATTCCAGGATCCTCCCTTCTCCCACCCATATACCCTTTTCATAGGCATTGTAAGTTTAGGGTTCTTTTGTTAAGACCGCTTAAAATTATCTGAAAAATATCTTTGACTTTCCAGCTTGAGTTCTCTTAGTTAACTGGCAATAGTATGTCAGGTTCCGCATTCCTTGAATTGGGATTTTTGCTTGACCTAGATTTCTTTTTACTATGGCCCAGGGCAAGGGAAAACCCACAGATGGGTTTTACAGCTAGGGATTGAGTCAGTCCACTACTATCCTTGACTGGGCTGAGGAGGGGGCTTAGCACAGAAACATGACAGCCTCAACCACATGTTTCATTCTGAGGTTCAATGACTAACTTTATTTTTTTCTTGCAACGGTTCAGGGGTGATCAGGCCTTGAGAGAGCTATTTCCTCTCACTAAATTACACACAAAAATGAAATAAACATCAAAATGTCTGTGAATGACATATAATCCAAAATAATCAGGTTTTAGCATGATCAGCACAGTTGCACCTTGTGGCAAACTATTCCTAAAGCCAGATTGTAATTAGAAGCCTCTCCATTAATTCATTGCACACCTTCATGATTACATGGGCTGGATGTATTCAGAGAGAATTTAGTGAGTGTGGAAACACAAAAAGTTAATTAAGTGGATCAATTGTTTAATAGTTTCAGGCCAAGATATGCTTATGTATCTATTTACACTTTGCCGTTGGGAAAGAAACTGTTCAAGGTCTAAAGGTAAATATCCTGCTTCCTCGATAGAGTTCTATGGGTTGTTCCACTGTTTTTATTTATGTTCTTTCCTCATATATATAAGTACATTCAGTTGGTTTCTATCAATACCTGATGACCGTAATAACAGCTAGCCAGCATTGTTTTATTTCACAATTCCTCTCTTAGATGGTAAATTTTTTTTTTTTTTACTCATTTCTAAGTTGTGCAGAGGTGCCTCACTATGGCTCATGGGTAGTGCGAATGCTAACAAATGCTTTGTGTAATATTTTGGTTACCCTCACTTCAAATAAAGATTGGTCCCTAATAAATGTATAAGTTTCTGGCTTGCTTTTTCTTATGAATTTATACACAAGGACAGTCAAACTCAAAACATAAAGAATCTGGTGATCACAAATCCATTTCCACCTGACATTGTGCTCTCCCTGCAGCCAGACTGAACGTGACTCACTCAAGGATTCATTAAGGCTGAACTCAGGTAACTGTTTCAGAATTTACCAAGCCCATTTCTGTTTTGATATCTAATAGTCCCAAAGCTGGATTCAGTTAAATAAAACAGAAACACTCACAGGTTGGGGAGAAAAAACAATGCAAAAAGAGTCATCTTATTTGTGCCTTGGTATTGGACATTTGTGTATATTTGTCTAAATTTGTATATGTGAACACTTGGGAGGCGTAGCTATTTTAACTCAGAAATTTATCTCCTTCATCTTTCCACACTAAAGAGGTTTTGTTAAAAAAAAAAAAGGACATTCAGAAAAGCTAAAATTGTTTAATAAATTAGATAGTACTAGAAATGTTTATAAAAGAGGGAAAAGTGAAGAAAATAAAGTGCTTTTGGAGAAAGTCATAGATCTTTATTGCATATTCCAGTTCCCATTTGTAGGGGATTCCCTATAAGAAACAAAGATTCTATTCATGTTCTCTAAATCTAATTATTGGACACTTAACTCAGACTTTTGAATTTGGCAGTATATTCCCCACTTTACTATAAAACAGGCCTTTCCGGATTTCTTTAAGCTGCGGAAGATCAGATTTTCTCTAACAATGGTTCTCAGCCCCGGTTGCACAATAATATCACCTAAGGAGCTTTTAAAATAAAACTGATGTTTTGGCTCCTCCACAGAGCTATTAAATCAGAATTTTTGAAGGGTGAGACCTGGAAGGTGGTGTTATTTATTTATTTATTGTTTTTTTGACATGGGCAGGCTCCGGAAATCGAACCCGGGTCTCCGGCATGGCAGGTGAGAATTCTGATACTGAGCCACTGTTGCACCCCCCCTAGTGTTTTAAATATATTTTTAAATTGAAGTATAATAGGAAGACAGAGGAGTGTGGATGTCATAAATGTACAACTCATGGAAATGATCACAAAATGAACACACCTGTGTAACCCGCACTCAGAATAAAATATAAACAGCATTAGCATCCTAGAAGCCCCATTCATATCCCTTTCCAATCAGGCATTTTATTTTTTTAATGTGCCTCCAAGGTTCTGAGATATAGCCATGGGTGAGAACCACTATATAATTTCTTAATTTCTTATTTTGATTGACTTTAATATTTTGCTATAAGGGATAAGAAATGAATAGCTATTGAATACATACATGATGTTATAGATGTCACAAGCATAATCTTATTCCATCTGTACAACATCTATTTAGAATAGTCAGCTTTACCTCCTTTTGCACACATGCAGATGCTGAGGCTGACAGGGTGACATAATGTAAGGAATCTGTATTGGTAAATTGAAAAAGCTATAATGGAAACCCAGGTCAGCTCAGTGGCTTTAAATCCAAATTGGAGTCAGGCAGACTTAGGTTTGACTCCCAGCTCCTCTGCTTATTCAAATGTGTGGCCTCACATCTATCAGTTCCGATCAATTATCAGTAAAACAGAGTACATAATAGTATCTTACTCCTACATACTTGCTCTAAAGATTCAATGTAACTGACTTGGAATAATGTCTGTCAACAATTATTATGGCTGGCTTTTTAGTCTCGTTTCTGATTCCAGAGCCAACTTTTCCCACTATTCCAGACTGCTTCTGCTAAAAATCTGCAAGTGGAAGGAACCTATATGGTAGTTTCGTGACAGACCTTTACTAAGGTGATTATTCAAGGAATTAATTTCTATAGGACCATCAGAATGTTGATTCATATGGTGTGAGAGTCAGAGAAGAAGGCGATCATCATATATAAACTACAGTGTCCAAAAAGTGTGAAAACAGAGGAAAAAGTTTATACTTTTTGTAGATTTTTCAGACTAACAATCCTACCCTCTGCTTTAAAGTTAGAGGGACTTGATCTGAAAAGGTATCCAGATGTTGAAGACAAACATATTGAAATACTAATTTCAAATGAAATTGGCATGCTGTTTTATAAGTTTATCCTATGTTTCCTGCCTTTTAAGTATATATGCTTTAAAATCAGCTTAATTTAAAAATAAATCCTGGGGATTTCCTTCCTCTCCTGTTTCCCTGAGATTGAATCTGCCCACCCACAGAAGCTTTAAAAAGTCAAGTGATACACTAGGTGAGGAAATCAACATTACATCACTGTTGTCCTTTCAGGTTAGCAAACAAAGGTTGAATCTAGCAAATTCCGTAAATCTGAGCCAGATACCTTTGCCTTACTAAATTACAATGTGAGGGAATTTCCATTACAGTCCTCTGGAAAAGCCACTTCCTAATTAGAACCTGTTACCTCACTTGACCTACCCTTACTGCTACTTATCTATTTCTTCTAGGAAAAAAAGAAAAGAAAAGACAGTGATTAGTAGTCTAGTCTGATGGGTATTTACTCTTTTACTTTGTAATTTTGGGAGACAAGGAATAACAGCTTCCTTAAATGTTTAACCATTTAGATGACTGGTGCTCTAGGAATTCTATAAGTAAGATCATATATTTGTGGAAAGACCTGTGGCTAAGAATCAGGGAAGGTATTTTGCATCTGATTCTGATAATCTGTCAAGTCCTTTAGACTTCAGCTGCCTCGTGTAAAAGTTTGCTTTACCTCAGTTTCCCTGTGGGATTTGACTTTGGTAGGTCAAGTTCAGGACAAAAACAGAAATGCCACAATTTTTTGTTAATTTGTTTGTTTGTTTTTAAAGCTTCAGCTTATGTCCCTGTTAAAGAAGGGATTTCCAAGACAATTCAGTCAAAGACTGGCCAAGTAATCACAACCTATTGTAATATTGTAATATCAATACATCTTAAAGTCAGGGACACCCACTCACTGGTGCCGTCAACAAATTTCAATTATGACTAGATGATTCCTCTGACCCTTACTTCCTTCTCTAGATATGGAATTCTTAATATTTTAAACCAGCAGATTAAATCCTAGGAAACTTGGTTTTAACACCAAATGTTTATGATTAAATAATACCCACCATTATGTATAGACTTAAGTCTCATACAGGAGTGATGGGCAGCACTTTAGTAGGTAGAGGACTAATGAAAGCTTCCAGTGCATAAGATTTTGGGGGGCACAACAGAAGTGCACTAAACTATTTAAAAACTCACATTAGAAACCAATCTAATTTAATCCAAAAAATTTGCCTCAAAGATGTGATGACAATGAAGAGAATAAGAAGAGGGATGTAAAACTAGTTTAAAAAGAATCAAGTGAACTTGAAATGTATTAGCTGCTGCTTTTTGAGAGATGGGATTTGAATGATTCCATATAAAATTGGATAATAATAGATGGAGGTTTCCATATAATTTTAAAGTTTTCAACCATTTTAATAAAGATAATTTTCGAAGTAACCCTGTTAGGCATATTTTGGACAATTTAGGATTGAACCTTGCTCTGTCTTGGTGTACTTCATTTACTGGAGTATATACACCCTCCTGCACACACAAGCTTCGCGGAATAAAGGTCAGGCGGATGGTGAGTCATTTGAAAACCAGATGATGATACTATTCCTGGGAGCTTATTGGGATATCTGGTATCAACCATATAAATCAATGTTTCCCAAAGTGAATTTCATATAACTTTAAGCTTTCTCAGTCTTGGCCAGATATTTCCTTGTTGGAGGCATTGTCTTGTGCATTGTAGGATGTTTAGCAAAAATCCCTGGCTTCTCCCCACTAGACAGCAGTAGCGAAAACCTTGTCACTTGTGATAACCCAAAATGTCCCCAGGCATGGCTTGATGTCCCCTGCAAGGCAAAATTACCTCCAGTCAAGGACCACTTGTCTAACATTTTATCCCTCCCAATAGATTCTATGATGAAATTCATATGACAATTTCTGCTCTTAAATACTTACACTGACTATTTAAAATTAAATATTCTGAAAAGTCTTATTGCAGAGAAACCAATTTACTTTCATTTAATTCAACGTTTCCCAAATACTTTGACTATAGAATCATCCGTATCTTAGCAAGGGCTCTTATGACTTTCTACACAAAACACACCAGAGAATCCTGGAGCAGATGAATGTTTACAAAAGCACTTGATTCACTTAGAAGAAATCTTTTCAGGGTTCTTTATAAAATATTTGATGCATTTCTGTATTTAAGTTCAAAATTCTTCACTTACATAATAATAACAATAACTACAGCATCAACAATAGTAAACTAGCAGTTTTTATGGTGCATAATAGTTTGCCAAGTTACTTGGCAGACATTCATTACCTCCTTGTGCAGGGACAGGTATTAGTATTATTCTCATTTTGAGTGATGAGATAAGAGTCTTAAGAAGATGAAGTGACTTGCCCACACTCTTATAACTGCTGGGTGGGGATCGGAAATCAAAGCCACCTTCTCAGATGGCAATCCTTTTGTAGTGTTTCTGGTGTTGGCCATTGCAGCATCCTGCCACCCTCGCCCACTGTGCAATTAGGATGGTATTATGCTCACCTGCCCCGTCTCAGGGGTGATTGGCTTCATATGCTTATCTTAAAAGCATCCCCTTTTCACAATGACTGCTTTTGAGAGAGGCACTTAACCCAGACCTAAACTGGGTAGTATGTGGCACTAGGAGTCCATGCTTGACTGAAATGGGTGCAGATAGAGGTGTAGGATTTCAGTGCAATAGTTGAGGAAGGAAAGTCCTTGGAGCCCAGGTGGTCCGGTGAGCAAATCTGAAGATTTTTTTTTTTCAACAGATGACCTTGACTGCATCTTTAAAATATCACAAATAGTTCTGAAATCTTGTTCTTCCATAGCTGGATAACTGTTTGCTCTTATTCAACAGCCTGCTGACCTGTTCCTTTTGAGGAGCCCTAGATGCCATCCCCCCCCCCCCATTTTCTGATACCCTCGTTTATGACTGTCAGGGATTGCTGAATCAAATCACCAGCTGAGTTTGATACAAATTCAGTGTTATTTCCTTCAGGAATTAACTTATCTTTCTGGGCTTAGAGATATTGTGCAAACAACTCCTGACCTCATCAGAACCCTGCAGAGAGGGTGGCAGGATGCTGAGATGGCCAAACCAGGTACACTCCAAAAGGATTGCCATCTGAGAAGGTGGCTTTGATTTCTGATCCCCACCCAGCAGTTATAAGAGTGTGGGCAAGTCACTTCATCTTCTTAAGACTCTTATCACTGAAAATGAGAATAATACTAATACCTTTATTGTTTCACCCATTTTTATTTGGGTTTCTGTTAACTGCAAGAAATTTCGGATTCCAGCATGAGACCCACTCCCCTGAGTAACGACGCTGATGGGGAAGTGGACACACAGACCCCTGTTTGTGAGGGAAGCCCAGTGTGAGGCCCTTGCACTGGCTCCACACATGACAGCAGGTAGCAGGAGCTGCAGCCAGCTGCTGCCTGTTTCCCTACCATTCGTCAACCTGAAGCCTCTTCCTTTTCCTCCCAAGAAGACTGAGTTTTACACTAATGGGATGGAATTCCCTCTGCAAGGTTCCTTTGGGGCCGTTCTCAATAACTGAGCATCCCTTCAGCGTGATGGCGACGTCTTCTGGAATGCGGACATCTGCTGAGAACGGTCTTCGGTCTTACAGTGTAAGATGCGAGGCTTTTGTCTGATGCAGAATTTCTGCTGCACTGGTAGAAAACCGAAAATGTTCGAAGACAGACCAACAGAACACCAGGGTAAAAGAATCAGAGTCCCAGAGTGTTCTAGCTTGCTAACTGCTGGAATGCAATACACCAGAAACGGAACGGCTTTTAAAAGGGGGAATTTAATGAGTTGCTAGTTTATAGTTCCAAGGCTGAGAAAATGTCCCAATTAAAACAAGTCCATAGACAGGTCAAATTTAAGACATCTGGGGAATGATACCTTGGTTCAAGAAGGCCAACGACGTTCAATGTTCCTCTCTCAGCTGGAAGGGCACATGGCCAACATGGCGGTGTCTGCTGGCTTTCACGTGGCTCTACCAGAAAAGGGGCTCTCTCCAAAATGTTTCCTCTTTTAAAGGATTCCAGCAAGCAACTCCACCTTCGGTGGGTGGAGACACACCTCCATGGAAATCATCTAATCAAAAGTTACCACCCACAATTGGGGTGGGTCACATCTTCATGGAATCAAAATGCTCCCACCCAACAATATTGAATGAGGATCAAAGGGCATGGCTTTTCTGGGGTCCACCACAGATTCAGACTGGCACACAGTCAAAGTGTCTAAAGCTAGGTCTATCAATTGAGGTTCTCACTGATCCAATATGTCCTTTATTGCTTTGCCCATTTTTGTTTGGGTTTCTATTAATTGCAGTAGAAACCATTCTTATTCATAACACCTGAAGTGGAAATAGCACTAAATGCCATGCCATTTCAAAAGTTATCACAGTAGAAAATGAGATAATTAATTCAAAATCATTTTATAAATTTGAAGACAACATACATTAACATTAAAATTCCTAATTTAGATGTTTCTCAGTCACATACTGTTAATTACAAACTCTAAATCACAGTAAAAACAAATTTCAGGTGATATGACTAGACACAATTATGTGGTAACTCTAAAAGAATGTAAAGACAACCAGCTAACTGGCAGATACAAAAACAGTATCTGGAGAGAATGGCATAGGCACATCTTTCTCAAAGGAGAAAAGCCAGGGTGGATAAAGAATTCAGCATGTAATGCTATTTAGGAAATTCATCTGAAAGGGTAAGTAAAATAAGTTACATGTTGCATTCTTTTTGCAAATAGATTAATGACCCTGCTTAATTATTTAACTTACTGTGAAGAAGTTGGAATCAGGGGAAAGATTAAAATCAGTCCAAATATTTTTTTCAGTTTCCCCATAAAATGATTCTTATAAGATGTGATTTTCTTCCAATTCCATCTCTAAGGTCTATTTCATGCAAGAGACAAGTTTCTTCATTATTCCTGCAGCTAATCATGTTTCTAATTTGGCTAGCTCTCTGTTTTTTGAAATCCTGACAAATTCATAGCTGTGGATAACAAAGAATACTTCTTTAGATAACCGTCACATGCTAGCGCCATTCTAAGAAATGTCCAAGTGACATCAACTGAATCCCAGAGTGAGATACTAGCCCTTACCTTGGTGGGAGTGCTAAAGAATGATAGCTCCTTGAGGTTACGTACCTATGACAATCCAGCTGGGTTCCACATGACTCTGAACCCATCTTTATTGCATAAGGCACTAACTTTTGCTTAGAGGAAAATAAAAGGGAAGAGAGAGGATCTATTGAGGCCACATTCTAATGGAGTTTTTTAACATTTTATTTATTGCAAAATATGACATATATACAAAAAAGCTATAAATTTCTGAGTACATTTTAACAAATAGTTACAGAACAGATTTTGAGGTTTGGTATGGGTTACAGTTCCACAATTTTTTGTATTTTTCTGTTAGCTGTTCTGAGACACTGGACACCAACAGAAATATCAATATAATGATTCAGCAGTCATACTCATTTGTTGAATCCTGTCTTCTCTGTTATACTCTTAATTCTCTTTAAACAATATATATACATAAAAGCAATAAATTTCAAAATACATTGCAACAATAAGTTGTAGAACAGATTTCGGAGTTTGGTATGGGTTATAATTCCAGAATTTTAGGTTTTTATTTCTGGCTGCTCTAAAGTACTGAAGGCTAAAAGAAACAACATTAAAATGATTCAGCACTCATACTCATTTGTTAGCCCAACCTTCTCTGTATAACTCCACCATCACCTTTGATCTTTCTCCCATTCTTTAGGGATATTTAGGCTATGCCCATTCTAACTTTTTCATGTTGGAAGGGGCTGTCCATAATATGAGATAGGGGGATAGAACTAAATGATATTCTGGAAGGGCTGGTACCTCTGCATTTCAGAACTTATCTGGTCCAGGATCCATCTGGAGGCTGTAGGTTTTGGAAAGATACCCTAGTGCATGCAACATTTGTAAAATCTTATATAATGCCCTAGGTATTCTTTAGGATTGGTGGGAATGGTTGTGATTGGGGTCTAATAGAGTTTTCAAGTAGAAGGTATTCCTAGATGCATCGTTCTTCTGGGGCTCTCAACAGCAATAATTTGGGGGGGTTATTGTATACCTTGCTGTGATATGCCAACAATATGATTTGAATACTCTCCACCATGGTGGCTTCTAATATCTTACAAAAATAATTTCCTTAGCCTTTGCTTTATAGTTTTTCTTTAATTACTCTGCTTACTCATAGTTTCTGTTACCTCATAACTGTGGCAAAGTCCACCATTGTCTTTTCAGGATGTTTTCTATACTAATTTTTATTGGACATTTTCTTTTTATTGTGTAATATAACACATATACAAAGCAAAGAAAGAAAAAAAGCAATAGTTTTCAAAGCACTCTTCAACAAGTAGAAACAGGACAGATCCCAGAGTTTGTCATGGGCTACCATACCATCATTTCAGATTTTTCCTTCTAGCTGCTCCAGAACATTGGAGGCTAAAAGGAATAAATATATTTTTATCATCACATTCGACTTTTCTTTTCTTTTTTGTGAAAAATAATGTATATACGAAAAAAGCAATAAATTTCAAGGCACAGTGCAACATTTAGTTGTAGAACAGATTTCAAAGTTTCATATGTGTTACAACTCACAATTTTAAGTTTTTACTCCTAGCTGCTCTAATATATGGGAGACTGAAAGAAATATCAATATAATGATTCAGCAATCATACCCTAGCTTCTCTGTATAACTATACCATCACCTTTGATCTTTCTCCCACCCTTTTAGGGGTATTTGGGCTATGCCCATTCTAACCTTTTCATGTGGGAAGGGCTATCAGTAATAAGGGATAAGGAGATAGAACTAGCAGATATTTTGGAAAGGGTGGTTTCTCTAGGTTTCAGGATTTATCTGGTCCAGGGGCCCACCTGGAGGCTGTAGGTTTCTGGAAAATTACCCTAGTGCATGGAACCTTTGTAGAATCTTATATATTGCTCTAGGTATTCTTTAGGATTGGCTAGAATGGTTTTGGTTGGAGTTTGGCAAAGTTATGATAGGTAACAATGTGTAACTGAAGTTTGCATAAGAGTGACCTCTAGAGTAAACTCTCCCCTTTATTTGGACTCTCTAAGCCCCTGATACCTTATTTGTTACATTTCTTTTCCCCTTTTTGGCCAGGATGACATTGTTGATCCCATGGTGCCAGGGCCAGGCTCATACCTGGGAGTCATATCCCATACTGTTAGGAGGGACTTTCACCCCTGGATGTCATGTCCCTGTAGCGGGGAGGGCTATGATTTCACTTGTAGAGTTGAGCTTAAGAGAGAGTCAGGCCACATCTGAGCAACAAAAGAGGTCCTCTGGAGGTGACTCTTAGGCACACCTATAGGTAGACTAAGCTTCTCTGCTACATACAAAAGCTTCACAGGGATAAACGTCTAGATCAAGTGCTTGGCTTATTGATTTGGGTGTCCCTAATGTTTGACACAGTATCAATGGTTTCCCCAGTGGTAAAGTTTCATAGTTCCATATTTTTTCTCCATCCCTCAAGGAACCTTGCCAATGCTTTTTGATTATCTGCTTAATATATTTTGGGATGTATCCAGGCATTCCATTAAGCTGCACAGGATTAAAGGCCCTCATTCTTATTGTGTGCTCCCTAGTTTTGATCGTTTAAATGAGCTATCTAGACTGGTTGAGTTAGATTATGTGCTATAGAAAATTTAGGTTCTGGGCAACATAAGCCTTTCTGCCTTTGGTCTCAAATAGTAGATGAGGTTCTAAACTACAGACAATGTTTTCCTTACCCCTGTGTTCTGAACTACGTTAATCCCTACTTGATTGCCTTCATTCTTATCTCTGAAACCAGGTTATACATATATAAAGCAGCCTCTCAAAATCCAGAAATAATAATTACCACTCCACACAAAATGTGACTGCTATAAGAGCTTACAATCTAGGCCCCTGTTTTCTTATGAGCTTTTCTAAATAAGACCATACAATAATTGCTCTTTTGTTTCTGGCTTATTTTGCAGCACCAAATGTCCCACAGGTTCATTCATGATGTTGTGTGCCTCACAACTTCATTCCTTTTTGCCTCAGCACAACGTTTGATGATATGTATACACTGTCTTTCTCCAATCTAATTCTCACTCAGTTTATCCTTCAGCCACCTCCGTTCATTAGGCATCAAAGTCCATAGTCCATCAACACTCTCAATTTTAGATAATTTCATTCCTCACCAAATAGGAAATCTAAATTTCCCCTTAACTCTTGTCCCTCCCCCCCATTATTTACACCTGGTGTTGCTGTGGTAATGCTGATATTTTCCTGTTAAACATGCAATAGCAGTTTTCTCCCATATCCTCAAAATACTCCTTGTATGTTTTCTGTAATATTTAGCTTTGTTTCTTGCTGCTAAAGGATTCATTCCCTTAGAATTTCCTAGTTCTGATTATCAAATGAGTACATCTTTTGTAAGCCAGGCCACATTACAATTTCCTCATCACCTAATAGATTGCTGCCCTTGAATCTGATATCCCACCTCTTGGTCCAATTGGGGATGATTAAGGAGATGAAGACCTATGCAGTGAGTCAGCTGTAAGGAAGCTTATCCCAGTAAGGACTAGTCAATGGTCAACAAGGCACTTGAATGTCTAACATAGTTTAACTCTTGCTAGTCAGCAAAGCAAACTGTTTATTTCCCATCTACAAAATTTCAAAGTTGCACCCAACTAATATGTTCTATTTGCTACATGCACTTTAAATAAAGTCACTCTTCACACATAGAATGCTGTTAATCTTGTAACTATACATACTGGCTCAAAAGGTCACTTCAAAAATGTCTTGACAGTCTTAGTCTGTGGGAAAAGTGTATCATTCAGTCTTCAAAATAAAGTTAATACTAGTGTTGCAGAGTACTAGGTGAGTGTTCTGTGAAAATGGTCTACTGGGTTCTGATTTAAACTGTCTGGTTATGAAACCATTTTGATATATAATATCTAGGCAATTATTTTAATTTCTTTTTTCCTGGGTCTCCTAATCTATTACATAGGTGTGCTACTCACATACCTTATAAGGTCTGGGGAGGATTAAGAAAATTAATATATCTAAAGTGCTTAGAAGAGTACTTGGCACATGGAGTGTTAGCTATTGAGTAGTACCATTAAAATGCAACGTTTAAAAAATTTCCTCTCTGCAACATGTAGATTATACAATAAATTCTTTCCTACTACTAATGCAACTAATGTCCAAGAATGTGGAACAGAAGATCTGTCATAATGGCTATCTTTTATGGAAGAGAAAAATAGGAAGAAATCTTCACTTTCAGTACTTATAGCCATTTATTTATTTATTTATTTATTTATTTATTTATTTATTGCTGATCCTGAATATATCCTTCATTCTCTAGAAAATTCACTTATCTTGCCACCCATGGTTCCCAGGGTAGGTAGTCTAAGACCATTTTTTTAAATGGTCAGATATATAATATAATGAATGACTTCCAAGGGTATTAGCTTACTGCCTAGCTTCTGTTGCTGTGAAGAGAGTCTTGATACTCTGAACCCCCAGAAATCACTGCAACTTTATTAGCTGATTCTGTTTCTGGATCAAAGCCACTGTAATAGTCTAGTGATTTTAATCACCTCACCATTTCCACTTGCTTAAACCCCATTCCTTATATAAATTTATTTAAAGTAAATAATTAAATTTTTTTGAAGTAAAAAGAATCTCATTCAAGTTGACTCAATAAAAGGAGATATATGTATTTGGAAGACATGTGGTCCAGATCTAGAATAAGAGTATAGACAGGAATTGAAGTAGCTCAGAGAAACAGCTATTCTATCTGTATCTCTCAAGGGTCAAACATTTCCTGTGTCTTAATGCCGTTGTTTTTCTCCAAGTTCTTACCGTTTTATAACTTCAGTTTTTCATATTCTCTGCCGTACTGCCCCAATACTGCCTCATGGCTTTTCTCTCTATGCCTCTTTTGAACTTCAGCAATTGCTACTGCTTGATTTTCTCTGGGCCTCTCAATTAAAATCCAAGAGAAAGTGAATTGCCCTAGTTTACTATATCGTAGTTTCTGCATGCCCACTGGATTAAGTGCCTTTAGTCAGTAATGGTTCCTGGAGCAACCGTTTGAAGAGGGAGGGGTGGAAATGCCATTACTTACACAGGGCTACCTTTCCTCAGGGACTGTGAGCAGAGGCATTTCTCATAGGAGGGTCTGCATAAATGGAAGGTAAAATGAGTAACATATTAATATAATAGCCTGAGCAGAGCAAAGCTTATTGCTGAGGACATGGTACTGGCCATCAGGTTTGGAGGACCATAGAGAAAACTCCGTATTCAGTTATGTCAGGTTGGTAGCTTGAAATTGGCCAAGGTGGGAGTGTTTATTACACAGGAAATCAGCAAACACTACAAGTAAGGGCTTCCCACCTCCACACCCTCTACCTTCCTCCACCACCTTAGATTTGGCTTATTAATACTCTATTGGCTCTTACCCAGTAGGTTAGGAGGAAAAAACCATATTGACTTGGGCCAGACGCCAATACCTAAAATTATTACTGTGCCCAGAGCATGTATTAATTGGTTTGTCCAGGTCTGAGTCTCACATTCGGTCTAGGAGCTAGAGCATTGGTCAACCCCATCAGAAGCACAAAGACTGGGGTAAATAAGAGCAATTTCAAAGCACAATAAAAGTTTGTAGAAGAATAAGTTCAAATAATGAACATGCAAAAATCACAAGGTATGGTTCTTGGAGAATCATGGACAAGTTTGGATTCAAAGGGCAAGATGGGACAGGTCAAGCAGTTCAAGTCATTTAGGATTGTAGGATCCTGGGGGATTGTGTTAATGTTACTGGTTATATTATGATACCTTAAAGTAGAATTCCTTTTTCAAATTTATCTCATTTATCACCAGGCTTTCCTTAATAAAATAAACATTTAGTATATGTACGAGAACATAAACATATGCAAGCTTTTATTCTCTAGATTGTAAACTCTTAGAGAATAAGAATGACACTCATTTAACATATTTCAACTATTACTTATTAATAGAACACTCCAAATTAATCTCTCAGACATTTTCCCAAGTGTTCCAAAATTAGATTGTGTACATGCATACATTCAACTAAAGAGAAATCATGATAGCATTCATCTGGTATAGCTTATATTCACACTAAGATCCTTTTGGTTTTCACCAATTGATGTGAGCTTTCACAACCATACTTCTTGTTAAAACAAATAATACAGAAGTAAAGAACAGCACTGGCTTAAAGGGCCCCTATGAATATAAATGCAATTGCCAGAATGTCATTCTAACCACAAAAAACATCCCTATTGAATGGAGGGAGACATAAATATGAATGGTACAATATCTTGGCATTGTCTATTTGTCACAGCTGATGCAAAATGTTGCCAGGATTCACCAAAGTTCCAAGGGTTCACATGTAAAACAACCATTTGGTTTTACCTACCATATGTTTTCATGAAGCATTCAAACACTGGAGGTGCCCTTGTTTTCTAATTAAATAGAAAACAGTCATAGAAATGCTAAGAAAGGTATTTTTGTTCCTCTTACATTTCATCTCTGAATTTGTTCTTTTAAACTATGGTGTGTCTGGGAGACATGCAAACAAAGATGCAGAACGTTCCTTGATTTTATTCTCTACATCTGACCCTCAGCTGTTCCCAAACAAGAAGTGCTTTCCTCATTCCTTTTTTCCTATATGCCACGCCCCTCAAATAAAAAATTCAAGCTATAAAAACAAGGGCACCTCCAGTATTTGTTAAATAATCATCCAGTGGCAATTTTTCCTCTTTGACTATTGATCACGACTATTTTATAGGATAAGGGGTCAAGATGTCCACATACTTGTCAATAAAAATTAATCAGCATTAAATGAAATGAGGAGCAGAAAATTAAAGCTGGACTATTCAGTCTGTATCAAGAATACTTTATATGGGATACATTCACAGTGACCTTTCAACATCTTGCTGAATTGACTTCAGTAGGGTTTCTTTCATCCCCATATAGGACTGAGAAAGCTACCTCCTGTGCAGGTTGAGGCTTACATGAGGTCTCCCTCCCTTGATAAGATTCTGGATCAAAAGAAAGGTCATGAAAGCTGCACACTGATCAGATTCTAAACCTTTATGCCCAAGCCCCAGTGGAAGCCTGGATTAATGAGACTGATAAACTCTAACTTACCCTTTAGGACAGTTAAAGAAAAATACCCCGTTGTGATCATTAAAGGCCACAGGATGCAGGCCATCACCAAACTGAAGCTCTCTTAACTGGCTTTTGTTCCAAAGACATCTTTGAATCACAATAGACCATGGCAAATGAACGAACTTTCCTTTCTTTCCTTTTCCTTGGGAAAGAAGGTGACACAGTCAAAGAACAAAATTTTCAGGATGAGAGGTATACCAATGATTACTAGAAGGTTATACTTATCAAAATTATTGAAAATGCATTTTATTCATAGCATCATTGTAAATATTTTGCAAATGACCCATTTATGCTGTACTGGTATCTCTCATGTTTTCTTTTAGTTCTTTGACTTCGGGTGAAAGTGGCAATCAGGTGTAAAATGTTCAAAACGTTTGTGGAACAAAAATCCCATTTTAATACGACTCAAACAGTTTTCAAGATGAGAAAAATAACACATGACACAGAGATAAATATTAGATTAAGGAATCTACCCTGATTGACAGATATTTTAATTATATACCTACAATTCAGGGTGACATAATACATGAGCTTCAAATTTGATGAACCTAGATTTTCCACTCACATATATTTTATTATAATTGCAGCATAAACATACATGTGTTCTTGCCCTGTATTTTGGAACCTTAGTCATCTGTAATATGGTCTGTGCTAGGCAGAATAATGGCCCTCCCAGAGACATTCATGTCCTAATCCTGAGAATCTGTGAATATGTTATCTTGCATGGCAGAGTGAACCTTGCTGTTGTGATTAACTTAATGATTTTGAAATGAGGATATTATCCTGGGTGATATGGGTGGCTCAATATTTAAGGACAAGTGTCCTTAAAATGGAAGAGGGAGGCGGGAAGGTTGGAATCAGAGATGTGGCTATGGAAGCAGAGTTCAGAGTCATGTGGTTGTTGGTTTTGAAGATAGGTACAAGGAATATGGGTATCCTCTAAAAACTGGAAGAAGCAAGGGCATGGATTTTCCTAGAGCTTCTAGAAGAATAGCCTTGCTGCTACGTTGATTTGGTCCCATGAAATCTATCTTGGACTTCTGACCTCTAGAATTGTAAGATAATAATGTTGCATTAAGCCACTGAATTCATGGTAATTTATTATAGCAGCAACAGGTAACTAAGAGGTTGTCTAATAACTTTACTATGAAGCCATTATAATGAATCAATGAGGAAGTATATATAAACTACCTAGTATGCTACCTGTTGTTAAAATGATTATCAATAAATCTTAGTGGACCCTCCATTTATCTCAAATAGTTAGGTCCAATATTCATCAATAAGAACACATGACCAAAATACATATTACTTATTTCCTACTTAAACTCAACATAATCCATGTTATATGTCCTTAAAGTATTTGCAAATTTATCAGTTTGTTAAACAATCTATTGAGCTAAGACAAAGTTACTTTATTTAATATGTTGCTTAGTTCATTGTTGGCAATCCATAAAACATTATTAAAAAATAAGGGATAGAATTAAATTCCTGTTTTATTTTGAGATAGGCTATCCTTTATGGACTTTAAGAACTAAAATTATTAAATTCACCTTTAAAATGAATTAGACTTATTTCCAAGTTCCTCAAAATCGAATGTGTTATTTAAAATTTACAATGAGGGCCAGGAAAATCATAAAATATTGCACCTATATTTTTGTTTTTAGGTGCATGAGCAGGCACCAGGAATCAAATCTGGGTTGTTGGCACGGCCGGTGAGAACTCTGCCTGCTGAGTTACCATGTCCAGCCTTCAAATAATGCTTTTAAATTTTGATTAGAAAAAGAAGCTTTGATACTTTTATCAGGAGAGATAATACTTTCAATTCCATTGAATATATTCAAGAAAAATTCAGATATTAGACTACATTTGTGCATTTTGAGATAATGATAATATTCTACTAGTCAGAAAGAGCAACAGGAAATATGGAAAATTCCGGAAAGAAATTGGATCTATAAACTTAAACAATTTCTTCAGTGGTTGGGGTAGGAATAAAGCATACATTTTTTAGATTCTGTAAGATTTCTCACTGAGAGTCAGTAAGTCCTTACTAAAACTTGGAATCATTACTTGTAAACATTTAGTCTGAGAAACTTTAACAGAGAAAACAATTTGGTTGCAACCTCAAACTTTTCAGACTTTGTCAGTAAGATGATAGAGTAAGAAGTTCCAAATTCCAAATGTGTATCCCCTCACCCATAGAAACATCAAAAAACAGGCAAAATTGGTTCGAAACAATATGAGAACTTTGGAAAAACAGTCAAAAGTAAATAGTAACTAAGCCCATAATGAATTAAGATAAAGGAAATTTTAAAATGTTAATAAATCTGTGCAGCACTTTTATTTGATCTAGCCCACCCACACCCAGTTTGGGTGTGCCTTTGGAACAGACATCCATGTTACCAGTGCGATTTCCTGGTTTCTGGTTGTGGTAGTAACAAAGCACACCTAATATATACAGTTGGTGTGTTTGTATGCTTGTTCCACCCTTCTGTTGGATCCCTAAAAACCTATTCAAGATTCTCATATGTTTCACCTGATCTCAAACTCAAGGTAGAGAAATAGACTGGTAAATAGCATGAACAGAGCAACTACAGCTTCCTGGAGACATATGAAATAGTGCCTTGGGCATGAAGGGAGAAGTTGGGGATAGAACATTTTTGGGGGAGGAGGTACATTATTCAGATACCCAGAAGCATTTGTGCATACTGGGGAAATGAAAGCTACTCTACAGGCCCAGGACAAAACACATGCTCAGAAAGACCTGAGTGGACCCTGATAGTTTGATCTGTAGGGTCAGCATAAACTAGGCAAAACATTAAAGAAGAAGCTCAACCAGAGCCAATTTAAACTACTCCCTTCAACAATCAAAAACAAAAACTAAACAAACAGAAAGCATGGGGATGGCAAAGAATCTGATGTCCAGAATAAACATAGTAAAATATTCAAATTTCCAGACTTGGACAAAAAATTGTGAGATCTAGAAAGAAACAGGATGTGACTGACAATTAAAGGAAAAAAGTAACATGACAGAAACTACTCCTGAGAAAATCCAGACATTGGAATAACTAATCAAAGATGTTTAGTAAACTCTCCTGAACACATTCCACAAGCTAAAGGGAAACAGAGACAAAGAACAAAAAGAATTAAAGAAAATTACGCATGAATTAAAGGAGGAATGCAGTAAAAATATAGAAATTTTAAAGGGAAACCACAAATAAATTCTGGGACTGAAAAGTACAGTAATTGAAATAAAAATGCACTAAGAAGTTCAACAGCAGATTTGAGCAAGCAGAAGAAAGAATTAATTAAACTTGAGTATGGGATAATTGAAATTATTCAGTCTGAAAGGCAGAAAGATAAAAGAATGAAAAAAGTGAACAAAAGAAGCTTGTGGAATGCCTTGAAGTCTATTAACATGCACATTATAAGAGTCCCAGAAGGAAAAGAGAAAGAAAAAGAAACAGAAGGAATATTTGAAGGTATAATGGCCAAAAACTTTCCCACATTGCTGAAAGTCATGAATAAACACATCCAAGAAGTGCAACAAATTCCAGATAGGATAAAAATCAAAGAGAATTACACTGAGACATATTATAGTCAAACTGCTGAAGGCCAAGGACAAAGAAAGAGTCCTAAAGGCATTAAGAGAGACATATAAGATATGAACACATACAAGATATTGTCAAACAGATTAATTGATGATTTTTTTCTTAAAACTATGGAGGCCAGAAAAAAGAGGGATGCCATGTTTAAAGTGATGAAAGAAAAATCAGTCAACAAGGAATTCATTATCCGGAAAAAAAACTGTCCTCCAAAAATGAGAGGGTATTTAAGACATTCCCACATAAACAAAAACTTTGGGAGTACATTACCACTAGACCTGCCCTATTCAAAATTCTAAAGAGAGTCCTTTATGATTAAAGAAATGCTAGAAAGTAACTAAAAGCCATGTGAATAAAGATCCGACAATAATGGTAATTACATGGGTAAATATAAATGCCAGTATTATTTATTCTTGATTTGTAGCTCTACATTTTCTTCTGTGATATAAATATACATTCATAAAAACAATCTTTGTGCACAAAGTATAAAGATATAATTTGTGACAAGAACAACATAAAAGGGATGGACAAATATATCTTATGCAAATAGTAACCAAAATAGAGCTGAGGTAAGCTATGCTAATATCAGACAAAATAGACTTTAAGTCAAACACTGTTATGAGAGACAGGGAAGGATACTATATTTTTATAAGAAAGTCAATCTATCAAGAAGATATAACAATCATTATCATATATGAACCTAAAAACAGAATCCCCACATACTTAAGCAAACAGTGATAGAATTGAAGAGATAAAGAGTTCTACTGTAACAGATGGAGAATTTAACGCACTATAATGGATGGAAACTTTAATGCACTAATTTCAATAATGGATAGAATATTGAAACAGAAGATCAAAAAGGAATCAGAGCCAACCCAACTAGATATAACAGACATCTCTAGAACACTATACCCAACAATAGCAGAAAACACATTCTTCTCAAGTATAAATGGATCATTCTCCTGGGTAGACCATATTTTATATCATGGAAAAAGTTTCAGTGAATTTTAAAGGATTGAAATCATGCAAAGCAGCTCTTCCAACCACAAAAGAATGAAGCTAGGAGCCAATAGAAAAAAAACAAAAACAAAACACAGATATGTGGGATTAGGCAGGACAAATGGATAAAGAATAAATCACAAGAGAAATTAGACAATTCTTAGGGATAAATGAAAATGAAAATACAACATACCAAAACTTAGGAAATGCAACAAAGTCAGTACAAATAGGCAAATTTGTAGATATAAATGTCTACACTAAAAAAGAAATCCAGCACTCTTTCATGATAAAAGCATTCAAGAAATTAGAAATATAAGGAAACTTCCTCAACACAATAAATAGCATTTATGAAAAACCAATACTGACATTATATTCAGTGGTGAAAGACTGAAACATTTTTCCTGAGATCACAAACATGTCCTCTTTCACTGCTACTCTGTTTTAACAAGACAGATAGGCAAGGAGAAGAAATAAAAGACATCCAAGTTGGGAAGGAAGAAGTAAACTCTCTCTATTTGCAGCTGACATGATACTCTATATAGAATATCCCAAAGAATAAATGAGAAAACTAATGCCAGTAAAGTGAATTCAGCAAAATAACAGCATGAATATTTAACACATGAAAGTCAGTTGTGGTCTGTATACTAGCAATGAACAATACAAAATGGGAATTAAACAACAATTTCATTTACAGTAACATCTAAAATAAAAAAAATCTAGAAATGAATTTAACCAAGGAGGTGAAAGATTTGTGCACTGAAAGCTATAAAACACTACTGAAAGAGATTTCAGAATATCAAAATCGATGGAAGAACATCACACGTTCATGGATTAGAAGACATAATTGGTAATTTGTCAATACTCCCCACAGTGAGCTGCAGATTCAATGCAATGCCAATTAAATTTAAAGCAGCCTGACTTAATAGAAATGGTAAAGATAATCCTCAAATTCACATGGACTCTCAATGGTCCCTGTTCTAGTTAGCTAGCTGCCAGAATGCAACACACCAGAGATGGATTGGCTTTTAATAAAAGGGGATTTATTTCATTAGTTCTTCAGAGGAAAGGCAGCTAACTTTCATCTGAGGTTCTTTCTTACGTGGAAAGACTCAGGGTAATCTCTACTGGCCTTCTCTCTAGGCCTCTGGGTTCCAACAGCTTTCCCTGGGGAGATTCCTTTCTGCATCTCCAATGGCCTGGACTGAGCTGTGAGTGCTGAGATGAGTATGCCAAGCTGCTTGGGCTGTGCTACGTTGTGCTCTCTCATTTAAGCACCAGCCAATTAAGTCAAAGGTCATTTGTTGCAGCACACACACCTCCTAGCTGACTGCAGATGTAATCAGCAACAGATGAGGTTCACGTACCATTGGCTCATGTCCACTGCAACAGAAGGAGGTGCCTTCACCTGGCCAAGTTGACAACTAAATCTGCCACAGTCCCCAAATAACTAAGAAAAAGTTGTAGGTCTTACATGTTCCATGTCCAAAAATCACTACAAAGGAGCAGGGATCAAAGTCTATGGCAATGTCATAAGGATAAACATATAGACAAATAGAACAGACTTGTAATTCCAGAAGTGATTGCATATATCTATGGCCAACTGGATGTAGGGAGAGAAGTCTCCTGAACAAAAGTTGCTGGGACAGCTTCACATGGACATCCAAAGAATGAATTTGGACTTCTATCTCGCAGCATTTACAAAAATTAACTCAAAATGAAGCAATAATTTAAACATAATAGCTAAATCAATAAATCTCTTAGAAGAAAATATTGGGAAAAAACATTCATGACCTCGGATTTGGCAATGATTTTTTAGATATAAGACTCAAAGCATGAAAAATGAAAGAAGAAAATAAACTGGGCTTCATCAAAATGTAAAGCCTTTTTTGCATCAAAGGACATTATCAAGTAAGTGAAAATATGACATACACAATAGGAGAAAATAGTTACAGATCAGATATATGATTAAAGTTTAATATCCATAATAAAAAATAACTCCTAAACTTCAATCACAAAAAGGTAAAATAAAAAGTTTAAAAATGGGCAAAGGATTTGAATAGATATTTCTCCAAAGATTTACAAATGGCCTAGAAGTCCAAGAGAAGATCTTCAACATCATTAGCCATTAGGGAAATGCAAATCAAAACCACAATTATTATTTCACACCTGCCGGAATGTCTGTTATTAACAACAGAAAATAAGTATTTATAGGATGCAGAGACAGTGGGACACTTGTACAGTGTTTTTGTTGGCATGAAAATACTGCTGTTTCTGCTGAAAAGTTTGGCAGTTCCTCAAAAAGTTAAACAGAGAATTACCACATGACCTGACCATTCCACTTCTAGCTATGTAATGAAAAAATTGAAAGCATGAACTCAAATAGAGATTTGTACGCTAATGTTCATAGCATCATTAATTCACAATAGCTAAAGGGTGGAAAGCATCCAAGTGTCCATCAATATATGAATGGATAAAAAAAGTTATATATATATATATATATTTGATGGGGTATTATTCACTTGTAAAAAAGGAATGAAGTTCTCAAGTAGCTAAAACATGCATGTACTTTGAAACTGTCATGTTTATTGAAACAAGCCAAATGCAAAATGTCAAGTCTTGTACAACATATATGAAACACCAATAATATGCAGATTTATAGAGACCAAAGTAGATTAAAGGTCACCAGGGGCTGTGAGGAAAATGAGAATGGGGAGCTATCACTTAAGGGGTACGGTGTTTCTGTTTGAGGTGGTGGTAAAGTCAATAATTAAAAAAATCTTTGGCCTTGACCCTATCTGTACCCACAAGATGACCTGATAGATATTAGCCATACTTTCACAATTGTGAAATCTGAAACTTTAGGACTACAACTGACTGCGACTTAGGCAAAAAAAATGCAATAAGCACTATTTATAAAGCAGTTTTATTGAAATATATTCACATACTATACAATCCATCTAAGGTAGGCCATCAATAACTTTTAGTATGATCAGAGTTGTGAATTCATTTCCACAATCAATTTTAGAACATTTTCATTTACTCCAAAAGTAAAACCCCATGCTCCTCAGCTTTCACCTCTCAATCCCACTACCTTTCCCCAGCCCTACATACACTAATCTAATTTTGGGTCTATAAAAATTTATATTTTATATAAATGGGAACATACATAAGTAGTACTTTGCATCTGGTGTTCCTTCGCTTAGCATAATTTTATTTTCAAATTATTGTTTTGTTTTTATTAAAGATGTTGGTTTACAGAAAAATCATGTAAAATGTAGAACATTCCATATTGTTGACGCCTAGCATTGGTGTGGTACCTTTGTTACAACTGATGAAAGAATTTCAAAATATTACTATTAACTATAGTCCATAGGTTACATTAGGTATATCTTTCCCATATACCATCCTATTATTACCGCTTAGAAATAATATATATTTTTAATAATTCATGAAAGACTATTTTTATACTTGTACTATTAAGAACAGTTATTGACAACAGGTGTTATATAGTCCCATGTTTTATCTCCTAACTTCCCTTCAAGTAACACACATGACTCAAAACTTTCTCTTTCAACCACATCCATAAATATAATTTAGCACTGTTAATTACAACACAATAATGTGCTAACATAACCAATATCCCTTTTCCAAACATAATGTCCTCAAGATGCATCCATGTTGTTGCATGCATCAGGACTTCATTCCCTCTCATGGCTGAATAATATTCTATCAAAGTAAATACCAAATTTTGTTTATACATCATCAGTTGATGGGTGATTGTGTCACTCCATCTCTTGGCAACTGTGAATAGTTCTGCTACGAACATCAGTGTGCAAAAGGTTTTTGAGTTTCGGCTTTCAGTTCTCCTGGGGATATACCTAGTAGTGGGATTGCCAGGTTATATGGTAATTCTATAGTTAGTTTGCTGCCAAACTGCCTTCCATAGCAGCTGCACCATTTTTCACTGCCACCAGCAATGAATGAGTGCTCCTATTTCTCTCCATCCTCTCCAACATTTATAATTAAAGCAAGTCTATAAAAATGTCCAATTAAGGCACCAACAAGAGGTTATCTTCACTCAAGAAAGGCCAATGAAGTCTGGGGTTTCTTTCTTGACTGGAAAGGCACGTGGCAAACATAACAACATCCCCTAGCTTTCTCTCCATGCATCTTTCATGAAGCTCCCCCAGGGGCGTTTTCCTTCTTTATCTCAAAAGTCTCCAGCTATGTGGGCTCTCATGGGTGTTATGACTCTTTCGTGGCTCTCCTGTGGCTCTCTTATGGCTCTCTCAAAAATGCTTCCTCTTTCAAAGGATGCCAGTAAACTAATCAAGACCCACCTAGAATGGGTGGAGTCACAACTCTATTCAGAAAGTCAATAGCCACAATTGGGTGTGTCACATTCAATCAACAGATTCCAACCTTCACTATTGAATAGGGATTAAAAGAAATGGTTGCTTCCACAAGGTTGGATCAGGATTAAAACATGGCTTTTCCATGGCATATAATCCTTTCAAACCAGCACAGCATTTATCATCACAATTTTTTTTTCTTTTTTGTGAGAAATAACATATACACAAACAAATTTCAAAGCACATCGCAACTATTAGTTGTAGGACAGAGTTCAGAGTTTGGTATGGGTTACAATTCCACAATTTTAGGTTTTTACTTCTAGCTGCTCTAAGATACCGGAGACTAAAAGATATATCAATATAATGATTCAGTAATCATACTCATTTGTTAAACCCTACCATCTCTGTATAACTCCACCATCACCTTTGATCTTTACCCCACTCTTTAGAGGTATTTGAGCTATGCCTATTCTAACTTTTTCATGTTGGAAGAGGGTATCGATAATCTGGGATAGAGGAATAGAACTAGTTGATGTCTGGAGAGGCTGGCACCTCTGAATTTCAGAAATTATCTGGTCCAGGGACTCATACAGAGGTTGAAGGTTTTTGGAAAATTATCCTAGTGCATGGAACCTTTGTAGAATCTTAAATAATGCTGTAAGTGTTCTCTAGGATTGGCTGAAATGGTTTTGGTTGGAATTTGGCATGTTATGATAGGTAGCAATGTCTAACTGAAGCTTGCCTAAGAGTATTCTCCAGAGTAGCCTCTCAAATCTATTTGAAATCTCTCAGCTACTGATACCTTATTTGTTACAATTCTTTTCCCCCTTTCAGTCAGGATGGCATTGTTGATCCTATGGTGCCAGGGCCAGGCTCAGCCCTGAGGTCTTCTCCCACGCTGCCAGGAAGCTTTCACCTCTGGATGTCATGTCCCACATAGTGGGGGAGGCAATGGTTTCACTTGCAGAATTGGGCTTAGAAAGAAAAATGCGACATCAGAGCAACAAAAGAAGTCCTTCAGAGGTAACTCTTAGGCATCCTTTAGGTAGGCTATACTTCTCTGCTACATACATAGGCTTCACAAGGGCAAGCCTCAAGATCAAGGGCATGGCCTATTGATTTGGGTGTCCTTAATGCTTGACACAGTATCAAGGGTTTCCCCAGTGGTAAAGTTTTATAGTTCCATATTTTTTCTCCCAATAATTTTTGATTCCCTGTTTAATGTAGTCTGGGATATATCTAGGCATTACATTAAACTATACAGGATTAAAGGCCCTCATTCTTATTCTGAGCTCCTGTGTTTGGATTGTTTAAATGATCTATTCAGACAGGTTGAGTTAGATTATATGCTACAGAAAATTTATGCTCTTGACAAAATAAACCTTTCTTCCTTTGGTCTCAAAGAGTAAATGAGGTTCTAAAATATAGACAATGTCTTCCTTATCCCCTGTATACTGAATTACTTTATTCCTGACCTGATCATATTTGTTCTTATTTCTAAATACCAGGTTTACATATATAAAGTAGCCTTACAAAAATCCAGAAATAGGGCAGTGCACTGGTGGCTCAGTGGCAGAATTCTTGCCTGCTGTGCCAGAGACCTGGGTTCGATTCCCAGAGTTTGCCCATGTAAAAAAAAAAAAAAAAAAAAATCCAGAAATAACAATTATCACTCTGGATTGCATACAGTATTTGCTCTTTTGTTTTGGGCTTATTTTGCCTTACCAAATGTCCCACAAGTTCATTCACAATATCTCATGCCTCACAACTTTTTTCCTTTGTGTAGCAGCACAATATTCTATCATATATATGATATATATTTATATATATCATATATATATATATATATATATATATATACACACACCATCATTGTCCAATTTACTTCTCAACCAGTATAATACTCCATTCATTGGGCATGATGTATAATGTCCAAAGTCAACAGTCCATCAGTAGTCTCAATTTTAGATAATTTCATTGTTCCCAAGAGAAAGATAACCGATAAACACACCATCACCAAATAGGAAATCTAAACCTCTACATTCCCACGGTTACATGAGACACTTTTATAAATTTTATATTTACGAATATTTCCTGTTGATTCTGTTTCTCTAGAGAATCCTAATACGCTCTCCAACATTTTTGTAGTTTCCTATTTGTTTAATAGCAGCCATTTTTATAGATGTGAGGTGGTATCTCATTGTAGTCTTGACCTGCATTTCCCTTATAGCTAATGAAAATGATCATCTCTTCATGTGCTTTTTGGCCATCTGCATTTGCTCTACAGAAAAATACCTATTCATATCTTTAGCCTATTTTATAATTAGGTTGTTTGCTGTTTTGTTGTTGAATTGTATGATTTCTTTATTTATCCAGGATATTAAGCCTTTATCTGATGTGTGGTTTCCAAATATTTTCTCCCATTGAGTTGGCTGCCTCAACACCTTTTTGACAAAAGTTCCATTCATCTATTTTTTTCCTTTGTTGCTTGTGGTTTGGGCATAAAGTGTAAGGAGCAACTTCCTATTACTAGGTCTTGGAGATGTTTCCCTACATTTTATTCTAGAAACTTTATGGTACTGGTACATCTGATTATCTTGATGAGTTTACTCTGAAAGACAATTTCTTTCTCTTGCCTAGGGTTTTATTGTTGACTGACTTTGCATTAAGGGTGTTCTATGACACTTGGTTCAACTTATTCTAAACCTTTAGAATTACTTGTGTTTAACTGGTCAGAATTTTACAGCTTTCTTCATCTAATTCTTTCCCTGGATATGCAGTACAATTTTTCAGATTTCCCAATTTAGGCAATTGTTTAATCACCAAGAGAAAGCTTCCTTTCCTCTGTTTCTTCACTGGGAATCTTGAACTGTTCTGTTTGTATCTGTTTTGCCTGCATAGTTGTTTTGTTTTATTTTGTTTTTTCACACTCCTTCCATTATCTCTAGCTGCTTTTACCTGAAGGGCATATTTTGGGAGGAGGGTCACCCCTAACAGGACTTTCCCAAATCAGCATTTCCCAGACAAATAGGGCCCATGAGTCATGAAGGGGGCAAAGACCAGCTCCAGGAGTCCTAGGGAGAGGTCCAGGAGAGACACCAAAAGCTTCTTTGATGATTCCTCAAAGCTGTGCTTTGTGGCCTTCCCAGAAAATGATGTTCTTCAGTAAACTGTTCCTCGCTGCCCTAAGGATGTAGGTATGTATCAGACTCTACTGCCTCAGCCCCTGTTGCAGTTGGGGTTGAAATAATGGCCATGCCTTCCCTGTCCAGGGCAGACTAATACAGCAGCTCAAAGCTGGGACCCAGCAATTAAAATTCACCAATCAAAAGCCATTGTCAGGGTGAAAGGGTAGTTCAGTGGTTGAATTCTTGCCTGCCATGTGGGAGACCCAGGTTTGATTCCTGGTCCATGTACTTCCCTAAAACAAAACAAACAAGTAAACAAATGAAAGAAAAAAGAAACAAAAATTCAACAAATGTGCTGTAATAACAGGATACTCACATGGAAAAAGAATGAAATGTGGCCCCTGCCATTCAACATATGTAAAAAAACCCAAAAAACAAAAAGAAAACCATGATTGGTGCTTGGCAGAGCTCCTGCCTGCTCTCCTCAAGGTTGCTTGCTTTGGCAGTGGTAGACAGACACTGGTATCCACTGTGGAATGAGCTACTCACATTCCTTTACCTCAGTTTCTCAGCCTCTTCCTCTCTCTCATCTCTGCTATACAGTGCTCCCCTGTCCTCCAGAGCCCACAAAACAGTTGTTTCAGACAATTCCTGCCTGTCCACTATCCGTTTAGTGGGAGGAGTGAGTCCTGGGGTTCCCTACTCTGCCATCTTCCTCTGACCTCTCCAGCAATCACTGTTTTTAAAACAAAGATATATGTGCCTGGTTCTAAAACATTGGTTACTATTACAAAATTTGGGTTTATAATCTTTCAGATGGAGAAAAACTTATTATATGGAAATATATACTCATAATGATGATTATGAAGTAGTTTCATAATCTGTTTTTTCACCTACCACTATACAGAAATTTTCACTTGATGATGTTAATTTGCACCTGAATTTTGCTATTATTCACATGCCATTAAATGAAAACATATCCATTAATTTTCTTTGAGAAAAATATGTATTTAATTCCAGCCCAGTTTCCACCAATGAAAGAATATTCAGTTGCACAATGGAAACAAATACAAGTAATAACAATATAAAAATAAGTAAATACACTTTGTACACAAGCTATATTTTACTCACTGTAAAAGAGGAAATGTCCTTCAGTAGTGAGTGGTATAAGAGTGGTGTGAAGGTGTTTCCTTTCTGTTATTTCCAGCTTTACAACCCTTTTGGGCTCATGGTTATTTTGCACTCCAAACAATCTTGCTTTTAGAAATAAAGTTATGATATAGAGAAATACCTTGAAAGCTGTACTGATTTGAAGCTGTATATACCAAAAAAACAAACCAACCAAACAAAAAAAACATGTTCTTAAATCTAATCCATTCCTGTAGGTGTGAAACCATGATAAATAGGACCTTTTGATGAAGCTACTTCAGTTAAGGTGTGCCCACCTCAATCAGGATGGCTCTTAATCCTATTACTGGAGTCCTTTATGAAATAATGAAATTCATACAGAGAGAGAGAGAAAAAAAACCCCATGGAATAAAGAGCTGAAATCAATGACCTGGAAGAGAAGGGAGGGACCAGAAGATGCCACCATGTGCCTCACCATGTGATGAAGGAGCCAAGAATCACCAACAGGCAGTCTTTGGGGAGAAAGTATTGCCTTGATGATGCCTTGATTTGGACATTTCCCTGGCCTCAAAATTATAAGCAAATAAGTTCCCATTGTTTCAGCTGAACCATTCCATGGTATTTGATTTAACAGCCTAGGAAACGAAAACAAAGGCAAAGTTTAAAAATGGGACCACTTCAAAACCTGTAGAATTGTTGGAGATGCACAAGAACCAAAGGGGCAGATGCCATCTTTTGATCTGGCTTATAGGATAAGATACTCCAGGCAAAACATTCTGCTTTGGGTTTATCCAAACCTGGTACACAATCCAAATTTCTTTCTTTTGATACTTTCTGACGAGAAGCTATTGTCTTGTCATTGCCTGTAACTATTATACTGAATTATTTCTTCTTATAACATATTTATTTTAGTGTGTTTTAGGATGAATTCTTTGTTATTAAAGATAAAAGAAAGGAAGGGGATTTATCTGAAAAGTAATACTGCTTTTCAAGATGTATTGGGGGAAAAATTATTAACTAAAGAGGCTTTATGTAAGATAATGTGTTGTGAGTATAATCAGAGATTTATAAAGCTATGCATCATTATCCTGAAGGAATTTACATTCCACTTGGGGAAATGAAATGGTACACTTCAGAAAATGTATGTGTTCTTTATAATAGTGACAATGTGAAAGTTAGATATCCCTATCTATCTATATATAAAACAATATGAAGATATGTGAAGTAACTTATGGTACATTCATATGCTAAAACAATCCAAAGCCATTAAAATATATTTTAAATAATAGTTAACACATGAAAAATTCACTGGATATATTAAGTTAAAACAAAATCAGATTATACTATATTTGAATCAATCTCAAATTTGTAAAATATCTAAACACAGATTTATTCTTAGAATAGTTTAAATAGAAACAAATATTAACTGGGTTTTTTCTGCAATGAAATGCTGGATGATTGATACCTTCTTCTTCCCTCTTTTTTTGTATTCTCTATTTTTTTCAGCAATTGCAATGCATTTTAAAATTTTAATTAAAGAGAAACCAGTCATTAATGGTTTTTAAGATAGAGTGATAAAAGAGAAGAATGAAGACTGAGAGATAGGCTTAGGTAGCAATTATATTAGAAGTAATATCGATTTAGAGTGATGAGGGTCTCAATTAAGTAATTGATGTTCATAAAGGAAAATGTTTCTGGGAAATTTATATCAAATTAACCAATGAAAAGTTAGCCAAATGTTTAAAATGGTAGTCTTAGAACATTTGCTTTTAAACATAAAAAATACTGGATAAATTTTGGCTTGTTCCCAAATCTTCCAGTTTGGTTAGCAGGATAGGTCAAAATCCCCATACTTTCGAAGTGTTTTGAAGTTAAGGACTAATTTATTTTTGATTATTAGGTTGTCTAAAGTGGCCATTATACAGACTTGCTCGTACTAGTTTGTAATCTCTGCTTGTGAATTTCTTTGTGGGCAAAGTTTGCCATATCATGTTGTTCATGTGGATATAACTGAAGGATTCTGAGATTGGCCAGGGATTTTGGTTAATAGAAGAGGCTGACTACTCAGCCTTATTCTGTCGTCAATAATCAGCACCTTTCATCATTTTGTTTTATGAAAGTAAATAGAAAAAGAATTCATTACAAATTCATAGAACAGTCAGCTGTGCTAGTATATGTACACATATGTTAGAATATTTAGAAATAGCATAAAAAAGAGACCCAACAAATGCCCAAACTAGATTTACTTTTTTGGCTCCACATTCTGTTATACTTTAAAATTAATTTATCATATTTAAGGTTTTGTTTCAAATGTTCAAGGCACAGGTTTTTAAAAATAAGATTATTATAAATACTGTTGTGTTAGTTAGATTCAGTTGTCAACTTGGCCAGGTGAGCATACCTAATCTTGTTGCTGCGGACATAAGCCAACGAACAGTACGTGAACCTCATCTGTTGCCAATTACATCTGCAGTCGGCTAGGAGGCGTGTCTGCTGCAAGGAGTGACGTTTGACTTAATTGGCTGGTGCTTAAATGAGAGATCGCAACGTACCACAGCCTAGCAGCTCAGCATTCCTCTGTCTCAGCACCAGCAGCTCAGCCCAGGCCTTTGGAGATGCAGAAAGAAGTTACCCCGGGGAAAGTTGTTGGAACCCAGGGGCCTGGAGAGAAGACCAGCAGAGACCATCCTGTGCCTTCCACGTAAGAAAGAACCTCAGTGGAAAGTAAGCTGCCTTTCCTCTGAAGAACCAACAAAATAAATCCCCTTTTATTAAAAGCCAATCCGTCTCTGGTGTGTTGCATTCTGGCAGCTAGCAAACTAGAACACTGTTATTTAGATTTTGCATGCCCAGGATTCGTAATTATCTCAAAGAGTCTTTTCACTCCAGGCCACCTTGGAGGCAAAATTTTAAAGTAGGGAGAGTTTGCATTTAGTATTTCCTTCCCTATCCCCTTCCACCCTTAGAAATGAATCTATTACCCTAGGCCCTGAGCTAACCTAGATGCCCATATATAGCCTTTTCCTCTTATCCTCAGTATATGTGTTTCTGTCTATTCCACAAGATTCAGAGTCTTGATTTAAGGTAAGTAATCACTTTTCCCACTTCTATCTTGACCACGGTTCTCTGTTTTAAATGGGGTTATTCACACACTGAGTGATTACCTCTCCCCGCCCCCACCTGCCCCAACCATGCAACACTCATAATGCACAAAGTCTTTAGCACTTGCATAGGATCTCAAGTTGCCTGAAATAAATATACAGTTTTCTATATAGACTAGGTTTGAAGGTAAAAATGAGAACGTTTGTTCTGGTGGTTATAGCTGAACAACCCTGAAGGGTTTCCATACAAGTGAAGTGGGGACTATAACCAAAATTTCTTGGGAAATGACTCTACATCTGAGTAACTCAACTGATATTACTTTATCCTATAAAACTGCGTAAGGCATCACAAATATAAGATTCATTCCCCTCCAGTTCATCACCATTCTTCCCTTTACTACTTTTTCTATTGCAGTTAAGATGGACCTATCGCAAGGGATCAACATGTTACTTTGTCCTTGTTAAACTGCATTTTTAAATATGCTTTGAGCTTTCCATTTTTTTGTGATTCTGTCATTTCATTTTTAGAATTAGTGTGCTTTGGAAGAGAAGAGAGAAGCATTAAGAGTATCTGAGGTTATTGTTAAAGAACTAACACAATTGTATGTAATTAATTTTAAAGGCAGTTGTCTTTTAGGGATGGGAAGAGAAACTATAAATAGTGATTCTACATATTGTTTTATGGAGCAACCTTTGTAGCTACTGAAATTGTGAGAACTTTATGCAGCATTTGCTTTGCAGCCTCATTCATCTTTGCTCTCTTCTTAATTTTCTGTTTGGTTCATATTATAAATTAAATTTGACCAATGGAAGATTGATATAGGTGACTTATGAGAGATCTACATAGGAAAAAAATGACATACTTACCTAATTTATGACTTTGGCTCACAGGTGTCCCTGTGGAAATCTGGAGTTCCAGTTACATGGGAACAAAAGAGCATTGAATATGAGGTAGGAGACTTGCCTGCAGACATGAACTAAAATAACTACCCTCAGTCATGTATGTTTTCACAGTATGTTAACTCATAAGATGAAGACAAAAGCATGAAATAACAAATCCCAACTTCCTAAAAATAACCAAAGGTGCATTTGTTGGTAATAAAATAAAAAACATACAGTTTCCCTCTTGTCTAAATATCATGTTCTTTCTCACTATCTGAAGGCATAGATTATCAAGTCCCTGGCTCCCAGGATGTATTAGTGGAGGTGAAAATTCTGACATGCAGAAAAGCTGAAGGATATGCCCACTGTCACCTAGTAAATTAATTGATGCAGAAAGAGACCAAAATACTGCCACACTTTCAAATCATTGGCAGATACTCAAGCCATAAATCCAAACATATAGAGTCTGCTTATATGTAGGCTTATAAGCCAAAATATATATGTAAAAATAGAGCAGATTATCTTATTTATGTGCATAGTTTTAATTTTTATTTTGAAGTGATTATAGACTTTTGTGCATATTTGAAATATTTTTTTTCCCAAGAAATCTGCCTAATACAAGAATTTGAAACCTGCTAGGATTCCCTCAGTATTCATATTTTTTTGCAAAGCTTGCATCAAGGAATATTTCCTCCAGAATCCTACCTAGTATGATTATTAGAGGGGATGATAATAAATACACGTTGCAAATAAAATGCCATCCCAACCCACACATATAATCACTTCCATATTAATTTCCTCACAATCAAGTAGCTAGGTTTCTACACTTTATAGGTCATTGTGCCTGAAACTTAAAATTGTAACAAAAATAACAGACAGACTTGCCACAATAGTTCTTATAGTTTACTTGGTGAAAACAATTTATTTATGTCCTTGAAAAGTCCCGTGTCCTAACAGAGTAACTTCTAGTATTCTCAGTCTCTGATATTGCCTGAATTCCTACATCTGAAACAAGACACAACAGGCTAACACAGGTTAAATGCCAACTAAAAAACATAGGAAATAAAAGCATGAGTGTAAAAATGGAAATTAATTTCTTTCTAGAAATATTTTGCATTTAATACCTCACTTTATAAACATAAAAGGTTTTAAAACCTAAAATAGGGAATATTCTGTCCAAGAAATGGTGGCAGAGTTTGACTCCAGGCTCTGGCACGCATTGTGTGATTTTGAACTAAACATTTAACCACTAACACTGTTTGGCAATGGGGTAGATATTGGCGTTTGGATCTGGATAATTCTTCTCTGTTAGGTCGGCCTGAAAATGTTCCAGATGTTGGCATTACTGTCTCCTGATATAAAAGATCAGTGTCACCCTCATTTATCTCAGAACCAATCCCTTAAACCCTTAACTCTGGGTAGAGGTTGGGGGTGGGTGGGTGTTACCTGGTTGAAAACTTCTATTTCTTAACCATTATTAACCATGCTTTTATTTTCTCATTTATAAATTAGGTTTTTAGTTCACAAATGAGTTTACTCTTCTTTCTTCTGAATTTGTCAAATTCCCTACACCTTATAACATAAATTAAAATCATAGAGATAACCTTTTTAGTCTATTTTTGTTGCTATTGCCATTTTATGCTTTTATTTTTCTTGTCCACCATTATTATGGTATAAGAGTCAGGTATTTTTGGGGGCATTTGAAAAGGAGATGAAGATCGGCAAGAAGCAAAGCATACAGTAGGATAAGACAAAAATGTAACCTTTTCTGCCGTATGCATTTATCAAAATCCTTCTTATCTTTCAAAGGCAATACACATACCTGCCTGAAATATTTCATTTTATTCTCTTGATTTTTTTCACTCTCTTACAGAACTTATCAAACTATGTGTACACCACAAAACTGGGCAAAACAGTAGAGTACTGGGTTCCATCCAACATGGTAACTTTTAATAAGAATAAACACTAAATTTGCACTTCAGTCTAAAAAGTTAACCAATTTGAGTACAGAATAACTTAAGTATTGCTCAGCAGCATATATTAAAAAGACCATGGAAAATACTCAAAAATTTTATAAGCTACAATAGCCAAAACAAAGCTAATTATGAATATATATGTATGTTATTATAGGAAAGAATCAGATAATTATAAATGAACCAGAGATTTTGGTAGGATAAGGCCCCTCTTCTCTTCAACATCAGGACAAATTTCTGTCCCACAAAGATATCTTTCTAGAGATCCGGATGTATCCCTCACCTGTTGCCCTGTGAGCTCTACCTCAAGTTCTTCCTGTAATAATAGAAATAAAAAAAGGTAGGCACTGCCAAGGACAAAATTCTGAGCAAGCTAAAATTGATCCTGGATGACTACCTTTGCTATCTCTCTCTTGCTCTCTCTCCCTCTCTTTCTCTTTCTTTTTCTCTCTCTCCCTACTGCCTTCCTTCTCTCCCTCCCTCCACCATAGTGGGTTTTGTGATTTTGCATCCACTTTCTTTTCTGAAATTTAATTTAGTCAAAAACTCCAAGACATTCTCATTCATTTTGTGATTGAGTTTTATGGCTTTAAATGGAAAGAAGGTTGGGTTGAATACATAAAGGTAGGCAACCTTTAGCCAATGATGAAGTTGTGAGAGAGATTTATGATCTTGAAAGGATTTGTGTCCACTCAGTTGGCAAATCCCAGCATTTCCAGCCTCTGCAGTTACTTAATTTCCTTCTGCCGCATTGCTCTGCTACAGTGTTCAGTCATTGTCTTTTTCAGTATGTTTCAATTGACAGGAACATTTACAAATGAAATTCTTACTAAAGGTGAAGTAAAATGATTTTCTCCTTCAAGATATGAATTTAAGAACCTGTCTTTCCTTATAAGAGCTGATGGCATCTCTGATGTCTAGGAACAGATGAAAGAATACATCTGTTGGCAGCAAGGCAAAAAAGGGGATGTACATGAAGTACCGGATATTTGCAATGTGTTCCAAATACTAGAGCCACGAAGTGTTTGAGTTAAAGTGGCAAGGCTTCAGTGGCAAGGGTTTAGGCACATATTCATGATTGCATGCATAAGTGGCATTTGAAATGAGATTAAAGAAAACACTTTGTTCACTTTTCCTCCCTCCAAATCATAATAAAGGATGACCTCTAATATTAAAGCTGGAGAAATAAAAAAATCAGGTACATGGTACCCTTTAAACAATATCACTGCCATCTAGTCTGCTTCTTATCACAGTGTAGGTTTACAGATGCTAAGAGAGATATATATGGAAACATGCCCTTTAACTTAGAATGTTGATCTATTTCTTTTTATATTTTAAATTCTTTAAAAATTATTAATTTGTACTTGGGAGTAAAAGATGTGCATACCAGTCCCCCTAAAACCGACTGAATCAGCAAAATAACCTATCTGGCTTCTGTGAATCACAAGATCATTACCTAAAAAATTGGCTCTTGTGAGCTGTCTGGGTTGGATCACTTTAATGATGTGTTAGCAAAATATATGTGAGCTGCTGTAAACAATCTCCCTTTTGTTTACAAGAAAGAAAGAGAGAGAGAGCAAGAGCAAGTAAAACCCTTCCTGTTGCAAAGCAATCTCTCTTAAAAACAATTCCTATACCTCTTACAACATTCTTACTTGACTGTCCACCAGCGGCCACAGAGGTCCATGATGGGGCATGTAGAGTGAGTGCTCCACTCATGGCTATCTCCTCAGAAATGTTATTGAAATTGTTAGCTACCTTTCATTATACCTCTGAAAAATTGCAATTTTTCATAACTGTTTCAATTTATATATTAATGCTGAAAAAACCAAATGGCCTCAAATGCCTCATAAAGAATGTAAACCTTGTCAGGTTTGATGTACTGAAAAAGACACTGGACTCCTCCTTCTTCAGCTTACTGCTACCTTTGAGAGAAATCACTCACCCTCACACATAAATTAAACCTATCACATAGATTCTGTGGGGTTTATGTGAAATTAAGTAAGTGAACATATCCGGCCTGTTGCAAGTGATCTATTACAGAGATTGGTTGACTCCAAAACTGAATCTAATCTATTATTCACTGTGAGAATCAAAACAATAGTTAGAACTGTTTTTCACAATTTGGCCCAAAACTTAAACAAAGCATACGCATACATAAACACACACACATATAATTTAAGGGGACAAGAAGACTTATTCAAACATGACTTAAATGAATCACAAGGGCTATTAACTATAGGTCTTTTTAAAAAAATGTGTATTCTACCACAATGATGTGATGTTTTACAAGAGCTCTTCCTTGAATAAGAGCAAACTTAAAGACTTAGGCTTAATTTTTACTCTGTTTTTCTCTCCTTACCCCCTCCAAACTTAAGGTAACAATGAAGTAGGGCCAGGGGAGTGTAGGCAACAGAGAAACACATGCTGTAAGATTTGCCTAGAACTTGAACATCAACTGAAGTGGAGATAAGCTGGGCTTTTAATTCATAGAGAAAGAGCTAAAATGTGGTTCTATTGCCATTACTTTTGCATTTCATCTGTTTTAGTGTAAAGAGAGAAAGGCGCATGCTATCTGCCACCATTCTTCTTTCTGTTAACTGAAGCTTTTCTGTCTCGCCACACTCTCTGAACAGGCATTATTTTGAAACAGGTTCAAGCTCAAAATCAATTTAAAACCACCCATTAGCTTTGTGTTTCTCCCTTTTATATAAGGCAGTTAAAACATCAGGATGTGAAGGAGATTTTGTTTTTTTTATGTCAAGAAGTCGAGGGAATCTCTGTGGAACCAATTTATGCTAGTTCTGGTGTCAAAACTTGCTTTGTTAAGACTTACTCAAGAACTCCCAAAGACACTGCCTTTCCATGAAGGCATCAGTATGTGGATGAATCAATAGGATTGTTGGATAAGAATCATCTATAAAATCTCCTTCTTCTAACATTCAGTGAATCTGTTTAAGTGGAAACCCTGGGGCCAAAGTTTAGAAGAGAGTGCACGATCCACCCACAAGAAATTCTGTAGAAACAGACCCCATCATTTAGCTGTCCCTAGTTTATGCCAAGAGTCTTCACCAGGAATTTGGGCAGCAATTACAAATTTCTTAATATATTTAATGCACAGTGAGCTGGAGCTCCCCTAGAGCTTTTGATCTCCACTGTCACAGGAATTCAGGTGGGTGGGGAAAAGGGAAGCCAATCACATAGACAACCTGATACATGCACACACGCACACACACACACCCTATGCTCTACTGTCCCTTCTCCACTTTACTGCCTGTTCCTACCACTCATATGTTTAGCAAGGTCTCTCAGCTAGTTGGTCAGAGGATTCCATTGGACACTTTGTTTTCATTGACTCTCAGGATTCTGTTTTTGTCAAAGGTACCTAATGCATAAGCACCTAATACATGCTAGGGTCTGGGCTATAGAAAAAGAATAACTCAAAAAGATTAGTGCTCCTAGTAACTGTGGATCTCAGAAATTGTTTTTAGAGAAGATTCAACTTGATTGTGCTTAGGGATTATTTGGGGATCTCAATACAGAGTGGATTCTGATGCCTTAAGTCTTGGGGCAGAGGCTGCGCTTCCATATTTCTAACAAGTTTCAGGTGAGGCTTCTGCTGCTGCTCCTTAGGCCAGTTTCTGACCATCCTTGGGAGAATGCTGCACCACCTCTGGAGGGCCTTATGGAGCAGGGTTGTTCAGTGATGATACTGTACCCACAGCTTTTCCTCATATTCCCGCCCCCCCCCCCCCAAATTTTAGTTTCATTATGGAAAGCAAGGCCTATGTAACACTAAATGGAGGTTCACTTCTAGATGATTTCCCAGAAATGGTTTCCTGGGCTTGAGGCAGAGATGGCCCAGGTCCTGTGAGTCTTCACTGGTTCGTAGTAAGGCGAAGGTGCTTTGTCTCATGTTGGAGTATCCTGTCCTTTGAGCACTCCTGACCACTGCCAAAGTTGCATAATTTGATAATGCAGCCACCACCCCAAGAACCTATTTCTTATCTATCCATGGTTCACCGAGGGTGTATGGCAGGTGCTTCCTAGGAACAACTTTGATCCTGCCACTTCTTACTCAGCAGACCTTTTATATAGTGACTGTATTCCTCTAGTTCCATACTATAGGGGGTTCAGAAGCAAAGTCAGCGGACTAATACTCTAATGTCTTCTTTCCAGACAAATTGTTGACACATACTTCAAGAAGAGTGCATCTTCCGTTGAGGTTATGTCCTCTACCCTTGGTCATTGTAACCTACTGACTTCCAGGTCTTTTTTCCAGCATTCGTTGCAAACTTTGGCCTTTCTTATAGTTTTCTGCACTCTATATGTTGAAACCATCAACCACATACTCCTTCACACATCCCACATATTAGCCCCAATCTGCAGCTCTTGCTATCATTTCCTATAATAGCTTTTCAAATATTCATTACTGTCTCCTAACCTACTGCTTCTCTGTTAACAATCAACAAAAATCAGTCTATTTCACAGAGGATATTAAGCTTCCTAAGCTTCCTAATCCAATCAATATGTCCACATCCTCTTGTACCCTTTCCTCCCATCCTGCCATATCAGGATGAGGGATTCCTCCTCTATCCAAGGTTAATATCTTCATTGAACTCTGAGGCAATCTCTTCCTGCCTCTGTGAATCATCACTTACCTCTTCTCTCATCTAAATTATCAACCCCTCTGTTTGTTTCTCATCTAACTTATTTTCTTCAGCATATAAATATGTTCAAAATCTCCTATCTTAAAAATTTTCTGTGATTTTTCTATTTGATGATTACTATATTTTCTTTTTACATGAATAACAAAGTTCTTGAAAGAGTGGATTGTCATTGATGCTACCAATTCCTTAACTCTTATCAATTCCCTGTCCAAGGTGGTTTCTGTCCCCATCACTGTGCAGAGCCTGCCCTTGTGAAGCTCAGCATCTAGCTGCTATGTGCAGTGGATATGCTTCTGAGTCTTCCCCTGAACTTTCTGAAACTTTGACACTGAAATAACTCCTACATTTTTGCATTCCTCCTCTAAACTTTCAGTTTATTTTTCCTGAATTACCTTTTCTCTCTCTGGCTACTTCATCTTTGCTTCCCTCTATCTGAGATATTCACAATAGGTGTGCTAGGCATTCTGGTGTATACCGAGAAAATATAGTTGTGATGGAAATAGTTTCTCTTAAGAATCATGGTGGATACAGGACTTCAGGAGTCTGTAGGTGGTTGACTATAGTTTGTATCATGTAAACAATTGTTCCTTTTTTTCTGCATGCCATGATATTGAAAAGATTGGAGATCAATAGAGTAATCTTTAAAAGTTTGCTGGTTTCAAGGATTCAAGTTAAAGTCCCCTTTAAATTCCTCTTTTCTCCTTATTCTGCTGATGCCCTAAATGATCTCCTCTCTCCTATGTGCTGATGATTTACATATCTAGTTCTGAGTCACACTCTGAACATACAGATCCATCCACTTCTTCCTCAGTCTACCCGATTTATTTCTCAGACATCCCAAATTCTTCCAATTGTCCTAAACTGAACTTATCCTTCTCTCTCTCCCAAAATGGCTCTTTTGACTAAATTCTGCATGTTGGGAATAACCCAGCACACTACCCAGTTGTCCAGACTAGAAACCTAGGGTCAACTTTTCCACTGTTTTCTCTCTTACCATCATAGTTGTTAGTTGCTATGTCATGTTTTTTATCTCTGTAAACCTAGGGTCAACTTTTCCACTATTTTCTCCCTTACCGTCATAGTTGTTAGTTGTTATGTCATGTTCTTTATCTCTGTATCTTAAATACCTCTTAGCTCTAACCACACACAGATCTTAATACATCACTCTCTAGTTTAAGAATAATTTCCTAATGCCCTTAGGAACAAACCCAAACTCCATTTTCTGATACTTAAGAACTTTCCTCATTTTGACCCCTATCAGTTCAGCCTTATCTCTCACTATGTCCCTTCCCCCCATACCTTCTTCCAGATCCTTAACTCCAGCTATATTTAGCTTCTTGGCAGTTCACTGGTGTATCCTGTTCTCACTCTCACTTTTGTCATTCCATATCCTCTTTCACTTCACTAATTCATCTTCAGTTTTCATGACTTACCTAGGGTGTTCTTTGGCTCTTCTCCTTTAGAAAAAAATCTTCTACAACTTCCTTGGTACCCTGAATTTCACTTAACCATAGTATTTACCACTCATGTGGCAGTTTTCCTTTCACTTATAACTTTGCTATTAGTTTGTGAGACACTTGATGACAGGGAACATGTCCAATTTATCTTTTTGTCCTTTGCCTTTGCTGCTATACCAAGAACGCCAATTTCTTTTCTTTTTTTTTTTTACATGGGCAGGCACCAGGAATCGAACCCGGGTCCTCTGACATCACAGGCAAGCATTCCTGCCTGCTGAGCCACCGTGGCCCACCCTAGAATGCCAATTTCTTGATGAATGAACAGCAGCTCCTCCTCCAGAAATGCTAAATGTGTGGTACCTCTGCTTCCACAATTTGGTCAGGATAGGATCTGTCATTATCATCTGTGAAGTGCAGGTGATAATAACAGTATCCTTCTGGGAGCTGTTGTGATCAAATTAATAAATACATGTGTAAAGCACTTCCAAGAGACTATTAAATGTTCGAAAGTGCTATTATTGTTATTACACATGGTACCTAGGGGAGTACATTCACACCAGGATACAGATCTGGGAACAGAGGTGCCACCAGATCCCACCAGTGCAACCAGTGTGTGCGGCTTGCATAACTGGCTGTGAGACTTATCATTACCTGTCAAAGGCTATACACAGTTTTCCAGCTATAACTTTGGACCATGCTTTTTTCCCCTTAGGACTGAATTTCTGAAACTGATATAATTAAAGGAGGTGGGGGCGGAGCAATGTGATTCACTTTAAATAGATATTTGTTTTTAAATCACTACTTAAGAGTTACCTTTTTCATTAAGTAAATTTGTCAAGCAAAAGCCAAATTTTAGAGAATAAATAAGGGTAGAGTATTCACCTCATGCAAGGAACATTAGCTTTTCAAAATTTCCTTAAGAAAGACTCATAATTTGTTTAATAAAATGAGTATATTGAAAATTTATTGGTCAAATATCTAACCCCCGAGCCAGTGAGTTCACCCTGGTAATAGATAAAAATGTGTTTATCTTGCAGTTCACTTCATTTGCTCCCTTTATCTCATTAGAAGTGTCTCCTCCTTCTTTTAAGGTTCCTGAGGGTGAATGCTCTAACAGCCCTCTAACACCTTGTAGATCCTGCTCTTGGAATTGAATCTCAGCAATATGCAAGCTCTAACTTGTAAATAAATTTTAAATGTTTGTTGTGTTTAAGATTGTTCGCCATTGTGTAGAGCTCTTAGGGAACTTCATGCAAAGGAATGTATGAGAAAGGGACCGTTAGGGAGCTGTAATTGGGAGGCTTATCAATAAAGCCAGAAGCAGACCAGATAGGAGACTACCTATTGCACATATATGTAGGTGACCCTGACGTTAAGTTCACTCATACTTAAAGCAACAAGTGAAATCTTTAGGAAATAAGTTATCCCTTACTGGCCTTGAGGATTTTATGCAGTTCTTCAAGCCCCCAGCAGTCACGGGGGGGTGGGAGGGATCCAGTCCAATGGTTTCTGCTTAGTCTAGGTGCTTTATGAATGTTCACAGGGGGATTTTCAATATCCAATTTGTTCATCTTTTCATTCGTTCCATAAAGCTCTAAGGCTTGCAAGAATAAAATCAGTTATGAATTTGTTACTTCCTTTATAAACATCCCTGGAGAAAGAGTCATAAATAAACAATAAGTGAACAAAATAGTTGTGGGGAAAGTGAGAAGGATAATCCTGGAAGGTTGGGTTTAAGTTGCTGAACATATTCTGTGGCTTTGAATAGCCCAGTTCTTGAACTCTTCATTAAGTGCTATATAGTTTTTTATACAGAGCAAATACAGTTTGCTTGAAATTAAAAAAAAAAGAGAGAGATAAGAAGAAAGAAAAATCAGCAAAACTTAGCACCTTCCATTTGGCTGGTCTCATTGGCAGCGTTCAAAGAGTAGTATTGGCAGTTTGTACAATTAGGAAAGTGTATTTGTGGAAGAAAAGGGAAATCAAGCAAGCAGTGAAAAATTTCAGGTTGATCTCTCTTCCCTGTATTCACACCAGTACTTTTCCGAGTTTCCTTTTCAAGGCATGTACGAAATTATCAGTGGAACTGAAGAATAGGGTAGGGGAGCTTGTTGCCACATGCAGAATGAAACTCTGCTTTCTTTGAGTTTGGAATGTATATATTTTATGGATAACTGAACTGTTATAAACCATTTCTGAATATCATTATACATCATAGCTATTTTTCCACAAAAATAATTCTAAAACATGGTGATTTCCAAGCTATGCTGCCTATTATATGGAAGGGACAACTGAGTCATAAAGCACACATCTTTTAGGATAAATATAATCTCTTCAATAAAGGAACGTTCCATTTCCTGAAAAGTATCCCAAACACTGAATATAAGAGAGATTCTACCCACTAAAGCCAGGAACAACCCTCACCCCATTCCTTAGGTAAAACAAGCCACCTCCCCCAATTCCAACATTACAAGCAGTCCCTGTGTAGTTGGGACTGCTCCTGGTTGAGAGGGATAGATCTAGAATAAAAAATCATATTTTATTAAAATAGCAAAGGCAATTCTCAAGGAAAGATTTTATTTTTTCTCTTTGAATTCATCTCCTTCGCACATCTCAAACAGAATATCAAGCCTAGAAAAATCTGTTCTTTGATAGAATCAGTGAATTACCAGAGCAAGAAAATTTGTGCAATAACTGAAACAGAGCAACTGCTCAATGAAGTTTCTCTCCTCTCTCATGGCCATTTTTCCAAGACAGAAAACAAAGTAAGGAAACACTTCATATTGGAATATTTTGATTACACCTTTATCGCTCATTTGGAAAGGATACACTGTGTTCTTACCCATTTGCTTATCAAAAGCAGGCTGTCCACTCTTATTTTCTCACCTCAATGGACAAGGCATAATTTGTTTCATATTGTGACACAGTTTCAGACTCTTCTAGCCAAGTTGCAAACAAATTTCATCTGCAGAAATTATCACCCATTAAAGGAGGCCGTGTACAAGGCACCAGCACTTTGCTGACTGATATAGTTAGCTATTTTATTTTTGGAAAGTAGCCTAAAGCTATTATGGCTCTGGTTTTTTGACGGGCATCATGTATTGTTATTTCAGAAGAAAATTTAACTTTAAAAATCAAGCAGCCTAAGAGTTTTGAATCGTACTTAAATTTTTAATAAATTGTCAAAAAGGCTTTGCAGTATTCATTTAGAACTGGACTAAACTCTGTGCAACTTAATATGTAAACGGCCACTGCTCCATTAATAGTTTGTTATGCATGAACACCTGAAGGACCAGTTATCAAGTTTATACAGCACACCTCAGAGATACTGTGTGGTTTGGTACCAGGCCACCACAATAAACGGAATATTGCAACCAAGCGAGTCATAGGAGCTTTTGGTTTCTCAGTACATATAAAATTTATGCTTACACTATGCTGTAGTCTTTTATGTATGCAGTAGCATTATGTCTTAAAAACAACGTGCATATTTTAAAATACTTTATTGCCAAAAATTTCTAACCATCATTTGAGATTTCAGTGAGTCATGATCTTTTTGCTGGTCCAGGGTGTAGCCTCAATGTTAATGGTGCTGACTGATCAGGGTGGGTGGTGCTGAAGTTGGGGTGACTGTGGCAATTTCTTAAAATAAGACACCGATGGAGTTTGCCGATTCTATTTACTCTTCCTTTCATGAAAGACTTATTTGTAGCATGCGATGCTGTTTGATAGCATTTTATCCACAGGAGAACTTCTTTCCGAATTGGTTTCAAGCCTCTCCAACCTTACTGCTAAGTTTCAATAACATTCTAAATCCTTTGCTGTCATTTCAACAATGCTCACCAGGAGTAGATTCCAGCTCAAGAAACCTTTTTTTTTGCTCATTTATAAGATACAACTCCAAATCCATTCAAATTTTATCATGAGATTGCAACTATTCGTATTCCACTTGTAATTCTAGTTCTTTTGCTATTTCTACCATATCTGAAGTTACTTCTTCCAAAGAAATCTCGAGCCCCTCAAAGTCATCCATCAGGGGTGGAAACAACTTCTTCAAAACTCCTGTTAATGTTGCCATTTTTACCTCTTCCTATAAATCACAAATGTTCTTTATAGCATCTAGAATGGTGAATCCTTTCCAGAAGGTTTTCAATTGACTTTGCCCAGATCCATCTGTGGAATTACTATCTATGGCAGATTTAACATTAAGAAATGTATTTCTTAAATAATAAGACTTGAAAGTAAAAATTACTTTTTCATCCATGAGCTGCAGAATGGATATTGCATTAGCAGGCATGAAAACAACATTAATCTCATTGCACATCTCCATCAGAGTGCTTGCTCTACTGGGTACATTATAAATGAGAAATAATAGTTGGAGAGGAATGCTTTTTTTCTTCTTCTGAGCAGTTTGTAAATAGATGTGCTATTATCCAGGCTTTTTGTTCCACTGGTAGAGCACCCACAGGAATAGATTGAGCATAGTTCTAAAAAGCCTCTATGATTTTTGAAATGGTAAATAAGCATTGAGTTCATCTAAAAGTCACTAGCTGCATTAGGCCCTAACAAGCTGTCCTTTGAAACTTTGAAGCAAGGTATTCACTTCTCTTGTCTCGCCATGAAGTTCTAGATGGCATCTTCTTCCAAATGAAGGCTATTTCATCTACACAGAAAATCTGTTGTTTATTGTAACCACCTTTGTCAGTTATCTTAGCTAGAGCTTCTGGATAACTTACTGAAACTTCCACATAAGCATCTGATGCTCCATTTTACACTTTTATGTTATGGAAATGGCTTCTTTCCTAAAATCTCTTGAACCAACATCTACTGGCTTCTGAAGTTTCCTACCTCTTTCAATCTTCAGAGAAGTGAAGAGACTTAGAGCCTTACTCTGGATTAGGTTTTGGCTTAAAGAAATATTGTGGCTTGTTTGATCTGTCCAAAATGCTAAAATTTTCTTCATATCAGATATAAGGCTATCTTGCTTCATTATCATTTGTGTGTGTTCATTAGGGTAGCCCTTTTAATTTCCTCCAAAAATCTTCCCTTTGCATTGACAACTGGTTAACCATTTGGCACAAGAGGCCTAATTTTCAGCCTATCTTGGCTTCTGATATTTCTTCCTCACTAAGCCTAGTCATTTTTAGCTTTTGATTTAAATTAGAGACATATGACGTTTCTTTTCACTTGAACACTTAGAGGCTATTTTTATTAATTAACCTAATTTAAGCACTGTATGTCAAGAAACAGGGAGGCCTGGGGAGAGGGAGAGGTGACGGAGGAATGGCTGGTCAGTGGAGCAGTTAGAGCACACCCAACACTTATTAAGTTTGTCATTTTATAAAGGTACAATTAGTGACACCCCAAAACAATTAACATCAAGCATCACAGGTCAACATAACAGGTATAATAATAATGAAAATTTTGAAATCTTGCACCAATTACCAAAATGTGGCTAAAATGTGACACAGAGGCATATTTCCATGTTGTTGGAGAAATGGCACTGATAGATATGCTCAATGCAGCGTTGCCATAAACCTTCAATTTGTAAATAAAGCAATAACTGTGAAGTACAATGATAAAATGAGGTATGCCTATACTAAGAGAAGTAGGAAGTGTTAACTATTATTTATTCTCTTTGTGCTAGACAGAGATGTACTATTTTTAATATATGTCTGTCTGGAATAACCTTAGATAGTCCTTCGTTTGGTTGTTTTCATTGTGACCATGCTAATGAAGTCTCATAATAGGCCCTCCAGAAAAGCATATTGTTATCCAGGGACACTGAAAAATCTTTTTAGCATCCATAAAAAGAGAGACAAGAGACAGAGACAAAAAGACAGAAAGAAAGAGAAAGAAAGATTCTCTTGTTTGAGGTTGAGATGGTGACACTGATCAGTGACTTAGTTGTCTACGGAGCAGCATTCAGAACTGATTACCTGATCACTGTTGTGCTGGTTTGCAAATGGTATGTACTCCAGAAAAGCCATGTTCTTCTAATCCAATCTCGTGGGTACAGACCTGTTATGGGTGAGACCTTTTGATTAGGTTATTTCCATGGAAATGTGATGCATACAATTAAGGTGGGTCTTAATCCTTTTACTGGAGTTCTCTATGAAAGGAATAAAAGGCAGAAAACAGAGAGAGAGCTCAGAGCCCACTGAGAGCAGAGAGATGAAACCAAGTGACAGACATTTGGAGATGCAGAAAGACGATGCCTCAGGAGATGCCGGAAGCTGAGAGAGCTGTTGGAGGATGATGGTGCATCTCTCAACTGTCTTTCTTTTAAACAAAGGCAGGGAGCCAGGCTCAATTCAAAGAAAAAAGGTGGTATAAAATACTGAGCTACTGCATCCACAGAATTGCTGATGGATGCAGCAGCATTTTCTAAGCTCCAGTGAAAATGACCTTGCAGATCACTCAACAGCTAATTGGTTAAACATATCCAAACTGTTTACCATTCCATGAAATGGAAGAATCTACACTGTTATAAACAAGAAAAGGAAGTAAAACACCACATTGGTTAAAGCTCAGATTTTGGAATAACAAAGACCAAAATTCAAACCTTAGTTCCATGATTTGTTAACTTTGAGATACTAAGCAAATCACTTCCAGTTATATACCAAATTAATTTTCTAGGATATTTTAAATATTGGCTTTACAAGAAATTGGAAGACCATATCCAAGTATATAATTTTTGAGTTCCAAATGTTCAACAGTTTTGATGGATTATTTCTGCAGATTTAACTAATTCTAAAATGCATTAATCTGAGTATATATTTAAAATAAAATGGACACAAAAATTGATTATTCATTAGAGATAATGTCAAGTTCGAGAAACACTGTAACTAAGGAAACCATTGGGTAATGTTTGTGAATCAAGGTTTGATGACAGAAACCATTTTTGGAAGCAAGGCATCAAAGACAGGAAGTTAAGAGGTCTGAGCTTTAGCCTTGCTGTATCTCTGAGTTCTGTGAGCTTGGTTCAGTCATTTAAACTCTCGGTCTCTTTTTCTATTCAATTCAGTTTAATTTAACAAAAATAAATTAAGGACAGTAATATTTACAATGTATATGTTGGACTAAATAAGCTTAAAGGTCCATTCAAGTTTGGTAATTCTTCAACCAGCTATTACGTACAGCCTATAAATCTGTAGAAATGATTTATATTTAAAGAAGTTTGCATCCCTTAGTCAAGGTTTGGGACCCACTTTGCATTTGTCAGAGATATAGTTCCTGTCTGTGGCAGGCAATCCAAAAGGCCTAGGTATTTTCCTCCTTTTCCATTGGGAAGATACCAAGATATGTTTGGCTAAAACTCATTAAAAGTTAGCTTAAAAGCAGAGCTTTTCACGTAGCATTACACTACAGGCGTAAATGCTTTCTGTTAGATTAGCAAATAAGAGGAGGGAAAATATACATGAAGTAATGACTCATTTGAATTTTTTTTAACTCAGTTTATTCTTTCAACACACATTGTTTATTTAAGAAATTCCTGAGCTGTTAATGAAACCAGTCTCTTTGCTTGAAGTGTTAATTCTAAATTTAAAATAGCTTTATTCATAGAGACACAGAAAAAAAGTGTTTTACCAATTTTAATTCCTCCAAAAAAGTATTGGATCAAAAAACTTAAGTGCCCATCCCTTTAAATGTATCATAGAAGAGCTTTTCCATTCAGACCTTTGTAGAATTTAGGGTTTAATTTTTAACAGACATGATGAAAATATATTAGGCTGGTAAACCCGACATGACTTATCTTTTTGTTAGTGATAAAAGTAGGAAAAGACAATAGTCTCACTTCCTTTCTTCTTTATGCTTTTATGCCACAGTCATGTATATAGTAACTATTACGCTGAACTGACATAATGCTTTAAATATAACCCCAAAGCTATTTCTAAGACTCTTACCATCCTTATAATTTTATTTAGGAGTCTAATTCTTCTTTTGTTTCCTCTAATGAAAACTTGCAGAAGTTCTAGAATCTGACTGGATGCTTTCAGCTACAAAATAAAATTTCACTTCAGTAATACAATACTCCATTGATTATAAGAACCAAAACCACCAGCTTGATTTGATATGAAGGTTTTTCCCATTTCCCTAGCTAAGGCTCCACAGATGGGGAAGACAAGATGCTTCCTTCTTTCCCCATCAGAACTTCTTCTTCCCCCTCTTTTGGTTAGTTAGTTTCTGACTTGAGATCAGGCAAAAGTTGAGAAAAAAAAGACCGTAGGAAATCCTTAAATTAGCAAAAGCTGCCCTGAGCTGGTCTTAGTGTTTTAGGGGCTTGGTAGAATTTTAAACCTTATTTTCTCTTGAGATTTGTGATTTCTTTGGAGACCTCCATGTGGTCTCTGCCTTCCCCCCACTGCCACCCAGCTGAGGATCTCTGAAATCTAGTTCTCTTGCGGATGGTAAAGGTCCTCGGGATCCCGTGATACTGATACTTTCATCATCGCGCTGCCAGTTGGCTCTCGTGGATTTATCTCTGGGAATCACTTATATCTCCTCTGCTTCAGCAATCTCTGGCAAGACAACTACTTTACAGACCTCTGCCCTCTCTCTCTGTCATAGGTTGCTTCTGCCAACCCTTTAGATACAGCTAGTATGATTTCAGTCCTTTGTATAGGCTTTATTTGAGGAGACACCGCAAAGGATACACCCAACATTTTGGTGATTTCTTTAAAGTCTCCTTCCCCTCCAGGTAGAAGATAAGGAGCACACACTCTCATTCTTTCCATTTGGATAGGAGATATTTGAAGAACTCTCTCCAAAGAAATCCACCTCAAAAATACTCTTGGACAGTGTGATGGTGGCTCAGTGGTAGAGTTCTCACCTGCATGCCGGAGACCCAGATTAGATTCCCCCTGCCTGTCCATGCACAAAAAAAAAAAAAAAAAAAAACCTCTTGATTCCTCACTTCCAAACTTTTTTATACCCTCAGTGTACACAGGGAGTTTCAGAACTGGGCAACACGTACACACAATTATTTTAATTTTCCCCCAGTCTTGAGCTAGCACTGTCTTTGAAACGTGCTTCACCTGAAACTTTCAATTAAGCATCTGTTACGTAAATAATACTAAGAAATTTTACTCTGTACCTAGCCTTGTTTGCATAGCTATAAATGTGTTTGTTAAATGGTTTCTGAGAACTTATGAAAATAACTTTGAAATGTTATTATATCTGCTATATCTTATTTTAGCTCTGCATATGTTTTGTGATTATGTAAGACTTAAAATAATCGGAATATAACTACAGATGGCCTTTGAAATGTCAGCTCTGAATGCTCTAAAATAAACTTTTCATGTATTACAATTAAAAAATATTAATCATTTTGATCATCCCAATTTTGAGGAGGAATACTTATTTTTTTTGTATTTAACAATAAAGGAGCAGAAATGCTATGAATTATTTAAATATACATTCAGAAATTCAAGACTAGGAAATACATTATAGGGTCTGCTATATTATCCAGTATGCTAGTCACTGGCCAAATGTAGCTATGAAATGCAAATTTAAATTACCTGACTTACATAAAATTAAAGATTTTGGTTCTTAGGCAAACTAACCACAATTTAAATGCTCAGTAGTCATAATTGGCTGGTCTGCCACATTGGAAAGCATAAATACATAGCATTTGCATCACTGCAGAAATTTCTGTTAAATAGCTCAGCTCTAGAAGAGGATGCTACAATTAAACCTATATGCATGGAAACAGATCCCCTCTTTGTCAGGGAAGGTGGAAGAATATTTGAGAGCTACTTAGGATCAGCCTCCTAAAGAGGGTTTGCTCCATAGAAAGGACTGAATACCCTTTCTGGGGACAGCACCGCTTGCTTTGGTCATGCAGTTTAGGAGGGATTCAGGTTGGGCAGACTGTTAGAGAACTGGTTCTGCTGAATTATTAAGGTGATAGCTGCTGGGAAATTATCTTGCTGAGATTAGATCTAGACCTAACTGCCTCAAAGAAGCTGAAAAACATCATAAAAGGGGCAAAATAAAGATCTGACATGCTGTAAAATTGAGCACTCTACTAAGTTTAACACTTATCTTTGAAAACCCACATAATTTACAAGTGTGAGATATTTCCATTTTCTTTTCCTATGTCCTTAAAATAGTTGTGATTTCGATCCACAGTCATTTATTAGAATAATGTGATCTGCAGTTGCCATGTATAAGGTGTCACTGGAACTTTAATAGGGAAAATTGTAATGTAGCTTCTCTTTTAAAGATTTATTTATTCTTCTCTGCTTTTAAAGAGTGAGTTCTTTTGTTTGTTTCAAAAAACCAGGAAAGGGTGAGATAAAACCTGGAGATGATGAAAAAAATATATCCTGTTTTGTCTATTTTCTGTACAAAACAAAAGGTTAGAGCTATTATTTTTTTTTCCTTCAAAATAAAGCAAATAACTCTTTGGTCATCTATAATAGGGTAGAGCTATTTTGAACAGTTTGATGTCATTTCTGCATCCCTCAAGGAAACAAAGGGGAAAGTCAGAGGAAGGGGAAAAGGCAGCCCTGATAACGTTAAGCCAACCACTCATCCCAAAGAGGAAAGCATCCTGTTTTTATCGTGTGGCTGAAAAACAGTGGAAAAAAATTTACTGTGATCAATGGTGTTCATTCTGTTGTTATTTCACAGCTACCTGCCACCATTCCCAAATACAAAGTTAAATGAGGGTTTTTTAGTGACAGCTTTGAAACAATGGGTCAGTCTGGATAAAGGTCGCTGGAAAATTACAGTTTGAGAGAGAGAAAGAACGGTAAGAATCCAGAGAAAGCTCATTTTATGAATAACAGAGTCTCGAATACCTATCATCCCTAGATTTTTATGTCAGCCCTATCAATGCCATCAATTAATATTTCCAATTATGGTACAAAGTACTGGCCTCTACTACACATAAAAAGTAATAGAAAATTTAATGCTCATAAAAATGAAGAATTCTTTCCAAACAAAAAGAGCTTTTTTTGTGTGGGCTGGGATTTCTCTATTCATTAATCATTCAATCATTTAGAAGAACTTCTAGAAAAATGGCCTCAACGATTGCGGCAATTCAGAATTCCCATCCATTCAGTAGTCTTATCTCTGGGTGTCCAGATGCAGCCCTAGAGCAGTTATCAACCTAACATCTGTAGGCTGTCACTTTAGCACAAGTTTGTGTGCACAATTATACAAGAGACACCTTTTTCCTGGTCTTTGTATCAGATTGGCCTTCTCCTTATAGCCTCTCTGCTAGGATAGAAAGAGGAAGCAGCATCGCTAGGTGTTAGCATCGTTAATGATGATATTTGAGACAAAGTCCAAGCTCTTTTCTTTATGAATATGGTTCTTTAGTTAAAATAAGATTATTAAACATAGAACTCTCTAGTTTCTAACTTGCATTCCTAGAATCCTTCTTCAGACTTGGAAGAAGTATTTTAATAATACAGTTAATCACCTGGGTGTTTGTTTTACTTGATGCCAAACATCTGGATGTTTAAACTTATTTGTTCACTGTTTTTCATATGAATTGTGAAGATAGAGCCTAAGATTGAGGGCAAGACCAGCTGAAATGATTCTACACAGCTATTATACAATTAAACCTTTATCAAAGGGGAATGTGGTTTAAACCTCTGTCATTTAAAACATTATTATGATTTATATGGAATAGGCATACTATTTTAGAATTTCTGTATTTTGTTCTATTATATGTTCAAGCCTCCTAGTGATTGAAAATATTCAAATACTTAGAATCCCAATGGATTGTCAGTAGGAATGAGCAGAAGGTCTCTCTCCCTCCCCTTCCTTTTCCTGTTTTCAAGTTACAGGGCCAGTTATATGGTTGTGAGACAACACAGAAGCAGTGTCAAGAAAGCCATTTCACTCAAGGGACCTGGCAGCTGAACTCTCCCCAAATGCTTTTAAAAAGAAAAAATATATATATTAAAGGCCAATTTCAAACAAATACAAAGATTTGTGGAAACCTTGTTCACCTCATGATGATCTAGAGATATGAATGTACACCAAATGAAGTACCAGATAAAGAAAGTCTATGCCTAAAGTCTCTTGAGTTTTCTAACAAGAGATCTGGGAAATTTAAAAGCATATCAGGTTTCTCAGAGATTATTAACTCTGGATTGCATTTCAAAGTATATCAAGTGCTGTCTGCTTTATACCAAACAGAAGGGAATGTACTACCAGACTAAGCAGACAGAACTAATAAGAGCTGTAATAAATCAAATTAAGAAATATTTATTGAACATCTTCTGGGTCTCTAGCATTGAGTTATGAGGTGTGTGCTGTGTATAAAATAGAATTTGAAAAGTCTGTAGTCTCTAAAATTTTTAATGAATTTGGGGAGATTAAACAATTGCACACCCCAAAATAAACAATAGTGCAAAATTTGAACAACGATTCAAAATGAGTGTCTCAAAAATAGCATAAATAATATAAGTGGACCAAACCAGGAACATAACAGAAGTATTATTTACATTTCTAGACTGCAAAATAGCTTTATGAACATTTTTCTTTCCAGAATAATTTTAGGATCCAAGACATACATATTTATATTTCATCATCAACACCAGGCTTTGACTGAATACTATGCTTGTTTCCAATTAGAAACAAATGGCCAAAATGACTACTACTCGTGGGGTAAACTTATAAGCAAATGGCCAAAATGACTACTACTCGTGGGGTAAACTTATAAGCAAATTGTAAAATAAAAAGTTTATAGTCAAGGCACTGTATCTCAGTGTAGGATAAGAAATGGACTGTTGCTCTTGAAAACATCACAATACGACAATAGTCACTACAGTTATCATTCAAGATGCTATACTTATGTCTACCAGCTCTGCCCACCTTCAAAAAGTCCAATCTCTGAATGGCCTAGGTAGAATTTCTTCTCTCTTACTTGGCTAAATGTGTTTATTAAAACAGAAATGAAAACAAAAAATTGTTTTAACCAAAATAAATTGTGCCCCATTTTCTTTGACCTGAAGGAGCCTAAACAACCCCTGATGTGATTGACTCGGCATTCAATTGTTGCTGTTTCATAATTCTGACATGCAACAGAATTTAAAGAAACAATAATAAATATCCATGGCATCCAATATAAAATACACAAACCAATGGAATATTTTAAAATGAAGAAATAGACTTTACAATCCAGTTTAAGTTAGCTAAAACAGAGAAAGGGAACAAGATGGAGAAAAGGCCAGATCCCTTAACTTGAAGAAAGGGGGATCAAAAATTATTTCATTAGATATTTTGGCGGCTTAATATAGTTCTAAGAATAACTTTAAGGCATTAAGCTAATCTCAAATAGAACTAAAATAGAATGTTTACTTTGAAAATCCCTGCTGAAGACGGAAGAGATTCTACAGCAAAACAGAAAAAAATATATAAAGGGCAAATAAACTAAAAATAAAACAAGATGACAAAATTAAAATCAAGCACAGTGTATCAATAAGGATATTGACCAGGAGGCAGAAGACATCGGGTAATTTATAAAAGTTTAATAAAAGCCCATGTCAAGTGTATGGGAAGGTGAGGGAATATCCTAAAGGTGAACTCAATATCTGGGGAAGAGCAAAATCAGGAAGCTTTGTCACCTATAAGCCTGAAGGGGCAAAGGAAGTAAACTGCTGTCAGAACCCCAAAATGTATAAGGAGAGGGCATTTGACAGTGCTGTGGCACTTGGTGCTGGGACTGATGCTCAACAGATAATAACCTCCTTGTCTTCCTTCTCTTCCTTTTCTGCCACATCCTGTTAGAGCCTCCCACAGAGGAACCCGAATGGCAAGGAACTCATTGATGTGGTCCATAAAACTCAGCCTTCTGTACACAGAGCAGTAGAAATGGTGAGCAGTTGATCTGGAGGAGCAAAAAGAATATGTCTAGTGCGGACAACAATTACAAAAATAATCATAACTGGATATAATGTTCTTTTAAAAAAAAAAAGAGATCAGTTTATATCCTCACCCTGAAGTCAGAGTGAGATGATCCAGGGCTTTGTCTCTTCACAGAAGCTTTGACAGCTAAGAAAAACTGGCAGAAGCATCTTGCTCAAAGCTCCAGAAAACAGATAAAGGGTCATAGTGACAGGATGAGTACTGATTCAAGAAAAAAAAAAAGCTTTAAAGTAATAAGACAACCTCATGGTGCCTTTGCTGGTCCCTCCTGAGAGCCCTCACTAACTTAGCACACAGTTGCCCAAACTTCCAGTGTGTCCCTGGTCACAATTGTAGATAGAACAGAGTAACATTTGTGCACATACTGGGGTGTAGGTATGTCTGTGCCAGTCTGTCTGAGGATAGCATGAAGAACTGAATCAGGACATACATTGAAGGAATGCTATTTCAGAACCTGTCCTTTGCCTAGAGGCAGCTCACAGGGCTCTCCTAGTGAATATTGTAGGAAAACACTCATATCATAGCCTGGGACAAAGGAATACCAGCTTGTGATGTACATTGTAGAGCTCAGGACCATTTCCCAGGAAAATGAGGAAATCCATATCCATCCAATGAAATGGGGAAATTTCTAGGGTCACACATACATACCCAGAACAAGTTACATATGCAGAAAAGCCTGGGGGTCCCTACATTTTTGCCTCAGGTTGTTCTCTAAGCTCATTGTATGGCAGTTAAGTTAAGTTAAGGAGAGAACTTGTGCACAGACTAATTTGCAAAGTCTGAAAAAGTTTTCTTTTTTTTTTTTTTTGCTTTTGGTTACCTCCTGGTATTGAAGGAAATCTCTGTCATAATACTAGCTGGATACAAGTTTAAGGAACAGACACCTCAGAGTCTAAATTCCATAGATAACCCAATAAAATATCAAAATGTCCAAGCTGAAATAAAACTACAATACATACAAAGTAACAAGAAACTATTGCCCATGCAAATCATAAGATTAAAGCTTTATAAACCATCAGTGAGGTGGATGATTTCTTAGACATACCAGGCAATTTTTTTTTTAATGTTCCTAAATATGCTCAAAGAGCTAAAGAAAAACATGTAAAAAGACCTAAAGGACATAATGAAAATGACAAATGAACACAAAGAGAATATCATAAAGAGGTAGAAATAATGAAAAAGAATGAAACAGAACTGAAGATCATGGTAATAGAAATTTTAAAAATTCCATAAAGGAGTTCAGCAGCAGATTAGAGTTGGCAGAAGAAAGAATCAGTGAACTTGAAGATAAGACAATTGAAGCCATTTAGTCTGAGGAGCAAAAAGAGGCCAGGGTGGTGTAGGGAACGGGAAGTTAATGCTTAAGTTGGTTCAGAATTTCTGTTTGGAGTGATGGAAAAATTTTAGTAATGGATTTCTCTTATATGAAATATTTAGAATAAAAAATTAATAAAAATAGAAAGTAGAATGATGGTTTCCAGTGGTGGCAGGAAGAGGCAATGGGAAATTATTGATAAATGAGATGAGTTTTGGTTTAGGATGATGAAAATAGTCTAGAAATAGTCAGTGGTGAGTGTTACATAGTATGGTCAATATACTTTATGTCAAAGAATTTTCTCTTAAATAGTTGAAGTGAATTTTTGTTATATATAATATATCACAATTAAAAAGAAATTATTTTAAAAATCAATTGATGATAACTGTTGCTTTGTGGTAAGATTTGTATTTGGGAAATATGAGTCCTTTAAATTTATTCTTTTAGTCAAGATAATTTTGGCTGCTCCGTGTCCCTTGCATTTCCATATGAATTTTAGGATCAGTATGTCAATCTATGTAAAAAACAAAACCAGAAAACAGATAGAAATTTCCATCAAATCTGCCCATCAATTTGGGAGTATTGCTATCTTAGCAATATTAAGGCCCCCAATCCATGAACACAGGTTATATCTTGTATATTGAGCTCTTCATTAACTTCTTTCAGTGGTGTTTTGTAGCTTTCAGTGTGCAAGTCTTGCAATTCTTTTGTTAAACTTACTCCTATAAATTTAAATGTATTTTATTATATTTGATATTATAAATACCATTGTTTTCTCTATTTAATTTTTGAATTGTTCATCAATCACCTATAGAAGTATACTTTATTTTTATTTATCTGATGTCCGACAGCCTTACTGAACCAGTACATTAGTTCTAATAGTTTTTCATGGATTTTTTTTTGGATTTCAGTATATAAGATCCTGTCATATCTGAATATTGATAGTTTTACTTCTTCCTGTCTAATTCAGATGCCTTTTTATCCTTGTCTGGTTGCTCTGGGTTTTTATAGAAGTGCAATGTTCCATATGGAAGGGCCGTCTCTACATTATTCCTGATCTTAGGAGGAAAGCAATCACACCATTAAATATGATTTTAGGTATGGATTGTCACAGATGGTCTTTGTCAGGTTGAGGAAGTTCCCATCTATCTCTAGTTTCTTGAGTGATTTTATCATGAAAAGATGTTGGATTTTGTCAAATACTTTTTTTGTGTCTAGATTATCATGTTTTCCCCCCTGTATTCTATTAATATGGTATATTTCATTGATTGACTTTCATTTTAAACAACCAAATTTGCTGGGATAAATCCAAAATGGTGTATCTTCCTTTTCCTGTGTTGCTGGATTTAGTTTGCTAGTATTTGGCTGAGAAAATTTCAAAGGAATATTAATCTGTAGTTGGTTTTTTCCCTATTGATGCCTTTATCTGCTTTTGGTTTCAGAGTAGCACTATCAAATAATGAGTCAAGAAATGCTTCTATTTTTCTGGAACAGTTTGGGAGGGATTGGTATAATACCCACTTGGTTCTGGGCTTTTCTTTGTAATTTTTAAAAAAAATTCTAATTCAAACACATTTTTTTTTTATTATTATTGGTCTATTCAGATTTTCTATTCTGGAAAATTCAGTTCTGGAAGTTTGTGTCTTTCTAAGAATTTGTCCATTTCATCAAGGTTATCTAATTTACTGACAAATAACTGGCCCAGACATTCCCTTACAATTCTTTGTACTTCTGTGCATTTGGTAGTGATTCCCTCTCTTTCATTCCTGCTTTTAGTAATTTGAACCTTCTTTCTTTTGTTCTTAGTCAGTCTAGCTATATTTTTGCCAATTTTGTCAATCTTTTAAAAGAACCAATTTTTACTTTCTTTGATTTTTCTACTCATTATTTTTTTCATTTCACCTCTGAAATTCATTAATTCCTTCCTTCTGCTTTCTTTGAGTTTAATTTTCTTTTCATTTACTACTTTCTTAAGGTAGACAGTTAAATTATTGAATTGAGATCTTTTAAATATAAGCATCCACAGTTGCACATTTTCCTCAAAACATAGCTTTAGCTGTTATTTTCCTATTATGCTATAGCAAAAAATGATCATAAGCACATATGTGATCATGATTATGTTGTGATCATAATTCACAACAATGTGAATTTATCTTACATTTCTGGAAGTCAGAAATCCAATGGACTTCACTGGGCTAAAATCAAGATATAGTGGAGTTACCTTCCTTCCTGTAGAATCTATGGTGAATCCCTTTTATTTCCTTTTCTAGCTTCTAGAGACTAACACACAATCCCCAGCTTTTGCCCCCCTTTCACAATAAGTATAAGCAATGGTCAGTGAGGTCTTTATCACATTGAACCACTCCCACTCTGATTGCCCTATCTCCCTCTCAATAGTTTCTGTTGACTCTTTCCACCCTCTATGTAAGAGACATACTTTCCTATTTCCTTATCTGTCTTGTAATTTTTGTTGAATCTGGACATTTAACAAATATAATGTGGCAACTCTGAAAATCTGATCCCCCAGTTGAGTTTATAATCAAACGAAAATTCACACAACAGAGTAGACCAAAAATAAAATATAAATACAATATTATCAGTTATAATTGCCCTCCAAAAAAGGGCAGAATTGACAGTATTACTATTAGAAACAATAGAAATCAATGTTATTCAAAACAAAATTTAGGAAATGGGGCAAAAGGGTTAATTTCATATTTTCAGTATTTCATCAATATTTAATACTTATGGATATTCATGTAATAAGTAATTTATTATTAATTACCTATTGCATAAACAGAAACTCAAGGAAAACTTAACCCTGCTGAGTGACCACTTGACCAATGTAGAAAAAGATACTGAAGATTTGAAAATATAATTTGAACTATTGAGTTTATACACGTTTGAGATTTGCAACTTAAATAGAGATTAGCTACTTCCTCTTCTAGCTACCATTGAACTTGAAAAATTGTGTAAATTTTGCTATAAAGAATGTCAAATAAATTTCTTAGAGCAGGCATTTTATATGCATATTCTCTGTCCACAATAAAATATGTTTAGAAATTAATAGAGAATGATTGCTTTTAAAATTCTAATTCTTGCAACCTAAAATACCATTCTTAATACATAATTATTATGGTTAATAAGAAATATTTTCTATTATTTGGGTAAAACTGAAATGAGATTACTACATGTCATTACTTAAGGGATGCATATTAATAAGTCATTGAGAGGTGGAGCAAGATGGTGGCATACGGAGGTATAGAATCTAGTTAGTTTTCTAGAGAAGCTAGTAAATTGTCAGGAACTGCCTAGAACAACTGTTTGGTGGACCTTCTGTGACCAGACACACATCATACACCAGTCTGGAATTAGTGAACTAGAGGACAGGACATCTGAAATCCTGTACCGAAAAGAACAGAAAAGGGAAAGAATGGAAAAATATGAGCAAGGTCTAAGGGGATTGAATGACACAAGCATATGAATATATAGGTTACAGGTGTCCCAGAAAGAGAGAGAAGGGAAAAGGGGCAGAAAGAATAATGGAGGAAATAATGACTGAAAAATTTCCCATCTCTTATAAAAGATATAAAAGTACAGAACCAATAAGTGCAGCATACCCTTATCTGAATAGACCTACTCCAAGATACCTACTAATTAGAGGTCAAAGGCAAAGAGAATTCTGACAGCATCAAGAGAATAGCAATCCATTACATACAAGGGAAGCTTGATGAGATATGTGCAGCTCTCTCAGCAGAAACCATGAAAAGGAAGTGGTATAATATATTTAAGATTCTGAAAGACAAAAACTGCCAACCAAGAAATCTATATGTGGCAAAACTGTCCTGCAAAAATGAGGGAGAATATAGAATATTTTCAGACAGACACTGAGAGAGTGTTCTAGTTTGCTAGCTGCCTGAAAGCAATATACCAGAAATAGAATGGCTTTTAAAAGGGGGAATTTAATAAGTTGCTAGTTTACAGTTCTAAGGCTGAGATAATGTCCCAATTAAAGCAAGTCTATAGAAATGTCCAATCCAGGGAAAGATACCTTGGTTCAAGAAGGCCGATGAAGTTCGGGGTCTCTCTCATCTGAGAAGGCACATGGTGAACACAGTCACGATTTCTCCCTCAGCTGGAAGGGCACATGGTGAGCACAGCGTCATCTGTTAGCTTTCTCTCCTGGCTTCCTGTTTCATGAAGCTCCCCAGGAGGCGTTTTCTTTCTTCATTTCCAAAGGTTACTGGCTCGTGGACTCTCTGCTTCGTGTTGCTGCAGCATTCTCTGCTCTCTCTGAATCTCCTTCATTCTGCAAAATGTTTCCTCTTTTATAGGACTCCAGAAACTTACCAAGGCCCACCCAAATGGGTGGAGACATGTTGTCACCTAATCCAGCTTAACAACCACTCTTGATTAAATCACATCTCCAGGGAGATGATCTGATTACCTTTTCAAACATACAGTATTGAATAGGGATTATTCTATCTTTATGAAATGGGATTTTGATTAAAACATGGCTTTTCTAGGGGACATACATCCTTTCAAACCAGCACACAGAGTTTGTGAAAAAGTGATCTCCTCTACAAGAAATGCTAAAGGAAGCACTACAGGTTGATAAGAAAATACAGGAGAAAGAGGTCTGAAGAAGAATGTAGTAAGGAAGACTATCTGTAAGGGTAAAAGGAGAGAAAAAATAAGATACATCAGAATAAAATCATGATGCATGCCACAATGTGGATGAACCTTGAGATCATTATGTTGAGTGGAATTAGAAACAAAAAAGATAAATACTGTATGGTCTCACTAATATGAAATAACATTAATGGGCAAACTTTAAGAATTACAGTTGAGAACACCGATTATCAGGAGATAGAAAGAGGGTAGAGATTGGGCATTTGATGCTGAAGGAGAACAGAATGTTCAACAAGATTGGTTGCAACATCCAAAAATGGATAGCACAATACTATCTGACGGTAGCACATTATAAGTACTCTGAACAAAACTGAATGTAAGCGTGGTTGAAAGAGGAAGGCTAGGAGCATGTATGACACCAGAAGGAAAGATAGAAGATAAAGACTGGAATGGTGTAACTTAGCAAAACCTAGAATGGAAAATGATGGTGATTAAATGTAAATAAAAGGATGTTTTTACATGAGGGAGAATAAATAAATATCAACAGTACAAGGTGTTGAAAATGGGATGGTGTATGGACAAAATATAATCAATGCAAACTAGGGTCTATAGTTAACCGTAACATTGTAATGTTATGTAAATGTAACAAAGGCAATATACCAAAGCTAAATATTAATAAGAGAGGGATATAAGGAAGGGGTATGGGATTCTTGGTGTTATTATTTTTCATTTTTATTTTATTTTATTCTTTTTTTCCTCTTTTTCTTTCTTTGCAGAAGAAATGGTAACATTCTCATGTAGATTTTGGTGGGTGAATGCCTAGCTATGTGATTATGCTGGGAACCATTGATTGTTTCCTTAGGATGTATTGTATCATGTTGAATAAAACTACTTAAAAATAAACATGAAGATACAAGTGCTGGAGAACATGGAAAGAGGGAGATGTATCTATTCACTGTTGGTAGGGAAGTAGAATGGTGCAGCCCCTCTGGAGGGCAGTGTTGTGGTCCCACAGGAGGCTAGGTATAGGGTTGCCATATGATACTGCAACCCTGTCATTAGGTATATACTTGGAAGAACTGAAAACAGGGATATGAATGGACATTTGCACACTGGTGTTCATGGTGGCAGTATTCATGATTTGCAATGGATGAATGTAGTCTAAGTCGACATGGACTGACAAATGGAAGGGGGAACTGTGGTATATACATATAATTGAATATTGAGCAGCTGCAAGAAGGAGGGAAATTGTGAAGCATGAAAGTAGGTGTGTGACCCTTGAAGACAGGAGGTTGAGTGAAATAAGCGAGAAATGAAAAGACAGATATAATGCATCATAATAGGAACTAACTATAATGTGCAAACTCTAAATTCCAGAGCATGGGTTATCAGGAGAAGGCTTATTGTAAATGTTTGTAAATTGTAAGCTCTTACAGAAGTGACATCTGTTCCTGAGTGATAACTAGTCTTTCTAAATTCTGAGACCTCTTTGTGTATAACTTGGCTGTTCTCTGGAACTTCAAGTATCTGTGTGATACCTGAGATCAGAGCTGAAAGCCACCATTACCCCATACAGCAGCAGTTTAAAAAGCAGAAAGAGATCGCGCTTCAATTAGAGATATAAATGAAGCTGATCCAGTTAGGACTAAGTTAAATCAGAGTAAAGCGTAAAGGATGATATTGACTGTATTTTAAAACTTCAACTTTTGTGTGAGGCCAAAGGAAGATATTTACTTGGTGCAAAATCTGTATTTTGGGTGGTGCATTATCTAGTTTAACTTGTATGATCAATTTATTTGAACATCATAATTACACGGAAACTTGAATAGGGATTGAGATCTTGTTGGTTTGTTCAGGTTAGTATGATGCCTTGATGCACACTAAAGTAATCTGGGAAGAAGATTTAAAAAAAGTATTTACATGGAAATATTAAAGTTCCCCACCTGGGAAAGAACTGATATTTTCACAAGCACTGGAGCCTGCCAGTTAGATGAGCCAGGCCCTTGATCTTGGGGCTTGCCGTTATCAAACTTATTCCTGCAAAGGAGAAGCTAAGCCTACCTATGATTATGCCTAGCAGTCACCCCAGAGAACCTCTTTTGTTGCTCAGATGTGGTCTCTCTCTCTCTAAGCCAGCTCAGCAGGTGAACTCATTGCCCTCCCCGCTATGTGGGACATGACTCCCCGGGGTAAGTCTCCCTGGTAATGTGACTCCCAGGGACAAGTCTGGCCCTAGCATTGTGGGATTGAGAAAGACTTCTTGACCAAGAGAAGAAGAAAAATGAAACAGAATAAAGTTTCAGTGGCTGAGAGATATCAAACAAGGTCGAGAGGTCTTTCTGGAGGTTATTCTTATATGTATATAGATATCCCTTTGGAGTTTTTGGTATGTTGGACTAGTCAGAGGGAAGTACTTAAAACTGTTGAACTGTAATACAGTAGCCTTGATTCTTGAAGGCGGTTGTATAACTTTTATGGTGTGACCGTGTGATTGTGAGTACTTTGTGGCTGATACTTCCTTGATCCAGTGTATGGACATATGAGTAAGAAAATAAAGACATATAATAAATAAATAATAAGGGGATAGAAGGTATGGGATATTATAGTTGCTCTTGTTTACTTTTATTTTTATTCATGTTTTTAGAATAATGAAAATATTCAAAAATCGATGGTGATGATGAATGCAGAGCTATACAATATTCTGAACCATTGATTGTGTAATTTGGATGATTATATGGTATGTGAATGTATCTCAGTAAAATTGCATAAAAAATAAGTTGTCAAGATGAATATGCTGAATTCTTACAAAGTGCCTGGTTTGGTGCTACGCTCTGCAGATTATTTTCTCCATTTTATAGATATGGACTCTGAGGATCAGAAAATTAAGTCTCCTTGTGGTATGATATGTGTACCTCAAAGTAAATCCACTACTTTAAATCTTTTCATTATTTAAGAAGAAATCATGAAACTAAACTAAACCATATGCAAATAATGTATGAATAATTCAATAAGTTGTAAAAAATAAAGCACACTCAAGGCAATGAAGAGGAAGGAAACCATGGGATTTGAAAAGGATCTTTTTGACTTTATGTCTTGAGATCTGTATACCCAAGTTTAAAATTTTAAAAAAGAGCAAAAAGGTATAGTACTAAATACATATCATGAAAAAATTAAAACGTTTGAAAAACCTAATCAAATGCCAAAACAAACACAGGAAATCTTCATTTACAATCTTAAGGCTCTGAGATTATATAGTGCGTGGGCCAGATGTTCTAAAACAACATTAAATAGAAGGGGGAATAGTAGAATATGCGTAATTATCTTGATCCCAACTTTGTGACAAATGCTTCCAATATTTCACCACTAAGCGTTTGCTGTAAGTTTTTGGTAGATTCCCTTATCAGGTTAAATTTGTTTCCCTATATACATGGCTACTGTGGTTTTGATCTCTTCATTACTTCAATGTACCAAACTTTTCTCAACTTGGGACTTTCATATACACTGCCTCCTTTTACTAGACTGCTCTTGTCTTTACTTTTCAACAAAATGATTCCTCAGTGTCACTTATTCTGGCTGGATTAGGCTCTCATGTTATGTGTTCCTACATTTCCTTTATTTTTACCTCAGATCACTCATAATCATTTTAATTATGGGAAACTATTTGCTGATGGCTTCTTTTACCCTGTAAGCCCCATGAGGGCAGGATGATGCCTGACTGGTTTTAGTTCTGTATCCTTAACAAGCTGCTCAAAATGATCCCTAGTTTATGATAGTTGCTTGCTATGTGTTTGTTGAGTAAATAAAATAATATTTATAATAAAATAAACTTTAGTTGCTTTTTTTTTTTTGAAAATAGAATTCTTAATTTATTTCTCCTCCCTTTATAAGACCTTTATAGCATCCGGAGATGCTTTCTTTTTCTTTTTTATTTTTTTTAAGGTTTAGAGAACTTCTTTCTCATTCTAATTCCTTGCGTGCTTTAGTTTTCTTCCTAGATTAATCACCAAATAACATCTTATATATTTATTGTTATCTTTTTTCCCTAACAAGGATGTAAGCACTCTAAGAACAGGGATTTGGTTGATTTCATTTATCATATTATCACCAACACTTAGGGCAACACCTTGTGGGTTCTCCATAAATATTTCTTAATGAATCTTGGAAACTCAAAATGGATTCCTCATGTAGCAGATTCTGAAAATATTATATGTATGTAATAAAGGAAAAAATGTTAATGTTTGACTATTCACAACATTCTAGCTTCCTCTGATATTAGGAAGAGAGATTCTTGGGTGCTCTAATAGCCCCGCATTATCCTTTTTTGTTAATATTTTGGTTAATTAGAGATGGGAAAACGTTTTTTTAAGTTGAAGAGGTCTGGTTGATCTACATTAGAAAGAGGTAGACAAGCAAGAAAGAGAGAAAGAAGAAGAAAGATGGCAATACTTGGTGGGGGTAAGAGTTTTTTGCATTGGAATTTGATTGTGGGTGAGAGAATTTCAAGGGAAATCTTTTGGAGAAACAGTGATGGAGGGAGATTATTCTGTACATTAGAACTGCACTGGGACTGCATTTACCTTTTAGTATTTCTTGAGATTGTAAGCTAAGATGTGATATATTTATTAACTAAATTTTTTTGTCCCAATGTTCCTTTGAAAGCAGCATTACTCGGGGACTGCACTCTATGAGCCCCAGTTTTATTTCTGTAGGTAATGAGGCCTAACCTCTGGGATCATGAACCTAGAGAGATGGTCTCAGTTTTACCTTCAATTTAAGTTATTACATGAGATATGAGCCAATAATTTATTTATATCAGACTTTCAGAGTTTTGGAAAAATATTGTAAAAGACAGGGAGTTGGTTGATAGGACAAATATTCTTGAGTCATCATAGTCCTCAAAGGAGACACACACACACACACACACACACACACACACACACACACACACACACACACACACACACACACACACACACACAAGCTCTCTCCCTCTCACATGCACATAAACATTCCAGAAGATCAAAAAGACATATCGGAGTTCACACTGAAGACAAAATTGCTGTACCCAGGGAGAATGTGCTGTTCGGGACTGTGTGTTCCAGAGAGAGAGAACAGGATCTATGAAACTGTGTATTCCCTAGAGAGAGGACATCTTAAAATCTTCTTCTGGTATTTGCTGCCTGGGAGTGTTTAACCCAACCTCCATCAATCCCTGTTTCTTAAGAAGATAACAGTCACTTTTGGGAAGTGTAGTGAAGATTGATGATAATCAAGCTTGAATTAATTCAAAGTTTTGGGTACCATGAGTGAAATTGGATCCCTGGGGACTTGGAAACTGCTGTGGGATTTTCAAATAAACAGGCTTGGAACCACTGAGACAAGCTGATTGCTCACAGAAACTTGAGAAACTGGCAAAACCATGCCAATGACTGGTGAAAAATATTTGGTTAGATCAGGACTTTTAATGGAAAAAAATGGGAAGTCTCAGAAACTTGAATGTTCTGATAACTTATTCTGCAGTCTGGCCCAAGGATTTATCAGTGGATTCAAAGTAATCCTGATGTATAGTTCTGTGCTGGGCTCTGTTACTGCTTTAGAGAAAGTGCATAGACCAATGAAGAATTCTTGGGTATCACTAGTTGAATTTTAAATGACTGCAATAAAGAAGAAAAAATATTATTCATGCTAATTTTAGATTAGAAGCAGGAATGATTTGCCAAAGGACCAGTAAAGTAAAGCTGGAGAGACCCACACAGTTGGACTAGATTTGTGAGTGATCTTTAAGCCATGCTAAACCTTGTTGAATTTCATAATAAAACACAAGAAACACTTTGAATTTCCTTTCTCAGTTGAATTAATCAAGGCTTAGGAAAACAAAGAGATCACATTACCTGACCTCTGGAAGTTGGACTGAGTAAAATGACATTAGATGTTAGATCCTGGTGCAGACTTGAAAGTCAAAAGTTATGCAGGCATTGATATTCTCACAAGCAGTGGAAGCAACCAAAGCAATAGGCCAAGCCCTCAATCTTGGGGTTTGTTCATATGAAACTTATTCCCACAAAGGATAGGCTAAGCCTTCTTAAAATTAGGCCTAAGAGTCACCCCCAGAGAACCTCTTTTGTTGCTCAGATGTGGCCTCTCTCTCTCGGCCAACATGAGAAGCAAGCTCCCTGCCCTCCCCCTCTCTACATAGAACATGACTCCCAGGAGTGTAAACCTTCCTGGCAACATGGAACGGAAATCCCTAGAATGAGCTGGGACTCAGCATCAAGGAAATGAGAAAAACTTCTAGATCAAAAGGGGAAAGAGAGAAACGAGACAAAATAAAGTGTCAATGGCTGAGAGATTTCAAACAGAGTCGGGAAGTTATCCTGGAGGTTATTCTTATGCATTATATAAATATCACCTTTTTAGTTAAGGTATATTGGAGAGGCTGAAGGAAAGTGCCTGAAAAAGTAGAGATGTGTTCCAGTACCGATGTTGCTTGAAGATGATTATATAATGATATAGCTTTTGCAGTTTGACTGTGTGATTGTGGAACCTTGTGTCTGGTGCTTCTTTTATCTATGGCATGGACAGATGAGTAAAACATATGGATTAAAAATAAATAAATAATAGGGGGAACAAATGTTAAAATAAATTTAGCAGATTGAAATGCTAGTGATCAATGAAAGGGAGTGATAAGGGATATAGAAAAAATAGGGGAAACAAAGGCCAAAATATATTGGGTAGATGGAAATACTAGCAATAAATAAGAGGGAGGGGTAAGGGGTTTGGTATGTATGAGTTTTTTTCTTTTTTCTTTTTATTTCTTTTTCTGAATTGATGCAAATGTTCTAAGAAATGATCATGGTGATGAATATACAACTGTGTGATGATATTGTGACTTATTGATTACATACCAAGAATGGAATGATCATATAGTAAGAAAGTTCATGTTTGCATGTTGTTATGTTTTTTAAAATATATAAAAATTATTAAAAAAAATATACATTCCCTCTTGATCAACAAAACCTACCTTTAGGTCATCAAGATTTTAAAAATATTTCTTCCATTTTCATCAAACATATATATTTTATTGGTAGATTCTTTGGAACTTTAATGAATTATTCTAAACCTGTCTTTCAAGTTGCATAAAAAAAAAGTTCCATTGTCCAATCTGATAGATTGTTATTGGATAACTCAGGAAATCTGCACATACCATTTTGTTTCATCAAGTATATCTATAAACTGATACCCATCAAAAGCACTAGATTGTTGCCCCACGTGCTCAGATAACCAATTCCTGAGACACCTGGGTTTCAAAGAGAGAAAGTGTTTATTACTAGGCATGAAGCAGGAGATCAGATGGTCCATCAGCCCCAAAATCTGTCTTCCTGAACTGCAGTAATTCTGATAGTTTTATAGAATTAAAAGATGGACAGAGAGAGTGCAAGGGTAGCTCAGTGGTAGAATTTTCGCCTGCCATGCAGGCGACCTGGGTTAGATTCCCGGTCCATGCACTTCCCAAAAAACAAACAAAAAAATTCAACAAATAGTGCTGCAATAATGGAATACTTATATGGAAAAATAATGAAATGTGACCCTGCCATACAGCATACAAAAAAGAAAAAAAAAAGGTTATCAGGTATGCTTCAGACTCTTGAAATTGAACCCCTTAAATATTAGGGTGCTGGTAGATGGAGATTAGTTCTATTTTTCAATGCTGATTAGCACATTCTTCAGAACTAGCTAGCAGCCCAAATTGGATATTATGCCTGTTTTAGGTTCCTGTCTGCTAAAACGAATATCTAGTAATGGGTTGGCTTAAAAATGGGGATTTATGGGCTCATGGTTTTGAAGCTAAGAGAAACCAAAATCAAATCTTCTAGAAGATTGCATCACTGGCTGGCTGCCAGTGATCTTTGGTCCTTGGCATTTCTGTCACATGACAGGGCACGTAGCAGACTTCCTGGCTTCTCTTCTAGGACCTGTTGACTTCCAGCTTCTGGCTGCTCCCTATGTCTTTCTCAAGGTCTCCAGAGACAGGATTAAGACCCATCCTAATTCATTTGGGCCACACCTTAACTGAAATAACCTCACTGAAAGATTCTTTTTATAATGGGTTCACACCCACAGAAATGGTTTAAATCTAAGAACACGTTTGCTTCAAACCACCACAATGCCCCTTAATTTGCACTTAGTTTGAGAGCATGAATTATAATTATTTTAGGCAAAGATACTGAAAATGGAAATGGACAGTCACATTTGAGTTATATTTACAAAAGAAATGAAACCAAATTGTTAATATAGGTGAGGGTGGATGTAAATGGTAGAGTTATCTCCCAAAATAGAGATAAAGGAGGAAGACAAATTTTGGCAAGGGAAGGTATATGTACAATTTTAAATCTACTGGACTTCAGCAATGATTTAGCCCAATTTATCTTTACTAATCAGGAAACAACTGAGAGGCCTAAATCTTATATAATACACAGAATTCACAGGAAAACCAAGATCAGAACCCAGACTCAGTAAAACTTACATCCAAAGATAGTGTTTCTCAGAGATGAAATAACCAGAATCTTGGCTCGATGATCCAAATGGTAAATTGAGATTTTCAGAATAACTAATAGTAGGATAAAGGGATGGTAGAAAACTGAAGACATGCCTAATCCTCAGTGCCTTTAGGGGACTGACCACGAATTTAGTAAAAAGTTGAAAGAAGGCGGAGATTAGATGGTGGTAGATAGGGTTAGACATTCTGAGCCTTACGTCAAGAGGTTTCATAGGAAGAAATGTTTGCTGTAGAAAATGACAGCGTATAGTTAACTTAGAGCCACTCTCCCAGAACTGCTCTTACTCATCTGCTCCTTACAGTCATTTTAGTTATTTTTGTGCAGTGAATACAAAGTAAAACAGGGAAAAATATCCACTTGTACTAGTAACCAAAAGTTTCCTATGATTATTGGCATGCTCAGCATTCATTGTTACTACTTTCAGCCCTTGTGAAGATAAAAAGCAGTGGTGAATGGGAATATGCATATAATGCATAAAAATAAACAAGCCAGGGCCGGTAGTGAAGCTAGCAGAGATTTCATGATGGCATCTCCCTCTACTCTCTCGATGGATCTCCTCAACTCGAACTTTGTTACTTCCCCACATCTTCTCCACAATCACTTTTATTTCCATAAAGAATCTCTTCACTTTGATTTAAAAACCATTTGATCAGGATATTCCTGAAGAACCTAAGCCAATAGAATATGGATTTGTTTTTCTTGCTCTTTTAATTATGTGCTATAACCGATATAAATGTAGTAAATAAACCACCGAATTAATGGATTGCTTCTGGCAGCCAGTGGCTAAGTCTTCATAATGTAATATATTTGTGGTTGTCGGTAGGCAGAGGTTATATTTACTCCAAGGAACAAAAGAAAAGCAAAACAATTCTTCTGTGGTCAGAATGCATAAAATCAGAAATAGATTTTATGTTTTATGTTTAAGCCTTTTGTTTCCTGGTTTAATATTTTGAAACAGTTTTCCCTTTAACTCCTTTTATACATCTGCAACATTTGGTCTGATCTGGATTACTTGGAAAAGATGAATCCAAAAGTGGCTGTTTCCTTTTAAGGTTTGCTGACTATTGTTTTATGTGGATACTAGAAACTGAAAAATAAGATGAGTATGTTCTCGTAAGGGAAAAAACCTGTATTTGGAGAGATTTAATAGAAATTAGTCTCAGCACTGAAAAACTAGTACTACATATGACATCTAAGGCTTTTAATACCTTTATTTGGAGAATTTTCATATGATTTACAGAAAAATGTTACTCTCAATAAACTGTAGAAAATGAAGAATGTATTTACACAGTATAAAATGTCAAGATAAAGTTGCCAATGTATTTCAATCCCTCCTCATGTATGTTATGGTACAGTTCTTGATCACAGTGGCTTTACAGATGGAGACTCAAAGGAGAGTTTGATGATTAATGCCAATTCTAAAATACATTGTGATGAGTGCAAAAATCTATTTAGTGAGATGATTTAAGATGTTCAAAATAGTCTTGAACAAACCTAATACAAGCTTTCTTTGAAAAATGGATTTTGTTCCTTTTTAAAAAATGACATCATCCCAGATGTGTTTTTAATCAATTATCATTGTAGATAATTCAGAGAGCAACATCTTTGGAAAAACAATGGTGTGATTAACTAGGCGTTGACCTCGTGTAGTGGCAGTGGTCCAGGGAGAGTTTATTAGCTTAAGCTGGCAGTAAATATAATACCCAAGGCATCATAAATCACAATAGTAGGAATAAATCTGAATCAGAAAAATGGGAAAAACTTAGACATTCACAGTTAATCCAAAAATAGCAAGATGAGGACAGGGAAGACATCGTAATTTTCATACACAAGTCTATGAACAATCCTTTCAATACTCTATCTAGAATTTGCAATCAAAGAAAATTGTCCTTACATTTTTATGAGAATTTTCCCTAATTAAATGAATCAGAAACAGTGGCACTTAAGATTGCTGCTAATGCTAGTCAAGATGAAATCTTTGCAGGAGAGCCATATGTATTTTATTTCTCAAGGTGACTTGTCTAATTATACATTAAAGAATCAGAGAATCAATATGTTAAGAGTACAATTTTAGTACCATACACTCTTATTGTTTAGTTTGCCTGGCTTACCACAGAAGTTTTCATTCTTATGACCCATGTTTTTTTTCCTATGCAAGCCAATTAATTGGCTGTACCATATTGGAGATGACAAAAAAATTGTTTGAGGAGTTTAAAAATCTGTTCTGATTCATCTGTAATAAGCAGTCATGTACTTAATCAGGATTAAAAAAAATTGTAATGAAGCTTCTAAACTTATTTTCCATATTAAGAACCAGTATCATAAGAGTTCACTACATTTGGGGTGGCAAGTAGATGTGTTTGTTTTTACCTGTCAAGAATATGTTAATCTTTAGCTTGCAACATTTGATAATTGGTCAGAATCAACATACTTGGGCTTTCATTTCATTGTAATTTCTGGGCATAAATCTACGGTATTATGATCCTCAGAGAGAGATAACATTAGATAAAATGCCATGAAAGTCATTATTTGGTAGTATAGTAAAATAGCAACAGTAAAAATTGTTTTACTAAATACAGTCATTTATTATTTTAAAAAAGAATTCAGTAAACTCAACTGAGCATGGAAACACAGCCAAATACATATAGTAAGCCAAAAATATTAGCTAATCAGAAACAAGCCTGTGCTTCATACTCCTTTGGGATTTCTATATGGGCATTCTTTTATTTACATATTTATTTTTCAAGCAGACATGCTAACCATATGTAAAATACATATTTCCCTATTGTTATCTGCTTATAAGCCAGCTGCTGCTGTTGCTCTAATATTCTTCATTAAGACATATTTGTTCTTTCCCAGAGACACTGGTGACATTCTTGGCAATGTAAGTCACACTGATGACCCATTTCTGTCTCAGGCTGAATCAATTTGGAAATCCTAATTCCAGAAAGTACTAGGAGATCAGAAGAGGTGTCCTGCATCTGTCTTTTTCTAGTTTAGTCCATTCTAGAAATGTGCATAGAAAATAATCATTCCTTTCAACCTACAGTGAAGTTCTTTATAAGCAAGCCCTATAATTTTCTTGGAGATTCACAGTAGATGCTAAGCGTGAACAAAGTAGCTGATGTAAAAATGTTATTGCATATGTGATCACTATCCTAGAAGGATGACTTTTTAAACTTTAGAGAGAAATTTAAATTAACTTAGTAAATTAAAAGATCATAATAAAGGAGGTTAAAAGAAAAAAGGAAAAACATCTTTTTATAATTAGAGAAAATATGAAATGATATAAGGTATTTGAAAAATTTTATGCCATTCAATTTTGTCAGCATATAGCAAGTCAATAAGATAAAATTAAATTTTAATGCTTGACTGATTTTTTAAATATTCATTTTAAGCACTGCATTTAGTGTGTGTTATATTATACAGGAAATTCCAAAGAATGTCTGCAGCATCCAGGAATTAAATGAAAACTATACTGTCAATAGCCTAACAGGGGCTTTTGATGAAGTATTATGACATTTCTGTGTTATGCAGTACCATAAAATGCTAAATATACACAGAACACAGGACTATAAGTTTTAAAACGCACGCACTGAAAACTAGGGTGTTTTGGCATTTATAGCTGGCTAGCACGGGAAGATAATGAGGAGTTTGATACCTTGGAAATCATAACTGTGAGATATATAACAATAGTTTCCCATCAAGATGGATCATATATCACACAATATTGGAGGATAATTCAAGTCTGCAATGCAATCTGCTTTTCATTTCAAGTGGAGGGCTGATGTAAGTCATAATTTACCCAGGTAGTATTCATGTGGGAAATAATGACAAATTTAGAGCAACTCGTGAAAAAAAACTCCACATAGGAAAATCAAGAAAGGTTTTATTTTCTTTGGGCTCTTAACATTCAACAACCCCCCCCCCCCCCCCCACACACACACACCACCCCAGCAACATCGCTGTTCTTACATTTCTCCATAAGTGAAAAACCTTTTGTGTTAATATGGATTCACAGTGCACATATTAGTAATTCTTCAAAAGTATAAAAGGAGACATATGATTACCAGAAAATACTTCCAAAATTGTTGCTAGAAATAAAGTAGGGTGAATCCTTTATAATGACAGTTTATTGTGGGCATCTCAGTCTCCAAGAAATTCTGAATTTAAATAATCGTCTATTAAAATCACTTCCTGTGTAAAGATATACAGTGGCTCCGCTCTAATCCACAAACTTTTTCCCCATCAAAACAACTGTTTTATATCATATTGAAATGGAGTTGGGGTGCATAGGACCAGCACTCCTGGACTTTGGAAACAGCTGCCTTTACTTTTCATCTAGATGTTTAATAAGTATTGAAAGACAGTAGGGAGAGAGAAGGAATCGTTAGTGAAAAAATAGAATAGTTTTTGTGATCTGCTAAAATAGTGGGAACTGTTTGGCCTCTGGCATTTCCCACCATCTATGAAGGCTTTGGCTAGCTGCCACGGGGCTCTCCATCTCATGACACTGATGAAAATATACCAAGGTTAACAGAAGTTTAGAAAGGAGCTTAACCATATGGATCTCAGGCTGAGCTCCATTTCTGCCTTTATTTCCTTTTTCTATAATATAAAGACTGAAAGATATCTTTCCACTCTAAAATCTGGAGAAAAGCACATCATGAAACAGGACTTTAAGAATGTGGGTTCTAAATTGTATAAAACTGTGTCCAAGGCTATGGTTTTTATAGAGAGATAGAAGGATGAATCCTGCCCTCCCCACTTATAAGATGTATGATCTTGTTAAGTCACTCTGCCCTTCTGGGGCTTAGTTTCTTTATATGCAGCTTGAATTATCTGCTGTATGGTATTGCTGTGAAAATTATTAAAAAATAAATTATTGGCGACAGTGAATAGCAAAACATTAACAAACGGCTATTGTTATTATTTTTATGAAACTTTTTATAGAAACAACTATTTTCCCTCTTCAAATATGTATTCCTGAATGATACTTTCAGAGAGAGAACATTGAGTTAAAGAATAATTTATGATATCTCTCTGATCATTAAGTTATCTACCTAAGCATTCTTAAATAACCTTATTCATGATCAATACTTCTGTTTGTCTATTCCACCCTTGCAGATAACAGCTTGTTCACTTTCCTGAAGAAAGCTGTGATTTCTCATTTGATGAAGTAGTGTATAATTACTCTAATTGTTGGGTTCATGTGTCAGCTTGGCCAGGTGATGGTGCCCAGTTGTCTGGTCAAGCAAGCACTGGCCTCTCTGTTGCTATGAGGACATTTCATGGCCTTTAATCATCAGCGCATTGATTGCATCCATGGCTGATTACATCAGCAGTTGACCAAGAGGAGTGTCTTCTGCAATGAATGACTTTTAATCTAATCATCTGAAGGTTCCTTAGGAGAATTCGGAAGAGAGAATCTCCAGTCAGCCAGCCTCCTCTGGGGAGTTTATTGAGGACCTTCCTTGGGACAGTTAGCTCACAACCTGCCCTATAGATTGTGGACTCTTGCATCCCCACAGTTGTATGAGACACTTCCAAATCTTATATTCATAGATCTCGCCCATTGGTTCTGTTTCCCTGAGAACCCTGACTAATACAATGACCATTACTAAGCCCAATAAAGATTATTTGAAAAAGTTTGTCTAACTTTCTCAATTAAATCTCATTGAAACCATCTTTGTGACCCTCTTCTCAAATAAAACAAAATAAAATAAAATGACATTTTATTTGCTTTATGACAGTAGATGAAGAACAAAGAAGAATTTCCTGATATCCTCCTTTATGATAATAACTTGATAAGATATCTGGAAAACATCCTTTGATTTTTTTTTTAAGTATGGGAGTTAGAATCAAGCAAGGGAAAGAAAGGATAAAATAAAAGATGGAAAAATGTGGGTGTTTAATACTTCCTTTGTTATAAAGACTTTATATTACTTAAACAAGCCAAATCTTTTTTAAAATCAGCAGAAATTCACATAACATAAAATTTACTATTTTAAAATGTACAGTTCAGTGATTTAGTACATCCACCATGTTGTGCAACTGCCACCTCTATCTAGTGTCAAAATACTTCCTAGCCCCATATGGAAACTCCTGTGACCATTACGCAGTCACTTCCTAGTCTTCCTTCCCTCCAAACTGGCTATCACCAATCTGCTTTCTCTCTCCATGGGTTTTTCTGTTCTGCATGTTATGTATAAATGACATCACACACTACATGACATTTTGCATCTGACTTCTTTCACTTAGGATGCTATCTTCAAGGTTCATTCATATTATAGCACATGGTGGTTTAAAGCTCTAGGTACCCAGAGACACATGTTCTTAAAGTTAATACATTCCTGTGGGTATAAATCCCATTGTGAGTAGGATTGCTTGATGAAGCTAGTTCAGTGAAGGTGTGACCCACCTCATTTAGGATGGGACTTGATCCTATTTCTGGAATCCTTTATAAAGAGAATGAACACAGAGAGAGAGAGAAAAAAAGCCATGGAAGTTAAGATGCTGGCAGCAACCAGAAGAGAAGCAAGAAACAAACAGATGCCACCATATGCTTTGCCATGTGGCAGAAGAGCCAAGAAAAGCCAAGTAGCCAGTCTTCAGAAAGAAACCATCATCTTGATGACGCTTTGATTTGGACATTTTCTTTTTTTGGCCTCAAACTGTAAGATAATAAATTCCCATTGTTTATGCCAATCAATTTTATGATGTCTGCTTTAACCAGCCTAGAAAACTAAAACAGCATATCAGTATTTTTTTTCCTTTTTATAGCTGAATAATAACCCACTGAAAAATGTATTCGTTTTTCATTTATTCCTACAAGCATGGTGGTTATTAATAGAGTACCGTGTGAACAGAATCTCAAATTTCTCTGGTTCATTGTCCTCACCTGAATTCTATGACCCAATGCCTCAAATTTTCCTCCACTTTGTTTCTCAGTTTTCCAAGGACGACTCAAATTCTGCTATACTGAGGGTAGGCACTGTACAAGAAACCACTTGAAGAGGCTCCTAATCTTTGCTGATAACATCTTGGCCAAATCACTAGAAATGCAGTGATTTGCATTTAGGTCGCTAACCTAAGTTAGGTTAGCCCAAACTTAGTCTTCCCAGTGCTGGAGCCACAATGCTTCTTAAGAAGAAATGGCTTTCCCCATTTAGTATCCCATCTTTCAAGTGGGTAGGTAAAAAGATACTTGCTACTGTGTGTCACAAAACAAAAAGAAGTCCTTGATATGGTACCATCATATTTTTTCTCTTCCTAAGGGTTGGGGAAACATCCACCTGACCCATTCCCACAATTCAACCTCAGTGACAAATTCCTTCTTGCAAATGAACTCATGGATGTGAGAGTAAGTGAGGTTGCTGGGCATGCCGACTCAAAAGACACAATGAGACAGAACTAAATGATATATTTAGCCATGAACCAAAGGCACCATAAATAGATTTTTGTGGGATCACTAACAGAACTTTAATTTCAGTAAGAAATAAGTAAGAGGGAAAATGAATATTCATAAAAAAATGACCTTTCCAGTAAAAAGAAGAGAAATAGATGCATATATAAGTAAGTTCTTTGGCATTAGCCATGATTTGTGCCCCAAAATGAGTTCAAAACATATTTTATATGGTTCCAGTATTTTACGGACTTACATGTGATCAGATTGCTGGGGAGGAGGGGAGTGATGATGGTGGAGTTCGTTGATTTTAGAATGACATAAGCAAATATGCTGAATGTCTTTTCAAAACTATAAACATCTGGAGCAGATGTAAAAGTGAGCTTTATGTTTAAGCCTTATGTTTTTTTCTTCTCCATATTTAGGCAAAAATTTACATCCGCATCTTAGTCTTCATAAAGATCAAAGAAAATTTAGTAGTTTTCAAAGAAAAAGCAGTAGTTCAAGAGACAGTCCTGTCTTTTTATATCTGATGATAAGTGAAATCTTTTTAATACTAACTCTTGTGCTTCAGGGATTTTTTTTCCCCTTGTGCTTCAGTTTTACTCTTCCTTAATACATATAAATATGGTGATAATCCTTACAATGCATATGATTGCTTTTCAATTATTCGGACTAATGTAAGAAAAAGTAAAAATGAGGTTAACAAAAATTCTTAATAATTTTATTTTAGCTTTAAAATATTCAGGTTTGCAAATTTGTATTTTTGTTTTACTGTTTCCTGAGCCACTGTTTCAAATGACTTGGAGTCTTTGAATATACTCAAAGAGATACACAGAAGGTAATGAATAAATTCCAATATAATGTCCTCAAGGTAACTATTATTTAAGCATATACCACCATTCTCCTGTTGTTCATTTCAGATTTTAACATTTAATTCCTCTTATTTTTATTCAGACTTTTTGTGTTTGTTTCCTAAAGAGAAAGAATACAGCTGCACAGAGTCTGCATTTATGATATTGGTTAACATCTAAATATTATTATTTAATTATCATTATCATAATATCACCCATCAAATTCAATTAATCTTAACTTCTTTTATATTCCTTTATGTCCTTTTTGCCAATTATTTAATTATATCAGCTGTTCTACTTGATTTTCTTTTGATGTATTTAAAGTCCTCTTTTTCATCTTATTCTCTCTTAAAAATTAGGGACACAAAGTAAAAAGTTGTACATCTAAAAATATACAAAAATTAAATATGTTAAATGCCTATTTTTTGGCAGCATTAGGGAGGAAAGCAAAAGTTCAAAAAAAAGAAGCTTGAACTTTAATAGCAAGGCTTAACTTAGATTTACTTACTTATTTACTTAAAAATACCCTGACTCATTTCACAAGGAATTGTGAGCTCTCACAAAACTAAACATGAAAAAGAAAAAGAAAACACAAATAAGTGAGAGAAGCAGAGTAAAAGGAAAGTAAGGATGATGCTGTATTAAAGCCCTTGATACAGAAAGTATAAATATATATATAATGTACGCTTTGTAGTTACTAAAGGTAGGTCAAAATTTTGGTCTCAAAACTTTTAGCAGCCAAAGCAAAAAAGGAAACTATTGTCACTTTCAAGATTCATGGTATTTTTAGACTTAAAAGTAAAAATAGAACAGAAAAACATAATTCAGACACAAACCCAAACTAAAACCTGAGAAATGTCTCTCATGGCCTCTCATAAAAAAAGGCATTGAAAAAAGTAACAGAGATATCCCTGTAGGTATAATGGCACATTTTATATTATTGTTTCTCACTGTGCTTTTCAATGCAGATCACTGGCATAACATTATCGTACAATTTTTAGTGAAAACCAATCAAAATGGTGCCAAAAATTTGGTTCATTGTTCAGCTCTTGTATGCCTTGGTTTAATGCAAAGATAAAGTAAAAATACATAAAAGAATATATATTCTTTATACATATATAAAAGAAGTGAATTTTTAGAGCCCATAAGACATACACAAATAATTCCCCATGGCCTACTTTTTAAATAAGGATTAGCAAGGAGTTAATTATTTAAGTTTGTCAGTCTTACTGATTAAGGATTGAGTCATATTCCTTAAAACTCAATCAAACAAAAATAGGGTCTTCACAGACCTTACTTACCTGAGATAGAATAGGTCCTACTCTTAAGGAATGATGTGGAAAAGAAATAATATGTCAGCCCAAAGGAATAGCTGGAATCTCTCTTTCTATTCAGGGCCTATCAGCCTTCAATAGACACCATTCTGATGTACCTGTGTGGATAGCTGCAGCCTTCTATGGGAGAGATAACTCACATTTCAGGAGAAGTAGTGCTTCTGATGTTAACTAAAAGTAGGCATCGATACCGATGTCTGTTGCGTGACTTACGTTTCGATAGAAAGCTTTGTTTTAGTTTATTTGAGGTCAAAACACTAATCATGTTTCATAACCACAAAAATGAATTAAAATGCATACAGTACACTCTAAATGTAGTTTTGATTTGCTTGGCTTCCCACAAAAATTTTAAATGAAATGCTGCTACTCTTTTGCCAAACACATCAACTATTTGGTCAAATCAATTTGGGGGGGAATCCGGAGAATGTTCCATTGCTTTACAAGTTGTATATTTAGAGCAAAGAGGACGCTTGCGCCTTCTCACCCTCTCACCAAGAAGGAAATGCTGGAGAAGAGAATTCTCTTGGAAAAAAATTTCCAGGTCTGTGTTCTCAAGGAAAAATAAAGGCCTTCTTTGCTTCCTCATCTCACTTCCAGGGCCACACAGCAGTTTTTTTCCATTGCTTCTCCACCCCATCCCACCCCGTAACCTCTCATCCTCACAATACTGAAAGAGTTTAAACAAAAATGACTTTGTTTGGCTTTACAGAATTAACACAGCACTCAGGTTTACTTCTAATTGAATGCAGATGTTTTCTAAGCAGAGAAAAGCCTCCGCTTTGTATGCATAATGCTTATACTGCCCTAAAGAAGAGAAGGGAATCTGAAATTAGCAACTTTTTAAAGCCAAGTCTGGCTAAGTGCCACACACAGACTTTCTTTCTTTTCTTTTTTTTCTTTTCCAAGGGAACACAAACAGAAGGTCTTTCAAAATGTATACTGGAAGGGCCACCAGGTTTCTAAGAAAAAAAAATTTTTTGAAATCAAACCTATCAGAGTTGTGGAAATGTATCACTGTCTCCCCTCTGCTCTCTGCCCTCAGAAATAAAACATTAAAAACCTCACAAAAATGTTGCCCTCTGCACAGCACAGCAGCAAAACTTTGGAGGGAAAGAGGTCAAGTCAAGGGTGCTATTTTGCTTGAGTTGCTGACTAGGACAAACTTGCGAGCAAGTGGATGAAGAAAAGGACACTCTGTGTTCTTTCAATTCCTTCAACAGTTTGCCACTACAGATACAACAACCTTCCAGAATTCCTTCCAGACTCAACGCTGTTTATATGTCTAGAACAGCAGGCTCTGGGGCTGATGATTTCAGTTTTTTACAAAAATCACTTTGATCATCATCCACAACCTCATAATTAGGCATTCTGTGCAATATCTGCGTTCCTGAGGCCTGGCCACAGGACTGGTGAGAGAAGAAATGCACAGACGTTGGATCTTCGTGTTTTAGAAAGAGTCTGTGTTTGTCTTGTTGTCTTCTTTTCCCATTGGTGAAAGAATTCAGGACAACGAAGCTAACTTTTAAAATGTCTGATTACAACTAATGTGAAAATAAGTCATTCCCAGAAATTACATTAATGGGTTGAGAACAAAAATGTGTACCTGGATGGAGGGTAATAAGGTCAAAGAGCATAAGAAAGGTCAGCCCCTGATTTATAGTTAGGTTTGGATTTGGATAAATATCCATGTAAAGAAGAGCATTCCTTACCTTCAACCGGGTTGCCAGCCCGTCACCTAACCCATAGACACGAGAAGTAATTCTAACCCAGAGCTCTTTTGGTGCCCTGACAACCATTGGGTTCTTATGGATTTCAATAACGTATTTGAATTTCATATAAGTTTGCCTGCAGGCATAGCATTTACTGGGTTTTCATAATCTAAAAACTGTTGGCCAGACACAGATGTTACCTTCATGGGATTCTTTTCGAGGGTTAGGTTATAATCCTCTTTCTAGGCTAAGCATCCTCTGCAAAAGCATATCGTTGAGAATAAGGCTTTTGGGGAGAGAATAAAGGTAGAAACATTATCTCCATTTTTTTTTTTTTTTGCAATTTACAATAGCCCTACCATATAAGGAGGTTCCATTACAGTGCCAAAGTAGATTACAACTCTAAGAAGTTAGAAATCAAATCTGACTTTTAGAGATTTAATTCTTCCTTTGCTCAAACAATGTATACGGAAAAAAAGAATCCTTCCTGCAGAAATATTATGTGAGGCACTTTCACAAAGCCACTTGACTGTTAGCCTTATATTTTCTGTTGTGGAATGATGCTGGGCAACATCATAAAGAGAAAAGAGGTCTTATAAGCTAAATATGGTAGGCGGCCCATATTTAATGTGAATGTTCTGTTTATTAGGCCATTCCAGTGCTAGGAAAAAGTCATGAAAGAATAATCCCATGTCTTTTTTTGGAGGGTGGGGAGGGGCATTGAAAGAAACTGTCATTAATAAAGTACGTATTATCTCCAGAAACAAATGTGCAAAAAACTCTGAAGTTGCCTTAATAATAAGATAATCTCTCTAGAGTTGGGAATTTTTCATAGACTCAGTCCATCTCTAGATCTGTGAAAAGATTTGGGACTTTAATGATAAATAATTGCTATACTATCTAAAAGTAAGTTACAATATGGAAGTGGAGAGAAAAGAATTGTCAGAGATATGAGAAATATGGAAATAATTTGGCTTGTCCACAAAAATCATCTGCCATGAATGTTCTTAAAGATTCAAAGAGGTAAAACATCTAGATGTCAGTGTATCACACCTATCTCACCTGCTTCTTTACCAAGCAAAGGTCAAGCTGAATATAGGTGCACAAAATTTAAATATATGTAACATTAAAAAAGAAAAAAACAAAACCACCTGCAAGCCAAACCAACACTTCCTTCCTTCAAAATGCAAAGGAAAAGACGATTATTTTCACACTAGGCATCCACACTAAAATAATGGTAGAAAAGACTTGAATAATCTGTCATTGAGGAACACATTTTATGCCTTTAGCAACCAAATAGACTAACCCAGACCATGGAACTAGGAAATAGTTCTATTTCCCTTCCATAAAGTACCAAAAAGCTTGAATATACATAAGGGTGCAGATCAGGGTATTCACTAGGAAAAAAAACCTTCCTGTACTACTGTAGAAGTTTTTTATTAAGCAATTCCAAATATATTTATTGTTCTGCTTCTTTTTCCTTGGTTTCTAGTCACTATTATTTACAGCTTGCCTTATTTAGTAACCTCCAGAGCATATAGGTAATAGCTTTTAACTAAATAATGTCTGGTTTTAAAGGGAATTCTTCGTGTGATATTCTCAGGTTATCTTGTAATTGATTGTTTTTAATGGATAGGTCTTTCTGTTTAACCAAGGATTTCTGACCTTTAAGACTGTTAGTATTTCCAGGTGGTATTTACTCTGTTGATCTCTTGCTTTCATTGTTTCTTTGCACTCTTTGTGTGTAGTTTTCTGTGTTTAAACTAGTTATTCCATGCATTTGAAACTAAACACTTAATCTTGATGTGTGTACTGTCTGGCCCATGTCTATGGAAGCACTCTCCTAATGGATTAGAGCAGTGCTGAAATCTGGTCTCAGATAAAAGTGTCTTGTTGTTGAGGGAAAGAAGCAGTCACTCCATGTGGCTTAAAAACTTTGGTTTATTTTCTATTTGATTTTTGGTTTATTATATCTAATTATATCAGACCTTAGCACTTTAGTCATTCACTGAGAGGAAAGGAAAAGAAAAAAAATCCTACAAGATCGTTGCACTATGAATTATTTTCTCCTTTCCAGAAATGTTAAAAGGAAAAGTGATACACTTAAAATATTGCTACTCATTCCCCAAGGATAATACCAGGTTATAAATTACCTGCCAGGTGGCTTGAGGGCAAATCTGATAGGTTGGGATAGCTTTGGGAGGATGTAATATTTTACTAGAGAAATCAAGTTTTGAAAAAATGCTGAAGGAGGTTTTAAAGGAGAGAATCAACCAAAGGGATGTCTGAAAGTGGAAAAGGTCAATGGATCCTTTTTATCTCAATAATTTATTCTGTGTTTATGGAATGGCTGTATCAGGTTAAACCTCAGATTTGCATTAACTGGAGTTACTATGTCCACTCCCTGCTCTCAACCACCTGCCTGAATCCTTGTCCAATGTCATGGTCCCTGTAGTAAGAAGGCTGTCTTCCCAGAGACTGGAATAATGACTGATCCACTAGACATTCAAGTGGATCTTACCTATCCTTCCAAAATCACTCCAGTCGTAGCCAAGTGATCCCATTTTCAGAGGGCATGAAAACCTCAGAGGACCCTCCTAAGTAAAAAAGCAATAATCAAAACTGAGGTACTTAAGAAGTTCCAGCAAGCAGGAAAATGCAGCAAATATTCCATTTACTGGCTTTCAAAAAAAGAGAGTCTTAGCACCAAAGTACACTTAAGAAAGAAAAATCAAGACAGTATAGTAGAAGCAAGGGGAGGAGGGAATATAGAGTAAAAATTCCCTCTGAGCCCACAGAAAGCAATAAGAGTTCTCATTTAACCTCCGAAAATGACTTGAGAATCACTTGTACTTTGAAACGATTCTAAATTACAAACTAATTTCCCAGTGGGATATGTTGATGGCCTACTGTACCCAGCATAAATAATGAGTTTGCAGCCAGGACCCCAAATAAAGCAATGCTCATTCGTAGAATTTATGATCAAGTACTTCCCCCCCCCCATCCCCCCCTCATCTGACATTGCAATGTTAATGCTTCCAGTTAGAAGTTTTACTGTGTCAGCAGGTGAATTCCCTGGCAGTAAGTCAAGCCTTAATGGAACCTGCCGGTTGGGATGATTATACTTCTGCAGTGTAAAACTCTGCTGTCAGTTTTAGGCTTCTAGAATACATGGGGACAGCCTACTCGGTACCCTGATTGCAGGTGCTCTTGACATTGACTTTAATGCTACACTTTGTCCACCACAAAGTAAAATTTCTATCTTATAAAGGATTTTAGAACTGTAAGATACAATGAGATCCAGTCAAGCCTTTTTTATATAGGGAAGAAATCTGAGGCTAGAGGGATTAAGTGGCTGGTTAGATGATACACATTAATAAGTGGACCCTAATCTATGAACCTCCTACTCCTTCAGTGCTCCTTTCCTGTCTCTTGCAGATGTTGTCTTTTGTTGGAAAAAAAAAGAAAATGCAATAGCTTCTATAAATGTGTTTACGAAAACTTGACAAAAATATGAATCTCAGCTATCATTTAACAATAGAAAGCAAAGCATAAAAGCTGGTACATCTGAACATCCAGTCCTTTCTGGCTGTGAAACAGACATCTAATATGACAAGTCTACAAGTGATTACAATATTTTACAAGGTTTAATCCCTCAAATTTAAAGACATTACTTTAAGTCACTAAAAGGTTAATAAGTTGTCTGTAAACAGCTGAGGATGGGTAGCAAGGAGGTGGGTGAAAACTGATGGTCCTGACCTGCCTTTCCATAATGGAGCAATCCCTTTGAGTCAGAAGGAATTGATGTTTCTGAAAAAAAGCCTAGTCTGCTGTATGGCTTAGTAAATTGTAACCTGGTATGCATGGCCATGTCTCTTTGAGATTACTCATGGAAGTCTACACTCTGGGGCACATATGGCTTCCTCTCCAAAAATTATTTGCTATTAAACCCAGAACTATGCTACATGATGTGGCTTCTGCCCCTCAAGTATAGTCCAGCTATACCACCCTCCTTATGCATTCCAGGACTGACATAATTTACAAATAGTGTTGCTTTATTGCATCTTCTTCATCAGACTCCCAAGCTGATGAGTAAGATCTGAATTTTATTCTATCAAGAAGATCAGTGCCACTGCTACAAAGCCTCCCCACCTAGGCTTGCAGTGCCAATCAGTGATGCTTCCTATAGTGGTTCCTTATCTTCTTATTTACATGTAAAATTTCAATCAACCCTTCTTTCCAATGATTTACCCTCCAACCTCATTCTCCATAGATGAGCATCCCTTTCCACAATCTGCTACTAATCTCAAGCAATCTGTTTCCAAAGTCATTGTCCTCTCCTTATCTACAATCAGTTCCTTTATTGTCTGTATTATACCACATTTTCCTCTAAGGAAAGGAAATGCTGCTCACATTAGCAGTTTCCTTTCAGAAGGTAAACATGTTCAGTTCTCCCAGACTTAAGAGTCAAAAGGAAAACAGAAACAGAAACAAAAGTCTCACTGTACCACGCATTTCCCTTTAGCTATTATTCTGCCAAATTTCTAAAAAAAAAAAGCACCTTATACTCCTAGTTCTGTTTCTATTTCCACACCTACACTGTGAACATGCACCTCTGCCCACCCCATATGACACCTCTTTACCAAAATTGTCAATGCCTTTCCAGAAGCTAATACCAAAAACAGGTTTAATTCTTCATCCTACTAGTCTTCTCTGCCAAGTTTGGCCTTGGACAATCCTATGTCTTGTAATCCTTTTCATAACCATTTATTTCATATCTTTTCATAACCAGTTATTTCATAACCCCTCCTTTTTGTAACTGTCCCTTCTTCTGGTATCAGTGACACCTTAGCCCAATTTTCTGGTATCTGTTCTTGACAGCTCTCAGGAAGTTCCTATTTCTATCTCTTAATGATCAGTTCTCCTAGGATTCCAATCCTTTCCTTGGTTTCTTTCCCGTTCCACCCACTCTCTTTGGGTGAAAACATGGCTTTTATATCTGCAGCTACTGTCTTCATGAGACAGCACCTAAATCTGAATTTCTAATACAGACTTGTCTTCCATGCAGTAGATCGATATATTCGACTGTTAACTAAATTACTGTATCAGGTAATGCATCTAAATGGATACAAATGTAAAGATAGCCCCTTCTTAGATAAATATCCCTGCTCCTTCTGTGTTCCTCTTCTAGATGAAGGGAATATTCATCCACCTAGTTGTCCCAATTGGGTAATCCTTTCCTTCTTCCTAACCCTTATCTTTTTTATCTTAATATATCATGGATCTACTATTTCTTCACTATCTCAGCTCCACTGCCTTACTTCAGACCAGTACAGCTCTCTCCCAGATTATGGATTACTCAAAAAGCAAACTGAGTAGTTTCCCTGCCTTCAGTCATGCCTTCCTCCATTCCATTCCCCTGATCCAGAAGTGAGATGAATAAACATTTTTCAAAGACTTCCTACTACTAAGATTAAAAGCCAAACTCCTTAATGTACAGAAAGCTCTTTCTCATTTCCTGCCTCTCAACTCACAGTCTGAAAGACATACCACCTTTCCTGCTGCTCCTAAAAGTCTCTTCCTCCCTCATCTCTCTAGAAATCCCTACATATGGGACACTCTATCTGAATGTCTCTTGCAATCGCTGCACTTGACTATATCTGAGCTGTCACTCCCTCCAGAAAGCTCCCATTGACTACCTCTTCCCAACTCATGGATTATGGACCCATGCACTAAACTCCCATTGCCCCACATACATAGCTCTACCATTACATTTACACATAGTATTGCCCCTGGTGTTTATCTCCTTCCTTCTCTATATGCTATCTGAGGCAGCAGGAAAGGAAGCGTGTCTTTCAACACTACATCACACTACTGCCTGGCCCATAGTAAATACTCAATAAAAGCTTCCTTAGGGACTGGATGGTCATATATTTAAAGGAAAGTATTGCCATTTTGATCATATATTTCATGCATAAGCTTTTAAAGGGTTTTTAACATTTTTGTGCAATTATATGCTCTTGCCAATAGAGTTGTTGCATGTCACAAAATATCAAACAGAACACTGACATTTATTTCCAGTTCTTCTCACCTAGCTCTGTGAGCTAAGAAACATATTAAGGATTCATTATTTCTCAGGAACTTTTTTTGTCACTCTTTACTTACTTATTTTATTTTTTTCAACAACTTCATAGATGCTGTTGGTATTATTGTTGTCTCCATTTTGCATATGAGAAAAATCAATGCACAAAAAAGAAACTGTGGGGATTAGAACGTGGATAATGTGCCTCCAGAGCCCTGTTCTTAACTGCTATGACATATTCCAAAGATCAGTACTCACAGGGCCTTGAGGTTGTGTTTCTTCCTGGCTTCCCCTTCCATCCCTCTGTTCATTTTCCTGTCTACTCCTCACAGCATGGATTTCACAATTATATGACATCATTAGCAATATTTCTTCCAACTTAAAGGTGATGTTTCTTCCCCCAAATGGCCTGGCTTTGTCCCTGACACTGCATCACATGTATATAAGGCAGGAAAATTGTTTTTTGGAACATTAAGAAAAATGGCTGCAAATGAGTTCAAAAGTGACAAACACTATTAGAATCTAAAAATGCTGGAACATTCCCTTCAGAATCCATGAGGCAGTACAAAGATGTTTATAAAGAACATCTATGCAAAAAGTTCTAAAATAAGATATCCAGTTTGTCTAATAGTGACAAACACTATTAGAATCTAAAAATGCTGGACCATTCCCTTCAGAATCCATGAGGCAGTACAAAGATGTTTATAAAGAACATCTATGCAAAAAGTTCTAAAATAAGATATCCAGAGGTGGATATTCCTTCTGTATTTTTTTTTTTTGCATTTATTGACAGAATTGCGGGTGAAAATATGTCCCGTGTCAATAACGTGATGGACTCTTGCTATGTTCATATAACTCCAGTATCACATAATCCCCAAACTTCCAATTATTTATAAAATCTTTGAAGATAAGGTAAGATATTAATATTCTAAAACATACTCTTCTAAGTGCTGAATGCTTTCCAGAGTGTTATGACTTGTGTCAGGGTAATGGTGATGGCAGGGAAAAATCTGTTCATTTGTTTATGCCTACCAGTTGAAATCAAAGTAAACTATCATCTAACATAATTCAGTTGACTCTGTTCTAAAATACCTGCCTCCAACATGAAGCAGGATTTCATATTTACAGAAAATATTTATTCCAACCTGCAAGCAATAGTATACTGGCTCTTTGTTTCATACTGCTAAATCACCATATTTAGATAGGTTAGTAATGCCAAGTCAGTGTTTCATACTACTAAATCACCATATTTAGGTAGGTTACTAAGGCCAAGTTAGGTGTCTTTCAACATATGGTAAGAATGAAGAGTGTCATGGAAAGTATTATAAACTCTTAGAAAAGCTGCATTTGATTCTATAAACCTGTAATGGGTATCAGTGGGAGAGCAGCACAGTCGGCATTTACCAACATTTGGCCAAGCATGTGGTAATTCACATCTGCCCACTGGTTAACCTGGATTGGTCAGCCTGGATTCATGACATTGTGGTCTGGCTAAATTCTTCAAAAGAGGGTGAGGAAAGTAGGCACACAGTTATACAGTCTACACATTCACTCGATTGCCAAGTGGAAAATATGAAGAAATTTTTTTGTCTGAACTGTGGCCATGTCCTGTATCCTTTGCTGGTGTTCAAAGTCAGATTACTACATTCCTCTTAACTGATTACTTAGTTAAAAATAAGTGTTTGCCCTTTCACTTTTATGGCTAATGTATAAGTGTAAAGGCTGCTGCAGCTGTTTCATCTTCTTTCCCTCCTCTTCCTCCTCTTCTTCTGACAGAAAGAATAGTTTTATTATTTCACTTATTTTTTTTATAAGCATTCATTACCTTTATATACAACTTATCCATCACTGGGCTAGGCAATAGGATTGCAAATATAAAGGTAAAACCTCTCTTCTCAAGTGAGTTTCAATCTCTTAGATGAAACACAAAATAGGTCACAGTGGGATATGATAAGTGCTTTAGCAGTAATATGAATAAATCCTATGGAAAACAAAAAAGAAATCAGTGTAAATTCTTGGTGTTTAAGTGGAGTGCCTGAGAGAACTCTTTGGCTGGATCTGAATAGGTGAATAGAAGTTTACCTGAAAGGGAGGTTGCCTTCTATGCAAGTACAGAAATACCAAGTGCTAAATGATCTAATGGGTCTTTCACCTTCTGTTGTTACAGTGGAGGGTGATGGGGGTGTTGGGGAAGGGTGCAGAATGAAGGAACTTTGCACCTGAATCAAAGGACAAACATTGGAGGTTTATATATATCAGCCCATCATAGGCTTGAAGGATAAGGTGCATTTGCAAAAATTTCAAGGCACTGAAAAATATTTGTGCTTAATGGTTACAAGCATTGCTCAGATTTATCAAGTTTGGAATCCAAAGAATTATCAAGACAATACATGGGAAGCATTATGTCCAAAGCATTGTGTCAATACTGCAACACAGTCATTCACGCAGAAGAATAGACGCTAAAGCCATAAAATTATAATAACGAAGAAAAATCTGAACAGAGACCATAACGCAAGAACCCTTATCCTGTTCCTTCCAAGTAAGATTACCAATACCAAGGTGGAGAGAAAACACATTTAATAGGTTGCGATTATACCTGAAAATTCCTTACAAAACATTTTATGTATGGACACAAAGGCTGATGGTATAATGTTTAGCTGCACATTTCTTGGCATGTGGACCAAGAATATATTTATATATATATGTATGTATGTATATATATATACAGAATGGATGAATACATAAATATATAGAGAATGAATGAATACATTATTGCTTATTCCGTAGTTTCCCCCCTTACTAACCCTTTATTGGTTATTACAAATGCTAAGTTAAAAGATACCTTTCAGCTCTTAAATCAAGGTCCTAGATGTGAAAGAACCTACCAAGCACACATGCAGCTTTAGCTGCATTTATATATTCATATATTATAAAACAAAGGCTGTTTTATAATTCTCTATCAACAAATGTTGAGTTATTCCATTGCATACACCATAGAGAGAGGTGGTGGAATGGGCTATTTCAGTTTGGAAGATCTCTTTTCCTACAGTCGTTGCCTTTCTGTAAATATAGCTTAAAGTGACAAAAAACATTATCTAGGTTTGTTAGAGTCTCATGTTGGTTACTGTTTTGGTGAGAGAAGAGTTTATCTGAGAGTCAGACAGCTGTGGTGGGTGATATATTTATAATGACTCCTGTGACAAAAGATGCTTGTATGCTTCATCTTTATTAATCACTGCTGGAGATGCTCTTCAAAGACTGGGCCATGTTAAAGAATGAAGAGAGGTATTCTAAGCCATTTTAGAGATAAGGGGAGAATTGAAAAGCTCGCAATGATCTGCAAACACTACCAGAAGATAAGTTAAGTTTAACAGTATTCACCAAGATTCCAGATAGCAAAAAGCTAAAATAACCCAAATGTGATTGTGATATTTACCATTATTTAGATGATTGACTTAGAGTGGATTGAATGTTGCCCCTCCATCCTGCAGAAAAAGAATATATATATATATATGTATATATTCACTTCCTAACTCTAGGAATCTGTGATTAGTGACCTTATCCGGAAAAAGCGTCTTTGAAGATGTAATTAAATTGAGGATCTTGAGAGGTCATCTTGGAGTATCTAGGTAGGCCCTAAATAAAATCACAAGTGTCATTAAAAGAATCAGAAGAGAAGGGGAGAAGGCCATGAGGAGAAAGGGAGAGGATGAAGTTATGCAGTCATAAGTTAAGAAACACCCAGGGTATACCAAGAAATGCCTGGAGCCATTAGATGCTGGAATGGGCAAGAAAGGATTCTTCTGGAGAGTCTTTGGAGGAAGTGTAGCCCTGCCAGCACCTGGATTTCAGATTTCTAGCTTCCAGAACTGTGAGAGAATGAAGTTCTGTTGTTTTATGCCCCCAAGTTTGTGGTACTTTACTGTAGCAGCTGTTGGAAACTAATACAGGCTAGATATAACTTTTGATTCTTTCTGAATCACAGAATAAAAATTAAATTCAGGACAATTTTGTTGTTAAATATGTTTAATAATTTCCCATTTGTTTGAATTTTGGTAAATCATTGTTCTCAATCATATAGATGTTACTCATTATTTCAGAGAAATATTTAGTTTCTATTGTCTGACAGATGGTATGCTAGATGCTGGGGGTGGAAATAAATTAAGATTGGTCCATGCCCTCAAGAAGCTTAAAATTTAGAGTATTAGAACTGGAACTCTTTCTTTGTTTTAACCTGATCCATCTGAGTAAGATGATGAGTTCATAGCTGGTGTGTAAAATGATGGAGGAAAGGAACATTAGAAAGGGTGGCAGGAATACAAAAGGTCTTCTATAACTTATATTGATAGAGGCAAATTATTTTTTTAGAAAAAAAAGTCTATATTTTCCGTCAAATTGAAAACCTGCTACTAAAATACCTTATATTAGAACTGTTTCATGGCCACTTGGTGGTAAGGCAAAATCCAGATTCAAGGCAACTGAAACATTAAACTCAACTTAATTGTTCTTTCTCCTCTTAATACTGCCTATTAACATTTTGTGATTGGAATTTTTCCTATCTATCTTTTCTTGAATCGTGTGCATATAGTGGATGCAAACTATTGTCACTCCATCTTTTTAGTCTTCTCTCTGCTTTGCATTGACACACACAAAAAGAAGAAATGATAGCTCAATCATACATTTAGTGATATGGGTTCCTTTTATTCCATGTACAAAGTCTTCCGTCTGATTTCAAACTGATTTACTCACTATTATATAGAGAACACACACACACAAGTATAAAATTGATAATAATTGTGAAAGTTGGGTTGCATTTTTTTAATATTCAGAGTAATCTTAAATGTAAAGATTCTCTTGTATCAATAATGGAAAAAATCAAATGTACCAACTTAGAAAATGTTGGTTCTTGATATCTTTCCAAAGCAGTGTGGCATTCAGGCTTCTCCCTCACAGCTTTTTAACAGGCACCAGAACTGCAAGACTAAGGGGCACCATTCACATCATAAATCTATGAAGACTACACTCCTTGAAGGTGTGCGAGGTATGGCCGGGTTGGGTTTGTACAGTGGCCATTGGGTAGAGCCCTCATGAGAGCTCTTTTCTATTTACCCCTTTATTAACTGAATAAATATATTTATTTATTTTACGTGCACAAGATAGTGATAAGCCATATGGGAGAGACCTGAAGGCTTCAGAGAACTTGTGGTTCATACAAATGTGAGGATCTGTGAAATATTTACAGGGAAAAAACCTCACTAATTGTCAAGAAGAAATGGAAGTGAATAACAGACAGAAGGTATACTTTCCCCTTAAATAGAAGAATCTTAGATATAAAAACAGGCTTGTTTTGTTTTTTGTTTTTTGTGCTTTGTTTGGGTCTTAAAAGAAATAAGAGCCACATATATAGTTCGTCTAGCCAACTTAGATTAAAAAAACAGTCTTGTTTTGTTTTTGTTTTGTTGTGCTTTCTTTGGGTCTTAAAAGAAATAAGAGCCTCATATATAGTTCGTCTAGCCAACAGGTTTCCACCTATTTGAATAAAGTATGTTAAAGTCAGCCAAACTTTATGCAAATGCAAGAGACATTCATGACTATCTATGAAACCCATATGAAAAAGTCTAGCTGTTTCTGCCTAATTTTCAGTGAAAACACAGAAGCATTGATAAGCCAATTAATGATGGAATATATATTTATACAACTTTCTAGTTACTGCTATGAATCACAACCATTTGCCTAGCCATGACCTTCTTTAAATAATGGAATATTTGCAAAATCATCTGTGCTTCCTTTATTATTCAGCCTTCACCTTCATAGTTGGTTGAAAATCATAATGGTTTTGGACCACAATGGGGCCACGTTAGACCAAACTCATATTAGAAAAGTGGAATGGTATTTATTGGACATCAGAATGTTTATTGTTTTGGGCATAGTAAAATTTTTAAACTGTGATGCTAGAGAAGAAAGTAAACATCAGAGTACATAGGAAAGTCAAATGCTCAGACATAAGACAGAGTGACCAAAAGGTGAATTTAAAAGAAAGGGAGGGTAAACAGATGTTTTCAAGGTACTTTATTTATGTTTGAAATAAATAAATAAATCTCATTTCAAATGGCATTTTCTTATTTCATTTGATTATTTGTTTAAGGATTTAATTTACCTTCCCAGTAGTTAACATGATTAGAAGAACTTAGGACTAGAAAACAGAGGCTGTTTTATAATTCTACATCAACAAATATCAGTACATAATTTAGGAAAAGGCTGTTTCTGTAGCTCAACCGATGCTCAGAACAGAGCATGTGAAAGTTTTTGTTTTTCTTCCAGTTTCTGAGAAGTGTGACTGAAAGGGCTGCAACCATTTCCTCCTTTATGACAGGGAGATAATACCAGTGTCTGTCCCTGGGCCAGTATGAGATTAATGCAGTCTAAAGCAGGAAGCATAATTTCTTCTAAAGCCATAGAGTTCTTCATGCAGTTTCAAATGGCAATTTTAGAAGCATGGGAAGCAAAGATAATGCTGAAAATATTATGCACTTGATAACCATAGTTTATCTTTTCTCTGAGTAATTTCATTACGAGAAATATGCAGATGAATCCTGAGTGAATTCATTGTTAATGGCGATCCTGTATTTTAAAAAAAGTTTAGTAGCTAATTATGCTTATGGGCATATTATGTTAAACATGTCTTTAAGTATCCTTAATACTGGTGATCTTGTTCACTCATCCCTTTCAAGTTTGAAGTCCTCAGACACAAACCAAGCTATTTAAGAACCAAAACTTAGAACCAAATGGGCTATTACCTCTTTGGTCCTTCCAGAATATAGCTCAAGCTTCCAACTCTCGTGCTCTGATTATTATTATTTTTTAAGATGAGATAACAAAATGTTCACAGTGGATGGAACAGATACTTCTAAACATAAGTAATCCTGCGGGGTCGGTAGCCAAGGTTCCTCGCTCTCCGCCCGCCTGGGGAGGCCGGGGTTTGCTAAGTCCCGGTCTCGAGGGGTCTCCGCGCCAGCGGACGGGGGATGGTGGTGATCAGTCGCCTCCGGGGGGCTCGAGCTGGTTTCGGAGCGCGCGCAGTCAACGAGAGAAATGACGACCACGGGACCAGGAGGAGATAGCAAGTCTGCGTATCAGGACGTTTTTTTGTGGAAGTACAAGGGTTTATATAGTGGTAAGGAGAGGGTGGAAATAACTGGGAGAAGGGATGGTGTTTAATAGTGATTGGTAGGGTAGGATATGTGTTTGTTTCTAATTGGGGTGCGGGGTTTATACGTATGGTTGTATTAACGTGATAATGAGTTAAGCAAGTATGTTAATGAGTTATGCCATATTATAATGTGTGGTTAGCTTTTGTCCTATCAGGTATGAGAAGTAGGATGGTATGAGGTGATATATGCAGTTACTATGCTATCCTATGAAGAGGTAGCTAGCGCGTGGGGTGATATATTTGTCATAGGTTGCTGGGCAGATAGCTAAAAGCTGGGGCCGTTTCTAAAAGAGGAAGTTCGAGAAGAATCTGAAGCCTAAGGTCTAGGAGCATAAGTATGGCTATGTAGACAACATAATCCAAGTATTCTATGGCAATAGCTAGTCATTTCAGCGGAATATTCATGCAATTCATTCAGTGGAAGACAAGCCATTTCTATGCTTGAATAAGTTTGTAGTTGATTAAATTTATGGCACTCCAGATCTTTCTAGGAAATATGCTAATTTCAGAAACTATTTTATGATGGAATGTTCACACATATGCATGCCGTGTGTGTGTGTGTGTGTGTGTGTGTGTGTGTGTGTTAGGGGGAGAGGCATTTAACATGCCCTTCCTATTTCTCCATGATTATTCAGGAAAGCGTTTTTCTGGAGAGCTTTATTTCTAAGCTTCACATGAATACCTGCAGTTTTCAAGGTGAAAATGATTCCTCGTGGATTGGTTTTAACAACAAGCTGGGTAGTGCAAAGTGAAGGGGATTAAGGCAGACAATGTGACCACACACCAATTTCCTCCCTTACAAACCTTTTATATCACTTATCAGAATTTTAATTCCATCGGCTGAGTAATGCAGGTCCCAAGAGCAGAGGTTATGCATGCAGTCACAGGTTAGATTTGCAAGCTGCTTTTTCATTTTATATTGTGCACTGCAATTTCCATAAGCTTCTTTGGCGATGGAGCAAGGAATATTTGAGTTAGTGGGTTAATTATTTTATTTATTTTTTATAGGAAGAGAAACAATGGGTTTTAAAGTTTGTTTACCCATTGCTGGACAAAGGACATCTCTGATTCTTAGGCCCAAATATCTGCAGGCTATCAACTGACATAATATTTCAGAACAGTCACTGGTCCTTCCTACTTCACTGTTTTAGAATGGTTTAAGTTAGGGCATTTAATGATAATTCCTGGAAGGGAGAAGTTCTTTCCTTAGCCTAGCTGGAGTACTCATTGGCAGGCAGCAGACATGGGCTAAGTTAATGTCAATTTCTTTACTTTTTATAAATGCCACCTGTGTTACCAGCATTGATTTGAAGGTGATGTAATTTTCTTGCAAATCCATTAGTTTTATAGGTTTTTGGCAAGCCCCACTGCTGTGTTGATTAGATATAGTAACTGTGTCTATTTAAACAGGGTTTTAAATGCTTGGCTTGACTCTCTGTATTGGCTGGATAACAAGACATACAGTAGATGCTTTAACTTAAGGGTGTGCAAAGCAGTGATTTGACACATGGCTTAGTGTTTAGCCATTTGTGATAATAAGCACTTTAATTGTGGAGTTAATTGCAAGTACCTGCAAGACATCCCTTTAAGTGATCCTGACAGATAAGTTACATACTCTCCACCCTCTTTATGTGGCTTTATTCTAGCACTTTCTCAAACTGCAGCCCTCAGACCCACATCAGCATCATCTGGGAACCTATTAGAAATGCAAATTCTTGGGCCCACCCCATATCGACTTTATCAGAAACTTGCGGAGTGAGTCCCAATAATCTGTGCTTTAACAAACCCTTCTGGTGAGTCATCTGCATGCTGCTTTGAGAATCACTATTATGAGAGAATCCCTGATGCACAGGTGCTGCTGTAGTTTGCTGATGAACAATTTAATCTGAAATACGTTTGAATTATTCCGAATGAATTAACCTTCTATATCCAAATTAGCTATGCTGGAAAATAATTTAATAATAAAAAAAAAATTGGTTGTCTCAATTTTTAGAAATATTTATCATCACATTGATAGACCTCAGTTTATTGTAAATGTATTAAGATTGAGGTTTGGAGTGAGAGAAAGCAGCTAATCTTTATTTTCCTTATCTCTCCTTGCCTCCTCTTTTTCATTATCTAAAGAAGTTAACATTGCATGCTCCATTAAACAAGATGCAGCTTTTATTATCTTTTATCTGTTCCTGAGCCCTTTCTATAAATGCTACTTGATTACTCTTGCATGTTGCGATAGACATTTAGAATAATCAAAATATCAAGAAAGTGTGACGCTTGGTTAAGCCACAGCAGTACAGCTCCCTTGGAACAGACAAATGGGTTGAGACTGTTGCAAACATAAGGACTATTGGATGGGCTGAGATGATGTTTTAGGGAAGGTATCTGGTAAATGAGCTGCTGCCAACAAATAAACAAAATGGTGAAAAAGATATTTTTCTAACAAAAGAAAGGTTAAATTTCCCAAGGGAAAACAATAATCCTAATGCTGTAGAGATCTAAAACTCACTGCAGGTGTATCTTAAAGTTGATTTAGTTGTTCAATTGCAAATTCATTTATTCCTTCATCACATATTGAGAAGTTTTTATCCGTTCTGTTTGTTATCTCATTTTAGCTGTTTCAAGAAGTACCTTCCCTGCATAATTCCGTTCTGTTTGTTATCTCATTTTAGCTGTTTCAAGAAGTACCTTCCCTGCATAATTCCAGATTAGTATGCACCAAAGAGAGGAGGCATTTTGCATGAGATCTGGAATGCAGATGTGAAACACAGGGCTCTGGTGGCTTGGAGCTATGTGACCCATCAAAACTCATCCTTCACCCGTTTCTGTTGGTACAAACTCTTCTAAATAGAATCTTTCAGTAAAGGTGTGGCCCAGGATGGATCTTAATCAGGATGGGTTTTAATCCTGCTACAGGAGTCCTTGATAAACAGAATGAAATTCAGACACATAGAAAGCCACAGGGAACAACCAGAAGCTGAAAGTCAACAGAACCCAGAAAAGAAAAGAAAAACCAGAAGGGGTTGCCATGTGCATTGCCATGTGGCAGAAAAGCCAAGGACCAAGGATATCTGGCAGCCAGGCCCAGAGTGCCACAGTCTTCTGAGAGGAAACATTCCATTGAGGATCCCTTGATTTTGGATTTCCCTTAACTTCAAAACCATGAGCCAATAAATTCCCATTATTTAAGCTAACCCATTGCCATAGTAGGTCTTTGTTTTAGCAGCCAGCCAGGAAACTAGCTAAATTATTTTCAGAGCATTTTCTCACTCATTTGCTGGCTCATCTTGTGGAATGTTACATCACTGGCCTACACTTTCCAACTCCTGTCAGATCTCCTTCTGTTTCTCAGAATCATATATGGGTTTACCTTCATTACAAAAGCTACCAGTTTCTCCTACCAGTCCCCCCATTACCAAAGGAAGATTCCTGGAGATGAATGCAGGTTCCAGACCATCCTTGTGGATTCCAGCTGGTCCTCACAGTTCCCAGTCAGTCCTTGTTCAGTTCTCCTCCTCCAACTTCATACCCGTCTTTCCTTCAAGACTTTCTGCTCTGTTGCCAGTTGGCCCAGTTCCTGATACAGACATAACAGCCTCACATGGTCTCTTTAACCAACCCGTACATTTTTATAAGGTCAAATATCTATAATATACATGCTGTTAGATTTGTTAGATACCACTTCTGGTGGTTCTGCTTCTCTGACTGAATTGTGATACAGAATTTAGGCTCTGGAAGTGGCTTCCAAGGAACCAAACCTTAAGGATGGTTTCTCCAAATTGGTTTTGAATTATCTGGATTGTATTCTCTGCTTGGTTTAGATTTAAAGGCACCACTAGCCATACTTCCAGTGTAAAGGGGCTACAACATGCAGAGGCAAAATATTTACTTATCACTTATAAACACTTTTAACCAAATACATTAAAAGGCAAGTCATCAGTGACCAAATCTGTTGCTGCAAATGACCCCTAGAATCTCTGTAATTTACAAGCCACAAAGATTCATTTCTTGTTCCTACTGCATGGAGGTGCCTGCAGTCAGCCACATGCTTCTCATCTTGCAACTTAAACAGAAGGAGTAGTGCAGAGGAGATGACCAGGAGTACTGGTGAGAACTCGTCCCTCTCAAGGTCTAGGTTCAACTGTGCCATTTGTCACCTATACTCACATCCCATTGGGCAAACATATCACATGACCAAATCTGAATTCTATGGGACAGGAATACATTATCTCCTAACTGGGAAGGGGAAAAATGAGTATTGGTCAACAACAATAGCCATGGTGATTTATTAGATGGTGTGAGAGAGAGGCTGGTTATTATTTATTAAAGGCCTGGAAGATCAAATGGAAAGCTATGTAAAAGTAAAGAGAAAAATATAATAAGGACAAAATTATAGTGAAATAAACAAATAATCATAATTTCAGAAAAGGAGGGAGGGGATAGATGGAAGAGAATCATTACTTAACTAATAAAATTTTCGTAAATTGAAAAAAAATTCTAATATTTCTCCAGGCTGAATTAATTAAGAAAACCCCATTAAAATTCCTGACTCTAAGAATAGATAAAGAAAAAAACTACAATTTTAAGTCAGAAATAATAAAATACCCCCAAAAGGTAATGAGGCTGGCATCAGGCTGTTCATCTCTAATGCTGGAAGTCAGAAGAGAATGAAATAGTGACTATGGAAAATAACGGAAGTAAAAAGGGCTATTGCCAAAGAATCCTACAACAATCAAGATCTCATACATTAATGAAAATGAAGGATAGATATTTGAGTTTATACAGGAATCCTGAAGGTCTTGTCTTCCACTTACAACAGCAAAAATTATATGAACCAAAAATTAAATCTAAAATTAAATTCTAAAGAAGAAGAAAAGAGAAAAATTTAGTTAAAAAATTGATATGCGGGTTACAGATCTGGTTAGATAAATAGGTAGCTAAATAAACATGGATGTACGTAAAGGTAGATACAGAATTAAATGTACATGTAGCATATGCAGGGCTATGTACGTCTGTATACAACCAGACTTGCAATTTATGGATGGTGTCTCTTAGGGAAATTTGGTGGCCCTCTCTGATGGGACTGGTGTCTGTGCTGTACTGACTGTTTGAAATTCTGGATATACCCCCTGCAATATTAATGGTATTACTAAGAGTTCCTGGAAATTTTAAAGACGGACTTTTTTTTTTTTTAAGAAATAAAATGATAATATAGAGAAAAAATATATATATATAAAAGAAACAAACAAAAAAACTATAGCTCAGATGCAGCTTCATTCAGTATTTTAATATAATTACATTAAAATTAGGTAGTATTGTGCTGTCCATTTTTGAGTTTTTGTATCTAGTCCTGTTGCACAGTCTGTATGCCTTCAGCTCCAATTACCCATTATCTTACCCTGTTTCTAACTCCTGATGGTCTCTGTTACCAACGACATATTCCAAGTTTATTCTCTAATGTCGGTTCACATCAGTGGAACCATATAGTATTTGTCCTTTAGTTTTTGGCTAGACTCACTCAGCATAATGTTCTCTAGGTCCATCCATGTTATTACATGCTTCATAAGTTTATTCTGTCTTAAAGCTGCATAATATTCCATCGTATGTATATACCAGTTTGTTTAGCCACTCTTCTGTTGATGGACATTTTGGCTGTTTCCATCTCTTTGCAATTGTAAATAACGCTGCTATAAACATTGGTGTGCAAATGTCCGTTTGTGTCTTTGCCCTTAAGTCCTTTGAGTAGATACCTAGCAATGGTATTGCTGGGTCGTATGGCAATTCTATATTCAGCTTTTTGAGGAACCGCCAAACTGCTTTCCACAGTGGTTGCACCATTTGACATTCCCACCAACAGTGGATAAGTGTGCCTCTTTCTCCGCATCCTCTCCAGCACTTGTCATTTTTGTTTTGTTGATAATGGCCATTCTGGTGGGTGTGAGATGATATCTCATTGTGGTTTTGATTTGCATTTCTCTAATGGCCAGGGACTATGAGCATCTCTTCATGTGCCTTTGGCCATTTGTATTTCCTCTTCTGAGAGGTGTCTGTTCAAGTCTTTTTCCCATTTTGTAATTGGGTTGGCTGTCTTTTTGTTGTTGAGTTGAACAATCTCTTTATAAATTCTGGATACTAGACCTTTATCTGATATGTCATTTCCAAATATTGTCCCCCATTGTGTAGGCTGTCTTTCTACTTTCTTGATGAAGTTCTTTGATGCACAAAAGTGTTTAATTTTGAGGAGATCCCATTTATTTATTTATTTCTTCAGTGCTCTTGCTTTAGGTTTAAGTTCCATAAAACTGCCTCCAATTGTAAGTTTCGTAAGATATCTCCCTACATTTTCCTCTAACTGTTTTATGGTCTTAGACCTAATGTTTAGATCTTTCATCCATTTTGAGTTAACTTTTGTATAGGGTGTGAGATACGGGTCCTCTTTCATTCTTTTGCATATGGATATCCAATTCTCTAGGCACCATTTATTGAAGAGACTGTTCTGTCCCAGGTGAATTGGCTTGACTGCCTTATCAAAGATCAAGACCCATAGATGAGAGGGTCTATATCTGAGCACTCTATTTAATTCCATTGGTCGATATATCTATCTTTATGCCAATACCATGCTGTTTTGACCACTGTAGCTTCATAATATGCCTTAAAGTCAGGCAGCATGAGACCTCCAGCTTCGTTTTTTTTCCTCAAGTTACTTTTAGCAATTTGGGGCACCCTGCCCTTCCAGATAAATTTGCTTATTGGTTTTTCTATTTCCGAAAAATAAGTTGTTGGGATTTTGATTGGTATTGCATTGAATCTGTAAATCAATTTAGGTAGGATTGACATCTTAACTATATTTAGTCTTCCAATCCTGAACACTGTATGCCCTTCCATCTATTTAGGTCTTCTGTGATTTCTTTTAACAGTTTTTTTGTAGTTTTCTTTGTATAGGTCTTTTGTCTCTTTAGTTAAATTTATTCCTAAGTATTTTATTCTTTTAGTTGCAATTGTAAATGGTATTCGTTTCTTGATTTCCCCCTCCGCTTGTTCATTGCTAGTGTATAGAAATGCTACAGATTTTTGAATGTTGATCTTGTAACCTGCTACTTTGCTGTACACATTTATTAGTTCTCGTAGGTTTGTTGTGGATTTCTCTGGGTTTTCGACGTATAGTATCATATCGTTTGCAAACAGTGATAGTTTTACTTCTTCCTTTCCAATTTTGATGCCTTGTATTTCTTTTTCTTGTCTAATTGCTCTGACTAGAACCTCCAACATGATGTTGAATAACAGTGGTGATAGTGGACATCCTTGTCTTGTTCCTGATCTTAGGGGAAAGTTTTCAATTTTTCCCCATTGAGGATGATATTAGCTGTGGGTTTTTCATATATTCCCTCTATCATTTTAAGGAAGTTCCCTTGTATTCCTATCTTTTGAAGTGTTTTCAACAGGAATGGATGTTGAATCTTGTCAAATGCCTTCTCTGCATCAATTGAGATGATCATGTGATTTTTCTGCTTTGATTTGTTGATATGGTGTATTACATTAATTGATTTTCTTATGTTGAACCATCCTTGCATACCTGGGATGAATCCTACTTGGTCATGATGTATAATTCTTTTAATGTGTTGCTGGATTCGATTTGCTAGAATTTTGTTGAGGATTTTTGCATCTATATTCATTAGAGAGATTGGTCTGTAGTTTTCTTTTTTTGTAATATCTTTGCCTGGTTTTGGTATGAGGGTGATGTTGGCTTCATAGAATGAATTAGGTAGCTTTCCCTCCACTTCTATTATTTTGAAGAGTTTTAGGAGAGTTGGTACTAATTCTTTCTGGAATATTTGGTAGAATTCACATGTGAAGCCGTCTGGTCCTGGACTTTTCTTTTTGGGAAGCTTTTGAATGACTGATTCAATTTCTTTACTTGTGATTGGTTTGTTGAGGTCATCTATTTCTTCTTGTGTCAAAGTTGGTTGTTCATGACTTTCTAGGAACGTGTCCATTTCATCTACATTGTTGTATTTATTAGTGTAAAGTTGTTCATAGTATCCTGTTATTACCTCTTTTATTTCTGTGAGGTCACTGGTTATGTCTCCTCTTCCATTTCTGATCTTATTTATTTGCGTCCTTTCTCTTCCTCTTTTTGTCAGTCTTGTTAAGGGCCCATCAATCTTATTGATTTTCTCATAGAACCAACTTCTGGTCTTATTGATTTTCTCTATTGTTTTCATGTTCTCAATTTTATTTATTTCTGCTCTAATCTTTGTTATTGCTTTCCTTTTGCTTGCTTTGGGGTCAGTTTACTGTTCTTTCTCCAGTTCTTCCAAGTGGACAATTAATTCCTGAATTTTTGCCTTTTCTTCTTTTCTGATATAGGCATTTAGGGCAATAAATTTCCCTCTTAGCACTGCCTTTGCTGCGTCCCATAGGTTTTGATATGTTGTGTTTTCATTTTCATTCACCTCGAGATATTTACTAATTTCTCTTGTAATTTCTTCCTTGACCCACTGGTTGTTTAAGAGTGTGTTGTTGAGCCTCCACGTATTTGTGAATTTTCTGGCACTCTGCTTATTCCAACTTCATTCCTTTATGATCCGAGAAAGTGTTGTGTATGATTTCAATCTTTTTAAATTTTTTGAGACTTGCTTTGTGACCCAGCATATGGTCTATTTTTGAGAATGATCCATGAGCACTTGAGAAAAAGGTGTATCCTGCTGTTGTGGGGTGTAATGTCCTATAAATATCTGTTAAGTCTAGCTCATTTATTGTAATATTCAAATTCTCTGTTTCTTTATCGATCCTCTGTCTAGATGTTCTGTCCACTGATGAGAGTGGGGAATTGAAGTCTCCAGCTATTATGGTAGATGTGTCTATTTCCCTTTTCAGTGATTGCAGTGTATTCCTCACGTATTTTGGGGCATTTTGATTCAGTGCATAAATATTTATGATTGTTTTGTCTTCTTGTTTAGTTGTTCCTTTTATTAGTAGATAGTATCCTTCTTTGTGTTTTTTAACTGTTTTACATTTGAAGTCTAATTTGTTGGATATTAGTATAGCTATTTCTGCTCTTTTCTGGTTGTTATTTGCATGAAATATCTTTTCCCAACCTTTCACTTTCAACCTATGTTTATCTTTGGGTCTAAGATGTGTTTCCTGTAGACAGCATATAAAAGGATCCTGTTTTTTAATCCATTCTGCCAGTCTATATCTTTTGATTGGGGAATTCAGTCCATTAACATTTAGTGTTGTTACTGTTTGGGTAATACTTTCCTCTACCATTTTGCCTTTTGTATTATATATATCATATCTGATTTTCCTTCTTTCTACACTCTTCTCCATACCTCTCTCTTCTGTCTTTTCGTATCTGACTCTAGTGCTCCCTTTAGTATTTCTTGCAGAGCTGGTCGCTTGGTCACAAATTCTCTCCGTGACTTTTTGTCTGAGAATGTTTTAATTTCTCCCTCATTTTTGAAGGACAGTTTTGCTGGATATAGAAGTCTTGGTTGGCAGTTTTTCTCTTTTAGTAATTTAAATATATCATCCCACTGTCTTCTAGCTTCCATGGTTTCTGCTGAGAAATCTACACATATTCTTATTGGGTTTCCCTTGTATGTGATGGATTGTTTTTCTCTTGCTGCTTTCAAGATCCTCTCTTTCTCTTTGACCTCTGACATTCTAACTAGTAAGTGTCTTGGAGAATGCCTACTTGGGTCTATTCTCTTTGGGGTGCGCTGCACTTCTTGGATCTGTAATTTTAGGTCTTTCATAAGAGTTGGGAAATTTTCAGTGATAATTTCTTCCATTAGTTTTTCTCCTCCTTTTCCCTTCTCTTCTCCTTCTGGGACACCCACAACACGTATATTTGTGCGCTTCATATTGTCATTCAATTCCCTGAGCCCCTGCTCAATTTTTTCCATTCTTTTCCCTATAATTTCTGTTTCTTTTTGGATTTCAGATGTTCCATCCTCCAGTTCACTAATTCTATCCTCTGTCTCTTTAAATCTACCATTGTAGGTTTCCATTGTTTTTTTCATCTCTTCTACTCTATTTTTCAATCCCATAAGTTCTGTGATTTGTTTTTTCAGACTTTCCATTTCTTCTTTTTGTTGATCCCATCCCTTCTTCATGTCCTCCCTCAATTTATTGATTTGGTTTTTGAAGAGGTTTTCCATTTCTGTTTGTATATTCAGAATTAGTTGTCTCAGCTCCTGTATCTCATTTGAGCTATTGGTTTGTTCCTTTGACTGGGCCATATCTTCAATTTTCCTGGTGTGATTTGTTATTTTTTGCTGGCATCTGCACATTTAATCAGATTTCCCTGAGTGTGGGATCCAGCAGGTTGAAAGACTTTCCTGTGAAGTCTCTGGGCTCTGTTTTTCTTATCCTTCCCAGTATGTGGTGCTTGTCTGTCTACAGGTCCCACCAGCAAAAGATGTTGTGGCTCCTTTAACTTTGGAAGACTCTCCCTGCTGGGTGTGTGGTGGAGACAGAGGAAAGGTTGTAGGTTGGTTTTAATGGCTTCAAATTGTGAAGTCCTGGGATCTGAATTCCTTGAGAGAGGGATTCCACCTAAGTTGCGGTTCACCCCTCCCGTGGGGAAGGTTCAGGTGGTGGAGAACCCTGAAAGCAGCCTGTTTCTGCATTCGGGGCAGTTGTAACCTATGTAATCCCAGCGCTGAGCCCAGAGGCAATGAAGCCTCCGTAGAAACAGCCGCAGAAGGCTCTGTTTTGCCCCCTTTCCTCTTTTTCAGTTAGCCCAATCGGCGACTTCCGCCTTGATCAGTTTCGCCTGAGCTGAGGGCCTATTTTTAGCAGTCAGAAGTTGTTCCTTAATGCCGCTATTGGTGTTAGGTTGGGCTCAGTCTCTACTAATATTGGAGACTCTTTCCTTTCCCTCTGGGAAGTCGCCTGTGGGGGAGGGTCGCCACCTGCTGCAGCTTGTGGAACCACTGTTCCAATGCTCCCAGCCGGCCCGGGAAGCCGTGCATGGGGGAGGGTCACCAGCCGCCACAGCTTGGTGAACCGCCGATCCAAAGCTCCCAGCCGGCCCGGGAAGCCGTGTGTGTGGAAGGGGCTCCAGTCACCACGGCTTGGGGAACCCGATCCAAAGCTCCCAGCCGGCCCGGGAAGGAGGGAGGGAGGGGCTCCGGCCGCCAGCCACCAGCCGCCGTGGCCCAGGGAAGCGCGCGCCTCTCGGGTACCTCACCACAGCGGTCAAGCCGTTCCAGAATGGGGTACGCTGTGTGTCTGGTCTCTGTCGTGCCTCCGGGTGCTGTTCTGTACTGTTTCTAGTTCTTTAGTAGTTGTTCTGGAGGAGGAACTAAGACCCGTGCTCCTTACTAAGCTGCCATCTTCTCCGAAAGTCTTAAAGAAGGACTTTTGAAACAGGTGGAATACATTGGCTTTGGTGTCTCTCTGGGAATAGAAGCACAGCTTCATAGGAAAAATAGTAACTATCATTAGTTTCAGTAAATAATAAATTCCTATATATCTTATTATGAAGATATAGAACTTTCTTGATTTTAAAATGTCAGTAGAATTCCCACTTAAGGAAAAAATTAATGGAATAGAAACTTGATGAAATTGGCAAACATATAGAAAGAAAAAGAGAAAACAACAGTATAAAATAAATAATAAAATAGAATAAGATGGAAGAAATAAAATCAGGTTTGCCAGTTGTGCTGGCTTGAAGCTGTTATGTACCCCAGGAAAGATCATGTTCTTTTAATCCATTCTTGTGGGTACAGACCTATTGTGAGTGGGCTGTTTTGATTAGGTTGTTTCAATTGGGATGTGACCCACCCAATTCAAGGTGGTTCTCAATCCTTTACTGGAGTCCTTTATGAGAGGATAAAAGACAGAAAACACCCAGAGAGCTCAGAGAGGTGCCGCTCAGAGGTGCTAACACAGGACCACAGATGCTTAGAGAGAAAGCCACCACAATCAGGAGCTGAACGCAGTGGGGCGTAGGAGTGAAGCACCAGCAGATGCCAGCATTCCCCATGTGACAGAGGCATTCCAGACACCAGTGGCCTTTCTTCAGAGCACAGATATCATCCTACTGATGCCTTAATTGGGAAATTTTCATATCTTTAGAACTGTACATTTGTAAATGAATAAATTCCCATTGTAAAAACCCACTCATTTCTGTTATATGACATTCTGGCAGTTTTAGCAAACTGAAACACCAGTTATTAAGGAAAATATGAATGGTAATTAAGAAGCATTGAGTCAAAGAGAAAATTGAAAGCAAAATGGCAAACTAGATATTCGTAAGAATATGTATGAATATAAGTATTTCAGAAGACTATATATGTAACATAGCAAATTATTTTCTATGTACTATTTCCCTCTTTCCTAAATAGAATTAAGAGCCTTAAAAGCTTTCCTTTTTAAAGGAGAGAAGGAATTAAACATCCATTTTAAGAAATTAGAAAATAAACACAGGAATTAGAAGTTCATAGAGATAAATTTAAATTAATGAAATAGAAAAATAAAGAAAATATTTAAAATAAATAAGTCAATTCTCTGAGGAAAAAATACACACACAGTAAAATAAATAAACTCTTTTGAATTCTGTTTATAGAAAAAAAGTACATAGCCCAAATAAATAAGATTAAGTATGAGAAAAGAGATATAAACACAGGGAGAGAAAAGATAACAAGACATAGCAGAGCATCCTGCTTCAACAGTGCAATTTACCAAAATGAACAGAGTAGAAAACTTAAATAGGAACAATTTCCATGGAGGATATTGGAAAGATGTATCAGGATAACAGCTCACAGTCAAACATAAAATCTTTAAAGGACAAATAAATAAGTCAAATTTTATTTCAATAATGGAATTCTCTCTCATTTCCTTTATGAAATCAGCATTACTTTGATATCAACACCTGATAAGGGTAGTATAAAAAAGAAAGCTATGGAAAAATCTCAATAATGAACAAAGGGACAAAAAACAGTAAATAGTATAATATCAAACAGAATTCAGCAATATAACCAAGAGACTAATACACTATCATTAGTCAGGGTTTATTTTAAGAATGAGAGTAATTGACATAAGGATATCTATCAGTGTAATTTATTATGTTGTCCATTTTCAAGAGATGCTAAAACTCATTTGATAAAATTCAAAATCATCTCTCATTAAATTCCAAATAAACTGAAAGTAAAGGGAAAATACTTAACCATAATAATTGGTATTTATGAAAAAAATGATAGCACAACTTATATTTAGGTACAAATTAAAACAGAATTTCATTTAAGATATGGGACAAAAAAAGACTGTCCATTACCATTATTATTAGTTAATATTTCTTCAAGATTTAAACATAGTTAATATTTCTTCAAGATTTAAACATAAGCAGTAAAACAAGAAAATTAAAATAAAACAAACATTTGAGAAATAAAACTATTTTATGCTGAGGATATCATTGGAGATTTAGAGAACCCAAGAAACTCTAGTTTAAAACTCATATAATTAGTAACTATATCTGGACACCCTAATCAATGCCTTTTTTATACTCTAGAGCTACCTCATAGAGATGGAAATAGTGAAAATGATTCAATTCACAACTGTGTAAAAATCAATTAAAAGTAGAGGAATGAAATTTAATAAGAAAGCTATGCTACCAAGAGCAAGAAAACATAAAATATTATTAATTAACTGAAAGTATGATTTGAAAATATGTAAACATTGATTTTCTTGGTTGGGAAGACTCATAGTTACAAGAAAACTTTATATACACACACATACACATATGTACACACACACACTCCAAATACAATCCCCAATTTTGTGGGGATTAAGTGAGGCTTTTAGAAAGATAATGGGATTAGGTGATGGCTTTCAGAAAGAAAAAGAACTTCCAGGGAAGAAAGAAAAGTAGGGAGCTACAGGATCACTCTGCCTAAAAAAAAAAAAAAAAAAAAAAAAAAAAAAAAAAGCTAGTGGACAAGCAGAAATTGTCTGAAATAAGTGTTTTGGGGTTTCAAAGGCCAGGGGAATACTGTACAGCCTCCAAAGAAGAACAAGACAAAGAGACTGAGAAACTGCAGTAAAAAATTGTGAGAAACTCCCTCCATGAATACAGGTGGTCCCCATTCCCCGCCCTCAAGGTATGATACCTTGGGTCCAGTCTTTGGCTGGCTGCTGCAGATGGGAAGGTCATAGAAACCTCTTCTCCCAAAACAGGGGGTGGCATGGCTGAGTATTGATCATGGCTTTTGATTGGTGAATGTAGACTGCTGGGTCCCAGATCTGAACTGTAATTTTAGCCCGCCTGAGGGTTAAGTAGGCTAAGAAACACCAGAGCCATTGCTTCAATCCTGTCAATGACTGGGGCAGAGCCAAAGAAGGTTTAAAGACACACTGCCTGCTCTCCCCTCTTTGTCCACTGGCCCAGCGTGCGGCACCCACGCCCCACAGCAGCCGGCCCGCCCGCCCTCCTCTCCTCTCCTCTCTTCCCCCTCCTGCTCCGGCGGCTCTCCAACCACCACCGTGCCCTCTTCCACCTTCACCGGCTCCTCCGCCACCAGGCCTCGACACCCTTGCCACCCTCACCTTTCCTCCTCCAGAACAGCTACTGGGGGAGTGGAGACAATACAGAGCAGCTCCCAGAGCCACGACGGACATCAAAGGGATGGCGTACCCCATCCTGGAACGGCTGACTGTCTGGGAGAACCAGCTCCGGTGAGATCACCAAGGGGCGCGGGCTTTCCCGGGCGGGACGGCAAGCGGCCAGATTCCCTCCCTTCCTCCTTCCCACGCCAGCTGGCAGAATTGGACAGGCAGTCCCCTTGGGCCGCGGCGGCTGGTGCCCCCACCACGCGATACCCCCTGGACCAACTGAGAGAGTTGGGTCGGAAATCCCCAGACTGCGGAGAACGGTGACCAGGGGGTCCCTTCCAAAGACGTGACTCCCTGGTCCGCCTGGGAACAGTGCACTTTCCCAGGCTACGACAGATGGCGCCCTTCCGCCACGCTTGGCACCCCGGGCTGACTAGGAAATTCAGTCGGGCGCTTTCCCATGCTGCGGCGGCCGGCGACCCTCCCTGCATTCGGACTCCCGGGCTGGCTGGCACTCTTCCAAGACGCTTCGGCTGCCGAACCTCCCCTACGGCGAGAGTTTTCCAGAGTTAAAGGACCCACAGCAACTTTCACTGGTAGAACCCGTAGACAAATGTGTGCCACGAGTGCCACCTACTGGGCAGGATAAGAAAAACAGAACCCAGAGATTTCACAGAAAAATCTTTCAACCTGTGGGGTCCAACACTCAGGGAAATCTGACTAAATGCCCAGACGCCAGCAGAAGATAACGGATCACGCTCAGAAAATTGAAAATATGGCCCAGTCAAAGGAACAAACCAATAGTTCAAATGAGATACAGAGGCTGAAACAACTAATGCTGAATATACGAACAGAAATGGAAAACCTCTTAAAAAATGAAATCGATAAATTGAGGGAGGACATGAAGAAGACATGGGCTGATCAAAAAGAAGAAATAGAAAAACTGAAAAAACAAATCACAGAGCTTATGGAAGTGAAGGATAAAGTAGAAAAGATGGAAAAAACAATGGATACCTACAATGATAGATTTAAAGAGACAGAAGATAGAATTAGTGATTTGGAGGATGGAACATCTGAATTCCAAAAAGAAACAGAAACTATCGGGAAAAGAATGGAAAAATTTGAACAGGGTATCAAGGAACTCAAGGACAATGTGAACCGCACAAATATATGTGTTGTGGGTGTCCCAGAAGGAGAAGAGAAGGGAAAAGGAGGAGAAAAACTAATGGAAGAAATTATCACTGAAAATTTCCCAACTCTTATGAAAGACCTAAAATTACAGATCCAAGAAGTGCAGCGCACCCCAAAGAGAATAGACCCAAATAGGCATTCCGCAAGACACTTACTAGTTAGAATGTCAGAGGTCAAAGAGAAAGAGAGGATCTTGAAAGCAGCGAGAGAGAAGCAATCCATCACATACAAGGGAAACCCACTAAGACTATGTGTAGATTTCTCAGCAGAAACCATGGAAGCTAGAAGACAGTGGGATGATATATTTAAATTACTAAAAGAGAAAAACTGCCAACCAAGACTTCTATATCCAGCAAAACTGTCCTTCAAAAATGAGGGAGAAATTAAAACATTCTCAGACAAAAAGTCACTGAGAGAATTTGTGACTAAGAGACCAGCTCTGCAAGAAATAATAAAGGGAGCACTAGAGTCAGATACAAAAAGACAGAAGAGAGAGGTATGGAGAAGAGTGTAGAAAGAAGGAAAATCAGATATGATATATATAATACAAAAGGCAAAATGGTAGAGGAAAATATTATCCAAACAGTAATAACTCTAAATGTTAATGGACTGAATTCCCCAATCAAAAGCATAGACTGGCAGAATGGATTAAAAAACAGGATCCTTCTATATGCTGTCTACAGGAAACACATCTTAGACCCAAAGATAAACATAGGTTGAAAGTGAAAGGTTGGGAAAAGATATTTCATGCAAATAACAACCAGAAAAGAGCAGGAGTGGCTATACTAATATCCAACAAATTAGACTTCAAATGTAAAACAGTTAAAAGAGACAAAGAAGGACACTATATACTAATAAAAGGAACAACTAAACAAGAAGACAAAACAATCATAAATATTTATGCACCGAACCAGAATGCCCCAAAATACGTGAGGAATACACTGCAAACACTGAAAAGGGAAATAGACACATATACCATAATAGTTGGAGACTTCAATTCACCACTCCCATCAATGGACAGAACATCTAGACAGAGGATCAATAAAGAAATAGAGAATCTGAATATTACTATAAATGAGCTAGACTTAACAGACATTTATAGGACATTACACCCCACAACAGCAGGATACACCTTTTTCTCAAGTGCTCATGGATCATTCTCAAAGATAGACCATATGCTGGATCACAAAGCAAGTCTTAACAAATTTAAAAAGATTGAAATCATACACAACACTTTCTCGGATCATAAATGAATGAAGTTGGAAATCAATAATAGGCGGAGTGCCAGAAAATTCACAAATACATGGAGGCTCAACAACACTCTCTTAAACAACCAGTGGGTCAAAGGAGAAATTGCAAGAGAAATTAGTAAATACTTAGAGGCGAATGAAAATGAAAACACAACATATCAAAACTTATGGGACGCAGCAAAGGCAGTGCTAAGAGGGAAATTTATTGCCCTAAATGCCTATATCAGAAAAGAAGAAAAGGCAAAAATGCAGGAATAAACTGTCCACATGGAAGAACTGGAGAAAGAACAGCAAACTAATCCCAAAGCAAGCAAAAGGAAAGAAATAACAAAGATTAGAGCATAAATAAATGAAACTGAAAACATGAAAACAATAGAGAAAATCAATAAGACCAGAAGTTGGTTCTATGAGAAAATCAATAAGATTGATGGGCCCTTAGCAAGATTGACAAAAAGAAGAAGAGAGAGGATGCAAATAAATAAGATCAGAAATGGAAGAGGAGACATAACTACTGACCTCACAGAAATGAAGGAGGTAATAACAGGATACTATGAACAACTTTATGCTAATAAATACAACAATTTAGATGAAATGGATGGGTTCCTGGAAAGACATGAACAACCAACTTTGACTCAAGAAGAAATAGATGACCTCAACAAACCAATCACAAGTAAAGAGATTGAATTAGTCATTCAAAAGCTCCCTAAAAAGAAAAGTCCAGGACCAGACTGCTTCACATGTGAATTCTATCAAACATTCCAGAATGAATTAGTACCAACTCTCCTCAAACTCTTCAAAATAATCGAAGTGGAGGGAAAACTACCAAATTCATTCTATGAAGCCAACATCACCCTCATGCCAAAACCAGGCAAAGATATTACAAAAAAAGAAAACTACAGACCAATCTCTCTAATGAATATAGATGCAAAAATCTGCAATAAAATTCTATCAAATCATATCCAGCAACACATTAAAAGAATTATACATCATGACCAAGTAGGATTCATCCCAGGTATGCAAGGATGGTTCAACATAAGAAAATCAATTAATGTAGTACACCACATCAACAAATCAAAGCAGAAAAATCACATGATCATCTCAATTGATGCAGAGAAGGCATTTGACAAGATTCAACATCCTTTCCTGTTGAAAACACTTCAAAAGATAGGAATACAAGGGGACTTCCTTAAAATGATAGAGGGAATATATGAAAAACCCACAGCTAATATCATCCTCAATGGGGAAAAATTGAAAACTTTCCCCCTAAGATCAGGAACAAGACAAGGGTGTCCACTATCACCACTATTATTCAACATTGTGTTGGAAGTTCTAGCCAGAGCAATTAGACAAGAAAAAGAAATACAAGGCATCAAAATTGGAAAGGAAGAAGTAAAACTATCACTGTTTGCAGACGATATGATACTATACGTCGAAAACCCAGAAAAAACCACAACAAAATTACTAGAGCTAATAAATGAGTACAGCAAAGTAGCAGGCTACAAGATCAACATTCAAAAATCTGTAGCTTTTCTATACACTAGTAATGAACAAGCTCAGGGGGAAATCAAGAAACGAATCCCATTTACAATCGCAACTAGAAGAATAAAATACCTAGGAATAAATTTAACCAAAGAGACAAAAAACCTATATAAAGAAAACTACAAAAAACTGCTAAAAGAAATCACAGAAGACCTAAATAGCTGGAAGGGCATACCGTGTTCATGGATTGGAAGACTAAATATAATTAAGATGTCAATCCTACCTAAACTGATCTACAGATTCAATGCAATACCAATCAAAATCCCAACAACTTATTTTTCGGAAATAGAAAAACCAATAAGCAAATTTATCTGGAAGGGCAGGTTGCCCCGAATGGCTAAAAACATCTTGAGGAAAAAAAACGAAGCTGGAGGTCTCGCGATGCCGGACTTTAAGGCATATTATGAAGCCACAGTGGTCAAAACAGCATGGTATTGGCATAAAGATAGATATATCGACCAATGGAATTTAATAGAGTGCTCAGATATAGACCCTCTCATCTACAGACATTTGATCTTTGATAAGGCAGTCAAGCCAACTCACCTGGGATAGAACAGTCTCTTCAATAAATGGTGCCTAGAGAACTGGATATCCATATGCAAAAGAATGAAAGAAGACCCGTATCTCACACCTTATACAAAAGTTAACTCAAAATGGATCAAAGATCTAAACATTAGGTCTAAGACCATAAAACAGTTAGAGGAAAATGTAGGGAGATATCTTATGAATCTTACAACTGGAGGCGGTTTTATTGACCTTAAACCTAAAGCAAGAGCACTGAAGAAAGAAAGAAATAAATGGGAGCTCCTCAAAATTAAACACTTTTGTGCATCAAAGAACTTCATCAAGAAAGTAGAAAGACAGCCTATACAATGGGAGATAATATTTGGAAATGACATATCAGATAAAGGTCTAGTATCCAGAATTTATAAAGAGATTGTTCAACTCAACAACAAAAAGACAGCCAACCCAATTTCAAAATGGGAAAAAGACTTGAACAGACACCTACCAGAAGAGGAAATATGGATGGCCAAGAGGCACATGAAGAGATGCTCAATGTCCCTGGCCATGAGAGAAATGCAAATCAAAACCACAATGATATATCATCTCACACCCACCAGAATGGCCATTATCAACAAAACAGAAAATGACAAGTGCTGGAGAGGATGCGGAGAAAGAGGCACACTTATCCACTGTTGGTGGGAATGTCAAATGGTGCAACCACTGTGGAAGGCAGTTTGGCGGTTCCTCAAAAAGCTGAATATAGAATTGCCATACGACCCAGCAATACCATTGCTAGGTATCTACTCAAAGGACTTAAGGGCAAAGACGCAAACGGACATTTGCACATCAATGTTTATAGCAGTGTTATTTACAATTGCAAAGAGATGGAAACAGCCAAAATGTCCATCAACAGAAGAATGGCTAAACAAACTGTGGTATATACATACGATGGAATATTATGCAGCTCTAAGACAAGATAAACTTATGAAGCATGTAATAACATGGATGGACCTAGAGAATATTATGCTGAGTGAGTCAAGCCAAAAACTGAAGGACAAATACTGTATGGTCCCACTGATGTGAACGGACATTCGAGAATAAACTTGAAATATGTCATTGGTAACAGAGTCCAGCAGGAGTTAGAAACAGGATAAGATAATGGGTAATTGAAGTTGAAGGGATACAGACTGTGCAACAGGACTAGATAGAAAAACTCAAAAATGGACAGCACAATAATACCTAATTGTAAATTAATCATGTTAAAACACTGAATGAAGCTGCATCTGAGCTATAGGGTTTTTTTTTTTTTTTTTTACTATTATTACTACATTTATTTCTTTTCTCTATATTAACATTTTATATCTTTTTCTGTTGTGTTGCTAGTTTCTCTAAACTGATGCAAATGTACTAAGAAACAATGATCATGCATCTATGTGATGATGTTAAGAATTACTGAGTGCATATGTAGAATGGTATGATTTCTAAATGTTGTGTTAATTTCTTTTTTTTTTTCTTTCCGTTAAAAAAAAAAAAAAAAAAGACACACTGCCTATTTAGGGCTGTGGGGAACAGTTTGCAGAAGAGTGCCATCTGCTGGGTAGGCCAAGAAAGCATAGCACTGGGGAGCCAACAAAAAGGCTTTTTGTCATCTTTCTAATACTCTCTCCTGGGCCCTTTGGAACTGGTCTGTGCCCTGTTCATGGATCCCTGGCCCTGTTCTGGCTAGGGAATTCTGACCTGGGAAAATCCTCTCTGGAATAATCCTCCCCCTAGAATTTTACCTCCAGGCAAAAGCAGCTAGAGGCAATGAAAGGAGACTGAGAGCAAAAAAAAAAAAAAAAAGGAAGAAAAGAAAAATACACAGGGAAAACAAAAACAAACAGAATAGACCAAGATTCCCAGAAAGGAACAAAGGAAAGGAAGCTTTCTTCTGGGAATGAAACAATTGCAAAACACACAACAATCTTAAAAATTGTAACACATATGTAAGGCAAGGTTCAGATATTAAGGAGTTGAATAAATCTCACCAGTTAAACACAGACAATTCTAAAGGTCTAGAAGAAGTTAAGTCTAGTAACAAGAAAGAGCATTAACACAAAGCCGATCAACAACAAAATCCTAGACAAGAGAGAGAAACTCACCTTCAGAGTAAACTCATCAAATTGATAAGATGATTACATATCAGTGAAAAATTACAAGCCATACTAAAAAACAGAATATGGACTAGTCAAAGGAACAAATTAAAAGTCAGAGGAGACAAAGAATTTGGAATTAATCAAAGATATTCAAAGAAAACTTGTAAATCAATTCAAGGAGATGAAAGAAATTATGTCTCAAGAGAGAAAGGATATTAAGAAAATACTAGGTGAACATAAAGAAGGATTGGAAAGTATGTAAAGAAAGTAAATAAATGGCACAATAGAGAAGAATAAAAATACACTAGAGGCATAAAACAGCATATTAAACAGGCAGAAGAAACAGTGCACTAGAAAATATGACATGAGATCTTAAAGATGGAAGAAGAGATAACGAAAAGAAGGAAAAATTAAGCAGGATTTCAGAGAATTGAATGACAGCTCTATGAACTTGTATGTAAGACCATTTTGAAAACTGAATTAAACATATGCATCATGGCTGTCCCAGAATGAGAAGAGAATAGAAAAGGGACAGAAAGAATATTTGAGGAAATAGTGGCCAAAAGCTTACCAACTCTTACAGAAGACATAAATATACATATATAAGAAAGTCAGTATACCCCAAACAGAATAAATACTGATAGATAGAACTACTCTAAGGCACATACTGATCAGAATGTCAAATGCCAAAGAAAAAGATAAATCCTGAAAGCAACAAAAGAAAAGCAGTATGTCACTTATAAGGAAAGCAGTAAGATAGAGTTCTGTTTTCTCATCAGAAACCATGAAGGAAAGAAGAATTTGGTATGATATATTTAAGGTCATAAGAGAGAATAACTTTCTGCCTAGAATTTTTTATCTGGTGAAACAGTCCTTGAGAAATGAGGGAGAGTTTAAAATGTTCACAGATAAAGGGAAACAGGGAGTTCATCAAGAAGCAACTGGCCTATAAGAAATAGTAAAGGGAGTTTTACTTTCTTGTCCAAAAAGATGAAAAGAAATTAAACCAAATAAAGTTTCAGTGACTAAGAGATTTCAAATAGAGTTGAGAGGTCACTCTTAGGCAAGCTTTAGACAGATCTTACAAACTGCCACAGTATGCCAAGCCACCACCAACTGTATTTCCAAAAACCTTAAAGAATATATTGTGCTGTATCTAAGATTCTATAAAAGTTTATCTTAGTAAGTTTATTTTTTTTCAGAAACTTAAGGCCTCCTGATTGTTCCTATGCCAGATAAACCCTGTAACCCAGAGGTACCAGTTTCTCCAAGATCATCAACCAGTTTCATTCCTCTTCCCCAAAATGTCAATACCCATTTCCAGCATGAAGAAGTAAAAGTTAAAATGGACATTGCCCAGGTATCCCTGAAGATTGAGAGAATGATCAAATGAGAGGGAGGATTTGTAGCTGAGAAATTAGGTTCCACAAATTATTATGACTCATTATATAGATACTTCCTTTTAGTTCATAGTGTATTAGAATAGCTAGAAGGAAACTGTTGACCCGTAATCCAGTAGCCTTGATCTTTGATAATAATTTTATAACTATATAGCTTTTATTGTATGACTGTGTGATTGTACAAACCTTGTGATGGACATTCCTTTTATTTAGTGTTTCAGTATATGAGTAATAAAGACCAAAATAATGGGCTGATAAGGGATATAGGCAGTTCTTTTTTTATTTTTAGAGTAATGAAAATGTTCTAAAATTGATTGTGGTAATGAATGAGCAACTGCATAATGACACTGCGAACCATTGGTTGTATACTTTCAATGGATTATATGGTATGTGAATATATCTCAATAAAATTGCATTAAAATATTTATGCATCTAACCATAGTGCCCCAAAATAGCACTGGTAAAACTAAATGGAGAGATAGATTTCTTTGCAATTACAGTTGGAGACTTCAGTACACCACTACATTTGATAGACAGAATATCTAGACAGAGGAAACAGAGAACTTCAATAATATGTAAATGAATTAAACCTATCAGACATTTAGAGGACACTGTACCCCAAAGCAATAGTATATACATTCTTCTCAAGGGCTCATGAATAATTTTCTAGGATGGATCATCTGTTGGGTCACAAAAATGTTTCAATAAATTTTAAAAGATTGGGCGGGCCGCGGTGGCTCAGCGGGCAAGCGTGCTTGCCTGCCATGCCGGAGGACCCCGGTTCGATTCCCGGCCCCAGCCCATGTAAACAACAAACAAACAAAATATAATAAAAACAAGAAAATGTTTAAAGATGTTTCCCTTTCTTCCTCCTTTCCTTCCTTCTATCCTTCCTTCCTTCTCTGTCTTTCTTTAAAAAAAAAAAAAAAAAAAAAAAAAAAATTTTAAAAGATTGAAATTATACAAAGCATTTTCTCTGACTATAATAGAATAAAGGTGGAAATCAATAACAAGTGGAGAATTGGAAAATTCACAAATATATGGAGGTTAAACAACATACTATTAAGCACTCAGTGGGACAAAGAAATTGCAAATGAAATCAGTAAATATCTTGTGATGAATGAGAGCGCAACATATCACAACTTATAGGATACAGTGGAGACTACTAAGAAGGAAATTTATAGCCCTAAACATTGACATTATGTAAGATTCGAGCTAAAATCAAGGAACTAACTGCACACCTGGAGGAACTAGAAAAAGAACAGCAAACTAATCCCAAAGCAAGCAGAAGGAAAGAAACAACAAAAATTAGAGCAGAAATAAATGAAATTTAGAATAAAAAGCAATAGAGAAAAATCAACAAAACCAAAAGGTGATTCTTTGAGAATATCAGTAAAATTGACAAACCCTTCACTAGACTGACAGAGAAAAGAGAGAGAAGATACAAATAAATAAAATCATAAATGAGGGGGTGGATATTACTGTTGACCCTACAGAAATAAAAAGGATCATAAGAGGATACTATAAAAAATGTACACCCTAAAATTATACAACTTAGATGAAATGAATCAACTCCAAGACACCCATACAACCTAAACTGAATCTAAAGAAACAGAAGACTTCAACAGACCAATTACATGTAAAGAGATTGAGTCAGTAATCAAAAACTTCCCCACAAACAAAAGCCCAGGATGAAATGGTTTCACAGGTGAATTCTCACAAGCATTCCAAGAAGAATTACTACCAATCCTGCTCAAACCCTTCCAAACAGTGAAAAGAAGGGACTATTAACTGACTTATCCTATGAGGCCAACATCACCGTAATACAAAAGCCAGATAAAGATACTACTTGAAAAGAAAATTAAAGACCAATTTAATGAATACAGATGCAAAATTCCTCAGCACGAACTTGCAAATCAAATCCAACAGTGCATTTTAAGAATTTTATGCCATGATCAAGGGGGGCATATCCAAGATATGCAAAGATGGTTCAATACAAGAAAATCAATTAATACAATACATCACATTAACAAATTGAAGTGGAAAAAAACACATGATCATTTTGATTGATGAAGAAAAGGCATTTGACAAAATTCAGCATCCATTCTTAATAAAAACACTATCAAAGTTAGAAAGAAAAGGAACTTCCTCAATATAATAAAGGCCATATATAAAAAACCTTGCACTAACATCATATTCGGTGGTGAAAGACTGTAATCAGTCCCTCATCTGGAACAGGACAAGGACGTCAATTGTCACCACTGTTATTCAACGTTGTACTAGAAGTTCTAGCTATGGCAATTAGGCAAGAAAAAGAAATAAAAGGCATCCAAATTGTAAAAGAAGATGTTAAACTTTCACTATGTGTGGATGACATGGTCCTATATACAGAAAGTCCTGAAAAAGCTACAAGAGCAAATGCACAAGTTCAGCAAAGTGGCAGGATAAAAGATTAACACACATAAATCAGTCACGTTTCTATAAACTAGTAATAAGCGATTTGGACCTAAATAACCAAAACCATCTTAAAAAAGAAGAATGAAGTTGGAGGACTCACACTTTCTGACTTTATACCATATTATAAAGTTACAGTAGTCAAAACATCATGGTAGTGGCATAAAGATAGATATACTGACCAATGGAATGGAATTGAGCATTCAGAAATAAATCTACAAATCTATGATCAATTTATTTCTGACAAAGCTGCCAAGTCAACTCAACTGGGATAGAACAGACTCTTCAATTGATGGTGCTTGGAGACCTGGATATCGATACACAAAAGAATGAGAAAAGGACTCCTATCTCACACCTTATATAAAAATTAACTCAAAATGGATCAAAGACCTAAAGATAAGAGCCAGGATGAAAAATCTCCTAGAAGAAAATTCAGGGAAGCACCTCCAATATCTTGTGGTGACAATTTTTCTTAGACTTTATACCCAAAGCATAAGGAATGAAAGACAAAATAGATAAATGAGACTTTCTCAAAATTAAAAACTTTTGGGCTTCAAAGGAATTTGTCAGGAAATTGAAAAGGCAGCCTATTCAATGGGAGAAAATATTTGGAAACCACATATCTTATATGGGTTTTATATTCAGAATATATTAAGAAACCCTGTAATTCAACAATGAAAAAACAAACAACCCAATTTAAAAATGGGCCAAAGACTTGAATAGATATTTTTCCAAAGAAGAAATATAAATGACTAGAAGCACACTGTCTGTTAGAGAAATGCAAGTCAAAACCACAATGAGATACCATTTCATGTCTTCTAGAATGGTCACTATTAAAAAGCAACAACAACAACATAAAACTACAAGAGTTGGAGGGGATGTAGAGTGATAGGAACACTCAGTCATTGCTGGTCGGAATGAAAAAATGGTGCAGCTGCTATGGAAAGAACTTAGTGGTTCTACATTTAGCATTATCCTGTAATCCACTAAAAGAACCGAAAGTGAAAATGTGAACAGGTATTTGCACACTGCTATTCCTAACAGCATTATTCACAATAATGTGAGAGCCATTGATTGTACACTTTGGATGGATTGTATGATATGTTTATATATAGCTAGAAAACTGTTTGTAAAAGTTAACAATTTTGAAAAAAGGGAAATTGGTAAGAGGAAACTAGCCTTATCAGGTATCAAACATAACATAAATTCACTCTAATGAAATAAATATGGTATTGGGGGAGGAATAAACAAATAGATTAGTGAAATAGAAATAGACTAGAGGTCCTAGTTTACATATCTTTAATTCTGAACAAAGCCCTATTTAATTAAATGGTAAAAAAAGGAGGGTTTCATAGCTAATAAGGCTCAATTGACTAACCATCTGGCAGAAAATAAACTAGAATTCCATTTATGCCACATATAAAAGCATGTTCCAGATAGTCCAAACATTGATTTGGGAAAGAAGATTTCATAAGAAAGTTAGAAGGACTATATTTACTTAGAGGTCGGTGGTTGAGTGTCCATTAAAAACAATTCTGGCAATCAGAAAGCTATTAAAAATAAGTATAGTTGACTATATATAAAGAAAAACTGTATGGCAAAAATACCATAAATAGTAAAAGATGAATCATTTGTAAAATTATTTCTAAACTGATCTCATACAAGTATTAATATTTATTAAGGAATAGTTCAATAGAAATAGGATAAGTATATGGCTAGAGAATTCACAGGAAACTATAACTTTATAGAAAACAAACTCATGAAAAGATGCTCAAATTCACCATTAGTTTGAGAAAAACAAATATATAAATTAAAATGGCCAAGAGAGATTACTTTCTACCTACCAGATTGGCAAAACTTAAAAGGAAAACACAAATGAATAATAGGGTTGTGGGCGAAAGAGTACGCTTATCTGTTAATGGAAGAAATGTGACAGACATGTCACAGACTTTTTAGGAAGCAATTTGGCAACATCTATTAAAATAAAAATTACAAGTGTCCTTTCAATCCAACAGTCTCACTCTAGGAATCAGGGCATGGAAATAACAGTATTAGACTATCCAGGGCAGCATTGCTCATAGTGAACAACACCAGAAACATCGGGAGTGCCAATTAGTAGAGGAATGAAGTGGCTGAAAGTTAATATTCTCTTAAATCTTTGAACTTTTGGGGTTGTGTTTAATGTTCTCATAAATTGGACTACTTTTTATCCTAACAACAGAAATAGACTTTTTTAAGCACACATGGAACATTTACAAAACGGGCTACATGCTATTCTCCAAAGTAAATCCCCCCAAAAATTCAAGGGTATTAAGCAGGCATATTCAGGTCACAAAGCAGTAAAATTAAAATCAATAATCAAAATATAGCCCAAACAAAAATAACAATGACAATGAAGACACCAACAGCAAAAACAACAAAGCATAAATAATTCATGGGTTAAAGACAAACATAATGAAAAGCATAAAACATTTGTAAGTGAAAAACAATGAAAGACTTTACCTCTTTTCACCTCTCCAACTCATCAGATTATGAGATATTCATATATGTGACATTATATGTCAAATTTATAACGTTATAACATTTGCATTCCCTTATAAACCACTACACATAGTTAATTGTTCTTTGTTCTGTATTTAAAGGAATTTAATGCTCACCAGTAATTCTTTTACCATAGCTTCTCTGTTCATCTTTTGGTTGGTTATATTGCAACACTGAGGATTCTCTCCTTGCACCTCTGCTTCCACAAGGACTTATGGTTACTATTTTCTTTTGAGTTCTTATATACTTGTAAACATCTCTTTGTTGCCTTTATATAGCAACAGTAAATTTGTTATGTATAAAAACGTCTTGATTTACTCATTCATTCCCAAAGTACTTAATATTATTGATTATTTCACTCTCTTCTATGATTTACTATTCCTTATGAAGAAGGCTGAAGCCAACCTTATTGATTCTTTGTGTTGGCGCCTGGTTTTTTATACTTCGATCACTGAGGAAATATTTATTTGCCTGAAAGCCAGTTACTTTAAGGACATGATTTAGTATTAATTGCTTTGTATCAATTTTACTAGGACATATTTAACATTCTAATATGTAGATTAAGGTATTATTTTAATTTTGAAAAGTTTACTACTTCTGTTATTCTAAACAATATAATTCAACTCCATTTTTCAGGTTTTTATTCTAAGAACAATTTTGTGTGCTAGATGACTTTTATAGACATAATTTTCCACTTAAATTTCATCTTCTCATACTGTCTTATATACTACTAATATTATTTTCTGTCATGTCTTTTGAATTTTTGCTGCTTCCAATGTGGCTTTAATTTTATCTTTTTATGGTGTTCTTTTTATTACTTTCAGGGAGAGAATGCTGTTAGGAACAGCATTTTTCTGAAAATATTTAACCAGAAGTGCCAGTTTATGATATTAAAATTCTTTGATCTGCTATGCGGAAAATCTAATTAGGGCATGTGGAAACAGAAAGTCCAGATAGGAGCCTACTTATAATTTGGGCAAGAGCTGATTGGTACTTGGAATACAAATATAACTTGTGATGGAGAGATGTAGGCACACTGAGATACACTATGGAATAGAATAGACAGGATTTGTAAATGAATTAGACCTAGTAGTTGACATGAGGGAGGTGATTCTTTCCTACTATACCTTCAATTATATTATTGCTGATTACACTGTCAACTCACATTGAATGCTTCCATTCCTAGTACTTTTGCATAAGATTATATTAGTTATAAGGAAATCAATCAAGAGCAAAAATGAGTAACAAATTCTCCAATCTATTTCTCAATACCAGCTCTATAGAAAATAATCAAGTGAAATCAGTGTACCTTTTCTACATGCCTTCTTTTCCATTTTTTTTTTTTTTTTAGCTAGTTCTAGTATGGTCTTTTTCATTTTAATAGTGCCTAAAATGTAAAATGCCATTAAAATCCATGACAATGACATTTTTCAATTGGGAGAATAAAGGATTTTAAATATCTAGTAATAGTTTAGGTTCCAGATAGAAACCTTCCAGTGAAAGTAGTTAAACTGCTGGAACAACAGAAATCATTAAAGTTTTAATGAGATGGTGAGTGAGTACAAAATACTAAAGGGAGGGAGTGAACAAATATAGGAACACAAAGAGGTGACCGAGCATGGAAGCTTATTTCATTCAAGGAAATATGTGAAGCCAGGGACACTTGTTAATCTGTTTTCAAGGCTTCATAAGGCTTGGAATATATGAGATAAAGTCCAGTGCCTACTAATAGGAGACCATCCTCTATATCTGCGATGCCAAAAGACTGTACCTTCAAAGAAATGGTAAAATAGAAATAAACCCATCTACCCACCTACCACCCTAATGAACTACAAGTGAAAATTCCTTATTTGAACCCTGGTGCTGAGTTACGAATTGGTATAACCGCTGAGAAAGTGTCTTGATAAACAGGCTCCTACTCAGATTAGTAGCCTGAATTCAGTTCATACTTCTATGATCTGAAAACCTCAAACCAGTGATTTAATTTAAAGGAGTCCTGGACTTATATTGATCCATGAGGCCTAGAAGAAAGAAGCACAAAACCTTTCTGGAGAATTTTACTGTTATCCAGACCTCAGATGTATTACACTAAGTAAAATGAGCACAAGGAACAAAATTATTAAAATCAGAGAAAAAAGCACCATGAGGGAGTACCATCTGAAACAAAAGATCTGCAAATACTTCAGTTATTAAAATATCAAACATAAAGTATTAAGTAACTATGTTTTTATATTTTTCAAAGGTAAAATTTAAATATTTTGCAAGGAACAAAAATCTATAAATAATGGGCATAAGGACTTGAAACAGAATCATAGTACACTACAAGAGATGAAAAATAAAATGAAAAGAACTTTCAAGTAAAAAAGTTTATTAACAGATAAGATATAGCTAAAAGGAGAATTAGTAACCTGAAAGATGTATAAACATAAATTATGAAGCTTTGGAGAAAGAGAGAGAGATTTCCAGAACAGAAGAGAGAAAATTGGACAAAGTCAATATTTGAAAAGATAATGACTGAGGACTCTCATGAATAGATGAAAGACATAACTACAGGTTCAGGAAACCAAATGCATAACATCATGCAGTATATAATAACAAAACCCATGCCTATTCACATCAAAATGGCACTCCCACACACAGAAGGCAACATGGGTAAAAGTGAGACATGGCTTTGGCATTACTAATCATAGATAACTGCTGGTATCAACAGACTCCTACATGTTAAAGAACTTCATTAGTATCATCACCAGTAGCAAGGGTAGGTCCTGTTCAGATGCTACACCAGCAGCAGCAAGCCATTGCAGGTGGTTATAGGTAACTGAAGACTTCTGAAAGCTCCAACAGCTTTGACAGTACAGCTTTGACAGTACAGAAAATAGGTATGGCTTCTGGACAGGGAGAGAATTGCTGCCCTTAGAAGCTCTGCAGCATCTAAATTCAGTGGCAGAAAGTAAAGCCCAACAGTAAAAGCAGATTTTTGATCTCTAGTAATATCTCCTCCATTTTGTTCCAGAGTGGTTAGAGTGGTTTCTGCTTCAGTGAACTGCAAAATGACTGATAAAATGACTAACAGGCCTAAAGTGATTCACCCTACAAGTGAAGACTATAATTTTTTTCAAACGCAAATGGAATATTTATAAGAATTGACCAGATTCTGTGACACAAAGTAGGTTTGGACAAGTTTGATAAGACTAGTGTAAGAAGACCATATCTTCTGATCACATAGAAAGTTAGAAATTGTTAAAAAAAATATAAATACATGTGTTCAGTAAGTTTAGAAATTATGAAATATCCTCCCTCAAAAAATGCATTAGTCAAAGACAAAATTATCATAGAAATTAGAAAATATTTTAATTATATGATAATGAAATTATGACAACTTTTGAGGTGCCTAAATCAGTAGCTAAAGAAAAATATTAATATTGCATTTCTATATTCGAAAACAAAAAAATACTAAGAATAAATCAGTTAAACATTGCTCTTAAAATTTCAGTAAAAGAACAGCAAAAAAAAAAAAAAGCATAGAAAGTCAAGGAAAAGAGAGCCAAAAGTTATACTTCAAAAGGACGAATAAAATCTATATATTATTGATGAGATTGATCAAGAAAATGCTTGAATTAAAAAGATCAGGAATAATGAATGACTTTACTGTAGATGCTACAGACTTTTAAAAAGTATCTGTGGTAAAAAGTTTATTCAAGTAACTTTGAATATGTAATGAAAGAACAAAAGTTCAACTTACACAAATTGGCTTTAAAAAGTTTAGAAACTTGAATTTTTTACATCTAATTTTTTTTGAAAGTAGAATTAGTGGTACAATAATGTCTTCCTGCAAAGACAACTATACCCAGTTAGTTTTTTCCTTGAGTGCATCCTATGAAATATATAAGTAAAAATAATTGAAATGTTACATTAACTATTCCAGAATATTGAGAAAGAGAGGACCTTTCCCAATTAATTTGTTAGTAGAACCCTGATTATAAAATTTGGCAAGGACCATAGGGAAAAAAGAAATTTCCATTTCACCTTTATTTAGAAGAGATGTAAAAATCTTAGCCAAAATTGTATCTGTCTGAATCCATAATTATATAAAAATAATACTACATAATGAGCAAGCTGATCTTATCTCCATGAATCTATATTTGGGATAACATTTTAAATTATCATTAACCATTTTTAAAAATGAAAGGAAAAATTCCATGATCATCTTAGTTTATACAAAGTGTTTAATAAAATTCACCCTCCATTCATGTAAAAAAAAAATAATGAATTGAGAATAGAAGGAATTATCTCAAACTAACAAGGGGTATCCTAAAATACAAATAACAAATATCATGTATAATGGTAAAATACTGAAAAGTCTCATTGTGATTCTGGAAAAAGACAAGGAGTGTCCTATCATCACTTTTGTTATTATTCAGAAGGTCTTAGAGAAGGAAAAATAAATGAAATTATTGGAACTAGAGCAGAAAAATAAATCTATTATTGGGCAGGGGTGATATGATTGTTTATGAAGAATGTGAAAAAGGATGTCCATTTTAATTATGAAAATGAATAAATGAAAAAAGTTCTATATAATATCAGTATATAAAATAATTTGCATTTCAATAAATAAGTAACAAAAAGTTAGAACTTAAATTAAGAATAACATTCACAAGAGCATCCAAAGTTTAAAGTTACCAGGAATAAATCTTAAAAAATGTATAAGACCTTTTGGGAGAATATAAACAATTTTTTCAGCCACACCAATATAGACTTAAATAGGTGGAAAGATGAACTATGGTCATGAATTTGGAGATTCAATATTGTAAATATAATTGTCTCCCTAAATTTATTTAATGATTCTATACAACCCCTATCAAAATCCAATAATAGAAGCTAATTATAAAATTTATATGAAATTGCAAAAGATCAATCACTGGCAAAAGTGCTCTTAAAAAAGAAAACAATATAGATATTAAGAATTATTATGAATCTGTAGTAATAAAGGCAGTTGAGTATTGGCACAGTAATAGACAAATGGACCCTAGAACTCAACAGAGAGTCCAGGAGACAGAGCTGTGTGTATAAGGACCCTTGATATATAATGGAGCTGCTTGCAGATCACTAAGAGAGGCTGAGCTTTCAATGAATGGTTCTAGGATAATTAGGATTCACATTGAAATAAATATCTAACTGGTGCCTTATTGCATACTATATATAAAAATCCATTTCAGATAGATTAAAAACTTAATAGATATTAAAGGCAAAACTATGAAAGGTTTAGACAAAAATCCTGGAGAATAATTTTATGACCTCAGGGCACAAAAAGATTTCTTTAAAACACAAAAAGTATAATCTTTAAATGATAATACAAATAAATTTGATAACATTAAAATTAAGGATATTTTTTCATCCAAAGTTACCATCAAGAAAACGAAAAGAGAAGGTATTTCCAGCCCAAAAGACTAACAAAGAATTTATTCCCAGAATATATAAAGCCACCCTAAAAATCAACAAGAAAATGACAAACAATGCAATTTAAAGTAAGTGTAATCTTTAAACAGATACTTCATAGAGGAAGCTTCAATAGTTAATAAATATAAGATATTTTTAATCTTTTGGTAATCAGTAAAACATGAATGAAAGCTATACTTATATGCTGTTAAACACCATCAGTGCTGGTTTGAAACTGTTATATATACCCTTGAAACTCCATGTTCTCTTAATTCTGATCAAATCTTGTGGAGTCAAGCTTATTGTTTAGGGTAGAACCTTTTGATTAGGTTGTTTCCATGGAGATGTGGCACACTGAATTGTGGGTATGACCTTTGATTAGATGTGAGTCTGCCCATTCCAGGTGGGTCTTCATTAGTTTACTGGAGTCTTTAAGAGAGCTCACAAAGAGGGAAGGAGTTCAGGGCTGAGAAAGTTGCAGACTTTTGGAAATGCAGAGCACAGCAGATGTTACCATGCGCCTTCCCATGAGATACTAAGCTAGGACCCACAGTATGAAAAGCCAGAACCTGGAGAGAGCCAAGGGGAGCTAAAAGCAGAAATCTATCGATAGATTCATCTGTAGGGTTAAATGTCAAAATCCTATGTTGAACTAAAAGTAAATCACAGAAGGAAACATGCAGTATAATTCCATTTTATAAAATTAAAAACTGGTAAAATTCAAAAGATTGTTTTAAGGGATGCACTAAAAGTAGGTACAGCTATACTGAAAGCAAAAGTAGTGTCACAAATGTCAGATGGTGAGAAAGACAAGGAATGATTTGATGAAGGAGTAGATACCAGGAGGGGTAGTTACTGGCAATATTCTATTTTTAAAATGGTGGGTACATGGATATTTGCTTGTTTGTGTATTATCTTTTTTTTCTGTTGAAATTTTGATTGAGATTATTGTAAATTCCCTTGCAGTTGTAAGAAATAACATGTAGAGATCTCTTGTACACAACTTGTCCAGTTTTCCTGAACAGTAAAATTTTGCAAGGCCTGTCCTATTTCCTGGCAACCAATAATGCATCCTCCATTTTTAAAGTTTTTTCATTTAACCATGTTATATAAATGGAATGATGCAGTATGCAATCTTTTGGGATGGCTTTTGTTCACTCAGCATAATTCCCTGGAGATTTATCCAAGCTGTTTCTTTTTCATTTTTGACTAGCAGTCCGTGGTAGATACAGACCACAGTTTAACCATTCACCTATTTAATGACCTCTGGACTAATGCAGTTTTTGACTATAATAAGCAAATCTGCTATGAACAATCCTCTGCAGATTTAGCACATAATCTTAGCCTACTTTTGTGGGCTGTGGTTCCAATGACAGTTGAATTTTCAGAGCCTTTATAGTTTTATGTTGGTCTGCTTCATTTATCTGGTGCTTCTGGGACTCCTACTGGTCTCTGCTGATGCTTTCTGAGGAAAGGGAAAGAGTTTCCCCAGCCCAGGTCCCTGGGTGCTCTTGGTGAGGGAGAAACCTGGTGGGGTCCTTTCCCTTCTCAGTTCCCCCCCAGTGTCTCCAGGCAGGGTAGGAGAGTGTGAGCGCATGGGGACAAAAAGGCTTCCAGGACTAGGCCACTTGTTTTGGCTGCATCCCCTTGCTAGTTCTACCCATCTGCCCTGATATCTCTGGGTGGAAGAGGAGAGTCACAGACCTCTGGGGACAGAGACTTCCTGGACTAAGTCCCTTTCTGTAGTTCTTCCACAGCTGCTTCTTTTTTGACAGGGCTCTCTATCACCCATCTTACTCACCTTACTCAACAAAAATGTTGTTGTTTTCCAAAAGGTTTGGTTGTCTCTTGTGTCATTTCCAGATAGTTGTGCTTAGTGAGCACGAGCAGGGAAAAATGGTATATGTCATCTCGTCTACATAGAAGTATCCTTATTATCTTTTAGACTGTGTACATATGATTTTTACATCCTCTTGTGGTTTAGATATTTTTATGGTAAATTAGAATTTAAACTATAAATAGTTAACAGACAGTATTTTTGGCATGTCTGATGCCCTCTTAAAACACTATTAGATCACTGTCCATAGGGAATAAACAAAAGGGACTTTTTTTCCTTCTATAAAATGAGATCCAACAAGCATCTTCAACAAGCTTTATATGTGGTATATATATATATATATATACTGCATATATACAAGATATCTTTATTCTGTTTGACTTATTGTATTCTATTATGGAAATAATGGTTGGTATGAGACAACCATGTTATAAAGGATAATATCATTAATTAGAAGATTCTGTTTACTAGTGTCTAATATATATTTGTTGTTTAAAATATATTATTCAAGTTTATCATCATAACAGACCTACAGTCACAGTATTATTATCCACATTATATGAAAAAGAGACTAGTGTGTTTTTTAATATAATTTATCAAAGATCACATAAAGTGGTAAATCTGTATTATGAATTCTTATCTATCTTCTTCCAAAATCCACTTTCTTTATATAACTTAGAATTCCAAACTAATGTTGTGGAGAAAGAAGGAAAAATGCTGATGAACCTATTTGATTTTCTCCTCTCTTTTTATTTCTTACAAAAGTAGAATTTCTATTTCCTTATTGAAGAGTATACATGGAATATGAGCCCCAGAAAGTTAATATATATATATATATATATATATATATATATATATATATATATTGCAAAAGAAAAGTCCTGCAGAAACTGGGACCCAAACATACTTTTCTCTCCTTTCCTTGCTTTATTATTTTTCTTTTTTAAATTAAATTTTATTTTTTTTATATTTTTAAAATTGTGAAATAGCACATATACAAAAAAGCATTACATTTCCAAGTATGTTTTAACAAGTAGTTATAGAACAGATTTTAAAATTTGGTATAGCTTACAGTTTCACAATTTTTCATTTTTTCTTCTAGCTGCTCCAAGACCCTGGAAAACAAAAGAAATATCAATATGATTCAGCAGTCATATTCATTTGTTAAATTCTGTCTTCTTTCAAAGCACATCACAACGATTAATTGTAGAACAGATTTCAGTGTTTGCTATGTGTTACAATTCAACAATTTTAAGTTTTTGTTTTTAGCTGCTACTGGAGCCTAAAAGACGTATCAGTATAATGATTCAGCACTCATCCTCATTTGTTAAGCCCAACCTCTGTATAACTCCATTCCTTTAATCTTTCACTCTTTAGGGGTATTTGGGCCTGTCCATTCAACTTTTTTCATGTTGGAAAGGACTGTTGATAATATGGGATAGAAGGATGGAACTACTTGGTGTTCTGGAAGGGCTGGCCCCTCTACATTTCAGGACTTAGCCGGTCTAGGTACTCATCTGGAGATTGTAGGTTTTGGAAAGTTACCGTAGTGCATGTAACTTTTGTAGAATCTTATATAATGCCGTAGGTATTCTTTAAGATCGGCAGGAATGGTTTGGGTTGGGGTCTGGCAAGCTATGATAGGTAGCAATGTCTAACTGGAACATGAGTAAATAATAGTGGCTTCCAGTGCAGCTTATCAACATTGTTTGAACTCTCTTAGCCACTGATACTTTATTTGTTATACTTCTTTCCCCACTTTTTGTCAGCATGATATTGTTGATCCTGTGCTGCTAGGGCCAGGCTCATCTCTGGGGGTCATCTCCCACACCACCAGGGAGACTTTCATCTTGGATGTCGTGTCCCATGTAGTGGAGAGGGCAATAGTTTCACCTGCAGAGTCGGGCTTAGAGAGAGACAAGCCACATCTGAGCAATGAAAGAGGTCCTCCAGAAGTGACTCTTAGGCATATCTATATGTAGGCTAAGCTTCTCTACTACATATATAAGCTTCACAAGATCCTTGCTTTATTTTTAAGAAATTATATTAGAATCAGTAATACATACTCAAAATTGAAAACATACCGACTGAGGAAAATACACATGACATTAAATTAATCTTTTTTCCCCATACTCTCAGTATATTTAAGTAGACAATAAGAAGGGGAGAATGGAATTCCCTACTTTAGATTGAGTGCTATTACTTTGAGCTTGATATAAATATTTTGAAGAAAATAAGATTAATTGAATAGCTGGAATATTTGTGAGAATGACTGTTTCATCACTGTATTCACAGAATTGACTTGTAATTTTATTCTGGGATATTTTTACAAGTGTGAACACTTCTAAGTGCTTAGGTAGAAACAATTTCGGTCTGAAATGGGACATTGAAGGTGATTTTTCAGGGATCCAGTTAACCCTTTATCTTGTAAAAAGAGTGGATTCCGTTTTGTCGTCCCATAAGCAGCTTCTATTTAGTGCCTGTGCCTTGGCTTATTAAGGAAGCTTAACATACATTTCACTGCAACACACTAAAATTTAAATACAAATTGGATGAACATTTTGCTTGGAGAACAGAGGTTAAAAGCCAACCAACACTCTTCAGTCTTTAAATTTGTAAATATCATTTCAGCCAAAGAAAGAACTCCTTTTGAAAATTTTCAAATAAAAAGCATACCCGATATATTTTTATCATATTAGTCCTTTAAAAATTGGATATAACTGCCTCCAACATAAATAAGCCTGGGCTAGACATTTTTTATCTCACTGGGTTGAAGTTTTTCAGCCAAATCTTATATAGCATTCGCCTTTCTTTCAAAGTTCTTGAATAACTATGTTCCCTACTAAATATTTCCTTAACCTTTTAATGTTTGTCTTTTTTTTTTCCTTCTTAATTTAGCATTTCACTTTAGCTGCTGGAAATAATGCCTTTGCATCCCTTGCCCTTTGACCATTTTCTTCCTTAGAATTTACTGAGGTAGAGACTGGACCTATGGATTAATGTGCAAAAGTATTTACTGGTTGGATATAAATGAAGATCACTTAGGAAGACCACATAATCATTACCGATTTCTGAGTTGTGATCTAAAGTTAAAAGATTAATATTAATTCGAATGTTAAATCCAGAGCCCAGACATACTGGCTTACCTCTTGGGATGGCATCCATCACATTTCTCATGAAAAAAAAAAAATCTTTATCTGTCTGTCTATCTATCTATCTATCTATCTATCTATCTATCTATCTATCCATCCATCCATCTATCTGTATTTATCATATATATATATATATATATATAAATGAATGTAGTTTTAAAAATACAGCAAAAAACAAGCAACCAAACAGCCGATTCCCAACTGTTCTTGTTTATGTTGATTCAGGGAGACCCTTCCTAAAACAAATTCTGAACTTAAAACTCTTCTGGCTCTTGTTGAAATACAATGCCTTTGGAGCATGTCACACATTCCTACAACTAACTAACATTTGCAGAGGTTTAGTGATGATGAAGGGAGTGAATTTATGAAATCTGAGAAATGTAAAGAACTCGTTTAGCTTTCCCTGCTGTATAATATTCATAGATATGGAAATAATATTATGTTGTGAATATAAGCATGGTTTTTATTTCTTGTCTATTGCAATTAAAGATGAATGTAATAGTATTATTGCTTGATGCCTATTGCGTTACATGAATATTAAGATTTTCTTTGCCTTTTCCTGCAAATCAGTTGGGTGTGGCTAGAATCCTTGGGCTTACCACAAATGTACGTTCTCTCCATACACATTTTCACTTCAACCCAATGGATATTTATTAAGCACCTCCTGTGTGTCAGGGCCACTGGTCCTAGAGCTGTCTTTGATCTCATCTATTCTCAAGCAAACACAATAAAAAAGCCAGAGTTTGAACCGATAAAAAATAAACCCAACTCTGAATTCCTATTCATTTCCTCCTGTAGCTAACAAATCCCAAGACAGTACATCCATCTAGTAAATCACATAAAGACGACACTGATCATGTTTTATTTTGATCACAAAGAATGTGCTTCTCCACCCCTTCTGCTTTTCTTTTTGGTCCATGGAGTCATTTGCTTAGGAAACAACAAAAAAATAAAAATAAAATAATTTCTGGTTATTTTTTTCTTATTGACCATATAACTAAAAGCAAAATATTCTCTGGAAATAACTATAGATCAATAACAATTTATATAGGAGAACATGTACAAACCTGGGATTTATTTTCCATTGCATGACAGATACAGGTGTCTGTGCTCCCTGTGAACTTTATTTTCAATTGTTTTATTATCCTCGTTTAAAAAGATGTCTAATAAAGATGCCACTATAATATTGTAAATTTAATATATTAAGTGCATCCCAACAATAGTCTGCAAGGTTTACCTCGTGAAGCAGATGCTGCTTACTGATTGACGTATGTTCTATTTAAAAGCCATTGTTAATGGGTTATAACTTGCTTTAAAAATGTCTCTGGTATAAATTTCAAAAATTTGGTTCTATTGAAGCCAATGACATGTTTTCCACATTATTTCCCATTTAATGAAAAGCTCTCATTCCCACTCCAGCGCCTTGAAATTTTGACTATTATAGACAAAGCAACTGTTCGTCTATTGGATTGGAACTATTATTTTTATGAAGCTTATCGGACATTTTAATAATTTAGAGGTTAATGCTCAGTTCAAGGCTGTATAACTTTTTGTGGAGATACCAGAAAGCATGGGTTGCATTCGAACCGTATAGAAATGTTAATATATTAGTCTCAGGGTTTTATTTTGACAATACTGCTGTCCTTTTATTTGCTGGTCTGTATCCACCCCAAAAAAGGCTGATTGGGTCTATTATTCCCCTAGTGCTTAAGCCAGGGCCTTGCACAGAGCACCCCATAAATGATGGTTGGATTAGTGAGTGATGATTACAGCCATTAATATCAAGCCATCCTGTCTGTTGGCTCTCATCCTGCTCACCAAGAGATGACTAGAAATGGCATGTTGTTTCTTTTCCCCTTGAAAATGCAACTGTATTAACCCAGATGGATGCACTCATGCAGATAAATCCATAACCTACTCATTCCTTAAATCCATTTTTAATTAACATTTGCTAATGCTTAATTTTCACTGAAGCCTCAGTGAAGCTCAAAGTACCCCTTCTTATTTAAAAACTCAAACGGTGGTGAGATGGCTGCATCCATTCCGTTGGAAATTAGTGCACTCATTAGAGGTGTTATTTAAATACACAGTCATTATGCTGTGCAGTATTGAAGGGTGTCAGCGAAAGAATCAATGGTAATTTATTTTCACAAATTCGTTCTCATGGAACGCTAAGGTCCACATGGAGGAAGTCATGGAAAAGCCATGAGCGCGTAGACAGCCTCCATTATCCTTGCCGTAGGGGTTCTCCAGCCAAGTATCTACATTTGTTTTGAAGATCGAAAGAGTCAGGATGTGATGGGTTTTCAAAAAGCCCATCTATGTCAAGTTTCTGCTCTCAGCCACTGGTTTCTTCTTCGCCAGTGTTCCCTAAATCTCTGCCATGTGCCTGACTGCATGGACTGACTTATTTGTAATACTTGTAATCTTCTTGTGACCCCACAGGTGGCCTGAGCATGGTCAGCAAGTAGTGGACTGATTCTTAAGCATTTTCACAAGTTGAACATTAATTATAAGTTGAGCATTAAAATAACTCAAATTCATAGTTGTTGTTTTTCTTTTTTCCTTTTTTATAAGGTCCCAATCGTTTCCTCTGTGTCATGTGCTGTAATCGTACTGTGAGGCAAACATATGTGACTCCAGTAGATTCCAGTAATTCTAGAGATACCAGATTGAATGGGGTTGAAATGTAAAATTTGTCTTTTACAACCTTTATTCCCTTCTCCCATTTCAAATCCTTAAAAACTATTAAGGGGAGCTATTACTGTGAAGCCAGGAGAAGTCTGATTTTAAAAATTAATGAATTTCATTTAGAAGAAATTGAATTGCAATTTTTTCCTTCTACCTACAAAGAGTATAGAAGGAAAAAGTGTTCACTATTATACTGCGAAGGCAGAGTATTCATGAAAAGACCTTTTTCTTGCTATATTTAGCAGGAGAATTTAAATGTTCTGTATACAATAATATTCATCCTTTTTAGGTGTGCATTTCTATTAATTCTGACAAAGGCTTACAGTCACATAACCGCCACCAAAATAAAAACATAGAACATTGCCATCTCCCCAAAAATATCTCTCAAGCACCTCTATAATCAGTATTTTCCTATTATCCCCAGCCCTTAGCAATCATGGTCAACTTTCTGTCCCTATAGTTTTGCCATTATCAGAATATCATATAAATGAAATTACACAGTTATTTAGCAAGTTAGGTCTGGTGTCTTTCACCAAACATAATGGATTTGAGATGCATCCATGATTTTATGGGTATCAAAAGCACATTTGCTTTATTCCTGAATAGTATTCTGCTTTAGATTGCTAGCTACCAGAATGTGATATACCAGAAACAGGACAGCTTTTATGAGGGGGGATTTATTAAGTTGAAAGTTTAGGGTTCTAAGGCCATGAAAATGTCCAAATTAAAGCAAGCTATAGAAATGTCCAATCTAAGGCATCCAGAGAAAGATACCTTGATTAAAGAAGGCCAATGAAGTTCTGGGTTTCTCTCTCAACTGGAAAGGTACATGACGAACATGGCAATGTCTGCTAGCTTTCTCTCTAGGCTTCTTATTCGATGAAGTTCCCCCAGGGGCATTTTCCTTCTTCATTCAAAGGTCTCTGGCTGCATAGGCTCTATAGCCTTTGTGGCTCTGAAGCTTTTTCCAAAATGTTTTCTCTTTTAAAGCATTCTGGTAAGCGATTCAAGACCTACCTTGAATGGGTAGAGTCAGTCTCCCTCTAATCAAAGGTTAATACTCACATCTCGGTGGAGATAATCTAATCAAGCTTCCAACCTACAGTGCTAGATAGGGGTTAAAAGAAATGGCTGCTTCCACAAGATGGATCAGGATTAAAACATGGATTTTCTAGGGTACATAATCCTTTCAAACTAGCACATATTCTATAGGTAGGATGTTGCATTATCTATTGATCCATTCCCCAGTTGAACATTTGGGCTATTTTCAGCTTCTGATTGTGAATAAAGTTTCTATAAACATATGCATACAGGTTTTTGTGTGAATATATATATGTTTTCACTTCTTTTGGGTGAGTGGGATTGCTGGTTGTATTGTAAGCATACATTTGACTTGATATGAAACTACCAAACTGATTTCCAAAGTGGCAGTACCATTTTTCATTCCTGCCAGAAATGTATGAAGTTTCTGTTGTTCTATATTTTTACTGATACTGGATAGTGCTATATATTTTTATCATTCTTAGATGTGTGAAGTGGTATTTCATTGTGGTTTTAATTTGCATTTTCCTTGTGTCTAAGATGCAGATCATCTTATTTGCCATTCACATAGCATCTTTGGTGAAATATCCAAGCCTTTTGCCCACTAAAGAAAATATAGTTGTTTATTTTCTTATTATGGGAGTATTAATTAATTATTGAGAGTTCTTTATATAATCTAGCTACCAGTATCTGTTGTATATTTATCATACATGTGTTTTATAATCATTTTTTACTAGTTGGTAGCTTTCATTTTATTTTCTTTAGAGTATATTTCAAAGAGCGTAAGCTTTTCATTTTGATAAAGTCCATTTTAGCACATTTTTCTTTGATGATTCTTGTATTTATCTCCTATCAAAGAAACCTTTGCTTCACCCAAGGTCTCAAAGAGTTAGGGGAATTTAATTCAATGCCTTGAGGTGGGTTTATGAGGCATGGCGATCATGTAGGCACACCAAGGATGGAGGAGGTAGGCTCAGGAACTTGGTCCATGTAATGATCACGCAAAGGGAGACATGGTGAACAAAACCCCCACTCCCAGCCCCCCAGTAGAGTCAGACAGCAAAGGGTTAAGCAGACAGGTAGGCACGGGGTAAACAGACACCAAGACAGAACAAATTCATATGTGATTCAGACAATTGTCCACAAGAAGCCAAATCATACCTGGATGGGATGGGATGAGTATTCTGAGAATTCAGGCAGAGAAATGTCATTAATCAGAACATCTCCCCCTCGTGTCAGGAATCCAGCTAACAGGCAAAGCCTAATCCATTTCTCAGAGAGCTTCCTGGTTCTCCCTTCTGGGGAAACTTAATTCCAGGAGTATTGAGGTGTACTGTGACAGCCTATGATTAGTTCTTGATTACAAGATCTCAGGTCTTAAACCATTGTTTCTCAAAGTGTGATTCCAGCACCAGCTACACGGCAGTCACCTAGGATGGTCATTTAGAATGCGCACTCCCGGGCCCCACCTCAGGTTTGCTGGATCAGAATTGTTTGGGGAATGGGAGGGAGGCTTCAGAGTTTTTGCAAGCTTTCCAGGAGTCTGCTAAGAAACAAACTCCACTGACTGAAAGGATGACAATATTAAACACCAAAGGATTGGGCTAGAGGGGAGATTTGAGGAGAGGCAGCTCTGTGTGTTTTTATGTAGTTCCTGTCTTTGGATGGGTTGCTTCAGGAGCTGGAGCTTTATTTCATTCTTGAAGTAAGAAAAATAAGTAGTATTCCTGCAGAGGCAGAAAAAGAGAAGGGAGAACTAATATGTTATTTGGCAAAATATATTATAATAATGCGGGGGGGGGGGGAGAGAGAGAGAGAGAGAGAGAGAGAAAGAATGTAATTTGGGCCAATAAAAGATTCAGTCATTATGGAAGCAGTATAAATATAATAATTAGGACAATATTTTCATTGGAAGTTTTTGTATTTTGTTTTGAATGAAATGCTTTGTTTATTTAAAATGGCAACATCATTTTTTAAAGATGTCAATTCAGTAAATAAAAGTATCCCAGTAAATGAAGCTTGGAAAGTCTTTTGATATAAAAATGGTGATACACATATATTTTTAAAGAAATTTTAATTGTGAGATATAGCATATATTTAAAAAGTAAATTTCAAAATACATTTTAACAAATAGTTTTAGAACAAATTTCAAAGTATGGTATGGGTTACAGTTCCACCATTTCAGACATTTCTTTCTAACTACTCTAAGATACTGAAGATTAAAAAGAAATATCAATATAATGATTCAGTAGTCATATTTATTTATTAAATAAGTATAATAAAAATTAATATAAATTAATCTTCTCTGCTATACTCCTCCTTCTCCTTTGATCCTTCTCCCAGTCTTTAAGGATATTTGGGCAATGGCCATTCTAACTTCTTCATGTTGAAAAGGGGTATTGATAATATGGGGTGGGGGAATGCAGGTAGTTGATAACTCGTGGAGAGAGGGGTAACTCTGGGTTTCAGGGATTATTTAGCCTAGGAAACATCTGGAGGTTTTAGGTTTCTGAAGAATAAATTTAGTGAGTAAAATTTTTGTAGGGTCTCAGATAGAGCCCTGGGTATTCTTTAGAGTTTACAGGAATACTGTTGGTGGGGGCTTGGCATACCATGGCAATGAGCAATATCTAGGCGAAGCTTGCGTAAGAGTAACCTCCAGTATAGCCTCTCAACTCTATTTGAAATCTCTTAGCCATTGATACCTTATTTTGTTACATTTCTTTTCCACTTTTTGGGCATTGTCAATCCATGGTGCCAGGGCCAGGCTCACCCCTGGGAGTCATGTCCTATATAGCCAGTGAGACTTACAGCCCTGGACATCATCATGTCCTTCATATGGGGGGAGAGTAAAAATTTTACTTGCAGAGTTGGGCTTAGAGAGAGAGAGAGGTCATATCTGAGCAACAAAAGAGTTTCTCTGGAAGTAACTCTTAGGCATAATCATACCTAGGTTTAGATTCTCTGTTACAGATAAAAGCTTCATAAGAGCAATCCTCAAGATCGAGGGCTTGGTTTATTAAGTTGGGAGTCCCTAATGTTTGAGAGAGTATTAGGGTTTCCCAGGTGGGAAAGTTTAGTAGTTACATATTATCCTCTAGTCCCTCAACGAACTTTGCCAATACTTTTTAACTCTCTGCCTAACATACTCTGGAGTGTGTCTGGATATTACATTATGCTATACAGAATTGCAAGACATGGTTTTCAATTCTGTGCTCCACATGTTTAGGTTATTTAATTGAACTAACCAGACAGGTTAAGTTAGATGGTGTGCTACAGAAAATTTAGATTTTGGACAAAATAAACCTCTTTTACTTTAATCTTAGACAATAGTGAAGCTCTAAAACACAGACAATATCATCCTTTACCCTGTATTCTGATTTACTTTCATCCCAACCAGATTGGCTTCGTTTTTATCTCTAATTGAAACCTGATTTTGGCTTAACAGTTGCTGTATGCACATTAATTTTTAATCAGAATTCTTAAAGATTGTGTCTGATTTTCTCACCTTATTTATTATATTATTCTTTTTCTCATAATTTTTTTCTAATTTCCTGACTCTACACATTTAAAATGAATCTCTATAAAGCAAGTGAAAGTTCAGTCTGTAAATATGAATAAAATTATGAATAGAAATAAGCTTTGTGAACAGAAACAGTAAGCTCTTTTCAAGCTGAGATGTAAAATATCAGTTACCCAAAAATATCAGTTAAGACTAATTATTTTTTAAAAGAGAAAACCAAAAAGAACTGTAGAAAAATTATCTTTAAAGTATTAAAGCCATGTGAGTGCAGCAAGGCCCAGTTATGTTTATTTCACAAGTGAAAAAGAGACCTTGCTCTGGAGGACTGTTTCATTTCTATATTCTACCCCAGCAACTCGCCAAAAATGAAAACCAGACTTTGGGTCTGTTGCAGCATTAAAGAATTTCATGTTTCTACATACAAGTGAATTGTATTTTGGTTCGCTTTTGTGCAGCATTCATTAACAAGGTGTCAAATGAACATTGTGGCCCCGTTTTTATCTCATGCAGACTAAATTCAGAAACTAAGAACAGAACTTCCTTCTGCAGCTCAGCAAAACTGTACTTGGAGCATTTCACAAGTTTAGCTGGTTCTTGGGGACAGAAAATCTCCTGCATCCTGGTTCTCATCTGGTAAGAACATTTCCACACTTTGTGACTCATGTGAGCCTTGATCTCATGGTGCTTTCACTTCCCACTAATTATATTTGCAACCTCTGCTTCCTCAGCTGAGTGTGGAGAATCTACCATAAAGAAAGTGCCCCTTCAGCTCTAGTATTTCCTCCACACAGCTCTACCCTCATTTTGGAAAGCTCTCAACTCTTCCCCTCCCCTAGACACAAAGAACAGCAGAATGGAAGAGTGAAAACTGCCAAAATGCTAATCATGAAACAGGATCCAGATGGGGAAAAAATGGACATGTTTCATTTATCCTGGGAACCTCTACAGTACATCATTTGTGATGCATCATGCATCCAGCCTTGGTCTTTTATAAACAAATACTACAGAGGCATATGCCACTAGTTGGCTGTAAATTTGATGGGGCCATACACTCAGCTTTGCACACACTGCATTGGCTTATTCAACAGTATCCAGGGGCTATTGTTTTTTCCCTTGACTTCTAATCAATTTTGTAATCTCAGCAAACCCAAAGGGGCAGAATCCCAGTGGACCAGTTCACCCTAATGAAAAGCAGAAGGATTTCACACCAAAGAAACGACAACTCACTTCGCCTAGCCCCACACTTGCATTTGGGGAGTCACTTTTATAGTGACAGGGTTTCTGAAGGACTAGGAAAAACTGTTCTTGAACTTCAGTGGGCAAAGGGTGGCTGACTAAAAAAGCAGATTCCAATGGTCTCACTTTCACTTTGCAACCTCCACCCATCTCTACTGATTCAGTAGATATTTATTTATTACAGAAGTTATAGGTTTACAGAAAAATCATGCAGAAAATACAGAGGATTCAATAGTTTTTGACTAGGGCCTTAACAAGCACTTCTGGTGAGTTTGAAGTAATTGATTCAGGAAAGATATGTAGAGCAATACTGAAATAGATAATTATTGAGAATCTATTTTTAGGAATACAGATGATATTCTAAGAGTCATTCCTTCACCTTTATTGAGGAAGGACCTGTAATAATTGTAATTGATCGTAAAGGAATAGAAACACATATATAATAGACTATGACTAGGCACTTAGATTATACCATTCCCAATCATGCATTGCAAACCATTTTATGCCTAAGAAACAATTTACACAGACAGTGTCTGGATTGCCAATGACCAATTTCTTACACATTATATGTCTGCTCCCCATCTCTACCCCGTAGCCTGTGGGTTTTGTGCAGATGAAGTGTGTATATGTTAATTTCTGGGATTACTTTTCTCTGCCCCGACTGATTTAAGAATGAGCAGAGCAGCAGGACCTTGAGGGAAACAGATTCAGGATAAGTTAGATATCTGATTCCATGAGAATTACTTCATCACTCATGTTATGGTTGGGTTCATGTGTCAACTTGGCCAGGTGATGGTACCTAGTTATCTAGTTAGGCAAGTGCTGGCCTAACCATTACTATAAGGACATTTCATGGCTGGTTAATAAACCAGCAGGCTGTTTTATTAAATCATCAGCACATTGATTGCATTCATTGCTGATTACCTCTACAGTTGGCCAAGAGATGTGTTTTCTGCAATTAGTGACATTTAAGGAGAAGTCATAAGAAAGAATCACTCTCTTCACTTCAACCAACCAGCTTCTCTTGAAGGGTTCATCAACAACCTTCATTGGAGCTGTCAACTTGCAGCCTGCCCTATGGAATTTGGATTTCTGTTACCCCAGAGTTGTATCAGACACTTTAAAAATATCTCATATTTACAGATATCTCCTTTTGGTTCCTTTTCCCTACAGAACCCTAATAGAACCTTCTAGATCAATATTCCAAAGCTAAAATAGGATGTAATTTGGAGCATGAGGTAGAAAAATGAGTGGAAGTTTGGAAATACACCAGGCTGGATCAGTGAGTCTGAGGCCCCAGGTGGCAAGGAACACGGAAAGGCAGGAAGTATACGGTGGTAAAGGATGCGAAGTTAGCGAACAGTTCCCAAGACCACCCTCACTTCTGACATCAATTGCAAGCTTGAGGGTCCTCATAATTGTACTTAAATTCAATAATTTGCTAGAATAACTCACAGAACTCCCTAAAAGCTGTTATATTCATGTTTATGGTTCAGTACAGCAAAATAATAGAGATTAAAATCAATTAAAGGAAAAGACTGATGAGGCAGACACCAGGAGAGTTCCATACATGGAGTTTCTAGGTGTCTTCTCCAAGTGGAGTCATAGAGAGTGCTATCTCAGCAACAGTGTGTGCCAATACACGTGGAGTATTACAAACCAGGGAAGCCCATCTGAGCATTGGTGTTCAGAGTCTTTATTGAGGCTCCATCATGTAGCCTCATGTGATTGACCTCAGTCTCCAGTCCATCCGGAAGTTGAACTAATACCATGTGACCCCAAGCCCTCACAATAATTCATTTTATAAGAGTATCTTCTGTGGCTCAAGGAACCTAGGTAAGCAAAGGCCCTTCTATCAGGAATGGTATTCCAAGAGCTTAAAGATGAACTCTCAGTAGCTGAGAAAAAAGGCCAGACTTCTCTTTGGGTAAACTTAACTCAGAGAGGTACTAGGTACTAGGGAATAATTTTCCTTTACTGTACCTGCATGTATTTTGTTTTAGACTGATGGAAAGGTATTGCCTACTTAGGTGTCTTCTGTTCTCTCCAATCCCAGGTCTTCAATTCTATATATTTCCCCAAACAATTATTATATGGATCCCAGGACATGATGGGTGCTCATGTCTACATCTATATGGAAATATCTTAAGCCTCAGGAAATAGAAAATAATAATATAGTACCATAGTATATCTTTTATCTTTTCTCAAGTTTAGTATTTTTGTTTTATCTTTAAATTTTCTATTACCTATTATGGTGGTTTGAAACTGTAAGTACCCACAAAAGCATGTTCTTAAATCTAATTCATTCCTCTGGCATCAATACATTGTAAGTTGGAACTTTTCTGAGGTTACTTCAGTTAAGGTGTGGCCCAGGATGGGGTTTAACCTCTCACCAGAGTCCTTTATAAATGGAATGAATACAGAGAAAGAGAGAGAATGCCATGGAAACAAGAAACTGAAAACAATGAAACCCAGAAGAGAAGAGAGAGACCAGCAGATGCCACCATGTACTTTCCCATGTGGCAGAAGAGCCAAGGATCACCAGCAGCTGGTCTTCATGAAGAAAGCGTCACCCTGATGAAGCCTTGATTTGGACATTTTCTTGGCATCAAAACTGTAAACTAATTGTTTTGGTTTGCTATAGTTGCCAAAATGCAATATACCAGACATGGGTTGGCTTTTACAATGGGAATTTATTAACTTATAAGCTTACAATTCTTAGGCCATGAAAATGTCCAAATCAAAGTATCAACATGTGGTGCTTTCTCCCCAGAGACTGGCTGCCAGTGATTCTCAGCTCCTCTGTCACACAGCCAGGCATATGGCAACAACTGCTTGTCTCTGTATTTTCTCCAGGTTTTGTTGCTACCAGGTTCTGGCTTCCATGATTTCCTCACTATTTCCCTGTGTGCCCTCTCTCAGCTTCTCTATCTTTTTTCTCTGAGTTTCTCTGAGGCTTTTTTTTTCTGTTTTCTCTCTGTCTTCTACCCTTTTATAAAGGACTCCAGTAAAAGGATTAAGGCTCACCCTTAATAAGGTGGGTCATATCTTAACTTAAGACAAGATCCTACTTACCAAAAGATCCTATTTACAATGGGTCCACACCCATGGGAATGTATTAGCTTTAAGAATATGATCTTTTTTGGGATATGCATTACACCAAGAAAGTTCCATTGTTTAAGCCGACCCATTTGTACCAGTTTGAAGCTGTTATGTACTCCAGAAAAGCCATGTCCTTTTTCTCCTGATCCAATTTTGTGGGGGCAGCCATGTTTCTTTTAATTCTGATTCAATATTGTAGGGTGGAAATTTTGATTAGATTGTTTCCATGGAGATGTGATACACTCAGATGTGAGTGTGACGTCTTGATTAGATGGAGATATGATGCCACCCATTCCAGGTGGAGCTTAATTACTTCATTCAAGTTCTTTAGGGGAGACATTTTAGAGAAATCACACTTGCTTCAGAGCCAACAGAGACATCAAAATTTGGAGATGCTTGGAGTGCTGACAGAAAGAGCATATGCCTAGACATGGACATTTGGAGATGCAGAGCCCAGCAGATAATGTCATGTGCCTTCCCATGAGATCCTAAGTAAGCGAGAACCCAGAGTTATGTCTGGAGAAGCTAAGTGCAAGCCCACAGACACTTAGAGAAGGAAGCCACTGACATCAGAAGCAACAGAACCAGGAACAAGGACCAGTAGATGCCACCCACATGATTTACCATGTGACAGACATCAGCCTTTCTTGAGTCAAGGTATCTTTCTCTGGATGCCTTAGTTTGTATATTTTTGTGGCCTTAAAACTGTAAACTTGTAACTTAATTAGCCCCCTTTATGAAAGCTGTTCCATTTCTGTTATATTGCATTCCAGCAGCATTTAACAAACTAAAACACTATTTCATGGTATTTGCTGGAGCAGCCTAGGAAGCTAAAACAATTGTTTTCAAAAGATTTTAGCAAAGCCTAAGTCTTAATAAATCTTAATACCCTTGTCCAGACCAAAGTTTATAACTGAGACAGAAATTGCTTGACATGGTTCTCTCAAAGGCTTAAATCAGACTCCAAAGATCTGAGATATAGGGAAATATTATATTTTCATGTTTCCATACATTTATACTTGTTGTCCTCTTTCCTTTAGGTGGAAAAAACTAAAACAAACAAACAGTCTAATCTGCCTCCTCTGCATGACATCTATATTCCAGGGGCTTTCATGGTGTGATGCTTGAGATTGGGTAGCATCTGATTCCTAGCTATCATCAGTGGGCTGGCGTCTGTGGAGCCATATTTCATCCTGCATGTTCCATTGACTTAAACTTATGCAGATAGCAATGGGATGTCCCTTGCTTCTGATTACAGGAGCTCTCCATTTTCATCTCTCTATTAACTGGACTGGGACCTGGGAAACTCTGTGAATGATCTGCTACTGATAATTATTTGCTCTTCTGTCATGCACAGGACTATTATTTCCCATAATAGTCAGGTCAGGGCTCATTCTATGTACTTGCCAATTTCCCAGAATTTTCTTTATGGCTGTAGGACATGTATCTGTGCCCTCAGATTTCTAATCCAAGCAAAAATTCTAAGATTCCCCTTCCCCAAGTGAGCTTCATTGATGGAATAAGGTACATGGATCTTCTCACAGATTTCTCTCTGTTTCTTTTTTTCCTTCTACTCTTTCTTCCTTTTTCTTGGTCTGGCAAATTTTATCTAGATACTGTTAGTTAAAAACACTGGTTCTGATTTTGTTTTCTTGTATTCTTTAAAATCTATTTTCTTCCTAGATCTGCGTCTTGACTTTTTGTTTTTCTTTCTTTCTTTTCTTTTCTTTTTCTTTCTTTTTTTTTTTTTTTTGTGAAAGCCACAAGCCAAGATTTTACTCTTTGCTGGCTTCTAACTTCAGCTTGATACCATTCCTAAGGCAATGCTGGCAGAATGCCTGTGTTCTAGTTTAGTTTCTAGGGGTGACAGGAAAAGGATTAGGGATACAGGAGTAGTGGGAAATCCTTATTGGTTAGTATATCAAAATATTTCTCACACACTTATTTGTAATCTTATATGAATATATTTTTAGGCTTAAACGCAAAAAAATCCAAAGAATGGTTGAGGTGGAATAAGGTCAATGAGTATGCGAACACAATTAATACATTTTAATGAATTTAGAAATATGCCTTGAATTTAAGCTTTTGTTCAGTTTCCATAAACCAATTATATTTAAATTCACAGAGGCATAAACTATGTGGAGCGATGACAGACTAGATAATGAGTATAAGAAAAAATAAAGATTTAGATTTGTTTTGGAAATTTCAGGGTTTGAAAGAATATAAATGCCACTTGAAGCCCAGCCATAACTCTTAATCATGACCATTTGTCTTAGTTTGTGCTTTCCACACTCATTTTGATTCTATGCATCACAGTTTCTTTTTCTTTTCTTTAGAAATACTTTCATCTTCATATGACTTTTTTCTTCTATTATTTTTTAGCTGATAATTAGGATCATTGACCACGTTTTACCTTGGCTTTTATCTAAATTCCTGAGTTCATGAAAGCCTAGAGCTAAATTTTCTCCAATGGTGAAGCTGAAGGTGAGCACACAGGTTGACAAAGTATTCAGTGTAATAGCAGGAACAACTGGTGTGAGAGGGAAACATGAGTTGAGACCTGAAGCTGGGTTTATACACAGCTGGGAGGATAAAGAAGTAGAAGTAATTGTACCAGGAAAATGTGTCTTCCTTTCCATAGTCTGTTTTAGGCAAATTAGAATTAGAAAGGGAAGTTCTAAGACTTAATACATAATTTTGATTTTTGTGTCTCAAATTTTCAGGTAGCTGACCATCTGGAAGTTACTGAAATGTGTTTATCAAAATATATATTTTGGTAAAGGGTGGTGCGACGGGGGCTCAGCAGGTAGAATTCTCGCCTGCTATGCTGGAGACCTGACTTCGATTCCTGGTGCCTGCCCATGCAGGAGGTGGAGAGGGGGAGGGAATAAAACAGAAAGATATACTATTTTGTGTGTAGGGGTAAGGAGGATGGGGGAAAAGAAATTAAGATGAATTGAGTACTAACTATATGCCAGGCATTTTCATTCATTCTTTCAGTAAATATTTATTGACTTTGAAGATGTGCCACATTTTGGGTGGTGGTGGGGTGGGAGCAGTAAGTATAAGTTGGTGAGCAAAATAGACATGGTCCTTCCTTTCATTGAGTTTACAATCCAGAGAGAGAAAGTTTAACCAAATCATCTTGCAAATTAAAGTAAAAAGCTATATGTTCCATAGCAAGTTCTTCCAGAAATGGAGTTGATTGAGGATGAAATCAAAACCTATTGGTAAACTCCATCTCAGTCTAAATACTGGAATGCAACCAATAGTAATTAATAATGGTGATGGTAATGATGATGATTTGGGTTACTTTCAACAGCCATAGTGGTTTTAAAATATTAATGTAGTCATTTAATTGTTGTCAAATTCTCTAAGCTCATATGTGTCTACCTGCTCTGCCTACCTTGGCCTCTGCCCAGGAATACCCTGAATCCATCCCAACTTAGACCACACTGTAACCCAACAGCTAATCAGTAAACACTTGTCAGACTGGGCTCTGCTTCAGTGGCTGGCATTTGATTCTCATGTCATAGTTGTTAACTGTGATGTTCTTATGTCACCCCTGGTCATATAGAAAAGTTTAACATGAAATTTTCTCTAAGGCCATTATAGCTTCTTTGATGGTTAGTGTCTGGTGTCAACTAGGCCAAATAATCATGCCCCGTTGTCTGGTCAAGCAAGCACTGGGCTGACCATTGCTATAAGAATATTTCATGGCTAGGTGATTAAATCATCTGTCAGTTGATTACATCTGCGATCAACTAAGGCACTTCTCCCACAATGAGGTAATCCAATCAACTGAAGGCTTTTAAGGAAAAAGAGAGATTTTTTCATTGCTTCTTCAGCCAGTAAGCCTCTCCTGTGGAGTTTGTCCAGACCCTTGATCAGAGCTGCCAACCTTACAGCCTGCCATACAGATTTTGGACTCTTGCTTTCCTGTGGTTGCATGAGACACCTTTATAAATCTAATATTTACAGATCTCCCGTTGGTTCTGTTTCTCTAGAGAACCCTGACTAACACAGCTTCTAAGCAGAGAAGTGATAATTAGGAGTTAACTTGGAAAGTGTGTGTGCTTGGAGGGGTTCATACAGGGAAAGCTATGAAGGATCAAGCAGATCTGAAGAACAAAAAGATCAGGGTGGAGAAAGCAGACAGATCAGTTTGGAATATGGTGAAATATGGTTTGAAAGTAGACAGGAACCAGATAAACGTAAGGCCTTGAAAGTCATGTAAATTTGGGATTTAACTTGATAAGGGATCCGCCGTAAGGATAGTTATGTAATGGGTGGCACAATCAAATCCGGATTTGAGAAATTTATCTGTGACTAAGGTAGGGAATAAATTAGAGGGGACATGAGTGAAACAGAAGGAGACCTAAACATCAAGACTAAAGATAGCTTCATCTACAGCACTGGTCCTCAATAGGCATATCATATCCCCTCAGGGATAGTTTCAGAAATTAGTGTGAATGTTTTCATTTTGTTCTGTTTTTGAGGGGGTTGGTGGCTATTGGCACTTATTGATAGGTGTGGCCCATGTATGCTAGGCACAGCTTGCAGTGTGCAGGACATTCATACTTAAAGGAAGATTTGTCTGTGCCTCACAAAACTACAAAGCAGAGACTTTCATACAGATGAAAAACCTGCTTAGAATCTAATTCCACCTTACATATAAACACACAGTAATGCTGTATGATTTAAATATATACTAAATTTTCCACGAATGCACCTATTATATGGAAAGATAATTGTATCTCAGTTTGTTTAGAAAATTCTAGGAGTTTTGACCATACTGGAAAATTATATCACTGAAGGTAATGCTGCTCAAGCTATTTGAGTCCAATGCAGTAGAACTGTGTCAGTCCACTTTGAAGCTGTTATATTGTAGCGTGAAAACCAGGAACGAGGCCGCAGGCCTCCAGGAACGTTCTGCGAAGTTAGAACAGGCTGAGACTAAGGATCCGCAGTTTCAGGAAGCAGGTTTTATTAGCTCGTGCGCACAAGGGCCCAGCTAAGTCACCTCAAAAGTCTGAGCCCCAAACAAAAGGCAACCTTAGCTTTTATAGACTTTTTGACATGATAAAGACAAGGTGCACAATTGGCTGATTTAAGCTGAGAATGGCCCAGAGCTGAACCATTGAGGGACCCCACCCCAGGAATGTCTTCTTTTGCCTATGTGCATCTTCACCAGTTCCTGAAGGCTAGGGGAGGGGGTTTCTATACCAGGAAATGAACCTTAACTCACTTGCCTGCAAGGAGAGGAGGTTTGGGGATTTTCCACGGAGAGCACAGCTAAACCAGAAAGAGGGCAAGGCCTGCCTGCTACAATATCAAAAGAACATTTTACATATGTACAAGCCTTTATCTAGCCATGCCTGATGTTTTTGTATAGAAATATATATTATACTATATTAATTTTTTCTCTTTATTTCTACTTTCTATTGCATATTTCTACATATTTTGGTGTTTTGAAATTTTGCATGTGAGTTTGGTTATATTATGTACAGATTTAGTTCAGGATATTAAAGGAAGTATTATAAAATATTTGTTATAAACAAGAAGCATTGTTCTGAGACAGTTGTTATTTGCTGGCCTTGGTAGTAGACATGGGAAAAAGTAGATGGGCCAAAGATATTTAAGAAATGAAATTAATAGGAAGTGATGAATGATTGGATATGAGGCTGGAACATGTTGAGAAACAAGGAAAAGTCAAATGTGGCACATGGATTATGGATTGTACAAATAAATAGATGCAGGTCCATTTAGTTAAAGAACCCTGGGAGAGGGCCAGATGGGAAAAACAACATGAATTTGGTTTAGTGCATTTGTTTATGAGGTCAGATAGGATATGTGAGACTGAAGCATGGAAAAGAGACCTGGGCTAGTAATATAAATTTGAAAATTATCATATGTGGCAATAATGAGTAGGAGAGTGTAACAATGACATTCCACATGGAGAGAGTATAAAGTGAGAAGAGAAGAGGATGTTAGACTGAACCTGCAAGAATTCCAATACTTATAACACCCTGCATTAAATTCTCACCATAACCTGTGAGAAAATCATTGCTTACTATTCCAATTTTATGGTTGAGAAAATTGCTGCTAATTTATGTAACTCTGGCTAAAGCCATCAAAGGGAAAATAGCAGGTTTTGGGATTGTGGATTGAAAGGACAAAGCCTAAGCCCATTTTTCAAGCTTTTTGGATACATCAGTTGTCTTAGTTTCCCAGGGATGCTATAACAAAACTGGGAGGCTTAAAACAATAGAAACTAGGCAAGCCACCGTGGCTCAGCAGGCAAGAATGCTTGTCTGCCATGCCATAGGACCCAGGTTCGATTCCCGGTGCCTGCCCATGTGAAAAAGAAGCAATAGAAACTTGCTGTCTCACAGTTCTGGGGGCTAGAAAATCAATATCAAGGCAGGACCATGCTACCTCTGAAAGATGAAGGGGAGATTCTTTTCTTTCATCTTCTAGCTTCTGTTGCGTGATGGCAATCCTCAGCTTTTCTTGGCTTGCAGCTGCATTACTCTAGTCTCTGCCTCTTTCTCCCTTGGGTCTATCTGTGCCTGTGTCCAAATTTACCTCTACTTATAAGGGCACCGGACATATTGGTTTGGGGCCCACCCTAATTCAGTATGATCTCATCTTAACTTGATTATATCTGCAAAGAGCCTATTTCCAAATAAGTTTACATTCACTGACTTCAATATAATGGGGAGGGGGTCATAATTTAATCCATAATGTCAATGACAAAAACAAAATTCCTCTTGGGGCATCTAGATTGGGGAGGCATATATAAAAGCAGAAAATATTATTTTATGGTTGAAAAAAAAAGTCTCTGTGGGTCTCTTATGTTTCTGCATATCTTGTTAGTGAGGCACTGCCTGCCCCTTGTTCTGGACAATCTTTACAAAGATATTTGTACAATGAACAGCCTTGGAAAATAAAAATAGCTTCTTCCTTCGGAGCAAAGGGAAGGTTTGCTACAGCCTTGGAAGAGAAAGTGTCACCCTCTGGACTGAAGGGTAGACATGCTAACTTGCCCTCTAAAAAAGATTGGGTTTTCCTAATCTCAGGGCTCCTCTCTGGTAAAACAACCCACTAAGTGTGCAGGCATCCATCTGGACCCACTCATAGTATCCCCATGGAATGTGGGGCAAATGGAACTGGCACAAATAAGCTGATAAATATATGTGGCTTTCTGTGTCATGAGTCCTTTTTCTGACCCAGGATCTCATATCCTCTACCAGCATCTGTGAAACTGTGGTAAGCTAGTTTATTAGCTTGCAAGCAGAGCAAAATCTTGACAATTCTTAACACTTACATAGTATGCTAGACACACAACATGCAGGAAGATGATAAGCTCTGTAAGAAAAAAGAAGAAAGAGAACAGTGTAAGGTAGAAGAGGAACCTCTAATTTTAAATAGATTAGTCACATTGTATAGTTCACATTAGAAGGTGAAACCTGATCAAAGATTTGCACTAAGTAAAAGATTTAATCTAAAGACATAGAGTTGAAGAAAAAGCCAATGCAAATAGACTAAGGCTGAGCACAGACAGCAAGGGGGAATAGAATAGGGGGTGTGGGGGACAACGTCAGAGAATGGGAACCACCACAGACAGGCTCTTGTAGGCCACTGAGGATCTGGGTTTAAATTCTGAGTGAAATGTAGATCCATTGTCAATGTTTTGAGCAGCAAAGTAATATCTTCAAACTTATGTAGTGAGAGTCACGTTTGATGCTCTGCTGAGATTACACAATAGGGAAGCCAGAGAAAAAGCAAAGAGATAATTTAGGGGACATCTGTACTTTACTGGCCAAAGGTTTTATGGTTCACCCACAGATATTTAGCTTATTTATTTTTTAAATCTTTCTGGAAAATTATTGAAGCTTGGCCTTTATTATTGGTATATTTGTTAGCTACTGCTCTTTTCCATTGCTCAACTAAAGTGTGCTTTTATATTCCCCTTTCCTAAACTTTGCAAAATTCAATATACTGAGTTTACAAAAGCAGTTACCATTTTTCTGAATACTTAGATCCTGTGGTGATATTCAAGTGACAATAAGACCACAGGTGACAGAGACCAAGAGCTTTGATGGGGGTGATCATCATGGTTGCTGAAAATAAGGAACTAAATTACATTTACCAAACCAAGTTAGTGTTAACTATTCCAAGTATCATGCCTTTATTAAAATACTAATTACTTTGTGATGGTAATAGACAACATTAACTTGGCAGGTGCAATAGATGATTGTAAATGAGGGAATTATTTTAATACAATCTACTCTTTCTTTTCTTTTGCCTATTTAGAGACAATATGATTTTAATTCCATTTGTGCACATTGGCACCTGTGACGTTAGCTTTTCTAAATGCCGCAAAGTAGATTTGCTACACTACTCCAACCAGGAAACTTCATTATGGGGCCTCTGAGGAACTTGAGAAGAAATAATTTTTGTCATTGCATCAGTACTCTAACAACCCTAAAAAGGTGGTTCACTGACTAATTTGAACCAGAATTTCACTGCAGTATTACAGCAGAATTTGGATAGAATAGTAATTGTTATTAGATCAGTGCATGTCCTAAATGCCTGTCTGACTTTACTACAGAGACAGAGCTGGTGGGCTGCCCCCCAAATGTAAATTTTTACTGGGAATGAAATGCAAAATGACCTATATGGGTATGTAAGTCAATGAATGGGATTTGGAAAGAGTGGGCACTTTCCAATTTGCCTAGAGTAAGCACAAATTCAGTTAGCTGCTGACTAAATGGGTTAGCAAATTCAAGCATTTTCAGGTTGGAAAGAGAGAAGAATTTACAAATGAACAGGCGATGGATTTACCAGTTTTTAGCCTGAGGTAGTTAAGAAAATATGCACAACAGTTGCCTGGGAAATGGGGGACAATCTTGAGATAAGCACTAGTAAAGGATCAGATTTGCTTTTACTTGCAGATGCTGGGTTCACTGACTCTCCAAATTATTGTTAATTATTTCAGCATTCCTAATTGGGTCTATTTCTGACTGGGTCTCAAAAACAGGTGCACTCTCTGAGAAAGCATTATTTACAAGTAGCAGGCCCACATAAATAAAATATTTTGCTTTCTTCTGTTATTGAAAATATTGAAATACCATATACATAACACAATAAAAATTCAAACTGCAAAGTCAGGCATAGTTGAATATGGCTTAAAATGTCTTAACACACTATAAAAGTATGTGTTTCACACAGAAATGTATGTGTTCAAATATTAATAAAACTAACTGGATTTTCAACATTATATCTTCAGAGGCTTTTTCAAGTTATATTGCTAGCCATAAACTATCCATTGAACACTTTTGCTATAATACTAGATTACAGGCAAACATTCTACCTGAGTGATTCCATAAGGAGAGACTCTAGTACACTTTCATCTTTATTAAACTTGTGTCATTCCCTGGAAGAATGTAATTCATGCATTCTACCTCTGAAGCCAGGACACCATGTGTGAACACACACATGATCAGGGCTACAAGCCACATAAGTGGTAAAAATAGGTCCCAGTACAAAATGTTATACAAATCCCCTTTTGATATATACTCTTTTTACAATTAAAAGAGTTATTGTTGGTGGTGCCAGGGTAGTTCAGTAGTAGAATTCTTGCCTGCCATGTGGGAGACCCAGGTTCAATTCCTAGCACATGAACTTCCCCCACCAAAAAAAAAAAAAATTAACAAATGGTGCTGCAATAATGGGCTAGTCACATGGAAAATGAAAATGAATGAAATGTGACCCCCACCATACAGCATACAAAAAAAAAAGAAGACTCATTGTTACCAGGCAAAGGTGATGGATTCTCTTTCCTGTATGCTCAAATGACAAATTCCTGAGACATCAGGATTTCAAAGAGAAGGAAAGGAGTTCATTACTAAGCCCAAAGTAGGAGATCAGATGGCCTAGCTACCAAAAAATCTATCTCCTAGAGTTTAGGAGGTTCAAGGTTTTATGGACTCTAGCAAGGGAAGATGAACTCATTAAAATATTCAAATAATCAAGTGTAAGCAGAAAGGGAGACAGTTAGCAATTCAAAAGTGCAAGCCAAAGGAAAGGAGGCAGAGTTATCATTTCAATAGCAGAGTCCAGCTGATACAATTTACAGATGTAAAGGGCTGGAACTAGTTAATGACTGACTCAACTTCTTCATTAGCATTAGGACCTTTGCTCTACTGGTTTAAGAGACCAGATAAGGGGAGTAGCAGCTCTTAAACAATCACAAAGGCACAAGATAAGGACTTTTACAGTCATTTCAGGTATCTGGGCTGCTGAATTGCAGTTCAGAGATTTCAGGTATCTCCCTCTGTCTACTCCAATATACCAGAAAGCAAAAAGGAATATCTATATAATGATTCAGCAACCATAATGATTTCTTAAATCCTAACTCTTCAGTTACATTATATCCTTTAAATTGAAACCAGGGAAGTAGTTTTTGGCTAAACAAGAACAAAAGCTCTTGGGTTTAAGTGGGGAATGAGAAGAACTGTATATTTTGGATAGAGGATGGTCCTCTCTCTGGAGCCCTCATGAGCTCTCCTTCTCTCTTAAGAAGGTGATAGAATTATAGAACACACACATTGTACCAATATCAGATTCCTGGCTTTGATACTGTAATATAATTAAATAAGCTGGAACCACTAGAGGTAACTGGGTGAAGGGTACCTAGGACCTCTCAGGACTTTGGCAATTTCTTCTGAATCTGTGATTATTTCAAAACAAAAATTTAAAAAAAAAAAAAAAAGAAAGAAAGAAAGAAAAGAAAAGAGAAATAAAAAAACCACCCACCACTCTTCACGGTGTGCTAAATCTATTTTTTTAATATATTCTGTAGAAGGACATGAGCTATGAGGTAAAACTAAATTAACATCTTTGTTTCCAAGCTTTGTCAGCCACTGTAATAATAAATACTGCAATTATCTTGAAAATGATAACTGAAAGTATATGCTAAAAACACGGTACCATATTTTGGTAGGTATCCTTTTGTAGCTGTTGCCAAGGGAAGTACATGGCCCCACTTTTATTAAAAGACATTTTCTTTATTCATCACAAATCATATAACAAGGTCCTGAAACCACCTTTAATTGATTAGAAAAGAGTTGTGAATGTTATTTCAAGTACAGCGAACAAAAGGACATATAAATTGTTGCCTGAATACTAAGAGCAACTATCAATTGCTAACTACAATTTGTGTTTTTGAACATGAGAAAAACCCAGCAGGATCTAACTGAACAACAAAGAAATTTCAAGCCATCTTGCCATATTCAGCTAGCTTCAATTCTAAGATATGAATTTAAGAAAGCCGAGAAAATAACGTCACCAAGGCTTTACCTTTATATCATCAAACACTTAGATAAGTCGAGAATAATGCTGTTAGTCATGAATTTACATATGATTATTTTAAAATTCAACTCTCTTAGAATATTATAGAAAACATTTTTGTTATCTATGCTGGATGGCTCATCAAATTGACTTTCATTATATTTATTGTTCCAGACTTGAATCAGTAAAAATATTGTCCTATATATACATTATACACATTTTAGAGCATGTGATGTTTTTGAAAAACTGAAGTATTATCCAGAGAACAAGATGGCTTTTTAAGTGTCCATGTTTGATGTGAGTGTTTAATTGTCTAAAAATATAACTGATTTAAATCCATGTTTCCTAATTATTTTTGAAATCCTTAAAAGTGGAAAATTATGATAATCTGATTTCTCAAATACTTTCTCATCCCATATGTTTGATGTACTTTCCCTGAGTCAGACACATTGTGTTCCAGATGTGCTGAGCTGGCAAGGTTGTCAGGTGTCATTTCATTTTTGGTTTTCTGATTTTGAGAGAGATGAAGATATGAGGAACAGCTGGATTGTCAAGAAATGTAATTGCTGATAAATTACTAAACAGTGTGTGTATATCTCTATGAAGTGGCATGAAAACTGAAGGGGTTCCAATTGTAGTGTAAAAGAAAAAAAAACCAATCTTATGGCAAGCATAGGATAAGACAGAAAAGCAGATTTATAGTTTAAAACAGTACTTATATACTAATGAATACCCTGGCTGGAACCTCTCTTTCGAATTCCAGACTCATAAATGCAATGTCTACTCAATATATCCACTTGTCTTCCTTTCCAATGCACATCTAAATCTAAACATGTCTCAAATAGAACTCCTGATCTTCTCCCCAAAATCTGCTCTCTCTGCAGTCACTTCATAATCAGTTGATGGCAAATTACTTGTTAAGTGAAATGCCTTGGGTCATTTTTAATTCTTTCCTTTGTTTTACAGTCGACATCCAGTTCCATTAAGATATTTTGCTGGTTCTACCTTCAAGTATATCCAAAATCCTGCATTTCACACCTTCACTGCTACTACCTTAGTCCAAGCAATATTTATATATATATATTTGTCCTGGATAAGTACAATAGCCTCTTCATAGTCTCCCTGCTTCCAATCTCTGCATTCCCATTTCTTCTCAATCCCTCAGCCAGATTGAGCCTTTCACTCCTTCTCAAACCTTATAATAGTCACTACTTTCATTCACACAGAAGCCAAAGCCTTCACAATGGCCTACACCATTCTGTTAAGTATGACTCCGCCTCATATCTCTTTCCTTCTCTGTCTTCACTCCATTCCAGTCAAACTGGCTTCCTCAATTTATCACAGGTAATTTTGGGTCCCACAGTCTTTGCAGTAGCTGTTCCTTTTGCCTGAAAACTCCCCCCCCCCATTGCCACATGAATTACTTACTCATCTAGCTTAAGATTTTCCTCAAATTTTGTTCAGTCTTTCCAGACCATTCTCTTAAGACTAAAAGCACCAAGTGTTGGTGAGAAAGAACAGTTTTGGGGAGTACAAAACGATTTAACTACAATGGAACACAGTTTAGCAGTTTCTTATAAAGTCTCATATGTTCCCATCATATTTTCCAGGATTCTACTCATAGTTATTTACCTAAGACAAATGAAGACTTATATTCACAAAAAATTTTGATTATTCATAGACACATTTATAATAGCTAACAGTGGGAAATCACCCAAATGCCCATCCTTGATGGGATGGATATACAAATCAAGGAGCATTTGTATAACAGAATATTATTTGACAATACAACAAACTAATAAGCATAATAACATGGGTGACTCTCAGAAACATTATGTGGAGCTGAAGAAGGCATACTCCAAAGTACCATAGCATAAAATTCTATTTATATGAGTCTAAAAATAAAGGCAAATTAATCTATAGTGAAAAAAACAGCAGCAGCATTTTTGTCCAGAATTAGAGGATATACTGCTTTAAATCTATTTTGTATCCCAGAAAAGACTGTGTTCCAATCCATTCTTGTGGGTGAAGACCTACTGTGGGTGGGACCTTTCAGTTAGGTTGTTTCCATGGAAATGTGACTCACCAAATTCATGGTGGGTCTTAAACCTTTATTAGAGACTTTAAGAGAACTCAAGGAGTGAGAGAGACCTTAGAAAGAAAACACCCCAGGAGAAGCCAGAAGGACCCACAGGAGCTGAGAAAGCCATTTTTTAACTAACCTAGGAGATAAGCGCCTGCAGATGTCACCATGTGCCTTCCCTTGTGACAGGGCAATGCCATCTGCCTTTCTTCAGAGTCAAGGTATCTTTCTCTGGATGTCTTAATTTGGACATTTTCATGGGCTTAGAACTTAAATTTGTAACCTAATAAATCCCCTTTGTAAAAGCCAATCCACTGGGATCTGTCCTGTAAATACTTGTTGAAGAGTGCTTTGAAAACTACTGCTTTTTTATTTCTTTGCTTTATTTATATGTTATACTATACAATAAAAAAAAGCCAACCCATTCTGGTATATTGCATTCTGGAAGTTTTAGCAAACCAAAACAGGGGATACTGGCTGCAAAAAAGGAGATGAGAAAAATTTCACAGGGAAGGAAATGTTCTTAATCATGGTGGTAATTGCATAGGTGTATATATTTGTCGTAACTTGTTGAGCCCTGTTAATGGGTGCATTTCATTGTATGTAAATTAAGCTTCAATAATGTTGATTTAGAAAGGGGGCAGAAATGAACCCTTAACTAATTTACTACAGTCCAGGACACTAACAACCCCAAAGAAACAGTAGCCCATGTGCCACATTTTCTGTACTTAATGCTATTAATATAAAACTGAAATGACAGTTTATAATAATCCAACAAAATTTGGAAGCAAAATGTATGCATATATTTTCTATTACTAATTTAATACTTATTGTATTAAATAATAACTTATTAAATAAAATAATTTATTTTATTATTTAATATATAGTTAATGTATGTAGTAGTAAATAAACTGTGAGCAAACACAGATAACATAATGGGTATCATGAAGTATTTAGACCTGTACCACAATTAATATGTAACACATAAAACATTTGTGGGTCGCCACTAAGGAAGCACTTAGAGATAATCAATTACATTCAGAATCATATAAACTGAAAAGTTAAAGGAAGTTTGGAAGGAAGGAAATATTAAACTTAAGAGCAGAATATAATAAGCAAAAATATATGGATGACCAATGAATCCAAAAGTGGCTCTTTGAGATACAGATATGATTGACAAATTTTTGGCAATGGTGGTCAGGAAAATGAGAAAAGACACAAATACCCTGCATTAGGACAGGGATAGTAAGCAGTAAAAAATGTATAACAGTATTTTGAATAATATTGTTTCAATAAATTTGAAAAAAATTCATGGAATCAACAATTTAAAAACTAATCATCAGTATTTAATCAAGAAAAAATGGAAAACCCAGATTAATAAAAAATTTTATAAGGGAAAAGATCAGAAGTAAAAACCTCCCACTTTTTTAAAGAAACAGATTTGCAAAATTGTCAAGAATCAATAATTCCTCCTTCACAGAAATTGCCCAAATAAAAAAGGATAATAAAATTATAAACAATTATGCATTCCCATTAAAAATGAATGCAAAACTTATCAATACAATCTAATAGAGTGATCCTTTAGAGTTTTAAAAGTTATATGGTGATCACATGGAGTTTTCCTGAGGAATGTAAAAATAATTGAATAAGAAAAAATTATCAATATAATTACCCAAATTTAACAGATTTTAGAAAGGAAGAATATGTGATACTGAAGTAGGGAAAACACCGAACACTGTGCAAGAAAGCAACAGAGGCTCTGAAAAGTGGACAAAACTTTTACTGCCACGGCAGACTCAGAGGACTCCTGTCCAAAGTTTGAGCTCTGAATATCCTTTGTCTCCAGATTATATAGGCTAGCAAGCAGGGCGGGAGTTACTGTGGGAACAGGCTGTAAACTCTGGAACAGTACAGAAACAGAACTTGCAGGGCAGGTGTTACTATGAAAATGGGCAGTAAACACTGGCCCTTAGATTATATTTTTTGTCTGAATTGCAGGCAGCCCTGGACATACCTGGGCATGCCTGGACATAGCTAAGGCAGGTACAGCAGACATTTTGTTTCAGTACTTTTAGAGAGCATGCTTTTTACATATTTTTAAGAGTACATAAATTCATAAAGTGATACACATAAATTCATAAAGTGATACACATTAATTCATAAAGTTGTATAAGAACAATACTGAGGTTAAACTTACGCACTACCTCATTCCCCCCTTTTGATGATATTATTCATCATATTTTATTCTATAGGTGTTGCACCATTTTCACTTGTGGGGACTAATTCATAATTGTTGTAGTTTGAGGGGTGCAGGTCTCTGAGATGAAGTAAGAGGGAGGCCATTTTTTTTTGTCTACTAAGCCTTCTATAGTTTGACTTACACTTTTTTAGTCAGAAAGGGAGGAGGCAGGGGAGGATAAGATATATACCAAGCAGCACCAAGACACTTCCAATTAGAGTTTTGAACACTCTAAAGGTTGAGAACCACCCTCCGAACAGGTTTTTGAGGTCCCAGCAGTTCCAGATTTGAACTGGGACATGGGCTAGGGTTCTCATACGATTGGTGATTTCCTCTATTACCTTTCCTTGATCATCTAACTGCAGGCAACAGTTGGGAAAGTTGAATTTTCCACATATTCCACCTTCCTGTGCTAGCAGTTAGCCAAGAGCCAGTCAGTTTTGGTAGATGGCTGCCCTAAATTTAGTTTGTTACTGTGCCAACAGATTTAAGGCATGGCAGTTTCATTTGTAATTAGTTCTACTACTGCCTGGAGCTGAATGATGTGGTTTAACATGTAAATTGGGGTCCAATATGTTGCCAGACCATAATACTGGATGATGTGCTGAGGAGGCCACTTGTTTTCTTTCCGCTTTCCTATCTGTGTGCCTCTCTTATGGACCCAATTATTTTCTGATTTATAGACTGCGTATTTTAATAGTTCCCCTTGCTTTAGGGGGATTAGGAAGCAGGAAGGTTGGATGGATCCTAATACGCAGGTCCTGACTAGCCTGCAGGGAATTCAGAATAGGCTGTTCTGCCACAGATCCAACACAACCTTTCAGGGGCTTTCCAAACCCCTGGAGCTAAAATATGGTTCCCAAAACTTTTTAGGGTGGGGAAAGAGGCTAATGGTGATGAGTCAGGAGCTGTGTGATTTTTATCTGATCCCTACCATAAGGTGGCATTTTTACTCTGATTATAGTACTGTTGCTCCCAATAGATGAGGCTTCCAACTGGAACCAGGAAGTTGTTTCCCCATCTAACTATTCAGTTTTTTCCAATTATGGAAGTTTTTAGTTTCCACTGGCTGGGTCCAGGCTGGGAGGCAGTTACATTTACTTTTTCTGTTGGCATTAATTCTTTGCTTCCCATGGCCATTGGCCCCCCATATCTGTTCCTCCACAGACGTAACAGCAGGAAATGCTTAGGGAAGTGGCTACCTATTCTGCTAGTTGGAAGAACAGATTTTGAGTGCTCGTGGGAATGGCTGGGTGGTGATTTTGTATTTCTTCATAGAAGGTATGGAATACCTGGAATTTTTCTCAGTTGTAAGAGTTCATGTGCTTTTGTTTTTTTTTTATATAGGGTAGGGCCAATGATGGCTCTAGGGGACCACTTCACTCTGAAGAGCACCTGGACTTCTTTTTCCCACCAGGTATCAGGAATATTTAAAATGTAAAGATCAGCGAGACCGCAATGCCATGTTCTGCAACTGGGGGTACTTCATGTTACTTGTAAGAGAGGGTATCTCAGGGGGTTTCTATTTGCTATAGCACAGAGCAACTGGTGGTACTTACTGCTTTTTGTAGGCAAAGTACCTTGGGGGCTTCCTATTCATTGTAACACACAGTGTGTAGCCAGGCCTACAGCAGGCAGACCATAGAAGTGTTAAAGAGTAGAGACACTGCTTGTTGGTTTATTGGAGCAGTGGCTCTGCCTACCATTATTTCTTTTCCCCCTTCTCACAGTTTTAATTCTCCCACAGTTTCATGCGCAGTCTTGTTAGGGTCATGGCAAATGTGGTGATGGTCTTCCCTAGGGTCACAGATTGAGGATGTGGTCTGATTGTAGATACAGAAGCCTTCATGGATACCTTCACAAATGTAACAGGTGTGGAATACCAGGGTGAAAGTGACTGTGTCACTGAGCCAGGCAGTGCAGATGTATTCGTGGCAGAAGTCTGGGGCAGCAGCCCTGAAGGGACCATGGGAAAGTACAAACAAGGATAGGTATAAAAGCAATGTTCTGCAACATGTCTGCTTCCCCTTTCCCATCTTTTGTTGGGGCATTCTGCTTTCCAGAGTCCTTCCTCCTTACAGTAAGCACACTGGTTTCTTCCCAGTGGGGCTGCCCTCCTACGTTCTCCGGGTGGCCCCCAATAAGTAGGTGCTTTATTTTCTGGCCCTGGATTCTTGAAGGTTCCAGGTTTTGAGAATGGGGCTTCCTGGTGCCCTGAGTGAGCGCCACAGCAGGCAGGTCTGCTTTTCTCTTTAGTCGGCGGTCTGCTTCTCTCCATGCCTCCTGGTCTCAGTTCATGTAGACTTTTGCAGCTACTTCAAGGAGCTGGGATATATTCATTCCAGGAAACCCTTCTAATTTCTGCAACTTTCTCCAGATATCAGGTTGGACTTGCCTGACAAATGCAGAGTTAACAAGTTTTTGGTTTTCTGGTGCTTCAGAGTCAAAAGGTATATACAGTCTAATGGCTTCACAGAGGCATTTGTGGAACTGGCTAGGAGCTTCATCTGGTTTTGCAAGACTTCAGTAGTTTTTGATATATTAATTTTTTTTCTGGCCCCCTTTTCCATGCCTTGAATGACCTCATCTTGGTAGACATTTAAACTGTTTCTGCCAGCTTTGGTGTTCAGGTCCCACCATGGGTCAGCAACTGGGAAGGAGTTTTGAGCATATTGGGATAAGTTTGTTGACCCTACAGGAGCATTTTCTTCTAACCACTTCAGGGTGGCTTGTGAAATTCATCTGAACTCTTCTGTGTTGAAGAGGGTGATGCAGAGCTGTGAGGAATCTTGTCAGGTAGGTCGATGGGTCTGTATAAGTGACTGGAGTAGGTCAATCATAGCCTGGAGCTTTTCAGTGTAGATGGGAGTGTGGTTTTTCCAGTTTATGAAGTCTGTGCTTGAAAACGGCTGATAGACCTCCCTGCACCTGGCCATCTGGATCATAGTAAACTAGTGCTCCAGTCTCTCACAGAGACTCTGAGGCAGAGACTCTGAGGCAATGCAGGTTTTTCCAGCCTGGGATTGAAGGTTCCAGGTCTGCAGGATCTCTGGAGAGAGTGGGTGGACTGGGACCAGGAGAGATGGGAAGTGACTGTGGAGAGCTGGCTAGAGTCCCTGATGAGATGGAGTCCCCAGTAGAGGGTGTTGGGGGAGCTGACAGTGCCTTCAGAACCACGGCTGGTGTTTGAGACAGGGGTCAGGGAGCCAGAGCTGAGTAAGGTGAGTGGTAGTGGATCTTCCTCTACAGCTGGGAGGACTGGAGGTTTTTCTGGGGTTGAGGACTTGGGAAGATGGGGGTAAAGAGTCTCTGTTGGCAGCAGGGAGGGTGGCTTCTTTGTCCCTTTATTTAGGTGGCTAGGTGTTTTGTTTGTTTGTTCGTTTTTTTCTGTTGGCAGCAGAGATCCTTCTGGGGTTGCAAATTTAGTGGCTATATGGGCTAATTGCTTCATGGCAACTGCTCAGGAGAGTGCAATGCCCAGATTGGTGTGGGCTACCAGGAATTTTGCATGTCCTTCAATGCAAGCTTTTAGCCATGGTGGTGAATTCTGGACAATTTGGAGCCAGGAGTCAAAGTATGGGAACTAGTCAGGGTGGCCAGGCTGCCCTGTGACAACTTGCCAGATAGACTCGCATCAGTTAGGGGTCAAATGACCCCTTGGATGACCATCCAACTCCAAAAGTGGGCCAGTCCAATTGGCAAAATGTGCACTATTCTTGAGGCTTAAGCTTCACTCCATAGTCTCCAGTAAATCCTTTCTTAAAATTCTTAATGAGGCAAGCTAAAGGGGTTTTGCTTTCAGTACCACCCATAGTGATCCTCTTGGGGCACCAGAGAACAATTAAAAAATAAACAAGATGACAATTGCTTCAGACAACAATTAAACAAATAAATAAGATGAAAGTTGCTTTGTCCATATCTGACTGCTTCCTGCAATGGAGAATTTAGGGTTCTCTTGGCATGAGGCAGGTTGGTATTAACCCCCATTTTGATCAAGAGCACCATCATGCAAGCCATATGAGAACCCACAGCCCTGCAGATCGGGACACACACTGCGCTTCATAGATGACACAGCACTCAAACTTCTGGACAGAGCCATGGCTTGTTCATGCACTTTCACACAGCAGACACTCGACAACATGACAAGTTATGTTCCCTCCCAAAACCGGAACATACCTAACTACTGGGGGTTTCTCCTTTGGCTTCTCTGAAGGGTACTTGGCCTGGTTTAGGAGGTGATCAGCCTCCTCTTCTGCCTGAAAGGCAGGATCTATCAATTCCTATACCTGATTGAAGGCAAACTGCCATTCTTACTAGTCTGATGGGCAGAGCTCCAGTTCAGTTCTCAGGGTTGCTGAGGTCCCTCCCAAGTCCACAGAAGACAGTGCCCCATTCCAGTCAGATGATTCCAAATCAGAAAAAACAGATTCCAGGGGGAACCCAGAGATGATTGAGATCAGTCCATGGCTTGGGCCTCCCCAGAGAAATGGAGGGGACACAAGGGTGTCTCTTCCTTGGAGTGCAGAGCTTCCCAGAAAAAAAGTAGGGAAAACTCCAAACACCACACAAGAAAGCACCAGAACCTCTGAGAAGTGGACAAAACTTTTATTGCTGTGGCAATAAAAGATCAGACAACTCCTGTCCAAAGTCTGAGCCCCAAATATCCTTTGTCTCCAGATTATATAGGCTAGCAAGCAGGGTAGGAGTTACTATGGGAACAGGCTGTAAACTCTGGAAAAATACAGAAACAGAACTTGTGGGGCGGGAGTAAAAAAGCACAGAAACAGAACTTGTGTATGAGAACAGGCAGTAAACTCTGGTCCTTAACTGATTTATTTTGTCTGAATTGCAGGCAGTCCTGGACATACCTGGGCATGCCTGGACATGACTAAGGCAGACGCAGCAGAAATTTTGTTTCACTACCTTTAGAGAGCATGCTTTTTACATATTTTTGAGAATACATAAATTCATGATGTAATACACATAAATTCAGAAAATAATATACATAAATTCAAAAAGTTATACAGCAAAAATGCTGAGGTTAAACTTATGAACTACCTCAATACCTTCTAATAATCATAGACGATATTTAATGCTGAATCATTACTGAAAAAAATCTTAGCATTCTAGAAATAGAAGAGACCATCAGTAACCTGAGTATAGGAACTTTCCAAAATACCAACAGAAAATATCATATTTAATACTGAAATGCTAGAGATACTCCCACTTAAGTCCAAACAAACAAAAATCACATCAACATTGTAATGGTGATTCTAGCCATTGAAAAAGGAGGCATCTAAGTCTATGATTAATGGAACCAAAAGTCATTATTTGCATATTATATGATTGTTGGCATAGAGAATGTACATTTAAGTAAGATCTCAGTAAAGTTGCTTTTTAAAAGAGCAAAATTTGATTTGTTATGATGAACAAAAATCAATGGGTTTCCAATGTACTTATGATGAACAATTGGAGAATATGATAGAAAAAATAGTATAACAAATAATAATAACAAAAATAGCAATAAGAACAACAAAGCTTTTTAAATTCCTAGAAATAATGAAAACCAAACATATCTACTTTGGAAATCCAAATGTATGAAGAGAATTCTAAAATATTACCAAAGGCATTAAAAGTATTGCTACATGGAAAGCTGGGTCACATATGAATAGTCATGAATGGATAGACTCAATATCATACATACATCAATTTTCTACAATTAACATAAATGATAATCTGTAATGAAAGATATGTATACAGACACACACATACACACAGATATCTCCAATAAAATTTCTAACAGTTTCTTCTATCTTTCCTGGAATCTAGATTTAAAAGAAAAAAATTAAACAGCCTCATGCCATTTCACATCCCTGAATTGGTAAAGATTAAAATGCTTTATCATAATAAGTATTGTAGGAATATGACAAGGATTTTCTGCTTATAGAAAAGACCAGGAAAAAAAGCATTTTGAACCATTAGGTACTTCCTGCTAAGGTAAAAATATGCCTAGTTAACAACATATTGATTTTTTTTCATAAATATCCTAGAGAAACTCTTGTACATGTGTACCAGGAGACAACTGTGCTTAAGAATATTAATTCTACCATTGTTTAATAATATTACAAAACAAAAGAAATACACAACTGAAAAAAAACCTGGAAATAACCTAAATGTGATCATAAATAAGTTATGATAGTGTAAAAAAAATTAAGGAATGCTAGGGATATTAGAAAGCAATATTATATGAATGAACTAGATCAATACATATCAAGAATAGATTCTGAAAACAATGTATAAAGGGAGCAAGTTGTTTAAAGATTGAAAGTTGCACCTATTATTGAGACAAAAGTAATGCTATATTTTGTAAATGATTACATTACAAGAACACAGTCTGGGGGTAGACAAATGGAATTTATGATAAGTTGCCTCCCCAAAATGAGAAAGAGAGAGAAAGAAATGGGACAAGAGACTATCAACCCCTTCTGTTTTACAAAATAAGTCTCTGAATAAAAGATGACAATATCAACACATCATCTTAGAGTGTTGGGTAGATGGGGTCTACTCATATTCTCTGCCTTTTTTGTAACTTTCTTAAATAAATAACATATTATTAATACAAATTATTTAAATAAATTAATAAATCTAATGACATTCATCAAAACTAAATAATTTATAGAGATATCTAAGTAACTGTGCGGTTTGAAACTATTATGTACCCCAGAAAAGCCATATTTTAATCCTGACCCAATCTTGTGGGGGCAGTCATTTCTTTTAATCCTGATTTAATATTGTAGAGTGGAAATTATTTTGATGAAATTATCTCTACAAGATGTGGCGATCCCACCTGCAGGCATGGCCTTTTGCTTATATTATCTCCAGGAAGATGTGGTGTGTCCAATTGTGGGTGTGGCCTTTTGATTGATGGAGTTGTGACTCCACCCATTCAAGGTGGCTCTTGATTAATTTATTGAAATCCTTTAAGAGGAAACATTTTGGAGAGAACTCAGAGCTGACTCAGATACAGACACTTGAAGAACAGTTGTTTCAGAGCTGACAGAGGCATAGATGTTTGGTGATACTTGGCTGCTGACAGAGAGAGAAGATGCCTAGACACAGGAAGAGCTCAGCCACGTGCTTCCTGTGACATGCTAAGCAAGCTAGAACCCAGAGCTGTGTCCTGGAAGAGCTAAGTGAATGCCCACAGGCACTTAGAAAGGAAACATTGGCATCAGAAGATGGAAGCAATTGAACAGGAACAAGGACCAGAAGACAAAAACCATGTGCCTTTCCAGCTGACATAGTTGTTCCAGATGGCATCAGCCTTTCTTGAGTGAAAGTAGTTTCTTGTTGGTGCCTTAATTAGGACACTTTCACTGCCTTGGAACTGTACACTTTGTAATAAATTCCCCTTTTAAAAGCAGTTCCATTTCTGCTATAATGCATTCTGGCAGCTTAACAAACTAATAGAGTAAAGCAACGATATTCTTCCTGAATCTGATAAAAGATATTTATGAAAACCCCCAGTTCATATATCTTATTTATAGACTGGATACTTTACCCTAAAGATCAGGGACAAGACACAAGGCTAAATTCTCTTGCCACTTATATTCAACATTGTAATGGAGGTTCTAGCTAGGGAAATTAGGCAAGAAAAAAAAAGGAGATCCAGATGTGTGTGCATGTGTGGTGTGTGTGTGTGTGTGTAATCCACTAAAAACACTCAAAGGGTTTAGCAAGATTGCAGGACACAAGATGAATAAGAAAAATCATTTGTATTTTTGTACACTAACAATGACAATCTGAAATGAAATTAAGAAAACAATTTGATATTTAACAGCATCAAAAATATAAAATTATTTAGGAATAAATTTAACAAAGAAAAGCAAAACATACACTCTGAAAACTACAAAATATTGATATTAAAGAAGATCAAAATAAATAGGAAAAATCCCACTTTCACGGGTTAGAAAACTTAACATTGTTAAGAAGGCAATACTCCCAAACTGATTTACAGATTCAAAGAAATTCCTATCAAAATCAAAACTAACTTGTTTACAGAAATTTATGAACTGATTCTAAAAGTCATATGGAATTGCAAGGACCCAGAATAGCCAAAAAAAAATCTTGACAAAATAAAAAAAGTTAAATCTCAGTTACTGATTTCAAAACTCAATACAAAGCAACAATAATCAATATAGTGTCTTACTGGCATAAACACTGACATAAAGATCAATGAAATAGAATTGACAGTCCAGAAATGATTCCATGTGTCTAGAGTCAACTGATTTTTGACAAAGGCACCAAGACCATTCAATGGGGAAAAATAGTCTTTTCAACAAATAAGGAAAAAATAGAATTTTCAACAAACGGTGCTCTGACAACTAGATAGATACAAGTAAAGGAATAAAATTGGGCCTTGTTTCACACCATATAAAAAATATCCCAAAATGGGTCAAAGACTTCACTGTACAAGCTAAAAGTTTTGTACTTTTCAAAGTATAAAAGGAAGCATAGGGCTTTTTCAAAGGAAGCATAGGGCTAAATCTGCATGACTTTGGATTTGACAATGGACTCTTAGATATGACACCAAAACACAAACAACAAAGTAAAAAAATAGATTAAAATCTTCATCAGAATTAAAAACTCTATTTTTCAAAAGACACTTTCAAAAAAGTGAAACAACAGCTCTTAAAATGGGAGAAAATATATGCAAATCAAATATCAGATACGAGACTTGTTTCTAGCTTATATAAAGAGCTATTATGGAGAATGCAATAATACAACAAATATTCAATTTAAAAATGTTCAAAGGATCTGAAGAGACATTTCTTTTAAGGAGATATACAACCAATAAAAATACCTGGAAAAAGACGCTCAACGTCATTTAGTTATCAGGGAAATACACATCAAAATCACAATAAGATATCAATTCACATCCACTAGGATGGCTAGAATAAAAAATCAGATAAGTGTTGGTGAGGATGTGGAGAAATTGTAACCATCATATACTCTTTGTGGGAATAGAAAATGGTGCAGACATTTTGGAAAAAAGTCTGGCAGTCCCTCAAATGTTTACCCTATGACCCAGCAATTCTACTACTAGGTTTATACTCAAGAGAAATGAAAACTTACGTCCACACAAAACCTTGTACACCAATGTTCATAGCAGCATTATTCATAACAACCAAAAGGTGAAAATGACCCAAGTGTCAATCAGTGGATGTACATTTAATGTATAAACATAATGTAGAATAGCCATGCAACGAAATACTGAAGTCACTAAAACAAATGAAGGACTTGTATATGCTGCAACATCATTGAATCTGAAAAACATTATGATAAGTGGCAGATTCTAGTCACGACAGATCACGTATTATATGATTTAATTTAATATGAAATGTTCAGAATAAGCAAAACTGTAGAGACAGAAAGTAGATTAGGGGTTGTTTAGGGCAGGAGGAATGAGTGTAGTTTATATCTCAGGGTATGGGGTTTCTTTTGAGGTAATGGAAAGATTCTAAAATTGACAGCAGTGATGGTTGCATATATCTGTGATTAAATGAAAAAGCATTGAATTATATATTTTAATGGGTAAATTATTGCGTAGTTTGTAGATTACATCACAATAAAGCTGTTATTTAAAAAAGGATAAAACTCTAGCTATAAATCCAATTAAAAAGTGTTGATTTCTTGTTTTAATGCAAAATAATCTACACCTTGCACCTGAATTTCTACCCGACCAGATCTCTAAAATATAAAGTGCCTCCTGCCATTATGTAAAAGCTTTTGTTTATCTGCCACAACCAGCAACAAATATTCATCACTTCAGCATCTCCTAAATGTTGCCGAGAATGACTTACCCTGTCTGAGCGACAACATGGCATCTGCTGCTTCTTTACACATTACCTTCAGTTGCAGTTGTTTTCTGTTTGCTTTTTTTTACAATTATCACAAGATTGTCTCATATACGTTATAAGACTTTCACAATGAAAACAGTCAATATCCTCAATGGGAAGATAAATTTATGATCAGTCTTTTAGACAACTCTATTTCTAGCCCTGCCTTGATTACATTATTGATAACCCATTGCTCCTTATTAAATTTTTCTTAAAATAGAGAATCTTTTCTTAAGACATCTAATTGTGCCATTCCCAAATCCTTCATGTATTCTGAATTTCTGGATCACCTCCTACATTTTAACCTCTTCCTTCCTCACAATAAGGTTAATGATAAATGTAGACACACTTAAAAAGAAAAAAGTCTATAAAGCACATTTACACATTAACTTTTAACCAACCAAATTAATGTCTTCCTTTGATGTGTAAAGACTAGTGTGGATATTACTAACTTTTGAACTTGCACTTATTAAAAGAAGCAAGGAAGGAAGAGACTGAGGGAGATAAGGAAGGAAGGAGGCAAGAAGGCAGGAAAACAAGAAGGGAGAGAAGGAAAGTTCCAAAAAAAACGAAGAGTACCAAAGAGTCAAAGCAGGCTGTGACATCTAAGGGGTTTGAAGGGTCCAGCCAAGTTTTCAAGAAAGCAGTTTAGTAAATTTGAACTGAAACTGGTAGTCAGGAACTTTTGACTTTGGACAAGCTGTATAAACTGTAATAGATTTCAGACCTCAACTTCAATTTACAAGGGGATGGCTGGAACAGGTGGTCTATAAATACTCAACTTTAAAAATCCTGATTCTAGCTTCCCATCAACCAATCAAAAATAAGCTCATAAAATTACATTGCTTTTGTTAGCTAAGGCATAATATGAGCTAATATGACATGCTGGATCAGGTATTTGATGGTCTAAAGATTATAATTATGAAATTAACTGAGTCATTCAAAGTTGATAAATTACAAGCAGCAGGGTGGGCATTTTCCTCTTTCTAACCCTATACTTTTACAAGCGTAACTTCTACTTCAAACTCCTATAAACAGACTTTCCTAGTTTTCTACACATGAATCATTTAAATAAAATATCTGCTGGTATTGCTACAGTAGGATTCACTAATTCATTTGACACAAGATTTTGAGTTTTTTTCTGTGTGCCTGGCATTTATCAAGGCCATGAGAATTCTCTGACTAACAGAGAAGTTCTCTGTCCTCTTGTAACTTATAATTGACTGAAGAAGCAGATATTAAACAAATACAACCATAAAATATGAAGCATATCAGATTATGATCAGATGCATAGAGAAAAATAAGAAAGGGGATAGGAATTTGAGTGTACAGATTGTGATTTTATTAGAGTGGTCATCAAAGCCTGGGGAAGAAATGGCATTTGAATAGAGTCCTGAAGGAGTTGAAGGGGTAGGATCTGTCCAAGTCTAAGGGAAGAACTTTCCAGGCAGTTGGAAGAGCAGCTGCAAAGACAGTGAGGTCAGATCAAGAGCATTCTTAGATGAAGAGACTGGTGGAAATTTGGTAGGAGATGGTATTTCAGAGGTGATGGGTTCAAATCATGTAGGGCCTTAAAAGCCATTGATAGGACTTGAATTTTTACCATAAGAAGGGAAATCCTTTGAGGATTTTTAGCAGATTAATGAACGAGTCAGATTTAAACCTTTGAAAAGGGTCATACTTGGCTGGATAGGCAAGATCAGATAAGAGTAATTGCAATAATCCAGATAAAAGATTATTGAATAGTGGCTTGAACCAAGATTAGCAGATAAAGTCAATAAGATTTTTTTGTTGAATTTGATGTTAGTTGTGAAGTAAAGAGAAGAGTCAAAGATGATGTCAAAAGAATTTTTTTTTTCAATGGCAAAAGAGAAGATTTTAAGAGGTACAGGATTGGGACCTCAACTCAGGAGCCCACTTTTGGACATCCTAAATCTGAGAACACTATTATTCCATCCTTGACAAAAAAAAGAGATGTGACAGAGGACCAGCACTATTGATAATGGTGAGGAAATTTGGAAAACAAAAACTAAGGATCATGGACAACAGGTAAACTGGATTGGAAATGTATAATTGGAGGCTACCTTGAGTAACTGAACCTTGTCAGGAGGATTGGATTCTCCATGGAGGGAAAAAGGCAAGCCAGGCATAATGATAAGGGCACGTACCCTCTGTCTGTAGTTGTTTTTCTTCATTCAGCCCCAGTGAAAGCTATGAATGCTGGTTCTATCAATAGTGAATGAAGGCTTTGCTTTCAGCTGTCCTAGATTGGTATAAACACATGGTTATGCCCTAGCCTAACCAAAAGTTTCATTCACAGAGACATTCAGTTAGTTTAACAAACTATCAATTTGTGCAGTCCCTTGCACATGTCGTAACATACACACAAGGCATCTCTTTGTGAACCAGTAACTGTCACATCTCCAGTTCACAGCTTCATTAATCATATGTTCCAACTTGCGATTGTCTAAATTGTGGAGCCATTTGAAATGGGAAAAACACTGGACAGAAATCTTTCTTACACTTTCAGAATTAGAAACAGCTATAAATAAGAATGGGAAACACATTTTTGAATCAATGAGAAAATATTTTATTGTCATTTTAAATTTGTAATAGAGTCATAGATAGACACACATATACATAAACAGATATAACTAGATTAGGGAGTGAAAAGTAGGTCTGTTTCCCACACCAGACACTAGATCACCAGCACTTTCTTGAGAAATTTTTCACTTTCTTGAGAATTCCTCCGTCAGTACTTTTTGGCTTATCAAATACCATAAAATAATAAAAAAATGGAAAAGCACCTTTTTTTTTCTTCTTGAAGTAACATTATGCTTGCTCTTAGAGAAAATTCGACATCACTGATAGAACACTGCTGCAAAGTGCTAAACCAAATATTATAGGTTAAGCTCTAATGCCCTGGATGTGGTCTGTGAAACAAATGAGTTTTGCTGCCTCTTGGCTTACTTCTCTTTTATTTATTCATGGCCTATCTAGTAGGAAGTGATGGGGAAATAAGGCAGAGAAATTTAAAGCTTATCATCTATTCTGGCAGGGAGTAAAAGTTGGAAAATTGAAGTGGCAGATGTTGTAGCTTGCCCAATTTGTTCAACTGTGGGGAGATACGTGTTTCTGGAGAAACTGACATTTCCTCATCTTGGGGCTGAATCTTGATTAGTCTAGGCAGGCCAATTCCAGTAGTCATTGTCACTGATTTATTTATTTAGGTAGAGGCATGTGATGCAATTTGAGCCCATGAACAAAAGCCTCACTGCTTCCTGGAAAGGTTTTCTTGCTTTTAAAGAGAGACAGAAGTCAAGGACAAGCCCTTCTCCCTTCACCTGCCTTTGGATATTGAGTGATGCCTGGAGCTCCTGCAGCCAATATGTGGTCATGGGAGTAGAAGCCAACATGCTCAGCCTACCTCAGCAGAAAGATGGAGAGAACTTGGATCCCTATAGACATGACTGAGCAGTTGAATCAACCAATCCTGAAACCATCCCACCTCTATAGTTTTATTATGTGAATTAGTGTTAGCTGGATTTTCTGTTATATGTGATTTTTAGATTATTTGCACTTCATACTTTTTCCTTATTATAATAAATTAGACTGGCATAATCTGGTGATGCATTAGAGATACTATAATTCAGTGGACCTAGGTAGGAGTTACAGGCAAAGGACCCGAGTTTGAATCCTGATTACTATTATCTAACTTGGTGAATTTGAGCCAGTTACTTAACTGCATTTATTCATTCAGTCAGACAGTCACCCATGAAGTCACAAACACTTTTTGATTCTATATTCTGCCCTCACTTTACAGTCCTCAAGGTGATGTTAAGGCCACACAGAGCAAGAGAAGAAATAGTAGATGCAGATTGCTCTGAATTCTAACATAACCTCCAGGAGAGAATGTTCTTCACCTCGTCTAAGATTCCTGATATGTGAATTTTCTTCCAAGAAGTGATCCTGGGCTGGTGATACAATGTGGATATATAACAAGATGATTCATTATTTAACAATAACTCCTTGCAAAGTTGGTAGGAAAAGCAAAAATCAGTAATATCCAGAATAACTCTTTAGCATACAGGTTCAAGTCAAGCTTTTAATATGTAAGGTTTTTGTTTTTGTTTGTTTTTCCCAGTGGTTTGCTTGAGCCCTCCCTTACAGGCTTGGGAGGACCAATTGTACATAAACCAGGATTTTTCCTTTCCTTTCCCTTTTCCCACCCCTTCCCTTTTTCTTACCCCTTTTCTTTTTCCTTCCCCTTCTTCTTCCTTCCCCTTCCTTCCATCCCCTCCATTTCCCTCCCTCTTCCCTCTCCTCCTCTCCCGTCCCTCCCTCTCCTCTTCTCTCCTCTCCTCTTCTTTCCTCTCCTGTCCTTTCCTTTCCTCTCTACCCCTGTCCTATCCTGTCCTGTTCTTTCCTTTTCCCAAGCATGCCAGTTATGTCAGATCCCATTCGATAATATGCTGCAAAATCCCTCTCAGATTCTCCTCATCTCATTTCTTAATTTGGAGCAAGCAAGACTTATTAGAATCCACAATATTTCTTTCATTTTCTGTTTGTCCCCCTCATTTTAAGGTTATTAGTAAAAATGTGGATCTTATCATGAGGACAACCAGAAGTCATGTACGTGCAGTGCAACTTGCTCATATTTCTACCGTGTTTTCGTCTTCCCTATTCTTACTACTAAGATAATACAAACAACTTTTTTCCCTCTTGCTCTCAGTTTTTCCTCTTTCTCCCTCAATAAAGTCTTACTCTTTGTCTCAGTTACCCATTGACTTGGCCATATTCTCCTGCACTTACTGATGTAAATATTTCTTCTACTTATCTTTTATATCTATCCTTTCCTCTTAGACAATTGCATTATCAAAAATGGGATTGTTGGTGATAAAATTTTTAACAAATTTCCTTGTTTTTCATGGAAGTTCAGTGAGACACCGGTGTAAAGGTGTTTGGCAAACTGTTAATTATCATTTAGGTACCAAATTTAGCTGTCGATAAGTCCTCAGAGAGTAATAGAGCATTTCAGTCTAAGGATATCAAATTTTAATAGGAAAAACAAGTTTTGAATGTCTTATTTTATTCTATAAACCTGTTTTGTAGTCTTCTCTGTTATCAAAAACATTTGAATGAAAATGTAAAAAAAGTATTTCTCAGATTTTTCAAAATATTTGGCAAAGTGCTGAACATTTTCAGTTGTCTTTAACATCATATAATGAAAATATTATGTTGGGGTAGGCATCGCTATTGAAAATAATTTTACTATATTTAAGGTTTTATTTGTAAAGGGGATCTTTGTTAGTCTAGTGAGTCATGAAATGTACAGCTCATTTGAAAGTTAGATACTAAATATTCTGACCCTTAGAGGCTTAATCATCTCCTTGCCTCTTCTGCCTTTAGCCAAAAGCCAATGTGGCTGCATTTTTCCTGTTAGAGATTGGGATCAGTTACAGTAAAAAGAAAATAAAAAAAGACTTCAATTCTTAATTTTCGTACCTTCACCTCATTTTATCTTTCTTCATAAAATCTTGTAGAGGTTAGCGCTACAACAAGGATCTTAAAATGTGTATTTGTTTTACTGATATATATAGGGAAGATGTAAGCAAGACACAAAAAATACAAATGATCTACATGGCTGGGAAAGAGGAATCCTCAGCCCTACACAGGGTGTGTTCTGACTATTGTAATCAGTGAGGTTCTAATAATTTCTCTTTTCTTGTCCAGTGTAAGTTTTCTCAACTGATCATTTTTCTGTGAGTTCCCTTGTGCTAGAGCATCATATTTAGGTACTGTTTCTCCCTATCTGAAAATAGTATCCTAAATTTTATTCATGGTTTTATTGTCTCTCTGCCTAAACCTACTAATCAATCTCTACACTATAACAACCCTCCACTTTCAAGTAAAGCAGACTTGGCAAAAAATCCTAAAACTATCATGGTGATGACTTTAGTGAGAAACACAGGGATCCATGACTTGGATTTGTGTCTGAAGAATTTCCCTCTTCTTATAAGGACATTTGTCATATTGGTTTTGGGCCAGCCCTAATTCAAGTGTGATCTCACCTTAACTTGATTGTATCTGCAAGGATCCTATATACAAATAAAGCCACATTCACAGGGCTGAGATTAGGACTTGAACATATCTTTTGGGGTAATATGAATCAACAAGCTTAATCCCTGTGGCTGTTGTGAATCTGTGATTCTCAGAAACCACAAAGGGTTGACTACAGAAGCCACCTCATCATGCCAAAATAATGACACTGGTAAAAATGACATTTTCTGCCCTGTAGGTGACATCAACAGGTAAAAGCATCAGCACATAGCTCACGTGGCAAGGATACTCCCTGTATTTCCAGCATCCCAGAATAAAAGGAAAAATTAATGAACATGGTCAGAACACTGAGACCAGAAGGTAAGAGGGAGCAGAAAATATTGAGCTGCCGCTTCTTTATGGACAACTTCCAGGAAATAGTGGGTTTATGTTTTTGCACATTCTTCCAAGGTGACATAGACTGAGGGAATCTTGATATTACTGAAGATGATTATGCAAATTAGAGCTTATTTACTTTTTTGTTATTTAGGGGGAAATGTACCAAGCAAAGTACTATGAAAATACCAAAATGAATACGCCATACCCTCTGTCTTTAAGGTCAAGTGGGGGATTAGAGCTAAAGGATCAATACCTAGGTGGTGTGATAAGGAGTGTGACAGAGGTATGCTTTGGGCATGTGGGTAATTTACTATCCATTTACAGTAGCTTAGAGAGAGAACTCAAAGAGAGATTTATAGAGTAGTAGATGGGTTCTAGTCTGCTAAATATAGGAATATTTTTAATTAAAGAAGAAGATGGAAGTGGGGGTAGTACTGAAAAGTATTCATGTGCTAACAAAGGAACAATACTAAAATTTTCTGAAATCAATCAAAGGATAGTATTTGTAGGGGTATAGTTGAGAATTTTTAAAAGTTATCATCTTATTTCCTACAATTTTTTATTGTAAGTATTAAAGGATATATATCCAAAAAGAGTCTCAGAAGGTGATTTTAATTTTCACTGAGAAAAACATCTGCTTAATCTTCATTTCTAAAGACAATCCCAATGGAAAAGAAAATGTAATTGCTCACTCTTGGTACTAGTATGTGAATGTGGGGGGGAGGGGGTACTTAGAGAGAAAGAGAAACAGACAAGAGACAGAGAGAGAGAAAAAAAGAAAAGAGAATTATTGTACTAGTCTGAATCTCGTAGGTGCTCCAGAAAAGCCATGTTCTTTTAATCCAATTGTGTGGGAACAGACCCATTGTTGGGTGGAGCCCTTTGATTAGGTCGTTTCCATGGAGATGTGACCTTGCCCATTCAAGGTGGGTCTTAATGCACTTACTGGAGTCCTTTAAGAGACATGCATTTTGGAGAAAACAGAAGCTTGGAGACCAATGTCCTGGGAGATACTAAGCAAGGATCCACAGAAACTGAAAGAAACAGAACCTGGAGAGAGGCAAGAGAAGCTAAGAGATGAAATTCAATTTTTGTCCTGTGCAGGACACAGAGAGAAAGCCACTGGAATCAGAAGCTGAAAGCAGCAGAACTGGAAGCAAGAACTAACAGATACCCGCCATGTGCCTTCCCAGCTGACAGAGGTGTCCCAGATGCCAGTGGCCTTTCTTGAGTCCTGGTATCATCCTGCCTTAACTTCAGACATTTTTATGGTGTTAGAACTATAAATTTATAACCTAATAAATCCCTTTATAAAAGCCAATCCATTACTGGTATATTGTGTTCCCTCAGCTCTAGCAAACCAAAACATTATCTAACCCTGAATGCGGATATGGGTTATGACTGAAGGAGAAGGAAGAGGATATACTATTGGCAGGGCCTCTGAGACATGATTTTGACTTCTCCCAGGGGATTGAAGGCCTTCACTGGCACTTGTCTGGGCTACTCGGCCCTCTGAGCATTTGGCAGAGTGATCCTCAGTATAGTGCTAAAGGTAATAGAATCCTTGTAGTTCCTGGAGAAGCAGTTATGGAGGCCTCTTCAAGGAGAGCAGCCTATGTCCCCATCCAATGACCTCCCACTTGTTAAAGTAAAGCCTGCCAAGGATGAACTGCTGAAGTGAGCAAGGGATTGCCCCTCTTCTACAAGCCTGGTAGGCAATTTATGCAGGAACACATCTCTGTTGGGAGACCTGAGGTTTCTTTCCTCTCCAGATCCTTGATGTCCAGAAGCTAGTCTAGTTTCATTCACATTAAGCAAATTAAAGGCCTCCTGAAGCTGAACCTTCTAGGCAGTCACTCTTGATAATGATCCTTCCTTTCCTTAGAGGTTTCATAGACTTTCCAAGGCAACAGGGTTTCCCTGTATAAGTCACTTATTTCATACGTTACATGTATACAAATATTTACTAATTCATCACCTCTGCTAGGTGCTGGGGATATAATTTAAACAGGAGAGAATGGCCCCTGACAGCATGGAACTTACAGACTAGACAGAAATATAAACTTTAATAATTAACAATTTCAATCAGAGAAGCAGAACTTATGAACATATCAAGGGATTTCTTATAGGGACATGAACTTACCCAGTTGTGGGAGCTTGGTTTTGTCTTGTTTTGTTTTCTTTTTTTATGCTTACTGAAATAAAAAATCAACCTAACAACTTTGAATTTATTGATTAAACAATGACAATATATATCCACAAAATATTTGAAATGTATCTTTGCCGTCAAACTTCATGTCTCATTCTAGATTTCATGGTCTGAAATTTTAGCAGAAAATGACAAAGCCAGTGCATATCAATAATGATAATAATAGCTAACATGTATTAAAGGTTTATTCTCTGCTGGGGACTAAGTCATCTCAGTCACAGTGTATACAGTACCATTCTATTCTTATTTTGCAGGTGAGGGGGCTGAGACACAGAGGAACTCAGGACTAGCCCCACATTGTGCATTATGTTGCAATTAACAGTGGAGAAGAATGGGACAGAGGATGATTTGTGGGAGCTTGTTTAATACGCTGAAGGCTGATGCTGGAGCTTGAGGTCTACAGAGCAGGAAGTGGATTAGGGAAAACGAATGAAACGAGGAGAGCACAAGGACAAGTTGGGAGCAATAGGTGGAGCCCAGGAAGATGGAATGAAACCCATGTAAGAATTTGTTACCTCTGATCTTGGAGGTATAGAGGTCCTGCAGAATCCAAGACTCTTCATCACTGAATTGAACACACACACCTAACCCAGGAGTCTGAGACACTTGAAGAAGAGTACAGGGGAAGTTGAATGAGTTGCAGGGCCGACTGTTGCCTCAAAGTAAGGAGACAAACCAGCAGATTAACACCGCATATGAGGTACCAAATGGCTACTGCTTCACTTCTGTGTCCTCAATGTCCCATAAAAATCTCTTTCATGCCTCACCCTAACTGAAATCTTACAGGAAAGGGAAGTCTGGTAAATACAGTTCAGCAAGACCAAACTGACATATTACGAAGGCAGCACAGTAGTGTTAGAAAGCAGGATTGTAGTTACAGCAGGGGAGAGACAGTAAATGGGAGAGGACCGTGGAGGCTTCTGGGATTCTGATACTCTTTTAAGCTGGCCTGTGGTTACACAGGTGTGTTCACTTTGTAACATTTCATCAAATGCGTTTTTCTCTGTGTAAATTGTACTTCCATAAAAAGTAAACGAAATATTAAAAGCCCCAATAATTACGAACATAGTGAGCATTATGGACTGGAACGTAAAGGTACTGTGAGAGCCTACATGTAGCTGGAGCTAACCTGACTGGGGCCTCAGGAAAGGATTCTCTGTCTTTCAAGGTGAGTCATGAAGACGAAGAAGTAGCTACCCAGCTGAAGGTCGTAGAGTGAGTTCTTCAGATAAAGGCAGAGAGAGGCCATTATGATTATAGCTAAATTAAGAATAAGTAGGAGGGGAGGAAGAAACCAGGCTGGAGAAGGATGCAGAGACAAATAATGGAGAGCTTTGTGTGCTGTGTAAAATATTTATTAACTCCGTCTTGAGTCCAAAAAGAAGCTATTGAAAGCCTTTGCATGTAGGAGTGCTCTCTTGAGGTTTGAAAGATCATTCTGTTTGCAGATTGGAGAGGGTGAAAAGAACAAATGCAACGAGATCTATTGAGAGGAAGTTGCAGTGTTCACAGACAAGGGTGGGGTAGGGTAGGGGTGAGGGGGGATAGGGAATGATTGCTTAGATTAGATGGGTCAAATACTGTTGCAAAGTGGCTGAGAACATCACAGGCTCAAGTCAGAGAAAAACTTGAGTATGAATCCAGGCTCTACTACTTACAAGCTGATGTGATGGTTTGGGGCAAATCACCTTTTTGCCTATGTGCATACTGATTTTGTCCACCTGTAAAATTGTGAGCACACTGGAAAGTACCTCTTAGGATGTTACAGGTTAGGTTCCTTGGGAACCAGAAGCTGAGAAAGTGACATTTATTGGAGAGGGCTGTCAGTGGGGAGCATAAGAATAGGATTGGGCAGGGGAGAGGTGTGATATGATGCAGTCACAATAAGGGTCTCCACCAATCATAAAGGGAGTTCCAGGGTTGTCTGGAATTGGGGTGAGGGCCTTTGCACCCTGCACTGAGCAGGCATTGGGTGGGGGTGTGACATTAGGTGAGACCCTTCACCAGGGACAATCCCAGAGAGAAATGTAAACTGCCAATACTATTAAGAGTTGAGGGAATGAGAATGCCTCGTGGGGGTTCTGTGACATTTCAATGCATAATTGCTGCATAGCAGAGCACCTATATATTAAATTAGCTATCTTTTTAACACATTAAAGAGGATCAAGTTTTATTAATTAGAACATAGGAAGCTAACACGTAGTCTAAAATAAAGCATTATCAAAATCCACGATTTGCTCCCTGGTCAAAATACAGACAATCAGCAGTTGAGATATATTTTTCTTTCCAATGCAGTGAGATATCTGAGAGTTGCATTTTTTCCATTTTTCAAGAGTGAGGCTAGTTATTAATTAAACTTGGATTTACAGTAAAGTTCTACCCTTTCAGAGAGGAGTCATCCATTATTTTCCCCTGATATTGCTGGACATTTCTTTATTTATACCACATCAGCTATTACCCGTGACTTCAAGCTATTGCTACTATGAAGAAATATTAAGACCTTAAAACACTGGCCAACTTTTTCTTCCTAATGATGATTATTGTGAAATGAAATGGACAGGATTCCAGGATATATTTTTGAATGATAAAAACAAAGAAAGGAAAGTATGTATCATGCGATATGCTTATACCTTTTGTGGAAGAAAAACAAAGAATGAATTTGCTAGTATTTTCAAAAAAAACAATATTAAAAAGAACTTCAGGGCAGTGTGACGGTGGCTCAGTGGCAGAATTCTCGCCTGCCATGCCGGAGACTCGGGTTCAATTCCCGGTGTCTGCCTGTGCAAAAAGAAAAAAACACACATTTAAAAGAAGTTTAAAAAGTAGTTTCATTCATAGGGAATATGTGTTTTGGGTGGGTGGAATAAGGTGTAGTTTCTCACAGGGAATATTTTTTGCTGGAATAAGCAAGATGCAGGAAGGGTTCAGAAGTAGAATAAAGGCTTCTGTGTGAAAACCTTTCTATATAGTTTTGAAATTTGGAAATAAAAAATGCATGATCTATTTTTAAAAATACTTTAAATTCCAAAAATACCTAAGATTGAATACAACCTAAAACAAAACAATCAATATGTTTATCAAAATGGTAATATAAATAAGCAAAAATATTCATTACTCTAGAGGGTGGGCCATGGTGGCTCAGCAGGCAGAGTTCTCGCCTGCCATGCCAGAGAGTCGGGTTCAATTTCCAGGCCTGCCCATGCAAAAAAAGCCTATAGAATAGGTTTATTTGATTTAAATTGAACAAAAGAGTCATTTAGACTCAAGAACTTTGGCTATACACACTTAGAAGGATGCTTGTTAAGAACAAAACACACAGAAAAATATTTTAAAATTTAAATATTTAAATTTAAGTATTCAAATATTTTAAAAATTCACAGTTTTAATTTTAAAATAGTTTATCTTTGCTACTCTGAAACTAGTTTCTTTTCATTGACGGTTCAAAAATTAGGAAATTATTTTGGTGTTAGAAATTAAGATTTTCAGAATAAGGGAAAATCAAAGAAATTAAGGAAAATCCTAAATATTACATTTGATTTGAAATGCCAGTGTAAATTGAGTTTTGAAAATACGTATTCTTTAGCTCTGTCCAATAAAGGGGCCTAGAAGCAGCATTGCACCAATACAACCATATTTTGTTTTCTAATACCATTCCATCTAAAGGAACCAGGATTCTTTGAGAAATTATTGACTCCATGTCTAAGAAAAGAAGTGTACAAAATAAGCCTAGAAAGATAAAAAAATGATGGGTTCTGATTTTGCAAATGACACAATTGTCTACATAGAAAGTCATAAGGCATCCACAGAGCAGCTCCTAGAAATGTGAATAAATTTAACCAGATCAAAGAACACAAAATAAATCTTTAAAAATCACCTGTTTTTCTATATAGGCATTGAATAACTGGAAGTTGAAATAAAAACAATACTTAGAAATGTGATAATTTTAGGGATAGACTTAATAATATACACACTCAATTGTATTTTTATGTACCATTGCAAATAATTAGAAATGAAATTTCCAGAAATTCAATTTAAGATAGCATAAAAAAATAAAAATACTTAGGAATAAATTTAATAAAATAGATGCTCTACTTCTAAACTTAAAATTACAAAACAGTTTTAAGAAAAGTTAAAGACCCAAATAAATGAAGAACTATGCTATATTAAGAAAAAGTTCTCCACAAATTGATCTACACACTTACTGCAGTCACAGTTTTAATCACAGAAAAGTATATGTATATTTATATGTATAAATATGTGTATGTGTGTATGAATTTCCTACCTCTGTCCACTAAGAGTTCACAGAAGCAATGATTGCTCAATGGCAATGAATGCATCTGGTGCCCCCGAAAGTGGTTTCTAAATATCATTCTTTACTACCGGAAACTGGGGCCCCTTTGAGAAAAGGAATGGAAAATATTCTTGTACCATAAATAAAGGACATGCTTAAAAAATGATAAGGGTATAGCAAAAGTGTAACTGAGCTAGCTCGAAGCTGCTCCCAGCTGGGACAATTTGACCATAAAAATGAAAAATGATAGTAATGGATTATAACCCATTAAATAAAATTAAAATCCATATTAATATAAATAAATGAAAACTGGGGAATGGGAATAGAAAGCTCTTCCTCACAGCAGAATTCCAGCTAATAATTATGGAAGGAATGATGAAGTTAGAAAATCCAGTGAATGCATGGGTGAAGATTTGATGAGAAACAGGATATTTACGTAGTCTCAAAGTGCCTCCCAACAAATTTTGGACCAATTAAAAATGGAAAAATAGTAACATTACAATAGAGAAACCTAGTAGTCACCATCCATACAAGTGATCAAAATCAGTATCACCAATATTAAGACAAACCATCATGTGCCTCAAAATAGGCTGTACTAAGTAGGACACAAAACTACTTCAGTGATATTCATGCCTGTGCTGGTTTGAAAGGATGTATGTCCCCTAGAAAAGCCATGTTTAATCTAAATCCCATTTCATAAAGGCAGAATAATCCCTATTCAATACTGTATGTTTGAAACTGTAATCAGATCATCACTCTGGAGATGGAGTGGTTGTTAAACTGGATTAGGTGATGACATGTCTCCACCCATTTGGGTGGGTCTTGATTAGTTTATGGAGTCCTATAAAAGAGGAAACATTTTGGAGAATGGGCAATTAGGAGAGAGCAGAGAATGCTGCAGCACCACGAAGCAGAGAGTCTACCAGCCAGCGACCTTTGGAGATGAAGAAGGAAAACACCTCTCGGGGAGCTTCATGAAACCAGAAGCCAAGAGAGAAAGCTAGCAGATAATGCCGTGTTCCCCATGTGCCCTTTCAGCTGAGAAAGAAGCCCTTACTGTATTCATCATGTGCCTTCTCACTTGAGAGAGAACCCCCCAACTTCATCGGCCTTCTTGAACCAAGGTATTTTTCCCTGGATGCCTTAGATTGGACATTTCTGAAGACTTGCTTTAATTGGGACATTTTCTTGGCCTTAGAACTGTAAGCTAACAATTTACTAAATTCTCCTTTTTAAAAGCCATTCCATTTCCAGTATATTGCATTCTGGCAACTAGCAAACTAAATACCTGTGAAAAACTTAAAATTAATTATCCTGAGGCATCAGATAAAGCCATATATATAAAATGTAACTGGCCTATTCTCCTCACAAATATCAAGGTTAAAAAAAGGCAAAGTTGAGGAAATTGTAATCTTAAAAAGTCAGCATTCTGAGGTCCCTAGTGAAAGGATTGGTACAGGCAAGATTACTGTTCCGGTTTGAATCTGTTGTATACCCCAGAAAAGCCATGCCCTTTAATCCTCATCCAATAGTACTGGGTGGGAGCTTTTGGATTTTCCATGGAGATGTAACCCACTCAATTGTGAGTGGTAAATTTTGATTAGATGATTTGCATGGAGGTGTGTCTCCACCCATTCAAGGTGGGGTTGCTAACTGAAGCCCTTTAAGAGGGAACCATTTTGGAAAGAGAGAGCCCACAAAGCTAGCAGACTTTGCCATGTGCCCTTCCAGCTGAGTGAGAAACCCTGAACTTCATTAGCCTTTCTTGAGTGAAGGTAACCTTTTGTTGGTGACTTAATTTGGACATTTTCATAGCCTTGCCTTAATCTGGACATTCTCACCACCTTAGAACTGTAAAGTTGCAACTTAATAAAGTCTCCTTTTTAAAAGCCATTCTGTTTCTGGTATATTGCATTCTAGCAGCTTGCAAACTAGAACAGTTACCCGTGGTGTTAAAAAGTAGGTTTATAATTAACATGTCCGAACACTGGTATCGTGCCAAAGTAACACCAGGCTAGATTTTGTTCACATATGTAATTGTAAAATGGAGGGATTAGGTTGTGATCCTAATCCCTTGCTCAAATTTAACTTTATTAGATTGTCTACATGATGTAGTTCCTGACTTCAGGAAATATGAAGTGTATCGCATCACATATTTTGAAATCCAACCAAGAACATATAACTGATAGGTTACAGGAAATACTGTGGGTTGAAGAACAAGACAAAAAATAATGAAGAGGGAAATTGTGGGAAAATGGGAGTGTAGAAAGCTCCGGGAATAAGTTCCTCCACCAGAAAAACTATTAAACTGGCCAGAACTTTCACAATCAACCATTTTGAAACTCAAGTCCAGTGGAACACTGTGCAGTATCTTGCAAGTGAATTGCTGTCTCCGTGTGTCCCATCCCCCACTCTCAAGGTAGACCAAAGAAACCTGGTTCCTCAAGATGGGGGCGAGGAGCACAGTCTGATCCCCTGATGACTGCTTTTAATAAGTCACTTCAGATAACCAGGGTCCCAGCTCTGGGTTGGCCACTGTCCTAACCCACCGTGGACAAAGGCAATGGAAGAGACTTAAGACAGTATGCGTCCTCAGCACTACAGAGGACAGTTAGAGATTTGCTGTGCAAGTATCCAGTTGAGAAAGCACAGCTTTGGGAAGCCCTGAAAGAAGCTCCTGGCATCCTTCCTGGCTCCTCTTCCATCCCCTCCCCAGGGCTATTTGGAACCATCTGGCACCCCCTTAGACCCTGGTCTTGTTCCAGCTGGGCAAGACTAACTGGGGGCGGGGGGACTCCTCTCCAAGGTGGTCAATTCCTCTCACATGAATTCCTCCAAGAATCTGCCCTTCAGGCAAAAGCAGCTTGAGACAATGAAACCAGCGTGAGAAACAAGTGAGGTGGCCAGCCTGGGGCAAAGGTTTACCTGCTTGTAAGTCCTGCTGTGCAGCACCCTGGAGAGGGAAAGCTCTGTTTCCTCAGAAGTAGAGGAGGCATTCAAAGCCCTGTAAAGAGGGGTACTCCTAAGGCCACTAATAAGCACAGCCCAGGACACGACACAGGCCCAGAAATGACAGGGAGGACGCTGCACTTTGCATTCATCTGATCTTTGTGATAGGAGGGCTGAACTCTGAAGAAAAGCAGCGGCCAGTGCAAACCCCATCTGCAAAATTAGTGAAAATAATGAACACAACTGAAGTATACATTTGAATGTGGTTAAAAGGGGAAATTTTAGATTGTGTATATGTTACTAGAATAAAACTTTTAAAATCCACGCAATGGTAGAACACAGTGAACCCTGCGCTAAATCATAGATTGTAATTAATAGTATAATTATAAAAATGTGCTTTCATCAACTGCAGCAAATATACCATACCAATTATTAAGGTGTTAATAATAGTGTAGTATAAGGGAATCCTATATTTATGCATGATTTTTCTGTAGACCCACAACTTCTCTAATAAAAAAAAAAGTAATGAAGGAACAATCTGACAAATCCAGGCGATGAGAAGATACACTACAGGATATACCTTCAATAAATCAGTGTCATAAAACAAAACACAACAGTGATATATGTGTGTGCAAGATTAGAATATATCTGAGATAAAATATTGAGATGCAAGGCATGGTCCTGGCTTGCATTCCAGTTTCAACAACCAACTTCATAGCACATATTTGAGACAATTATGGAAGCAGGAATATAGACTTCCATTAGATAAGGAAAAATCATGGCCATGGTAGGTTAGAGATTCTCAACTATAAAAAATGAGGTTGCAAAATATCCTGAACAAAAACAAAAAGAAAAGAAAATTTAAAAAATGAACATAAAAAATAAAGAATAAAAAAATCATGAACAGTGTAACCTTATTTTGGTGAATCTGTATATACTATTTAATATATTTTTATCTGTATTTTCTACCTTTCTACAATGAAATTTATTGATTTGGAAATAAAATTTAAAGAGTGAGATGTATTGAGACTATACAGAGAGGTGGGCAAATACAAAATTTGTTTATAGATAGACTTTGTAGAATAGGGTGAATGGTTTCATGTGGGGATTAAGGCAGAAGAGAGGCATTTTATACCCCCTGGGGTTTGCCATGAACAAGTGGGTACCTGGCAATGTCATTGACTGGGACAGGAGAGGAAGTTTGGGGTGTGAAGTTATATTAGTTAGGGAGATATCCGTATCTCATGTGTGGGAGACACACCCTTAGTTGATAGTAGATGTGATCAACCACAGCTGCACTCAACTGCCTGATGATTTAATAAACCAGCCTCTAGTTTATCAACCAGCCAGAAAATGTCCTTGCAGTAATGGTTAGGCCAGTGCTTGCCTGACCAGACAACTGGGCACCATCACCTGGCCAAGTTGACACCTGAACCCAACCATCATAGAAGGTCATGACTTCAGTTTTTGGACATATTGAATTTGAGAAGTCTGTGAAATACCCAGGTAGAAGTGGTAAGAAGGCACTTGAATATAACAATAATAATAAGAGTAAAAGCCAAGTAACTCCCGTGGCCAAGGCCACTACATTGTGTCATGGGTTAAAGATATTCCATAATCTTAAATAAATAATTTAATGTCATGAATAATTTAAAGATATCCCAGTCTTTATTGCCCTTCTCTAGTAACATCAAAGGAGAGCTATTTCAACATGCATAGTTATTTTCTTAAAAAAAAAAATTCTTTTCTACTGTCATTATTCTTATATCCCACAGTTGCTCAGAATCCTTTTATTTTTTCATCTTCTTACTTTAGCAAAAAATAAACAAACCAACAAATTCTGCTGGACACCAATGAGTGAGGATTTTTCTTCCTCTCGCTACCGCAATGCTTTATTCAGTGTTAATCCACTCATTTTAAACACTGCCTCCCTCGGCATGCCCTCCCTTCTACATATGCCTACCAGGACTCCTTGGGTAATGGAAGAGTGCTCTCTGTGTCTCTGACACTCTTTTTTTTTTCATCTTCCTAGATGGAACAGCCTCTTTCTCTTACTATAAGGGATTTTCTTATAAACAAATTTGTAGAGAATGTATGATGAAAACAAGTCTTTATTATAAAAGTTACTCTCAGTATTAAGTATTTACTATATGTCAAGCATTGTGCTAAGTGCTTTACATAGTCATTTAATAGTTAGCATTGTGCTAAGTGCTTTACATAGTCATTTAATAGTTAGAACAATGATTTACTGTTATTAATCACACTTTTTAAAAATGAGGAAACCAAAGCTTGGAGAAGTCATATCTTTAGGTAATGAAGCTGTTAAGTGGTAAAATCAGTAATTGAGCTCATCTTTCTTTCACCTAAATTTAGTAATCACTATACTTACTGAGTAATCCAAACCACCACTATCCCTCAATCATAAGTGCCTAACAAGAATGCTCAGCTAGGCAGTTGACTCTAGCAAGTCTCTCCTTAATCAGTGTATTAGGTTCCTAAGGTTGCTGTAACCAATTGTCACAAATTTATCCTCTTACAGTCCTGGAAGCTAGCGATCTTAAACCGAGGTGTTGGCAGGGACATGCTCCCTCTGGGCACTCGAGGGAAGAGCCCTTCTTGCCTCTTCTAGCTTCTGGGGGTCCTAGGTATTTCCTGACACAGAGCAGCATAACTCCGCTCTCTGCCTTTGTCTTCAGATGGCCATCGTCTTCCTGTGTGTCTCCATCTGTGTCTGTGTCTCTTCTCTTATTATTTAGATACCAGTTATATTGGATTAAGACCAAGCCTAAGTCAATATGACCTCATCTTAACTTTATTATATAGGCAAAAGCCCTATTTCCGAATAAGTTTACATTCCCAGGTATCGGGGATTAGGACATCGACATATCTTTATGGGGCACACAGTTTAATCTGCAACACCTTCTGTAATGCATAAGTATAACTCTCAGGAGCACGGAAGTCACAGGAATAGATTTTAGACAGATTGACATAGACGTGCTTGCCAAAGACTTGGGATTTACAGATATCATAGGGTAAGAGAAGAAAACCAAAGTGGAAAAACAAAACAACCTGAACATTAATGAAGCTGGCAAAGGAGAAAGCACTGGCAAAAGCACGTGAGAAACCTCATCAAGGAAGCCACAGGCAGAGAGTTTCTTGGAAGAGGGACTGGCAAAGCAATATAAGCAATGAAAATGTTGGACATTTTATTGGTTTACATCAAGATCGCCAGTGACTTTGTCGACAGCATTTTTCGTGAAGTGAGTGAGCAAACACCAGGTTGGCATTCACACACCTTCAAAATAACATATTTTAATTACATTTATAGAAGATCTTTTTAGATAGACCAATAAAATCATTAGAGGAATTTCACAATTAGATCACTTATGCATGAAAATAGCATTGGCATTTTTATGAAATATAAGTTGCGATACTGTTACTAATTACATAATCAGAAAAAAAATCAAACAGGATTAGTAAAATAAAGCTAATGTATTCAGGATGGAGTAAAAACAATTGGATACAATTACTCCATTATCATAAATAATTCAGAGGTATATATGCATGCCACAATCCTACAAAACCAACAGCTTTATTTTTAATTTATTAGTATACGAGATGTCAAAATGAAGATAATGAAAACAGAAGTGAACTGAAAAAATGCACCTTAATTTATGTGTTCCAAGTAAAATGGTGCATTATATATATTTTTAATAAAGTTTTATAGGAAAGAAAGATAATATAATAAGTTCTATTGGGGAGAAAATATTCATTTTGGCTTTGCAATTTGCCAGATGTTTCCTGGATGTTTTTCCTCTTCCCATCAATGTCAAGTTAATAATTTCCAATGGGCCAAGCTGTGATGAAAAGTGGAATTAACTTCCAGAGGTAATTTTCTGGAAATAACAATAATAGTAATAATAGTGATGATGATGATAATGATAATGATTATTAAGAGCTAGTGAATATTTAGGTAAATTGAATGGAGAATTAGACTTGTATTTGCTATACACCTTCAAAGTTTATCCTCCTTGAAATAGCATGCATCATATTGATAAGTGGACAAATGAGGACGTCTTCATTGACTAGCAAAGAAACAACTGAAGTTAATAAAGGGACATACACATGGTCTTTACTATATCCTTATATCCATCTATCTCACTGATATAAATGTAAACCCAGAATTCTGTCTCTTTGCTGAATCCCTCTTCCAGACATCAGTGAACACAATAGGTGTGTTTATAATTTTATAACTACAGACATGATTTGGCCGTGGGGAGCATGTGGCATGTAATAGTATACTCTCGGAAGAATCCAACTTTGCTAGAAGTCTCTGTGGGTCACAGAAGGATCTGAGAGAGTCAGATGAAGTTGGGATCTACCAGGTGAAATATTTGGATCCATCTATAGAGGGAAATCTTCTTGGTGAGCTCAAAGGCATGATAACAGAGGAAAAATGAATGAGCTATTACAACAGGAAAAAATTGCCTATATCCTGTCATTTTTAATATAACAGCTAAATTTGAGATCAGGGCATGCACATCTATAATATGATTTAATTTTGTCATTTAATGAACCCTAATGGAAATGTTTAATGCAAGAACTCATAGGGTAGTTGATGCAAATGAAGGAAGCAATCAAATTTGAAATAACTGTTAGTCCAATGTCTTCCAGTGACTGTAATGAACCTACAGAAGCCCCTAGTCTACTTCTAATCGATGAGCCAGAGACACATCTTCCCAATGAAGGAGAACCAGTATTATCTCATATATTCCTTCAGACTCTTTGAAGAGATCATTGAACCCATTTAATATGCTTCCCTTTTTCCAAGAAAAGGAAATAGTGGAAGGTTTATTTTACTTCAGAAAAATCTGTTTCTCCTAAGAGATAAAAGTGAAAGAGTTTTTTCAAAGGGATCCATGTGATTTTGTTTAAATGTATCCAGTGATTTTTAGACTGCATTGGTGTCTCTATCTTGCTTTCTGTAAAGATTAATAGTTTCTATTGATGAAGTTTTTTGAAGCACTTGGATAAAATACTGAAGAAAGTTCAATGTCTGATTATTTATTTTGTTCATTGAGCATTTTGGTCTCCAGAATGGAATCTTACAGATTGCATAACATATGTTTTCAAATATAGAATTATTTTCCAACAAAATTATTTGCTTCTTCTGCTCAATAACAGAATTGCTTGCCTGCTGGATACTGTGTAATTTTGTTATGCAATCATAATAAATTTTAAGAGCTGACATTTCTCTTTTATTTTCTTGTACAGCTTTTTTTTTTTTTTTTTTTTTTACAAAAGGAATAGATTCATAAATGGAGAAAGAGAAATTTGTAAATTCTACCTGAGCACTGGTAACTGTGCCCATGATCATAAAAATGACATAAAATGAACTGCAGATGATGTATTGGTTTAACGATATATATTGGATCAGAAAAGGAAGTGTTTGACTATAAGGGGTAACACAAGGGAATTTAGGGGGTTAGGGAGCTCTTCAATATCATGACTGTGGTGATGATTACATGAATCGGTACAGATCTTAAAACTCAAAGAAATATAGACAGAAAACTATATATATATATATATATATATATATATCTTGATTACAGACTTAGTTGAATTTATGTAAACATTTTTAAAAACTCACTGAGGGTGGGCCACCATGGTCCACCGTGCTCTGCAGCAGGCAGAGATCTTGCTTGCCATGCTGGAAACTCAGGCTCGATTCCCGGTGCCTGCCCATGCAGAAAAAAAAACTCATTAAGCACTTACCATAGGAAAATTAATGAAATCATATATAAAATTAAATAATATATGATCATCTTAAATTATATATGCCTCCACAAAGTTGGTTAAAAATATGATCTCGTCATGTCCTACATATCATACTCCTGCCATATAAGGAAAAAATAATATTTTGTATGCAATGTATACCATGCTTTGAGCAACATTAAATATACTATATCCTGCTCAAAAACATATTGGTGATTTTTAATGTCAGCCAAAATAATTGACTTATTTGCCTTTAATTTTTTAAAATTATGAAATATAACATCTATACATGAAAGGAATACATTTCAAAGTACATTTTAACAAGTAGTTTTAGGACAAATTTCAAAGTATGGTGTGGACTGTAGTTTCATAATTTCAGGTATTTCTTTCTAGCTGCTCCAAAACACTGGAGACTAAAAAGAAATATCAGTATAATGATTCAGCAGTCATACTCATTTGTTAAATCTTACCTTCTCTATTACAACTCCTCCTTCTCCTTTGATTCTTCTCCCAATCTTTAGGGATATTTGGGCAACACCCATTCTAAATTCTTCATGTTGAAAACGGGTGTCAGCATTATGGGGTGGGGGATAAAACTGGTTGATGCTTTTAGAGAAACTGGTAACTCTGGGCTTCAGGGCTTGTCTGACCTAAGAACCATCTGGAGGTTATAAGTTTCTGAGAAATCAACTTAATAAGTGAAAATTTTATAGAGTCTCAGATAGAGTCCTGGGTATTCTTTAGGGTTTACAGGAATACTGTTGATTGGGGCTTGGCATACCATGGCAATTAGCAATATCAAGCTGAAGCTTGCTTAGGACTAACCTCCAGAATAGCCTCTTACCTCTAATTGAACTCTTTAGCCATTGATGCCTTCTTTCGTTACATTTCTTTTCCACCTTTTGGTCAGGTAGTCTTTGTCTAGCCCATGGTGCCAGGGCCAGGCTCATCCCTGGGAGTCATGTCCCACATTGCCAGAGAGGCTTACACCCTGAACATTATGTCCCATGGAGGGAGGAGAATAATGATTTTGCTCATAGAATTGGGCTTAGAGAGAGAGAGGCCACATATGAGCAAAAAGAGGTTCTCTGGAAGTAACTCTTAGGCATAAATGTTGGTAGGCTTAGCTTCTTCACTTTACATATAAGTTTCATAAGAGTAAGCCTCAAGGTCAAGAGTTTGGCCTATTAAATCAAGAATCCCTAATGTTTAAGAGAGTATTGGGAATTTCCTAGGTGGGAAAATTTAATAGTTCCGTATTTTTTTTCTAGCCCCTCAAGGGACCTTGCCAATTCTTTTTTAACTATCTGCCCAACATAGTCTGGAGTATATCCAAGTATTACATTATGCTATACAGAATCACAAGACCTCATTCTCAATTCTAGGTTCCATGTTTTTAGGTTGTTTAACTAAACTGGCCAGACAGGTTAAGTTAGATTGTGTGCTACAGAAAAACTAGGTTTTAGACAATATAAACCTTTCCTTCTTTGGTCTCATACAGTGGGTGAAGTTCTAAAATACAGACAATATCATCCTTTACCCTGTACTCTGATCTACCTTACTCCTAACAAGATAGACTTCATTCTTTAACTGAAGTCTGGTCTCTTCTTCAGCTTCTTTAGCAGTTGTTGTATGTAGGAATTCTGACTTTCTGGCTGCAGAACTCCTACTCCGGGCCTTAAGTGTCATAAAGGTACCCAAAGTTCCAGGAAAGTACCAGGTTATATACATATAGCAAAGCATCACAGAATTTAGAGATAACACTTAAAGCTGAGGAGCAAATGTGACTGCTGTAAGAATTTATAATCTAGGCCCCAATTTTCTTATAATTGCTTTCTAAAAGAGACCACGCAATGGTCTTTAACTTTTCGAGCTACTTTAATCACAGTTTTCCTTTTGTTCCACTATGCTCTAAAACTTAGCTTTAGACTTTTTTTCTACTTCAGATACTGAAATTAGAATTGGAAAATGATCTCCATATTCAATATCAGGACAAGGATTCTATTTAAATTAATATAGTCTTCTTACAATTTCAGTATTGTGCTGGTTTTTGTTCTTTCATTTCCATTCAACATTGCTTGGTGGGATCTTTTTCATTGTTCCCATGGAGATGTGACCCACCCAATTGTGGGTGATAACTTTGGATTAGTTGGTTTCCATGGAGATGTGTCTCTGCCCATTCCAGGTGAGGCTGCTTACTGGAGTCCTTTAAGAGGGAACCATTTTGAAAGAGCCTGCAGTGCTGAGAGAGCCCACACAGCCAGAGACCTTTGGAGATGCAGAAGGAAAATGCCCCCAGGGAAGCCTTATGAAATGAAAAGAGAAAGCTAGCAGATGTTGCCATGTGCCTTTCCAGCCGACAGAGTTGTTCTGGATCCATTGGCCTTTCTTGAATCAAGGTATCTTTGATGTTTGGACATTTTCATGGCCTTAGAACTGTAAGCTTGCAATTTAATAAATTCCCTCTTTTTAAAAGCCATTCCATTTCTGGTCTATTACATTCCGGCAGCTTACAAACTAAAACAAGTATACTTTTTTTCTCTAGGGAAGTAATTGATAAACTTGAGTAAAGATAGATTTAAAAATAAAATTAGAGTCTCCTAACTCCAAGACTTCCCTTAAAATAGTCTTGATAACCATATAAACAAAGATTCATTCATTCATTCATTTATTCAACTAAATATTGAGTTCATACTATGTCATGGACTCTTCTAGGTGTTGAGATTTCAATGTGAATAAGACTAAGTTTCTACCCTCTTCGAGTCTGCACTATGATGGTAAAAATAAATTATAAATTAAAAAGAAGTATAAACCAAATAATTTTATTAGAAATTAAATAGGGTATTCTAACAAGGCATGCTTGAATGGTTTGGAAGCACCATTGGACATGACTTCACTAAGGCAGTGCCATTTGAACTGAGAATTGAGGATGGGAGAGAGCTAGCCATTCAAATAATGTATGTAAAGAGTATAAAAATCATTAGTGAAGAACTTGAGAGAGAAGGTACTTGGCAAAATATAGGAAGGAATGGAAACATGGAACAGTGGCATAATGTTGAAAATGTGGATAGAAGCCAGATAAGATAGGGTGGTTTTTAAGATTAGACAACATTAGTAAAACACCACCTTTATGATCATGACATGGAATTGACAAGTGTTATACCCCATCTACAAAAATAATTTCAAAACAATGTAATACCCTCCTTATAAAAGATAAGAAAAGTAAAAGAGAAATGATTTATAATGAAAAAAAGGTATTACAATATGTAAATGTTTGGGAACAAATGCAGTAAGAGATATAATTAAATAATAGAAGTTTTCATCTACCTATATACATATAGACTCACCATAAGTGTGGTTGTTACAAGTGGAAGCTGAATTAGCTGTTATATTTGTTATTCGAAAATTATCAGTGTTGTGATTTTCTGAAATGGTGAGGTTTCAAACAAAACAAAACACAACTTTCCATCAATTCATACAGAAGATTTATTCCTTCAAAATTTAGTGCATGCTACAGCCTTGCAGAAAGATTTTGGATCTTCTGTGGAAAAGAGATTTTTATTTTAGGCACAAATAAATACAACAAGGTTTTTTTTCACCCATACTTAAATATCTTATGGCACATTAAAAAGTCAAGGAAAATGAAAAAAATTCATTTTTCTTCATTTTTTGAGACTATATATTGCAAGGTGCATTTCTGCTTCCCATGCCAGAAATGATCACCCAATCATTTGTCATAATCAAAAAGCAAACAAAAAGGAAAATAAATTTCCAAAATAACTTTGAAAGGATAGTATTGATCCTTTAGAAAACTCCTGATCTGGGCCTTAAGTCATAGTTAGGAGTTATATTTTATTAGACATGCAATTTGGAAGCCACTAAAATTTTTTTAAAAGGAGTTAATATTTTTTATTTAAATTCCAAATTTTAAATTTAACTACAGTGTTGAAAGCAATTAAGTGATGGGCCAGTGACTGATTTAAAATATTCAGAGTCTAGAAAGAGGTCATTGTAGCTTCCACAGGAATTCAGATACGGAGATAGAGAGAATGGGTTGTTTTCAACTCATATTCTAATAGAACAGATAAGACTTGCTGATTTTTTTAAATGTGAGGGGCTAAAAGAAATAGGAGTCAAACCAAACCCCTTGAATTTTTTTTCCAGCAACTAGATGGACAGAGAATCACATACTGGTTTTGGAAAGGGAAAGAGATTATATTTTGGTTTTGTTTATTTGTTTGTCTTTTATTGGGTATGGGAGTGAGGAGGCATATAAAGATTTCCATTTTCTATATATTAAGTTTGAGATATTAATATCACTAATAAAAAACAAAACTGCAAAACTTCTAAAATTTAGATTACTGCATTAAAAAATTGTAGCAGATGGTACTTTGCTGAAACTAGTTTGGCAATAATGTGTTCAAAGTTGAAGAATGCTTTTTTTTGTTGTGTTTTCACTTGTTTCCTTGATCCTTTCAATTCTGGGACTGATTGTTAACTTGTTATATTTTTTTAATTTTCAATTTTAATAATTAAGTCCTTTATAAACATTAGTCAATTTTATTGGACACTCTAAAATACTTATAATGTTCTCACTGCATGCACAATATCATATTTATTGTTAATGAACTGTCCCAACATGTTATATACCAAAACAGAACTCAAGAAATTCATCCATTTGCATTGTGAACGTTTCTTGCTTCTAAAATTTTTTTTTAACGCTTACCTATATTTGATTTTTAAGGAATAATTTTCTTCCACCTCTTTTCTCTTTCAGATATCCTATAAAACCATTGTTTGTTCAGTACAGCAGAAGGTCATATGGTTTCATTTGCAATTTATATCACCTAAATTACTTTTTTCATTAGACACAACAATTAAAAGAGCACCTTTCTGCATTGCATAACAGCATTTTCATGTTGAAACATGAAAACCTCAATTTATTAAATAACTTAAGAAACAAAAGCTCTTATCAATTAGCATAATTTTAATAAAAAATTATCAGTGTAAATGAAAAGTTATAAGTGCATAAAATAATTCAGGTGAACACAATTGCAAACAGTAGATGTTCGCTAGCTTCTCAAGATGAGATGTCAATCAAAGGGCAATCAGTTATGATTACCAAATTAGTGGGCCAAGAAATACATTATGCAGAGTGAGATTAGCCAGAAATAAAAGGACAAATACTATATGGTCTCACTGACATGAACTAACATTAGTGAATGAACTTGGAGAATTTCAGACCATCAAGAGATAGAAATAGGGTAGATATTGGGTAATTGGAGCTGAAGGGATAGAGATTGTGCAACAGGACTGACTGTAAAAATTCAGAAATGGATAGCACAATACTACCTAACTGTAATACAATAATGTTAGAACACTGAATGAAGCTGAATGTGAGAATGATAGAGGGAGGAGGCCTGGGGGCACAAATGAAATCAGAAGGAAAGTTAGACGATAAAAACTGAGATGGTATAATCTAGGAGTGCCTAGAGTGCACAATGATAGTGAGTAAAAAAAATAAAAAATAAAATAAAAAATTAAAAAGAAGTACATTTGGGAAAAGTTTCATTTTCAAAAATTTCTAGATGGAGAATTAGTTATCAGTGGGCATGTACATTTCTAAGACTGTGTGTGTGTGTGTGTGTGTGTACGTTTCCAAAGTGTATCAGTTTATGGTCATTTCATACTTCAAATTATTCACAGCTATGGTTTTACTTGTTTCTATTGCCACTTTGCTAGACTAAAATTGGTATTTCATTTAATTTGCGATTGTTCAAAAATTATTAAGGAGGCTGAACATTCTTATTCAAGTGCTTATTGGCATTTGTATTTCTTCTGTGAATTAAAATAATAAATATTGAGAGCCTTGTGGAAGTGAATGAAACATAAAATTTTCTGCCTTAATGAAGGTTTTATTTGAGTAAATGCATAATCACAGCCTTTGATGCTTTTCTACTGGTACATTTATTATTAAAATATTAATATTGAGTGGTGTGACAGTGGCTCATTGTCAGAGTTCTCGCCTGCCATGCTGGAGACCCAGGTTCGATTCCTGGTGCCTGCCCATGCAAAAAAAAAAAAAAAATATATATATATATATATATGTATATATATATATATACTTTTATTATTATTAAATATATATTAATATTTAGTTAATTTACTGTTCGTCATTTTCATTTAGTAAACTTTTGATTTTGTTAAATTAATCTAGCGTTTAACCCATTAATACGCTTTGGAAACGTACACACACACACACACACAGTCTTAGAAATGTACATGCCCACTGATAACATGCCCATTTCTAGGAGATGGTTTCTAAATTAGATTTCGATGCTTAGAAAGATATTTCCTACTTATATTTATTTTGTTATCATTTTTTTCCACTTCTTAGTCTACTTTGCCTCTGAGAATATAATTATTTATGTTATGAGATCTATTTCCAACTTTCTTTGACCTGTTCAAATATTGAGCCCAAGACGGAACTCAGGCAATGCAGCAATTTGTATTGTGAATGTTTTTCTCCCAGTCCTATTAATTGAATAATCTTCCCTTTCTCTACTAATTTATAGTGACCATTTTATCATCTATCACATTATTTTAAAAATAGGTGTCTCTATTTAAGATACCTCCTCACTTCTCTTATACATATATTTTCATTTATTCCAAACTATTTAAATTGCCTGGCATTATCATATATTTCAATATCTGGTCTCCCTTCATTACTCCTCTTAAAAAACATCTTAGCTAATTTATGATTTCTGTTAAACACTAAAAACATTTTTAACTTTTTAAAAGTAATTGCTGGGATTTTATTTAGAATTGTATCAAAACTATTTTAAATATGAGAATGAATTGTCACTATTAAAAGTATTTACCTTTCTTGTAAGCACAGATAGCACATGGCATAGCTTTCCATTTAGTTAAGACATTTAATATGTAAACGTACTCTATAATTATTTTCATATATGTTTTAAAGAGTTTTGGTTAAATTAATAACTTGGTATTTTATATTTTTGGCTGATAATGCATAGGGTGTTATTTCCCCCATTTCATATTTAAATTGATTGATTATTGATTATTGATTTTAATTCATATTGGGTTTTTTTCCCCCAATGAATTGGATAAACTGGACTTTGTAATTTTGAAATACTTTCCAATACTGATTCTTTTTAGTTTTCTTTTTCATTAGCTCTTAATGGATTCATTGGATTTATAAACTATACTGATTTACTACCATTCAAAGTCAGTATTCAGATTGTTCAGTGAGAAAATTTTTCATTTGAAAAAATTTAATATTCCAAGGCTTTTGGACTGACAAACTTGTGCTACTTTCTCATTTACAGATTTTCAGTCCAGATAGTGCAAGCTATTTATAAATGACAAAACACTGTAACAAATTAACCCATGTGATATATGTTTTAACAAAAATTGGAATAAAGCTTTTAGGCAAACAAGCAGCAACTTTTCTTGGGTTTGACATCTCAAGTGCCTGTACAAGCTTAATGAAAGAATGGGAGATGGCATAAAGGCACTTAGAATGTTTCTTTTGGGTTTCCATCTGTTTTCTCATTTCTTCTCACATACTGACACAGTTACTCAAAAATAAGATATTGAAAGTAAAGCTGTAGTTGTGCAAAAAAATGTCAAAGTTAAGAGGAAATCAGTAAAAGCCTGTCTTTTTTTTCTTCCTACTTCTGATTGAGTTCTAACTCTGAAAACTCTTTTCTTTCAGACTTTAAAAAATTAAGGCTGTATTTTACCATGAATTCCAACCAAGACAAACCTGAACCTATTTGCTTGTTGAACACAAGCCCAGGCAGTTGTTTTCTCCAAGATCTTAATAAATAGGTTGCAAATTTCCATGTTGAGCACCAGCCCAGCCAATTATCTTCTCTAGGATCTTTATATAAAGGTTGTTGAATAAATTGGTCTTATTGGAAACATCATTTTTCCCCACATTCAGTTTCCTGTTCATGGAATCCAGGACCAAAGTTTTAACAATGGCACACGGAGATGAGATCCAGAATGCAGCCTTTGGTTTACCTCATAAAAATGATGCTAATCTACCTCTATGCAAAAGCCTAGGTTCTCTGCAAAAGCAAAATATCAGTGGGTGCCTCTGGCAATTATCTAATGAATTCAATCACTCAACAGTCCAACTGAATCATTTTTTTACTATACACAGAACTTTCTTTTTGTCCTTCATAAATAACTGTTGGAAGGACCATTTCCTCCACCCACACCATCATCCCCACAAGGCAACCTCTTCAATCCAGTCCCGCTACATGTCTCTTTTATATAATTACAGAATTAGGGAGAAGAATGTATGAGGAAATAAACTGTTAAGATGAACATATATGGGTTAAGCGCTAGCTATTGCATTTAGTTCTATGCTAGTGAAGACCTCTTATTAAACCAGGTATAGTGTTCAATGCATAGCGCATAACAATGAAAAAGAAAATGTTCCTGCTCTCAAGGAGTTATTGGACCCATGAGGAACTAGACATGGCATCCACCACTTCAAATTGATTACAGACTGCTTTGGAGGCAATGGAAGCTCAGAGAAGAAAGCAGCACAATTCCAAAGATTCTGGAAACCTTCCTGGATCTACAACACAGGCCCCTTAAGAAAGGGCATACACATCACCATCTCTAACATCACCTAGAAGACCATGAAGTTGACATTTCAGACTCTGAAAGCAGGCCTTGTTTACTGATGGAGGAACTTTGTGTGTGGTATGTAACCTTAGGTAAGCATTTTCTCAAAGCTTCCTCAGATCCTTTGGTCCTATAACAGTTTCTTGACCATGAGTGTGCCTTTTCCTTTCTTTTCCAGCTCTAGTTTGTACACTGGTTCAAATATCTCTCATGTCAAGGTCTTCCTATTTAATCCACTTTATCATAGATTACCATCTCTACCTCTGTTGCTGGCTTCATGACACTGATTCAGCACGACTTAAATCTCCACAGTTCTCATACCCTGTCCTCCACTTTAACAGAATGCTACCTTCCTATTCCCTGACATACAAACCTCAATACTTTCCAACTTAACTGCTCCAGCCACCTCACCTTGAATATTCTATAATTGTGTAGCATCTCCCAACCTAGATTGGCCCAGTTAGTCCAGCTAGAGAAAGGAAATTTCTGATCCTTAACTAAAAAGAATGACCTAACTCCAACCTATTTGTTTATTTGTTGATTCCAGACAATTCCCTAAACATGTACATTGTCCTCCATCAAAGTTGTCAGCTAAGGAAGAGGCAAAATTAATCTAAACATATTTTAAATGTTTTTTTCTAAACTACTTTTAGAAACATTTTTTCAGAGGTATGGTACATTACACTGAGTAGCAATCAAGTTTGAAAAATCTTTCTTCCTGCACTGGTTTTATTTTTCAAAACCACCAAAGCCTTTTCAAAACAATCAAGGGCCTTATCAAGGTGGATAAGACCATTTTCTTTTTGGTAGAAGGAAAGTATGATTATAAAATAATGGCAATATTTTTTGTATTACTTGACAATATTTTGTTGTATTTGCAAACTCATTCCAAATTAGAATTTCTGAAGTAGGTTTGAGAGAAGTTAAGGTTCTTAGAATACTTGTTTTCCACAAGTATTCCAAAGCAAATACTTTACTGATGAAAAATAAATTAAAATCAGAAATTTATATTGTATTAGCAAGAAGCTCCATCCTAGGCAACTACAGACCAGTAGCAACAAGCACCTAGACCCAGATCTTGGTTTCTAATACCATTCTCCCAATTGAAGGAACCAGGACTCCTCAGAAAAATGGCTGGTTCTAGAACTGGGGAATGAAATAGTCAAGATGAACCTGGAGCATCTAATAGGGTCAGAAAGTAAGGAAATGCTTAAAATAAAAAGAAAACCCATACTGATGCAGGTCTGTCAAAGATGAATGGGAGATAACTGCAAAATCTCTCAATGGCCAAAGCTAGATCAATTTGAACAAGAGAATAAATACAGTAATATTGGATAATATACTAAATAAAAAATCCATTTTTTTCCAAAAATCACAATAGAAAACCCTATAAAATACCTGGACAGCACTTCTCAAACTGTCAAGTTCACCAAAAATAACGGAAATCTGAGAAATTGTCATAGCCAGTGGAACCTAAGGAGACATGACAAAAAAGAAAATGCAATGCAGTAACTCGGATGGCATCCTGAAACAGAAAAAAGACATGATGTAAAAGCTAAGGTAATATGAATAAAGTATGGGCTTTAGTTAATTATAATGTATCAATATTGGTTCCTTACTTATAATAAATATACCATATAATGTAATATGTTAATAATAGAGGAAACTGGTGGTGGGATACATTGGAATTTTCTGTACTGCCACCAAATTTTTATAAAAATCTTAAACTGTTCTAAAAGACTTTTTTTTTTTTAATGAAAGGCAGCCCTACTACATCATATAAGGCTTCCTATATAGTGTGGAAACTGATGAGAACACTAATTTAATAGAATAACTTTTGCACAAGAAATATTATGTTTTTCCACATGTCCCACCTCCCCTTACCCTCTCCCCAAGAAAACAAAACCATAAAACAAAAACACTTGCTTGTACCAAGTAAACCCATGAAAAACTTTGACCATACTGGTTGCTTTTATGTTATCTTAGCCCCTGGAAAACTAAGTATGAAAATGGCAAATGAGAATTGTCACCACAAATAGACTAATAATAGTCCCAACATTAGAGGAAAAATTGTGTTTTTGATCTTTACATTGCAGTGGTCGCTAGGCATTATCTGATCTGATTTTAGCATGATTCTTACTATAGATTTGATGCACATGATAGAGTTCAATAGACGGAGATTAGCCAATGTTAAATACTCATACCCAGTAGTTATGCTAAACTGCTTTCTCTTTTGCATGTATCAAGTTAACTAGCTTTAATTTCAGCACATATAAAAAATTCAGGCTTCTAAAAAGTATTTGAAATGCAATGAATCTTTACTCTTTCATCTCGAATTTAGACATTTTAAACAGCTTATGTAAAATGTACCTCTCTCATACCAATTTTTGCTTGGATAAAACCATCTCACATGGAATTCTTTTCTGCTCGAATATTCAATTCAGAAATGTTAGTCTCTCTTTTCCTTTCTGGATGATGAGTTATTCATCACTTTACACATTAATAATTATGTTTCCAAGGACATGAAAGTATAAATATTATAAAAATACCATTAGTATAACTGGAATAATTTAGTCACAAAACACTGGGAAGCAATAAATGATCTTCAGAATAAGAATCAGAGGATCTACAGCATGTTTCATTTAGGTGATAGAACATCCCAATCAATCTGTGACTTAATTTTCATTTGTTTCCTAATGAATAATTTATCTTTGAATATGACTTAATGTTTAAAGAACTTTGCTAATTTTGTAGTAGCTAAATCTTAAGTTTTCTAATTCCCAAATTTAGTAATAATATATTTAGTACCATTATAATACTGTTCGATAATTTGATCATTACATTGTTTTGTTTCTAGGAATCTTTGGTAAAACCTTCAAGATTGAGCTATTGTCCATTCTTGTCAAAGCAGATCCTACAAATCAAATAAATTATTACCAGAATTTGTACCAGGTACATTGGAAGATAGTGTGATCTTTCCAAGATCCAAAATATCATATATGATACCCTAATGTACCACTCAAAATGCATATTTCTTAACTACAGAGTAGCTTTCTAACTTGTTAGACTCTGGACTATTTGTATAAAGAGAGAGTAAATATGAGGTTTGTAGTGGTTTGAAGCTGTATGTAGCACAGAAAACATGTTCTTAAATCTAATCCATTCCTGTGGGTATAAACCCATTGTAAGCGGGGTCTTTTGATGAGGCCACTCCACTTAAGGTGTGACCCACCTGATTCAGGATGGGTCTTAATCCTCTTACTGGAGTCATTTATAAATGGAATGAATACAGAGAGAGAGAGAGACAAGCCATGAGTGCAAGATGCTGAAAGCAGGCACTGTCATGTGCCTTGCCACATGGCAGAGGAATCAAGGATTGCCAGCAGCTTGTCTTTGGGGAGAAAGCATTGCCTTGATGATGCCTTGATTTGGACATTCTCATGGCCTCAAACTGTAAGTTAATAAATTCTCATTGTTTAAAGCCAGCCCATTTCATGATATCTGCTTTTAGGAACCTTTGTTTTAATAGCATGAAAATATAAAAATAATTTTTAATTCCCTTGTTTTTTCCCCTTCATTCTTAAGTTCTGTTTCTCACCTTCCTTTCTGTGCCTTCATGGATTTGTAAGAAAATATATTTATTCATTTTGTAGTTTTCCATGTATTCAGTTTGCTTTTTTCTAGTTATGGAAAAGATTATTTAAGATTCTTCCAAAAATCATTATTTATTAAAAATAATCTCAATGAGAGTTTTAGTAAACAAACAACACACACACACACATTATCTATAACTATGCTAAATGTGCAGTTTCCTTTTTCCCATACACTATAAATGACCAGACCAATGGTTTTTCTTTGAATGTAACTAGAAATGTGATAAATCCACAAATCCATTTAATATCCATGAATCCAAAACCAATTTCCCTCTTGGCTCATACAGTGAAGGCAGTACATAATTATGACAAACTATAGGCATGTATTATCCATTTATATGAAAACCACAATTGGTGAGGGAGCAAGTTTATACATTTTCTGCGACCTTTGTTAACAGGCATTTGAGAAGTTGATTTCTTTGAAATAAAACCTCACATTAAAAACATTATAGGCAAACCTATAACCTACTTCAAAAAAACAAACAAACAGAACAAAACCTATGCAAAATAAATTCAAGCCATTCAATAAAAATGTCTCTTTTATTAAATTATAAATTAAACAAAGAAACATTAAAATATTTGAACTGACAGTCCCAGTGGTCCCTTACTGCTCTAAACCACAGTGCAAAAGACAAGGAGATATTGAAATGTCAGTAAAAATTCCATTTTGCAATACTCCTGCTAAACAAGAAAAGGCATTTGTCTTTAGCATAGAATTATTTAAGAGTCCAGAAGCAAGGTAGGAGAAATAAATGACTCTTTAAAAAAAAGTGTAATTCAACTGACCATACTGGCTACTGGGAGAAAGGTCTAGCAGCAGTTGGAAAGTCTCTGATACTGACTTCAGTTAGACTCAGGACATTAACTCATTCATCCATTGACGTATAAGAGAAGAACATTATCTCATAGGTAAAAGCTCTCATTTGTTGGTCAAACAGAGAAGAAGAAAAATCCTGGCAATCTTAATCTCATGGACATTTCATTTATATTTCCATGGTGATGGCTTCAGACTTACCACTGAGGAAGCCCTACTAACTCTCTGCTCTGAGTATGTCATTTATTTCTTTGGATCCTCTAGTTTGACTTAGTCCCTTGAACAAAACAGCTCCTGCCATCAATTTCCTCCTAATGGGTATAATGAAAGGAGAGTTCATGACTTTCATTGGTTTATTTTAATGGTGGAAATAATTAAAGCTGGTTTAAATATTATGTAACATAAAGTATAATTATCTTATGAAGATGATACAGTTTCTCATCTAAAGGTTCTGCAGCCTATCCTGCAGATATATATATATATGTATATATATAATGCATTGTTTGAAAGTTTTGAGTTTTTTATTTGTAGTTTTCATTCAAGTGCTTATCTGCTTCTTACAAAAATACTCTTTTTTTTATTTCTTATTTATTTTTCCCAGAATATCCAAGGCCATCAATCATTCAAACTAAAAAAATTAAGCTCAGCTGATCTCTAAACCTTTCCTTTAACTTTCAGAAAGCTCTGACATTTCCTGAATCTACAGATACCTGGTTCTTTTACAAGCAGGGTAGGCTGTCCTTAAAGCACTTACATGTGCCAGGAATGACTTCTTTGTTTACTGAACAACCAAATTTGAAACAGTGATTCTGCTGGCTATGCTAGGGCATTGTATTTTCTATGTACTCTTTAATTTTAGAGTTAAATCCAGTTTTCACTGGGCATAGCTGTTCTAGGTTGTTAGTCAATAGTCCTTCAAATCTTAAGCTCTGCTGTGACTGTCATATCTGAAAAGCCAGAAGCTACAGAATCATTCAGTATTTAATAATAATATCTAATACTAAGGAAGGAGACTAAGATGATCAGCCTGCCATCTATAGTCAAAATATAGCTGCATAGCTGCTCCATAGAGGAGATAATTCTATTTTGCTTTGCAGTGATTTGTGATACTTAACCAAGCCAGTGTCAAGAGAAACTTCTGAGTATCTTAGTTCTATGACCATCCAGCCCTTATTCTAAGTCTAACTGAATTCGAACATATATGCTCATCCACACATTCACACACAGACACACAAATACAAAAGTCTGCCAGTAGAAATATGAAACCAATCAAAGTAAATATTACTTATGTTCAAGGTACTATTTGGAGTCACTTAGAACCTATCAATTGCTACCATCAAGTTGTATGAGTATAAATCTAGCAGTTCTGATACATATTATCTTCATTTCTGGGCTGTAAAAGCCAAAATAATTATCTGGCCCCTTTATGGCCAGTATACAGCGGTACATTATGGAAAGGATAACTTCAGTACATTTCTCTGATTTGGAGCAGGGACAAATGGAAGATACATAGCAATTACTTGTCCACAGAAATTCTGAAATTGTGGGTTTTGCAAAGGTCCACCAAGTTCAGAGTGGTCAGCATTTCCTTGATTAGAACTTTATTCTTCATGCTGGGAGAGGCTTGCTAAACTGTCTTTCCCTGAGACTCTTGCTTCCTTCTCTTTCTTCTCTCCTTTCGTCTCTGGCCATCTATGAAGTGGGGCACTGAAGAATATGACCTGTTCAGAGGCCGAGCACCTTTCTCAGTCTACTTCCTAGGCAGAGTTTGGAGCCTCAAGGTTCATTTTAAATATTGAACAGTCACAGACACTTTTAGTTCAAACTTATGATTTCTTTGACAGTCCATTCTTTTAAAATTGTAATTATCCATTGGTTAATTTGATTTTAATTACTGCCATGTGCTAATAGCCACATCCAATTTTTCTAGACACACTTCATATTTTCTATATTTCTCTGTTGCCTCACATAAATTTCTTTCATGATATACTTGTAGGAATTTTGAGCATACAATTAGATAGTATATATGCTATTAATAGATATAATGCTCTATCGCACTATACTCATATATATGTATACAGATTTACACTGCAGAAACTGGTACATTTCCCAAAACTACAAATACTATCCCTCCCTTTCTCTTCATTTTCTTGTGCTTGAAGGACTTCTACATTTACTATTCAATGATTATCACCAAGTAAATGGCAGTTTGTTTTGTTAATGTAAGGTCTTTAATTAACTTTTATATTATTGTTGTTAGGCTTTTTAATTTGTTTCTTGTTTTGTTTTAATCTAGCTTGCAAACTCTTCTTGTAGTAGATCTTTCTTAGACCCTGATACATAAAACTGGTTAAAAGCTCCTTGAAGTTGGCTGGACTAGAGTTATATTCCACTGTCTCCTTCTTCAACCCTGAAATACAACTGCCTTTGCTCCTCCAGGAAATAAAATTTGAAAACCAAGGAAGGGTAAATTTCCATCAGCATGAAAACATAAGATGAAGATAAAGCACATACAGTTTCACTAATAAATCTGCAATTATTTTAATAGAATAATTTAAATATTTAATGTAATTACTAGGTTTAAGCATAATTTATGTATGATACAGAGCCAAGCAGAAATATGTAACATCTCAGAAGCAGTTAGTTAATTAAGGTTTTGGTTTTGTTCTGTTTTGTTTTCTTTTTTAGTAAACATTAAATGATTTGGGATTGGTTTTATTATTTATCTTATAAAAACTTAATAGCTATATTTTTATCTGTAAATTTGAGACAATCATAATACTTATTTCATAACATTGTAAGGTTTAAACCTTTAAAATTCCTTTAAATTCTGCTTGAAAATGGAGCAAGTACCACATATAAGAACTGTTGCAAAAGATGAGTAGAAATCTAGAGGTAGCTTTAAGCTCAAGTATGACATGCATATAGAAAGAGGGGTCCTGGAATAATTGTCAGGGTGATTAAATCTCATACGGATAATCTTTAGCTGAAATGGAATTTTATCCACATAAGTCAATAGAGTCCAAAAGTCTTTGGGAATGAACACACAGACAGAGAAACATGATAATATAAGCCTATGAATTTCAAAATTTCCCCTTCCTTATTCCTTTAATCAATTAATATAAAGTCAAATTTAAAACTAATGTGATCTATTAATTTATAACTTTTTATTCTAAGTAAATTGTGGGGTTTGGGATCAGGATTCTTGGGTCTTATTCAAAATTGTTCCTGTAACCTGAGAAACATCCAGCTTAACCACCCTGGGACTTTGTGTCCTCATTTGTAAAAGAGCTGCATCTATAGCTACTTTTACCCCTAACCTCTATCATTCTCTAAACAATCCTCTTTCTCTCTTTAACAAATTCTGCCATTATTATTGCAAACATTTTAGGTTTATAAATTTGAGCTCAATTCAGGTATTGCAATGTTGAAGTAGTTCCAGTATTCACAAATATTAACATAATTGAGATTTGATATATGAAAGATAGTCTGATAGCCCAACATTTCCTTTTTGCCACCTCTGGTGGTTTAGAGCTGTATGTGCCCCAGAAAAATACATGTTCCTAAACTTAACCCATTCCTGTTTATGTAAACCCATTATTAGTAGAATTTTTTGATGAGGTTATTTCAGTAAGGTATGACCCATATCAATTAGGGGTAGATCTTAATTCTGTTACTGGGTCCTTTATAAGCAGAATGGAATTCAGACAGAAGAGAGAAACACACACACACACACACACAGAGAAATCTAGAAGCTGAAGGTCAGTGGAACCCAGAAGAGAAGAGGGAGGCCAGGAGAGGTTGCCACATGCATTGCCATGTGGTCGAGGAGCCAAGGACCCAGATCACTGGCAGCCAGCCCCAGAATGCTAGCCTTTAGGAAAAAAGCATCACCTTGATGACAACTTGATTTGGACTTTTCCCTGGTCTCAAAACCATAAGCCATTAAATTCCCATTGTTTAAGGCATACCTTTGCATGTTGTTTGCTTGAGCAGCCTAGGAAAATAAAAGATTTTGGTACCAGGAGAGTAGAGTGGGGCGTTGCTATTGCAAATACAAAAACCGTGGAAATGGCTTTGGAATTTGGAAATGGGTAGAGGCTGGAAGAAGTGTGAGGTGCTTGATAGAAAAGGCAGATTGCTTTGAAGACCCTGTTGGTAGAAACATGGAAGCTAAAAGTACTTCCAATGAAGTCATAGAAGAAAGTGATTGATGTATTATTAGAAACTGGAAGAAAGGTGATCCTTGTTTTAAAGTGTCAGAGAATTTGGTAAAATAAGTTCTGATGTCTGATGGAAGGCAGAATTTGAAAATGATGAACTTGTTTATGTAGCTGAAGAGATTTCCAAGTATGGAAGGTCCAGTCTGGTTTCTCCTTGCAGCTTTTATGAATGTGTTAGAGTAAAGAGATAAGCTAAAAAGTGAACTCTTGAGCACAAAGAAATCAGAAATTGACAGTTTGGAAAATTCTGAAGCTATCTAGGTAGTGTACTGTTAGATGAGGGCCAGAAGCAGCTCTATGATAGGGTGCTCTGAGACTAGGCCAGAAGAGCTTCTCTGAGGGAACTCCCTGAGTTTCCAGAAAGTAGGTTCCTGGAGAAGAGCATTTCATGTGAAGGTTTAACTGATCCAGTGAGCCATTTCAGTGCAAGTTAGGACTGGAGGGGCAATTAACCAAGAAGCATCTAAAAGAAGTTCTACTGTCTGATGACTTGGACTCGCATGAACTACATGCAAAGCCAAGAACTTTTTTCTGAAATTTTTATGAGCAGAAGCTATGCCAGTCTGGACTTAAAGGAAAAATGGCTTCAAGGGCAGAACCTTGGAAATGGAGGTCTAGACCAATGAGCTCTCCTCAGGCTAAGATAGTGAGCACAGCCAAGTACATGGAAAGGGTGGATCTGCACAGCACATGGAGAGAACATGCCTTCTGCTCCATTGCTTAGGAAGAGTGCTGACACTCCAAGGTTCAGAGATGGTGGGGATGTGCCCCAGGACATGCAGAGACACTGGCTGCCATCCCAGTGCTTGGAGAGGGTGGAGCTTTCACTTCAGCGTTCAGAGAGAACAAGACTGCTGCACAAGCAATTGGAAGGGGTGTGCTGCTATTCCATCAGTCCCAGAGGACAAAACATCAATCCATAGATGATATTCAGACTTTGAAATCTAATGGAGTTTTCCTTGCTTGATTTCAGGATTGTTTGGGACACATGACTCCTGTTTTCCTTTCAATTTTTCCCTATTGAAATGGGAATAGTTTTTCTTATGTCCCTCCATTGTATGTTGGAAGCAGATAACTTGTTCACTAGATTTCACAAGTCCACAGGCAGGAGAATTGTGCCCCAGGACAGACCACATCCATAACCAATTTTGTTGAGACTTTGTACTTGAGCATTTTTATGGAAATGACTTAAGACTTTTGGGATGTTATGATGGAATACGTGTATTTTGCACGTAGAAAGAACATGTTGTTTTGTGGCTCAGAGGATGGAACTTGGATGTTTGGAACTGTATATACCCCAGAAAACCATTCTTAAAGCTAATCCATTCCTGTGGGTGTGAACCCATTGTGAGTAGGACTTTTGATTAAGTTATTTCCATGAAAGTGTGGTCTATCTCAATTAGGATAGGGCTTAATCCTACACCTGGAGTCCTTGAAAGTAGAATGAAATTCAAACAGAAGCAAGAGAAAGCCATAGGAATCATGAAGCTAAATGTCAACAGGACCAGGAATAGAAGAAGGAGGAGGAGAGGCAACACATGTTGCCATGTGACAGAGGACCGAGGACCAAGGATCACTGGCAGCCAGTCCCATAATGCCAGTTTTCTGGAAGAAAGCATTGCCTTGATTTGGATTTTCTCCTGGCCTTCAAATGTGAGCCATTAAATTCCCATTGTTTAAGCCAGCCTATTGCATGGTGTTTGCTTGAGGAGCTAAGGGACACTAAACACCACCTATGTTTGTATTTTAGTGCTTCTTTTGAGTGGAAATCCTTCTCTTTTTCTATCCCTTTAGACCATTGCAACTTAGTATCACCTCCATATTCTCGTTATAAAATTTGGACTCTGAAAATGTCCTTATGTTAGCAAAACTAATATCTATCACCTATTTATGTATCTCTATTTCTATCTATTTATTATCTATCTCTATCTATCTATCTATCTATCTATCTATCTATCTATCTATCTATCTATCTATCATCTATCTATCTATCTCCCTATCATCTATCTATCTATATCTATCATCTATTCTCTGTTTTAATCCAGAAAAGATTTAACTTGGACAATAAAGCAAATCAATGAAAATCATTATGTTGTCTATTTAAGAACTGTTTTTATTTCACTTTTAATCTATGTGAATTAAATATCTACTTTTGTGGATATAGGACATCAATTGAAGAAGTAAAAATATTTTGAGATATTTGGGGAGAGATAAAAATTCCTGGTATTAATATGTAGGCTCCTTTCTCTTTAGCTTAAACTGAGCAGTCATGTGATCTTCCCTGCACTCCTAACTTTGTCTCACATTAATTATGCCTGTGCAACACCCCTTCCTATAGATCTGTGTTTGTGTCTGTGTGTATATGATTGGGGTGGTTTGGGGTGATATCGGGTGGTCCTTTTCCTCTGTACAAATCTGTGCAATCTGCAGATTTAAGTTCAATCCCCACTCTGTAGGAGGTAAGAAGAGATAATGAATTAGTGTTTTCAATAAAGAAGATTATTTAAAGGGTCTTTGGAACAGGCATAGAAGTGGGACAGGAGGCTAGCCTTTCATTAAACACATTTTATCCACCTTCTCTGAAAAGACCTTTCCCTAGTCTGTGTAAGTATAAGAGGAAAATATCTAAAATCTGAGCAAGTTTCAAATTGTAGTTTCCAGAGTAAGGAATGGACCATTAGAAGCTATAAACAAAGCCCCTCTGTTTGCCATAAAATGCCCATGATCTATTCACTTGAATACACATAGGGAGGCATTTTGTGGGAAAATAGGGTAAAATACAAGGGAAAAGGAAAACCATGGCAGGCAGACATAGTTGCCAATGACTTAAGAAAGACACCAAGTTAATTTGGAGGCCAATTTTTCAAACATTCCCTTTTAAACAGCAAACTTCAAAGTTGCCAAATATTGAGCTTGAAATATAATGCTGTGGCTAGAAAACGTCCCTTAGATAATCAAGGTTGTAATTGCAATAGAGTAATGAAACATGTTCTACAATTTCTACTTTGGCTGATGCCATCTATTTAAGACATAAGTTTTTCCTCACTTTCCTCCACATCCTTCCAAATTTTCTATAAATTTTCTTGGTCAAACCAGTTTCACTGTGGTTGCCCATGCTACTGTTTCAAAGAAAATCAGTGTGAATAACTAAAGGAAATTTATTACCACAGGACTGGTAGCCCACAAATCTGTGTGACTTTTGTGGAAGCATTCTTGCTGTTATTAATAAATTGTACCAAAGTCACATAAATGATATTTGAATATGTTAATTCTATGAATTCAATTTTATATCTCAAAGTAGATTTTATGACTACCCCCTCAGAACTCGCACTGCATTATATGACCCTATTTGCCTATCTTTTCAATCATTTAAATCATTTAAATATGATATTTGATTGGGAAGCTACCTATTAAGCTAGGAATGAACAGGAGTGAGGAGACAGCTCAAATTAAGATAAGAACATTAGTCATCTCTGAGAAAACATCTTTAGCTGAAAATGTGCTCAAGGTAGTTGAAAAAATGCAATGTTTCCATAGCAGAATTTGATAAACAATTTTGAATTAATTTAAAAAAAACCTGACTTCTTTCACACACTCTGCTCTCCACAATCAATCCTACTTTATAATAAGAAAGAGAATGCTGATCTTTCAAATCTGGGATAATTCCTCCTAATTCTTCCAAGCCAAGATTAACATAGATGGTTTTGTTTGTCCTAAATGTGATCTACATGAGATGAGAACAAAGCTATGGACATCATAGCTAAATGATACTATGCATGCGTCAGATAATTCCGCAGTCACAGAGCCAGTATAAAATGCTTGCTGGTAGTAAATAGGAAAATGGGGGAGAGGGAAAAAAATGAATGATTATTAAGAACTTGCAGCACATGACATTTTACATGTGAAATGATTAACTCGGATTTTCATTTAGTCATTTGTCCTTCCTCACATCTCATCTTTAGAGCTTGGGATACAATAGTGAGATAACCGTTAGTAAAAAAAATTCCTGTCCCAATGGTGCTTATATTTTATGGTGAAGAGGGAGCTCATGCAATAAATATAAAAGTTAACTAACTTATAAAGTTAGTTAAAAGCAAAAATTTCTATAGGAAAAGAAAAATAAGCTAGAGAATGTAAAAGGAATCAAGGTGGGGAAGTTGCAGTTTAAAATAGGGTGGTCAAGGGGTGTAAGTCTCCTTGGAAATGTGAGACAAGATTCCCAAGGATGAACCTTGCTCTGGCACCATAAAATTAGTTAACCAAAAGGGGGAGATAAAGTTTTAGTGGGTAAAATATTTCAAATAGAGTGAAAAAGTCATTCTAGAAATTACTCTTATGCAAGTTGCAGCCAGTTATTGCAAACTGCCACAGTAAGCCAAACATCAACCAACAGTGTTCCTGAGAGGCCCAAAGAATACCCTGAGCTCCAACTTGCTTCTGCTTCTGTTTGGAGTGTGTATATTAACATTTCTCACCCAGTTTGTTTCTTCCAGATTTTAAGCCTTTCGGAACAAACTGCTCCTCGCCAGAGCGATACACCCGTTCTCCATGCTCAATCAGCCACCGTCAGTAACATAGCTAGGGACCTCTATGCTCCCACAAGTGGGGCATGTGACCCACTGACAGCTTGAAGCAGCTACAGAAGATGGACCATCATCCCCAATTCCCTTAAGATTAAGGGAAACTAAAACTCTCTGAGGGGGAAGTTGAGGCAGGGTAGATTACGGCAGTAGCTGTTTGGTGAGCAAAGGGCAAATTCCAAGAAGTGGTCAGGCTGCAAGGAGAAGGATATCTCTGAAAAGAACAGCAGTAAGCAGCACCTGCGGTCAATCCACCCTCCTGAGTCATCTGTGATTAAGCATCGGCAAAGGAGGAAGAAGGGAAGGGTGGTAAAATAGTTAATAAAAATTACAAAAGGCACAAAAATCTATAAAAGGAAACCCTTCCTGCACTGTGGGGTGCCTATTGCCTCTTTCTTCTTGTGAGAGTACCTGCATGCTATTCTTTGCGTGTGTACGTAATAAATTTTCTTCTAGATTACTCAAAAAAACAAAATAGGGTGTTCAGATAAGTGGTATTGAGAAGGAAGCATTTGAGCCAAGACATGCAAGAGGTGATGGTGTTGACCATGTGGATGTCTGGAGTAAGAACATTCCTGAATAAAACATAGAGTGCAAAGATTCTTAGAATGGACTGTGCCTCAGGATATCAAAATACTTCATGGAAACTGGGGTGGCTGAAACAGAGTAAGTGTGAGGGAGAGAGTAGGGAATGAAATCAGAGGAAAACAGAGACCACATCACATGAGACTTTGTACCACACTGCAAGAATGGTGGAGGTTACACTGAAGAAAATGGCCAGTTATTGGAGAGTTTTCAGTAGAGGAGTGACAGGACCTGAATGAGGTTTAATAGGCTGCTTTGTGAAGAATAAACTGTAAAGAGATACGATTAAAGGTAGCCACATTTATTCAGAGGCTTTTGAAGTAAATATTAAAATAATAAAGTTTATGGTGACTTCAACCTAAATATTAGTCATAGAGGTAGTAAGAATTGGTTCACTCCTGGGCTTGTTTTCAAGCAGGATTTCATGACTGAATACATGTGAGATGAGAGATAAAGGGAGAAAGTAATACTGACTTCAAAGTTTTTGTCCTGAGCAATTGGAAGGATGAATTACCACTTACTGAGATATGGGAACTCATTTTGCAAAAATCGGAAATCTCATCTTGAATATAAATTGAAGACACTAATTAAACATTCAGTCTGAGATGTCAAGCAAACTTTTGGATATGTGAGCCAGGAATGAGGTCCAGACTGAAATAGCAAATACCAAAAAATGATATTTAAGGCATGAACACAAACCTGGGTGAAATCACCAAATAGGACATATAGTTAGAAAAGGGAAGAAAACAGTGATTTAGTCTTGGGTCACACAGAAAATAAGAGGTAGAGGAGAAGAGGCAGATTCAGCAAAAGCTTGAAAACAAGTCACCAGTAAGACAAGAAGAAACCTGATAAAACACCAAAGGAAGGGTTTCAAGGAGAATAATGCAATGAACTGCATTAAATGGTGTGGATAATTCACTAAGATGAGAATTTAGAATTGATTGTTAGAGTGAGTAAAGAAGGTCATCAGTGACCTTTGTAAGAAAAGATCAGTGGAGAGGAAGGGGCAAAACTTTTACTGGAATAGCCTTGATGACAAATGGAAAGAGAGAAATTAGTGATAGCAACTAATGACAGTCATTTTAAAAAGAGGTTTTACAAAATAGTTCAAACAATAACTACCTAAAGCATTGGTAGGACTAACCTTTTGGCTTTTTTCATAGATAGGAAAAATAATATTTTATATGCTGATGAGAATAATCCAGTAGACAATAAAAAATGATTTTAGAATGAGAGGAGGAAATATCTGAAATGATGTCCCTGAGTAGAGAGACAGGCTAGGATTTAGGGGCCAAGGAGAGAGACTGGCATTATCCAGAAGCATAAACAGTTCATCTTTAGAAACCAAAATGGACACAGCTGAAATGAGTGTAGATGTGAGTGGCTGTTGCATTGGAAAGTCTGTGAAAGTTCTCTTCTGGTTGTTTTAGTTTAATAGTGAAGAAGGACACAAGGTCAGCAGCTGAGAGTGAGGTTAAAGGAGGAGATTTCAGCAAAGAGTAGAAAGTATAAAAGAATTATTTAGAAGAGCCCAAGAGTAAATAGACGTGTAAAATATAATATGATCAACGGGGACAGTAAACCCACCTGAGGCCATTTGGTGATCATGAATCAAAAGTTCAGTAAGCCATGAGGGTTTGTTTGTCTCCAGTCACATTCAGACACAAAATAAGTAAAATGTGCACAGAAAATGGTGATCCTTATTTTTCTAATAATTAATATGGCCTTTTGCCAGAGTACGTACTTACTACTTCAAGTGAGGAAAAAATACAACTGTTATTTTTATCCAGTTTAAGTTTTCCTGTCCTTGCTAAATATTTAGTGAACCCTATTAACAGTGGTGTCTGTGTGAGGAAAAAAATTGCCTCTCAAATGGTGTCCTTTTCTGCTTCTCCTCCTAAAATGGGCCTGGTATAGGGGTATGGCTTGTTTGATCTCAGGGTGGGCTGCCTTCCCCTCCTTGTGCTGCTCCTGGTCTCCTGGAGTGCTGCTTGACCTCAACTTAAAACCAACCTTCCTCTATACTGATGTGCAAAGTAGAACTGGCCAGGTAAGGTCAGTCTACACCTACCTGCATTATGAAACTGGGTGCCATAAGGGAGTGGGGGCATTCTTATCCATAGTCTCCAGTTAAGAGCTCTGGATAGTGATCAATCTGCAGTCTTCCCCACACCAACCTGGGGCAAGGTCACATCTTGGTAGCACATTAGAAACACTGAAGTTAAATTAGCTTTGGAGTCACTGCAGGATCCCTCTTGGTATGGGCACATATTTGGGAGACAGAGGGCCCTCCACAGAGGACCTTGCAGTGGAGGCTAGGGTGGGCACTGGCCAGTGGGCTGGATGGAGAGCTAAGCTGAGTGTCTGTGGTGTAACCAGCAGGAGCTCACTGAGGCTAACTCAGCCAGGGAACACTGCTGGTGTCTGGCCAAGCATGCAGAAAGAGTAGGTTATAAAGTCCTTCACACTGCAAAAATGAATACTCACCTATTATTTGCAAGGAGAATCTGTCAATGAGAAGTATTCTTTTGAGGGCAGGCAGGATATATAACGGAATAAAGTATACAAAGTGAACAAAAATGATTAATGATCCTAGTAATTATACCCTACTCATATATAATTATTTTTGGAGATATTTTCATCATGCTTTGCTCCCTACACCCCATTTTCATATTAATTTTGCTGGGAAAACTTAGCACTGCTTTCATGGAGTATAAGTGGAGCCCAGCGAATGTTGACTAAGTAAATGAGCCAATGAACAAATACTTTAGGAAAGATATAATAGAAAAGGTAGTCTTTGCATTTTGAACTAGACTCTAAAGGATAATGAATAAAAGTGAGTGGGAGTGCTTGCTTTTCATGAGGGAGACCTATTCAATTCCTGGACCATGTGCCCCCTGAAAATAAATAAAAAAAATAAAACAAACCCACATTCAACAAATAGTGCTGTGATAATGGGATATTCACATGGAAAAGGAATGGGATGTGACCCACCCCACACACAGCATACAAAAAAAAAATAGAAGCTCATAAATAGCATATGAAAAATCAGAGACTATAAAGTATCAGGTAGGTATGAGTAATATCAAGAAGTCTGTTATTTGCTTAATATAAAGAAAAGTCCATAGGACTAGTAAACAAGCTTTGGTACAAATCCTGAGTTTATGCTCTGTGTAAACCTGCAAGAGACAGTTAACCTCTTTGCTCCTGTTTCCTAAGTTAAAAATGTATTTAAAAAATTCACATTCTCTTTCAGAATTGTTGTAAGGACTGTGATGGTTAAGTTTATGCATCAGCTTGGCTAGGTTATGTGAGTCCAATTGTTTGGTCAAGTAAACACCGGCCTGATTGTTACTCTAAGGGTATTTGCTGGATTTAAATAATCAGTCAGTTGATTGTATCTATGGGTGAGTATATGTACAATTAACAAAGGATATTGCTTTCAGCAATAGAAGAAGTCTCATCCAATCAATTGAAGGTCATAAAGGAAGAGCAAATGATTTCAGCGGTCTGAACAAAGACTTTCTCTCTCCCTCAACCAGCCAGCTGCTCCTAGGGAATTTATCAAATGCTTCATCCAAGTTCCCAATTTGGGCTTACCCTAATGAATTTGGACTTGCCTCTCCCCCTGGTCACTTGAGCCACTTCTTATAATAAACCTCTTATATCTGCATTTTATACATATTTATATATCCTATTGGTTCAGTTTCCCTGGAGAACTCTGACTAATATAAGGACTAAATGAGACAATGTAAATGTATCATTTAACATCTATGAGAACAGTTTAAATAAATTCCTGTTTAGTGTGATTAGTTTAACAGGATTCTAAATCGTCCATAATGCTTAGGTTTCATCAGTCCATGCTTTCTCTCTACCATATCGTATCAAAGAAGGGTTTTCTATTGCAAAGGAGGTTTTGGATACCTGGAGTCATCCAAATTGTCAATTTATGAGAATATTTATAAATCCTTTTTCCCAACTTTTAGAATCATGTAAAACTTCCTGAGCTATCACCTCGGGATGGCAAGGGGAGAACAAATGAGTGGGATGCGGGATGGCAAGGGAAGAACAAATGAGTGGGATGCTGCGTCCCCACCTGACACCAGGTGTTAGGAATTAAATTATGTACCCCAGTAAAACATGTTTTTTTTTTTTTAATTTTAACCCATTCCTGTAGGTACAAACCCATTGTAAATAAGATCTTTAGGAGGTCCTATTTTAGTAAGGTGTGACCAGCTGAATCACATTGGGCCTTAATCTGGATTAATGGAGTCCTTCATAAGCAGAATGAAATTCAGACATAGCGAGGAAAAGGCACAGGAATAACAAGAAAATGGAAGTGATCAGAACCTAGAAGAGAAAGGAGAAGACTCAGTCATGTGGATAGCCGTGTGACAGAAAAGCCAAGGACTGATGAATTACTGGCAGCCAGCCCAGAATGCTGCAGTCTTCAGGGAGAAATCATTGCCTTGCTGATGCTTTAATTTTGGACTTCTCCTGACCTCAAATCCATGAGCCAATGAATTCCTGTTGTTTGTTTAAGCCAACCCATTGTCTTGTATTTGTTTTAGCAGCTGGAAAACTAATATACCAGCCATGGCCTTTCTCTCTTTTGTTGCTATCATATCAGGGTTGTGGTTGTTTTTTTTTAGGATTTAATTTTTTTTTAATAGGCACTGTTTCTTGACACTCTTTGCATGTTTTGTCTAAAACTCACCATCGTGAACAGAGCTAACTGAAGGCAGCTTTGGCTTTGGCTTCCTAGCAGGCTGTTTCAAAATGTAAATGTTTGTCCTCATTCAGTTTTTGCCTATGGTTATAGTGAGACCTTGTTTGAAAGTGAACAATTATTCAATCTAAGCATTCTAGCAACAATCCCTTTGATAGCTTTTTACCTCATTATGCTCCCAGTATGCTCCATTATTAAGCAGAACAGTTTAAATGAAGAAATGATTAAAGCAAGGGAAATGGCTTTCCAGTTATATTTGCTTTAAAAGCTCATTGGTCTTCTAGTTTAATACTAATATTTTATCTATTAAAAGATATATTTGAGGCAAGAAGACTTCTTGAACTATTTAAAAAAATGTGACTATTATGCTGTCTTTCACATTTTCACATTACCAGTACTAATACTGAAAATATACAGCTCCACAGGAGCAGCGGGAAAATGAAAGAAAAATAAAGCTCAACAGCCTGATTAAAGTAAAGAAAGATCTATTTTCTAGGAAAAAATGTTTGAATTTTGGAAGACTGCAGGGCAGATATGAAGAGAACAACGAGATTTTGAAGGCAAAGTTGGATGGTGGTATTTCTATGTAGTTTGTACATTCTACACCATTCACCAACATATTTTAAATATGCATTCTAAATATAGTGTTGATTTGGGTATTTCCTCTTGTTATTCATCATCAGTGGGCTATCTTACAAATTATCTGCAGAACTTGATGGTTGGGTCATATCCTATTTGCATCTGAAATTGGTTTTACATGTGGGTATGTGCTGGCTAAACACATAGCCACACAATAAATTTGGTATAACCCCTGGTCAATATATTGTATAGAAAAAAGGCACTGTTGTCCCTGTTTAAAATTCTTTCAAGGATTTCGCATAGTCTCTAGAATAAAAGTTTAACTTATTAATGATGCATAGGAAGTTGTCTGTAGACATGGACACATGATCTGTTAAATCAGCCTCTCATCCTTGACACTCTGGATTACCATCTATAAGAAGAGTTTGGTATTGGGCTGCCTATCTTTTCCTGTTCTCTTATCAGCATCCAGATCTCCTTTGACCTTATATTTCATTGGGCCATTCCTAATGCTTTCCTCTAGAACTCTTTTTTCCTCATAAGCAAATACCACTACAATCTTAACCTATTTAAATGTGTAGCTCATATTTCCCTGCTTTAACTGAAACATGGCAGTTGTCAGCAACCTTTGTACCCATACAAATGTGCCTTGTCCACCTTGACCTTAAGACTCAATTCAGATCTTCACTCCTTATATTAAATTGCCGGTCTGTCTGCCAACCCTGAAAGTCTGCTTCAAAAATCATGTTTCCTGTAATGAAGGAGAAATATTATTTGGACTGCTGTCCCCTTCTATATCTGATTAAATTAGGAAAAGAGACCTCCAGCTACAAGGACAGTCAATTGATGAGTTGACCAGAAACTGAAAATACGGTCTAGTAAAAAGAAATGAAATAGTCCAACCAAATTCTCTCTCTGAATAATTTGAATGACTCAGAAAAATTATTGCAAATTCAAAGGCTAAGAAGGCAATTTAAAATGCGTATCCCTGGAAATCCTTGCCTTAGGAATAGGGAAATCAAAGGGAAATTGTGAGGTTTGAAAATTACTTTTGTCTTACTATCAGTGCAGAAGCAGTGGGAGAAAGAAAGAAAAATAAAACTTGAGAGTCTGATTAAAGTAGAGAAAGCTATTTTCATAAAAAAAAAGGTTTTCAGATTTTGGACGACTGCAGGACAGATATGAAGAGAAGAATGAGATTTTGAAGGTAGAGTGTATGGGGAAAAAAGCAAAAAAAAAAAAAAAAGGAAAAGAGATACATGCATGTCTAATGGTACTTAGTGAGAATAAAAGAAAGGGGTACATTGATTTCATTGTTATTGAATCAAGAATTGAGACTAGACCCTCAAATTAATTTATCAAGAGAAAGAAAGAAAAAGAAAAAGTGTCCGTGATAACTAACATTGATTCCCCAGAGGAAATCCTAGAAATAATTAAAATAAAGGAAACAAATGGAGTCAACCTCTTAAGGCTGCTCAAAGTAAGAGCTATTGGGAAGCTACCTCTTGAAGACCAAGGTACTGTCCAAAGTGCTTATACAACATTTAGAATAATTTGAGAGGTAAAGGCTGGAAAGACCAGCATAGAATTTCAAAATATTCATTTATGAGCTTCTAATATTATTTATGCGGATATAGCTATTGCCCTAGTTGAATATATCCTAGAAATTTATGGAGTCAGGGTTATGAAGTCATAGGTAAGAAAAAAAAAATGTTTTTGAAGGTGAGCAGGCAGGTCAATTGTGGATTGAGTCCAGTCCTGTTTGGATGTTGTTTCAATGCTACTTTACTATATAGGATGCCCGTTCTATATGTTAATCTTTGTATGTTGGTTCATGTACAGAGTTGGTCAAGATGGCTCTGTATAGGTAGAATTGAGGTCATTTTTCAGGTAGGAAAAAAGAGAAAGAGCAATGGGCAAAGGACAAATACAGCAGGTTTGTTATGACTCTATTTAAAAATCTTTCTTGTAACTCCCTATCCTGAAGCCTCTGCACACATCTCTTTAGCCAGAAATGGGTCTCATGGTCAGCCTTTCTGTAAAGGAGCCTGAGGAGGAAAGTAGTTTAGCAAAATTAGACTTCCATTAATAAGCATGATGGGAATAATAGATATTGTGCTATAGTAAAAACTGTGTGAATAATGAAGGCTTTCAACAAAATTAGGACTACTAATTTATTTCAAATCTTTCCCATGAACAATCATGCAAGATAAAATTTAGAAAAGTAGATTAGCAAAAGAAATGTCTGAACCAGAAGACAAAGAAAAAAAAATAAGGAAACACAAAGATCTAGTTAACAGTGCTAGTTCTACATGAATCTAAGAAGCAGGTTGAACTGTCTAAAAATCCAGCTACGCTTTCCTCAGAGGAGTAAAGAAACTACAGGGGAAATACACTAAGGGAGACATATCTGAATATTGCATTAAAATCATTTTCAAAGCTTGGAACATAAAAAAAAGAGTAATGATACTGCCTTAAAGAGCAGAAAGGAGAGGTGTTGGTAGTTATTAGGTCTCTAGGGATACAGGTTTCATACATATCAATGTTAGGTTAACAGCATAAGTTATGCTATTAAATCTAATGCTGCCATTAGATTTAACAGCATAATTTATGATGAGCTGTATTTACACGAAGGGGCTGGGCACACTTTGGAAGGAAAAAAGAGAATGAGGAACATTTTTTGTGGCCTAGGGCACAGCAGGTACTTACTTTACATATGATGCTGACCATTGCAGCGCCTTGGGGGAAGGGCAAAACCTAAACTCTTCCCAGTGCCAGAAGGAAACCCATTAGGTTTTTGGGGAATAGTATCATGAAAGATGAGCAGGATCGTCTCATAGAGTGGTGTTTTCCTTCTCTGAGAGGGATAGCCACACAACCGGTGGCATACAGACCCACTGTGTTAAGTGCAATGGATTAAGCAAGCAAAAAGTTGAAATGTGACCAGGGAACTTTGAGTTTCCTGATATCGTTCTTTTATTTAGAAGAACTTCCACCAGGCTTCTCTCCCATCTGTTAATCATTCTTCCTTCATTAAAGGACTGAGTTATATCTTTAGTGAGTGTGATGGTTAATTTTATGTGTCACCCAAACACTGGCCTAGATGTTGCTGTGGAGGCATTTTTGTTTTTGGTATGGGCAGGCTCTGGGAATTGAACCTGGGTCTCCAGCATGGCAGGCAGGAATTCTGCCACTGAGCACCATTGCACCACCCTTGTGGAGACATTTTGTCGATTCAATTAGCATCTACAATCAGTTAATTAAAAGAGATTACTGTGCATAATGTGGGAGGGCATCATTCAATCAGTTGGAGACTTTAAATGCAAAAAATCTGAGGGTTCCAGATAGAAGAGGGAATTCTGCCTCAATAATCCACTCTTCATTTCTTCCTGAGTTTCAGACTCAGCCTAAGGAATTCAGACTCAAAAGTTCAACATTGCTCTTGCCAAATTTCCAACCTCCATTCTGACCAAGGAATTTGGACTTGTCAGTCCTCAAAAGCATGTGAGCCAATTTCTTATAATAAATCTTTATCTTTATCTATATCTATACCTATCATCTTTTTATCTGTATCTTGTTTGTTTTCCTTCCCTGGAGATCCCTTACTGATGTAGCAAATCTAGAAGAAATGTCTGGGCATGACTAACCCAGCTCCATTGTCTTTCCTTTCTGAGCCAGCTCTCTCTGAGGGAGGAATGCATGCTGGTCCTCTTTCCCCTGTGTGGTCTTAGAGCCGTGTTCATGATGGCTGGTGAGTTTTTCTAATTCAGGAGAATAAGGTTAATGAGCTTTTTACTTGCAAATCAAAAACGTGATCTCCAATTATTTTATCAGTAACAAAGTTGGTATTTTGATGTTCATCCCTTTGATCTGCATTTATCTCTCAGTTGATGCTAACTCAGAAAGGATGTTATTTTTGCCCCATTGAAATCCCAACACATCACAATATACATCAAAACTCCCAGCCTTGATGCATGCTATAATCTGTTTTCTTTTCTCCTACATGAATAAAGGCACATCACCCTTTCATTTTGATGTTTTAAACTCACTGTCTCCAAACTCAGTAGGATCTTCAGGAACACAAAAATTATTTTAGCCATCTTGACATTCATGTCCCAATCCTCTCAATGACTTATCCTCAAGCCTCCCTTAAGGATTTCTATACTCCTGCACTCAGAAAATCCAGTTTTGTTTTTTTTTTAAGAAACTGAGGACATTATTTGTGCCTATAGTCTCTGCCCCATGTTTATAACATGCCCTGACTGCCTCTGCTGCTTAAATTGTTATTTACTGGCTTTTTACTCTGTATTACAAAATACCAAAACACTTTTAGTTTATATACCTGTTACGTCTGGACCTTTTCCCTGCAGTTCTCTTTCCTAGAATATCCTGCCCTCTCCACCATCCACTTTTCTCTGCACATGCATAATCTGTCCTGTACAAATTTGTTTAAACAAATAGTTCTATAATATACTACCCCTGCAAGATTTCCTCATTAGTATTAACTGTAGTTACCTTAACTTAATTTAATAAGAGTTCAACAATTAATTTCTAAAAATTTAATTAATAATTGGCATGAATACATGAAAACAGTTAACTAATAGCAAAGTTTCTAGTATATATAAACTATTTCACAACAAATGGATACGTTCTTCTAATAAAACTGGACAGAAAAGTTTTACCTAAAAGCAAGTCTGTACCGTGACTACTTTCTCATCATGATTTGTATCCAGTTCTCTCTTTACAGTCTGTTGGACTAGAGAGCAGTGTCCTTTTAGCTGTTCACAATGTGATGAATTTATAAAGGAAAAATGGTAAAGAGAAGATAAATCGATAGTTCTGCAATGGAAAATGATTCCCTCCTGCCTGTCTCCTCAAGGACCCAAGGGGAATAGTGAAAACAGTGCAAAGAAACTATCATTGTATCATAAGCCATGCGTTGTTACTACTGTCAACTGACATGTCAAAGTCAGTACTTTCCTATGATATATTTACCTTTGCCCTTCTCTTTAGTTTTGTCCTATGGGAAAGTGTCTGCCCTGATTTCAGACCCAGAAGTAGTTGTATAGACTGAATTAAAAACAAAATAAAACAAAATATATGCCTGAATTAAATATAGATCATTTTATAATACTCAAAAATAAAAATTCATATGCAGTAAATATATCTTAATATTTGAGTCAAAAAGTTAAATTTCATTTTGCATTTTTTGAACCAAACCTTTGGTTCATGTAATTCTGAATAAGAGGTTCCCAAGTGAGAGGTACTTGGTGAGAGTTACTCACCAGGAAGCGCTCTGCCTCTATCATAGTGCCATTAAACTGTGTTGAAATTATTTCCTCATCTGATATCTGTCCTTGTGATGACTAATCTTATGTGTCACCTTGTCCAAGTTATAATAACCAGGTGCTTAGTTAAACACTAGCCTAGGTGTTGCTGCAAAGGTATTTTGTAGATGTGATTGGCATCTATAATGAGTTGACTTGAGATAAAGGAGACACCTCTGAAAAACGTGGGTGAACCACATTCAATCAGTTGGAGGCCTTAAGAGCAAAACCTGAGATTTCTCAAAGAGGAAGAAATTCTGCCTCAAAACTCCCGTATCATTTCTTGTCTGAATTTCCAACCTGGCAACCTTCCATGAAGATTTCTGACTCAAGACTGCAATATCAAATGTTGCCAGAATCTCCAGGCTGCAGTCTACCCAGATTTTGAATTTGCCAGTCCCCACAGTTGTATGAGCCAACTTCTTAAAATAAATCTCTTTATATCACACACACACATATACACACACATACACATCTGTCCTGTTCTCTGGAGGGTCCTGACTGATTTTCCTTCTTAAGAGAAAGAAGGGATGTTATCTTATCTCTGTAAGTTTCTATAATGCCTGAAAGCCTATCTAAAGTAGGTGTTGAATAAATATTTTGTAAATTTTAAGAAAAAAAACTGAATGAATAAATGACCTCAAGACATGTTGATTATTTCCAGACCTCTTGATAATAAAGAGCTTTGGAATTTTGAGATGGAACCCAAAAAGCCCCTCTACTAACTCTCAAACATGCAAATACCAGCTGGAAACAGAGGAAAGCATTCACTATTGCAATGGTGCTTAGAGGTAATCTCCATTTAAACAGCTCACAAATGTTACCCCTTTACAAAGAGTGTACTGTAGGGTGAGTCACTTAACCCTGACTGAATAATGGGGAGAAGTATTACTAAAGGTGATTATAACTAAATGCTATTGCTGTCCATTTGCTTTGACCTAAAATGTCTTTTTTACTTAGGCGGGACGAATGGGGCCAGGTTAAAGTTAAAATAAGACCTGCATAGACCTTCCTATTTAAAGCAAATAAATCACTGCTCATAACCTTCATGAGGCACAATGAGGGAAAAATAATCTCTGTAAAGAAAATTCATTTCATAAACAGAGATATATTTAAATATGAGTATTATCTCTAAAGGGAGGCGCCGTCATGGGCCTGGGCCAGGTCTGTACTTACTAATGTTTATAACAAACCAGGGCTGGCTGCCAGGTGACCTAACAGGAATTTATTACTGAATGTCTCTAAGTGAAGGCCTAGAAACCTGCACTAGAACAATGGAAGGGATAATGAGATAAGTAAGCTGTTTGGAGATCTGAAAGCAGGATAATTTCATTAGAGCTGGAATGTTACATTAGATATCAAAATAAAGAAGTTAGCTAGCAGGGGCATATTGCCTAGGAAGAGACCATAGGAAATAAGAACATCACAACTGCTGACCAGAAACTTTCGTAACAGGTTTAAGAGGATTTCTGTCAAAGACATCTGAAAATGATATGTAGTGATGACTAAGCTGTAAGAATTGGGAATCAGCAGGAAGATCTCAAATTTCAGCTATTTTACTTATAAGTTTGGGGATTCTAAGCTAGTTAATTATGCCTTAGTTTCTTCATCTACACAATAGACAAAATAAATATACATGTGTAAATATTTATTGATATATTGCACATAAGACACAACATTGTCTGGCACACATAAATTGTCAATAAACAATACAGAAGACATTATCAGCATACAAAAGTCTTAAATCAGGGAGAAAATCAGACAGCACTTTGACATACATAAAAAAATAAAAGAAAGGATTTTTTTTTCTGTGACTAAGAGCTGTACAATAAGAATATATGGAATGGAGAGAGAAGCCAAGTGGAAGATCAAGAATAAAAAATGCTAAAAACCCTGACCTTGATTTAAACTCTATCGGGTATAAAGAAGAGGCTGCATTCTGTAGTTCTCTTCTTGGAATATAACCTGTACCCCTATCAACCCAACCTGAGTTAAATTTGTAGGGCATTATAAAATCACAGATCTCAAGTTGTACAGAAAGATTCAGAAAAAAAAAGTTAGTCAACTAGAAAAAGCCTATAATACCATGAGGTTTGGTATCAAACCCCCTAAATTCTTGTAGCACCATAAGCACAAGACAACATTATTTTGCAACTGCTTGGTTTTCTTCCTTGCTATCAGACCTATGGTTACTTCGATAATAAATTATCATCTAATTGTTTGCAACCTGTTAGTTTTGTTGCTAGGACAATGTTTATAACACATTGTTACTTGCAAAAAAAAAGGAATTGGAACTATTATGATCAGGTTAAAATAATGCTGAACTTCTTGCAGGATATACCAGCACTCTCAGGTCCTGGAGAGAAGTCAGAATTACTTATTCCCACCCAGGTCCTTTAGCCTCATGCCAGTGTCATTACAACGGGTGACCCTCCATTCTCTTCCTTAGTTCACAGTTTCTGCCTTAGTTCCTTACACTGACCCAACTTCCCTTCAACTTTCTGGCCTGCTCCTAATCTTTCTGGCTTCTGAACTTATGACTCACTTTCCTACTTACAACTTTAATTTATTCCCAGATTTAACTTAAGCAAAACTGTCAGTGCTGTGCTTTTGCCTTCTCCTTTACCAGGAGATGTATTTCTTCTTTATCTCAACTGCCTTGAGTCACCATTTTTAAATAACCTGAGTGATCCAGCCAGGATTTGAGAGTTCATATCTCACCACCCATCCTTGAAGGCCTCACACCTTCAAAGTAACCAGATCACAAGGGATCCTCAAATTGGAGGCATAATTTCTGGAGAAAGCTTCTAACTTTAAATCCTTTCTCCACATCTATTATAGCAAAAAGGACATTATCAAGACTCCTTTTAACTCTCTTAATTTTGGTAAAAGCTCTGCATTTCTGCATGCACAGAAAGGTTCAAAACCCATTTAACGTTTCAAATTAATTCATAATCTGTAATCATTTTACTCCTTTTATTAAAAATATAACCTAACTTTCCCTTACCTGTCTTATCTGCATAGGAAGCCTATCTAGGGATGAATAAGCATATTTCAGGTTGTTTGCCTCTTTTTAAATTGCAGAAAAGGATGCTTTATTTTACAACATCTCAGTCTTTCCCTAGCTTTATTATCAAACCCTTTGGATCCACACCTTATGTCCTAGGTACTTCCCAGAATCCCTTTCTGAGAATTTGGGGTGAAGGCAGAAGTTAAGTGGTGAAATCAGGGCATGTCTCAGATCAAGTGGAAGGGTCAGTATCATCATGACCAAGCTCCAGGATCATTTGATTGTATCCATCCAGCCACAGCCACTGCTTCCATCCAGATTCATGCCAACCAGTTATTCCAGCCTCTGCTTGCACTTAAAACGATCATCTTCCTCGTTCACCACATCCATTTTTGGTAGAAAGGATGGTGGGAAGAGGGGTGTATGGCCAAAATACTTCAACTCCAAGACATTAGTAATTGCAAGAAGGTGAAAATCACTTATTCAATAATAGCTTTACTGGGGAAGGTCTTTATAAAACACATCCTTATCACAGAAGTTTTTTTTTACATTGCTAATCTTTATTCTCTTTTCATCAGTTTTTTAAAATTTTGTTTTATTAATTTTTTATAAACATAACAATAAACACAAACATTCTTACCATATCATCATTCCATTCTACATATATAATCAGTAATTCACAATATCATCACATAGCTGTATATCCATCATCATGATCATTTCTTAGAACATTTGTATCAATTCATAAAAAGAAATAAAAAGAAAACAGAAAAAAATTCATACATACCATACCCCTTACCCCTCCCTTTCATTGATCACTAGCATTTCAATCTACTAAATTTATTTTAACATTTGTTCCCCCTATTATTTATTTTTAATCCATATTTTTTCTCATCTGTCGAGAAGGTAGATAAAAGGAGCATCAGACATAAGGTTTTCACAATCACACAGTCACATTGCAAAAGCTATATCATTATACAATCATCTTTAAGAAACATGGCTACAGGAACACAGCTCTACATTTTCAGGCAGTTCCCTCCAGCCTCTCCATTACACCTTAAATAAAAAAATGAAATCTATTTAATGCATAAGAATAACCTCTAGGATAACCTCTTGACTCTGTTTGGAATCTCTCAGCCATTGATACTTTATTTTGTCTCATCTTGCTCTTCCCCCTTTTGGTTGAGAAGGTTTTTTTCAATTCCCTGTTGCAGAGTCCCAGCTCATTCTATGTTTTCTGTCCCATGTTGCCAGGAAGGTCCACATCCCTTGAGTTTGCTTGTCGTGTTGGCTGAGAGAGAAAGGCCACATCTGTGCAACAAAAGAGGTTCTCTTGGGGGTGACTCTTAGGTCTAATTTTAAGTAGACTTAGCCTATCCTTTGTGGGGTTAAGTTTCATATGAACTACCCCCAAGATTGGGGGCTCAGTCTATTGCTTTGGTTGTCCACACTGCTTGCAAGAATATCAAGAATTCTCTACTTGGGAAGTTGAATTTTCCCCCTTTCTCACCATTCCTCAAAGGAGGACTTTGCAAATACTTTTTTATTCACTGTTCAAATCACTCTCACAGAAGTTTTAAATGTGTAAAAATATCTTTGAATGGATGAAAAGTGTTAATACCTATAGATTATTTATTGCATGTTACTAGGTCAAGCCCTATACTAGGCACATTTTATATGCATTGACTCATTCTTCTCAATAATCCTGTGTTGCATCCAATTTTATCTGCTTTACAAATGGGGAAACTAAATTTCTTTTATCTAATAAGCTTGCTCAAGATTATAGAGCTAGTAAATGAAAGAAAGATCTATGTTCTTTAAACCGCTGCCAAATTCATGTTTTCATTCTTATTGCCATGGTACCTGGAACATTTCACTCACTAGTCTTGAAGAGCCCTGAGTGGGACTGGGTTGTACATGACCTCCTGTAATCCAACCATCTTCTCCAACAGCCTCCGAGTAACTCACTTCCAAGGCCACGCTTCATCACCTGGGATTGTTTAATCTCTCAAATTTAAATCTGAATTCCCATTTAAACCACAACATTTTATTTGTTTGCTTCTCTCATCCATTAATCTTCACTATACTTTTGCCTGATCTCCTAGTGCTTTGAAACCTTTTATTTTCTATCTATAGTTACCATGTGCAGCTTTATTTTCCTTTCTCCTGAACTTGAATTACCCGGCCCATCTCACCATGTGTTCTTTCACTAGCAAACTTCCCTCCCTTATTCCCTTGTCCTTCCATCTTGCCAATTCCCAATTTAGAACTAATTCAATAACTTATTACTTTGCCAAGTACTGTTTTCAGAAAACTACCCAACCATAAATAATGGATCCAATGCAAATACCTAGTGTCCAACATAATTGGGCCTCAAACACATCTGAAAACCTGTATTATATTTTCTCTAGTGATCTTCCTTTCTCTTATCTCATAGTGGCTCTTCCAAACTTGCATTCCTTTTGTTAAGTATTAAGTTCCTTACTCCAAGATTGCATTGTTCTTGTGGATGGGCTTACTATCTACTTTTTAGAGAAGAGTCCTGAAGTCCCTCTGCTTCAAAACTCATCCTCCCTTTTCTACTTATGTCAGTTCCTTCAGAAAACTGTGGGACTCATTTCCTTGAGTTTTGGCTTATGTTCACTTTTTCAATCTTAGCTACTCTATTTATTTAAAAGGACCTCCTTCTTCTGTTGGCTTGACCCTCTTGGTTCCCCCTAATCAATTTCTAACATTCTGCCTGTATCTTTCTATCTATCTATCTACCTACCAGTCTGTCCATCTATCTGTCTATCTATCTATCTATCTATCTATCTATCTATCTATCTATCTATCTATCTATCATCTATCTATCTATCTATTTTTAACCCAAGCACCTAAAACAGCATGTGACTGATGGCAGGTCTAGTAAATATCTGTTTGAATCAATGAATATGCATAGATGTTTTATTTACATGTTTGCTTCTCATCAGTCCTCCCAGACGAAGAGGTTACTAACCCAATTCTAGATGAGGCTGATATTAACAACTGCTAACTCAGCAAAGATCAGCAAGATTATCTAATTTGCTTGTTTACATCTCAATTGCAACTTTTAAAAAATGTTTAAAAACATTTTTTACACACTCAGTATGGAAAAGCTTTTCTTGTCATTCTTTCTTCTACAGTAAGTAGTTCAAGTGCAGGGAATACATTGTGCTGACTCCCTCATCCCTGGTTACCTCTCAATAAATCTGGACAGAACACATACCCCTGCTGTCCTCTATCTCTGTCATTAAATACACTTCTCAAACAACTGTCCTCCAGGTTGATCCAAAGGGACTGACTCCTGTTGTATTTCATTTTCTTTGATAACCTCTGCTAAGGTTTTCTGTTACTGAAACTGAATTTTGTGCAGATTACATTCTACCAGAGACTTCATTGAAACCAGCAATGTTTTTCACTCCAGAACACAAGTTGAACTTGAGTTACAGTCCCTAGTGAACAAGAACAGTAGACCATAGAGTAGTAATCGAGTCTGTTATTGCTTTTGGCTAAAAGCTGTTTGCCCAGAATCCGCAACCTGCTGGAAAATGCAATGCAAACATCTGCTGTTTACCAATTCCCTGGGATAGAATATGACTGCAAACATTTCTTTATCAGATAAGGTAATATTTCTAAATGCCGGGTTGTAGGCTTTTATCAGAGAAATTCTTCAAGGATCTATTGCATTTATTTTGGGTGCCTAAATCCCACAGAACTGATACATCTTTTCTTAATGTTTGAAAACACCTTCATTGCTTTCCTTCCCATTCTCTTGATGGAGAATAGCAATTCATTTAAATAAGACACAAAATGCCTTAGCTCAATATATTCTTGCAATTGTCTTTACTTCTTGCCTTGATTCTTAGCTGTATATAGGATTGGTTTTGTTTTGTCTGTATCAAAATATCTTTTTTTAAATTTTAAAGTAATATGCTCATGAAATAGAGATAGTGCTTTATATGATATTACTCTATTATTTTTAAAAAGATTGATGATTCACTTTTAATTTTTTTAATACTTTAAAAGGAATGACTATCACCTGTTTGCTTCTACAGGAGTGCTATATTGAAGCAGTTCATGGCTAAGTTAGGTACCAAATTGCTTTCTCCATTATTTCTTCTGAAAGAGCCTTTTCTAGCCTTTTTTTTTCTTTTTAGGCAAACTGTTGGGTTAGAGATTCCATTTCATTCTTGAATTCTGAACAAGAAGTCAATTCCCAAATTACAAGTGAATTGTCACTACTGATGTTTGTCATTTGCATTTGGTTTTTTAAATCTCTATTAACTTTTAGGTAGAGATGATATTCTAACAACAGTTAAAGTAAACTTCTTTGGATAATATTTTTCATTTAGAAAGGAAGCATGGTAAGTATTTCAGGCTTTTTGCTCTTTCGAATCTTTCCTATCCTGTTGGTTTTTTCTCATCTGTTTCTGTTATACTTTCTTTTTTGACCTTTCTGAGGCTTTTTGTGATTTTATTCCTGTATTTCACTCTAAATCTCCAGGCCCTCTGGCATTATTTATCTTTCTTCCCAAGTAAATATAGACCCATTCATTTATCAGCTACATACTCATCAGCAATTTTAGCTTTTAGCCTTTTGCTAAGTGTTCAACATATCACCATTCATAGATCATCTACTATTACATATGTGAGATTTGAAGTGTCACTTGGATATGCAGCACTGTTTTATCCACTTATAAATTTTCACTGTTTTCTTTAGATTTTCTGTCTCATTCTCACTCCCGTTCCTTCACTTTTAACATGAAATTTCTATTTTTCTTTTAAAGAGAAATTAGAATCACAAAGTATAATTGCCTAAACCTGTCTTACATAAACATTCGTCCTTATCTTATTTCCACCTCTTTCAAAGGAAAAGTTGTTCTTCCTTTTATCAAGTTTAGTCTGTCCACTTATTCTTTTGTAATTTTCTCTTATCTTTCTTAAACATATTTTTCTTAAAATTTTCAACTATGTAATCTCCACTGGGCTCATTTTTTATTATGATAATATATATGCACATTTTACCCATTTTAAGTGCACGCTCCAATGATATTAATTGTGTTCACAATGCTGTACTGCTACCTCTATAACCCATTTCCAAGACTTTTTCATAACCCCAAACAGAAACTTTAACTATTGAGCAGTAACTCCCCATTCCTTCCTCTTCTTGGATCCTGACGACCACTTCTTTACTTTCTGTCTCTATTAATTTGCTTATTTAAACTATTTTATATAACTGGAATCATAAAATATTTGTCCTTTTGCATCTGACTTATTTCACTCAACATAATGCTTTCAAGGTTCATCCATGTTATGGCAAATATCAACTTCATTCCTTTTTATGGCTGAGTAATATTCCATAGTGTGTGTGTGTGTGTGTGTGTGTGTGTGTGTGTGTGTGTGTGTGAGTGTGTGTATCACTTTTTGCTTATCTGTTCATGCGTTGACATACATTTTTTGCTTTTTTTTCCCATCTGGTAGCAATTGTGAATAATATGGCTAGGAACATTGTTGTACAGTCATCTATTTGAATCCCTGATTTCAGTTATTTGGAGTATGTACCCAGAAATAGGATCACTGGGTATATGAGCTTCCTGTTTAGTTTTATAAGGAACGTTAACACTGTTTTCCATAGTGGCTACACCATTTTACAATCTCACCAAAAATGTACAAGGGCACCAATTCTCTGCATCCTCACTGACTTTTGTTATTTGGCATTTGTTTAATAATAGTGAGTATGAAGAGATATTTTATTATGGTTTCAATTTGCATTCCCTGGTGACTAGTAATATAGAGCATTTTTTTCCCATGTGTCTATTGGCCTTTTGAATTTCCTGTTTGGAGAAATATCTATTCAAATCTTCACTCATTTTTTAACTAGGTTGTTTGTCTTTCTATTGTTGAGTTGTAGGAGTTCTTTATATATTCTGGATAGATGTTAAACCTTTATCAGATTTATGATTTGCAGCTATTATTTTCAGTTCTGGAGGTTGATTTCTCATATTCTTAAGCCTGTTCTTTGATGCACATCTGTGCATGAAAGAATATAATTTTATCTATTATTTCCTTTCACTGTTCATGATTTTGTTGTCATATACAAGAAATCATCACTAAATGATTCTTTATAAAGATTTATTCCTATGTTTTCTTCTAAGGGTTTTATGGTTTAACTCTTGTGCTTAGGTCCTCGATCCACCTAATTTTGTACATGGTGCAAGGTAGAGGTCCAACTTCATTCTTTTGTTTGCAGATATACTGTTTCCCCAGCGTCCTTTGTTGTAAAGACTATTCTTTCCTCATTTAAAGTACTTGACATCTTTGCTTAAAATCAGTTGGCCATTGTGGTAGCTTCAAGTTATGTGCCACAGGAAAATATGAGCTTAGTCTGAATTCATTCCTGTGAGCATGAACCTATTGTAAATAAGAACTTTTGTAAGCACCTTACTTTGCTTAAGGTGTGGCCCAACTGAATAGGGATTAGTCAAAATCCTACTCTTTTATGATTTGTAGAGAAGGTCACAGAGACAGAAGCCATGGGGAGCAGCCAGAAGCTGGAAATTACTGGAATCTAGACGAGAAAAAAGATTCTGCCATTTGAATGCCACCTGATGGAAAAGCCCAAGAGCTCCAAAGGTTTCTGGCTAATCAGAAAACACTAATCACAGGAGAAAGCAAGTCTTCTAGCCTTGAAACCACAAACCAATCCATTTTATGGTATTTGTTTTAGCAACTGGGAAACATAAACAGCCACAGATGTGAGGGTTCATTTTTGGACTGTCAATTCAATTTCATTCAAATATAAATCTTTTTTTAAATGCTAGTACAACTTTGTTTTAACTAATGTGGCTTTGTAGTAAGTTTTTAAATTGGAAAGTGTGAGTCCTCCAACCTTGCTCTTCTTTTTCAATATTGATTTGGCTATTAGGGTTCTTGTGATTCAATATGAATTTGAGGATTGACTTGTATTTCTGAAAAAATGGCTGTTGATATTTTGATAATGATTACATAGATTGCTTTGGATAGTATTGATATCTTAACAGTAAGTACCCCAACCCATGAACATGGAATAACTTTTCATGTATTTGGGTCTTCTTTCATTTCTTGCATGTTTTGTAGTTGTCAATGTACAGATATTTCACTGTTTTATTAAATTTATTCCTTGATATTTTATTCTTTTAGATACTGTTGGAAATGTAGTCGCTTTCTTCATTTCCATTTTAGATTGTTCTTTGCTGGTATAGGCAAACATGGCTGATTTTGCCTGTTAATCTTGTACCCTGCAACTTTGCTGATTTGGTTTAGTTCTACTTGCTTTCCTGTGGATTCTTTAGGGTTTTATATATAAAGGATCATGCCATCTGTAAATAGAGATAAGTTTCACTTCTCCCTTTCCAATTTGTATTTCCAATTTAGATGCCTTTTATTTCTTTCTCTTGCTCAATTTCTCTGACTAGAATTTCCAGTAGTGGTGAAAGCAGGCATCCTTGTCTTGTTCTTAATCTTAGGATAAAAGCTTTTAGATTCTCAGCACTGAGTATAACATTAACTGCACATTTTTCATAAATGCTCATTATCAGGTTGTAGAAGTAGACTTCTATTCCTGTTTCTCTGAGTACTTTTTTAATCATGAAAGAGTGTTGGATTTCGTAAAGTACTTTTCTGCATAAATTGAGATTATCATGTTTTTTTTACCTTCATTCCCTTCATGTGGTGTCGTAGTGCAAAACTAGGAACGAGGCTCTGCAGGAGCCTCCAGGGATGCTATGCGGAAACAGGACTGGAGCACACAACCAGGAACAAGGCTGCAAGCCTCCAGGAACTTCACAAAGAAACAGACCAAACCAGGACCCAGGCTCTGAAGTTTCAGGAAGTAGGTTTTATTAGTCTATGGCCACAGCACTCAGCCAAGTAGACTCTGAAAGTCTGAGCCCCAATCAGGGGCTGATACAAGGTATTTATGGACAGAATGGCTGGTAGCATCTTCCTAATATAGCAATTGGTTACACTTGAGAGAGGAGATTGGCTGCTGGCAGTGTTTTCCTAATATGGTAACTGGTTACATTTGAGGGAGGTGATTGGCTACTCACTGGTGGCCAGAACCAGGAAGGGTTGTGAAAGCTGAGTTTACAGAAGCAGATGAGTGGTAATGGGGGGCCAGGTCTGCTTGCTGCCAGGAGCTTGCTTGCTACATTTCCCCCTTTGATGCTTGCTCACACTAGTGAGAAATTGCATCACTTATATCTCATCTTCCTGTTATGATAGGTGCTGGTATTTCCACACCACCAGGACCTGGGCCGTTGTTTTCTTTTCTACCAGAGTCTCTATGGAGCACTGCAGACCACCTACCAGGAGCAGCAGGAGATGTGGCACAAGCAGCCATATGCCTAGCAGGCCTAGGACACTGATGATCAGGGTTTTGAATTCCCCAAAGGCAGAAAACCACCCTCCAAATAGGTCACCTGGGCTCCTACTTTTCCATGTCTGTACGGGCACAGGGCTAGTTCCCTCATCTTATCGGTTAGTTCTCTGAGAGCTTTCCCTCATTAGTCTGTTTGGAGGCAACAGTCAGTCCAATTAACCTTTCCACAAACCCCTACCTCATCTTCTAGGAGAGAATCTAGAGCCAGCCTATTCTGATAGATTATGGCTCAGATTTTGTCCTGATTAACTCCAACATGGCCTGAAAATGGATGATGCAGTTGAGCATGTAAAGGGGAGTTCTATAGCCCCAGGAAGCATCTTCGGCCTGGGTTGCAGGTCCATAATATTGGATTATTCATTCTGGGGACCACTCATCATCCTTCCAATTACCAATGGTTATTTCTGCACTTACACTTCTCTTCTGTCTCAGGCTCACTCGCATAGGGTATCCTAGCTGTCCTCCCCATGCCAGAGGGGCTAGGAAAAAAGGCTGGTCTGATGGTTCCTATTGTGCATGACCTAGTCCACCCGGCATGTCACTGCCTATAGGCTGTCTGCCCACACATCCAGTAGAGTCCTCTCGGGGCTGGCCAGGGCCCAGGGTGCTCACATTCTCCCAACATTTAGTCAGATTAAACACAGGGAAAGAGGATGAAAGGCTGTCATGTTCATTCCCTTTCCAGGTAGTTTTCCTGGTGCTTGTGTTGTATACCTGCTGTCCTAAACATGGGAGCTCACTGACCAGTATGGTAAATGAGGAGCCCCATCACGCCATACGTTTCCCCACCATGGCAGTGACTAGACTCCCCTGGCTGCCCTGAGGCTTGGAGAATTCAGAGAGAATGAAGCTTACATTTGCAGGGACTCCCCATTCCTGGGCTTCTCACAGCCACTGACCTCCTATTCCTGTTCCCCCCGAGACATAACATGAGGTGATATTGAGAGAGGAAGCTATCTACTCAGCCTGCTGTACAAGTAGGTTCTGGGTGGGTCTGTGCAGGCCTGACTCTTGTCTGAAGTAAGTGGAGTAAGGGATCTGTTGAGAACAGTGGGCAGGCCCATGTTTACCCGTGCAGCAGAATGGGACCCTGGGTCATTTGTCAGCATGTTGGCTCCAACTCCCAGTTAGGGAATCCCCAGGACTGTGTACACCTATCTACCAGGAGGACTGGGAGTGGTGAACTCCTTAAGCTGGCAGTGTTAAAACTGTACTGAACCTAGATGCAAGGGGGGGAGTGTCCTGAATGTCCCTGAAACCTGTGCTGGTGGCTGGAGCTGACTGTTAAGCTCCCTACCATGGTCCTGCAAGCTTACAATCAGGTGTGTGAAGCCCAGCCTCATACATGTGTTGAAGGTTAGACAGACAGTAGGGCTTCCCTCAGGGGCAAAAGTGACAGTTTTTCCTTGATGAGTCTAGCATTACTTGAGCTGGTGAGGTGGGGTTATAGCCTACTGGGGGACCTTCCTTTAGGGTGCATATATAATACTGGGTTCCAGTAAGAATGCAGGTCTGAGAACTGACCTGGCATGAATATTGGTTATAGAAAACTATGGTAGTTTCCACATTTTTCCCAACATAGGTGGTCTTGCCTGGCATGCATCTTTCACCTTAGAAGGGCTTATGGCCATGCTGAGCAGAAGCAGAGGAGTGAAATGCATGGTACTGGCTATGGGGAGGGCCACCGTATGAACATACAGTTAGCCTCAGGGAAGGAATGGAGCCACACTCTCGGCAGCAGCTAGGAAAACCAGGAAGATCAGGAGCCTGATTAGCAAAACAGGGGGCTAAAGGGAGCACTCGTGGCACAGAAACACTTTTAGGGAATGGGAAGGGGACACAGGCTGGTTTTGCAGCTCCTCAAGCTTTGGCTGTGCATAGATCAGTCAGCTTCTGGGATGAGTGAAGCAGGGCTTGAAGGGCTCCTCAGGCTTCAGCTGTGTGTTGACTAGCTGCTTCCATGAGCTAGAGCCAGGCAACGGTGATCACTCAGGCTTCAGCTGCAGGCTGACCAGTTGACTTTGGCTGCAGTGGCGAGCGGCACAGCAATTTCCAGAGGATAATGCATGTTGGGTGTATAGTATCAGAAATGCACTCCCAGGGGTCATTTGGTGGCTCGTTTGACCCGAGAATGGTGGATCCATGGGATGATCTCTGCAACTCTGACAGCTGTTGGGGTGGCTAAAATGACACAGCAAAGACTCACTGAGGCTTGAGGGAGTCTTTTTTCTCAGTCTTTTACCCATACCAAGTCCCCTGGCTCAAATTCATATATCGAGGGGTCAATGCTAAAAGGCTTGGGAACTGCTTCTAATGCTTTTCCTTTTAGCTCACCTAAAGCTAGGCTTTTCCTAGCTGAACCAAATGCTCGGTTAGACTTAAGTTTCTAATTTCCCTTTAAAATTCTGGTGACGGGTGATGGCCTCCCATACACTGTTCAAAAGGGGAGAAGCCTGTTTTCTTTGTAGGGGCAGATCTAATTCTAAACAGAGCTACAGGGAGCACCTGTACCCATTTCAGTTTTGTTTGCTGGCAGATTTTTTTCAATTGTCCGGTTTGTTCATTCCACCTTTCTACTGCTTTGTGGTTAGTAGCAGTTGTGGAGTTCCCAAGTTATCTGTCAGGCCTTTGCCAGCTTTTCGAGGGCCTTGGCTCCAAAGGTGGGGCCACTGTCTGAGCCGATGGTGAGTGGCATTCCATACCCAGGAATGATGTCCTTTAAGAGGACCCAAGAAACCTCCTGAGTAGTTTCTGAGCAGGTGGGGTATGCCTCCACCCATCTTGAGAAAGTGCAGATGAATACCAGGAGGTAGTGATACCCTTGTGCCTGTGGCACTTTGGCAAAGTCAACCTGTAGGTGTTCAAATGAGCTTAGACCTGCTAACTGGTTTAGTCCTCCCATCCTGGGGCTAAGTTGTTTGGCATTAAGACCCTGATGGCTGTCCCTTCCCACTCCACATGGATGGACAGGGCTAAGGGTTTCTCCAAGTCTGGGAGGCTTAGACTCAGGGCCTGCATGAGTGCCATCTCTGGACACTGGAAAGCATTCTCTTGCCCAACTCCCCAATGGAATGGGTCTCTGTCGCCCTCCCCCCCCACACACACACACACCTTGTGATTTCATAGACAGGCCTTGCTAAAAGTGCACAGTTTGGGATCCAGATTTTGCAGAACCTGTTTGCCCCCCAAAACTCTGACTAGTTTCTGGAAGTTGGTGTGGGGATGGCACAGACTACCCACTTATGCTCCAGCCCTAGGCTTTGGGTGCCTTGCTGTAGAGGCCCAGATATTTGACATGCTGCTGGCAGATTTGGACCTTTTTCTGGGACACACGGTAGTCTGCCTGGTTCAAGTGGTGAAGAAGGTGCTCCGTCCCTTGCTCGCAGTCACTGAGGGGTTCAGTGGCAAAAAAGGTGGTCACCTAAATTCTGTAGGACAGTGCAGTTGTAATCTTAGGCGGGAATAATTGTAGGTCTTTCCCTAGAGCTTGCCCAAAAATAGTGGGGGAGGTTTTTTTTTGAACCCTTGGAGTAACTGAGTTCAAGTATACTGTCTTTTGATTCCCACGGAGGGTCTTTACCATTCGAAGGTGAATATTTCCTGGCTGACCGGGGCTAACTGGATGCAGAAGGTATCCTTCAAGTCTGGGCAGTAGAACCACTTGACCTTCCCCAGGACCAGACTAAGGAGAGTGTACTGGTTAGGGACCACCAGGTGAATGGTTTCTGCAGCTGCACTGACTGCTCACAAGTCCTGGACTAGGTGAAGTTCTCCTGTTTGGGCTTTCTTCATGGGTAGTAGTGGGACGTTCCATAGGGAGTTGCAGGGCTAGATGATCTGGGTGGCATCCTAGCCATGACAGGTGGCCTTGGATTCCCTCAAGAGCCTTCTGGGGAATTGGATTCTGCTGTATTGCTGCCAGCCTTGCCATCAGTTTCAGGGCAATCAGGGGGCCAGTGTTTGACTAGGCCTGGTGAATTGTGTTCAGCCCAGACTCTTGAAATGTCTGGAAATGGCAGCTAGGGTAGACTTCCCCTCCCACCTTGGGCTCCTTGTGCAACAGCCACTCTTCCTTCACCCATTGGTGCAGTTAGAAGTAAGATCTTCTGGGGCCATCAATCCCTAAGGAGGCTTTACCCGTGGGTCTAAAAGTAATCTGGACATGCAGCTTCCTGAGGAGTTCTGTCCCCAATCATGGCACCGGGCATTCCAGCACATACAGGAACTGGTGCAACACTGAGTGGCCCTCAATGCTACATTCTCTGGTCTTCAGGAATGTTTTTTCCCATACTATACTGGTGGTGCTGACTATGTCTACCACTGAACCTAAAAACAGTTGAGCTCCCCAGGGGTTGGGTTACTGCCAAGTGTTCAGCACCGGTATTTACCATAAAGTCCAGTGGTTGGCACACCCAATTTTACTTGACCATGGATTCCTGGAGGCTAGAAAAATGGGTCCCGGTCTGTCCTAGTCAGAAAGCTCTTCACCAGCCAGGGCAATAGCAGCAGGATCAGCGTGAGGCCTGGCGTGTGCCAGTGGGGCAGATTTGTTGGGGCACCTCTTCCAATACCCTTCTCCCTTGCAGTAGGCACACTGGTTCTGCCCCAGGGGTGCTCGGGCTCTCTAGTCTTTTTCTTTTGGCTGGGGTCCACTGTCTCATTTGTCATGCCCGGTTGGGGTTGCAGCTGCTGTGGCTTGGCCAGGGGGTAGGGGTGGCCAGGAGTGGTCAGACTCAGCAAAGCCTTGGGTGACATTTCTGGACTACTGGGAGAGCCTGGGGATGCCAAGGAGGAATTTGGCAGAGTCGTGGGTGGCAGGCAATAAGGCAGGGGATCTTCTTCTGTTATACTGGATAGAACCAGGACCTTGGACTTGCCCTTCAGTTTCTTGCATGGCTCATCCACCACTCGGGCAAGGAACCCTTTATCCACCTTAGCTGCTTCTTTCTGACTTCCAGCCAGGTAGTGATGTGGAGAGACTGATCTGGGTGTTTAGGCGCCCCTGCCACTATACTACACTATAAACTATCTTGATCTTTTCTAATTCAAAAATTCCCTTGGATGGCCAGTCCACCCCAAAGGTGGCCCATTCTAATTTACACGAGTTCCTAAGTCGGTCAGGGGTCAGCTTGACTCCCCAGTCATTAGTAAAAAGCTTTTTTAAAGTTGGACATCACACACCATAATGGTGTCTTGCTAACCTCTCCTCCCGTATTACTAGTGCCAGCAGATGGAGAGGGGATTACTAATTGTACAACAGAGGCTTTCAGTCCAACAGTTGCTTCATTCGGTCTGACCACCCCAAAGGGGATGTAGGAATCACAGGGTCCAGACTCAATCATGGCCTGGAACATGGCTCCTACAGCCCAGGACTTCCTTTCACTCACACAGTCACACACATTCGACTTGACACACCCTTCCCAGAGCCGGACCTGAAGACTTCCATTTCCCCTGGTCATCCGGATGCAGACTGGTACTTGGATAATCTTGAGAGGTGATCAGGCTCCCCTTGCACTCAGGCTCCCCTAGCCTTTTACGAGTGGGCTGATACCTAATGCGCCCAGGTGCTGACCAGTCAGATGGGTGGTGCTCCCTGGTACCAGGTTCCAGAAACTGTCCTGGATCTGTCGCCACTCCAGTGTGATGAGCGCCCTGGCTGGGGAGGTCAGGAATCCGAAAGATGGGGAAAAGCTCCATTGCCAGCACTGGATTCCATCAAATCTCCATTCTGGGCAATGTCACTGCCATAGGCAAGGGAGGTGAGAATATCACCAGCCTCTCAATCCTGGACAAGCCCCAGAAATGTAGCACGAAACCAGGAACAGGGCTCTACAAGAGCCTCCAGGAATGTTACTCGGAAACAGGACTGGATCGCATAACCAGGAATGAGGCTGCAAGCCTCCAGGAACATTACCTGGAAACAGAACAAACCAGGATCAAAGCTCTGAAGTTTCAGGAAGTAGGTTTTATTAGTCTATGGCCATAGGGCTCAGCTGAGTAGCCTCTGAAAGTCTGAGCCCCAATTAGGAGCTGATACAAGGTATTTATGGACAGAATGACTGGTAGCATCTTCCTAATATGGCAATTGGTTACACTGGAGGGAGGTGATTGGCTACTGGCAGCATTTTCCTAATATGGTAACTGGCTATATTTGAGGGAGGTGATTGGCTACTCACCCGTGGGAGGTAACTGGCTGCTCATTGGTGACCAGAACCAGGAAGGGTTGTGAAAGCTGAGTTTACAGAAGTGAATTAGAGGTTACAGGGGGAGGGGCCTGCTTGCAGCAAAGAGCATGCTTGCTAAGGTGTATGAAATTGATTGATTTTCTTATGTTGAAGCATCCTTGCACTTCTAGTATAGATGCCACTGGTCAGGATATAAAATGTTTTTCACATGCAATTTTTTTCAATTTTCTAGTATTTTGTTGAGAATTTTGCATCTGTATTTATAAGGAAATTTGGTGTGTAATTTTCTTTTCAATGATGTCTTTATCTTGTTTTGGTATCAGGCTGGCCTCATAGAATGGAGTCATGGAGTTCACTACTCTTCAATGAGTTTGAGAAGGATTGGTGTTCATTGATTTTGAATGTTTGGTAGAATTCACCATCTGGTTCAAGACTTTTTTTATTTTGGGGGTAGGTTTTAGATTACTTTTTAAATCTCTTTACTTGTTATTGGTCTGCTGAAATCTTCTATTTCTTCTTGAATTAGATTAGGTAAATTGCATGTTTCTATGAATTTATCCATTTCATCTAGATTATCTGATTTGTTAGTGTACAATTGTTCATGGTATTCTATTGTAATTCTTTTAATTTCTACATGATTAGTAATGTCCCCATTTTCATTTATGATTTTATTTATTTGTATCCTCTATCATTTTTTCTTTATCAGTTTAGCTAAAGATTTGTCAATTTTATTGATATTTTTAAAGAATCAAATTGGTTGTAGGATATGTGAAATTATTCAGTGTTTTAATTTGCTAAGCTGTTCAAAGGAGGTACCATGATATGTGTTGGCTTTAACCATGGGAATTCATTAGCTTATAAGCTTACAGTTTGAAGCCATAAAAATATCCAAATCTAGGCATCATCATGGTGATGCTTTCTTCCTGAAGACTGGTTGCCAGCAATCCTAGACTTCTCTATCACATGCCAAGGCACACGATAGCATCTTCTGGTCTCTCCCTTCTCTTCCAGGTTTCCGTGCTCTAAGCTTCTTACTTCCATGGCTTCCTTTCTCTCTCTGTATTCATCCTATTTTTTTATTGACAAAACAAAATAACATACAAACACAAACATTCTTAACATATGAACATTCCATACTTGGTGTACAAGCAATGACTCACAATGTCATCATATAGTTGTATATTCATCACCATGATAATTTCTTAGAACATTTATATCACTCCAGAAAAAGAAATAAAAAGAAAAAAGAAAAAACTCATATATACCATACCCATTACTTCTCCCTCTTATTGACCACTAGTATTTCCATCTACCCAATATATTTTAACCTTTGTTCCCCCTATTTTTTCTATACCCCTTACCACTCCCTTTCATTGATCACTAGTACTTCAATCTATTCAATTTTTAAAAATTTGTTCCCCCTATTCTTTATTTATTTTTAATCCATATTTTTTACTCATCTGTCCATACGGTAGATAAAAGGAGCATCAGACACAAGGTTTTCACAATCACACAGACAAATTGCTGAAGCTATATCATTATATAATCATCTTCAAAAAAAATGGCTCCTGGAACACAGCTGAACAGTTTCAGGCACTTCCCTCTAGCCTCTCTAATACACCTTAAACTAAAAAGGGGATAGCTATATAATGCGTTAGAATAACCTCCAGGATAACCTCTCCACTCTGTTTGAAATATCTCAGCCACTAACGCTTGATTTTTTGTCTCACTTCTCTCTCCCCCCTTTTGGTCGAGAAGGCTTTCTCAATCTCTTGATGCTGAGCCCCAGCTCATTCTAGGATTTCTGTCCCACATTGCCAGGAATGTTTACATTCCTGGGAGTCATGTCCCATATAGAGTGGGGAAGGGCAGCTAGTTTGCTTTCTGAGTTGGCTGAGAGAGAGAGAGAGAGAGATAGGCTACATTTAAACAACAAAAGAAGTTCTCTGTGAGTGACTCTTAGGCCTAATTTTAAATAGGCTTAGCCTATCCTTTGTGGGAATAAGTTTCATATGAATAAACTCCAAGACTGAGGACTCAGCCTATTCATTTGGCTGTCCCCACTGCTTGTGAGAATATCAGGAATTTTCCAAATGGGGAAGTTGAATTTTCTCCTTTCTCCCCATTCCAAGGGAACTTTGCAAATATGTCTTTATTCACTGTTCAGATCACTCTGGGATTTATTGGAGCATCACACTGGACAAACCTACAAAATCTCATGCCCTATTCAAGGTTCCATGTACTTATGGTGTTCGATTAACCTGTCCATATAAGTTATATTAGGAAATGCACTAGTCAAAATATAAATTTTGTACCAAATAAACATTTTTTGCTTTAGTCTCACACAGAAATTCAAGTTTTAAAATATGAATGACCATCTCTTTATCCTATTTATAAAGAACTCCATTAAGAGGATTATGACCCACCATGGGCTATGCCTTAATTGAAGTAAGCTAATCAGAAAGTCCTACTTACAATAGATTTACATCCACAGGAATGGATTATCTTTAAGAATACATTTTCCTGAAGTATCTACAGTTCCAAACCACCACATTCAATCTGAGAAGCAAAATTATTTTTCTTTTCTCTATTTCATTTATCTTTGTTCACATATTTATTACCTTCTGCTAACTTTAGGTTTAGTTTGCTCTTCTTTTTCTAGTTTCTTATGATGGGAAATTAGGTTATTGATTTGAGATTTTTTTTTCCTTTTTAATGAAGGAATTTATAACTATAAATTTCCCTTTGCTGAATCCAATAAATTTTTTTTGTGTTGCATATTTATTTTCACTCCTCACTAAGAACTTTCTGATTACTCTTGTGGTTTCTTCTTTGACTCATTGGTTGTTTAAAGTTTACTGTTTAATTTCCATATATTTGTGAATTTTCCAATTTTCCTTCTCTTGTTGATTCCTAGCTTCATCCCTTTGTGGTCATAGAAGATGCTTTGCATTATTTCAATATTTTAAATATACCAAGGCTTGTTTTATGACCTACTATATGGTCTATCCTGTAGAACGATCCATGTTCATTTGAAAAGAATGTGTATTCGGCAGTTTTGGGGTGAAGTGGTCTATCTTTGTCTGCTAGGTCTAGTTCAAGTCTCATGTTTCCTTCATTATCTTCTTTATAGATGTTCTTTTCACTGTTGCAGGTGGTATGTTGAGACCTACTATTAATGTCTGTAACTGTCTGTTTCTCCCTTCAGTTCTGTTAGTTTGCTATTACCAGGTGCATATATATTTATAACTGCCATATCTTTCAAAAGGATTGATCGTTTAGAGAATATATATTGTCCCCCTTGTCTCAAAAGAGTTTGTGACTTAAAGTCTGCTTTGGTTGATGCTAGTATAGCCACCCCATATGATTTGAAAGTGAATAGTTATTATTTGCATGGAACATTTTTTCCATCCATTCACTTTCAAATTATATGGGTCTTTGGATCTAAGGTGAGACTCTTGTAAATTGAATATAGTTGGTTTATGCTCCCCCCCCCCCCAATTCTGCCAATGTTTGCCTTTTGATAGAAGATTTTAACCCATTTACTTTCAAAATAATTACTCTTAAGGCGGGACTCAATTTCGCTATTTTGCCATTTGTTTTTTATAAGCCTTACACTTTTTTGTCTTGCAGGTCAGGTCTAATGGTAATATACTTCCACAGATATTCTTTATCTGAAATGTCTTGATTTCCTCCTTATTGTTGATAGTTATGTTAGATAGCTAATTCTTTGTTGACTTTTTTTCTTTTAGCACTTTAAATATGCCATCCACTGCTTTCTGGCTTCCATGATATCTGATGAGAAATCAGTACTTAATCTTATTGAGAATCCCTTGCATGTGGTGAGTTGCTTCTCTCTTACTGCTTTTGTCCTGTGATGGTTTGACTATAACATGCCTCAGTGTGGATCCCTGAGTTTATCTTATTTCTAGTGTGTTGAGTTTGGGTGGGTTTTTGTTTCATGTTTTTCCTCAAGTTTTTGAAGTTTTTAGCCATTGTTTCTTTAAATATTTTTTCTTCTTCTTGCCTTTTGACACTCTCAGAAGTTGATGTGCTTCATATTGTCCCACTTACCATTTAGGGCTTCTCATGTTTTTTATTTTTCTCTCTGTAACTCAGACTGAATAATTTCAATTATCCTACCATCAAGTTCACAGATTCTTTTTCCTGCCTATTCACATCTGTTGTTGAACCCCTCTAATGATATGTTTGTTTCAACTATGATACATATTTGGTTCCTTGTTAAAATTTCTAATTCTTCCTTTTGTTCATGTGTTATTCCAGTTTTCCTTTAGTTCTTTGTCAATGTTTCCCTTTAGTTCTTTGAGCTTATTTAGGAGCATTGACTTAACATCCTTGATTAGTAATAAAAATGTCTAATGTTTCTCATAGATAGTTTTTGCTTTTCTTTTTTTGCTTAATTTTGTTTCTTTCAGTAGGTCATCACTTCCTGTTTCTTTGTATGCTTTATTTTTCATTGAAGTCTGGACATCTGAACAGTTTGGTGTGTTAATTCTGGAAATCAGATTCTCCAGCATTTTCTGGGGTTTATTTTTATTGCTGTTGAAATCTGTAGTGTAAATAGGCTCTGTGTTGAGGCTCTCCTTCAGTGCATATTCTGGTTTATACTGAGCCTATAGATCAGCCCAGTGTGAACAGTTTGATTATTCCCAGGTCTTTCTGAGCATGTGAAGAAGATATTAATGAAAAGCTCAGAAATAAGGAAGAAATTGTTAACTGTATATCAGACCTCGCAAAGGCAGAGGCTGGTACTGAGCAAGAATTCAGACCAAGGATAAAGAAGCCCAAGCAGCACATGTATGAGAATCTAGGTTTTAGATAAGTAGAAAGGTCAGTTCTTGGGCAGTGAGTAACGATAAGAGATTTGAGTAATTGTGGACTAAACCGGCTGCAAACAAAAAGATTTGTCTTAACAGTTTCTTATTCATTTGGGAGCTATCAGCCATTATTTGGGTGACTGAGGGTAGGGATATTTGACAAGGAAATTCTAACTTGAGTTGATTACATTGTCTCTGATGACAGGATCTGAGTGTGAGGTTCCTGCACAGATGTTCCCTCTACTGTAGTATGTGTGCTGAGATCTGCAGGCAGAGATCTAATGGTCAGAGACCTGATCCTAGAAGCTGATAGAAGTTTAACATTAATCCAAACTTTACAAATCAATGGGAGCCACTGATAAGCACTTCCAGTGGAAGTCTCCAGGCTCAGGTCATGCAGTAGGCTGTATTTCCCATTAATCTGTTCACAAAATCCAGGAATTATGATGGCCACACATGCAATTATAGAAATTCTAATTATCCTTTCACTCAATTTTTCTCCTGATGTAAAAGTATTTTTCTTTAAAATACAACCATTCCATTCACTTACTCGAATCTGTTCTTGATACATTAGTGACAGAAAACAGAATTAGGCTAGCTTTGTGTGATGGTTACACTCATATGTCAACTAGGAAATGTTAGAATGTTCCAGTTGTTTGGTCAAGAAAGCAAGGGTATTTCATGGATTTAAATAATTTTCAGTTGATTTCATCTATGCTAAGGATATCCACAATCAAGAAAGGTGTTTGCCTCCATCACTGAGAGAAGTCTCATTTAATAGGTTGAAGGCTTTAAAGGGAGAACTGATGATTTCAGCAGTCAGAAAGAAGAATTTCTACCCCTAATTCAGTCAGCCTGCTTCTCCTGGACTCCCTGGACTGCTGCACTGGACTTCCCAGCTTGCAGCCTGCCCTATGGAAACGGCACTTGCCAATCATCATGATCACCTGAGCCAATTCCTATAATAAACCTGTTAATATTTATACACACACACACACACACACACTCACACCTCCTGTTGGTTCTGTTTCTCTGAAGAAACCTGTCTTTCTTTTTCTGAGGTTTAATGGGATTTGGTTTAGCTGTAAATAATCTTATTCACCATAGTATGAGATGTTTAAAAGTACTCTGTTATAGATACAGAGCAAAGCTGTTCACTGTGCCTAATCTGAAATAAGCAAAGGGAGAGATTCAAATTTTGAGAGATGGAGAATATAAGGAAAGTAACTCTACTTATTTACCCAGAATATAGAAATAAAATAATATAAAACCAGGATGGGTAGTAGGGGAAGCTATATTGAAATTTCCACTTTATAATTCAGATATTTTACATTAAGTATGCCCAATCACTAGTATCTCACCTGCTATAGAGCATATTATAATCTTTCCCCTATAAAGATTGTGTTCATGCAGATGTTATGTGTCTTATGATGGAAAGACTTGCAAAGGGGCAAAGTGATTTTCTTCATGTTAAATGTAATAAACCGAACCAGGTAAGTCAGTTTTGCAGCCTGGAATTCTATTTGTTTGCATTAAGTTGACTTTTCTCATATATCTTTCACTTGTAATATCAGACTGCATATTCAATTTGATGATGTAGAAATGGAAAATTTTCCATGTAAAATCATATGGGAATGTTCACAAGATCACTTTTACATGCTTTCTCTCTTCTTTTTTTTTTCCTGCTGTGATTTTGGAAGGCTTTACTTTTCTTCTGTTAAAATGATTAGTGCTTTAAGTGAATGAGATCACTTACTGAAATAAATGTTCAGCCAAGCCATATTCTCATATTGTGATCTCATGTAGGCTCAGTCCCAAGAGAGTAACCCTGAAAGATTTTACAAAATTGTTCATCAATTGTTTTATGCAGTCTCTGTTCAGAAAGGAAACATGGTTGACTAAATCTAGTGAAAAGGGCCCATAGATGCCAAAAGCAATATAAACACATGTGCTCTAACATAGGTTGCTATTTTGCAAAAATAATATTCCTCTGTTGAACATACAAAACCCATGGTACATGAAACACCTGTATTCTGATGCAATCCTTGCTCTCTGTGGTGAGAGACCCAAGATTGTGGGTTCCATACATAGCCCTGTGCCTAAAAATGGTTAATGCGGCATCTTGTGATGCTGAGACTTCCTCTAAGCTTCACTTGGCTTCAGAGCTTTTAGATTGCTGCTCCTCTATAAAAGATGTCTTTTGATTTTCCAATCAAGAAATATAGCTAGGAACAGTGGTCACTGAGCATTTCTTAGTTTCTAAGTGGATCCAAAATGATCATGAAAATATCAGGTAACTGTTGGCTTTCCAGTAAAGTTAATCTGGAAAACACTGCAAAGTGATGCCCACCACTTCGGTGAGTTCTCTCTTTTGGTCCCCTGCCCTTTCCTTTCCTTTCTTATTAGAGTGCTTTTCTTCCTTCCCTAGCTCCCCTCTCCTCCCAGTTTCCAGTCCCAGTACTTGCTCTGCCAACCTCCCAAATCTTTCTCCTCTAAATAAAATACACTTCATTTTTTATGACAAATCACTGCCTTTTTTTTGTATTGAGGTGAAATTTGCATAAAGTGAAATTCTCAAGTATGAAATTCACAAATCTTTGCCTACCACAAGATTGTGAACATATTCCTCTATGTCTTCTGTAGAAATTTCTTAGTTGCAGTTTTTAAATTTCTATGATAGACAAAGTAATTTTTGTGTGATGGAAATGCCAGATTCATTTTTAATATATCATATTGCTCTAGTTGCTAGAGAGCAATTTGTTTTAAAAAACGTATGCTTTTTATATTGAACTGACTTATTGTGTTTGTCAAGAATCAATTGACCTTTATGTTGGGGACTATTAACTGAATTCTTTATTCTGTTTCATTGAGTGTTTAGTGTATCTTTATACCAGCATTAATACCCTTCATTATTGTACCTTTATAGTGAGTCTTGAAATTAGATAGCATGAGTCCTCCAATATTGTTCTTCTTTAAGATTGCTTTTGCTATTTAAGATCTGTTGCTTTTGCTTCTAAATTTTATAATTAACCTGTCAATTTTTCTGAAAGACAGTTGTGATTTTATTTGAATTGCGCTGATTTTAAATATCAATTTGGGGAGAATTCACACTTTTAAAAGGACATAGTAAACACATTCTGTAAAGTTTTGTGAAGTTCTGTACAGAGTTTTTGAAAGATTGGTATTATTTATCCTTAAACATTTTTGTAAAGGGGTAGATAGTAAATATTTTAAGCTTTGTGGGCCATGCTGTCTGTGTGGAAAACTACTCAACTTTGCCATTGTAGTACAAGAGCAGCCATAGACGATATGTAAGCAAATAGGTGTGATTGTGTTCTAATAAAATTTATCAAAACAAGCATTAAGCTGGATTTGGCCTGAAAGCTATATTTTGAACTGCATTAAAAGATTGAGTCTTCTAGCCTAAGGCATACTGTATACCTGCATTTATTTAGGCATTCTTTAATGACTCATTGAAGCATTTTATACTCACTGAAGTTTAGAGGATTTACACATCTTTATATATATTCCTTGTCTTTTTGTTTCTGATGTTATTGTAAATGGAATATTAAAATATCATTTTCCAGTTATTAGCTATTGGTGTATAGGTCAGTTTTTGTGTATTGATTCTGATTCTTGAGAACTTATTATGTTGGCTGTGGATAAAGACATTAGAGTACAAGTCATAGGCCGTGCAATGGGGCCGGGTATGTGCGTGTTATGGGATGGGGTTGGGGAATGCATAGGTGGATTTAAATTGGATATGAATAGAAAGAAAAATCATAAAACTATAGATATATTTTCTTATAATGTCTTGTCTTGTTTTAGTGTCAGAGTAATGCTGGCTCATAGAATGAATTGTGAAAAATTTCCATCTCTCTAAAATTCTAGAAGAGTTTGTGAAGAACTAGCATTATTCTGAAATGAGATTTTTGTGGGGTGGTCTTTTACTTTTATAATTCAGTAATAAAGCCATCTGTGCCTGGAGATTTCTTTGTAAGAAAGTTTTTAACTTCAGATTTGATTTAAGAAACAAGCCTACACAGGCTATCAGTTTATTCTAGAGTGAACTTGGGTAGTTTGTGACTTTCAAGGCATTTTTCCAGTTTGTCAAATTTCTAATTTATTGACATAAAATTGTTCATAATATTTCTTTACCCTTTAAAATCTTTGATATCTGTCCTTAGGTCATTTCTCTTATGGATGATGTTGACAAAATTAATTCATTGTAGTCAGAGAAAATATTTTTACAAATTCAAGTCTTTTTCAACTTGAGACTTGTTTTATAACAAATAATATGGTGTCTTTTGGTAAATGTTTCATGTGCAATTGAAAAAGGAATGTGTATTCTATTGTTGTTGTGTGCATTGTTTTATAAATATCCACCAGATAAAGCTGGTTGCTTATAGTGTCCATGTCTTATATCCTTTCAGAATTTATGTTTCTTTATTTCTATTGTTGAGAAGGATGAGGAGTGGCTAAAATCCCTGGTTACACTTATGAATTTGTCTATTTCTCCTTGTAGTTCTCTCGGTTGTTGCTTCTATTATTTTGAAGTGCTGTTTTTAGGGGCATACATGTTTAAGATTATGTCCTCTTGATTTGACTCCTTTATAACTATGAAATGACCCTCTTTATCACTTATCTTTGCCTCAAAATCTACTTTTTCAATTATTTATATAGCCTTTCCAGTTTTATTTAGATCAATGTTTGCATGGTATATTTATTTTTAACCCATTGTTATCTTTACTTTGAAATTAGGCTTCTTGTAGACATGTTATAGTTCAGTTTTGCTTTTTTAAAAAAAATCCAGTTTGACAATAACTGCCTTTAATTGTGGTATTTAGATCAAATAATGAATTGATATAGTTAGGTCTAAATTTTCTACCTTGCTAATTGTTTTCTTTTTTACCCAACCATTTTCCTTTTTTATGTTTTCCTATTTTTCTGCTTTTTGGAATGACTATTAATTATAATTCCAAATTTTTCTCCTTTGTTGGCTTATTAGGCATCAATGCTGTTTTTTTTTTAATCTTAGTATTTTCTTTAGAGCATAGAGCATATGTCTTTAAAGTGATATTTTAACACTTTATGTTTAGTACAAAACAACAACAATATACTTCAATTCTCCTTTTCCAGCCTTTTTGCTATTGTTGTCATTTATTTTACTTCTACATATATTACAATTCCATAATGCATTGTTAAAAATTTCTTTTTAGACCATGGATCATCAAACTACTGCCTGAAGGCCAAGTTCACATCACACCTACTTAAGTAAATATAGTTTAATTTGCACATAACACATCCATTTGTTTATATAGTCTGGGATGGCTTTTGTGCTACTTGCAATGTTTAAGAGTTACAACACACATGGTATGACTCACAAAGCCTACAATTTACTATCTGATCCTTTATAGAAAAAAGTTTATGATCCCTCTGTTTAAAAAAATGAATTTCAAAGAGTTGAATTATTAAATTTGTCCATATAATTACCATTTCCAATACTTTTAACTTTTTTTTTTGCATGTGTAGATCCAGATTTGCATATGAAATCTTTTTCCTTCTGCCTAAGGAATGTCCTTCAATATTTCTTTTAGGGGTGGTGTTTTAGTTTCCTAGTTTCTAAAATGCCATATAGTGGGTTGGCTTAAATAATGAGAATTTACTGGCTCATGATTTTAAAGGCTCTGAGAAGTCCAAAATTTATGCATCAGCAAGGTGATAATTTCTCCTCAAATACTCTGGTGTTCTGGGGATGGCTGCTGACAATCTTGGTTCTTGACTTTTCCATCATGTGGTAAAGCACCTAGTGACAAATTCTCCTTTCTCTTCTGGGTTTGGTTGACTTCCAGCTTCTGGCTACTCTTGTGGCTTCTCTCTCCATCTGAATTTCACTCTGCTTATAAAGGACTCCAGTTATTCAGTTTAAAGCAACCTGATTCAGTTTAACTGAAGTAACATCTTGAAGAGATGTTATTTACAATGGGTCCACAACCACCAGAATATGGGCCACAAGACCAAGAACTTGTTGACACTGAGGTGCATTTTCCAGCCCCCAATAGGTGGGATGCTGAAATTCTTTCATCTTCTGTGTGTCTGGAAAAGTCTTTTGTTTTAAACTTCATTCTTGAAACACACTTTTTGCAGGGGATAGAATTCCAGCTGAGTATAGAATTTCCTCTGTTAGAACTTTAAAGATGTTCTGTCACTGTCTGGTTTCCTGTGTTCCATTGCTTTGGAGGAAACGTTTAATGTCATCATTATGTTTTTTCAGTATATAATGTGTCTTTTATTTCTGGTTGCTGTTGAAATTTTCATGTTATCAATATTTTAAATGTTTTTATTTTGATGGGCCTTAAACATAATTTTCTTCATGATTTATGTGCTTGGGGTTCAGTGAGATTATTGGATTGGTTGAGTTTACATTATTCATCAAATATGGAAACCTCTTAGCTACTCTTTACATAATTTTAAAGCAGTTTTATTGAGATATGAGATACCATAAAATCCATCCAAGGTATACAATCAATGTGCCAGTTTGAAAGAATTATACACCCTAGAAAAGCCATGTTTTAATCCTGATCCATCTTGTGGAGGCAGCCATTTCTTTTAATCCCTATTCAGTACTATAGGTTGGAAACTTGATTACCTTATGTCCACGGAGATGTGACACACTCAGTTGTGGGTATTAACCTTTGGTGTCACCATGTTTGCCATGTGCCTTAATGGTTAAACAAAAATTCCTGAACATCATTGGTCTTTTTGAACCAGGTATCTTTCTTTGAATGCCTTAGATTGGACATTTTGATAGATTTGCTTTAATTTGGACATTCTCATGGACCTAGCACTGTAAACTTGCAACTTAATAAATTCCCCCTTTAAAAGCCATTCTGTTTCTGGTGCATCACATTCTGGCAGCTAGCAAACTAGAACACTTCCCCTATTGTTGACACCTTTCATTGGTGCGATGCCTTTGTTACAACTGATGAAAGAATATTAAAATACTGCTGTTGAGAGGTGGGGCAAAATGGCAGTGTAAAGAGGTATGGAATTAGATAGTCCCCTAGAGCAGTTAATAAATAGCAGGGAACGCCTGGAACAACTGGTAGGAGGAAATCCATGACAGGACACACATCATGCACCAGTCTGGAATGGGTGGAAGGCTAAGGTCATGGCAAGGAACTGTGAGTAAAATGGCTAAACTCCCTGGCTGGGACCCCACCCCCACTGGCATGATAGGCTCAATTGGAGACACTTTCCTATAGAAAAAAAGAAGTGGTCTCTGCTGGGAGCAAGGGAGGGCACATAGAGCCAACCACCAGCAGTAGCTCTTGATAGGCAAACTTAGGGGGCTAGGGGCTGGCTCTGAAAAGGGATTCCTTGGTTGAAATCTTTTTCTTTTCTTTTAAAAAACTATTATATGTAGCTTATTAGGGAAAGCCTCAGGCATTATCATTTCTCAGTCCTGACCCAGGCAAGGGCAGAGTTAAGATAGGTCTGAGAGACAGAATAACAAGTCAAGTGCAGGAGATAATTTCCTAAAGGGCTTATCTGCTCCAAGAAAAGGGAAGGTATAGAGCCTAGCTCAAGTGGCAGCCTTGAATCAGAGAATTCATACTGTAGGGGCTACAGTATAAAGCCTGCCTTCTAACAGTCTCTGTTTCAACAAAACTCTGGGCAAGTACAGGATATGCTTAAAATGAAAGGCACCACACAACTTTATGCCAGTTGGGAGGTGTGGGCTGAAAGTACCACCTGCTAGGAAGAAAGGGAAAAGCACAGAACCTAGAGGCCTCACAGAAATTTCTGACAACCTGCTGGGTATCATTCACAGGGAAAGGGATACTGTTTACACCCTCCTCCTGAGACCTGGGCCTATCTTGTCTGGGAACATATGATTGGGGTCAATCATATGTGGGGAGACTCTCCTCAAAAAAAAAAAAAGTTTCCATTTAGGTAGTGCAAGAACCAGAATGCAAGAGCCAAAATATTCTAAACAGTTCAATAGAAGCTATGCTAGAGGTTTAAAATAAGTTGAACTGAATGACACAGAACGGATAGAGAACAAAGCCAACCAAGAAGAAAACCCTAGGTAAAAGAGTGAAAACAACAAATAAACATAGCAAAAAAAGCAGATGCCGAGACACAAAATTCCAAGTCACACTTGGAAAAAAGAAAATATGGCCCAGTCAAAAGAACAAACTAACACTTCAAATGAGATACAGGAGTTGAAACAACTAATTAATGTTCAAACAAACATACCAAATCAATTCAAAAATCAAATCAATGAGTTGAGGGAAGATATGGCAAAAGATATGAAGTATATGCAGAAGACACTGGGCAGCCATAAAGAAGAACTTGAAAGATTTAAAAAACAAATGGCACATTGCTACCTATCATAACTTGCCAAACCCCAATCAAACCATTTCAGCTAATCCTAAAAAAAACCTAGGGCAATATATAAGATTCTACAAAGGTTCCATGTACTAGGGTACCTTTCCAGAAATCTACAACCTCCAGATGAGTCCCTGGACCAGATAAGTCCTGAAACATAGAGGGGCCAGCCTTTCCAGAACATCACCTAATTCCATCTACCTACCCCTTATGGTTTACAGCCCCTTCCATCATGAAAACATTAAAATGGCCATAGCCCAGATATCCCTAAAGAGTGGGAGAAAGATTAAAGGTGATGGTGAAGTTATAGAGAAGGTCAGGTCTAACAAACGAGTATGACTGCTGAATCATTATATGATATTTCTTTTAGTCTCCAGTATCTTAGTGCAGTTAGAAGTAAAAACCTAAAATTTTGGAATTGTAACTCATATCAGACTCTGAAATCTGTTCTACAACTAACTATTGTGCTGTGCTTTGAAATTTATTGCTTTTTTCCATATATATTTGTATTAGTTAGGGTTCTCTAGAGAAACAGATCCAACAGGGAACACTTGCAAATATAAAATTATGAAAGTGTCTCACGTGACCGTAGGAACGCAGAGTCCAAAATCCACAGGGCAGGCTGCGAAGCCGATGACTCCAATGGATGGCCTGGACGAACTCCACAGGAGAGGCTCACCAGCCAAAGCAGGAATGCAACCTGTCTCCTCTGAGTCCTCCTTAAAAGGCTTCCCATGATTGGATTTAGCATCACTAATTGCAGAAGACACTCCCCTTTGGCTGATTACAAGTGGAATCAGCTGTGGATGTAGCTGACGTGATCATGACCTAATCCTATGAAATGTCCTCATTGCAACAGACAGGCCAGCGCTTGCCCAATCAGATGAACAGGTACCACAACTTGGCCAAGTTGACACCTGTCCCTAACCATGACAATATTATTTTCACAAAAAAGAAAAAAAGATGATGAAAATATATATATTCCTTCTAGTTTCCAATGTTTTGGAGCAGCTAGAAGGAAAAATCTGAGATGATGATATGGTAGCCTATGAAAAACTCTGGGATCTGTCCTGTAACTACTTGTTTAAGAGTGCTTTGAAAACTATTGCTTTTTTCTTTCTTTACTTTGTATATATGTTATATTATACAATAAAGAAGTTTAAAAAAAATGGCAGAACTTATGGGAATGGAAGGCACAACAGAAGAGATGAAAAATACAACAGCAGATTTGAGGAGGCTGAAGAAAGGATTAGTGAACTAGAGGATAGGACATCTGAAATCTTACACACAAAAGAATAGATAGGGAAAAGAATGGAAAAATATGAGCAGGCTCTCAGGAAATTGAATGACAACATGAAGTGCTTAAATATACATGCTATGGATGTCCCAGAAGAAGAAGAGAAGGGAAAGGGGCAGAAAGACTAGTGGAGGAAATAATCACTGAAAATTTCTAATCTCTTATGGAAGACATAAAATTACAGATCCAAGAAGTACAGCATACCCCAAACAGAACAGATCTGCATGTTCTATTCCAAGACACTTAATACTCAGATTGCTAAGTGTCAAAGATGAAGAGAATTCTGAAAGCAGCAAGAGAAAAGCAATCTATCACATACCACAGAAGCTCAATAAGAGTATATATGTATATATTTCTCAGCAGAAACCATAGAGGCAAGAAGGCAGTTTGGGATATAGTTAAGATTCTGAATGAGACTAACCAAGAGTTCTATACCTGGCAAAACTGTCTTTCAAAATATGAGGGAAGTTTTAAAATATTTCGGACAGTCATTGAGAGAGTTTGTGAACAAGAGACCTACTGTACAAGAAAGCCTTAAAGAGAGAAAGGAAAATACAGGAGACAGATGTCTGGAGAAGGGCATAGAAATGAAAAGTATCAGTAAGGGTAAAAAGATAAAAAAAAAAAAAAGATATGACATATAAAATCCAAAAGAAAAAATAATAGAAAGAAGTACTGCCTTTACAAAAATAACATTAAGTGTGAATGGATTAAACTCCCCAATCAAAAGACATAGACTGGTAGAATGGATTAAAGAAGAGGACTCATCTACTTGGTGTTACAAGAGACTCACTTTAGACCCAAGGACAAAAAATAGGTTGAAAGTGAAAGGTTGGAAAAAGATATTCATGCAAACAACCACCAGAAAAGGATGAGTCTTGCTATACTAATATCCAACAAATTAGACTTCAAATGTAATATAATTAAAAGAGACAAAGAAGGGCACCATGTATTAATAAAAGGGACAATTCATCAAGAAGATATCACATTATAAATATTTATGCAATGAGCCAGAGTGCCCCAAAATTTGTGAGGCATATACTAACAACACTGAAGGGAGAAGCAGACACCTGCATAATAATAGTTGGAGGCTTCAATACACTGTTCTCATCAATTGATAGAACATCTAGACAGAAAATCAATAAGGAAACAGATTTTTCAACAATACAATAACTTAACTAAAAGACATTTACAGAATATTACACCCCAGAACAGAAGGAAATACATTTTTCTCACATGCTCATGTATCATTCTTCGGGGTAGACCACATGTTGAGTCATAAACAAGTCTCAATAATTTTAAAAAGATAGTAATTATACAAAACTATTTATTGGATCATAATGGAATAAAGTTGGAAATCAATACCAGGTGGAAGTCTAGAAAATACACAAATATATGGAGGCTAAACACATACTCTTAAACAACCATTTGGTCAAGGAATAAATTACAAGAAAAATTAGCAAATATCTCAAGGCCAATGAAAATTAAAACACAACATATCAAAATTTTGGGATCCAGCAAAGGTGGTGCTGACAGGGAAATTTATTGCCTTAAATGCTTATATTAAAAAAGAAGAAAGAGACAGGGTACAGGGTAGTTCAGTGGTAGAACTCTCACCTGCCATGCAGGAGACCCGGGTTCAATTACTGGCCCATGCACTTCCACCCACCCCCCAGAAAATCAACATATGCTGTTGCAATAATAGGGTAGTCACATGGGAAAAGAATGAAATGTGCCCCCCACCATACAACATACCAAAAAAAAAAAAGAGCAAGCAAACATTGAGGGAAAAAAGAACAGCAAACTCCAAAACAAACAGAAGGAAAGAAAAAAAAATTAAGAGCTGAAATAGACGAAATTGAAAACATGAAAATGATAGAATTTACAAGACCAGAAGTTGGATTTTTGAGAAAATCAATACAATCCATTGACCCTTAGCGAGGTTGACAAAAAAAATAGAAAGAGAGAGGATGTAAATAAATACAAATTAAAAATGGGAGATAATGAGAGGCTACTCTGAGCAACTATATGCTAATAAACTAGATAATGTAGATGCAATGCAAAACTTCCTAGAAAGGCAAGAATAACCAACATTAACTTGAGAAGAAATAGATGATCTCAAAAACCAATCACAAGTAAAGGGATTAAATCAGTCATTGAGAAGCTCCCATAAAAGAAAATTCCAGGACAGGATGGCTTCACGTGTGAATTCTATCAAGCATTCAAGAAAGAATTAGTATAAATCCTGCTCAAACACTTCAAAAAATTGAAGAGGAGGGAAAGCTACCTATCTGATTCTATGAAACCAACATCACCCTACTACCAAAACCAGGCAAAGATACTGCAAGAAAAGAAAATTACTGACCAATCTCTTTAATGAATATAGTTGCAAAAATCCTCAACAAAATACTTGCAAATTGAATCCAGCAACACGTTAAAAGAATTATACACCATGATCAGGTGGGATTAATTCTAGATATGCAAGGCTGGTTTAACACTGGAAAAACAAGAAATGTAGTATACCACATTAATAAATCACAGTGGAAAAAACACACGATCATCTCAATTGATACAGAGAAGGCATTTGACAAAATTCAACAACCTTTCTTGATGAAAACACTTTCAAAAGTAGGATTAGAAGGGAACTTCCTGGAAATGATAGAGGGAATATATGAAAAACCCAGAGCTAACATCACACTCAATGGGGAAAGACCAAAGACTTTCCTTCTAAGATCAAGAAGAAAATAAGGATGCCCACTGTCACCATTGTTATTCAACATTATGATGGAAGTTCCAGTTAAAACAATTATGCAACCAAAAGAAATAAAAGGCATGCAAATTGGAGAGGAAAAAATAAAACTTACACTGTTTACAGATAACATGATACTATATGTAGAAAATACTGAAAAATCTACAGTGAAGCTACTAGAGCTAATAAATGCATACAACAAAGTGGCAGGGTAAGAGACCAACACCTAAATATCAGTAGTGTTTCTATAAGCTAGTGATGGGCAATCTGAGGGGGGAAATTTAGAAAAAAATTCCATTAACAATAGCACCCAAAAGAGTAAATGCTTAGGAATAAATTTAACCAAGGCCACAAAAGACGTATACACAGAAAACTACAAGAAATTGCTAAAAGAAATAAAAGAAAACCTAAATAAATGGAAGACATACTGTGTTCATGGATTAGAAGACTAAATATAGTTAAGATATCAATTCTACCCAAATTGATTTATAGATTCAATGCAATACCAATTAAAATCCAAACAACTTACTTTGCAGAAATAGAAAAGCCAATAACCAAATCTATTTGGAAGGACAGGGTGCCCTGAATAGCTAAAAAAAAAAAATCTTGAGAAAGAGGAATGAAGTGGGAGGTCCCACATGACCTGACTTTAAGGCATATTACAAATCTACAGTGATCAAAACAGCATGGTACTGGAATAAAGATAGATATACTGACCAGTGGAATGGAATTGAGTGTTCAGAAATAGATTCTCGTCTATGGACAATTTAATCTTTGATAAGGCAGTCAAGTGAACTGGGACAGAGCAGCATCTTCAATAAATGGTGTTTGGAATAGTGGATGTCCATAAAAGAATGAAAGAATACCCCTACCTCATGCTTTATACAAAAAAGTAACTTAGAATGAATCAAAGACCTAAATATTAAAGATAAGAACACAAAACTTTTTAGAAGAAAATGTAGGGAAATACCTTATAGCTCTTGTGATAGGAAGTGGTTTCCTAGACCTTACATCCAAAACATGAGCAATAAAAAAAAAAAAAGAATAGATAAATTGCATCACATCAAAATTAAACACTTTGTACATCAAAGGACTTTGTCAGGAAATTAAAAAGGCAGCCTATGCAATGAGAGACAATATTTGAAAACGACATTTCAAATAAGGGCTTAATATCCAGAATATATAAAGAGATTCTACAACTCATGTACAAAAAAAGATAAAAAACCAAATTAAAAATAAAAAAATGGGCAAGAGATATGGACACACACTTTTATGGAGAAGAAATACAAATGGCTAAAAAGCATGTGAAATGATGCTCAATCTCACTGCCTATTAGGTAAGTGTAAATCAAAATCACAATGAGATATCATTTCACACCTACTAGAATGGCTATTATAAAAAAAACAGAAAATGATAAGTGCTGTAGAGGATGTAGAGAAAGGTATATTTATGCACTATTGGTGAGACTTTAGAATGGTGAAATGCTCTGGAAGATAGCGTTGGCAGTTCCTCAGGAAGCTAAATGTAGAATTGCCAAATGATCCAGCAATCCAATAAGTAGGTATATATCTGGAGGAACCAAAAGCAAGGACATGAATGGACATTTGCACACCAATGTTTATAGCAGCATTATTCATGACTGCCAAGAGATGGAAACAGCCCAAATATCAATCAATGGATGAGTGGATAAACAGGCTATTGTATATACATACAATGGAATATTACATAGCTGTAATAGAGAATAAAGTCATGATGCATGAAACAATGTGGATGAACCATGGGGACATTATGCTGAGTAAAATTAGCCAGAAACAAATGGGACAAACACTGTACAGTCTCGCCAATGTGAACTAACATTAATGAGTGAACTTTGAGAGTTAAAGTTGAGAGCACAGGTTATCAGGATATGGAAAGAGGGTAGATATTGGGCATTTGATGCTGAAGGAGTACAGAATGTTCAACAGGAGTGGTGCAGCTGCTCTGGAGGGCAGTGTGGTGGCTCCACAGGAGGCTAGATGTCAAGTCGTCATATGATCCCACAACCACGTTCTTGGTTGTGTATTTGGAGGAACTGAGAGTGGGGACAGGAATGGACATTTGTACACTGGTGTTTATAGCACAGTGTTTGCAATTGCAATGAAGGGAGATGGCCTAAGTGTTCATCAACTGATGGATGGAAGGGCACACTATGGTATATACATTCAATGGAATACTGAGTGGCTACAAGAAGGAATGAAGTTGTGAGACACGCAACTAGATGAGAACAGTATGTTTAGTGAAATATACCAGAAACAAAAAGACAAATATTATAAGACCTCACTAATATGTATTAACTATAATGTACAAATTCTGAGAATTGAATCCGAAAGCATAGACTGTCAGGCGAAGGCCTATTGTAAAGGCTTCTAGATTGTAAGTTCTTACAGCAGTCACATCTATTCCTGAGCTGTAACTGTTATTTCTAAATTCTGAGATGCTGAGCTCTTTGTGTATATACTGGTCATTCTCTGGAACTTCGGGTATCCATGTGACACCTGAGACTCAGAGCTAGAGCTCTGCAGCTATGGAAGTCTGCATGACCTCTACAGCAACTGTTTAAAAATCTGAAAAAGAGATTAGACTTTAGTTAGACATATGAATGAAGCTGATCTGTTAGGACTAAGGTAAATTAGACTAAAAGGTAAAGGATGATATTGACTGTACTTTAAAACTTCAACTTCTGTGTGAGACCAAAAGAAGAGATGTTTATTTGGTGCAAATTTTATATTTTCTGTAGTACACTATCTAATTTAACTTGCATGTTCAGTTTATTTGAACACTATAACTACACGAAACCTTGAAAAGGAAATGAGATCTTGTTGGTTTGTATAGGTTGGTGTGATACACCGATATATCCCAAAGTAATCTGGGCAGAAGATAAAATGTATTTGCAAAGTACCATTGCAGGAATGGGGGAAATGTGGAAATATTGAACTTCCCCACCTACGGAAGACATGCTATTCTTGCAAGCATGACGGCCTGACAATTTGATGGGCCAGGCCCTCAATTTGGGACTTGTCCTTATGATATTTATTCCTACAAAGGAGAAACTAAGCCTTGTTATGATTATGCCTAAAAGTTACCCCCAGAGAACCTCTTTTGTTCATCATATGTGGCCTCTCTCTTTCTAGGCCAATTCTGCATGGGAACTCAACTGCCCTCCCCTCTACGTGGGATATGACTCTCAGGAATATAAATCTCCCAGCAACATGTGACATGACTCCAGAGGTGAGCCTGACCCTGGCATTGTGGGAGTAAGACAGGCTTCTTGATCAAAAGGGAGAAGAGAAGTGAAACAAAATTTCAGAGGATGAGAGATTTCAAATAGAATTGAGAGGTCATTCTGGAGGTTATTCTTATACAGTTTATAATTATATGTTTTCAGTTTTTGGTGTATTGGACTTGCTAGAGGGAAATACCCAAACTACTGTAAGCCTTGATTCTTGAAGATGATTGTATAAGTATATAACTTTTATAGTGTGATTGTGTGATTGTGAAAACCTTGTGACTAACACTCCCTTTATCCAGTATATCGACAGATGAATAAGAATATAAAAACAAAAAATAAATACATAATAGGGGTGGATGGGGGGTGTGGGATGTTTTGGTTGTTCTCTTTTACTTTTATTTTTATTCTCATTTTAACTTCTTTTGGAGTAATGAAAATGCTCAAAAATTGATTGTGATGATGAATGCACACCTATTTGATGATACTGTTAACCACTGAACATACACTTTGGATGATTATACTGAATGTGAATGTATAGCATATTCCAATAAAATTGCATTTAGTTTACATTAGGTATATGAATTAATCAGGGTTCTCTACACAGACAGAATCAAAAGGAGATATCTGTAATTATGAGATTTTATAAAACTGTCTCATGCAACTTTGGGGATACAAAAGTCCAAATTCCATAGGGCAGGTTGGCTGGCTGAAATAGAGCTAAAAATTCTCTCTTCTGATTGCTGAATTCATCACCACTCCTTTTAAAGATTTTATCTGACTTGATTAAATGCCTCCTATTGTGGACGATACTCCCCTTAGTTGATTACAGATTTAATCAACCATAGATGCAATCAACTTACTGATGACTTAAGTCCATGAAATGTCCTCAAAGTAAGTTCAGCCAGTGCTTGCTTGATCTGACAACTGGACAACATCACCTGGACAAGTTGACACATGAATCTAACCCTCACAATATATTTTTCCCAATATATGGGAAAATTACAAATGACATCTGGAGGTGAAAGTCTCCCTGGCAGTATGGGAAATGACTCCCAAGGATGAGTCTGGCACTGGCACGGCGGGATCAACAATTCCATCCTGACCAAAAGGGGGAAAAGAAGTGTAACTAATAAAATATCAGTAGCAGAGGGAGTCCACATAGAGTTGAGAGGCTACTCTGGAGGTTATTAACACTCCCTTTATCCAGTGTATCGATAGATGAATAAGAATATAAAGACAAAAAATAAATATATAATAGGGGTGGATGGAGGGTATGGGATGTTTTGGTTGTTCCTTTTTACTTTTATTTTTATTTAGTTACACATTGCTACAGTTAGACATTGCTACAGTATTATGTTTTAATGTTTTACAGATTTATCAAGGTATAATTTACATAAGAAACTGTAGTTATTTAAATGTAAACTTTTATTTTTGACGTGTGTCTACACCCATGAAATCATCATCACTATGAAGATAATGAACATATCTGTTGCATCCAATTGTTTTCTTGAGCCCCTTTTTAATCCCTCCCATCAGCCCTTCTCTGTCTCTCCCATCCCGCCAGGAATTTGTCCATTTCATTTAATGTAATCATTAAAATATTTCAATTTGCTAATGTTTTGCTATTTGCTTAGATGATCTCTTATTTTTCATTCTTGTGTTCAATTTTATCTGCCTTCATTTCAGTTATCAAATACTTCTTTAGTCCGCCATTTAAATTTCTCTAATGGCTTCTTAACTATATCTATTTGTATTTCAGTGGTTTATCCAGGGCAGTAGTTCTTAGCTGGGGTGATTTTGCCCTATGAGGTAAAATCTTTTCTGATTATCATGACTTGATCACTTCTGATAGTCATGACTGAGGATTGCTACTGGCATCTTGGTGGCAGAGCCCGGAGATGCAACCAACCACCCTGCAATACACAGGACAGTCCTCTACAGCAAAAAGTTACTTGGCCCAAAGGGTCAATAGTGCCAAGTCTAGAAAACCACAATTTGGGGATTACAAACTGCATTCTTTATTTATCACAAACTACTTTAAGTTTATGTTGGATGAATTCACCTAAAATATAAGAATCTTGCAAAAGAATGATTCCATTTATCCATAACCTCCAAAATCATTTGAGCCATATAGTTTACATCTACATACAGTATAAATCCCAAAATACAATGCTATAATTTATTTCATTAAAAAGTATGTCATCTTTTTTTTAAAGTATGTCATCTTTTAAAGGAATTAAAAGAAGAGGAAAGGATATTTTATATCTGCTCAAACTGTTGACATTTCCTGTGCTTTATAGTTCTAATATATTTGAGTTTTCTTCTGTATCATCCTGAATATTTGCCTTTACCATTTCTAGTTCAAGTGCTATGGCAAAAAGATTTCTCATCCAGTATTTTATAGCTTGCAAAACAAAATATTAGGTTAGGAGCATTATTGATGATATATGATTTACTTCTCAGAATTATGTAATATAGATAGTAATACACCCACTTTTGATATAAACAAAAATGCTGAGACCCAGAGAGTTATAATTTCCCAAGAGCCATTTGTAAATGGTACCATTAGTAGATGGTAAAATATGATCTGCATTTTATTATGTGCAGTTTCAAAGCCTATACATTTTGCTTTTATTATGATGTTTCCTTGGCTTATACTCAATGCTCTTATCTTCAAATTAGGGAGACAAAACATGAAGATTCAGAAAATAAACAAACATATAAAATAAACATAAGTTGGAGACACTGGGTATGAATTAAATAAAAGATGAGCTATCCATACAACGAAAAATGTGTAAAAATTCAAAAGAATGAGATAGGTTTTTATGCACTGGCAGACATAGAACTCTCTTCAAGATATTAGTACTTGAGAAAGTCAACTATATATGAATGCATGCATCATGATGTGTAAATTTTTTAAAGGTATGAAAAGATTTATACTAAATTGATTTAGTAGTTTCCTCTGAGCAGAAACTAGAAGAAAAAGGCCAAGGTATACTTCTGTTCTATCTGCACTGTTTGACTTTTTAAACATTAGGATGTAGGTAGGTATCATTTGTGTACTTAAAAATTGGATTGCAAATATAGTTTAGAATTTCACTTAAAAGAAAGGAGGAGTAACAGGACTCAGATTCATCCCTCCGGCATTAAATAACTAGAAAACCAGACATATACATGAAACAGTGGATTTCAGATGTTTGACGACACACAACATGGGATCATAATCCCTGAAATAAATAGAGTTTTAAGTAGAACAATACTCAGAGTTCACACAGGACTGGGGATAATTTTTTGTTGCCATTAACCAGACTGGAAAAAGTCTATTGTACATAGGGTATTATATAGAATCTTCGGATAAAAAAAAAAAACCTTAGTGGGACTAAATAAGCCATAAGCTAAAGGTTTCTTCGGGGCCAACCTAAGAAAGTTTAAAAGGAAATTCAGAAAGTTCCAACAAAATTCCAAGAAACTGAACTGAGTTTCAGAAAAAGATATAGCACTATTTAAAGTGTTAAGACAAACAAAACCTCCACAAAATTCAATATCCAAAGAAGTACAATTCATAATATCTGTACTCAGTTAAAAATTACTTGAAATGCAGGGGTGTGCAATGGTGGCTCAGTGGCAGAATTCTCACCTGACATGCCGGAGACCCGGGTTCAATTCCCGGATCCTGCCCAGGCCAAAAAAAAAAAAAAAGGAAAAAAAAAAAAAATGACCTGAAACGCAACGGAGGAAAACATGATTTAAAAAAATGAATCGATTCTCACCTTCCATGCAGGAGACCTGATTCAATTCCCAGCACATGCACATGCACTATTTTGAGTTACAAAAATAACTCAACAAATGGTGCTGCACTAACAGGATAGTCACATGGAAAAAGAATGAAACGTGACCCCCACCATATGGCATACAAAAAAATGAGTCTAAGCAATCACTAGAAACATGGCCCCAAATGACAAGTATTTGAACTAATAGACCGGGACATCAGATAAACATCATAATATGTTCAATGTTTAAGAGTGTTTAGAGGAAAATAGAAGCCTGGTGTGGGGAGAAGTAAAAGACAGAAATAGAATCAAACTGAATACCTAGAGACAAGAAAAATTACCACAAACTTGGTGACTTTGTACCAGGATTAAGCATCACCGTTGGATTGAGTATTCATGAAAATTTCCACCTAACCTTTTGCTTGAGCTATGCTTGCTTTCAGAAATTAAGCACAGGATGCTAAAACCACAAGAGCAGCCCAAAGAACCATAGCTGGGCACCATGTGCAGAACTGATGAGTGCAGAGGGCGCCGAGTTCAGAAAGCAACACGTCTATCTGCATATGCCCAAGCCATGCCCTCTCATCCCCTATGAAATAATCTCATTCATCTTCCTTCTGGGAGGAAGGGTTATTAGAGGAACTCAAGTCCAACTTTCAACATTCTTTGATCAAAGAATAAAGTTTCTGCTCTGCTTTACAGTATCTGGTCTCATTCAGTTGGCAGGAGCAACACAGGACAGGAGACTCAATTTGAGGGTGGGCCCAGGGAGCAGCCTTGGTCCTTAACAGTTTAAAAGCCAGAACTTTATTCTTTTTCAGTTCTAGAGGCTAGAAGTCCATGCTCCCCCTGAAAGTTCTAGAGAAGAATCTTTCTTTGTATCTTCTAGCTTCTGGTAGTCCCAGACATTTTTTGGTTTGTAGCAGTTTAGATCCAGTCTCTGCTTCCCTGTTTACTTGCTTTCCTATCTCTGCGTTTTTGAGCCTCTGCATCCTCTTCTCTTCTTATAAGAACACCAGTTGTTGGATTAGAACTCTGCTCAATCCAATATGAGCTTTTCTTCTTCCTTACATTGATTAAATATGCAAACACTTTATTTCCTAATGAGATCACATTCTGAGGTTCTGAGTAAATATGAATTTTTGGAGGACAGTATTTAACTGCCTACAACATACAAACATAATTCTAGAAAGATTGAGTAGCTCTATTAATATTTGAAAATTATATTTCAGATCAAGTACCATCAGAAATAAAGTGAGATATTTAAAATGATAAAAAGATTAATTCTAAGTGAGTGTATACCCCATAACAGTGTTTCAAAATGAAATCAAGCTAATAAAATTGAAAAAATAAATACACAAAATCAGTAACTATCACTGAAGTTATCACATTTTCAAATAATTAATAGAAAAAGGTGACAGAAAAGCAGTAAAAATGAAGAAGACTTGATCAAACCTATCAATGAAATTTACTTAATTGATATTTATAGAATATTCCATCCATCAATAGCTGAAGATAAATTCTTTCAAGTGAACACAGGATATTCACAATCATTGATCATACTTTGGCCTATAAAACCAGTCTCAACCAAATTTAAAAGGTTGGAATAAATAGTATATTTTATGATCAAATCAGAATTAAAGTAGACATGAGTAACAAATCCCCAAATTTTTGTAGATTTTGTAGAAAATCCCGAAATATTTGGTAATTAAATAACACATTTCTTAAAACATAATTCATATAAGAAATTACATGGCAAATTAGAAAATACTTTAAATGAAAATCAAAACATAACATATCAAAATTTATGGCATGTAACAAAAGCAATGTGTAGAGGGAAGAAGATTTCGAATCAATGAAATAAGCTTCCACTTCAAGAACATGTGAAAAGAAGAGAAAATTAACATGAAGAATCAGAAAGAAATACATAATAAAGATAAAAGCACAAATCAATGAGATACATTACAGAAAAAGAATAGAGTAAATCATTGAAACCAAAAATAGGTTCCATGTACAGATTAATAAAACTGATAAACCTTTACCTAGAAAGGCCTATCAGCAAAAGGAGAAAGAATACAGTATACAAATTACCAATATGAACAAATGAGGGGAATCACTATAGATTATCTTGACAATACAGAGTAGTAAAGAAATATTATAAACAATTTCATGCCTATAAATTCTACAACTTGGATAAGAGAGACAAATATATTGAAAGAGACAAACTTCCAAAACTCAGTCAAGGGGAAATAAATAATCTGAATAGCCCTGTTTCCTATTAAAGAAATTGAAGTAGTAGTTAAAAATCTTCCCAGAAAAAATACTTTCATCTTAGATGACTTCACTGGTGAATTCTTCCAGATTTAAAGAAGCAACAGCAATTCTACAGAACATTTTTGAGAAAATGAAAAGGAGAAAACATTGCACAGTTCATTTATAAGACATTCATTTTGATGATTCAAAAACCTGAAAGATGTAACAAGAAAAGAAAACCACAGACCAATATCACTAGTGAAAACTGACACATTCTTCAAAATATTAAGCAAATTTGAATATTCAATGAAGAAACAGGATAATATACCATGATCACGTACAGCATTCAAGGCATATAGAGCTAGTTTCATTCTCCAAAAACAACCAGTGTAATTCACCATATTAAAAACTCACAAAGAAGGGCGGGCCATGGTGGCTTAGCAGAGTTCTCCCCTGCCATGCCAGAGACCCAGGTTCAATTCCCAGTGCCTGCCCATGAAAAAACAAACAAACAAACAAACAAAACTCATGAAAAAAAAAGATGATCATCTCAACAGATGCTATAAAAATTTGACTTCTTTTTGAGAAAATTTGGCAATATTCGACAGAATTTGACCTTTATTCATGGTAAAATCTCTCAGCAAAATAAAAAATAGAGGGAATCTCAACCTGATACCATCTACAAAACCTACAGGTAACATCATATTTAGTGTTGAAGATTGAATGCTTTCTCACTAAGAACAAAGTAAGGATGTCTACTCTCACCATTTCTAATTACCATTATATTTAAGGTTCTAGACACTAAGGAATGAGGAAAAAAAGGAGAGAGATAAAGTAAAATCTTTATTTACGATTGATAAATTATCTATGTAGGAAATCCTAAGGAATCTACACACAAAAAATGACACTGTGTGAGTTTAGGAAGGTTCCAAGATACACAGTTAGTATACAAAAATCAATTGTATTCTTATATTACAAATGAACCACTGGAAATTTAAACAAAAAGAAATGATTTGAAATAATCTCAAAACCATGAAATACTTAGGGAGACATTTAAAAATATGTGTAAGACCTAATAAATAAAAATTGCAAAACATTGCTCAGAAAACATAAAGAAGGCCTAAATAAATGGAGAGAGATGCTCTATTTGTGGATAAGAAGATTCAATATTGATAAAATATAAATTATCCAAATTGATCTATAGAGTCAATGTAATCCCAATCAAAATCCTGACAGGCTTTTTTTTGGGGGGGGGGGGTGATAGTGGTGGTTAGAAATTGTCAAACTGATTCTAAAACTTGTGAGAAAATAGAAAGGACTAGGAAAGTGAAAAACTTTTGAATAATAAGTACAAAGTTAGAGGACTTACATGATTGCAATACTGAGTATAAAGATACAATAAGCATGCCAATCTAGCATTGGTACAAATACAACCGTATAGATTCAACTGAATAGAATAGAGTCTAGAAAGAGACTTGCCATATGTGGTAACTGACACTTAAAATATCAAGACAATTCATATGGAATTTATAGTCTTTCCAACACAGGGTGCTAGAAAAATTTGATATCCAAATGCAAAATTTAATAATAATAATAAATCAAAACACATGCAAAAAATTAAAAAAATCCTTGACCATCACCTCACACATATACTTACAAACACACATACACACTTCAAATGGATTATATACTGAAATATCAGAGCCAGCATTATAAATTTGTAAGTATTAACTTAGGAGAAATATCTTCACAAACTTGGATAGAAAAACATAAGTTAGATAAAACAGAGAAAGAAGTAGATAAATTGGACTTTATCACATTTTAAACTACTAAGAAAATTAAAAAGGTTAGTCACAGACTAGGAGGAAATATGTGCAAAATTTATATTTGATAAAGGACAAGTATCTAAGAATATATGATGAACTCTTACAACTCAATGGGACAGAAAAAGAAATAATTTATAAAATTTTGAATGTAATCTGAATAAATATTTTCCCTGAAAAGATACAGAATGTCCAATGATCACATTAAAAGGTACATCACTAGCCATTAGGGAAATGCATATTAATACAGATCTATTAGAATAGCTATGATTAAAAAAGACAGATGACAACAAGAATTGTAGAACAATTGGAGCCATTGAACATTTTTGGTGGGAATGTAAAAATAATCACTTTGGAAAACACTGGTAGTTTCTTATGGTTAAACATACACTTACCACAGAGCCCAGTGTTCCCACTCTTAGACATTTATTCAAGACAAAATGTATATTTACATAAAGATGTGCTCCAATGTTCATGACAGATTTATTCATAATAGCCCCAAAGTTGATACAATCCAATGGCCATCAACCGTTGAATAGATCAACAAACTGTGGCACATTTATATGATAGAACACTGCTCAATAATAAAACAAAGCAAACTACCAACACTGTACAACAACCTGTATGGATCTTTTCAAGATTCTCAACATTTTCTAAGAGAAAAAAGCCAGATGCAAAAGGTTCCACAGTTCTTGGTTCTATTTGACTGGATTTCTAGAAAATGCAAAACTCTTATGACAGAATGCAGATTTGTTTGCAACTGGCAAAGGGTAGAGATGGTAGATGAACTCCAAAGGGTACTTTCTGGGGGTGATGAGATATTCCATATCATGATTCTGATGTTAATTGCTTGACTATATGCATTTGTTCAAAATAGGTGAATGCTATTATAAAGAAATCATATCCAATAATACGTAAAAATCATACTTTATTTAATCAATATAATGATTAAAATATAAATAATAATGATTAAAATAATATAAAAAAAGAAAAAATATAGTTCAAACTCGGTTTTGTATGGAAACATGGGGAATGTTGGCTTTCTAAAATATATATTTTTGTAGACTTAGAAAATAACACAGCTCAAAAACCACAGAAGAAATAACTTAGGATATTATTTGAAAAAAGCAAGAATACAAATAATAAAGAAAAAAGAATTCTAAACAATAGATATATATCTTAATCATTGTCATTCCAGGGATCAATGACAAAGAATGGCCTCAAGAACTACCTGTTTTAAAGGCATATGTATATTTCAATGGGAGCTCTCTATTGGAAATTCAGATCAGGTATATGTGTATATGTGTGTGTGTGTATGTGTGCACGTGCATGCTTGTTGATAGGAAGAATGAGACTTCAGCAGAGCTAACTAAGAGAGGCTGAACTGCAACCCTGCCCTCAAAGGGCTGGTCAGGGAGGCTCATAAGAAGATTGTCCTGATTCACAGCATCTTCTTTGAAAGCTTTTTGCTTACAAGTGCTCCTTGTTCACAAACAGCAATCCATCTTTCCGAGTTACATACCCTTTGCATAAGTACCTTTCACCAGGAATAGAGGGGGTACTGATTTGCTAAAATGCGAAGTATTCTGTTTAGTAATGGCTTTCAGTGGCCCACTTAGAGCTCTCCAACTGTTACAGTATTAGATTGGACCTGTAAATTGTTCATACTAAATACAATAAATGGTAATATACTGCTCAAGTATATAACTGATTTTTATTCTCTTTGATTTTCTCCAAACAAAATTAACTTCACCATCATTTCTTGCTACAAGTATTCAGAAATAGTATTTTTTTTTCCCCAATCTGCTTGGAGACATGCCGAGAATACCACAGGCTCCCTGTATTCCCTCTCTGTATTTTGCCTCCTCAGCAGACAACAAATGATCAGAGTAGGGACAATTGCAACAATAAAATCTTGGTGTCCACAGTTTACCTTACAGTAGCCCATGCTTGCTCCCTGATTCACTCCATCCCTTCCTGGCTTCTGAAAATAATAGATGTCATTATTTTACTTCAAAGCTCTGAGCTTACACTGCTTTCCCCGATACGTGGGACATGACTCCCAGGGATGTAAATCTCCCTGGCAACGTGGGACATGGCTCTACGGAATGAGCCTGGACCTGGCATTGTGGGAGTGAGAAAGCCTTCTTGATCACAAAAGGGGAAGAGAAAGGAAACAAAGTTTCAGTGGTTGAGAGATTTCAAATAGAACTGAGGCCATTCTGGAGGTTATTCTTATGCAGTTTGTAGATACTCCTCTCAGTTTTTGGTGCATTGAAGTAGCAAGAGGGAAATACCTGAAACTGTTGAACTACAATCCAATTGCCTTGATTCTTGAAGATGATTGTATAACTACTGAGCTTTTAAAGTGTGATTGTGAAAACCTCGTGTGATAGTTAGGTTCAGGTGTTAACTCGGCCAGGTGATGATGCCTCATTGTTATGTTGCTGTGGATTTTTTTTAACATAAAAATCCTTTATTCAACATAATCCAGACAGTATTGATAGTTTGCTCTATTAAAAACAAGATGTTTAAAAAAAATTACAGCACAGTTAGCAGGCAGTGACAGATTAAGTCACTGGATTTAACTTTATATACTTCATGGTCATTTATTAATCATGTAATAACAAACAATATTTTCAGCCACTTTGAATGGAGAGAGAAGTTGTCTGCAAAGAACATAATTCTACTAGTTGTCACTGAATTTTGTAAAAGAAGTTAAAACACTAAAGTTTCTAGAAATCACACAATAGAACAACATGAAAATAAACTGGAAAACACAAAATCCAGAAATCTACATCATTCCTTTGTCTCCAAATCTTTTTTTTCCCACTTCTTCATTCCCTTTTACTAGAGTGGGAAAAACATGTTTTCAAGAGAAGAATTCAGCAATTTGGAAAACAACTACATCTCTGTAGGGGCTATTTTAGACCTAGCATGCCTCTGTTACTTTAATTTTTCAGTTAATCCTGAAATAGTCTTGCATTTCAGAGACGAAACTATAGCTCAGAGAATTTAAATCACTTGGCCAAGGACACAGATACAATTATTTAAAAAGTTAAGATTTGAACCCAGGTCCATCCAACTCGACATCAGTTCACGTTTTTTCACTGCTTCATAGTGGTGTGGGCAAACTTTCTGGAGAGACTAAGGCTCTTGTAATTTAAGTGTTCAATTCCAGAGCTAGAGGCCACTCTGGTCCCAGGCACTTACAGTTTCCTCCCCACAGCCCTAGAAAACCTCTTCCCCAAGAGATTAGAGCCGTCTCTCATGAGCTCTGATGCCAATAAACCCAAGCAACTATTCCTGCTTCTCGGGTATTAAAGTAGTAAATGAGGAACTGTGTGCTTGTATAACTTAGAAACAGCTGCCTAAAATCTGTTCTATATAACAAAACTATATAGGAAATTTCTATTTAATGTATTTTCATATTGAAAATTAAAAAGAAGTCATATATTTCACAATTATAGTTATATAATCTGTTACTATATTACATTATATATCATAGAATTTATATTTCCCCCTTCAGAGCTGCAGCAGTATTCTTAATGAGGCTCATTGTCAAATCCTCCTTCCCTCCTTAAATAATTATAACCTTAATGTTCAAAAGCCAGTCACAAAAACACCAAACATTATAACTCAAAATTAAGACATTCATACCATAGAAAGGTGCTAGTTGTTATTTACTAAAATTCACATACATTACTGCAATCTAAGTAGCTCAATCTATACCCACTACACTCCTAAAGAGAAGTGGCCACTTACCAGTAAGGTGAAACATTTACTATTGCCATGCATTAAATCCTGTGAACAAGAAAACAAATAAGTTTTTGGAACTATAATTTAAAAAATTAAGTTTAAATAATGAAAATAACTGCAAGACCATTCAGATTGCTGAACATTAAAATGGCTACTCTTTATTGAAATGGCTTCAAATAAATAATTCCTTCTGAAAAATTAATACAAAACTAGTTAAACAGTGATCATTACGGTGCTGGCCTCATCAACATGACAAGCAAGCCTAGAAACATTAGTATTGCTATGCTATAATATAATGCCAAAAACAATGACCTTGATATTTACGCAAAACTTCTTGTTTCCACAATGATCTCCTCCCTGATATAAAGAAAAAGAGCTCAAGGCCTCACCTTGGTTTACACACTGCCAGTTTTCTACCTGCTGAAACGAGATTGAAACTCTAAGAGCGGGGACCAAGGCAGATGGGGGGGTGTTCAACAAATATCTGAATAACTGAATCAATGAAAGAGGAGAGTAAAATAACTTTATTTTTTGCAAATCTTTCTGTGCTCAAAAGACTATAAACTGACAGCTCTAATCTCTAGAAATATGGACTTCAAAAGCTTTATTCCAGTGATGGAAGGACCTGATGACTCTCTCTCACCCTCTGTATATGTAATTCGGATTGCACGAGTGAAAACTATATTATGAACAATGAAATGTCACCATTATATAAATGAAATTGAATAGCTAAAAATAGATCTGGAGGCCCTGTGAATTTTTACTCTAGACATTTTGGAAGTCATCACATGGGTTAAGAAAAACACAACAAATTCATCTGTTCAGATAATCTTTCGAATGGCTACATATATTTTTGGTTTGTTATTTCTTTATAACTAATTTATTTTACATTTCCTCATAGTAATATATGGTCCTGTTTAGAAGATAATCAAATTAGGCCAGTGAGAAAAATCCTCATACTACCTTCACTGAGTTGCTGATTCTAAGAAAACACTGAAAAGTAACATCTACAAAAGAGGCATTTGAATAAAACGACATGTGCATCTTCTAATATGTGCACAGTTTGACCTCTACATTTGTCTGGAGAAAATATGAACAAAATCCAAAAAGCATGACCATGCCAAGATACTGTTCGGATGACTGCCATAATGGAAGTACATACAAAACAATGAAATAAATCATATTCTTAGGTTCTGGGATTACTGAGGATTTTCCCTACCCTAAACCCTTTATTGTATTTCTTTAAAATAAAGGAGCAGCAGCTTATCACAAGTCTGCACTGATGTGCATATGATGGAATCAAAACAATACAACAGATTCCTATGGCTGAAAGGGCTGCAAGAACACCTAGAAGTCACAATTTTATGCTTCTTGCTCTGAAGAATTTAGAATTTTGCGGTGTGCCTGACGTAAATACTGCTGTTGTTTGAAGTACACCTTAACTGCTCCTTTTATGACCACAAAAGCAATTCCGCCCAAGACTGTCCTTTGTAAATTCGAGTTAATACTACTGAACATCAGTTTACCAGTTATGGTCGCAATAGTAGGAAAGAAAAGAGCTCCACACAAAATTCGAGTAATAAAGACATGATCTGCTAAAGGATTAGCCTCAGCTGGAATTCGAGGAACAGGACAACCAATCCCTGGAAATATACCATTCAAAATTTGTAGCTTGTTAGAGTGTCTGCGCCATAATCTAAGCACATAGACCTCCCAGTGAATCATCTTGCCTAATATCAGCACCGCAGGAATAATAGGAAGTCCAAGTAAAAGGAATAAAGGATCAGCTTTCTCCAGAACATCCAGACCCTCTTTATGGCCTACAACCTGCATCACTGTCACAGCTCCATAAGTCACAGCTGTCCAATAGATAGAGCCAATCATTAGTCCTGCAGCAGCAAAAGGACAGGCTTTCGAGATCAGTCTATCTGCAAGATCCAAGACGTAGACAACTGGACCCAACGGTGGAAAAACTATTAAGTATTCAGCATTGCACTGAGGACATGTCACTCTGGCTGTAGGGTTTCCTCTTTGTTTTTCATCCACCCAGCACTGTAGACAAGCCTGGTGAACCCATTTTGTAGATCTCTTGCACCTGCATGGTTTCACCCATTCAGCTGTTCTATCATCTTCATCAGTGGCAAAGCACACCCAGCAACTTCTGTCCAGTGTCTGCTGCACAGCTTGGTCCGGCATCTTGGGTGGGGTGGACGCACTTGGCCCTCCCTAGTGAAGCCCCACAGGGCCCAGCCTGGTCCAGGGACAATGACACTGAGACACTTTGGCAGAGTAGGTCTCAGTCCAGCAGTAGCAGCAAGTCTGTCACCCAACCTCCCTGGGCGGCTCCGTGAGCCCAGTGACACCAGTGCGCAGCCTGCAGGTGTCAAGAGAAGGCAGTGGGCAGCAAGGAGGACGTGCCTTGGGTGGGAAAGCAGTGACGGCGGCCCAGGTTTCTGCTTGTGGCCAGTGGTTCCAGTCCATGGACCGCAGACGCGGAGTTGCTGCTGGCAGAGGAGCTACCCCTGTGAGATTTTTGCTGTGGATTTAAATCATCAGCATGTGCGATTACTCTATGACTAATCATATCTGCAGTCGGCTAAGGGGCGTGCCTTCACAACGAGTGAGGTTTAATTTAACTAGCTGGAGGCTTAAAAGGGAGAGGTCAGAAGAGAGGTCAGCAGCTCAGCATACCTCATCATACCTCATCTCAGCACCAGGAGCTCAGACTTAGGCTTTTGGAGATGCAGAAAACAATCACTCCAGGGAAAGCCATATGAACCCAGAAGCCCAGAGAGAAACCAAGCAGACTTTGAGCCTTCCCATGTGACGGTGAAAGCCAAAGGAAAGCCAGCTGCCTTTCCTCTGAAGAACTCTAAATTTGTAACTCAATAAATCCCCTTATTAAAAGCTAATGTAGGGTGATGCACTGGGGGGCTCAATGGCAGAATTCTCACCTGCTTTGCAGGAGACCCAGGTTAGTTTCCCAGAGCCTATGGTGAAAAAAAAAAAAAAAAAAAGCTAATCTATCTCTGGTGTGCTGCATTCTGGCAGCTTTAGCAAGTTAAAACACCTTATGACTCTCCCTATATCCAGTGTATGGATGGATGAGTAAGAAAAAAATAAAAGACAAAAAATAAATAATGGTGGGGGGGAATGGGATGTTTTGGGTGTTCTTTTTCACTTTTATTCTATTTTTTTAATAATGAAAATATCAAAAATTGATTGTTATAACGAATGCATAGCCATATGATGATACTGTGAACCACTGATTGTGAATCATCAATTTGGATGATTATATGGTATGTGAGAAGATTTTAACTTCTAAGGGTAAGAAATGTAGAATAACATTCTTTATTTACCTCTTGACATTGATTCAGAATGTATGAATTTGGAGAACACATTTACAGAGATTTTAGATGTATCTATGGAATGCAAAATACTGTCCGACTTCATTCTCCCCACAACCTATCCCCTTGTGAAGTTCATGGTTTTGAGTTCTCAAACGAAGACATCAAATTGGGAAGAAAAATGTATTCACACACACACACACACACATATATATAAGCAATCTCATCTATTAGTTCACTTTACCCTAAGATAAACATTTTAATGTATCATTTTAATTTTCAAAAGGTAATCATTTTATTTTTAAAAAATACTTCAAAAGTCCTAGGGAAGGAGTTGAAGCTGCTTAAGGATCTGATTCTGTCATGTCTGTTTGGAAGGCCAGTAGAGGGTTCCCCACATCATAGGCTAATGAGGGTCAAAGGGAGAATGAGTGGACATGCTGCAGATGTCATGGCTCTAAAAACTTACATCCCTGAGTTATCTGAGCAGGGGGCAGAACATGTGCTTCTTCAAGCATTGCCCTTGAACAGCTTGCATAAAAATCACCTGGGATGTCTGATTAGTGCAAATTCCTGGGCCTCATTAGATCGACTCAATCAGAATCATTGGAGATAGGACCCTACATCCTACACATCATCCCCAGGTGTTCCTGCAAAGCTTGAGCCTCCATTTAGGTTATAAGCAACATGACAGCAGGAGCAGATTCTGTCTTGCTCAATGTTGTGTCACCAATACCTAGTGAGAGGCAGATCATATACTAGGTGCCTCATAAACAGTTGTCGAATTGGAAACAGAGGTCCCAGTTAAATTCTAGAGGTTATGACAAGGGGGAAGCAATGCACCTGAGGAGAATGTGAAGGTGAAGCGTTCCATGATCCATTTGAACAATGAAAGAGAAATCAATGCAAAATGGTATGAAGACCTAGTGCATTTGGCAAAGGCAAGTTGTTTTGGAGCTATTTTGTGTTAGAGTATCCTCATCCTGGTTGGGAAAATGTTGACACTCATGTGTGAGCTTATTTTCAATGGCCATGTCCGAAAGAGTTTTCTTTTCACAAGTTCTCTGACAAGTTACAGTAGTAGAGAGTTCTTCTGAGTTCAGTAAATATTTTTATCCTCATAGTCAATAATTTATTGCTACACTTTTACCCTTTTAGTCCAGTGGAACAAACACTGTACTGAGAATAAGAGTCTTAGATTATGATTACAATCCCAAGTGTCATAAACTATATGCTCAAGGGCGAGTCCATTAAAATTCTCTAAATCTCAGTTTTCTGGGGTTGGGCTTGTTCTTGAATGGCCCTACATGCAGTAAAATTCTGTGACTCTATCACTTCATCTATCAGAGGTCCTTCCTCCTCTCCCTCTCTCGTCCTCTCCCCTTCTCTCCACCCCCCTCCCCTTTCTTAGTGATTTTTTAGCCAGGAAGCTACAGAAGATTTCAAATGTGATTCTGAGTTGAAGCAGAACAAGAGATTCTCTCATCTAAGGTCTTCTAGCTTTTGGAAGAGAAATAAATTTTCATAGTAACCATGTTCAGACACACATAAATGTTTGCGTTATCTTTGCCTCGCTCTTTTCTTTTCTCTTTGTCTTTTTTTTTTTTTGATGGTACACTTTAATGGAGTCACACAAGTGATAGAAGGCAAAAGTTGCCTAAAGGTGATTGTGTTCCAGATAAGTGTTCTTTCACACTAGCATAAATTCTACCTTGTCCCACTTTAATCTTATCGATGCAATTGACTAGGTACAAACATATATTAAAAATACTGATTCATAAAATGAAAATATATATTTATACAGTTTACTAGGAAGGGAGAGTTTTTATTGTTGTTTGATTTTCTTTTTTTTTGGTGGGAGAAGACATGCGTCAATGGAGAAGATAATCTAGTTTTGAGAAATTAGGAAGTGTTTTTAGGAAACAGTGATGAAATGGAATGTATACATGCCTAAATCCCAGGTTGCCACACATCCCAGGACAGAATTGTTCTTTCTGTTATGGAATGAAAAATAAGACCAACAGCAGTCATTTCGTATCAAAATTTCTTTAAACAATTTTTACAGTCCCGGCACATGTCTCTGTAACTGATCTTGGCAAATGAATGCAACTGAGCAAGTCACACGCAGCTCACTGAGAAAATCAACAAACATTCCTGAAACCAGTTTTACTATTTCATTAGCATGATATCCTCCCACTTTTGTTTATGAGCCGAGTTCGTTTTTTTTTAAATGCATTTTATTGAGCATTGAATTGTTACAGGTTCAGTACAACATCACAAATCAGAGTCTAGAGATATCATTTAGTAACAAGAGTTGGCAGAGAGCTGTAAGTATTTCTGGAATTCATATGTTTCAGATTCTCTTTTACAATTGCCTAGGAGACTGTAAATAAAATCTTACTTAAATATAAAAACAGGCAAAAGTTGTAGCTTCTGTATATGGAGAAATTACGTATTGAGATGCAAACAGTGATGACCTTACCAGTCTCTTAGCACTTTCTAGCTCAAGATCTCTGTCCATGCTGACCTGTTCCCTCAATCTGACTTCTTACTTTATCCCTTTAACCTGATCATAGATTTTAAGCCAGTGATACCCCTTTATTCTCTATATAAACTCACCACAATAGCCGTTTTATCAATTTGCTGCTTTATTTTTGGGTTGATTACTCACTGTATTGGTTTGCTAAAGCTGCCAGAATGCAATACACTAGAAATGGAATGGCTTTTAAAAGGGGAATTTATTAAGTTGCAAGTTTACGATTCTAAGGTCATGAAAAATGTCCAAATTAAGGCACCGACAAAAGATTACCTTTACTCAAGAAGGGCTGATACTGTTTGGAACACCTCTGTTAGCTGTGAAGGCACGTGACTGGCATCTGCTGACCCCTTGCTCCTCTAGTTTCATTGCTTTCAGCCTCTGTTTCATGTGAGGGTTACTCACTTGGCTTCTCTGGGGCTGGGTTTCATCTCTTGGCTTCCCTTGGCACTCTCCAGATTTTGGCTTGCTTAGCATCTCATGGAAAGGCACATGGTGACATCCGCTGGGCTCTGCCTGTGCCTAGGCAGCTCCACTCTCTGTTGGCAGTCCAAGCATTTCCAAACATCTATGTTTCTTTCAGCTCTGAAGCCACTGTTCCCCAAGCATCTGCATCTGAGCTGTCCCCAAAATGTTTCCCCTTTTAAAGGACTCCAGTAAACTAATTAAGGCCCACCTTGAACTGGTGAAGTCACATCTCCATCTAATCAAAAGGCCTTACCCACAATTTCATGTCACATCTCCATGGAAGTAATCAAACCAAAAGGACACACCACAACCAGGTGTGTCACATCTCCATGGAAACATTCCAAAGTTTCCTACCCTAAACCATAGGTCTGTCTGCACTAGATTGGATCAGGATTAAAACATGGCTTTTCTGGGGTACATAATAGTTTCAAACTGGCACACTCATATATGGCTATACTCTCAAAGGACAGGAAGTTTGTACTTCTGGAACACAGCAGGTTTGAATGAATGAATTCACTGCTTTAATCAGCAATCATGACATGTATGCATAGAGCATGGGTTAAGAGATTCATATGCATTTTTTGCTTAGTTCTGTGTGTGTATTCCCTCAGAAATGGAATACATGGAATTTTATTAATCTTTGCCATTAAAAACATCTGACATCAAGTCATACTTCAGTATAGTTCATATATCATGCTTAGTAACATGAATTTTTTAAGTCAGATTTTGATTCCTTACTAGTTGCCTGTGCTTATAAGGGGGAGAGAAGCCATTGGATTTTATCTTCCTAGGAGTGTTTTTTTTTTTTTTTTTTTTTTTAATTTGCTCCATCTCTCTCTATGCTAAGTGAAAGGGAAAATGTGTGGGTAATTATATGCTATTGCAAAATTAATTTACTATGATTTTCCAAGTAGCTACCATACAAGTGATTCATGGGCATTTTCCATTCCTTTTAATCTCAATTTATAGCAACTAAATTCACTGTAGACCAAACCCATTGATGGCAATAGAAAAAAAAATTAAATTAACAGGTCTAAAATTTAGTTCAATTTGCTTCTCATTACTTTCCAAATTGTCCCATCTTATTGTATTAGAGCATGTTGGAATTATACAAATTCTTCTCACAGAAAAATAAATGAAAGAGGGAAAGCTAAAATAGAACTCCTAAATAATATTATCATGGGTCTTTAGAAGCAAGCATATAATGGCCTAAAGGCAGACAGCTATTTTCTAGGAAACAAATAAAAGAAACCTTCTCAAAGCCCTTAACAATCAGGGTGAGCATATCTCGTGTTGCTCGTCTCAGCAAAAGTACTAATAATTCCTTCTTTCACTCTTAAAGTGTCCTGGTCATTACAATCACCTTATTTATGATTTAAAAACATCCGAAGCTTGGAAATTTTAGGATATCTCAAAATGTATCTAACTAAAATCGCAAAATATATTTCCTAGTGTTGGTTTCATATGCCATTTTTCATATATCCCGGAAAAAATAATTGTCCTGAAAGTCTGAGTAAAAACTCCAATTATCTTTCCCCACATCTAACTGGATGTGATAAATTCCTTGCAATATTAACACATTCTGTGGCAATTGCAAAGAAAAAATAACTGATTTGACCTATATGACATGAGCAAGCTAATAATAGTATATTTCTAGAATGATTAATGAAAAAAGCAAAGCGAATGCAAAACATTGTCAACAATGCTAAACTGAACGGCAGTCTCAAAAAATAATTTGTTCCCAAAGCAGTGGGGAGGTATGTTTTTCTTTTAGTTTTCTATACTCAGACGATTACTGCAATCTTATTCAAGCAACAAACCCTAAAACCGCGACTAATTGGGTCCAGAATAACAGAACAGAAGCTCCCAGCCAACATGGAAAGCTTTAGGATAAGTCACTAGAAAGTAAGTAGTTCCTTGTGAGAGATATTTGGGTACACACAAAATAAACTATCTCAGAAACATTTCAGTGATTTTTTTTCCAGGAGAAAATCACTTCACTTCTTTAATATCTGGGTGCAAATCTTTTATAAAGCATCGCTACAGGCAAGTCTAGTGTTGCCATAATTTCTTTTTCTTCTTTTTTGGGGGATGGGGGTGGGGTGCATCGTCCGGGAAACAAGTCATCCAGTTCTTTTTAACTTTATATATGAAGTTTTTGAACAAAAAAGTTAGAATCACCAAATGTCCAAATCAAATGGAGTGTGATTTCTAAAGTGAGTTTAATGAACTATTTCCTCTCACATCTTTAATATACCGAGGCATTTTGAGGCATATCTTTCTCTGTTTCTTACTTGAGAACAGAGGTATCAGCTATTTAAAATTGCCTTGGAAATGGGTGCTACTTCTAACATAGGACATTGGAACAGTGATAGGCTCGGGAGGAAAATGGAAAACAGTGGTTTTCACCTCAGGGGACCTGGATTCAGGTCGAGACTCCCTCATAAACTAACAGCGTTTCTGAGGGCCATTCAGTTAACCTTTCTAGACACCAATTTCCTGATATGTAGGAAAAGTCTATAAACATTTCTCCTTCCGGTTCACAGACTTAATAGGATCAGATAAGAAGTCATGTGCAGATAACTATTACCGTTCCGTTCCATGGGATGGGGCCTGTGAAGTACACGTGATTCACAATCTGAGTGAGCTGTGGGCTCGCAACCCTGGTTTACCAGGCGTCTTGCTTTGCCCGATTTATTTAACATTCTGAATTCTCAGTTTGCTTATGTGCAAAATGGGGATGACAGATAGCCGCCTTAAAACTTACCTTCTGGTGCTTGTGAGATAACACAAAATCTCTCCAAATCCATAATGGCTTTCGTCTTTCAGAGCAGGGCTGCAGTGATGGTGATTTCTTGCAACCTAAATAGGTGGTAAAACCCCTAGCATTTCTATAAATTAGAAATGGGTCTACACGCATATTTGGGAGACTCAGCAAGATAAGGGGGGAAAGGTGAATTCGATTTTTAAAATTGTCTCGGAAACAAAAACTTGACAAACTCTACCGATTCCATGTGTTATTAGGTTAGGTTACTAATTATTTACTTCAGTTCTTTTGGATTCTATTCAACAGGATGTCTTGTTACATCCTGAATCCTATTACAATTCAGATTGATTTGTGTTATATTTAAACAGAGTTGTTAAATATGAAAAAGGAATGATACCAAAAAAATCGAGAAATGGAGAAAGGAGAGTGTTAAAAGGTTAAAGGAATTTACTGGCTCTACTGAAGTAGTTGGGAGGAGGTCTAGAAGGTGAGCTGCAAAGGTTTAGGGTGATCAACAGAGAAAAAGGAGCAGGTGGATTTTTAGCAGCATGATATTCAAAAACAGTCACCTGGTCAAGATTGATAACCATACTTGGAAAACCTAATAAAAATCAATCACAACGATCAGGTTTAGCCCATTTCTTGTCTAAGAACACAGACGCTTCACAACATTTTCCATAGACTAGAAAGCGATATCAGATTTTCACTAATTTTAGAATAAGCTTATTGTGGCTGAATTGTAGAAGAGGGGTGAAATAAAAAGGCTTGTTGTTTGGTCAAATTCTTTCCTGAGATAAATGTTAAGCTTTGCTTTGTAACAATTTTTTGAAGTTTTGTGATACATGTATCCATTTAACTTTTTTAAATTAAAATTGTAGGTTTAAAGAAAAATCATGCAAAAAAAGAAAGAAAGAAAAATCATGCAGAAAACAGAGTTCCCATATACTCCCCTCTCATACACACAGTTTTCCCTAGTATTCAGTATTAGTGTGGAACTTTCTTAAATTGATGAAACAATATTATTATCATTTTGCTATTAGCTTTAGCTTACTGTAACATGTAATCTAATTTCTGAACTCCATAAATTTGTATATTCTGCATATTTCATATAAGTGAGATCGTACCATGAAATAAGCCATATGTCTGGCTTATTTTACTCAACATTATGTCGAGTGTCATCCATGTTGTAGCATCAGAACTTCATTTCTTTTAAGGCCAAAAAATATTCCATTGTAAATATATATGTATACACACACATACACACACACATACATACACACACATACATACCACGCTTTGTTCATCCAGTTACCTGTTGATGGATAGTTGGGTTTCTCCCATCTTTTGGCAATTATGAATGATGCTAGTGTGAATATCTGTGTGCAAATATCTGTTTGAGTCTCTGCTTGCATTTGTTTGGAGTATATATCTAAAAGTGGATACTTAACTTTCTGAGGAACCACCGAACTATTTTCCACAGTGGCTACACAATTTTACATTCACACCAACAATGAACAAGTGCTCCTGTTTCTCCACATCTGTTCCAACACGTGTTATTTTTTCACTTTTTTAAATAGTAGCCATTCTATTGGGTGTGGGATGGTATGTCATTGTGGTTTCGATTTGCATTTTCCTGATGACTAATGGTGTTAAGCATTTTTTCATGTAGTTATTGGCCATTTGTATACCTTCTTTGGAGAAATTCCTACTCATGTCTTTGGCACATTTTTAAATGGGTTGTTCTTCTTGTTGTTGAGTTATAAGAGTTATTTATATTTTTTGCACATTGAACCCTTTATATATGTATGGTTTTCCAATATTTTTTCCATTTGGGTAGGTTGTTCTTTTATTTTCTTGCAAAAGTGCTTTGATGTAGAAAAGTTCTTAATTTTGATGAATTCCCTTTTACCTATTTTTTTCTTTTATTGCTCATGCTTTTAATGTCCAAGGAACTACCGCCTAACATACGGTCCTAACAGTGTTTCTTTATAATTTTAGTTCTTACATTTGGGTTTTTGATCCATTTGAGTTAGAGGCAGGGGCCCACCTTCATACATGTATCAAGTTTTCCCAGTATTCTAGTCTGGCAAAGCTACCGGAATGCAACACTCCAGAGATGGATTGGCCTTTAAGGAAAGGTGATTTATTTAGTTACGAACGTATAGTTCTTCAGAGGAAAGGCAGCTAACTTTCATCTGAACTTCTCTCTTACACAGGAAGGCACAAGGCTGTCTCTGCTGGCCGTCCCCAGACCTCTGGGTTCCAACAACTTTCCCCGGGGTGATTTCTCTCTGCATCTCCAAAGGTCTGGGCTGAGCTGCTAGTGCTGAGATGAGGTGTGTTGGGCTGCTTGGGCTGTGCTGCACTGAGCTCTCTTTTAAGCTTCCCATGAATTAAATTAAACATCACTCATTGAAGAAGGCACTCCCCTTAGAGACTGCACATGTAATCAGTCATAGATGAGATTCATAAGCTAATGAGTCAAATCCACAGCAACAAAACTAGGCACCATCACCTGCCCTAGCTGACATCTGAACCTAACTACCACACCCAACATCATTTGTTAAAGAGACTACTCTTTGAATGGACTTAGCTCTTTTGTTAAAACTCAATTGACCATAGGTGTGAAAGTTGATTTCTAAACTCTCAATTCAATTCCACTGATCTATATGTCTGTTCTTGTGCATGCACATGCTGCTGTTATAACTATAGCTTTGTAATAAGTTTTAATATCTGGAAGTGTGAATCTCCCAATTTAATTCTTCTCTTTCAAGAAGTTTTTGGCCATCTGGTACCCCTTACCCTGTAATATATTTGATATTTGGCTTTTCCATTTCTGCCAAGAAGATTGTTGGAAATTGTATTGGGATTGCATTGAATATGTAAATTGCTTTGGGTAGAATTGATACCTTAATAATATTTCATCTTTCTATCCATAATCATGGAATGTCCTTCCATTTATTTCAGTTTTTAAATTTCTTTTAGCAATGTTTTGAAGTTTTGTGTGCAAGTCCTTTACATCCTTGGTTTGATTTACTCCTAGATATTTGATTCCTTTGGTTACTATTGCAAATGACATTTTTTTTCTTGATTTCCTCTTTAGATTGTTCATTACTACTGTATAGAGACTGTACTGTTTTTTTGAGTATTGATCTTCTCCCTTGTCAGATTGCTGAATTAGTTTATTACCTCTCGTAGCTTTGTTGTGGATTTTTCAGGAGTCTGTCTACATAGGACATGTTCTTTGCAAGCAAGAAAGAGTTTTACTTCTTCCTTTCCTATTTTGATGACTTTTTTTTTCCTTGCCTAATTGTTCCCACTAAAATTTCCAGTATAATGTTGATTAACAGTGGTGACAGTGGGCATCATGTCTTGTTCCTGCTCTTAGGGAGTAAGTTTTAGTATTTTACAATCGTGTATGGTGTTGACTGTTTTTTTTCTCATTTATGCCCTTTATTCTGTCAAAGAGTTTCCCTCTATTCCTTGTTTTCTGAATTTTTTTTTTTTATCAGCAAGCAGTGCTGAATATTGTCAAATGCTTCTTCTGCATCAATCAAGAAGCTCATTTTTTTTTCCCTTTGTTCTATTAATGCGGTAGATTACATTAATTGATTTTCTTATGTTAAACTCTTCTCATATGCTTGGGTTAAATACCATTTGATCATGGTGTATAGTTCTTTTAATGTGCTGTTTGATTTGATTTGCTAATCTTTTACTGAGGATATTTGCATCTACGTCATTGATGGATATTAATCTGTAATTTCCCATTCTTGTTCTATCTCTATCTGGCTTTGGTATTGGTATGACGCTAGTCTCACAGAATGAGTTAAGAAGTGTCCCTGCCTCTTCAGTTTATTGAAGAGTTTGAGCAGTATTGGTGTTAATTCTTTGAATAGGTTTGGGAGAAATCACCTGTGAAGCTATTTGGTCCCAGGCTTTCCTTTGTTGGGAGATTTTTGATTATTGAATCAATCTCTACTTGTTATTGGTCTGTTGAGATCTTCTATTTCTTCTTGAGTCAGTGTAGGAAGTTTGTGTGCTTCTAGGAATTTGTCCATTTCATCTAGATTATCTAATATGCTGGTATGCAATTATTGATGCTATTCTCTTATAATCCCTTTTTATTTCTGTGAGGTGGTAGTAATATCCCCCATTTAATTTAATTTATTTGTGTCTTCTCTTTTTTCCTTTCTTTTTCAGTCTAGCTAAAGGGTTGCCAATTTTGTGGATCTTGTCAGAGAACCAACTTTTTGTTTTGTTTTCTGCTGAGAAATCACATTTAATCTTACTGAGACTCCTTCATATGTAAGAAATAGGTTTTCTCTTGCTACTTTCAGAATTTTCTCTTTTAATGTTGGTACTCAACATTTTTATTAGTATATGTCTTGGAGTAGGCATATTAGAGTTTATCTTGTTTAGAGATCATTGTGGTTTTTGGACATGTGTATTTATTTCTTTTGTAAGATTTGGGAAAATTTTGGCCATTATTTCCTCAAATATTCTTTCTGCCCATTTTTCTTTCTCCCCTCCCTCCAGAACTTCCATAATGCATATGTCAGTATCGTCATGTTTTTCCTTAGGCTCTGCTCGCGTTCTTTTCTCTATCTGCTCTTCTTACATGTATGATTTCAAAAAACTAATTGCCCTGTTAGTTTTTTGATACTTTCCTCTGCTTGTTCAAATCTGTGGTCAAACACCTTTACTATACTTTTAATCTCTATTATTGTGTTTTTGTCCCCACAAATTTTATTGCATTCCCTTTTAAACTTTCTAATTCTTTTTGTTTATGCATTATTTTCTTTATATCCATTAGTTCTATATCCACATTTAGTTTATTTCTCTTCATATTTTATTTTAGCTCCTTGAATTGATACAGAAAATTTTATTGAACATCTTCGATTAGCTGTTCTACTATATATATTCCCTCTGAAGTTTTAATTTGTTTCCATGAATGAGACATCTCTTCCTCTTTATTTGAATGGCTTGTAATCTTTTGCTGATGTCTGGGCATTTGGTTGTTTTGATGTGCTAACTCTGTAAGTCTGTTTCTCCCTCCTGCCTAGGGTAGATTGGTGGTGTGTAAAGGCTCTTCTACAATGCTTGATCAAGTTTATATCAAACCTTTAGAGCAGCTATGTTTAACAGTTCAGATTTTCTCAGGTCTTACCGCAACTGCTTCTGACCCTGGGTATGAACAGTAACTTTTAAGGCTGTCCTATCATGTGCAATAGTTTCCTCTTCAGAGGTTCTCCTGTCATGTGTTCCTCCTCTGGGTTGTTCTTTCTGTTTCTATACAATTTTTCCTCCTGACTGACTATGGTTTGCTCAATTTCTTGCCCATGTTCTGGGACACATTTTCACTCCAGCTCTTAGCCCTGGGTTTGCCCTGCCTTACAGTAGCTCAGTTTTCGCTTTGAATGTAGCTTTTCTGTGTTAGGTAACTTTCATGGGGATCCCAGCCACAAAGCCAGATGGGATCAATGTTCAAAGACATACAATTTTTTTTTGCCCAGATACACCAGGCAGTTAGGGATTGGGCTGGGAGTGTACACAGCTTGCCGACAGTTCTGCTGTGGGTTGCTCTGGTTTGCAGTCATTATGCACTCATGTGCCAAGTTCTAGGGTCCCAGCTTGGATCTAGGTGTCCTTGAGTTCTCAAGCCTGAAGGATGTGGAAATCTTAAGTCATTTCTGTGGTTGGCTCTGTGGTCAGACCATGGCAGGAGGTGCCCGGGCTGGGGCACAGCCATTGCATGACTCTTAAACCAAACAGGACTGACTGTGAGATAGGGGTCCAGACTGACAAGCCTGTTCTGCTCACCTCCCTCTTTTTTTACAAGTGTAATTTTTTTCCTTTGAGTCAGCATTTGTTGAGTCTTTCTCCATCCTCTATCATCCTCCAGAGTTTCAAGTGAGTCAAAACTGCCCGTTAATTTAGCCATCTCAAAAGGGAAACATTTCTGGGGATGTCTTATGCCACCGCTTGATGGTGTCACTGTAACTTTTTAAATAACCTTATTCTACCTCTTTAAAAAAACAAGATTGGAAAGATTTTTTGTATTGTGTGTTAAACACTGGATCTTTTATAATTTAATTTTCAAGATCTGTGAATAGAGAATAGAAAGACATCAGAGTTAAAGGAGCAAATAATTTAGGTTCAATCTTTCTGGATTGAGAATTGTTTTGACTGTATTGCTAAATTGACAGTTTATTAACCAAAATTGGCAATTTTTAGTTCAGACCCTTTCACTATTTTACCTTCTTGAATATTTTTTTCTTACTGAGACATACTACATGATGGATAAAGAAATGAAAGGCAACAGCCTGATAGAGAAAAAAATAATTAAGGGGAAAAAATCCTACCCTCCAAGTTAAAATCCTTATAAATTATGAAAAGATTGCTAGTAATCAAAGAGTCTGACTTTCTCTTTATGCAAATCTTATTGAAAATCATGCATATGCAAATAAAGGTGCTTCTTTATGACAGAGAGTAAAGACATACCGTACAGTGATTAGTATTCTTTGAATACATTCATATACAGCATTTTGATATGCAAGCAAAATGAATTGCAATCAGGAATACCCTATTATTATCATATCACCCAAAAGCAATTCTGAGTAAGCAATATAGAATGCAGGGAAATATGGGAACATGACAAGGCATTAGTTCCAGACAAGAAGAGGTTTCTTATATGAATATGGTGTTATAAAAGTCATGATTTAAAAATCTATAGGCAAGAAACAAAATAAAATACAATAAAAATAACATACTGGCAAAATTATTTATGAAACAAAAAACAGTCTTGAATGCATTTGCAGGCCTTGGGAAAGATTGATCTTGGTAGGTCTTAGAGCCTGAAGATCAATGCTAAAATAATCATATAAATTTCACTGCAGAAGAAAATTGTAACTGATTCTGTTTTTATTGTTTTAGCTAAAAAGGGCCACCAAACCCAAATTAACATTCAGTATGGGAGATCTTTGGGGAACTTTTTGTTTAGGGAAATGATGTTAAAAAATGTTTACAGGTCTGCTAAGAAGGAGCATTTACACAAAACCTTCAGAATCACAAATTATACCACACACCAAGACTATTATATAGTATGGCATGTACTATTTCCTTTTTGAATATTGACCTACAGCAACGCTACCAAACAAAGGCTCTGGATTCTTTTGCCTGATGTGCTCAAATGAAAAATTCTTGAGGCACTGGGGTTTCAAAGAGAGAAAAAGGTTATTGGTAGGCATGTAGCAGGACAGCAAATGGCCTATCAGCCCCAAATCTGTCTCCCCAAACTGCAGTAATTCTGATAGTTTTATAGTATTAAAAGATGGGCGGAGTTTAGGATAATGAGCACAGTGGCCCCAGCTGATATAATTAGGGTTTGTCTAATTATTGAGCATGTGCAGATTGATTACATGCTTAGCCACAGAACATATGTAAGAAAATGGCAGCCTTAAAATGATGCTGTGTGTGAGTTTTGGTATTATAATGAGGTATAGGTTAGGTTAAAATCAAAGCTACTTACTGCCCAAGTTAGGTGGACCCATTTTGGTTAGAACCTGTCTCGATTATCAAGATAACTTTGGACTTGGGGTGGGTTAGTTCTGGGCTGACCTAAGAGTCTTCAATAATAAACATTAGGGGTTGTCTTTAGTGATTACCAGACTCTGAATTTGAAAAACTGGAAAAAGAGGTACAAATAAAGGCTAATCACAAGCTTTTTACAATCATAGGGGCAGAAGACAAAGGCTGTATAATCATTATCAGAGATCAAGGCAGCTGGATTACAATTTAGAGATTTCGAGCATTTCCCTCTGTCTACTTCAATTTACTAGAAAGCAAAAAGGAATATCTATATAACGATTCAGTAAGCAAAATCATCCATTAAATCCTAATTTCTTGATTACAACAGCAATTAAGGTAATATTAACCTATAAGTATGGATTAAGAAGATACTATATTTTTGTCTCAGTGATTTAGAATTTTGCTTAGAAAGAATAAATAAGTGTTCCTGGAATCCTCTCCCATTTAAAAAGGTATTCTGTAAAATTCAGATTGGTTTAGTTCTAATCAATGGCCACATGATTCAAAAGGCATCCCTATAACTAAATATAAGCAGCGCCTAAGTTATTCTACCTACTTTTGAGCCACTGACTAATATAAGCCACCTGAACTAGTTAATCTGTAGTTTACATCTGACTCGGGACTTGGAAATGTAAGAATGCCATAGAAAAAGGTGGATGGACCAAGAATTGTGTTCCTCACCCTCAACCCTCTTCTGAGATGTTAAAAAAAAAAAGAAAGAAAAAGAAAACAGCTTGTAGAATTATGAATAAATTAGAGAAGAAGCCAGAAAACAAAGAAAGACAGAAGGAAGGGATGCCATAGAAGTTTAACAGATTAAAATAAATCAGAATCAAATCCCAAAAGCTTAATGCTGCATACCTAGGCTTTTTAAAATTCTGCATAGTCTCTAGAACAATTTCAAATCAGCCCAGTCTGATAAATGGGATTGATTATTTCCATGTGCATATTGATATCCATTCAGAAATTCATCATATCGCCTCTTGGAATACTAGAAGTAATCACTACTTAACCTTCTTCTTGTATAATTGTGATGATGATAATCGTGGTACTTCTGCTGTGGGTGGTTGTAACGATACCAACATTGTTGTATAGAGTTCCACAATTTTCATGAATTAACTTGATATTCACAACAATACTGAAAGGGAGAAGAGCAGATCTTCCCATTAACCTTAGCTACATAGGAAGAAAGCAGAGACAAATGACTCACCAAGTCTCTGAGTCTCTGACACAGGGCTGAGATGTGACTGGAACCTGGGTATTACTACTCCAAATCCCGAATTTTTGCTGGATAACACACAACCTCTCTCTTCCTGCTAAAATAGACACTTTCTCAGTCTTGAATTCCATGTAAATGTAGAGAAGTTGTCTTCTGTAAAGCAGAATATCAGCTAATATTTCCTATATTATTTTTGGCTGGTAGATCTGTATCAAACATAAAGTTTGTTTGCATTGAAGAGGAAAGATTCTGTTTATTAGGACTAGTAGCAAATGATTTTTTTCTGCAATGGAGTGGTTTGCAATTCTACACTGAAGGCAGAAATACATGTCATCTCCTTCGTGTGAGATCTGTAATCGAGTTATAAATCTTATTTAAAATATTAGCTTCAAAAGATTAAAGGGAAAGACAGTAAATGTTGACTAGGATTGCTTGTTTGTTCTACTCACATATTTTCTTAACTTCTCCGCCACACACTACAAAATGAAAAAATTTCTATTAGCAACTTATCAAGAAGAATTATGAGAAAAAAATCTAAAAAATAAAATGACAGCCATCAAAATCTCTCTTTCCTCAGAAATAAATCTCAGTACAGAATGTACATCAAGCATCCAACCAGCACCTCTTCTTACCCCAGTTGGTATGCTCTCCCTGAGTTGTTACCATAGCTACCACAAAAGTAATTTAGGGAGGTAGTTTTCATCAACCAAATTCACAATGGATTTATAAAATAAGTGCGATTAAATTTTGAGAACCATTTACCTCTGTTATTTAAAAAGAGATTTTTTTTTACCTTTTTTATTGTATAGTATAACATATATACAAAGCAAAGAAATAAAAAAGGAAGAGTTTTCAAAGCACTCTTCAAAAAGTGGTTACAGGACAGATCCCAGAGTTTGTTATGGGCTTCTTTATGATCTCAGATTTTTCCATCTAGCTGCTCCAGAATATAGGAGGCTAGAAGCCTTAAATACTTTCTTATCATTGCAATCAACTTTGTTTTCCTTCTTTCTTTTTTGTGAACAATAACATATATACAAAAAAGCTATAAATTTCCAGGCACAGTACCACAATTTGTTGTAGAACATATTTCAGACTTTCACATGGGTTACAATTCCACAATTTTAGGTGTTTACTTCTAGCTGCTTGAAAATATTGGAGATTAAAAGAGATATCAATTTAATGATTCATCATTCATATTCATATGTTAAGTCCTATTTTCTGTGTATAATTCCATCATCACCTTTGATCTTTCCATACCTCTCATTGGGGTTGTTTGGGCTATGGCAATTCTAACTTTTTGATGTTGGATCTGTCACTAATAGGGGGTAGGGAGATGAAAATATCTGATGTTCTGGAGAGGCAGGGCTAGGTTTCAGGACTTATCTTTCTTCTTGTATAATTTTCAGTTGTAGGTTTCTGGAAAGTTACTCTAATGCATGGAACCCTAGTGGAATCTTATATATTGCCCTAGGTGTTCTTTAGGATTGGCTGGAATGGTCCTGGTTGGGGGTTGGCAGGTTTTGACAGGTAGCAAGGTCTACCTGAAATTTGCGTAAATCAACCTCCAGAGTAGCCTCTTGACTCTATTTGAACTCTCTCTGCCATTGATACTTTATTAACTATACTTCTCTTCCCCCTTTTGGTCAGGATGGAATTGTCGATCCCATGGTGCCAGGTCTGGATTCATTTCTGAGAGTCCTCTCCCATGTCACCAGGGAGATGTTCACCCCTGGATGCCATGTTCCACATAGAGGGGAGGGCAATGATTTCACTTTCAGAGTTGGGCTTAGAGAGACTGAGGCCACATCTGAGCAATGACAGAAGTCCTCCAGAACTCTTAGGCATGCCTATTGGTAGGCTAAGCTTCTCTGCTACCTACATAAGCTTCACAGGAAGAAGCTTCATGACCAAGGGCAGAGCTATTGATTTAGGTATCCCTAAAGTTTGACACAATATCAGGGGATTCCCTGATGGTAAGGTTTAATAGTTCCATAGTCTTTCTCCCCTCCGTTAGGGGACTTTGCCAATTCTTTTTGATTATCTGCTTAATATACGCTAGGATGTTTCCAGGCATTACAATAATCTATACAGGATTAAGGGGCCTCTTTCTTATTCTGTGCTTCCTGTGTTTCAGTTGTTCAGATGAGCTATACAGATAGGTTGGATTAGATTATGCACTATAGAAAATTTCAGTTCCAGATCAAATAAACCTTTCTTCCATTGGTCTCAAAGAGTATGTGTGGTTTTAAAATATAGACACTCTCTTCTGAATTACTTTTAACCCCAACCTGTTTGGCTTCATTCTTATCTCTCAATATCAGGTTATATATATATAAAACAGCCTCTCAAAACCCAGAAATAATAATCACCACTCCGGACTTAATGTGTCTGCTCTAAAAGCTTACAATCTAGGCCCCTGTTTTCTTATAAGCATTTTCTAAAGGCAACCATACAATTGTTGTTTCTTTTGTTTCTGGCTTATTTTGTCTCACGAAATGTCCCACATGTTCGTTCACATCGTTGCAAGCCTCACAACATTGTTCCTTTTTGTAGCAGCACAACCTTCGCTCATAAGTATACACCATTGTCTGTCAATCTACTTCTCCGTCAGTTCATCCTTCAGCCACCTGCATTTATCAGGCATCATGTAGAGGACCCAAAGTCCACAGTCCATCCACATTTTCAATTTTAGATCATTTCATTGTTCCCAAGAGACAGAAAACCAATAAACACACCCTCACCAAATAGGAAATCTAAACCTCGTCTTAACTCTTATCCCTCACTGCATTATTTACCTCTGCTGTTGCTGTGGTAGTGCTGATGGTTTCTTTTTGAACATAGCTCATAGCAAGGAAATCTGTTTTTAACTATTGTTTCTAAATATCAAAACATTGCAAAATGGTAAACAAGATCTAGATACTGAATTTAACTTCTGTAAGAGGAAGCGCCTACTGGAGAATACACTGATCATGGACAACTTCTACAAATTGTATAGCTCATCATGTACTAGAGTTTGTATGAGAACATTGCAGCAAGTCTGTATTGTCACTGTAGTATTTGTTCTACAAGAATAAAGACACATTGTATTAATTCATTTATAATCTCTTATTTGGATTTCCTTGGAAGTCTTCACTTATAAAAGAATAGCAGCTATCCAGTCTAATTATACTACATAAAGAAAAAATAATGTAAATTTGCATTAATGCCTATCTATATTCGTGTTTCTTTCATCATCACTCATTATTATTGATTATTGCAATTGTGGTCAATAAAATGATTTATAATGAAATGAACTCCAACAGATAGTTCAACTTCTATCTTGGAATTTTGTTAGCATCAAACACTGCTTGAAATAAATATAATTTTGAAATCTTTTCCTATGTGAAAATCTAATTGTGTGACTTTACTGTATATGTTCTTCTGGATTTTTCTGTGACTCTCCCAAGAATTTTGATTAAAATAAATAATTATTCATGGCTAATTATTTGGGAAATGCAGCTAATGTCACATTGAGTGTTGTTCATCACATTTTCATTTTTAGATATTTGATATCTCTCAGTTATTTGGGTGGTACTTATGTTAGTAGAGCAGACAAACATCATTAACATACAGTCTTTTATCTTGACAATCCTGCCACGGCTTGTTGCCTTCATTTCAATTTGACTTGAACAAATTGAATGTAAAGTAACTCCCTCAAAAGGGTTCTCAGGGTCAGAGTCATGGAATTTTCTCATAGGGTACTCAGAGAAAAACTACTCATATTCAGCCTGATTTAAAATGCCATAATAATTTCTTTCTCTACTCTTGCTTCTCATCAGCATTGGATGCCAGTAGAGGTAAAAGGATCCATTTATAGTTAATTTATAAAATGTACATTAAATTATTTAACTGTACATAACCTACATTTAAAAAGTCTTATATTTCTATCACACTTAGACATTCCCCCTGAATAACTGACAAGCAGATAAGTAACAACGCATGATATAGAGATTGTAATAACACAGGCAACAGGAAGCTGCAGAGGCATAATAAAAACCAGGGAAGTGCAGTCATTCTGGGAGAAAAGAAACTTAAACTAGCTATATGTATGAATAAATTGAAACTTTGTGGATCCTTGGAAGCTGTTGTGTGGTATGTGAATACTTGAGCTTATGATTCGATGACCTGTTCTATGAATAAGCAGTGGGCAAATCAGAAGTCTGGATATAGGAGGACTCAAGAAATGTATGGATTCAGTGTTTGATGTTAAGCCCTAAATATGTATATATTACAGCACGTTATAAAATCGGATCTTAGTAAAACCAGGTAACTATAAACAATTTTACCCATGTCTATTGCCATTCAAATGACGGCTCTAAGACCCACACAAACTTGAGAGCATTTCATGAATTCTAAAGTAATAAATACAACTGAATTAAGACCTAGGAATGGCATTTCAGCAACAGGGGAATTACTTTTTGTGATTACCAGGTATATCACTTTTACAAGTGTATTTTTATTTTGTTGTATTTCTTGGCCTTACCTTTAAAATGTGTAGGAATAGATTATTATTATTAACAGCTCTGCAAAGAGAGAAATCAGTAGAGTTTTATGATTTGAAAATTATTTTGTTCAAAAAGCTTCATATGTGTACGAGAGTAAAATTTCTGAAAACCAATGATGAATTTGGACTTGCTGAGACTCTTGAATTAATGTAAGGAAAATCTATATACCCTCAAAGTAATTTAAATAACAATTATCTGTGCTTTATCTTAGACTCTGAACAGAGAATGAGGACATACTCTTTATAATTATTTCCTAGGGATGTCGTAAAAACTAATCTGATATTTTAAATAGGAATATATTAAATATTTATGGAGTTGCAGTATCAGATAAATGCATGTATTGTTAATAGGTAAAAATGGATCATTCACTGGGATGTGGTAGGATTTTGGCCTGGCGTTATATTTTCTATACATTACTTCAATGCTGTAGGTAGCCATAATCTGTTTATAAACTTCACCTTGCAGTTCCTTTGAAAGAGATTCTAACTAAATGCCAAATTTCCCTCTCCTGTAACCTATTCTCTTCAATATCAAGAAACATTTTCTGGATTATCCAACCTCAATTTCCTTAATTATTTAATAGAACCTTTGAAGTTCCTTGTTTCTGTCTACAAATTTATGGTTTGAATACAATGTCTGGCTTTATGGAAAATTAATTTCTGAGATGGGTTGATTTTGATGTAATGTTCTATACTCAGTTAAGAAAAATGAATGAAATGCCTCAGCTGTAATATTTTCCAAAGCCTAATCCTGACAAAGAGCAGGCAAACATCCCCAAGTCACTCAAAAATCCTGATTCATTTTAATAAATGACAGTATTTCACATTTTATTTATTGGCATTAGTATTGATTATGTCTACTCAAAGTAGATTTTATGTGAACTTGCTACCTGTGGCTGAGGGAGAGGAGGCGATGACCACACAGCTAATTCTCACAGGTCTTTGATTTGAAGCTACAGTGTATGAGTCCAATCTACATAACAATGTAGCGCTCAGTTTATACATTAAGTATATACCCACATTTTAGAGTCAATATCGCAGAAGAAATCATTTAAGTAAATGTGTTGCTAAGTTACAGAGAAAATGAAGCCCTAAATAATGTTAAACAACAAGCATAAAATATTTTAAAATCCTGTAATGGAAAATAAGATCAAAATTCAAAGTGTATTGCCAGACTGAAAGATACAAAGCAGCAAAAGGTGAATTATTTTTTTAAGGGCTTCCACAAAGAAAAGCTATCCTGGTATAGACTCAAAAAATGATAAAAATTCTCAGGAGACTAAATGTTGAAGAAAATAGAAGATAAATGGGGTGTAAAAACCGGATAGAGGGTAATGAGGTGAAAGAGCAAAGTACAGCAAGTAGCTTGAAAATAAATCAAAATAAAATAGCAAAAGGTGTAGAATGGTACTAACTACAAATGAGAAGCTGATAAAGAGAAAATAATTCAATCAAGAGCAACAGAAATAATTGAGGTGGGAAAAATCGTACATGAAAAAGAGATACTATAAACAATAAAGATGTCTAGCTTGACTTACAGTCACGAAATGATTAGTGGTGAATATTTTGACCTCTTCATGCTTTTGTGTACTTGGTTGAATATGAAACCCTAATTCATAGGAATGACCCATCTGAGGTGAATGTTTCAATGCTTAATTTATGGTATCTTGACAAACCCTGGATTACAGACCCATAAAAAGTCAATATCCAAATCCAAGGTCTTATTTTAAGTTACCTGTTATCATTGTAACTCGATTTACTCATTGGGCATAGCTCCTGTATAGCTTTCAGAAAGAAAATCTGTAAACCATTTTCTCTCCTAACTTTTGGGGTCCAGATACAATAGTGAAGGTGCTACTCAAATTTCCTATAAGTGAATCATACGTGGATTGTTCACTCTTTTCCTCTTTATTTATTTTTAGTACCCATGACTTCCAAAAAATGTGAGGGGGGCTCTTACAATGAAAATTATCAATACAGAAAAAACAAACAGAAAAGAAGAACCTGTAAAAAATCATAATGTAAAGCGCAACGGCAAAAACAACCTTTCCTAAAACTTGAGGCTTTAAACACAAAACTTTAGTTTGCTGAAAATCAAGTCCGAAAGGGCCACATGAGTAATTTCATAGATTTCATCTAATAGCTAAGCATCAAGTCAAAAGGAGAAATCATTGCCTAGCCTTCACAGACCATGAACAAAACAATAATTAGTGTCTCTAGTAACATTTCAGAATAATAATAAAAAACAATCTTCCTCTTTCACAGCATTATATACACTGAAGACAGAGTTCTCCTTCTAAAACCTACCTTGGGTTGTGCCTTTTTATGAATTAGAAGCTTTTTATGGTTTCTCATTGTGTACAACAGCGGTCCTTGGATGACCATGGGTCACTGGGGCTAATTACTAAATGTGAAGATTCCTGGGCCCCAACTTTGGATCTTCTGAATGTAAATATCATAGGACAAAACCCCAAAACCTGCATTTCATTGCTCCCTGGGTGAATTTATGACAATAAAGTTTGAAAACCACTGGCCCCAATGTTGAAGCCTTTCACATTAGGTAAAGCTTTCCCCATATCATCTATCTTTGACCATATCTTCATTTGTACCTGAATTTGTATCTATCTATACCGATCCCTCAGCCTCCTCACTATTCATTCCCTTGTCCATCCTGCCTTTGATCAGGCTGACGCCCCTGCCTGGAAATAGTACCCTTTCTCCTTTCATTCAGCTGTGCAATTTCTATCTAACAGAAGTCTGGGCTAAAGGTTTTCTCCTCTCTGATGCTTTTGCTAATCATTCTAGATAGAATGAATAGTTTCATATCAGTGTCTCCATAGTTCATTACATACTTACACATTCCTTGTATCATATTACTGTGTACTTGTTCCTAACCCTTCCCACTATATTTTTGGTATCTCAATGATAGAAACTTGAATAGTCAACAATAACTCAAAATGAACTATTATGGATAAAGATTGTCAGAATTGATACTAAAATCCAAGTTTCCTAACTATTTATTTCAGTTATGCATATGCTTTTTAAAAGTTATTTCCTGACAATAAATACACCTCACATAAATAAATCATCTTTGGAAAAGTGATTTGCTAACATTTAATGAATAACTCTCAGTGCTAATATCACCACTGGTTTATTTACTGAGTTGAAGAAGGTCGAACAGGGAAATCTATTATTCTAATATCACCACTGGTTTATTTATTCAATCGAAAAAGTTCAAACAGGGAAATCTATTATTCTAAATCACAAACATCTAATAAAAGAAGATATATATAGTTAAATATCACAAGTAGAAGAATGTAAAATACAAGAAAATAGAAGTTTGGCAGATACTGTAAAAACTTAAAATATACACACATATTCTACATGACTACAGGGTTTTTGTCTCCTATAGAATTCAAGTCAGCTCAGTTAATTAAAAAAAATACATTTTTAAAAATAGGAATGTAAACAGGTGTCCTGAAAAACAGCTCTCCAGGGTGAAAAGAAGATGAATTTGGCTTAAAAAAAATAGAAACAATATCTCTAACTCCTTTCTATATACAATATGGATGCTTGTGTCATATTTCCCAAGTCCTTTGTTTGATAATGAGAACTGTATTTAATTAATCTGCTCTTCAGGAGACTGTTTGGTAGCGGACATATTTTAATGTGCCAAAGTGTTCCTAGGGAACATTGGAGCAAATTTTTATTTCAGATCAATAAATATACATTGGAATTTGAGGGTCAAGTTTAGGGTTCCCATGCCCTGATACTTGCTGGATAAACTTTGGCCATCTAAATTCTTGTATAAAATCTAAACATCTAATCAGTTATATAAAATTTAAACATCTAACTAGTTTTATAAATTCTAACCATCATAATTATATAAAATATGAACTTCTAACTAGAGGTCGACACGTATAGCAAGTTGCATAAAATCTGGGCATCTAGTTTAGCAATCTACAGTATCATCATATGATTTACACCTCTTGATTTCCTCTCTCTCCCTTTCTCCCACTCCAGATTTCTGACTAGGGCCCTGTATTTGAATCTTATTAATTCCCTTCTTCTTTGTTATCCCTAATTATAGAGCTGCCAATCTCAAAACCCACAAAAGAGGGAAATTTGAAAACATTCTGGATTTGTATTATACTATTGAATGCATTGTGAGGTTTTTCATATAGCTGGAGGGAGACAGCTTTAAATGAACTTTTCACTGGGGAAAAAAATAGGTGAGCGCTTAACAGGAAAAAAAAGGAATTGACAGATATATAATTATTTTAGTGTCCCCATTTTGTTTCTTTCTTCCCCTTTGTCAGCTGCCTTCTCTTTCAGCTCACCAGCATACCCCTAAAAGTTTTCTCCTACAGTACTCTTTTATCACATATACAAAGCAGACTGAACCAGCATCTGCTTAGGTTTTCTTCTTCAGGTGAAGCCTGCAGAGTTGAGCTGAAGGAGCAAAGAAATTGAAGCATTCAGGATCCAGGGATTTGGCCCTCAGCAAGAGCAATAAACCCTTAAATTGTATAAGGAAGAGCTGCCCGGTAATTATCAGTTTTCAAAACAAAAATTATTCATTTGGGTACAACTCCAGAGGACCTATAGAAAAAAATCCACAGAATACTTTCCATTAGAGAGGAGCCAAGAAATGTATCTAAGTTGAACGCCAGAAGTGGGTTTCACTATTTATACATTTCAATATCCTTGCAATCCTACTGGAATCTATAATAATCACAATTCAGATGCAGAAAGCACAAAGCAGTCAGAGGTGATATACAAAGGGTGTTTTACAAACTGATAGGGAAAAGGCAGAAGAAAAATCCAACTAGGGAATTACTCTAATTTTATGAATTGCAACCTCTCATCTCTATATATGATACTTGTTTCCATAATTTGACTCTACATAGAGACATCATTAAAATCTCTTAGATCTTTTAAAATATATGCATGCTTCAAACATTTAGAAGGCTGTAATTTTCTTTCAAAGTGGTGGCCCAGTGTATATTTTGATATTTCATTGTAAAATGTATTGACTCTCCACCCAAAATTTCTGAAACAGAAAGGCAAAGCAAAACATGAAATGCTACGTATTAAAATGTTTTTGTATATGTATTTTTATAAATAAACATATATAAAATCAATTCTAATGCTACATTCTGAGGAAATTATTTAATTGTAAATAAAATTTTATTATCAGGACTATTAAAAACTTTTTTTGGATCCACTGTATTAAAAAAAGGAGAGGGTGATGGACTACAGAAGTGCTTAAGGCATTTTCACCATCTTTATTTAAGGAATCCTTACCTGGCATTATCACTTGACATTTCACATTCATCCTATGAATATATATTGATATAAATCCAGAAGAGATTATATCCATACAGTCCTACCTGATGGAGTACTGGATGAACTTTAATCATAGATTGTCTGAAACTGGCCAAATGTTTCCTTATTAGCAGAATGTCTGAAATAGTATATCATGACACATCATTTAATTCACTAAAATGACTGCAACCATGACGTTTTTGTCTTAAACCAGAGCAGGTGAACTGATTATCACAGCTTAAGAAATGTAATATCATCAGTTATTCTGAGTACAAAAAGAGTTATTTCCTTTTAGAAGCTGGGATTTGGTTTAATTAAAGAAAAAACTCTTCCTCCCTTCTTAGGAATTGAGGTGACTTCCTTTATCCCACCCCACTTTTAAAGGTTGCTGACTTCCTTTTCTCATTATATTCCAATTATTTTTAACATATGCAAAGTGGATATTAAATTTAAGGATTGTTTGAGTCTTGGGACTCTAATACCTCCACACATTTCTTTGATGAAATGGAAAGCAATATATCTCAATATATGAAAGGTGTTTCTTTACTCCACAAGGAACTAGAATGAATGCCAGCTTTAACCATAGGAAGCAATGTTGGTGGTACTTCATATAAATCTTGTCTTCTGTCTCCAAAATGCAAATAGTTTAATATTTGGGAACAACTAACAAATGATAATAAATGATTTGCAAGTGCTGGCTTAGTGATAATGTTAAAGCACAGTTTTTCTTCTATGATGAATAGCTCAATCAGTCAAACCATCAACAAATATATGTGATTAATAAATTATATTTATCCCCTCTAGCTTTAGGATTCTAAATATTATACTACAGGCAAGATTCAATGCTAGGTGCTGTGATGGTTACAATGCTGCTTTTGTAAGGCAAAATGAGAAAAAGCAAGAACTCACTTTAAAGATATTTATAGTTATTATAGCTGGGGCTGTTTAAATTATTGTTCCCTCTCCCCTTTACTTTCATGGAGGAGTATATTTCCAGGCTCCTTGCCTTTGGGTTCTGCCATATAAATTTCCTTGGCTAATGGAAAGTCAGTGGATACAATGCAAGTAGGGACTGGAAATGTCCCATTACTATTTGAGAACATGCCCTGGCTAGTTGACTACTGTACAAGAAAGATGAATGATGAAGGAGCAGAGTGATCTAACTAACTCATAGACCTGCAGCTTAAAGCAGAGCTCTTCAGATGAACCAACCTAAACCCTAGCCTGTGGCTCACCCCATAGACAAGTCAGGGAACCCAACAGAGAATAACAGAGCTCCTCCAATAATCCACAGATGCATGAGTGATCAGGACTTATGGTTCCTGCCATATCTCATTTGTTATGCAGCAATAGCTGACTGATATAAAAGTTAACATTTATTGATCTCTTACTATGTGCCAGATACTATTAAAAACCTTTACACTTATTGGTGTATTTAATCTCCACTACAGTTCTACATGGTTGTTGCAATCATCATCTTCATATTGCTGTGGAAGAGAAAGAGACACAGAGAAGTTAAGAACTTGTTCACCGTGGCACAGTTACTGAATGGTAGTGCTGGGCTTCACACTGCCGCTCTGTGGTTCCAGAGCCACCTACTTACTAACTCTCAATAAATATGCTATAATATTTATACACAATACACAATATAATACACAATATAAGCCAGTAGTCAATGTAGTATAGGCATAAATAATATGGGCACTCAAAAAATAGAGAAAACATGTATTAGTCAAGATTTGCCAGAAAAAACAGAAGCAAAAGAATAAATATATATCTGAACTGTCTCATGCAGTTTTGGGGTTAGCAAGTCTGAAATCTTTAGGGGAAGGTGGAAGCCTAGAAATTCTTATAAGAACTTATCAGGACTCGATGTTGAAGTCCTAGTCCTTGTACTTTAGGGGTAACCATATTTGGAAATAGGGTCATTACAGGTGGAATTAGACAGATTTAAATGAAGTTATACTGGATGACAGTGGGCCTTTAAACCAATACGATTAGTGTCCTTATAAAAAGGGAAAAGGAGACACAGAGAGACATATAGGAAAATGCCAAAAAGTCTGAGGCAGAGAGAAAAGCCCAAGGATTGCTGGCAAGCCACCACTAGAATCCAGGAGAGAGGCATGGAACAGGCTCACTCTACAGATTTCAGTGAGAGTTTGGGCCCCTAACACCTTGATTCCAGACTTTCAGCCTCCAGAACTGTGAGACAATAAAATTTCTGTTGTTCTAAGTCACCCTGTCCTTTGTTATGGCAGCCCTAAGAAACTAAGACAAGGACCTAGAATATGTAAAAATCGAATAAAGTTGCTTCTTTGGTAAAAAGCTCCAAGGGAGGCAGCTACACTACTGAGTGACCATAATCATAGTTGATAAGCTTATTGTCCCAAAAATATTCATAAAGGACAGATTGAAAAACAAAGGGATGTGAGGGGAGGAGCAGCTCTTGTCTTCTACTCAACCACTTACTAGATCTCCTCCCAAGTAAGAAGAAGCTGGCTAATTAATATGCCAGAAAACAGTTTTCTGGGCTACTCTTATTGATAGGCTGGTTCACCATTTTCATGCAGCTGAAGGGTAAGTGGACCCAAGACCATTTTAGGCATCTTCTCTCTACCATATTTTCTTCCTACTTCTGTGATGACTCCTCCTCGGTTTCATTTATGGTCTCTTCTTAAGTTCCTAAACTCTCAACATTTCCTAGCTTCTCCATATATGATGCCCTATCAGTTCCAGATCTTACATTCAGCTTCATAATGTATATCTACAAGCAGCCCACTAGATACATCCCTATGTTTTCAAAGCAAGCATCCCAACACTGATTTCACCCTGGTTCTTGGAGGCCTGTTCCTCCCTCATCACTATTCTCACTATCTAATAGTCATTCGGTCAGGAACTCGGGAGACTTTTCAGAACCCTCCCTTTCTTTCATCTCCCATTCTCATTAGTCAGTAGATCCTATTGATGATTCCTATGAAATATCCCTCAGATTCCATGCAATCCTCTCAAACACTTTCGTTGACATTATTTTGTGCCATCATCTCTCAGCCAAACAACTGCAAAAGCATCTTAAGAGATGTTTCCTACTACTAGGTACCCCCTCCCTCACCTCTTTAAAATCAGTTTTGCTTTTGCTTTTGTTTTAAATCCCGCTCCCCTTTTTTTTGACTCATGAACTCCTTTACGAAATCTGATTCTCCAGAGAAAAATGTGTAAATACATGTATAGGAAGAACAATGCAAGTAATTTCTGAGGGTATAGGGGCCCCTGAAGTCTGTACATTGACTCCTAGAACTATTGCTCACACCCCTTTTACCTAGTGATGCCACAGAATTCCCAAAAATGCAGATCTAATCATGCCTTCCTATCATTAAAGCCCTTGAATAACTGCCAATCTTCTTCAAGAAAAAACAAGTTCTTCAGTCTGAGATTAAAAGGCCCTTCATTCTAATCCCTCTCTGCTTCTTCACTCGCTTTTAAAAAATATCACAACATGCATCCTAGATTTCAGTCATATTTACACCTTTCCAAAAGTCCTGAACCACTTTTTCCGTCTTGTTCGCAGATTCTCCCCTGCTCTTAGCACAGCCTCCCCCACTTGGCTGCTGGGTGAACCCCTGACCCAGTTCTCCTGCCACTTCTTCTGTACACTTTATCAAAGAGCCATCGCCCTGGCGTCATTCACTCGTTGTCTCTCTTACCACCTAGCTCAAGAACTCTTTGAAAACTAGGATTGTGTCACTCATATTAATGATCTTCATTTTTCCTGTGTAGTATCTGGGAGTTAGTGATAGCTCAATGCAAGTTCCAATAAATGAGAAAGAAAGGGAGGGAAGGTGGGGAGAGAGGAGAGGGGAGGGTAAGGGAGGATAGGGGAGGGTAAAGGAAGGGAGGGAAGGGTAGGGGAGGTCAGGGGAGGGGAGGGGGAAGAGAGGAGAGAGAGGGGAGTGGAGTGGAGGGGAGAGGAGAGAGGAGGGGAGAGAGAAAGAAATCCACAATAGGATTATGAAGATGGCGTGAAAAGAAATATTCAGTTTGTAAAAAGGAAGATAATGACTGTTCACTGAACATTTTTTATGAAGCTATCACACAGGTAATATTCCATCTGTTCTTTCACTGAATTCTTACAAAATATGTTTTCCAAAGCTTATAGCTAAATTCAGTGATGCCCAGGATGATAAGTAATAGGCACATCATCTCTGCTTTGGGAAGTGACAGGGCTGGGACTCTATCTGAATCAAAAGCCCACTTTTTCTATCACATCTGTTACATATGATTTGACATATGATTTTAACATGGATCTCAAGGAATTATGGGCATGAAAATCTAGAAAAGCATTTATTACCACATAGGGAGAAATGTATGCCAACTTTTCAAAGATGCCTTTTTTTCTTTCTAAGCAAAATTAGCTCACCTGAAGCAAAGTGCTTTCTGAACTGATACCTTTGCAAGCATGTCAGACTTTCTTTATTGTCGTTATACATTTAAGTCCAAGCCTGGTAAATTACACTTAATTCAACCTCCAAGTTAATACTTGCCTCTGGTTCATACTAGAAATCAAGTTCAGATCTTTTCTAGTAACAAATGTTTGGAATGATTTGCTGGCTGCTTTCCAATACTTTAAAAAAAATACACGACATAAAGAAACCAGATTTCCTCAGTCCTACTTACTCATTGCCATGCACATGGAGCCCAGTGAAACTCCACTGCTGCCAAATTTTAGGGACAGAAACACACTGAATAAGTTTCTCTACTGACAAATGGCTTAAAAGTATAGAATGAATAGTTGTTTTTCTAATTTTTCAGGAATATAGATGAGAAAGAGCTTATAGGTATCGTTTTCATTACAAACCAGATTATACTTCTGACATAGGGTGCCTGACGTGCTGATTGTCCTCTTCTCTCTTTTCCCCAGCAGCCTGCCCCGTCCTTCTCCATCCAACATCTCCTACCTTACCCTGCGCAGTAGGCTGGGCTGAGGGGAGGGCAGATATGTGCTTCCCTTGGCAAAGATAACAAAACCTGACGTCTTCTTTTCTGAATTCTGGCTTATGAAGAGAGTGATTATTTTTGCAGCTGCTTTTACTCTTTGCTGCAGAGCTGTTTATTTCTCAAATGCCCACTTTTGAATCCCGCGGTGGTTTCAGTCTAGCACAATAAATGTGTTTCTCTTCAGTCATTTCTCTGTTCAATTTTTTTTCATGATCTCATGACTACAGCTAAAATTGCTTAATTCCACTTTTTACTAACATGTTACATACTTTTTAAATACTTAATGGTTCTTATCCAGGAGCTGCCAAATACAGTACTGAACTCTGAGTTTCTCCAGATCATTAAGAACTAGGAATCCAATTACACCATTTTTTCTCCCGAGAAAACAAAAGAGTTATTATAAACATCATATATAATATGGATTGTTAGTGAGGAGTAATTTTTTTGGAGCTCTGGGTCTCTTTATTATAATATATAAAAGGAAATCATGGGTAACACTCAAGAAGTCCTTATGTATAATGAGAGGTCTTTGGGTGCTGTATATCCAACTCAGTAGTTAGCCCTTGCTTGACTCATTTCAAGATCCCTGCTTCCCCTAGTAAGTGCAGCTAACCCTGCCAAATCTCTTTTGGCCAATAGCAGACAAAGCCTTGGCAAAGTTTAGGGTTGCCTTAGCTTCCTAGGTCTGCCATAGTAAACTAGGTGACTTTGAACAACAGAAGTGTATTGTCTCACTGTTCTGAAGGCTGGGAGACCAAAATCAAAGTGTCAGCAGAGCCATGCTACCCCTGAAGTCTGTAGGGCAGAATCTGATCCATGCCTCTTTCCCGGTCTCTGGGCGCAGCTTGTTAGGAATTCTCGGGCTTCAGTCTCTGCTTCAGTCATCACATGGCCTTCTCCACCATGTCTGTGTTTCTGTGTCCAAATTTCCTTTTACTATCAGAGTGCCAGCCACACTGGATCAAGGGCCCACCCTACTCCAGTCTTACCTCATTTTAACTTACCTAATTCCCTCTGCAAAAGCCTTATTCCCAAAGAATGTCACTTTCCAAAGTACTGAGATTAGGGCTTCGACATATCTTTTAGGGGGATACAATTCAATCTAAAAGACCTTAGATTACTAACAGTTAGATGGATGTGGAATGTGACCAAGTTTAATTCTCTTTATTTTATTTAAAGGAAGTTTGGGCTCAGAGTCTGCAGAAGAAGTTCTCAAACTGTGGCGTTGCATCAGAATCCAGGATTCTGGTGGCATGCAGGTTGCTGGACCCTACCCCTCGAGTTTTGATTCCGTAGGTCATGATGGGCTTCAAGAGTTTGCATTTCTAACGGGTTCCCAAGTGATGCTGATGCAGCTGGTCCTTGATCACACTGTGTGGACCACTGGGCTGAAAGGGTTGGCCAAAGGGGAAAGTATTGGACAGAAACGCATACCTCCTGACTTCTAAAGCAGGGTTTTTGTCACTCTATTAGTGTGCTGGTTTGAAACTGGCATGCACTGCAGAAAGCCATGCTCTTTAATCCTCATTCAATATTGCTGGGTGGGATCTTTTTGATTATTTCCATGGAGATGTGACCCACCCAATTGTGGGGGGCAATTCTTGATTAGGTGGTTTCCATGGAGATGTGTCTCCACCCATTCAAGGTGGGGTTGCTACCTGGAGCCGTTTAAGAGGGAACCATTTTGGGAAAAGCTTGAGAGGCAACAGAGCCCACACAGCCAGAGACCTTTGGAGATGCAGAAGGAAAATGCCCCCAGGGAGATGTTTGAACCGAGAAGCCAGAGACCACAGAAGATGTCAGCCACGTGTCTTCCCAGCTGACAGAGGTGTTCCAGACCCATCAGCCTTTCTTGAACCAAGGTATCTTTCTCTGGATGCCTTAGTTTGGGTATTTTCATGGCCTTAGAACTGCAAACTTACAACTTAATAAATTTCCTTTTTAAAAGCCAGTCCCTTTCTGGTATATTGCATCCCAGCAGCTTTAATAAACAAAAACTAGATTTTCTTTGTTCAGAAGATTTTAATTCCAAGAATAACAAATAATGGCCTAAAATGCCTCCTTAGCTGTTTCTGCCCCATCTTGGAAAATAAATAACTGGATAAGAAGAATTGGAGGCATTGACTTTAAACACTATTACAATAAAGTTTAATGAAACCCAAAGTACCTCTAAGAAGTAAGGAAGGAAACAAGGGTGGGAGGGAGGAAGAGATCTTGACCCAAACTGAACACTATTTTTTTTTCCTCTAGTGAAGTAGGTATATACAAGTTTCATGTTGGAATTAATCCCATTCTTTTTGTTATTATCAAAAATTTATAGATTGAATAATCATATATGAATATGATTAACATATTACAAATTTTTTCATAAGAATTTGTTTTTCTAGGAAGAGTATAGCAGATACCAGGTAAGCATCTATGCTTAGTGCTTTTCAATTAGGTTGCTGTCTGAAACCTATCCTTAAGCCAACTTTATCTCTAAGTTGCAGGTGCAACTACACCACAGGGCCTCTTGCTTGATATCTGCTGATCTAAGCAGGCTGTTAGACCACTCAATAGGCAATCTCACTTCGCACTACTGCCAATCTTGTTAGAAGCTGTAATAGCTAATGGAGGTAGGTGTGTTTTTATTTAAGAAGCATCCACAAGCAATGGTCTATTTGTCTATTTTAAGGCTTTGCTTATTTCCACGTGTCTCTGCCCCTTATACTCCTACTTCAAATCCACCAAAAATAGAAGTTTCTTTTGAAGAGCATTTGTTGTAACAGGTGTCTACCTATTATAAATTGATTCCACAATCTGTAGGGAAAATTATAATCAATTTAGAGCTTTAAAGTACCTTTTTTAAAAGTTGCATAAATTTTTTTATTGAATTTGATAGGCAATATGAAAAGGGCAGGACCACAAAATTTGAAAAATCATCTTAGAAACATATATGTGTGTATATATATATGTATATATATTATATATATATGTATATATATGTGTATATATATACATATACATACATATATATACATATACACACACACACACACACACACACACACACTGGCTTGAAAGCATCTTGTAGGGTTCCTGGTGCTGCCATTTGGCACCTGAAGGATTGTGAGCCATGTCAGATAAATCCCTCCAAATTCTAAATGCACTTTAATTATGTATCTGTCCAAGATGAAAAATCCATGCTTTCACAATAAGCAGTTACAAGTTTGAGGTCCATCTTGTACAGTGATTGGCTACACTCATCTTTATTCCTCTCCCACTCTGCTCCAGGGTTGTGTATATCTGCTTCCATACAGCCCCAGGTATGTTATCATCTCTATGACTTTGTTCTCCATTTGTCTCCCTTTTGGGAATGTTCTTTCCCTTTCCCTTGGCCTAGTTAAATCCTTCTGATATTTCAAAGTTCAGCCAAAGGCTCTCTCCTGTCCAATTGCCCTTACTAATTTTTGTTTAAGTGAAATATCCTGCTTCTGTATCTCTCTCTCCTTCTCTCTCTCTCTATCTATATATTTACACCACAATTTAACACTAGAGCATTGACCACCATGCTTTCTTCTCAAATTCCAGGGGACATTTCTTTCATCGGTATAGTTGGGGTACCTGATAGCAGCACAATAAGAACTTAAGGCTGAATGATATTTACATGATGATATATTTATATATATTGTACAATACATCTTAATATATATATTACTATATATATTATGTATCAATATAATTATATATATATATATATATATATTATGTGGCTGCAAGCTGACGGTCTCCAATCCTACTCATTGACTGTGGGCTAGATATTAGGAACCCAGTCTCAGAATCAATCAACCCAGTCTCAGAATTTCAATTGTCCTAAAGGGCTGGCTGACCTGGGGTAAGGTAGCATCTCTCTAACTCAATTTGTTATAAGTAAAATGGAGATAGTAATAATAATAGCCATCTCATAGGGTTGCTGTAAATATTAAGTAAATTAATAAAGTGATTAGAACATAGCCAGAACTATGGAGGCACCTAACAAATATTAATTATTACCATGATTACAATTCATGAAAACATTTATTGTCTTGTTTAAATAGCTGTTTATCATGCAGACAGCTAAATTACAGAAACAATACTGTAATACATCACAGTGTTAGATTTAGACTAATAAGCTGATATAAGACATAATCATAAACATGTACTAAACATTTTCATCGAAGCAGGCACTTTTATAATATGGGATAAGCATTGTTTTAGTTTGCTAAAGCTGCTGGAATGCAGTACACCAGAAAAAAAAGAGAATTTATTTAGTTACATATTTATCAGAAGAAGGGCAGCTAGCTTTCATCTGGGTTCCTCTGTCTCATGGAAGGCACATGGCCATGTCTGCTGACCTTCTCTCCTGGTTTCTGATTTCAAGTGGCTTTCCCTGGGGCATTTCTTCTCTGCGTCTCCAAATATCTGGGTCTTTGTCAGCTCTGAGCACTTTCTCTCTCTTCTGACTTCTCCTTTTAAGGCTCCAGCTGATTAAATTGAACCTCATTCATTGCAAGAGGCACTCCCCTTAGCCCACCACTGATGTAATCAGCCACAAATGAAATTCATGTGTTGATTATGTAAGTCCACAGCAACAGAACTAGGCATGATCACCTTGCCAAATTGATGCCTAAACTTTACTGCAAAAATGATTCCCATTTTCTCTGGCTTAATAAAACATATTGTGTAACAGCATGGACCCTTTTCATTGGCAATGATTTATGCACAGCCAAAATAAACAGTCAGATAATCCATAGAGATTGCCCAATTCCTTTGGGAAGCAAGAGGAAAAGGATGTTTGGCTAATTTAAGTGTCTTTCAAAGTCTGGAGTACATGATGGTCTACTGCTTCTGGTATTCACTGTGACTATTAAATGTTATGGGAAAGTGTCTCACTGTAAAGGAAAATGGAGCTCTTAATGCAATATAATTGAAACGTGGATAAAATTCATGTCCTTAGAAAAATGAACACATTATAAATTCCCAGGAACTATTTTTTTAATGTTTCTCACCTGTGACCCTTGTGACATTCATGTCTATATGCCATTGAGACTTTGCTTTAACTTTAGTTCATCATTCACACTTTCCTGGGTGAAGCTGTCACATAATTGAAAATATATTATTAAACTTAAAGCCCTCTTATGGATTTGGAATTTATCAAAATCTTTAAAAATTAGCTTGAATAGCCACAGCCCCTGCACTATTGGAATTTACAATCCAAAATGGGAAATATCAGTGTTATCATAAACACAATTTCTATAGAATGCAAACTGTCAGAGGAGGGGAGGGAAAAAGTAATCACCTTGGTTCCATTTCAAAAGAGAAGGTTCCAAAAGAGGAGGCATGGAGGGGGTGGAGACCTTGCTGATGATGATAAATTTTGGTTTTCCAAGTGAAGAAGAGCCATGGAGAAGGTACAGCTCTGGCATGAGACCATTGGACAAAAATAGGCTTTCAATGTCCATGCTTTTGTTCAGGTGAGACTCCTTTGAATTTCCCACTCTTCTCTCCTTATCTTCTACTTATAGTCTGTAAGTCTATGACTTCATTTATATAACTTTCAAAAGTAGGCAAAACTGATATATGGTGTTAGAAATTATTAGGATGATGAATTTGGGGAGGATAGTGATAGGAATAAGTGGGCAGGGTTTTGGGGGTTATTGTTCATTGGTATTTTCATTTTGTTGTACACATATTTATTGAACTGTAAACATATTATTTGTTCATTTTCCCACATGTATAAGATATCTTGTGTGGTTTCTGTCTCCTGAAAAGACATGACTGATAGATTGGGAAGAAACTAAAGGGCAGATAATCTCATGCATTAATATCTAACATTATAAGATTAGAATTATAAGCAAGATGAGATATGTTCCAGGCACAAATAGACATTGTACTGGTTTGAAGCTGTTGTGTACCCCCAGAAAATCCATATTCTTCTAATCCAATATTGTGGGAACAGACCTATTGTGGGGTGGAACCTGTTGATTAGGTTACTTCCACGGAGATGTTTCCCACTAAGTGCAGGTAGGACCTTTTGATTATGTTATTTCCATAAGAATGTGACCTTGCTCATTCATGGTGATCTTAATCCTTTTCTGGAGCCCTTTATGAGAGAGATCTCAGAGCTGACACAGAGAGTGAAGAGATGGGACCAGGTGACAGACATCTGGAGATGCTGAGGGAGCTGGGAGAGCTGATTGAACCCAGAAGCCAGGAAGGAAGGACAGCAGACATTGCCATGTGCCCTCCCTTGTGATAGAGAAATCCAAGACACTCTCAGCCTTTCTTGAGTAAAGCATTAGCAAACTGAAACCATTAGAGTTTAAGAAATAGTCAATTCAGAAAGATTCAGAATAAAATAAGTCTTTTGAATATGTGGAAAATACAAGGTTATTATAAAAAGTTAATTTAGCAGTGTATAAAGATTGTTGACCAATTACCCACGTCTCAGTGTTGTCGAGTCTCAATTTGAGGTAGCATTCCTCAGATAAGCTATACCAGTGATTTTCAGTGAAGTTTGGGGAAGTGTATTAGAAGGTATGTTTAAGTTCTGTGGTTTATAAAATACATAAGGTCAAGATTTATTGTCCAAATTTCGTCTGCAAAGAGCCATACCAGTTAGAGTCAAGGGTCCTAAGAATAATTGCAGTGTTGGAATGGCATCACCATACAGAATGGTGCTCTCAGAAATGGGCTTATGGACTTGTACTTTTTATGAAAAGTTGTTCAGGATAGTTTTATTGTGATAGTTGCATTTGTCAGAATAGGCTAGCTTTGGAGCAGTAACAAACATAAGAGTTTATTTTTCACTCACAATATTTGCTGTGGGGCCAGTGGTTCTACAGAGAATCTATATTCAGTGACTCATGGATCTAGGTTACTTCTCTTCTGTAGTTCTGTAATCTCCATGGCAGTGAACTAAAAAGCAGGATGGTTTCACTGGGGCTCTTCAATGGTTCAATCCATCAGTGAGGCACATCACCTCCAATTATAGCTCGGTGGCCAGACAACATAGTCACATCATCCAGCCTACCTTCAAGGTGGCTGAAAAATGTGGAGAGAGCACATGAATTTTCAATAACAAGTAAAGGTCTCTGCTACATTAGTCATCATTGATTCACTGTAAGACATATAACATAATATCATACAAATATTTACCAACTTGAGGATTTGCAGAAATATTGGAGCATATACCTTTTAAATGTCAAGGTTCTACTGCAAAGAGATTGCTGAGATTTTTGTTATAAGTAAAAAGAGCTGTTATGAAAGAAGGGCTTTTCTCACCAAAACCATTTTTCTATTTTTTATTTTGACAATCTTTGACTGACAGATTTTTCATATCTAAATTATTAGAACTCTGGCAGATCTTGCCATTATAACAAAAGGTTTAATTTAAAGCTATAAAATAGAGCTATGGAGTTGCATTAGTTGTGGCAATTAAAATACATCTGGGTGATGGAATGAAACTTTCACAACGATGTTAATGATAGCTGAGGTCATGCATGAAGCTTTATTTCTCACATGTGGTGTAATAGTCAAAAGTACTATATAAGAATCCTAAATGTGGCAGTAGTTAACATAAAACAACTGTAAGATTTTGGACATTTTAGCAGAACAACAGTTATGCATAAAAACACCCTACTTCTTAGCAAAGAGTGTTAGCTGAATCACTGACTGTTTTTCTTTGAAGGTCATTCTCTTAAGTAGTAATGTTGACAATTATATCCATGCTATAATATGTATGACAAATTTAGGTCATATTAATCTCAGAAGAAGCACCCTCACAGATAATGAGCTTAAGGATGGGGTCTCTTAATTCCCTGGCTGTTAAAACAAATGTCACACAATGGGTTGCCTTTAAAAAACAGGAATTTAAACAAGGATTTTGAGGTATGGAGAGGTCCAAAATTGAGGCATCCCCAAGGCGATACTTTTTTCCCCCAAGACTGTGGCTGATGCTGGCTGCCTGCGATCCTTCACCCTTGACTTCTGTGACATGGCAATATGCATGGCAATGTCTTCTTTCTTCTCCCTGTTCAGTTGACTTGGATAGCTTTCCTTTGTGGCTTTCTCTTTCTGTATCCAATTTCTTTTGCTTAGAAGGTTGTCAGCCATATTGGAATAAAGCCCATGTACATTCTGTTGGGGTACACCTTATAAATAATATCATCATAGACCCTGTTTAGAAGTGGGCTCATACCCACAGGACCAGAAGTTGGGACCTGAACATGCCTTTTGAAGGCAGCATGAGTCAGTCCCCAACAGGGGCTACAGTGGACTACAAATTACAGTCAAGTAACTGGTCTGTTTATAAAAGTAAATAAGGTTGCTTTTGTGACATGCTCACACTTTACTTGAGTTGATTTTTGTCCTTGGTTGGTTTTGCAGGAGTAATTTCTCTGTTCCAATGTTTCATTTACTCCTCACAAAGCAAAAGATCTTTGTGTGCCCACAATAAAACAGATCTCATCTTCATTGGTTGCAAGTTATCATTAAGATTAAAATGCTGGACAACCAAAGCTATAGGCTGAGCCCCCAGTCTTGGGGTTTGTTCATATGAAACTTAACCCCACAAAGGATAGGTATAGCCTACTTAAAATTAGGCCTAAGAGTCACCCCCAAGAGAACCTCTTTTGTTGCTAGATGTGGCCTCTCTCTCCAGCCAACACAACAAGCAAACTCACCACCCTCCCCCTGTCTACGTGGGACATGACTCCCAGGGGTGTGGACCTTCCTGGCAACATGGGATAGAAATCCTAGAATGAGCAGAGACTCAGCATCAAGGGATTTTGAAAAACCCTAGAATGAGCTGAGACTCAGCATCAAGGGATTGAGAAAATCTTCTCAACCAAAAGGGGGAAGAGTGAAATGAGACAAAATAAAGTGTCATTGGCTGAGAGATTCCAAACACAGTCAAGAGGTTATCCTGGAGGTTATTCTTATGCATTAGTTAGATATTACCTTGTTAGTCAAGATGTAATGGAGATGCTGGAGGGAACTGCCTGAAAATGTAGAGCTGTGTTCCAGTAGCCATGTTTCTTGAAGATAATTATATAATGATATAGCTTTCAGAATGTGACTGTGTGATTGTGAAAACCTTGTGTCTGATGCTCCTTTTATCTACCTTGTCAACAGATGGGTAGAACATATGGAATAAAAACAAATAATAGGGGGAACAAATGCTAAAATAAATTTAGTTTGAAATGCTAGTGATCAATGAAAGGGAGGGGCAAGGGGTATGGTATGTATAAATTTTTTTCTCTGTTTTCATTTTATTTCTTTTTCTGAATAGATGCAAATGTTCCAGAAATGAACATGATGATGAATATGCAACTATGTGATGATATTGTGAATTACTGATTATATATGTTAAACAGAATGATCAAAATAGGAATGTTTGCATTTGTTTGGTGTTTTTTGGTATTTAAAAAAAAAGATAAAAAAAATAAAAAAAAAGATTAAAATGCAATTAATTTCTTCCCTGGATCTCTACTCACAATGCTGTAAGTTAACCTAAATGATAAAGTTGCACATATTAGAACTAGAAAGAACTTTAGAATTCCCCAGCCCCAGCTCCATTTATTCATTTAACAGATGAGAACCCTGAGTCACAGAAAAAGGCTTGCAGTATGGCATAAGTCACAAAAGGTACATTTACTAGCCCTAATCATAAGGTGAAGATAAGAATTCCTATCCTGCTTCCTTCTCAGAGTTGCTGAAAAATTAAAATTAGAAGCATATACAATTTTTTTTTTGAAAACTGAAAGAATAATAGTAATGCGATGATGATAAGACCGCAATTTATTGAGCACTAGTATGAACCAGGTACTATGATTTACATATATTTTCTCACAAATCTGTGTCACAACCTATCAGGTAGGTACATTTGTTACCCAATTTAAAAATGAAGAAACTGGCCGATAATAGAAAGTGGGTTAATTCAGTGGGTGCCTAACCCCGAAGTTTAAGCTCTATCTTATTCACATGGCCTTTGGATTCATAGCCTGCTTGGAAGCAGAGCCCATACCAGACCACAATTCTCTGATTCAGAATAGAGACTTGCCCATTTTTACCAGCTATTTCCATAAGGTTCTTTTGGAAGCAGAGAGAGTTGAAATTTCCCATCCCTTTCTAGGCTTAACTTTGTTGTATTCCTACATCTAATGCTGGATTTTAACAGAGAACAAAAAATAGGGAACTCCTTCTGACAATACCATAGATATGCAGCCCATCCCTTTGATTTCCATCTTCCTGTGTATTTTGACAATTGTGCCTCTATGTGTCTAGTGCTATCATATCCAAATAAACCTCTCATCACCCTGTATTCTGCTTCCTGCTGCAATAAGCACGAAGCTGTAAACTCTATATCAGGAGTTTAGACAGAAGTCCAGTGATCATAGACATACAGGCTTGTACCCTACAATGTTAAGATGCTGCCACCTTCTGTTTAGCCCATGTGCTGCGGATGCAACCCACTCCTGCATCTTCCCTGAGTCCTCTGAGCTGATTTACCCTGTTCCTGAATTGCACTTCAGCAATATATAATATGGCAAGTTAAACACGAAGCCTGCCAAGAAATCTTGATGGGCTCAGCTTTTGTGCTGCAGCACTTGAAAAGACCGTTTCTACTGCCATTCCACTGAAGCATGCCCAATATTTTTGACAGTGCATTATCTAAGCAGTAGTTCATCTCAGCATTCATGGGATGTTATAACCAGTCAAGGATTCAAAACAGGGACGATAAAGGGATTGGGTGAGTAGGGATGTTTTTCCATTGTTCAATGGCAGTGGGTTTCTCTAAGGCTTTCCATATGTTGAAAGAGGTCTAAATTCATTCTCTGGTGCATTTGCTGCTGAGATACTCACAAGAAATGAAACATGACACGGGCTTGATTGCAGATTGGTAAATGCAGCAAGAGCAACAGCCCCCAAGTTTTTCTCCAACTGAGGGGTTGTATTTAGGGGTTAGTGTGAACCTGACCCCAGCAAGCTGGGCTTCAAGCAGCTCTTATCTAGGACAATCACCCTTTGCTCATCAGCACTGAGGTATTGTTTCCTCCAGGACAGGAACCACTGACACCATATAGTGATTCCTTTTATCTGGAGTTCTGCCAGCTTGCAATTCCACCCTTAGCTTCTGGGAAAGCCAGGGCAGGGATTCATTTTATCTTCGTTCCCCAGCCTTGTGGAATTAACCTTGCCCGGGATCATTTTAATAAATAGCACATGACCACCGCCGACCACGTGTGTACATTTAGGTCTGAGTGAATTGTGTCTCCTTATATCATTAAAATGCCAGACTTGTTTAATAAAGCTGGAAAGTCACGAACGGAAAATAGTTCTAGAGGCCAAAACTGTCCAGTCAAGTACTTGCTGACCAAATTTATTGCCTAAGAACCTTAAACCTTACACACTTAAACTTCTTCTGGTTTTGAAATATGTATACACACACATATACACGCATGTACCATCTTCATGATATTCAAAAGAAATTTGTTATTGCACTTGTATTATAGGATATTAGAAATAAACACAAATATGTGTTAATTTCTCCTAAGTTGGTGCCTTAAAGAAAAAAAAAAATCCCTCCTAATCTCCCAAATTTTCTTTGGACAATAAGTAATATTAACCTCAATTTCTTTATTTTCCTTCATTTATAAATCTTTTTTCTAGAAATGCTTCTCTGCATTTTAAGTCTTACATAGAGTAGACACAAAATTAATTGGAGATAAGCTTACTGATCTTATATCTTGCAAATCCCCAAACTAATTAATACTTTAATTGCAAATAATTACTGTAAAATTCAGTAATACAGGGTTTTCATATTTTTAGAGAAAAATTTTGTGTTCAAGCAAAGTTACTATCTATGTAACCCTAGAGTAGATACATACAGAGAGAAATCTTACTCTATCGTGCTTGAAATGATGCTTGTAGCACACATCCTTTAGGGCAGAGTCCTTATGCTTTCCAAGGCTACCTACAATGGGCCAGACATAGAAAGTGACTGTGACTTAAGAAATCTCAGATGGATCTAATATCACAATAATCCAGATGATCGCATTTCCCCACACACTTTGGTATGCAGACTCCCATGCCTTTTAATAAAATGTTTTTCATCTTCAAGACAAGCAAATACTACAAAATACCTTCCAGTAGTCTATTATACAAATACAGTTTAACAGCCATCTCTGACTTCTTTCAGTCATTTACTTTCAATAATTCCTCTTAAATCTACTGACTGATGCAGAAATCAATCCTATCATAGCTGTGCAGAAGGAAATCATATAGTATCTGTGCCCCAAGACAGAGTCAAATGGACCTGGAACTTCAGAACCTTCTGAGCAATCTGGCACAGGGTCAAATTATACAAATGTAAGGGAGCTGGGGAAGACATCTAACTTGTCGGACCCCAAGGCAGGAAGGAATGAACTCACAGTAAATCAGATTTAGAGAAATAAAGTGTTTGAAAACTAGATTGGGAGAATGAGCTTGGTCCCATGCAATGAGGAAACTGAAGTGTGGTGAAGGATGTGGCCATGATTATAGAACATGATTAGTTAGAAATAACCCTAGAACCGCCTCTATTGGCCAGCACACTTTTTCTCTCACAATGGCAACATCATTTTCAAATGTTAGTGTGCACATAATAATCACCCGGGAATATGGTCACGAACGGCATGCAAGCAGGTTCACACTGTGGGACCTGAGTCATCAGGTGTACGTGAAGTCTAGCAATTTGTATTTTTAGTAATCTCTCTAGGAGCCTGGGAGGCAGGTGGCCTGAGTGCCCTGCTTTAAGAAAAGCTACGTTACTTTATGCACTAGCCTCCGGTTAATTCTTAGAGAAAGACTTCCTGGAATCATCATTGATAAATTCTTCAAATGTCAACTCAAAGGGTCACCAAAGTTGAACCAGCTGACTTAAGAGTTATCATACCCCCTGTTCCTCCATACCAGAGTTCCCAGGCTTATTTATGGGTAAAACAGAACTGTGAATGACAAAAAAAAAAAAAAAAATCTAAATGTCAACTATGCTTGCATTAGTTTCCTAGGGCTTCCCAAACTGAGTGGTTTAAAAGAAGAGGAGTTTATTCTTTCACGGTTCTGGAGGCTAGAAGTTTGAAATCAATGTATCGGTAGGACCGTGCTCCCTTCGAAGACTGGAGGAACCATCCATCCTTGCCTCTTCTAGCTCTGATGGTTTCTGGTAAGCCTTAGCTTTCCTTGACCTGTAGAAGCAGCATTCCAAGCTCTGGCTCCACCTTCATACCACCTTCTTTTCTGTGTCTTTTTCCGTATTTCACTCTTCTTATAAGGACACTAGTCACATTGGGCTTAGGGCTTATTCTCACCCACTCTGGCCGCATCTTAACCTGATTACATCTGAAAGACCTTGTGACCTTGTTTCTGAATAAAGTCACATTCACAGGTCCCTGGCGGACAAGGATTCTGGGAAGACACTATTTATCTCAGCACAAGGCCCTCTTCTAACCTCCATACTCGCCCGCTGCCCTTCCCTGTGGGAAGAGATGTGGCCAAAGGCCCCTTTCCTCCTTCCTCTCTCAAACCTTAAAGCTTCAAGAAAAATGAAAATAGTTCCCTTCTACTAGGGGTTCTAATTTCTAAATTAATCTAAACGGTTTTGTAAATAATCTTTAGCATAAAAAAATCCAGGGTTCCTCTTATTGGGATCATAAACAATATGCAGATATAGTAACTTGGATGCACATACTGGATTAAATTTCTGGGATGAGATAGATTGAATCAAGAAATGAGATTTTGTTTCACTCTGCTTTCCTACTGCATTATCTCTCACATAAAGTGCACAAACGGATTAATTCCTGAAATCCATCATGATCTCCACCTTTTCCCACTAGAAATGAACTCCCAAACATCCAGGTAATATGCCACAGGATAGCTGCTACCTGCTTCTCTGTCCCTTTTCTTCCCCCCAGTGAGCTTCAGCCTCCAGAAAAGGAGGATGAAAGTAAAAGCGATGCCTTTCTTTTCCGTTCTGCCACAGGCAGGGAGCTACAGCCAGCCTCTCCATCAAAAGTGGCAGATAAGGTGGACTCGTCCTATTTGATTATGACTCACCATCACACAGGAGTTGCAATTAGTCCACGCCAGCTTTATTCAGGCCTTGGATTCTTTTCAAAAGCAAAAAAGGGAGCCCTCGAGTTCTATTGAATTGGAGCGTGGCATCTGCTGCCCACTGAGGGGAGAGGTCGGGGGTCAGAGCTTGATTTTGATAAAGCGTGCCAGATTAATTGTGTTCGGTAATCCTGTTTGTCATGGTAGATAGGCAGAGGAGTCTTTGTGGCACAGACTGACATATGGGCCAGCCTGCTGCTTGCCTAGTCAACCCCCTTCCCCCAGCACATGCTCCTCACAGCTGGACTGGTTCCCAGAGCCTTGTTTTCCACGGGAGTGGGGGCCTCCTGCTCCTATTCAGTCAGCCCCCATTTCCACAAACAGGCTTCCTAATCTTCAGGCTTGCCTGGGCTATTGAAAGAGGCTGCATTATTCAAAGGGGCCTAAAAGAGAGAAAGGGGGAGAAGGGGTGGGGGTAGTGGGGACTGGTGAGGAGAGAAAGCCAGAAGATGAAGGGGGAGGCAGAAAAGCCAGCACCAGAGATAGCAGTGAAAGACTCCACAGTTTGGGGAGGGGAGTGGGGGCAGAGAAATATAATTACAAAAAATAGCAGCCGCGTATTTCAGGCAGAACACTTCAGGAGGCTGATTATAGTTCCTCTCCAAATCTGAATCTATCACCAAATTATACCCTGCCTCTTTTGTAAAATAAATGTTAATAAGAGGTAATTTGGGTCCTGCTGATTGTTAAGCTCAATGGAGAGAGACAATTTTTTTTTTCTTCCTCTGTGTGTGTGTTTATTGTAATATCTGGAGGGCTTTTTTTTTTTCTCCCACCAGAATTCATATTCAACCACAAAAGATGAGACAAGCATTCAGTGGCCTGATACAAGTGCCAGGAAACCGAGGACGGTTTGAGTTTGACGATAAAGGGCCAATGTACATCCGGGCAGTTGTCCCCTAATTGCACAGAAGGGTGCAGCCGAGGTACTCTGGAAAGAGGGTCCCTGGGAATACAGAAGAGAGCAGGGAATGGGGGAGGAGGGCTGCCAGTCCTGCCTGGTGGGGAGAGGGGGGGTATCTGCTCTAAATGGATTTGCCTTTCTTTGGTTTAAAAGCAGGACTTTTTTTTCATTTACATCATCATTATTTTGAGTTGCTGACAATTCTTTTGGGGGCTTTTTACATTTAAAAGCACCAAAAAAATCGAGACACTCCTGTGACAGATCTTTTGAAAGTGTTCTTATGATGTACATTTGTGAAGAGATCCAGAAATGGAGCAATTAGAAACAATGAATAATAATCTGCTGATCAGACAAAAGCATGGGGATATTCAGATATATCCTGGATAATAGAGGCCTGAAATAATCCTTCATTTATCCTTACTGTTCTGGCTGGGTCCCCTAGCTAGAGATAGTCCTTGTCATTACTGCCTGTTTCCAGACTGCTTGGTCTCCAGTAGTTTTTATTTCCAACATAAATGCTTTGACTACTGTTTGCTGTGATAATTGTGCAGTGAGAAACAATTTCATGTACTACCAATAATTTCAAAGGAAACATAATGCATTTGTCAAAAAATAAGAAAGCAGATGAATAAGAAATGCTTGCCTGCTTTTTATTGTAGACATTAAGGGAAAAGGGGTATTTTTTGCCTTGTTTTTGTCCCCCTCCCGCAAATGGCTACAATATACTATTTACTTTTACTGGGATATGTATTTTGAGCTTTGAAAAAAAGCCCTACAACAAAGCAGGCACTGGGCTAAGTGCTGAGTGTGTAGTGGTGATAGAAATAAATATCATTCTCATCTTCATGGAGCTTATAGCATTTGGGGGTTCACTGCTGTATCCCAGTACCTAAGACATTGCCAGGCATATCATATGAACTCATTCCATTTTATTTATCAAAAAATCATCATAATAAAAATCCTGAAAAAATAAACAGAAAAACATATTGACACTTCCAAGATGGAAAACTTGCTTTACATTATACATTACAAGAGAGAAGGAGAAAAAGAAAAAGAGGAAGAAAAAAGAAGAAACAACATTTTTGAGCACATAGTCTACGGTAGGTATTGTGCAAGCGCTACATTAACATTATTTCATTTATTCGTTTTTTAGGAGGATTCACATTTCATTCTTTTTCCATGTAAGTGTCCCGTTATTGCAGCACCAATTGTTGAATTTTTGTTTGTTTTGTTTGCTTGTTGGTTTTTTTCGGGGGGTGGGGGGGAAGTGCATGGGACCAGGAATCAAACCTGGGTCTTCCACATGGCAGGCAAGAATTCTGCCACTGAACTATCATTGCACCCACATCTCATTTATTCTTTAAAAGGACCTTTTGGGAGGAGAGGGCTGAAATTCAGCTAGTGCACACAGGCTCCTCCATCCTAGTTATATGATTAAAATCATCTGATAACCTCTTAAAACTGGGTTGCAGCTAATACTGAAACCTCATTGAAGACAAGTTCTGGGAGTGGGACCCAGGCATCAGTGGTTTTAGTGCTTCTAGGTGATTCTAACGAGCTTCTAAAGCTAAGACTCACTGATTTTCGGTAGAGTTTCCCAGCCTTTACTATATACATCTATTACCTGGACACCTTGCTAAAATAAGATTTCTGATTAGGTTGGTTTGTGGTGGGCTTGAGAGTCTACAGTTCTAACAAGCTCCCAGGAGATGCTGATATTGCTGGGGTCTGAGCCTTCTTTTGAGGAGCAAGGCTCTGAAGGTTAAACCATTTTCCCAGTGGCGAACATGAACTTCAAACCCTGGTTTTCCCAACTGAGGAACCTGAGTTCCTGGGTCCTGTGATGGTCTGCTAGCATTAAAAAGCTAGCATTTATGCAAGCATGGTGTGATAGAGAGTGTTTCACACACTCTCAAGTGAGAGCTTGGAACCTGTGGATAGTTTTCCTTGCCATTGACTTTGGGTCTTGCCTCCCTGACTGTTTTCTTCTCTATAATATTTCTATATTTCTCTATAATATTTAGGGTTTGGAATTTGATCTTAGCTGCAGTCCCTGGATTTTTGATATGTTACATATTTAAATGCCATCCATTAGATTAGAATTTACTGTAAGGAAAAATGTCATTTTAGGCAGAGCAAGACATAAAAAATAAAAACAAAAAACAAAAAACAAAAAAACCAGATATATATTCTTCGTTACTTGCTTGCAGGCATGCAATGGATATCAAAATAACTAGAATGGTGTAATTGAGGAGAGTCGTTGGGTCAAAAACATCCCTAGAACAACCTTATATGTTGTGCTTTACTTCACTTTTGCCTGTATTTTGGCTCACTTCTTAGACAGTTATGAAGTGAAGAAAATGGGTTAAGATTGAAATCTGTGGTGAGATATTAATTATTACATCTTAGCAGGACATGGTGTTTTTAGGATGCCTGGAGGCAATTTGGATGGCAGTTGATGAAAGGACAGACATAGGTGATACACAGATTGAGACCATATGAAGCGAGTGGTACAATATCTGTGCCAAGTAGACTGAACACAGAATTTAAAAAAAAAAAGATTTGGAAAGGGATAAATATTGTAGTTTATCGGCTTCTAGGCTTGATTTCTGGGGAGATATGTTTCAGGGGCTCCAATTCTTTTCACAGTTGGGCACTGGGAGAATCTCCATGAAGAGGATGGAAAATGACCAAAACTAAAGTAGCGTGCCCTTCCCTCACTTTAGGGTGCCTTGAGCCAAACCCTTTTAACCTGCATGATTAGGCTCAGTGGGAGCCAGGTGCCCACCCCTGCTCATGGGGAGAACGGAGACAAATGCTGCCCATCTGGCTCCTGTGCGTGGCAGGCGATTGTAATGCAATAACGATACCTCTGAATTCTGAAAATAAGCTTATACAGGAACTCTCTCCCCTACACCGGGGCTGAAGGAATGAGATAGAGCTAGGTTTTGTGTATTTCAAAAGAACAGTAGACACTCAGGATGAACCACGTAGCTAAAGAAGCAACTATGCTTTCTTTTTATTTCTTCACAATCTATCTCTATTCATCTTATTTTTGTCTTAATTTCTTAACTGAAGTTATCAAAGAGGCTTCTTTATGTATTTTTTTTTCCTTGGCATGGGCAGGCTCCAGGAATCAAACCTGGGTCTCTGGCATGGCAGGCAAGAATTCTGCTAACTGAGCCACCATTGCCTGCCTTTCTTCATGTATTTTTAAGTCATTTGGACACATCTGCCTCAGAAAATGCCTGAGAAACAAGTTTCAGAAAAATTAACAACCTTCTATCCTAAACATGCTCTGACAAACAGAGCATTACTTAGAGTCGGTTTTCACCTTTCCTTTATTCCTACTACAGAACACGTGATAGTCGTGCTTACAATGCTTTTGCCAATTTTTACAAGGTCAAAAATTATGTGAGCTGTGTGTTGGGGGGTGGCAGTGGTGGAAGTGGCTCTAGGAAACAGTAGACATAAATTACATTTTATTCAAAGGGTAGCTTCCTTTGAGTAAAGCACGAATTTTTTCAGGGCTGTTACTAATGTTGAAGTTTAAGGAATCTTGAAGCTTAGAGTGAAAACTTTGCTCATTTTGCCTGTTCTTCTCAGTGGACTGAGGACTCTCACACTGTTTTTAATGCTTTCTGCCAACTCAATAATACTCAGAGGTTGGATACTTGTTCATTCTGCGGATTGTCGACAGGAGCAGGTCAGGATGACAGAGAACTGTGTGATTCAGTCAGGTTACTTGTATAAGATCCATTTCAGGAGATGCCATTACCTGAGACAATACTGATGAATAAGTATTGCCTCTACCAAATAATGGCACAGGGCAAACACATTGTCTTTTTTCTCTAATGGTATTACTTTAAACTAAGTTAAGGAAGAAGTGCTCTGCATCCCTTTCTCAGGAAAAGTAGGCTAATCACTCCAACTCAAACTCTCCCATTATTGGCCTGTCCATTAAAAGATTCCCAACATACTTTAACACTGATCTAACTTCTTGGAAATGAAAGGACTCCAGAAAGATTAAAAGTAATGGCTTGCCTTACTCTCCTGCTTAACTATTTATCAGATCTGGAGATATAGGAATTCTTGAATTATTTAATCCCAATATAAACTTCTTCCTTTTATCTATTTTCATTCATCACCCTCCCTATCCCAAGAACTGCCAGCCAGCAACTTACCATCAACAAAAATAAAAATAGGTAAGGTTGTTCGCAGATATTACTTGCTTAGCATGTTATCTCACTTTATCCTAGTCACAGACTTTACAGGTAGGCATTGTTACTAATTCCTCCATTTACAGAGGAAGAGGTTGAAGTTTAGAAAGTGTTGGCAACTTGAACAAAAGCACACAAGCTTTTATATGGAAGTCAGACTCCAAGTCTGTTCTTAACCATGGTATAGCAGAAATATAAATAATCACATTAGTGGGCACTTAAACATATAACATACAACATATAACCCAATGGGTTAGGCTCATTGTAAAAGTAGAAATATATATAATATGATTCCTGCCCACAAAATGCTAGACTAAGGATAGAGATATGATGGATAAAAACTCAAATAGTTCAAGAATTAATAAACAATTGGAGAAAAAAATGATATCCCCCAAAGCACAAGGCAATTATGATGAAATGCTAATGAGTGACATATCTAGTTGAAGTGCTATCAATTAAGGGAAATACTTTGGATTCCAAGAAGAGTGATGGATAGTTAGGTTCAGGCATCAACTTGGCCAGGTGATGATGCCCCGTTGTTCTGTTGCTGTGGACTTAAATCATCAGTATGTGAAATTTATCTATGGCTGATTACATTTGCAGTGGGCTAAGGAGGGGTGCTTTCCACAATGAGTGACATTTGATTAGCTTGAGGCTTAAAAGAGAGAGGTCAGAATAGAGCACAGCAGCTTAGCATACTTCATCTCAGCACTCGCAGCTCAGCCCAGGCATTTGGAGGTGCAGAAAGGAATCACCCTGGGGAAAGCTGTTGGAACCCAGAAGCCAGGAGAGAAGGCAAACAGATGTCACTGTGTGCCCTTCCATTGACAGAGAAATTCAGATTGAAGCCGGCTGCCTGTCCTCTGAAGAAGTTTAAATTTGTAACTAAATAAATCCTCTTATTAAAAGCCAATCCATCTCTGGTGTGTTGCATTCTGGCAGCTTTAGCAAACTAAAACAAGTGATAACGGGAGCAATGGAGGTACCATTTTGCTGGAGTAAAGGAGGTCACATTACTCTGGCAATTTTTTCATATGAGTATTTAATACATTGAGTATTTAAATATATTTATTTATATTTCCTTGAACCGATCAGGGTGTATGCATCTCCCTAAAGCACTAAGAGCTAAGCTGCAGAGAGAATGCCTTGCTCACTGAATTTCCAATGAGATTGCAGGCAGTCTGCTCACCCAAGTAGGAATTGAGTATCAAATCTGATCTGGAAGCTTGTTTGTAGGAGCCTTAAGTTTTAGAATTTATTGTGAAGAGATGGCTAATACTTGAGATTATGAAAAAGTAGTACTACACATGTAGTCAATGACTAATATTTACTGTGTTACAAGCCATAATACTAAGTTTATTCACGTTTTAATCCTTTTACATTTCAAACAGCCATTGAAGTATATACTTCTGGCAGAGCTGGTTAGGCATTCTCAGAAACTTGGTTTCTTTTCTTCTGACTACATGTCACACTCTTTCTTCCAGTTGTCTATGGCTTTGTGGCTGAATTCAGACCATTGCAACGTGGATATTTTCTATTTTCAGCCTTGACCCATATACTTTTTCTATGTACACTGCTCATTTCTACTTCCAGCTGACTGAAATGGAGATGATCCTTGCTTCCTTTCATACACAGACACACAATAGTGTGTCTGGGGGGCTACACATTAAAGAATGAGGGAGCCACAGGATAAAAAGGGCCCACCTGTGGGGCAACCATCCAACAAGGGAAATACTTTAGTCTGTGATGGGAACAATAAATGATGTTCTATTTGGTTAAGATTTTTGAGATTCACCCATTCGAGCACCAAGCCTAACTTAAGAAAGACATTATTATCATTTCTTTAGATACAGACCAAGGTTCATTTTCCAGTTGGGAAGCTAAGGCTCATTGAGGTTAGATAACTTGTTCAGGAGAACCTTGATGGACCTGAAATCATAACCCATACCTCCTGACTCCAGAACCCAAACACTTATCCATTATGCTAGGCTTCAATTTAACTCATTACTTTCTCCTGAAAGGTGGCATTAATTCTACTTTTGGCTAAAATAAATTAATAATGATACTATTAAAAACCTTTACTGGTGTATTCTGCAGAATAAACAAGCTCTGATTGGCCTTGGGACAAGAAAAATCTTAAGCAGCAAGTAGAGTTAAAATGACGTTCATTTCATTTATCTTCCTTTATCTCTGTAGAGCATTATTGAGCTTGTTGTTTTGTACCAATTTTTTGTAAGGGAAGGTAAATGAAAAGTTAGTATCTATAAAGAACCAACTCTGCTGTTGAAATGTCGCATACATTTCTGAGAACTGAGACACTTAATGCTAAGGAACCAACCAACCAACAAGCTAAATAAGCAAACAACAAAAATTATTCAAGGCGGCATTGTGTCATTGTTGTGATGCTCAGTATTCTGGAAGGGGATACTATACCATAAAACAATAAATGTTGGAGTAGGTTTCTAAATTGCTGTAATAAAATTAATGTAGATGGGATAGTGTGCAAAGGATGGAGAGTGGAGGACCAGAGAGTACTTGGGCCAAGATATTAAACTAGACTTAAAATATCAAATTTCTTGGCCTTGGCCAGAAAAGATTATTATGTGCCAAATTCTCCACAAGTTTCAAGGCACTCCCTCATGCCTCTTTCTTATCCACCCTACTTCTCAATCTCTGCAGTTTCATTTATTTTTCTACAATATTATTTCCCCTACCACCTTATACAAGCCCCTTCATGACAGGGGAACTGTTTCAATGTATATGTTTATCCTTTTTATTGTCTAATGTGGTGTTTGCTCAGAATAAGCTGTTCAATAAACATCTCCTAAGTCAATGAATGGCTTACTGGTCTCTAATGTGAAATGGGACTTAATACAAGGCTTGAGTCCCTTACCACATATGGCACAGATAGTTATAATAGGTTAGGAATCTCTTCTAGTAAGCTAAATATTAGTCATTACTTCCCAAATAGCTGGTTCTATGCCTGGAGGTTCATTTTAAGTCTATAAGCATGCTGATTATTCATAGCATGAAAAGGGAAATGTAACTTTTAACCATTAGGGTTCAAATTAGTACAGAGTAAGTGGAAAGGTTGGTGCAATGTCTCTGAAAGTACAAAATTCTTTGTAAGAAGACACACAAAAATATAACTGCAAAGAAAACTGGTGAAATCCAAGTAACATCTAGAGTCGAGTTCATCATGCTAATCAGTCTCCTGGTTTTGAAAATGCACTTTAGTTATGCATCACCCCACGCACACACACATTGGAGGAACATGGGATCTGGCTGTAAATGTTTTTGTGACTTCTTGTGAGTCTATAATTACTTTAAAATGAAAGTTAAAATAATAGTGTAAAAATACTTTAGTGACAAATGAGGATACCAGAAAATGTGTTCCCTTTCAATTTGCAATACTCATTTGTGGTTAACAAGGGACATTTGGAATACTTTAGCTCTGAAGACTAATATTATAATCCTTTATATTTCTGACACTTTAGTCCAATCCAGTCCTTCTCTGTAAGGATACAGCAAGTGGCAGAAATTATGAGAAAATATATTCTAGTCATAAATGTGGTTTTCATTTCTTTTTACTGTTGAGTATGGCTTCGACTTTAGCATAATTCACCTGCTCAGATTTTGCGCAAACTGTTACTTTTATAATCTTCAAACTCATTTGATATTGAGTCATTTGATATTGTTTTTATTGTACTGATGGCAAAGTTTATTGCAGTATGTTTCAAATGTGCCCTCACTGATTAAGGCACTAGAATCTTTCGCCATCTGAATGTTAATGATGCAATTTTATGTTTGTAATACAAGTCATTGACACTACGTAATAAAAAGAGGCTAAATAATTCAACTATTTTTTTTTCTCTCACTCCCACCACACACACAGTATAAATATCACCTGAATTTTGATTAATTCAATTAGGTAAAGCAACTTCTATTTAGTTCCAAAAAGCTTTTTCTTCATATGACTTATTTCTTTTCCTTAGATTTATCTGGACCATGTTCTCTTATAAACTTTTGTGACTTTATCAGGGCTATATTATGTGGGAGGTCTTTCCACGACCAGATTTTAAAGATGGAAGAGAATTCTGATTAAGATAATCTAACCAGCTTATTTTACAGACTAAAAAACAGCCACCTCCAGGCCAGGTGGTTTGCTCTATGGCACAGTCTGGACAAGCAAGCAGTCTTCTGATTTTCTAAATAGTGTACATTTCATGGTCTGAGGTTTCTTCATGGAAGAGAATGTGTGAAAATCACAATCTGAGAGATGAAAAGTTCCACTTTGGGGTATTTTATTTCACATTAATTCCAGTTTTAAGAGCAGCCTGCTGCTGACACCTAAGATATGTATTGACACTCATACACTCTGTGCCCCTTTCTTTCCACACTCTGGTTAATTGGCCAAAGAAAGCAATAACAACAACAAAATACCTGGGGATTGCTTAGTCTAGGAATGTAGTGAGAAGAAAGCAGGGGCTTGAAAATTACACCAAGGCTCTTTTTCTCCAGTGTCTTTGTTCTGTCTTGAAGAATTCCACTGCCAAAAGAGAATCTTCATTTCACCGTCAGGTTGGAAGATTACAACAGTCATGTGCTGGCATTCTGTGGATCGGTGAGCTATCCTACTGTTTTATGCTTCAAAGCTATTTGCCATGTTGTTTAATTACCTAATTAGTCATTTTACTCCTTTCTGGATGCTATTTCATGAACCACAGTCACTTTCAGAGAAGCAGAATTATAGCCATTTTAGGTTGTAAAAGTGACTGGATTTTCTCCATTATTCTGAACCTTGTTTTGTAGAACTGTACTGAGCTCCTGGTACCAAGGGAGAAAGAAATGGAATTATCTATTGCGATTTTAAAAGGCTTCCCTTGCTTACCCCTTCACTCAATCCACCGACATTGATAGCTTCAACAGCCTGTACCTTCTCTCTGTGCTTCCCTGGTCCTGTCTCCACAGAAGTCTATTATAATCTCATTTCACCCATATAGAACAGGTAAGGAGGTGAGTGGTCATTGAGGGTGTCAGGAAAGATTGTGAAAAACTCTTCAGTGGATCAAAATGACTGCAGGGTGTCTTCAGTGGAAAACTACCCGTTCTGGGATCTCCATCTTTCATTGTCTTTGAGCTATTTTATAACTCCCCCCATTGCAGATAACGAATTGCAAATAATTTTTTCCATATGCAAATGAATTCTGCCCAGTAGAGAGACAATTGATTTCCCTCTCCCTTGTGGAAAAAGCCAGTTTTACATCCCAACTGATCTATATCAATATGTCCCTTTGAGTTCTACTTCAAACTGGTTGAACTCTTTGACTGGGTCCCTCATTAATTAAATGAGATAGATGAAATCTTTGACAAGTGTTCATTTTGTATTTGTATGTTCATTTTTTAATTTATAAGGGTCATGATTTTGCCATTTTTTGAAACTTATCCTTTAAACAATGGCTATTTATTTGGGACTCTGATCTACCTTTAAATATGGCCACGCCAGGTCCTGAAAGATAAGAGATCAGCAAAGTAAACCTTATTTATTCAAAAAGTTACTAAACAATTGCTATCAAAACAATCCATAGGTAAATTTTCTCTCATATATACAGATTTATTGATATAGGATATATTAGTTTTCTTTTGCTGCTGTAACAAATTATTACAAACTTTGTGGCTTAAAATGTCCCAGATTTATAATCTTACATTTCTGTGAGTTATATGTCTACCAGATCCCACTGGGCTAAAATCAAGGTGCTGGAAGTGCTGTGCTCCTCTCTGGAGGCTCTAGGGGTGACTCTTTTCCTTCCCTTTTCTAGTTCCTAAAGGCTACTCATATTTCTTGGCTTGTGGCCCCTTCCTTCCACCACTTTAAAAGCCCACCAGTTGCATCTCCCTAACTGTTCTTCCCTACTCACGTCTCCCTCTGTCTGTCCTCTCCTGCCTCTCTCTTCCACTTTTAAGGACCTTTATGACTCCATTAGACCCACCCAATAAGTCAAGGTAATCTCCGTATTTTAAGGTCCACTGATTCTCGACCTTATATTCATCTACTACCCTAATTCCCCTTTGCCATGTCACCTAGCATGCTACTAGGATGAATACATCCTTCTAAAAGTGAAGATTGTTGTTATACAAAATGAGGCTGCCTGTCTATGCAAAGTTACATGCTTTGTTGTTATTCATTATAACTTAATCACTGCTACAATAACTGGGGTGACAGTTGGCAGGGTTGCAAGCTTAAGAGAGAGAGGGAAGGATAGAATTAGAGTGAGAGAAGGAGCGATAAGGGAACATAAGAAAAGGAGAAAGATAAATAGAAAGAGAGAATTGGTCACTATTTGAAGTTCACTTTCTAGGCTCTATAATCTTAAAGAGGTCAGAAAAATGTAGGTTTGGTCTTTATCTTTATTTATAGATCCAGGAATTTCATTTTATCCATCCAAAGAATTTTGACACAAATCCATATGAAATAATCATATTCATCCCATTTTGGGAAATATAAACCCAATTTTAAAAACACATTTCTTTATTATAGGAATGAATTATTTGTGACAGAATAACCAATTCTGATTATTTGAAGAGCCCCCAAATTTGCCATTTAGTAAGCATGAAATTTGAGCATTGCTAAAAGACAATCTGCACAAATTTAACATTATTTGACAAATTAGTCTCTCCAACTGCATTTCATTCTAAGTCACCAACACGTCATTAGTGCAAAAATAGCACTTTTGGACAGCTGATTTTTCTAAAACAGATAACCTCTGTAATTAAAAAAGGTGTTTAAAAGACAGTGAAAAACTCTGTGGATGCAACTCCCTTTTTCTATACTCCTTGGCAGACTCCAACACTACTATCATAGCAATGTTTATTATGTACATTTTCCTTTATATTTTTATTTAGCTACATTTTATATTGATGCTATCAGTAAAGAAAAAAATGCACATTTTGGCTCTTGCCCAGATTTAGGAAGCATTCCAGTCTTACGTTCAATGTATTTACAAATCATCTCTCACTCGTTTCTGTCTGCTTGTTTCTTAGAGTGTTTAAATACATGGCTGATCTCATTTTTAAATAAGTGGCTGATCTCATTTTTAAATAAGGCTTATTTTGATTGAATTTTGTTTTAGCGTAATTTCATCTGCTCTTTTCCTTATGTATAGGAATTATATTTTACTTGACTGCTTCACATTTGCTATCATAAGTTGGAAAGAAGATTTTTTTAACATTTTTTATTGTGAAATATAGCACATATACAAAAAAGTGATAAATTTCAAAGTACATTTTAACGTGTCATTATAGAACAAATTTCAATGCATGGGTTACAGTTCCACAGTTTCATATGTTTCCTTCTAGCTGCCCTAAGTCACTGGAGACTAAAAAGAAACATCAATATAATGATTCAGTAGTCATACTCATTTGTTAAATCCTATCTCCTCTGTCATAGTTGATTTTAAGTCCATGTCTGGTAATTCCAAAATCTGTCTTCTCTTATTCTGCTCCATGGGCTCTTTCCTTTCTTGTCTATTTGTTACGTTTTCTTGCTTTCTTGTGTGTCTTTTGAATTTTAATTGTTTGATGAACATTTTTATAAAAATACAGTAGAGGTTGACGTGAATAATATTTATTTCCAGAAAGAATACCTTTTTCTGTCGGGTTGCAAGAACTGAGTTACTACACTCATTAGTTGAGGTCTAGGCTTTGTTAAAATGCCAGATAACTTTTGGATTCACATGTTTGGAGGGCAGGATCAGGGTATTACCATCAGAAGTTTCTAGGATCTGAGTTTTGTTGTAGCGAGCTGCCTGTGTTTTGCAGATGTGCCTCCTGTTTTGTGGAGGATCTCTGCCTGCTTTGCAGCTTGCTCCCAACTTTTTGGGTAGCTGGAGAGCTTCCTTTGCCCTGCAGTTCTTCCTTCTGTTTCAAGGGCAATGATCCCTTTTGACTCTTCTCAGTCTTCCTTTTTGTCCATTTGAGATCCACTGTAGCCCTGTCCTCTGAGAGTAGAAGTGCCCTGGAGGGGTATTTTTGTTTGTTTGTTTGTGCGTTAAGCTGAATCTCAAAGTATCTCACAGGGTTTCTTTCAGTTCTCTTTCCCAGCTACTGTTTTTTTGTTTTTTGTTTTTTTTGGCACTGAATCCGACATTCTGTAAAGATCTTTCATTATGTGGGGTCACAGGGATTCAAATCTGACATACAACTCAGACACAACCCTCAAAGTTTAGTATGTATTGTACTGCTTTCCCCTTCACCCTATCCATAGCAAATTCTTTATCGCTGCCCCCTGTCAGCTGGCGAAAAGAGTAGCCTTGGATTGCCTCCCTCTTATAAACATTAGTCCCTTTCTAGAGTTTAATTACTTTAGGTTTGTGTGGGTACCTCATCTCTCTAATTGGTTTCAAAATTATGCTTATGCAACCTATCTGACTTGTTTTTTTTATTTTTTTAAGGACAAGAGCAATGGTCTTTTTAAAATCATTAAAAAAAATTTTTTTTTTTCTTTAGAGTAAGCAGGTAAGCAATGGTCTTTTGAGATAGCAACATCTTAACCAGAAGCATCTAGATTTTTAAGTCTTTATAGCAATCTCTAGCACCTAATGTGCAATGCTATAAAACAGGCTCTTAATAAATAAGGAAGCATATTTATACTCTATTGTACGTGAGTACAGAAGAGCTAGGAAAAAGGAATGGAACTGTAGGGAGGTAAATTTTGGGTCAATATAAAAAGGTGCTATTGAAGAAATATAGCTATCCAGAAACTGAACAGGTTTACTTGTAAAATAGTAAATTCCAAGTTATTGCAAGTGCTTAAGCAAAGACTTTAGGGAATAAATGGCACTATAATGCTTATCTTTAGATCATTCAGTTAAATCTTTATATTTCAATGATTCTCTATTATTGTATGAAGAAGGAATTTTATTTTGGTAAACTATGGGAAAGGGGCAAAGAATTTGCACACACTATTCAGATGTGCAAAGAAAATGTGGCTTCTTAATTTTTTCAATATAGCTTTCATTATAAGTCCCATGTCCTCGGGTAGTTGGGGCAAAAATAAACATAGAACTTTTGAACATGCCCAACCAATAGTATCTTAATTTCTAGGGGATTTAATAGTCTCGTGAATGACTTTAGCTCTCGCGTATAAATGCTCTATCTCACAGATTCCCACACTGTTGGACCCCCTCCATGATATCTGCAGAAGAGCAGTCAACTTAGTCCCTTAATTTCTACCTCTGGTGGTTTGACTGGTGGTCCCTGAACCTTACCTCACAGGTTTCCCTGGTGTCATCTGGCTCTTGGAATGTTTTGCTGTACAAACTGGCAACCACTCTTTTGCCTGATATTTCCCTTAGGTCATAAAATTTCCTGAATTGTGGCTTCTTTGTCTATCACAGATTTTTTTCTAGTCTACTAGCCTTTCAGCCCTTTTCTAGACTTCCTGCAGACCAGAGGAAGCCAGACAAGCCAGAGGCTCTTCCTCAGGCTTATCTATCCCACTCATCCATTCAGTAATTTATTTTTCAAGTGACTTCTGACAGGGCTTGACTTACCATCTTGACAAGTTACACCATCACTGATCTCTCTCCTAATTTGTGGTATCTGCCAAGAAAGAAAAAGGATGGCATGTCTGAGCCTTCAGCCTTCAAATCACATCTGTTATTGTTGTTGCTGTTATTTTTTCCGATTCTACCTTGGCAGAAGGAATGGACTTTTGTCATGTGGGAACTTGATGCATTGGTAAGCTCTAAATTTACTACCAGGCATGTTTACCCACATCATAGAAAAGAAAGGCTCACCAATCAAACTCAGATTAGTGAATCACATGGCTTATTTAACTTAAAACACAAAGTGTGAAGCAAAGAGAAAGAGAGTAAATGAGGCCATACTACCTTAATTCTAGGTTATGTAATAATTATATGATCCATCCCTTTATCTGCTGCATAAATCTTCCACAATGATGGTGTGGTTACCAGGACCAGGGTTGAGAGTTTTCAAGGAGACCCAACAGATGGAAGATACCTATGGACAACACACACACTTGCTCTGTCACAGAGCCCAGGGGCAGGTAAATCTGGCCTCAGCTCATAGGTGTAGTTTGCCAGTGACCTGCTCAGCTTTTTATCTATGTGTCTTAAGAATAGTACACTTGAGACAGAATGGGTATCAGGAAAGGGTGGTTGCTTTAAGATCTCATGGATATTGAGTGCCTCTTGGGCCTCATGCATATTTAATTGTATCATGAATATTTGGTGTTTACTTTGTTCTTCCATTCCTTTCTCTCTTTGTTCACACACATATGTTCCAATTATTTTATGTTCTTCTACAATAAGACAGGGATATTATGATTTAAGGGGGGGATTAAAGTCATTATTATTTTTAAAACAAAATTGTTTAATAATATAATTCAGATTATAAAAGTAATGAATAATTTTAACCTACTAAGTATCTGTTGTTAGAAGGCAATAAAAGATTCATTTATTCATCCAATTGCTGTTTACTAAGAGCCAGTTCTGTGCCACACATTGGATTAGGTATTTAAATGCAAGTGTGAATTAGACAGACATGGTTTTGGTACTCCGGGAGCTTACAAATAGGCAGATTTAGTCTTTCTTCCATTCATCCATCTTGAAGAGTATAGTTGGGCATTACATTTATGCTTTTTTAAAAGTTCTTTTTGAATTCTGAATTGATTCTTATGTTACACAGTGTTGGAGAAGTTGGGATCTGGGGATCTCAGATAAAAAGTGTGGAGGGGGCGGGCCGCGGTGGCTCAGCGGGCAAAGTGCTTGCCTGCTATGCCGGAGGACCTCGGTTCGATTCCCGGCCCCAGCCCATGTAACAAAAACGGAGAAACAGAATACAATAAAACAAGAAAATGTTTAAAAATGTTTCCCTTTCTTCCTTCCTTCCTTCCTTCTATCCTTCCTTCCTTCTCTCTGTCTTTCCTTTAAAAAAAAAAAAAAAGTGTGGAGGGAAAATTCTTAAATATTTTTAAAGAGGCAAAATTTTAACACAGTGCCTGTAATGCATAGACAGTCACCTTCTAACTAACAATGTTTTCCTGTTTAATTTTTTATGTAAATTTTGGGAAGGAGAAATTGGTGCCTAAGAATTTAATCAATGTATGTATCTATGGATGGATGGAAGGAAGGAAGGAAGGAAGGCAGGGAGGGAGAGAGGGAGGGAGGGAGGGAGGGAGGAAAGAAGAAGACATATTTGAGATAACACAGCCATGTGAGCTGGTAAACTGATACTGTAAAGTTTTCTAAATATTACCACCAGTTCCTAAAGGGGCAAAAGTGACAATTAAGTGACTAATAGGTGGCTATTAGATTTGCATGAGATCGTAGCCCATGTTGATGGGAAGGAAAAATAGCCAGCTTTAGAGACAAACTTAGATACGTATTGTTATTTCATCTCCAAATGATAACTGTATACCTTTCCAAGGAGCTTTTAACTCAGAAGGCTCATAACCAATTAGAGTTTGGAACACAAAGTAATTTGGAAGCCACTAAAAAATTTAGTGGCTGACCATTTGAAAATATATATATTTTAGGATGTTCTCGCCTACACTGAGATAATATATGGAAAGAATACAGCATTGAATATTTATGCTGGCTTTTGCTAATCACTGTGACATAATAAACAGTCTACAGTAGTCCCAAAGTGAATCTTTGAACAGTGGGACACAAGGTTTTAGCACAGGTAAATCTCAGTTTAAGCCTGAGTCTCAGAGTTGCTTATATAGGACAATAAAACCTCTACATGTAGACAGGGGAAGCTTCTGGCTGTTATAAAATATAAATCCTCTCTTAAGAAAACAACTGACCTGAAGTGCTTTTGTATCTGTGGCTCATACTGTCAGGATTTTAGTACTATAATAACACAATTCTAATGAGTTCATATGATTTATTCAGTAAGGACTAAAGGTCTTTTATGTAATTGTTATTATGTTGGCAAGTACCGTAGGATAAGTATCCTAGTTAGTTATACAATTCTACATAGAGATATTATTTAGCTTTCAACTCTGAATAACAAAAAAAAGAGAGATCCTTATTAAATAAATCACCTTCATCAAAATTACTGCAAAATCTCTATTTCGAATTTGCCAGAAAAAAATTAGTAAATTATAATCTCTCTCCAGACAGTTAAGAGCCATTGCAACTACAAAGAATGGCCATACATATGAAGTAATAGCTATGAATTCCTCTTTGTCCAAGGAATTATGTTAATGGATGAAGATTGGAAATTCAACACTGAACCCTTCAGTATTATTATCATTGAGCGTGTGTGTATATGTGCATTATTTTCTCTATAAGACAGTGCATTTTTATAATTGTCCAAAGTATTTAAGGGATCCACTCCTTTTATTTTAAGATGGTTTTGTACATATCTAGTCAAATAAATCAAGTTTTCCATTCTTGCATTGGATTCATTTGATTAATATGAGTTGTGTGTCACATATCAATATGGTCAGTGCGCAATGTACCATTGGCCAAGGGATCATGGAATACTCAAGATGCGATCCATGTAACTATGAATGTCGTTACCTCATTAAAGAATTAAAATACTTTAAAAGCTTTTATGGTGATATTTAGGTGGTTTTTATTTTTATCGTCTACCTTCTTTCTTTTCCAGCATCACATTCCTAAAGTAGTTCCTGAACCATTTTTTATTCCATCATTCAGTCAACAAATATTGCCCTTCATTATGTCAAGCACTATATGGACACCGGGAATGTAGATTACTACATTCTATAAAAAGCTTTGGAAATTAATTTTAAAACTCAGAAAATGAATAACTTCAGCAGCTGATAAGACATTGAAGTTTTCTGTTTGTCTAGTTTCAGTTTGCTTGTAATCAGTGTGGGGAGAAGCTGTTTGGAGCTTTTCTTAAGGATTTCTTTATCCTATAGTATGAAGGATGGAAGAATGGGGCAGTCATGTAATTTTCTCTGGCTTCTGTGCAGCTTCAGGCCAACAATATATGCACTGCTTTCTTAGGAGTATTTCTAAGATATTGTTTTATTTGATATGTGATACATACAGAATATCTGTGGCATATAAATATATATATGTAATGAAACATAATATCTATATATCAACCTATAACATGATACCATATTTCTGAACTAGAACATTACTGAGTAAGTTAGATATGTTTCTTTTCCATCCCATCCCCCTGCCACTTCTCATATACCTATATGATATATAGTACCCCATTGTGGTCTTATTAGGAATCTTTTCACATGTTTATTGGCACATCTAGTCCCTTTTTTATGAAATGACTATGTTTATATACTTTGTCAAATTTTCATTGGGTTTATGGGTTTATTATTTTTATTTAATTGCAGGAATTATTTTTATATCCAGGGTAATAACGGTTTGCATTTATATATGTTACAAGTACATCTCCCAGTATTTGCCTTTTATTTCACTTTTTTGGTGTCTTTTGATAAATAAATTGATGGTCTATGTTTTAATGTAGTACATCAATGCTAATATTTGGTATATTAACTTTCCTCTCCTATTCTGAGTGTATAAAGGTAGTTTATTCTATTTTGTTCTAATTTTTAAATATAATTGCTATATTCCCCTAACAGCATTTAGTTGTTCTTGAATTATTTGGGCATAGTACATGATCCAACTTATTTTTCCATATGCATAGCCAATAGTCTGATATTCAAAATACCAATGTTTTTAATTCCATTTATTAGATAGCCAATGCATTCACTAATAAGTGTGACTGTCATTTCTGTTATATAACAAGGTTAATTTTCTCTGTGATTCTGTTTCTGGGTTCTCTACTCTAATCATTGATCAGTTTGTTTATATTGGGCCAATTTCACATAGTTTAAGTCTTAGTTATGTATTTACACAATTACATTGTTACAAATTTAAATCTTCACATTTAGTAGGGTAAGTTTCTATCTTATTCTTATTCTTACTGCTTGTTTAGTCCTGAACTCTCTCACATAAATTGCAGGCTGAACTTGTAAAATTACACACAAAAACACAAACCCTGCACACCTTTTTGAAATTTCAATAGGAAGTACACATAATTTATCAGTTAATCTAGGAAGAATTGACATCTGTAAGATATTTAGTCTTCCATTCTACCAACTTGGCATGTTTTCCTATTTCTTAAGATCTGTTTTTATGTTTTTCAATAAAGTTTTATAAATGTTTCCACACAGCTCATGAAACTTTTATTAGGTTTATTACCAGGTACACTATAATTTATGCTGCTATTATAAACATTATCATTTCTTTAATTTTATTTCTTAACATTTTGTTTATTCTCTATAATTTTAGGGGGAGGTATATAGATCATATATTTAAATACCTTCCTTAAGTGTGATAAGAAAATTCTAATTTGTATGTAGAATATTTGGAGCATCTAAGATAAATAATCAGAGTACTAACAATAACAACAAAAAGAAAGTTCTGTTTTTCCTCTCCTTGCCATGCTCTATTATTCATAATGTTTCATAGTGGACTAAAAATTGTAATGAATGATAGTCTCATCTTGTTTCTGATGTCAAAAGGGGGACTTCAAATGTTTAACTTCATATATGATGTCAGTTTCAGGATTTTGCTGGTCAACACTCTATGATATTAACGAAATTTCATCCTATCCTTATTGAATGAATGTTGAATTTTATCAAGCACATCTATTGAGAAAGTCAAATAATTGTTCTTTACAGTTGTTATTGTTCTGACTATTACTGATTATTTTCTTAATATTAAGCCATCATTAATTCCCTGGACAATCTTAACATAGCATTTTGTTCTTTACATAAATTGGTAGATTTTATTAGTTGTTGATTTTTACTGCAGGATATTTTTATTGAATTGATCTTCTGAAAATTCCAACTTTTGATGTGTTGATTCTTTCCATTAATATAATATCCTTTAAATTTTCTCTTTAATAGCCTCTCTTTATTAAAAAAGGTCACCCCTTTCTCTTTCATGCTCTAGAGTTAAACATTGTTGTTAATTTCTTATGTATCCTTCTAGTTTTTCTATGTTAATACAAGCAACTAAATTATGCATTCTTAATTTTACTGTATTCTTACATAATTATAGGATACTATATGTTTTATAGACCCTTCTCTTTTCCTATAACAAACTATTTATAGGAAAACTATTTACCAGTTGTTTTAGTTTGCTAATGCTGCTGGAATGCAATATACCAGAAATGAGTTGGTTTTTATAAAAGGGAATTTATTAAGTTACAAGTTTAAAGTTTTAGGACCATAAAAATATCCAACCTAAAGCATCCAGAGAAAGATACCTTGACTCAAGAAAGGCTGATGACATCCAGAACACCTCTGATAGCTGGGAAGGCATGTGGCAGGTGTCTGTGTCTGCTGGGTCCTTTGGTTTCTGGTTTCAAACAGCTTCCCCAGGGCTGTTTTCTTTCTGTGTCTCCAAACAACTGTCTGTGTCAGCGCTGAAGCTTTTTCCAAAATGGTTCCCTTTTAAAGGACTCCAATAAACAGATTAAGACCCACTTGATTGGGCAGATACACATCTTCATGGAAACACCTAACCAAAAGGAGGGTGGGTTATATCTACATGGAAATAACTTAATTGAAAGGATCCCACCCAGATAATAGGTCTATACCCACAAGATTGGATTGGGATAAAGAATATGGCTTTTCCAGGGTGCATAACAGTTTAAAACTAGCACACCAGTATATAGAGCTATCCCTAATATAACATTTTGCTGTATATTCCATAGTTTATCCAATCAGTCCTTTATTGGTAGAAATTTAAGCAGCTTCTTACCTTTGCTATTTCGATAAATAAAACAATGTCTAAGCATTTAAAAATTCCTATTATGTTTTCTTCCTTGATCTAATGGCTGAATTTTATGATTTTTAATATATAAATCATAAATTTATTATAACTTCATAAAACTGTTAACAGAAGAAGGCATGAAAAACAAAGAAGGTTAAATGAAAGCTAGACCCAGGTTATTAACAGTATTGTTCAATTTTCATATTTTTATCAATTTTCACATGTGCAATCTATAAATATCTGAGTGAATTGTTTTGAAATCTCCAACTGGTGTGCTAAGTTTTAAAATATATTTATAATTCTATCAAAATTTGCTACATATATATTTAAAGCAATTTTGGTGCATATATTTATCTGGTGTGTAGAATATTGTTTTGGTTTATTAAATCTGCCAGAATGCAATATACCAGAAATGGAACAGCTTTTTGAAAAGGGAATCAAAAGTAACAAGTTTATACTTCTAAGGACATAAAAATGTCCAAACTAAGGGATCCAGATAATGGTACCTTGATGTCTGTCATATGGGAAAGCATTTGGCTGGTGTCTGCTGCTCCTTGTTCCAGTTCCACTGCTTCCAGCTTCTGAAGCCAGTGGTTTCCTTTATAAGCATCCGTGAGCCTTCACTTCGCCCCTCCGGGACACAGCTCAGGGTTTTAGCTTACTTACCATCTCATGGGAAGGTTCATGGTGATGTCTGCTAGCTTTCTCTCCTGGCTTCTTGTTTCAAACAGTTTTCCTGGGGATATTTTCTTTGTGCATCTCCAAATAGCTCTGTGTCAGCTCTGATGCTCTTTCCAAAATGGTTCCTTTTTAAAAAGACTCCAATAAACTAATCAAGACATTTTGAATAGGCCTATTCACATCTCCATCTGATCAGAAGGCCATAACCACAATTGGGTGTGTCACATTTCCATAGAAACAATCCAATTAAAAGGTCCCACCCACAACAGGGTGTGTCACATCTCCATGGAAACAATCCAATCACAGTTTCTACCCCCACAATATTGAAATCAGGATTAAAAGACACATGGCTGCCCAGAAGATTGGGTCAGGAAAAAGCACATGGCTTTTCTGGGGTACATAACAGCTTCAAACTGGCACAAGTATTTTCTCATTATAAAATGATTTTCTCCAACCTAAAATTCATTTTGTTTTAAAGTCTGTCTTTTCTGATATAAATCATATCTTCTTAATTTTCTTTTGACTAGCATTTCACAAATAAATATAAACATATATATATATATATATTTCCACTTATATATATATATATATATATATATATATATATATGCATCTCCACAAAAATTTGTTTCCATATATACAATATATTGTCCACATTATTTTTCATTCACACTTTGATCTCATGTTTTAAATGTGTCTCTTACTTAGGCATACATACATATAAGCAGATGCGTATATGTATACATGTGTATCATTCACATTTTTAATCTATTTTAATCAACTTTGTATTTTCCTTCTGTGTTATTATGCTGCCTTTTTTTCTCTCTCCTTATTTTGATTGACTTGACTGAATTTTTTGTTTATCTCCTGGCTGTTTTGGTTCCTTTTCTTCACCTTGCCCCACTAATACATAAGCCATAAATTTCTATTCTTTTACTATTTATTCTTGAGAATGCACTATACCTCCTCAACTATACATACTTAACAGGGCTAAAATTAGTCTAATTGTAACAGTCATCACCAATTCGCACCCATGAAAATATATAAGGATTTTCCACATTTTAATTATGATCATTACCTCTCAATTTGCACACCATTTTCATCTATTCTTTTAATCTCATTTTGGGGGAGTCCCACTCATTAAACATTAATATTATTATTATATCAGATAATTTTTGTATAGTTTAAACTACATTTCTTCTAATTCATTTGATCACCATTCCTTCTTGTAATTCATATCTTCTTAGGTAATTTTTTGTTCCTCTTAAAGTACTTTCTTTAAAAGCAACATTTATTAATGCATGTTGGCAGTAACCTCTCTGTTTGGGTGTCACCTGAAGGTGAATTTACTTAGCTCTCTTGCTTAAAAGACAATTTAAATATCCTCTTTTTTGACATAAAGTCTATGTTAAATTTATTTTTCATTAGTGAAGTAACTGCACAATTTTGTTTTTATTATCCTTTCTGCTAGCTATTTATTGATTCTCCATATTATACCTGTGTACATTTTTAATATTGGTAGATTTCTTGAAATTATTCTCTTGCCATGGAATATATTCCCTTGTTTTAGAATATATATTTCATAAAACAAGTAGGTAATTTTGGAGGTTGTGATAGTTTGACTGTATGTACTCCAAAGAAGATCATTTTCTTTTAATCCATTCTTGTAGGTGTAAACCTATTGTAGGTGGGACCTTCTGATTAAGATTATTTCAGTTGAAGAGTGCCCCAGGGTGGATCTTAATCCTTTTACTGGAGTCCTTTATAAAAGGATAAAAGAAAGAAGAGAAACTCTTGGAAAAAAATAATTCCCAGAGAAGTTAAGAGCTCCAGAGAAGCTGAGAGACAAGGACATACACAGAAGCTCAAGAGAGGAAGTTGTTGAAGTCAGAAGGAAGGAAACCTGGGAGAGAAGAAAGACCAAAAGACACTGCCATGTGCCTCCCCATGTGACAGAGAAGTCCCAGATTGCTGGTAGCCTTTCTTCAGGAAGAAAACATTGCCCATTGTTGCCCACAGTTGGACATTTTCATGGCCTAAGAAATGTAAGCTTGCAAGTTAATAAATCCCCATTGTAAAAGCCAATTCATTTCTGGTCTATTGCATTTCATGAACTTTAGCAAACTAAAACAGGTCAATACTTATTTTTAAATAAAATGACTATTTAAATCTAGGACAGCCTAATAGGAATGTATAAATAAGGTAACCTAGTCTGGATTTCTGGTATTATGATGTTTGTCAATTTATTCAAAGAAAATGAAATCACCAAATGACTTCTAGTGTGAGTGGTGTATCTATTGGAAAGGAGAAGTAGTACCAATTGTATATATATATATATATTTTTTTTTACCAATTGTATTCTGAACTGTAAAACCTAAGATAGTTCCTTTTCTTACACATACTTTCATTTATTTTATTTTCCAAACATATACTAAAACTTTGAGTGTTCATGAAATAAGAATCATTGTGAGATCAAAATGGATAATCAATTACCAATGATAAAATTCCAAGAATGATCAGCATCATGGCCTTCCTTTTCTTCCTTTCCTGCATTCAAAAGCAGTTGAAACTTGAGAGAGAGGGCACAGATTTCTTTTTTTTTTAAATCAGGTTTATAATCGGGGAATGAGACTGAAAAAAATTCACTAAAGATCTCTGGCCAAGATAATTTTCACACCCTCCTTTCTCAGCCTAAACTTTCAGTTAGGTCACACCAAGATATACTTGAACCAAAGTAAATAGTTTCTGTTTTTTATGTTTTTTCTGTGATGAAAAGATGGTTTCTATCATTCTACCTCTCATTATGGGAGGTGTGATTATGTAAAGGATTTTAGGAATCATCTATTCTAAACCCCATGCTTCATGGAGGAAGATCAGTCCCAGAGTAGTGGTATGAACTGGCAAGAGATAACAAGCTTCATTAACTTGTTGTAGGGCTAAGAAAAGAACCCGGTCCTTCCATGACAATAACCTGTGGCTTCACAGGATACACGAAATAACCAATGGTCTTTACTTAATGGCAGATTAAAATCGATAATATTTACCTTGTCATTGAATTCCCTGAATATTTATGATATAGATATTAAGCTGAAGCACAGAAGGGTTAAGTAACTTCACCAAAGTTACACAGTTGGTGAGTGGCAGAGCTGCAAACTCACTAGTCGGGCTCTAAAGCTGCATTGAGCTCCAAGCAATACATACTGCTGCAATTTTCGGCATTGTTTAATAAAACAGGTGGTAATTTTGAAGAAAAATTCTTGTTTTAAAATCAAGTGGGGATTTGTTTTGTCATGCATTATTTTTCCTGCTCAAGATGAACATGTATGAACAACAGAGAAGTAAAGAGTTAAAAGTAAGCTTTAAAACTTCTCCTGTCTTGGAAAGTTCCTAAGAAAGCATAAAGTAGAAGAAAGCTGAGATTTTTGTCCAGTTGGCTGGATTGAAAAAAAGTCTGTTCTACTATATATCTCAGGGAAGAATGTCTGCTGGAAATGCACAAATATGGTCCAATAAATAATGATTGAAAACAAAGAAGAAAAAAGAAACCTCTCCACACAAAAGTCCTGGTGAGATCAAGAGAGGAATGCCATCTCCTTGGATGGCTTTGACTTTGAGAGGCAGTGCTTCTTGTCCCCTTGAATCTAATCTGATCCCAGCAAGGAAGTTTGATTCATACTTCCTTCTAATTCACTGAAAGAAGGTGCTCCAAGTTTCAGTGATTTTTAAACCATTACATTTAATGTTGGACTCTTGCCAAAGAACATGTTAAGATATATGGTGAATCCAAGATGTGCCAAATCTTAATCAATTTTCACTGTATGTATTGAAGGTGGGCAATTTTTTTTATTAAGCATTTTAATAAAATGCTTAGTAAAAAATAATCACTGAATTTGGGGTAAAAACAGCTAAATGCTAGCATTCTTTTTGCCCAGCAAACACTGTTATAAGCAAGTTAGAGGACAGTAAAATGAAGGTGTTTGACGGAACCAGGATTCCCAAACTACTGCCCCAATTCAAATCCACACAAAAGTGCTTAATTTGGGCAGTATAAAGCTTTCTTTTCTTCTTTTTTCAATTATGTTCTTTAATCCACATATTGCACATCATATTAGAAATAAAAAAGGAAATGCAGTATGCCCATGTGGTTAGGTTTTGGAAGTGGTGGCGAAAGTTTATACATTTTTGTAGGAGTATAAATTGGTTCCATATTTCTGGAAAACAATTTGTAATACAGTATCGAGAGCATTAAAAATATTCATAAGACTTTTCTACCTAACAATTCTACGTGGAGAAATTTTTCCCACAGAAATGATTGCCCAGAGACCAAAGTACACAGATGTTCATCACGCCTTTGTTTATAATAACAAAACATTAGAAACAACAGTAGAAAATGGATTTTTAAATGATGACCTAAAAGTATAATTGAAAAGTATAACACCATTAGGCATATTGTAATAGCAGAGCATGAACTACCTTAGAAAGAAGTAGTAAAATTACAAGGAAAATAAAATAACCAAATAATATTTAGAGTATGATCTCACATTTGTGGAAAATATTCAAATACACTGTATATAAAAGTTAAATGTATATATAGGCAATAAATTATAGAACAGGCAATATAATATAAAATAGGTGATATAAATTTTCTTATTTATACCTAGGTATTTTATAATTTTTCTATAAGTATGTATTACTTGTTTAATTAAAAAATTAAAACAGATGTGGCCACTCCTAAAATAGGACTCTGTATTAGAGATTATCCAAGGTGCACATTGAGCTTCCAATACAGCTATAAGTTGAATCATGAATCCATTTCTTGATGGAATGGAAACCTTTCTCCTGTTCCAGAATCTCTTCCTTAATGGCTATCTCCACCCTTGGACTATAGTCATGGGATCCTTGGTTCTTGGCTTTCCCTACTGCCATCATATCTGGACCATGAAAAGGTAAAAGGCAATGTGGATTTTTAAAAATATACCATTATAATCCCAATAAGTGTCTTCACTTTTCATTTTCTTTTTCTAAATGCTTCTATATCAATTTTGCCTAACTCACCAGTATTAATAATTTCCTTGCAATAATTCCATTGTCACAAAGAAAATCACAAATTTAGCAGCTTTAATCATTTTACTACTATTCACAGCTCTAAGTGACAATTGTTAACATTAAGAGATGAAGGCAGGCAGTCTGACTTTGCTAATTTCATTAATGACCTTGTCCGTCTGGAAGGAATTTTATAATTACATTTAGATTTCTATTAAAAGGGACCAAGTCAAAAGTTTTGAGCATTTTCTGCCCCAACAAATGCAAAGAATCCTAAGATCAGAATACAAGGGCAAATCGAACCTGAGTTCAGTTTTTTTCCCTTGTTTTTTCCTGCTGTGAATTGCAATCAACACTCAATCTTCTGCCTTAGCTACCACGTACACCAGTCCTCACAGTGCTTTGCTAAATATAGAAATTTACTGTATTTTGATTAGTTTTTTTGTAGTAATCATCTACTTAGAACTTTATCACTTTCCCATCTTTCTTTAAAAATATTCACATTTATTTAATTGCTCAATCAGTGAATGGATTTCTTTGAACAGAAACTATCAGTTATTAAGCTTAGAAACAGTATCCCTCGTGCTGTTTTAAGGAATCAGAGTACAGATTGTATGTGTGATTTATCAAATTTATTTGATGAATTTAGTTTGATTTTATTTTTCATCAATTCTAAGAAAATAGACTATAATGTAGAAAATCATTATATAAGACATAAGAAAAACATGATTTCTGAGTCTCCATAGGAATATCATGACTTCTTTAAAAAAAAAAAACAAAAAACACCAAAATAAATAAAAAGAAATTCTCATGATACATAGGAGTAAAAACTATATAAAGTCATCAGACTGACATCTCTATAATAAGTAGCAGTGTAGATGTAGGAATTTACCTAAGAAATAAAAACTTCGATGTTTCTCTTAGGAATCTAAGTTTAAGCTAATAGTAGACAAGTATTTAATATTTTTACAAGTAGCTTTTGGAAAGTTTGAGCCAGATAGTTTAAGAAGGCATTAGATATAACTAGACTTTAAAGTGTTTTCCCACATTTAGAGGTTTTTCTCTCTCAAAGTTGAATCAGAATATTTTATTTTGCCAACAAAAAGTAATTATACACTCATTCTAGCCACATGACCACAACCACTTAACTACGGAAATCTTGAGTTATTAACCTCTGAAATTCTGCACACAAAACCACAAAAGGGGTTAACATAATGTCATTTATTCATTCATCCAGATGTGCAGTTATTCCTTCCTTCATTCACCCTGATATTCGTTCATTCTTTCCTTTGTTTAACAAACACCTGAGAGCCCATGTTCAGGACTGTCCCTGGAGATAAAACAGTGAACAAGGACATGTCGTCTGTCTCTCAAAGCTTATGTACTGTGGGGATGGGATGGGATGGGGGTGGGAATCCAACCCTGACAGCAGCTGTAGAACAGTATAAATAGTAGGTAGTGCCATAGGAGCATCGAGGAGGGAAAACCTGCCCAGACTGTCCTAAGATTTCCCAGAGTTAACTTTATCTAACTTAGGATCTGAAGGATGAGAAGTGACAGCTGCTCTGCAGCAGATGAATAGTAAGTCTTAAGAGCACTTCTGCAACTCTTGTGAAACCATGGGCTCTGTATGGATCAGCAGAACCAAAGCAAACAGGTTCACAAAATAGAAAAGACATGAAGATGTCTACAAAAGAGGCCACAATTAATCTGAAGTGATAGCAAGGGAAGAATGATTTTGTTATCAGACATCAAGTCCACCACTTGTCCCCTTAATGCACATCTTTAGATCACAGTTGAGTCTGGGGTCCATGTCTGAACCTGAAAAATATGCTGTTTGTCTTTGTGGGGCTAGAAAATCCTAAAAGGCAAATTGGCAATATTCAAAGTGATTATGCATTTGATCCAGTGTGTGCTCTTTAGGGATTAATCATCAACAGGTACATATGCAAATTTTGCTCAATAATATTTATTATAGTAACAAATGTTGGGAGAAAACTAAACAATAGTAAAATAAATTACTGTGACATTGTAAGTTAGAAATTGAGAAAACTAGGCAATAATAATAGTAAATGTACTCTGTATATTATTTTGTAAAAAACAAAATGGAATAAAGCACAACTTTTCTCCAACAAATATATTTTTAATATTAAGAAAAATAGGAACACTTCATTTCATTTATGAAACACATATATATCATTTGTACCATTCCATTCTGTACATTTGGAAGCTATACTAATCTCCCCAGAATTCTAATCTATCAAAAGTACTTTAATGTACAGCATCACATTGAGCCTACAAGCTCGAGAATAAAAATATGGCTATGTCAATAGTTCCTAAAGAGGTAGCAATCTATAGAATTAGGGAGAAAAACATACAAATGCTTAATATTTGTTGAGCATTTGCTCTCTGAAAAACACCAGGCTCAGCAATTTACATCCATTATCTTGTTTAATCCCTTGAATAATAGCAGCTTTCTGAGCAAGGCAATATTAATCTCCTTTTCAGACTGAAGAAGCTGGGTTCAGGGAAGTCAAGTGACTCTCCCAAGGTAAAGAATTTGAGATCAGGACATGTGAAACTGCAACCTGAGCTGTCATAGACTGCAAGCACTCATACCCATCTGAGTTATGGAGAAACTGAGGCTCTCCATTATGAAGAAACTCAGCAATACAATATATAAGATCATACATCTAATGACACCTCTGCTCATTTTCAAATCTATATGATCTGGTGCTAAATCTTATGCTTCTTCCCACTACATTATGTCTGTATGCTTATGATACAACATCCTTTCAGTTACCAGCAACTATGCATATAGATGGATTTTCAAACATATATAAAGCACAGGTGAGAGTCTGAGAGGAACACTATCCCTGCTCATTGCCCTCTCAGCCCCTAATTTCATTGCTCCAAAAACTGAATACATTCCGTGTTCCATAGGCTTGGGGCTCTCAAACCTAATCTCATCAATTTGGGCTGAGTGCAAGCTCTCACCTATTTCCTCCTTTTCATTCTTCTGCTGTGTCATCCCCTTGACTACAAGGCGGTACCATCTTGGGGTCTGGATGCTTAGGGCAAAGCATCAGCAATTATTTTTAATCTCTCTGGTCTGATTTTATAATAAACGAGGCAAAATTGAATTCTAAACAACAACAAAAAACAGCTTCTTACCTGTTAATTAGAACTCAAACCACAACAGCCATAACAACAGAGACATTACCTGATAATTTCTCAATTGTTTTTCTTGCCTAGTTCGCCTGAAAAACAAAGCTTTCCTACCGAAAGATGATAACAACAGCACACTGTACCTGGTAAATGAAAACAATGAGTTTCCTGTGTGTGCTGAAACTGGGCCATCTACAACTATATTATCATCGATGTGGAAACTGATCATCACTCAGCCAGCATTAGCGTCATGATATTACTGTGTGATTCATTCAGTGTTTTGCTGCAGAATGCAATCCTATAAATAAGGCCTCTCATTCAGAATGTGCTTAGGCAACTGGCAGAGGCAGCATAAATATTGATCATCATAATAAGTGTAATTTATATTGGCACAATGTCCTCCTCATGAAGCATTTAAATGGCTCTGAATATTTTCCACAAATTTGTCCTCATTCAAATATAGATGAGAGTGGTGTCTATCTCTGCCATAATATGAGAAATAAATTAAAAGAATAAACAAGATTTGTGTTTGGGGAGGAAGGTGATGCCAAGCTTACTTAGAAAACAAATTGATTTTATAGTATTTTGAAATACTGCTTGGCAGCTGTTTATAAGGTTACAGTGTGTATTATGCTAGTCACAAATTATTTTAATTTTCTAATTCAAGCATGTACCATTATTCTTCTCTTGGGTGATGCTCCATGAGTCCTTGGGTTGAGAATTAATTGCATTTATTTATAAAAGTTGTACCAATCAAACTTTTCCCTTTTTCTGATTCTCCTTTCTTTCAGTCACTCCAAATTTTGAAAAGTAGTTTAAACTTCCAAGTACCTTTTTTCTTTTTCTTTGGTGCCAAAACCCAGGACCAAATACCATTTTTATAAAAGCTATATTCAGTTCTCAGAATGGAGATGATTATATTTTGATGGCATATAAGCACTTTTATGTCCACTGTCTACCACAGAATCAACTCAACTTCATCACTAATTATGCTCTTTCTCTTTGATCATATCCATCATCATACAAACCTGTTCCAGCATTTACCATTAGAAAACAAGCAAACAAACCTTGCCCCCCAGTGCCCCCTTCCAAATACCAATTCCCTATTCACAGGGAATTTCCGAATTCATTTCCTCACCTTCCATTCTCTGTTCCATCTATTCCTACACTTCTTCTTTCCTCACCACATCAGTGTTCTTCTCTTCGTTATCGATGACCCCCGAGGTTCTCAATTAAAGTATATATATTTAATTATGCTTGTTGGGCATGGCCTCTCAGCAGCATTTGCTTTAGGTGCTGATCCCTTCTTCTTAGAGCTTTGCCTTTTTGTCTGCTATGAGAGCTCACTTTCTTGGTTTTACTTATGCCTTCTCTCCAGCAGCTCCTTCTCCATCTCTAGCTCACATCTTCCCTCAAAATATTGCTTAACTGCCATATTACCCACCAGATTTGTAGCATAGCCCCATGGCTTTAAATACTATCTAACAGAGATCCTGACTCCTATCTCTGATTTTTCAGCTCTGACTTCTTACCTGAGCTTTGAAAAATTTCCCACCTGCTTATTTGAAAACTCTACAAGGATGTGTAATAAGTTTCACAGATTTACTATTCACCATTCTAAACTCTTGTTTCTAAAATCTCCCTAAATATGTTCCACTTCACTGCCATAAATAATAACACCAACTGAGTTTCTCAAGCCAAAATCTTTCCCTTCAATCTCTTTAGCAGGAGTGAACTCTATCGCCAAAATAAATCTCAGATGTATCCACTCTTTGTCTTCTACTGCCAACATTCTAGTCTAAGCCATCATCTTCTGTCAGCTTAACTTTGGCAAATCTTACTAATTGGTTATATACATCCAATCATGACCCTTTACTCCCCAACCCATTCTCCACAAAGCAACCAAAGTGGGGTGTTTAATAATAAAATTCAGTGCATAACGCTTTCCAACTTAAATCCCTGTAATGACTTCCCATATCCGTAGAATAAAATATAAATTCCTGATAAGGCATTTCATAATCTGGCTTCCCTCCTACTTTTCCCACTGCATTTTGCAATGGAATATCCCCACTCTTCCAGATATCCAGTCCCACAAACTTCATTTCAGTAACTGTAGTTTACCAAGCCTTTTTCTGCCTAGGAGTCAGGTGCCGGAACAGTCTTCTTATGGCTCTTGGCCTTTTGTCTCAGGACATGTGCTATGTCTTTATAGAGAAAATACATGACTACAGCACCTAATATACCCCAAATATAAAACTCAGCCATTCACCTTAGTATTTTCTAGCGCATCGTCTATTTAGTTTATTCATATCACTTATCTACTCCATCCTGTAATTATCTTTTAGGTATGTTTTGAATTTGTTTACTTATGGATCTTCTGACATGAATCTTGTCTGTTTTTTAACCATTCATTCCTATCACGCAGAAAAATATCTGGCATGTAATAGATATTCAATAAATATACATTGAATGAACAGTAAGACTATCATCACCTTATTTCACTTAACCTTAGTATATCCATTCACAAATGTTTGATTAAAACTTATATGCAGCAGTTGTTAAAGACCTAACCTGAAGATATTAATCAGCTTCTAGGACAGGGGTCAGCAAACTACAAACTATAGGTTAAATCCTGCCTGCTATTTTTTTTCAGGTATTTCTCTTTTTTATCACATAGTTATATATTCATCACCATGATCATTTAAAACATTTACATCACTACAGAAAAAAGAAATAAAAAGATAAAAGAAAAAAAATGATACATCCCATACTTCTTTCTCTTCCCTCTCATTGACCACTAGTATTTCAATCTACCCAATTTTTCCCTTATGCACCTTATTATTCATTTATTTTTTGTCCTTATTTTTTACTCCTCTTTCCATACCTTTCCATGCCTTGGATAAAGGAAGCATCAGACACAAGGTTGTCACAATCACACAGTCACATTGTGAAAGCTATATAGTTATATAATCATCTTCAAGAATCAATGTTACTAGAATACAGTTCAACAGTTTCAGGTACTTTCCTCTAGCCTCTCCAATACACCATTAACTCAAAAGGGATATCTATATAATGCAGAGGAATAACTTCCACAATAACCTGTCAACTGTGTTTGAAATCTCTCAGCAATTGAAACTTTACCCTTTTGATCAAGAAGTGTTTCTCAATCCCATGATGCTGGGTCCTGGCTCATCCCAGGAGTTCTGTCCCATGTTTCCAGGAGGATTTACATACCTGGGAGTCATGTCCCATGTAGTGGGGAAGGCAGTGAGATCACCTGCTGAGTTGGCTTAGAGAGAGAGGCTGCATCAGAGCAACAAAAGAGGTTCTCTGGGAGTGACTTTTAGGCATAATTATCAGTAGACTTAGTTTCTGCTCTGCAGGAATAAGTTTCATAGTGTTGAACCCCAAGATAAAGGGCTCAGCCTATTAAATTGATTGTCCCCAATGCCTGCGAGAGTATCAGGAATTCTCCAGATGGAAAAGTTTAATATTTTCCCCAAGCCCCCAAGGGGATCTTGCAAATACTTTTTATTCTCTGCCCAACTTACTCTGGAATATATTGGGGCATCACACTAACCTGTACAAACTGACAAGAGCTCATGCCCTTTTCAAGATTCCATGTGATTATGGTGTTTGAATAAATTGATCATACATGTTAAAGTAAACAATACGCTACCCAAAATAAAAATTTTGCACCAAATAAATGTTTTCCTTTGGTCTCACACAGAAGTTGAAGTTTTAAAATATGGACCATATCATCCTTTATCTTGAATTCTGATATACCTTAGTCCTACCCAGATTAGCTTCATTGATATCTCCAGGCAAAGTCCAATCACTTTTTCAACTGTTTTGACAGTTGTTGTTTGGGGTAATGCTGACTTTCATAGATTCAAAGTTCCAACTCTGAGTCTCAGGTGTCACATATATACCCGAAGTTTCAGGGAATGACCAGGTTATACACAAATAGCTCAATATCTCAGAATTTTAAAATAACAATTACATCTCTGGCAGAGATGTGACTATAAGAGCTTATAATATAGGAGCTTTTACAATAAGCCCCCACCTGAAAACCCATACTCTTGAATTCAATTCTCCAAATTTGTATGTTATAGTTAGTCCATATCAGAGAGGCATGATAATATTTGTCTTTTTATTTCTAACATTTCAGTCAACATACTATCCCCAAGGTCCATTAGCCTAGTTGCAAGCACTACTTGGTTTTGTAAATAAAGTTTGATTGGAACAAAGCCATAGCCATTAATTTGCATATTATCTGTGACTGTGCTTGTGCTAGTAAGTCAGACTTGAGTAGTTGCCACAGAACAATCTACCTAAGCTTGCAACACCTAAAATATTTACAGTCAGGTCTTTTACAGAAAAAGTTTCTTGATTCTGCTCTAGAAGATTCCAGGATGATAATTATTTCAATAGAACATCTGTGGGAAGGTTTGCAAACCTAATGATCAAACAAAGAATTTTCAGTACAATGGTCTTGCACTTCCTACACAAGCTCAAGATCATTTCCTTTTTTCTGTCCTGATCTACCCATATTTGCAGTCCTGAATCCACAGTCAGGAGACTCAGGTTCTGGCTGTGACTTAACCATTAGTATTTTTAAATCCAGCAAGTCCTTAAGAAGTTTTAGTTTCTGACCAATCATCTATGAGATAAGAATAATTTGCTTTGACTAATTGACTAAATTTTTGTGACAAGAGAGTGAAGGGTCACACATCTGTGGCTGGATTTTGTTTTTATCTACATCTTTCTGATGACTCCTTGAATACTGTCTCTTCTCTAACTTTTTTCTCCTCTGGTCTCTTGTTTTCTCTTCCAGGGAAGACTGTTTAGAATAGAGGTTATAAGGATGAATTCTGGAATTAGAGTGCATGGGTTTAAATTCAACTCCAACATATGTAAGAGTTTTTGATCTTCATAAGTTAGTTAATCCTGTCAAATCTCAGATCCTTATTAGTAAAATGAGAAAAATTTTAGCTAATGCTGATATTATCTCATTTACTGTGACCCTCAATGCTTTAAGCTTTTTAGAGATACTAATTCCTTAAATATTTTCAACAGCCCTATGAAGTTAGGGTAAGAAAACTAAGGTACTGAGACGTTGTATATTTTGTTCAAGGTCACTTACCCAGAAAGTAAAGAGCTGAGATGTAAACTTCAGCCTCTTATCTTATTATCAGATTCTTGGTAGGATTAAATAAAGGAAATGATGATGAGTTCTTCAAAGTTCTTGGCATTAGAAAGCAGGCCATAAATGTTGGCTATTACTTTACCCATCTTTCTGTAGGTTTCTATTCTTAGGGAAGGCATTTGCCACCTTATTCTTTCAGAATTACTTTATTTCTCAATGTATTGTATCAAAATGAAAATACTTAGTTGATCCATTCGTATGGTATCTACTCAATGGCAGCAACACTTAATTTTAAATTTCTATGATATCACATTCTAGCAAAAATCCTGCTAGCACCTTTATTTCCAGCCTGGATGAGAATGGTGAAGTGAACATTTCCTCTGGGCCTATCTGTCCCTGAGATGCTCACCACATATAATAGGCCAAGGAGATAAGATCTAGAAGAATAAAGTGAAATGAGAGGCTCTCAGGAAATTTTAGGATTTTAGAAGTATTGGTAAGGCTGTCTTGGGAGCTGTGAGGTGTACGGACTCCTCTATCAATGCTTACCAGAAGATGATGAGAAACCTAAATGCAGTTTTAACTGCAAGGTTTGACAGGATATCTTGGGTATCTTAACTAGACTGTTGAGGCATCATGGGAAAAGAACTCATTGAGTGATGTGTCAATGCCCAGATACTGGCATTGATGATATCTGGAGAGAAAACCATATGTATTTTTTTCTGTCTAGCCTATGTTCTTCTCTTATTTCTGCTGGCTGTTTTGGGGAAAGTTCTCTTATTCCACAAGGTCCTGGTGAGCCTGTCAATCATCATGCTTCACTCATGCCAGAGTTCTGGGAATGTGACACAAATTAACCACTAATAACTCCCTCGCCTTCCCTTTGTGCTTCTGATGCAAACTCAGCAAAAAATCCTTCTTCAGGATTGTTATTTGGAAATTGGAAGAAAAAGTACTTTTCTACCATGTCCTGGTCATCTGTTGTTATGTAACAAACCATCACAAGCTCAGTGGCTTTAAACCACAACCATTTTGTTATGATCATGGATTATATGGGTCAGGATTTCAGACAGGGCACAGCTGGGATGACTTGCATCTGTTCCACAATGAACGGTATTCAGCTTGGAAAACCAGAATTGTTGGGGGCGACTTGAAAGGCTAGGGGCCAGAATCATCTAGAGGTTTCTTCATTTATTTATACATCTAGTATCTGGGATGGGATGACTTTTAATTTGGGTTCAGTTGAGACTGTCCACTGGAATACCTACACATGAACTCTCCAGGTGGCTTGGATTCATTATAGCATGATGGCTTAGTTCCAAGAATGAAGGATCAAGAGAGAAGATCCAGAGAACAGCCCTTTAAGAGACCAAAAAATAGTGCATAGCCTCTTGTGACCTAGTCTTGGAAACCACACAATATAACTTCTCTTATATTCCTTACATTCTCTTAATTACAGGTAAAGTCACTAAGAACAGATTCAAGGCGACAAACTTAGATTCCACCTTTTGATGGGGGATTGGCAAGGTCACATTGAAGAAGAACATGTAAGATGGGGAATATATGGGAGGACATGGCCTGGGGCCGTCAGCGGTCATCTTGCCCCTTAATTGGGAGTTAATCTGTCTCTAAAAAGAAGTAATGTAGGAATAAGTAAAATTAAGGAATGGAAAAACGGCCCTAAAGAACTCACTTGAAGACCTGGATCAAACTGGTTCATAGCTAGCTATACTCTTGAACTGCCTAGTTATGTAGACTATTTTGCTCATGAAGCAAAGTTTCTAATATCAGTAATGATAAAAGTCCCAAACTGAGAATTTTTTATTCATCAGTGTGTCGAAGCCACGTTGGCCAGGTTTCTTTCTGGACTCAGGCAACAGTTTCTCCTTTTGTATATTCTCTGGTCTCTTTAGACCCTTTGTGACATCATTAATCCCTCAAAATCAAGCATCTATTAATTGGTCATAATGTGACAGCCAATCTCTTATTTAAAAAGCCACAGTTCTGCATTTCCAACTCAATTTTTGAAATGGATAAATGCATTTACCAATGACACTCCACAATTGTGATAAGCATGGCCAGGCCTTCTTCACTATTCCTCACATAAGCCCAAAGGTATATTGGGAAACAAAGCATGAAAGTACTTGAGTTATGTAACAAAGGAAAAACAAAATTACTCTGTAAGGTAATAAGACCAACTTCTTGGTTCATTATATTTTACAGGAGGAAATAAAATAATTTCAAAATCTTCTTTGCTCTTGATAAATTCTATGTTTCGATCCTATTATTTTGCTACAAATTTGAAAATCCTATGTTATGTGGCCCACCTTCGCTGCTGCAAGCAGATAATGGGGAGAAAGTCAAGGACACAGATGGCGAAAAAGAAAAGCATACGCTTTGAAAAGTTTTCCCAATTATGCCTGAGTGCTTTTTTGATAGAACATATTTTAAATCAGGAAGAGTAGTATTTTAAAAGCCAAGCATAATGCAGAATTTCTTGTAGAAAAATATCCATTCCCTCAAGATTCCCACCCCACAAAATGGCACCCATACAAGCCTCCTGAGAAATGGAAGACTCTGTTTCTGTTTTGTATCACAAACTCATGTATATATGGTCCTTTGGGTCCTGAATTCCTCAAAAGACAGCCTGTGATAAAGCAATGGGACGGTAGGGGAGAAAGTTCCTTAAACTGAAAGATAGTATGTGAACTACATAGTGGAAATATTGCATAAGCAAAGGGGCAGACACTAGTTGGGACAATAGAGAGCCAAAGGAATATGAGACTTACATTTTAAAGAAGAGATTCAATGCTGAGGTAGCAGTGAATGAGTAGATTGAGTTCTCAAAGCAGAGAGCTTTGAATGTAGAAATAAGAATTTTGGTGTAAGTGATAAATTATTAATTCACCTGATGAATTATTAGGTGAATTAATATTTATATTCATATATTATGATATATGCGAATATATTATTATGGTAAAGATTGCAGCATTTTAAAACACTTAACAACTTGTTAACCATTTTGTTCAAAGACATAATTGCAACCAATGTGACTCATGGATTTTCATTTTCTTCTTTGAGCCTAGAGGGATTTCCAGTACCATAACTGTATTGACACAGTTCTGCGCTCCTGTCTCAGGGCCTCTTTCCACTCTTAAAAAAAGTTGAGGTCCCTGAGGAGTTTGTGTTTATGTGGGTTTTATCCATTAATATTTACCATTTTAGAAATTAAAAACGAGAAATTTTTAACACACAATACATAGTGCACATTTCATTAGCCATCTGTAAAACTCCACTTTATACTCATGGGAGAGTGAGAGTGAAAAAGGCAAAAACATCTTTGTAATATTAAGTTCGCAGATAAACTCACAGGGTCTTGGGGATCCACACAGGTCTCAGAAACAAGCTTTGCCACCTACTGTGTAGAAAAAAAAAGTTGAGCTCTTCTCTGTTTGGTACTTGATATACAGTGTTTAAAATAAACCACTTTCCTAAAAAGAAGCTATTACATAGTACACTTTTCTAGTGACTTTCTCAGAGTCTAAGGATCTCCTTTTTGTTCTAAGGTTAGGATAATACACAGAAAATACAGGGCCAATCTCTCTTTCCCCATTCCACCACCATTTTTCACACACAGACCCTAAGGCAGTTACAAGCATTCATTCTTATCTTTATGACAGCCTACTATTCTCTTAGATCAAATCAACTTTAGTGCTATATTCAGAGACCAGATAAAAGAGGGGCAGATAATTGATTTTATCAAGAGTAGCACAATGCCTCTCTCCTGCTCCTCTCTTTATTACATCAAAATCTTGTCATTCTTAACGTGCTGTACACACCACACAGGTACACACACGCATATACATACACTTACTATCTTGATCTTCAAACATAATAAAGCATTCCATGGGACCATTTTAATATGAAAATACCACTGCAATATTGAAATCCAAATTCTTCAAAAGACACTGGTTTCTATAATTGTTCACTTTTTCCAGTACTATCTTCATAATGAATTTTTAAAAATTGTCATTGAAAGTTTTGCCAACAAGTCTTGATCCTATTTTCTTACAATTTAGAATATCTCCCTGTCTTTCTTCCAATATCAGCAATTGAAATACTTGGATCAGAGTTTCAATCTAGAAGATTATTCTTTTATTAGAGAGATAGTGATGCTTTAAATAATTATTAAAAAACCACAGCACGTAAGTACTCCAAATGATTGGAAAATGTCTTTCAAAAATTTGATCTGTGGGAAAAATATATACTGCTTCACACTTCAGAATTTCAATATTATGCTGACTTTTAAAGGAGCTCATTAAAGACAATAACGTTTATATTTTGACATCTTGAGTCAAAATTAACCTAAACAAAATGCCTGTGGTGAAGGTGATTTAATAAATAACAGAACTTGGGTTGATGAAGACACTAATTCTCGGTGTAAAAGCACCATAGATATGTCATCATGAATATTTTGTTCTCTTTCTTGAAAGTAGATGTTAAAACAAATGGGCCAGACCCACAAGGCTATTTTATGATCATGTCTTTAAGCTCTAATTAATTCCATGTACTCAATATTTGAATATCATCAAGAAACATTTATTACATTCAGGAATGGAATGGAAATGGGAATTCTGTACTTTCAGTAATAAGAGGATAAATTATTTTGTTCAAAGCTAGATTTTCACAGGTACATTTGTCTTATTAAAAAATTAGGAAATGTAACTATTTTAGTCAGTGGCATCAGTAATTTTATTATCAAGATCACATCTCTTAAAAAGTTTTTGGTATTACAGAGGACACTTAATAGTATGTATGTGGATTTAAATTATTTTCTCTTAAAGACATAAATGCTGTATAAGAAAACAGGTAACTTCAGTACAACTTTTTTAGTTGAAAATGGAAATCAAAAAGTATAATTATTATCAATTCTATTTATTTTTCTCAACCAATCTCACTCTCTGATTGACTTCCTAAATTATTCTAAGAAAAAAAAAATCTAGCTTTTTCTGGTTGGTAGCAGGGAAAAAAACAAACAAACAAGAGAATGAATGACTGAGGGACTGATCAAAAGAATGAATGACTAGTCCATTGGCTCTTTAGGCTCACGATAGAATATTTAGAAAATTAAAGAATCTATTAAGAAAAAAACTAACCATCTAGTTGCTTCTACTTTCAGAGTCCAATTACTTTATTGCATTCTGATGTGGTCCACTTAGCAATATATTATACCCCGCTAAATACCATTCGAAATCATTATTTTTAATGACAGAATGAGAGAAATTAAAAAAAAAAGTCCTTTGCCTCATTGATGCAAAAGGATATCGAATGCAATGAGATGTGATATATCAATAGAAGAAGGCAGTGCTGAATGCTAAATCTAATTTTACCTTTTCCAGTTGGGATTTCAACATCTGCCTCCACGTAGATTGATTAGAATAAAGCAGGCCATCAGAGGCCCTTTGTCTGTGTTTGGGTGAAACAGCTGACAAGTGGCCATCAGCTTGTCCACAGAGAGGCAGCTGCGAGATAGGAGTCTGACAGCTGACTTCATTAAAATTCCTAGGCTGCAGACTGGAATGGATTTGTCCTTTAATTGAGCTGGGCCAGCTAACTGCCCAGAGAGGAAATGGGAATGAAAATGGCTGGATTCTGATAACTTAGCCAAAAAGGCAGCAGGTGAATCCCACTCTGTGACAGAACAAATAGTATCAGGCAACCCTGGAAGGAAATGTTTAGGTATGCTGGGCATTTCAATCACTTTAATTGAAATTGCCTTAACTTAATGATTGAGAAGTCTTAGAGAGTTCTTTTATTAATCACAGATCTTTTTTTGTTGTTCTTACTTGGCAGACAATTTCCAAAAATATTTGCCTACCACTTACTTTTCCAGATAATTTTGAATACTATGTAGCAAGAGAACTTTCTTTAAAAGTAGTATAAACAATGAGGAGGTATGTATAAAAAAGCAAAGAAGGTTTGCTATGGTTAGTAAGATTCTGGAGGGGTTTCTGACAGAAAGAAAGGTATTTTGATGACTGCTAAGTTATATGGTTTACCATGATTCAGTATGAATAGATATATTCAGGAACATAAAACAGTATAAGGTCAGATATTCCTAAGTGGAAACTTACAATCTGAAAGAGCTATTGCCGTTGGATTTAATAAAACACATATGTCAAAATAATCCTTTATTTCATATTAAAACAAAGATGACTTAAAGCTATGTACTTTGTGAATTTATTATAAATTTTCACTTTGGGAAAATAACTTGCTACTAGGCTTTGGCATTTAAATATATGTGTTTCTATAATTGTCTTCACTTGCTTCTGGTAGATTTTCTCTGTTCACAATAAGAATCAGTGTGAAATAATCACTAAAACATCCACACTAATCATAAATAAATTAAAATGGCTCATTCAGTGTTACTATTCTGAGTGCTTTTTGTTAATATTTCCATTTCCATTATTATCATTTTACTTTCTATATTGAAACTTTTATCATTAATGATTCTCTGATTAACCAACAATAATATATCCACAGTTTGCATTGTCTTCAGTGTACTTTCTGACAAAATTGTTTGTGAAGTTATTATAAGAAGGAAACTTTCCACATTTATCACGGTTGTTCACTCTTCCAGCCTGTAATGCAAAATTAGAAGTGTAAAATAATTAAATAACAAGAAATCAAAAGTAAATCTAGATAAATGATACTTTGATAGTAAATCTATATAAACGGTACTTTGCTTTTTTTTTTTTTTTTTTTACATGGGCAGGCACCAGGAATCGAACCCAGGTCCTCTGGCATGGCAGGCAAACATTCTTGCCTGCTGAGCCACCGTGGCCCACCTGATACTTTGTTTTTGAACCATAGAATTTTATATCCTTCGGTGATCATTAACTCAAATAACCCATTTCTTTTTGGTGCAGAAGATCAATGCAGGGGTGGAATGATTTTGTCCCAAGACTTACAATGGGTTAAGAGAAATTTCCTGAACACAGGTATTTGACATCTGGTTTTTTAAGATTAGTAGTTGAATGTTAATCTCCTTAAAGGTCTTTACAGAATGCAATTCTTGACTCATGGAGGATATCCCCTTAATAAAAGATACTAGTTAATAATACAGACTCTAAACCAAACTTCCCAGGAACAAATTCCAATTCTACAACTCTGTATTTTATGGATGGTTTTTCTCTATATCTACAACTTCTTAAATTAAAAAAAGTAAATAAAAATCTCAACTCTACCATCTACTATCCACATATATTTGGGCAAGCAATTTTAAATTTCTTTGTGCCTCAGTTTCCTTATCTGTAAAATTAGGAGGTTAAAATTACTAATCTTTACAGTATTAGAGGTTCTGTCTTATCTTGTTTTGGTTTGGTTTTGCATGTGGCGAATTGAGTGATACATGTTAAACCCTCAGAAGGTAGATAAAGCAAGCCTAACATTTAAACATTAAAGGATTTCTAACAATTTTCCACCACTGCCACCTATTAGCTCTGTTGTATATAATTTTCATGTTAATAGTTTTGAAGATCTGAGAAATGAATAATAAAAGAAAATGAAAGCTCTTTTATGAAAATAGTATCCAGTACTAAATTTTCTTTCTATATCTATCATTTGGATGAATAAAAAACCCAGAGAGAAAATTTCCAAGTCAGAAGATCTCTACCCCCAAAGCAGTTTCTGATGTATTCTCCTTGAGATTTTGCATTGTTGGTTGCACACTATTCTTGCAATGGTTTCCACAGTCACTAACACCTTCACCTCCAGAGAAAAAGGGGGTGGAGATGCAGAATGGATATTAAATTCAGCTAAGCAGACAAATGTTTTATCTGATGTAACCATGACAAAATTGACTAGAAAAGAAGGCCTACATCTATTTTATACCCTTACTTAAATTTTGACCATGGTGTGGGCACCATCTTGTTTTCTGCCACCTGGGATCTAGTCTTCCTAGCTCTCTTCCCTTAAATAAACTCTAACTACTTTTAAACAATCCTTTTCTTTTTAACATCCCAAAGGATCCTGAACTATGTTATCTTGCCAGTATGAGAGACAGTATGAAACACAGTTAAAAAAAAAAAGTTTTGTAAAAATAGTGATGATTAATACATTTAACCCTAAGAAATGATTATCCTTAAATCTGTTATGTCCCTTCCCCTCAAACAGTCTCTCTAAAGACCTTGCATGACAGGTCATAGACCATTAATATCTTAATCCCTCAATGCCATAACTTGCATACAATAACATTTGGCACACACTTAATAAGATGAGGCTTGTTTTCACACAAGTTCTTAAGCAACAATAACATTTTTTAAAAAGTAAATTTGCCCATTATATAATGGCCATTAAAATAGATGACATATATCACATGTGCTCTATTTCCCTATCAAACAAAATAATGGGGAAAAACAGAATTTATTGAGCACCATAGCTCAAACTAAATCTCTCACGAATGGACAACACCATTTTAGATGTCACATGATTTGTATTTATGTAACAGGAATGGTAGAGATTCAAATCAAAATGTCTTCTAGTCTAGGTTTAACTTTCTCATCATTGTTCAAAATTTATTGCTAAATAAGGTAAGCTGATTTTAAGCTTGTTGAACTTACAATGAAGAAAGGGCATGGGCCTTGATAGTTTTCATCTCTATGAGCTCCTTCAGGGTCTGTGAAATGATTCTACCTTTGCCGGGCATAGGGATGTTTCCCAGGTTCAAACATCAACTCTGAATGTGAGGGCCAGACAGCTTCTCTTTTTTATCACAAATTAAAATCATCCAGGCATTCAAATGAGTAATTTAAAAGAATGTAGGTCTGGGAATCACACAGAAAAGTTTTGAGTTTCACTTGAAGGACATCTGTGAACCAAACGCTCATTTTCAGTTGTTCCTTAAGGTGAAGTTTGGTTTGGGTGAGGAATGTCTGTAGGAATATCCCACTTCAATGCCTGCAGAACTTTTTTGACATTTAAATCTTCAGAAAAACTATGCTACTGACATATTAATATTGGTGCCAGTATAGATAGTAAAAAAGAAGACCACTAATTGGGACTGAAGACCATTTCAGTCTCATATAATTAGGAACCCCTGATCAAGGACATAGGATCAGGAAATTAAGGATGGAAGATGGGAAGAAGCATGTGCAATCAATTATAACTTTTATAGTTAACTAAATATTGGGACTTTCTTGGTCTGAGAGAAAAAATATATATTGAAAGGTTAAAAAATGCAAATTTGGAAAACTATCCTTTTTCTAGAAATATCAAACAACCTACTCTGTCTTGGGGATTTAAAATTCATCTCATTCTTTTGGACTTCTTCAGAGACTTCCTTTATCTCTGCTAGAGAATGAGCATTGATTCTTGCTAATATAAGCATTTAAAGGTACAAATTTCCCTCTTAGCACTACTTAACCTGCATCCTGCAACTTGTTTCTACAATGAATCTTTAATATCATCCAGCTTGAAATATTACTTAATTTAATTTGTGATTTCTTTGACCCAGGACCTATTTAGTGTATTATGCAATTTGCAAATATTTGTGATTCTCCTAGGTATTTTATAGTTCTGGATTTTTAATTGCATCCTTGTGGCCAGAGAACATACTCTGTATGATTTTAGTTCTTTAAGTTTTTACTTTTCATGTTAATCTTGTTTTATAGGTCAGCACATGGTCTTCCTTGGCGAATAATCTAAATACACATATAAAAAATGTGCTCTCTCCAGTTGTTGGGTGTGGGGTTCTTTAAATATTAAGTAAGTCAAGGTGGTTGACACTATTTTTCAAAAAATCTATGTCTATTGATTCCCCTTGTCTTGTGTTCTATCAATTGTTAAAAGAATGCATTAAAAATCTCTGACTATGAATGTGAAGGTGCTTATTTTCTCTTTAATTCTCTGTATTTCTGTTTCATGTAGTCTGAAGATTTGTTGTTAGTCACAGAGACATTTATGATTGTATGTATTTCTGATAATTTGAGCATTTCCTCATTACAAAGTATCTCTCTTTATCTTTAGAAATCGTCTTTGTCCAAAAGACCAAATGGTCTGATATGAACATAGCTATACCAGCTTTCTTAGGTTTACTGTTAGCAGGGCATACCTTTTTCTATCCATTTGCTTTCAACCTATCTATGTTTTTACATTTAAAGGGCATCTCTTAGAGATAACAGAAAGTTTATTCTTTATCTTTTCTGATAATCACTCACTTTTAATTGGAGTGCTTAGCCCATTGATATTTAATGTAATTACTGACAGTTTGTGATTTAACTATCTGTTTTCTGTTTGCCTCTTCTATTTTCCTTCTTCCATTTCTGCATTCTTATGGATTAAGTACATTAGAATTCCATTTTAATCTATCTATGGCATTTTTAGTTATACCTTTATATATTAATGTTTAGTGGTTGCTGTATGGATTACAATACACATTCTTAACTTTTCAGCATCTCCTTAGAGTTAATCTTGTATCATTTCACATAAAATGCAGAAAATTTACACTTGTATTTTATACTGTAGTCATATGTATTACATATATATAAAATTATAAACTCCACAGGACAATTATAATGTTTGCATAAACTATTACACTATATATTTTTAAAGAAACTAAGAGGAAAGGAATATTTCAAATATTTAATATTTCTAGTATGCTTCATTCCTTTCTGAAGATCCAAGTTTTTATCACCTATAATTTTTGCTTAGCTTGAAGAACTTTCTTTAGCATTTCTTTCAATACTTGTCTGTTGACATAGAATTATTTTAGTTTTTCTTCTTTATTTGAAAGTTGCTTTCATTCTTACAGAACAATTGTGTGGATATAGACTTCAGAGATGAGCATAAAATTTGTTAATGTGTTAATTTAAATTGTTGGTCCCTGCAGGTAATGTGTGGTTTTTCTTTGTCTGATATGATTTTTAATTTTTTTTTTTACATCTTAGCATTCAGAGTTTTTGTCATAGTAATTCTGTTTTAGATCTGCTAAACTCCATAAATCTTTTAAATTACATTCTTTACCAAATTGAAAAAAAAATGGCCATTATATCTTCCAATATATTTTCTGGCCCATTATCTCTTTTCATCTGGGGCTCCAATGATTTGTATGTTCTATTTTTGATGGCCCTTTCATTTTTAAAATTCATTTCTCTGTTTGTCAGATTAGATCAGTCCTTTGATTTATCTTCAATTTAACTGACTCTTTAATCTGCATTATTTGTTGAGAGACTGTTCCAGTTCAGCCCTTGGAGGACTTGGGATGGAGCAGCCTGAAGACTAAAGGATGCGTCAGGCACAGAGTTAGGTATGGATTTTATTAGGACTTTTGAACGGGAGAAAATCTTCCATGGTGCCGGCGACCGTGGAAAATAAAGGTTAGCGCTAGGTAAAGGGTTCTGGGAGCAGAGGGCTTATGGGGGTTTAGGACAAGGGCGTGAGAACAAGAGTTTTAGCAGGGTCTCCTGACAAACGGGTTTGGAGGTTTGTTATCAACGTGATCAGAGGAGGGTGGTTCAATGCCTTGTTTACATACTATTTGTACTTTCTTCCCCCTGGAGGAGGTCTGATGACCTTCAGTGTCTGTCCCAGGCATGCAGGCAGCTATGTGCAGCCACCTACTCTCAATATAGAGGTGAATCCTGGATCCTGGATCCCCACCGAAAGTTTAATTTTTAGTTTCACCTATTGTATTTTTCACCTATGCGATGTCCATTTGGATCTTTTAAAATAGTTATTTCTTTGATGCTATTTCCTATTTTCATTGTGAATACACTTTTCTTGAATCCCTGAGTGTTCTTAAAATTGCTGCTTAAAATCCTAGTCTAATAATTTTAACATTTAGATCATTTTAGGATTGTCTTCTCTCTTCCAAAGGGTCAAATCTTTTGATTCTTTACATGTAAAATAATTGTGGGTGGGTACTTTGAGTATAGTTAATTTTATGTTGCAGAGGCTTAGGACTCTGTTTTTATTCATTTGAATAAATTGAAAAGGTTGTATAGCAGACAATTAACTTTACAGTATTCCAATTGTGGATTTCTATCTCAAATTGTTTATCTTTTGGTGGAATCTATCATAACCATGCTTTATTCAATAGTGAACCAGAGGTTTGGGCAAAGTTTATAGTGCAAATGTGGGACTTCCTTTCTCTAAGTCTCTCCTTTACTGGATTCTCCACTCGCTTTCAGACTGCCCTCAGACTGAAAGCTTTAAAAATATAAATTAAAACACACATGCACACACACACATTCACTTTATCCTTTCTGCCAAGTTTTTACTCTGAGCAGAATCTGCCTTCAGTCGCTTTTTTTAAAACCAGTTTGTACAGTTTATATTTCTTATCTTCAAAGGGTTAGTTCCTGTGGATGATGATTTGGTTATACCAGAAATGGACACCAATCATTGTTTCATGAAGCACAAGAAGCTTCAATTACTTGAGATTATATTAACTATAGTTCTGGTTACCCAGTTCTCTAAGTTATTGAGTAGCCTATTTATTTTTTTCCAAATTCCAAATAGAGTCTGAGAAAAGGAAGTCCCTCTCAAGCACTAGAAATGTTACCACCATAGCTAAATGTCCAAAGAAACAGAGAAGTTCCAAGATACTACCTAGGTTTCACTGCACTGAGGCAGAACCCCTTAGAAACATGAGCACTGAAGAGGGGGTATTTACCTTATAAGAGTATTTGTGAATTAAACTCCTTACCCGTACATCCGAAGTTATTCAGTAAATATTGCAAGGTCCTGTATTATAGAAGATATTATGCTGCCTTTCTTGCAGAAATACTGGAATGTCAATAAAGAATATATTTACAATCATATATCCTGATAGCAGTTATGCGTCTTAGCTCCTTACTTAGCCATTTTCATCATAATAGCATCTGCAGAATGGATTATTGAACCTAGAGGTTATACATAGAGTCACAGAAAAAATAAAGGGCAACCACCCAAACAGGAATTAATTCTATTCCCGATAGTTTCTGTTTCTTTTTGGGATTCAGATGTTCCATCCTCCAAATCACTAATTCTATCTTCTGTCTCTTTAAATCTATCATTGTAGCTATCCATTATTTTTTCTATGTTTGCTACTTTATCCTTCACTTCCATAAGTTCTGCGATTTGTTTTTTCAGTTTTTCTATTTCTTCTTTATGTTCAGCCCATGTCCTCTTCATGTCCTCCCTCAATTTATCGATTTCATTTTTGAAGAGGTTTTCCATTTCTGTTCGTATATTCAGGATTAGTTGTCTCAGCTCTTGTGTCTCATTTGAGCTATTGGTTTGTTCCTTTGACTGGGCCATATTCTCAATCTTTTGAGCGTGGACAGTTATCTTCTGCTGCTGGCGTCTGGGCATTTATTCAGATTTCTCTTGGTGTTGGACCCAGCAAGGTTGTAATATTTTTCTGTGAAATCTCTGGGTTCTGTTTTTCTTATCCTGCCCAGTAGGTGGCGCTCGTGGCACACGTTTGTCTGCGGGTCCCACCAGTAAAAGGTGCTGTGGGACCTTAAACTTTGGAAAACTCTCGCCGTCCGGGGGGTTCGCTAGCCGAAACGGCTTGAGCCGGCCCGGGGTCCGAACGCAGGGAGGGTTGCTGGTCGCCGCAGCCAGGGAAAGAGCCCGTCCGAATTTCCTAGTCGGCCCTGGGCAACAAGCGTGGCGGGAGGGCGCCAGCGGCAGCGGCCCGCCCGAGAGAGTGCACGTTCCCCGGGAGTCACGGGTTTGGAAGGGGCCTCCCCCACCCGTCACCGTTCTCCGCGGCCTGGGGGTTTCCGATCCAATTCTCTCAGTTGGTCTGGGGGCTGCGCGTGGTGTGGGCGCCAGCCGTCTTTGTTTCAGGGGACCGCCTCTCCAATTCTCCCAGCCGGCCCGGGAAGGGGGAAGGGAGTAACTCCGGCCGCTTGCCACCCCGCCCGGTAAGGCCCGCGCGCCTCGGCGATCTCACCCGAGCTGCTTCTCTCAGCCAGCCAGCCGTTCCAGGATGGGGTACGCTGTCTTTTTTATCTCTGTTGTGGCTTTGGGCGCTTTCTGTATCGTTTCTACTCCCCTAGTAGGTGTCCTGGAGAAGAAACTAAGATCCGCGCGTCTTACTAAGCCGCCATCTTCCAGGAAGTCTCCAGGAATTAATTCTAAAATGAACATTTCATTAAAGCCATGGGAGATTAAATCCTTATCAAGTATATAAGCTGTCTAAGACTCAGAACTGGCCAAAAGAGAGGTGGAAATGTGTTTTATCACACAATAAGTATATGCAGACAATATTTGTTTTTTTTACCATACAATAATTATATGCAGACGATACCTGGGTTTTTGAAGAAGGGTGTGTGTGCCTGTGCACAAGTTTGAATTGAATATTCTTTAAGCAAGCATTTTGGTAAAAAGGGAAATTAACTGGTGCCATTATTTTCGATGGCTACTTCTTTATTCATGTTATTCTAAAGTATCAATCCTGCTGAGCAGCTTAAAGACAAAGGTTTCATTTCCTCCTGAATGTCATTTTCATTTTTAGTTTTTAATCCAATGTGAATTTTTATTACACTTGCTCAAATTTAACCCCAGTTACTCCACACTATCCTAATGAGTTACTGTACATAGCTATCAAATTTTAGCAGGTGAAGCACATACTGGCTATGAGACTTCCTATAAATAATGCTTATTTACTTATGCAGTGGCTGTCAAAACCAAAAATTATTTCTGAAGAAAAGTAGGTGTCAACAAATTAAAAAACAAAAGTAATCAAGTGATAAAGAGAATTATGCTGAGTTCTTGATCTCTTGGAAGCTAAGAATATTTGGGCAAATGTTGAAACACTGGGCAAATATTTCTATTATACTTTTGATGTATAAACACTGAATTTGTAACTCAAAAATTAGCCAATTGGAGAGGTGATTTTTCCCCCCTAAAAGCTGTATTGGGAAGGTATCTGACCAAAACATTCAATTACCTGATTTGAAAGAGAGGTGGCAAAATGGCAAAGTTCAGAGTTGGTTAAAGCTGAAGGAGACTATTTTCACATTCACCAGTAATAGAAGTACAAATTGGTATAAATTTTTTGAGGGCAATTGGGGAATATAAAATCAAAGCCATAAAAATTGCAAATTCCATTAGATAGAGTAGTTCTACCTCTAGAAATAAGACTTCTTTGCTTAATCCAAGGAAATTAAAAATTTTAGAGAGAGATGAAGAATTTGATATATAGTTATTTATTGTAAAAATAAAAAACAACATAAATGTCTAAAGTAGGGAGAACCTTTTAAAATAAAATATTACCCTAGCCATTCTAGCCTTCTTAGACTTACAATTAGCATGGCAGGCCTTTTTCCATCCATTTGCTTTCAACCTATCTATTAAATATAAGATACCTTATATTTAGAAGGTATCTTTAAATAATACATGTGAATAGTTAGTATGATATACTCAATAAAAAGTGTCTTGGAAGACTACACAGTAACACATAAAATGATCACAATGTGTTATTAAATGGAAAGGGAGGATACAAATCAGTATATACAATATGATTCCAAATTTATAGCATATTAATAGATATATATAAAACAATAGTAAAACTATATTTGACATGTTAATATTGCTTATCTTTCTATGTAAGAGTTATACATGACTTTTACAGTTTTCTTCTTTTTGCTTCTGTATGTTTTCTAAGTGTTTAAAAATGAACATATTACTTTTTATGCAATTTTATTGAGATATATTCATACACCACAATCCATCCAAAGTATACAGTCAGTGGCACATAGTATCATCCTATAGTTGTGCATTCATCACCACAATCAATTTAGAACATTTTCTTTACTCAAAAAAAAAGAAATAAAAAAGAAAACCCAAAACAATGCATATCCATTATTATTATTATTATTTTGTCTTTATTTTATTACTCATCCACCCATATACTGGCTAAAGGGAGTGTCAATCACAAGGTTTTTGCAATCACATGGTCACATGATTAAAGTGGTATAGTTGTACAATCATGTCAAAGGTCAAGGGTCCTGAATTACAGATCAACAATTTCAGATATTTCCTTCTAGCCATTTGAATAGCATAGGCTCTAAAAAGAAATATCTATATAATGAATCTGTAGTCATAATCATTTGTTAAAGCCTAATTTCTCAGCTACACCTCTTCTTCAATTGATCATTCTCTTACTCTTCATAGATCTCTGAGCAATGACCATTTTAACTTTGTTATGCTGGAAAGGGCTGTTGACCTTATGGAATAGAGGAATGAAATTGGTTGATATTCTTGCATAGGCTAGTACCTCAGGGTTTCAGGATGTTTTCATTTGCAAAAGTTGTCAGAATGCAATATATTGGAAATGGAATAGCTTTTGCAAAGGGGGAATTTATTAAGTTGCAAGTTTACAGTTCTAAGGCCATGAAAATGTCCAAATTAAGGCATCCAGAGAAAGATACCTTGGTTCAAGGAGGCCAGAGATGTTCAGTGTTACTCTCTCAGCTGGAAAGGCAGATGACAACGTCTCCTAGCTTTCTCTCCCGGCTTCTTCAATGACTTTCCCAGGGGCATTTTATTTCTTCATCTCCAACTGCCTCTGGCTGTATGGGTTCTGTCAGCTCTTTCCAAAATGGCTCCCTCTTAAAGGGCTCCAGTAAGCCACCCCGCCTTGAATGGGTGGAGATACATCTCCATGGAAACGATTTAATAGAAAGTTACCACCCACAATCGGGTGGGTTGCATCTCCATGGAAACAATAATATAGATCCCACTCAGCAATATTGAATGAAGATTAAAGGACATGGCTTTTCTGGGGTACAAAACAGATTCAAACTGGCACACAAGGCTTATCTGGCATAGGTACAATCTGGAGGCCTTAAGTTTCTGAGAAAATAAACTTACCAAAAAAACCCAAAAACATTTATACAGTCTTAGGAAGAGTCCAGGAAATCTTTAGGGTTTTCAGGAATACTGTTGGTTTGAGCTTGGCATACTGTGGCAGTTTGCAAGATTTGGCTGAAGCTTGCATAAGAGTAACATACAGAATGACTTCTCGACTCTATTTGAAATCTCTTGGCCACCAAAATTTTATTTTGTATCATTTCTCTTCCCTTTTTGGTCAAGAAGGCACTTTCAATCTCATGATTCCAGGGCCAGGCTCATCCCTAGGAGTCATGTCCCACATTGCCAGGGGGACTTATACTCCTGGGAATCATGTCCCATGTAGAGGGAGGGCAGTGAGTTTATTTGCAGAGTTGGCTTAGAGAGAGAGGTCACATCTAAGCAACAAAAGAGGTTCTCTGGGGGTGAATCTTAAGCACTTAGCTTTGCCATTGCAGAAAAAAGCTTCATGAGGGCAAGCCTTAAGATCGAGGGCTCAGCCTCTTACATTGGTAGTCCCCAATGCTTTGAGAGAATATCAGAAATTCCCCAAGTGAATAAGATTAATAGTTCCACAGTTTTCCTCAGTCTTTCAAGGGGACTTTGCAAATACATATTTTATTTTCTATCCAAAACACATTGAAATATATTGGATATTACCTGAACCTGTATGGAATAACAATATCTATTCTAGTTTCCATTTAATTATGTTGTTTAAGGCTGACTTTCAGAGCTGCAGGACTTTAAGTCTGAGTCTCAGGTGTCACACAGATACCCCAAATTCCAAGAACTACCAGGTTATATACAAAGAGCACAGCATCTCAGAATTTAGAAATAACAGTTAAAACTCAGGAATAGATGTGAGTGCTGTAAGATCTTATGTTCTAGGAACCTTTACAAGGAGCCTTATAGAACATTCTGTGTTCCTTAATCATCAGTTGCCCAATCTCTGCCCACTTTCTATCCCCTGATAACCTATGTCTCAAATTCAATTCTTAGAGTTTGCTCATTATAGTTAGTTTCTATCAGTGAGACCATACCATATTTGTCATTTCATTTCTGTCCTATTCCACTCAGCATAATGTCCTTAAGACTCATTCACCTTGTTGCATGCCTCATGATTTCTTCTTGCAACTGCTCAATATTCCATTGTATGTAAACTCCACAGTACACTCTTCCATAAAAGTGAACATATTACTTTTGATTTAGGAAATGCAGTGGGAGTCAATCTTACACCGTTTAATGTTGGTATTTTACCTAATATTAGACTAATGCTATGCAGGAAATCCTGAGTAGTGTTTAAGACTAACAGGTTCTGGAGTCTGGTTTAAAGTCCAGCTCAACCGCTTGCTGATTGTGTCAACTAGTTGCTATATTTCTCTGTGCCTTATTTTCCTTATCTGTAAGACTGGGCTAATAACAGTACCAAGCATGGTGTTCTTGTGAAATTTAAATGGAGTTGATACAGAAATTCTTAGAACAGTGTAAGTCCTTGTACATGGTAACATTAATTATTAATTTCTCTAGCAAGAGTCTTATGGTACAGGAACTAAAGAAACACTATTCTTATCTATCAGAGGTATGCCAGTGCACTGGGAAGAGGCTGGGATTTAAAATCAGTTACACTTGGCTTTGATTCCCAGTCTAAGTATAATACTGGAAATTTTAATCAACTCTATTGGCTTCAACTGCTACCTCGGTAAAAGAGAGCTAACAATTCTTACCCTGAAGTTGACTATAGAGCCAGAAATGGATTACATATGTGAAGAGCTAGGAAGGGTGCCAGAAAGGCGGTTCGCACTCAAACCTATATTGTGCCTGTAGTTTAGGCTGTTTTTTAGAATGTGTCAAAGTTAGTGATCAATGCACTAAGACGACAGTTTATTCTTGTCGTTCTTCCTGCATCAATTGCGATTTGGCAGTTCTATGATCAGCAATGGAAAATGGACCTAATTGTATTTTTAAAAACATTGATTCATAAACTCAGCATGTTTAGGGAATTTCTATTTATGAATGCTAAATAAGGGACCTGCAAATACAAATTGATTTTCTCCTGCTCTTAAAAAATCCAAAAGTATACTTTTTAGATTTTGAAAACATATTTTTTTCCTATATCCTCAAAATTTGGTGACTTTTTAGTTAAATGAAGAGAATTCCTTTTTTTTCTCCCAATGTTTCAATGAAAGGAAATTCAGATCAGAAACCTCAGGGATTTGGCTATATTTGATGGTAAACAATGAATGGTTGAAAAAAGATCCACTAATTTTTAAAAAGACATTGCCAGTCAAGTATACACCTTCATTCAAAAAGCATTTGCTTTATGGCCACACATCTGAATATTTCATATCACCCAGTTAACAAACAAGTAAGATCATATTTTATGGAGAAACCATGTTTCTTTATTATGCAAAGATTTTTATTTTCTACTTGGCTTAATAAAATTGTGTTGCCACTATCATTTGTCTGACACCTAATATAATGTTATAGTTTTAATGTATGTATCCCCTATGAGCACATTCCTTTTATGGGTTGGTCAAAACTCTACTATAATCTAGCACTTCCTCCTTTGCCTGCTTCTCAAACTCTTTCTGTACTTTCAAAGCAATTCTTTGTCATGTTTTCATTTGCTTTATGAGGATTTTAGAATATTTTAAAAAGTAAAGTCTTTTTAGATAAAGAATTGAGCTAAACCCAGATTGGTAGTTAGAAGCTTAAAAGAAAAATTTATGATAATCCCCTTTTTAACACTGCTGATTTTTATAAATTTATAAAAACTTATAACAATCATTTTAGTTATTTTTTGAAGTGAGAAATAAAGACACACATTTTATCTGAAGATATTTGTTGATTGCTTGTTACCACAACATTAGAAAATGTTTGTGAACACTTTTTAAAATTTTGTTTTGAAAGCTATGTAATAACACACAAAATGGTCGCAGTATTTTTTTTAATGAAAAAGGAAAATACAAATCTGTAAATACATTCTACCAAGCACTGTGGATACAACAGTGAACAGGCCAGATATATTCTCAACCTTTATAGAACTTTCCTTCTAACATCAAAGACAATGTATACATGTGAATGGACCTATCATTTTATAGAATATTTGCATGGACTGAGTTATTGAAGAATAACTTCAATCTTTCAATATAAAAACTAAAGGCAGTAAACGAACAATAGGTCACATAGCTCAACTTGTTTGAGAGTCAAGGAGAATGAATATTTTCTAGTCTCTTGATGCATATTATCCATTTGCTTTCCAGAATGCTCTATTTTAAATGTGCATCAGCATTATCTATTAGAATCTACTTGCACAGCACTGATACCCCAATTCAATTAAGATTTTCAAAGATGTTTTATCCACATTTTAAATGCATGTTAAAGACATACTTTCCTGAATTCTGTACACAATTAGCTCTCCATACTATCTCTTTTCTCAAAACTAACTACATACAATCATATAAACATCACAGAAGATTCTGAATACAATTTTAATTAACCAGGAAATATTATGAAAATTTAATAGTAATAAATAATAGCCAGGATCTGAGATATTTTCTTTTTGAATCCAAACCAGATGCCTCTAAATTCTCTGGACTGATAGATTAATCTTCCATATGAGGATTAAAGGGAGAGATATGTCTTTGGCAGGACATTCATTGATTCATTGATTCATTTCTTAGACAAAGAAACATATTTTGTTCAATTACTATGTGCCAGAAAAAATATGCTTATCCTAGGAATACAGAAATGTTTCATACAATGTATTGAAGTTTATAATGGAGACAAATGCATTTTCTGTAGAGTCCAAGCTAACTTAGAAGCTCAGATTTCATAGAAAGAAAGATAATCAAGCTGAATGTCCAAGAAGCGTATAGAATAAACAACGGCAGGAAAGGGTAATTTGGATAGAGAGAGAAACTGGACATTTTATTTCAACACTAGAGAAACTTTCCCAATGACATTTCCTACTGTATTTATGTTGAATTGCAATCAATAAGTAGTTGATGTAGCAATAATTACCGTCTAAATGGCAGTTTGATTAGCACCTACTGAAGTACTCTTACAAAATGTCTAAAAGATGGGCAAGCTTGACTTTTTTTACATTAATAATTCCAGATTGTTTGTATCATACACACTCAACACTTTTTTCTGTTAACCTACATAATCTAAAACTTATCTGAATAATGTTAATCTAGTCATTTGATTCTGAGTACAACTCAAAATTACTGCCTTTTATATGCCTTAGGTAGATTTTTATGCTTTGATTTTTTTCCCTGACATTTTTGTCTACACATCTTTTACAAAAAGATCTGGCACAATATAAAAATTTGAATATATTTTTGTAGAGAATTTGAAAGTGGATAACATCAAATTTTTCATAAAACTAAGCTAAGGGATGGGCAATAAGAAACACAAAAAACTTTTTTTACTTTACTTTAGTATACTATGTTCTCCACTCTGGCACTAGTGCCTATCTCTTAACTTACACCTGTCTATGTAGGATTTGTATACAATTGATTGATTGAGAAGGGAAAAAAGAATATTTTGGTTTATGGATGGATCAGCTTGGTATGTGAGTACAAGCCAAATAAAAATGGATGACAACTACAGTATAGTCTTATTCAGGGGCAACCTTGAAAGACAATGATAAGAGAAAATCTTTCAAATGGGTAGAGCTTTTGTGATGTCCCTGGCCATCCATTTATGTAGAAAGAGACATGTCCTAACATTAGAATATATATGGACTCAAGGATGGTGGCAAATGACCTGGATGACTGATCTGAGACCAGGAAGAAAAAAAAAAAGAATGGAAAATTATGGGAGTAGAAGCAAGTAGATGAATTGACTTGAATGTGAAGATCTTTGTATGGCCTAAAATCCTCAAGAGAAGATTCACCACAGAATCATGAATAAACCACCAAGGAGACAAAATGGCTCAGTCAGTTGACATTAGCCAGACTGATCATACCAGTCATGGCGTGATGAACATATGAATAAAGTGATCATGTGGCAGAGAGATACTCTGCACATGGAACCAAATCATGGACTTTACATGCCAAGTCTGCTCTACTAACTGCTGGTATTGAATATCCAATCTGCAGGTGTTAAAAACCAGCACTGAGCATATGATATGGAACCATATCCCAAGGGGACCAGTTGGCCCCATTGGTGGCAAATTACCTACATTTGGCTCCTTCTGTCCTGAAAGGGCCAGCAATTAAATCTTAGAGTTCACTTTTCAGATATGATTTGCTTTTTCAGCACCATTATCCAGTGTGGGATCCCATATAACATCATGTTAGACAAGGGAACCAACCCCCTTTACAACAAAGGAAGTATATGAGTGGGCCTAAAGCCAAGGGATTCACTGGTTTTGTCATATATTCAGCCACTCAAAATTGATTCAATAGAACGTGGAAATAACTTGCTAAAGACATAGCTTATGTTCCAGGTTGGAGAAAATACTCTGTGAAAATGGGGTACCATCTTGCAGGATGCAGTACATATATTGAATTAAAACCTCTACATGACTCTGTGACCTCAACAGAAAAATTACATGGGGTCTGTGTACTCAGGAGGTCAAAGCAAGAGTGGCCCCACTTACTATACCTCACAGTGACCCCCACGGGAAATTTTTTGCTTCACATTATTGAAACAATTCTGTACTGTTCGATTCTGGTCACCAAAAGGAAACACTTTCAATAAGAGATACAGCAAGAGTTCCATAAATTATAAATGTTAGCTGCTATCTGGGCACATTTGGTATCTTGCATCCAGGAACCATCAAAGAAAGAGAAGAGTCACCATCTTGTTAGAGATATTTAATGCTTATCAACAGAAAGGGGCAAAACTGTTATTACAAAGTGGGGAAGGGAAGAATATCTGTGGAACCCAGGCAATCCACTTGGATACCTCTTGGTGCTTTCTTGCCCAAATGTGATAGCAAATGGGCAGGTACAGAAACCTTGGCCTGAGATGGCATGGCAATCTGATAACTTAGAATGAAGAGTATCTAGAATGGATAGTGGAGGCAGGAAATGAAGAATGTCAGTTTTGTCCCTGAAATCCATGGCAGTGTGGAGTTTGCACTAATCTTCCTCTTCCAATTTTCCCCTTAGGGATGGAGGCCCACCAAAATTCTGAGGAGAGTATCCTCAAATGTATAACGAAAAGTGGACAGAAAGAAGTGCCATCCAGGTTCCCTTTCAGAGAAAACTTTGGTGCTCAGCAGTGGGGAGTAAGCTCAGTTCACCAGACAACCTCAACTCTAGACAGCTGTCTAGACAGATTCACTTTCCAGAACATTCTACAAATGGTGACTAAGCAAGAAATGGGTGTAGAGGTTAGCTTTTTTTTTTTTATCTTATTTGGAAAATCTGATGGACTATATTTGCTTCAGACCTCCTTGTTTGAGTCTGAAACGCAGTTAAACATTTTTTTTCCCTCCAATCCTCCTTCTTCTTTCCATTCACAAGCATGAGCTCTATGTAGTAAAGAATTTAACCGTCCCTAAAATGAGTGGCCATTGTCCTCAGCTTCTGGATGGTATTGTTAAGTTCTTGTAATGTCATGCCTGATAGGAATGTCTTTGTTTGCCTAGGGGGCCTCCAGTCACCAGATAGTTTACCATTATGATTTAGGGTGGGGTTGTCCACATTAGATAAGTCTTAGAGTGGAGGCTGACCATGCCAGAAAGACCAGTATGATTTAGAGGGGAGGCTTTAGGTCATGGGTATCAGTGGACCTTCAGTGGTGCTGGAGACTGAGATCAGCCGCACAGGCAAACAGTCGTGACTGTGTGATAGAGCTCCAATAAAAACTCTGAACACTGAGGCTTAGGTGAGCTTTTCTGGTTAGCGTTACTCTGTGCACTGAAATTCCAGAAACATATCACTTCCCATGACCCCATAGGAAGAGAGAAATAGAAGTCCCAAATTTGGAACTTTTCCTAAACCCTATCATATGTACTACTTCCTGATTTTAAGTTGAATCCTTACTCTGTAATAAACTAACCATCAGTGTATCAACTTTCATTCAGTTCTGAGTCTTCCAGCAAATTATCTAACATGAGGGTGGTTTGGGGAACCTCCAAATGTGTAATTGGTGTCAGAAGGAGACAATTCTTGTGTGGATTGTGTTCCGTCTAAACTTTTTAATTGCCCCTTTATCCTCCTCAGTCCTAATAAATATTTTTTATCTCAAGATTTATCTCAGTGACAGCTTCCTGACAGCTCAGCTTATAAGACTGCTGGTTTTGAAAGGAACCTGGAGGTAGAAGATGCGCTAAGGAAAGTTTAACCTATGGTGTTATCTGCATTGGCTCTTAGGCCCTGTGACCAAGCAGATCCAATGAAATTAGAGGAATCAATGGTAGATAATGTCGCTTGGTGGCATCTCTTGAAATCTCCAAGAGTAGTCATAGCACAAAATTCCAGAGTTCTAGAGAAGGCCTAATAACCCTGTGGCAAGAAACTACTTGCTGTTTGACAAAGAGCTTCTAGTGTATTACTTGGAGAATGAAGGCCTGACCATGTATATCGAATGACTGTATGGCTGGAGCTTCTCATCATGAGTGAATATTATTAGACTCCATTAAAGGGCAAATATAGCAACAATCCATAAACGATACAAATGAGATAACTGGGATAAGATCCAGACAAATTCAGAGAACAGAAATAAGTTATGTTGCCTAACTCTGGTGTGCTAATTCTTCTCTCGTAATTTATATTCATATTTACATCCATGGCCTTATGATGTGTTGTATGCAATCAACTAACAAACAAAATATCTCAATTACAGAAAATGGACTAACACTACTCTAGAGACCCAGCTGTGCTGGTCTGAGTGACAGTGGTAAAGAAAAATCTTCCAGTGATTAGATCTGCAATCAGTACATTTGGTTATTCATCTTGTAAAGATAGAGGTATACTTGTACACAGAATTATGGGTTACAGAGAATATGTTGGTTGGTTGGTCAGTGCTCTAGAAGAATCAAAATTGGAAGATTGGAGAAAAGGAAATTCAGGATTTAATAACATGGTATCCTATATAATATCATCTTAGAGTAGGATGGGACAATGGGCACATGACCACACTAATCATCAGTTTTGCCATATGCAGCATGACCCAAATAAGCCAGACTAATAGAAAGATGGAATAGCTTAATAAACTGTAGCTAAAGTGCCAGTTTGTTAACAATGCCCTGCATAATTGAAGTACTGCCCTCAGAGATACAGGATATAAAACTAAATCATCAGACCATTTATAGTGCTATATCCCCAATAGCTATAATACATGGACATATACTGAGAACTAAGAAATAGAATTATGATTGGCCCCACTCGCTGTCATTTATAATGACCCATTTATATAATCTGCACTTTGCATCTTTACAACTTAAGCTCTTCTGGAGTAGAAATCTTGCTTTCTGTGTGTGGGGGAGCAAGAATACTTCTGTCAGGAGATATAAGAATACTACTAAAATTGGAGGTATAAAGAACAAACTGCTTATTTGACACTTTTTGTACTGTTGGATCAATAAGCAAATAACGTATTTTACTTATTGGTCAGTATATTTAACAGTGATCACCATGAAGCTGCTTCTACATAATATGAATAAGAATGTGCCCACATAGGACTAGATATAAGAATCTAGATGGTTCTTGATACTTGACATGGCTGGTAATAACTGAAAATTGATATCTGGGACAACAGCCTGACAAGTATAATTCAACTAGTGTACCAGCAGGTAACCAAGGCCAATATAAAGTACTGGCTAAGGTGAGAGAAACTAGAACAAGTAGTAGAAGAGAAAAATGATGAACATCAATTGTTACACAGGACCAGTTTAGCAGTAATGTCTGTATCTTGCTCCACTATTATTCCTCTATTGTGATTTCTGCAGAAACCAAGACATATGACCATACTGTATGCCCTCCAATGGACTGACCATGAATAATATGAGGAGGGAAGAAGTGATGTTGGACTATAGTGAAAACCCTTGTGCCTCATCTCATAGCTCCTTTCTCAACTGCTGGTTTTAAGGCAAACATATGTTAAGTCACTTGCTATTTGAAAAACTGAGTGGAGAAGAAGTGACAACACTGATGGATACAAAATGTGCATTTATTTCTATGGTTGATGGTGAAAGATTTTGAGTATTTTCAAGATCATGAATTTCTGTTCAAGTTATTTTATGTGGTTAGAATTTGTTTGACAATCATGGTAACAAAGAATAAAATGGAAAAACTTATAAAATCTGAAAGCCTATGCAAAGATCTCTTGGATAATCAACTAAGTTTTACTCTTAGGGAATAAAATTTAACAATGCATCGAACAGATTAGATTATTAGACAATTATTAAACACCTGATATATCTTAAATTTTTCTCTTCATCTGGTTCTCATCAACTAGAACTGAATGGTTTACAGTTCCAAGGGGTGGGTACCTTTCAGATTTTGTTCTATATGAATTGTTCTGCTTAGAGTTGTGCAATGAGAAAATTCCTCACAAGCATCTGTTTTGAAGACTCTGTAGCTATTACCCAGTTTATTTCATTATCTTTGTAGCAAAATCTGAGAATCTCAGGACTATTAAAGTCACAGCTTAAATACATTACCAAACTATGATTTAAGGTTTGTTACAAGACTGTATGTTAGAGGAGAAAAACTAGAGGGAAAATAATTGGCTCTAATCCTCCAGTTGAGATCATGGTCAGAAGTGCAGTACGTGCCAGAAACCTCAGTAAAGCATCACTTATCTACACGTCACTCCACCCTTCACCACAAAAAGAAATATAAGGTAATATAAAGTTAACATCTTTCCACTTATTCCAAGATTCCAGGCAGTAACAGCTACTCTGTATGAACTAGAATGTTAAGCTCCATATCTGAACGCACAAGGAAATAGCATAGGTCATAGATGTGAAACAAGATCTTGCAACCCATTTGAAAAAGTGATTTTTCATGTGGCATTCTCCCTGGACTAGATGTGACTGTTAGTAAATGCAAAAACATCCAAAAGTATAGACTGCCAAAATACTTAAAAGCATACCCTTGGGGAACCCAGGACTGCATCTTCATTTCAGTCTAGATCAAAACCTGAAGGAGAACTAAAAATCATGTTGTTTTCTACTCCAAGATGTTATAGAATTTAATTTGTTGCTGAAATTTACTGTGAATGTCTAAAAAACATTTGAGTAGATCCTGGAAAATATTATTATAATTATTATTATTTAATTTTCGGGAGACAGGCACAAAGAGCCAGATTAAATGTGCAATCTTTGGTATACACATATTTTTGTCATTGAGTCATTCTTGCCCTACTTTTATTTAAGCATTTTGCAATTTTTAGTAAGGTAATAAGCACCTATGGACTTATCATCCAACAAAAATCATAGGATTTTTACAATAACACACAGCTAATCCTTGGGTCTTTCCACAATGCATATGCTCTGTTTATTGGGGAAACCATTATCTCAAACATATATTTATCCTGTTTTGCTTTCACTTTTTATACAGCTTTATTAAGATACAGTTGTCATAAAATAAACCTCACATTTGGAGTGTACCATTTGATAATATGTTATACACACACATTTGTGCATGTGAAAATATCACCAAATTCAAGATAATCAATATATCTATCACCCCCAAAAGGTTCCTATGCCATATTGTAATTTTCTAGTCCCTCCTTCATGATTCTTTGTCCATCCCCAACTCCCACTCCATCTCATTATCAGGAAACAATTTATCTGCTTTATATCACTATAAATTACCATGTACTTTCAAGGATTTTTTATCAATGGAAGCATTCAAGTTGTGCTCTTTTTTTTCTGGCTTCTTTCATTAAGACTAAAACTTCTGAGATTCATTCATGTTGTTGTGTGTGTCAATGCTCACTCCTTCTCAGTACTTAGTAGTATTACATTGCATGGATGTGACACAATTTGTTTATCCATTCACCTCTTGGAAATTTGATTTGTTTTTCCAATGTTTGGGTACTGCAACTAAAGCTGCTATGAACATTCATGTGCAAGTGTTTGCATGGACACATGCCTTCATTATTCTTGGGAATTATCCTTATAGCAGAATGGCTAAGTACCATGACTGGTGTAACTTTGAAAGAAACTGCCAAACTATTTTCCAAAGTGTAGGTATTGTTTTACATTCCCACCAGCAGTGTATGAGATTTCTAGTTGCTACACATCCTAGTCAACACTTGCTATAGTCAGTCTTTTTAAATTTTAGATATTCTCATAGGTCTTGAGTAGCATCTTATGATGGTTTTAACTTGCATTTCTCTAGTAACTAAGGATGTTTAATGTCTTTATTTGTTGTCCATATGTCTTTTTTTTTTTTTATGAAGCGTCTCTTCAAATCTTTGTGTTGTTTATTTTCTTAGTATCAAGTTTTAGGAATTCATCATATGTTTGCTTACAAATCTTTGTCATATATGTGATATTTGCAAATATTTTCTCCCACACGGTGGTTTTTCAATTCATTCTCCTGAAAGTGCCTTCAGAGAACAAACATTCTTGGTTTTGATGAAGTTAATCAGGTTTTTACTCCCATGGATAATACTTTTGTGTCTTTGCCTTTCAATAGTTTGATTATAACATGTCTTGGTGTATAACTCTGTGAATTTATTGTATTTAGAGTTTGTTTAGCTTCTTGAATGTGTGGATTCATGCCTTCTATCCAATTAGGGAAGTTTTCAGCATTATTTTTTTCAAACACTTTTTTCTGCTCCTCTTTCACTCTTCTTCTGCATTTCTATAATGTGCATTGTTATGCTTCATGGTGTCTCAAGAAACTTTAGGTTCTGTTAATTTTTCTTTCTTCCTTTTTCTTTCTGCTCCTCTGTCTTGGCAATTTTAACTACCCCCATCTTCAGTTTTTCTGATTCTTTTTTCTGCCTGCCAATCTTCTATTGAACCCTTCTAGTGAATTTTTCATTTCCACTATTGTACTTTTCAGCTTAAGCATTTCTACTGGGTTCCTTTCTATAATTCATATATCTTCACTGATATTCCATATATGTTCTTAAATAGCTATTCTTTACTTATTTTTCCAATGTTTCCTTTAGCTCTTTGGGTATATTTAAGCCAGAGTTTGAAGTCTTTGTCTCATAAGACCAATGTCTAGGCTTCCAGAGATGGTTTCTGTCAATTTATTTTTTTATCCTCTGAATTGGCCATACTTCCATATTTCTTTGTATGGTTTTAATTTTTTTTGAGAATTGGATGTTTTGAATATTGTGATGTAGTAATACTGGATATCAGAGTCTCCCCTTCCCTGGGAATTACTGTTGTTCCTTTTGAAGGTTGCAGTTGTCTGTTAATTCTAAATGTAATGCATAGTGCCCAACATAAAGTAACCAAGCATTACTTACTAATAATGAGCTATTGACAGTAGACCAGAAATTTGAGCATCACTTATTGTATTCAGTCCTGTGGGAAGAAACAGGTTCAAAATTCCCTTGTGTACATGAAGCAATAATCATAATCATATCCAATACTGGGTGTTGTATGTAAAAGTTTTCATTTTTGTTCCACAGTTTTGCTGTCCTTTATTACATCTCTGGAATACATGGAAGTCAGTCTTGGCCATGTTACTCACTTTGGCCAATGAAATGTGAATGAACCTAACATATGCAACTTTCTACCAGAAACATTGAGAATCATTGCATTCTATTTTTAAATCATATTTCTTCATGAGACCAGCACAATCTGGTAGAGGTTTAGCCTTATGGATTCTGCATGAAGAATTTGTGGAACAGAGCCTTAGCTAACCCATGGTGGACATGTATTGTGATAAAAATATGTATAAACTTTGTTATAAATCATTGAGATTTTGGAATCTTTGTTACCATATAAATAACCTTTCTTACCAGACATAAAAGCTGATTAATATAATGAGGCACATATATTTTCTATATGCATTTTCTTGCTATATATTTCATGGAAGTAATGCCTACAAACTCACCAAATATATTGTTGAACATTTTTTTTGTTCACCAAATGTATTTTTGAACATATTGTTGAACAGGATTTGCTTGTAAGGCTAATATTCTGGATTCAAGGGAAAAATGAGAATGAGAATTTCTTTTTTCAGTTTTCATCTCAGATGTTTGCAGCAAGTAAAATAGAACATTAGTGGTTTTGAAATGAAGTTAAGTCAGAATTTTAGTCTCATAAGGGAAAATAGTACATTAAATAGGAGAAATAAGAATCATCTTCCTGTGGTAGCCCTTATTTATTTAGTGAGATGCTTTTTATCTGGTCTGAGGACAGTTTATTCAGCTAAGCTCCAAAATTAACTCAATAGATTTTTTTGAAATACTAGTTGCATAATAACTAGCCAACAAAATTCATGTTTGAGACTTTTGAAACTGTGAGTATTGTTAAATTTATAAAAACATGCTGGCTATGTGATTTATAGCAATATTTTAAAATAGGAACTTAAGGTTACTTAATGGAAAATCATAAGCTTCAGAAACAAATTCCTTATCATGGCCCAATGGAAGTAAGACTTTATAAAATAATATTTAACACTTTATCCGGATTGTTTTATTTTAATAATACTGCCTATCCGGGAGATATAAAGGGCAGAGATTGTGAGAGAAGCAATGAGGACTTTAAATGTGATGGGGGGATTATATTTCTTAAGCTGGATGCTGGGTACATTGCAATGAAATCTTTTTATACATATTTTTGTATCTCTTCAATGTTAACAAACATTTTAAGGAATACAGTCAGTTGAAAAATGTCTGATTCATTGATTTTGGAAATGGTGAGTGACAATGCAGTAGGAGATGGAGCAGTGGAGTGATGATGAAAGAAGCCAGATTGGAGAAGTGAGAAAATGAGGACATATTGTATAAACAGCTTTTTACAGACAGGAAATGAGGTAGTAATTTGAAGAGGAAGTTGAATACAAAGAGGTGTTTATTGATATTAGCTTTCTTTGTAGGAAAGGGGGGATTAATGTGCATTTAAAAGCCATTGGGAAGGGTCACCTGAGAAGAAGAGGAGCCTACACTGAGAGAGGAAGGGGTATGCAAGAGCAAAAATAATTGAGAAGAAGGAAAGGATGGAACCCAAATTGTACACAGAGGAAGTTATTGTGACCTTAAAAAGTATTTTTTAATTTTTTTAACCTAGGAAGGAAGAAAAGGATGTGAGTTTTTCCAGAAAGCTAAGGGAGAGATTCTTGTTTTATGTAACAGGGAAATAACAAACAAGATAGAAATGAATGCAATCAACAGCTAAGTAGTAATGCTACAAGGACTGTTTCTGAGTTTATGTTTTTTTAGGAAACCGTGTACATGGATAAAGGAAGAATGTAAGAACAACTGGATTTCTGCCTTGAATATGTGGCTATAACATAATGCTATTTTTCATTATTGATATCATTAGGAAAGGTATAGATGAGAGGCCTATCTTAGCTACAGATCAAATCTGTGCTAAAAATTTTCTCAGAAATATATATCAAAACAGCCACCTTGTGGGTACAACCTAGCCAGTACAGTGAATCCATATAATGAACCAGGAGTCAGAGGACCTGTATTCTCCTTCTGGTTTCCCCCCTACAGTTACATTCATATCTGCATACCTTTGGTAACCTAATTGGACCTTTCTATAGTGGAGCATTCAATTTTTGGCATCTTATTGAGAAAATGTGTTTGAGAAGAACTTCAAAACTCTTAAGTTTCTAGACTTTCATCTAGAAGTATATGTTTTGCTTTGTTTTGTTCTGTTTGGACCTGGTTATGACAAGATGGTAGTCCAAAACATCAATCATTTCTGGAATACAGCTCTTAGGTTTATAGAATTTCAGTATTCATGTCATCACTAAACAAAAACTTTTGAGCACCTACTCTGTGCCTAGTGCAGTTTCAAACTGCACATAGGTGAAAGACAAAAAAAAAAAAAATGTGCCTCAGGGAGCTTAAGTTCTAGTGGAAGGAGAAAGATAATGAAAAATAAGTAAAAAATAAATGATAAAGTAATGAATAAGTAATCGAAAATAGGTTAGAAGATGATAAGTACTGTGGAAAGATAAATATAAAAAATAGAGCTGCAAAGGAAAATCAGGAATAACTAGAATATGGTTATCAGCATGAGCCTCATCATGAAGGTGACATCTGAGCAAATTATGAAGGATCAGAACATTTGAGGAAAAAGGGAAAGTTGATGCAAAGGCCCTGAGACCAAAGTTTATGCCATAGAATAAGAAGATAAGGTGTGGCTGGAGCAGAGTAGCAGATGATGAGGTCAGAGAGACAGGGAGGTTCCAGATGGTGTAGGGCCTTATTGGGCTTTGGCTTCTACTTCAGAGTGAGATAGGGAAACACTGAAGAAAATTGAGCACAGAAGAAATGTGGTTTAGACTTTAAAAAGGATCATTTCAGCTATTGTGTTAGAAGGATTATTTGAGTTGTGGACAGGGATAAGGGCAAGGCACACAGGAAAAATAGCTATTACACTATTATAATAATCAGTATTATTATAACACAGTATTATAATAGCTATTATACTGTGTTCCAGTAGCCATGTTTCTTGAGGATGATTGAATAATGATACAGCTGTCACAATGTGACTGTGTGATTGTGAAAACCTTGTGTCTGATGCTCCTTTTATCTACCTTTTCAACAAAGGAGTAGAACATACGGAATAAAAATAAATAATAGGGGGAACAAATGCTAAAATAAATTTAGTTTAAATGCTAGTGATCAATGAAAGCAAGGGGTAAGGGGTATGGTAGATATAATCTTTTTTTTTTTTTCTTTCCTGTGTTCGTTTTATTTCTTTTCTATTGTCTTTTTATTTCTTTTTCTGAATTAATGCAAATGTTCTAAGAAATGATGAATATGCAACTAAGTGATGATATTGTGAATTACTGATTATGTATGTTGTTTTATTTTGTTTATTTTTTAAATTAATAAATAAATTTAAAAAAATAGCTATCATAGTTGGGCTGAAAGATGATGTTGGCTTAGACCAAAATGGTAGCATATTCTGGTTCTATTCTGAAGGCGTAACAGAGTTTCTGAAGCACAGATTATATGGTGTGAAAGAAAAAAGAGAAGTCAAGAATAGCTTCAAGGTTTCTGACTTCAGCAACTGAAAAGACAGAGCTCCCATCAGCTGAAGTCTGAGTGTGGAGCACAAGTTGGGGAGTACAGAACAGATAGTCCACTCTAGGCGAGTTGGATTTGAGATGTCTGTTTGACATTCCAGAGTGTAGGCATGCTCAATTATCCTGTCAGTTTGCCACCTGATATAACCCTTCATCTGATTAATACACAAATAACACAGTACAGTATATTTTCGCAGAGCATGTTACATATTTAACGTTTCATTAATTTTCCAATTTTTGATATTCTACCAATGTTGTTTATATTTGTTTGAGTGCATTATGATGGAGTAGAAATCATTTAGAATATCCGAAAACTGATTCAGTCAGTTCTTTCAAAATTTAAAAGTGCTTAACTCCTGTCTGAAGGAGTTTTCCATGTAATTTTTTATAATTCAGATTTGAATTTTGTTCCAAAATTTCTATCACCATTTTATATGCCAAATTTATTTGCTTTCTGTATAGCAAATTTCTAAAATAATTATTCTGTCATTTTGTTGGCAAGAAGAATATTTTAGGGAATCAATATAATCATAAACCAGCTAAAGACTAGGTCCAGCCTACATTTCTCTTATTCTGTGAGTTGGTTGAGGTTATTGCTGATGAGGAGATTAATTCCACGTATTCAAGTCAATAATGATTTCCAGACAGTTTTATGGAATGGAAATGCTTTAAGACCATTCAGGAACCTTGATTGTAGAGTGATATGAGATATATTTGCAATATTTTCTTTTAGTTATTTTTACCCACTAGCTTATAGACTTATAAATAAAAGTGGCAGATTTTCCTAAAGAATTAAATTCCAGCTTATGAGTTTATTTTATGGAGCCTCTCTTCTACCTGTACTTCAAGTACTTCAAGTGGTAACATGCGCTAATATAAAGCAACATTCTATTTTGTTTTATTAGTGTACTTTACAACAATTCTGCAGATACACAAGCTTCAAAGATCATAAACACCAAGGTCTTGAAGACTTTACCTTCCTATAAAACTCTTTTTGAAAAGTGGTACTGCCTTCCAATCTATAAATACACTGCTACCCTTGAGGGAGCAAAGATTTATCTCTTCTCAATTTACAAGTAAATCCATTGTTAACCCATCTCACCTCTTCACCAATAAAGGACTGATTTATGATCGACAGTCAATGAGTCCATGTGAGGCAGTTTCTATGAAGGTTAAGAAAAGAAAGTAAAAGGAAACGTAATAGATTGTGCATCACTTAGTGCAGATTAAATGAAGTGAGCTGTATTATACTGCACAGCATCCATCCTAAGGAAGCAATTGACTGTTCCATATTGTACCTCCATGATGAGAATGATGATGCAAACCAGTCATTTTTCTTCCATTCGAACATTGTTCATGGCACTTGAGAACTATGGCTGTGCCACAATTATCTCTCAGATAAATCCCAACAGATTCCTATTTATAAATAGTTACTTGCCCATCCTTGCCTGGATTTCCTTCCAAATAATTTTGGAGGCCATTTCACTGTTTATATAAATATAGTATTCCACGCTAAAGGACAAAAAAGTGAAGGAGATTAAAACCAGAGTATGGAATTGGGAAATTTCTTGAGAATGGAAATAGTAGTACATGGAGTTAGGGGATTACATCTCAAATCCTCCACAAATTTTTCCTTAAAACATCCATTCTGTAAGAAGCACAGCATAGTTGTGCTTCCTTAAAATGCCTTGGGTGTGAACCTCCTAACAGATTCTTCATTGGTCTTCTTTCTTAGGGTAAGAGCACCCGAAGAACCATAAACAGAGCTCTTCCTGTGATTCAAAGCATCATAGCTAGAGGATAAGCTGTTAAAATCTCATAGCTTTTATAGTTTGGGTTCTGGGATAAATGACGGTGGGAGGCAATCTCTTTACAGTGTTGTGTGGAAATGTTTATTTGAGAAATGTTGCATACTGTATCTTCATTTTGAGGCTTGAAAGCCCATTAATGTTTAAAATGTTCCAAGAAGAAATCTTGCAATAGGGAATTCTACTCAGTCTTGTATAAACACTTGTCCTCAAATATATTTGACCAGAGATTTTTGTTGTTGTTGGCATGAAAATCCATTCACACATTGGGAAATGTTAATCTAATCCAAAGAAATTACACCCCAGAAAGCAAATGATATGACCTTCATCTGTCAGATCGTCTCAAAGCCTAGACTAACCCCAGTGTCTGGAGACGATCACTTAAGTGCATTTGAGGGTTTGATACAAAGACTTTGCAAGAAGTTTGAACTATATATAAGAACAGAGAAAATAAGAAAACAGAGGAAAAACATCTTTGCTTGGTATTTTAAGATGTCTCATTTGCCCCAATATTTTATATTTATTTACTGTTATATAAAGTGGTTAGGAGTATGCTACCTGATTTACTTAGCCTCATCTAGCAATAAGCTATTATACTTAGTGAATTATCTAGAAACCTGGATGTTTCTTTCTTAAGTCTGGAAAATTTAAATTGTATTTTCCATTCATAATTGTTCCTTCCTGCTTTTATTTGTTGTTTCAGGAAACATTCATATTTCATCCTTTGTCTCTCAATTTGCCCCACATTCACCCTTCTTTCTTGCCCCTGAAATTTCCATATATATTTATCAGATTTAAAAGCTTTCAAGTTTGGGGAAATGTCCAATAGCAGTCTTTAGATATTCACTCTCTTCAATTTTCACGGCCCTTTTTCTCTTGTATAGACTAACCTCCCTCCGGGTTCTGAGTTTCCGAATCCTGTTTGGCAGCACAGCCTGCGGTGGTTGCACATTTCCAATAAGCACCGTATCATGGCATGCCTACAGTAGTCAGATCATCAATTGTCAATATGTAGAGCAGACTCTGGGGCAATATCCCACTTTTTTTTAATATTGGTCCACTAGTAATATCAGTGTATTCAACCCTTATTTAAAATAGTGTCTTTTATAAAACATTATTAGCATAAAAATAAGTACAGATATAGTCAAGCTAATTTGACCTTTCTTTCTAGTATTTTGTGGTTTATGCAGGGCTACTCGCATGGTAACTGCTCAGTGGATGTTGGTTCTGCTTCACAGACATTGTGGAAAAAGAAGGTATGTAATCAACAGACTACCAGCCAAAAATAAACAAGCTGAGTTTGATTAGTTTCATGGAACATTTACACTGTGCATTATAACTATGTGACTAAAACGATGACTATTATCTGTATATTGTTTTCAGGTGTGCATTGTTTATTGATGCTCATAATTTACACAAGAGCTAGGGTCACAGGTAATATGTGGTTGAAGCAAAACTGAAGCTTAGTTTTTAGAACCTAAATTTTTAATGTATTCATTCAATATTTACTGTATGTCAGAATTTGGTCTTTTTTCACAATGGTGAGTGAAAAAAGGCACTAGCTCTCCCTTTGAGACGAATTAAGTGATAGCGACATATAGACATCAATAAAAAATAAAAAGTAAACTCTAAAATCGCAACCGTGAGTAGTGTGGCTCGGAAAGATACATGATCTAATGAGAGCTAGTAATAAGAGGATTGCCTCTGGTGAGAGAGGTTAGAGACATTAAAATCCTGGAGGTTATAACTAAGCCAGGCTACTTCCTATATGGCAATTTGACTCACCATTCAATTAATCTGCTTGCAGTGCCAAATAATCCATAAACTTAATTAAGATGCCAGTATCACCTTTCTTTTCAGTCACCACAGGTGGGGGTAAAAACAAACACACAAAAATGTAGGAAAACAAGGTGAAAGAGCTCAAGTCTTTTCCATAAAAATATATATTTTTTCAGAGAGAAAGCAAAGGTATAGCCAACTCTGACACCCCAAGCCTGTTGGGAATGCAATTAGGGTTCTTTCCAGGCTGTGATTGGCTGAGAGGCTCTCATATGAACACAGGTAGCTCAGAAATCAGGAGAGGGTTCAGAATCAAGTTTGCACAGAGGGCCCAGGTGGATAATTAAGTCAGAGAAGAGCATCTAATTCATTGAGGGAGGGTAAGAATGAACGTGGGTGGTTAGTTTCAAGTGGGTAATAGAGACAGGACAGAGGCTGCTACTATGACTGAAGATTATTAGGAATAATTTATTACCCTCTTTGTAAGTGCCAAGACAATGACAATTAATCATAACATGCATCTGTTTTCATAAAACTACTTATGATGTGAAATATATTTAAATTTTTATTAAGAATTATTATTTTGTCTCAATCTAAGAATCTGTGTACTATCTTACTCCAGCCAATGGACTCAAACCAGATTTCAATGTCTGGTACTAAAACTAGAGAATGTGTGTGAGTGTGTGTACTACATGATATCAACCTAAGACATGCCATAAACTCCCCGTTAGTAACTCGTTACAGAAAGCTCGATTCGAAGACCTACATCCACTATGAATATATTTATATTCACTACATCTTGGGGTATAACACTCCTCAATTCATTACTCATTTAATATTGTAAACGTTTTATTGATTTTTCTCATAACTCTTTTCTTTAAATGGGAAGAGGTACCCTCCTTCCTACACAGTCATAACATTTAGGATATAAATATTTATTTACTGTTTCTACATCATTCATATATACAGAAATGTCAATAGCATCCATTTTCTCTATAAGAAAAAGACCGTTTTATCTTCCCACAAATTATATAGGAACATATATATTGTTTTCCTTCACATATAATTCTGTGTTCAATAATATTTTTATGATTGTTTGGAAAAAGAAACATGCATATTTCCTTATAATTTACTTTTACCTTTTCAAATCATTCATTCAATACAATATCATGTACCTGCTTTATATATTTATTTATTAATCATATAATCTAGCAACATGTCAATTTTTCCTGTCATTTAAAGGAGATTTATTTTGTTTTGACATAGAATAACCCAGAAAAAATTAAAAGCCTATGCATACAAGCAAATAGTTACCAGAAAAGCTTTAGATGATACATGATCCTAACATGCCAGAAGAAAACTGTCTTGAAAAAGATGTAGTCTAACTAATAAGAAATATATTTGAAACTGAAAATTAAATATACTTTTGCATATCTTGATATTCCACTTCATTTGCCTCATTTACATGCAAATAAGGGTTCAGTAACTATTTTAATTGCTATATTCCCCCCAAAAGCAAGGAAAGACGATTAAAAAAATATGTATTATTTTGCAGGGGAAAGAATGTTAATATTCACCCAATAATTACCTAATTTGCATAGTGATTAGACTCATCTGTAATAAAGCATTTTTATAAATATACAGAGGGAACATTAGACATTGTGAAATTTGACAAGTGAAATAACAAGCAAATCTAATAAGGAAAATTGTATGCAGGTGAAAGGCTTCTAGTACATTATTTTTAATATAACTTTATTACTAATGTCAGAATAATAAGTCAAGTCCTTAAGCATTCTGTGCATCATATTTGGTAGCCGAGAGACAGGAAAAGTAAATATAATATAGTTAAAAAAATATTGAACATGATCAAACACATCTGAAAGAGACAAATTCCTTAGGGAAGAATTTCCACCTACATAATTTCAAGTGGAGTAATCTATTTTCTAATTAGCAAGGAAAAAATCCCCTGTATATGACCTTGAATTCTAAAATATTAGCTCAGAGGGAATATTTACAATCCAAAGGCTCAGATGCATAATGAAAATACGGACATGACTTTTACTGTTGTTAAGGTTCTTTTTAAATCATTCTTAGGAATAATAAGCCTCTGTTGACTGACATTTATAGTATGGAAATTGGCTGGAATACAAATGCAATGGCGTTTGAAATTAGAAAACACATTACTGAGGAGGCAGGTTAAATATTTGTGGTGTTCAAAGCCATTTTTCCTGGTACAACCCATACCTTTGTTCATTTTGATCAAGTTTATATTCTAAATGAGTTTTACATATTTGAAATTATTTCATTTCTCCAATGCTACTCCTTCTGTCATTTTATAGGTAGTTGTTAATCATTTCTGAGAAATGTATTTTGGCTTTCAACATTTTAAGTATGATAAAGGAGAGAAAACTTTAGGACTTGAACTTGGAGAATTTGTCATGTGGAATGTTTATTAAATAAAAAACCAAATGCTTAAATCAAAGGATGATGGTAATTTATTTATGCATGTATTGTTTGTATGTTTATAGTAATCTAGAAACAATAACTACAAGATGAACAGTCAACCTGAACAATGAAGGTGACGAAAGAAGAGACTTCCTTATAAATTCTGGAAGAAAGAGAGATTTGTGGGCTTCTTAGAGAATAACAAGGAGCCAAATGCACTGTTTTAGAGACTACGAGGGAGGACAATACCATGTAAAATATCTGGATTTTGAGTTAGCCAGACCTGGGTTGGAAGTCTGGTTCCTTCACTCATGCACTGTTTTGTCCCTAGTAAATTACCATTCTGAAGTTCAGTTTCATGTAAAATAGGAATGGTAACATTTCTTTCAGGGTATTTTGAGGATTAAATAAAATAATTAATGTCCATAAAATCTGTTGACCATGACCAATTTAATAAATAATGGCAATAGGAATATTAAGGAAGGCTGAGGAGCATGGACTCCTGGGACACATCTCATTCCAGTAAGTCTGACTTCCCTGATTCTTTGGTACACAAGGATTCTGCATCTGTTATTGTTTCTACAGTGTGTTTAAGAAAGAGAGCTGGCACTTAACATCCACAAGGGCATGGATCAAATATTCATGTATTTCAGGTAGTCAATTAATGCAACCAAACAAAATGATTGGTTTTCACAATCACACAGTTACACTGTGAAAGCAATGTCATTATACAATCATCTTCAAGAAACATGGTTACTAGAACACAGGTCTACATTTTCTGGCAGTTTCCTCTAGCCTCTCCATTACACCTTAACTTAAAAGGTGATATCTATATTATGCATAAGAATAACCTCCAGGATAACCTCTCAACTCTGTTTGGAATCTCTTAGCTATTGACCCTTCATTTTGTCTCATTTTGCTCTTCCCCCTTTAGGTCAAGAAGGTTTTGTCAATCCCTTGATGCTGCATCCCAGCTCATTCTAGGATTTCTGTCCCATGTTGCTAGGAAGGGTCACACCCCTGGGAGTCATATCCCACATAGAGAGGGGGAGGGCAGTGAGTTTGCTTGTCGTGTTGGCTGAGAGACAGAGAGGCCACATTTGAGAAACAAAAGAGGTTTTCTTGGGGTGACTCTTAGGCCTAATTTTAAGTAGGTTTAGCCTATCCTTTGCGGGGTTAAGTTTCATATGAACAAACCCCAAGACTGGAGGCTCAGCCTATTGCTTTGGTTGTCCCCACTGCTTGAGAGAATATCAAGAATTCTACACATGGGGAAGTTGAATTTTCCCCCTATTTCACCATTCCTCCAGGGGACTTTGTAAATACTTTTTTATTCACTGTTCAAATCACTCTGGGATTTATCACTGTAGGGCATCACTCTGGACAAATCTACAAAATCTCATGCCCTACTCAAGGTTCCATGTACGATGGTGTTCAGTTAAGCTGTCCACATAAGTTATATTAGGAAATGCACTAGTCAAAATATAAATTTTGTAACAAATAAACATTTTTTGCTTGTCTGACACATGCATTAAAGTTTTAAAATGTTAATACCATCTATTTTCAACACCCTACATTATTGACATTCCTTTGTTCTTCCTCCAGCAGAAACATTTTTAAATTTGCACATTAAGTCACTATCATCATATACTCTAGGCACTCTTAGATTATACCATCTCAGTCTTTATTGTCTATCTTTCCTTCTGATCTCATTTGTGCCCCCCAGGTCTCCTCCCTCTATTCTCACATTCAGCTTCATTCAGTGTTCTAACATTATTGTATTACAGTTAGGTAGTATGGTGCTATCCATTTCTGAATTTTTACAATCAGTCCTGTTGCACAATCTGTATCCCTTCAGCTCCAATTACCCAATATCTACCCTATTTCTATCTCCTGATGTTCTCTGTTACCAACTGAAATTCTTCAAGTTCATTCACTAATGTCAGTTCATATCAGTGAGACCATACAGTATTTGACCTTTGTTTATGGCTAATCTCACTCAGCATAATGTCCTTAAGGTCCATCCATGTTGTTACATACTTCATAACTTTATTCTGTCTTACACCTGAATAATATTCCATCACATGTATATACCATCACATGTATATACCACCATTTGTTTAGCCACTCATCTGTTGATGGACATTTCGGCTGTTTCCATCTCTTGGCAATTGTAAATAATGCTGCTCTGAACATTGGTGTGCAAACGTCCATTTGTGTCCTTGCCCTCACGTCCTCTGAGTAGATATCTAGCAATGGTATTGCCGGGTCATATGACAATTCTATATTTAGCTTCCTGAGGAACCCCCAAACTGCCTTCCACAGCAGTTGTACCATTTGACATCCCCACCAACAGTGGATAAGTATGCCTCTTTCTATACATCTTCTCCAGTACTGGTCATTTTCTGCTTTATTGATAATGGCCATTCTGGTGGGTGTGAGACGATATCTCATTGTGGTTTTGATTTGCATTTCCCTAATAGCCAGGGAAGTTGAACATCCTTTCATGTGCTTTTTGCCATTTATATTTCCTCTTCTGAGAAGTGTCTGTTCATATCTTTTGTCCATTTTGTAATTGGGTTATCTGTCTTTTTGTTGTTGAGTTGAACAATCTCTATATATTCTGGATACTAGACCTTTAACTGATATATCGTTTCCAAATATTGTCTCCCATTGTGTAGGCTGTCTTTTTACTTTCTTGATGAAGTTATTTGATGCGCAAAGTGTTTAATTTTGAGGTGTTTCCTTTTCTTTCTTTCTTTCTTTCTTCAATGCTCATGCTTTGGGTGTAAGGTCTAGGAACCACCTCCTATTATAAGATTGATAAGATATTTCCCTACATTTTCTTCTAAAAGTTTTATGGTCTTAGATCTAATGTTTAGGTTTTTGATCCATTTTGAGTTAATTTTTGTATAGGGTGTGAGATATGTATCCTCTTTCATTCTTTTGCATGTGGATATCCAGTTCTTCAGGCGCCATTTATTGAAGAGATGGTTCTGTCCCAGGTAAGTTGGCTTGACTGCCTTATCAAAGATCAATTGTCCACAGATGAGAGGGCCTATATCTGAACACTCTATTCAATTCCATTAGTCAGTATATCTAGCTTTATGCCAGTACCATGCTATTTTGACCACTGTAGCTTTGTAAAATGCCTTAAAGTCAGGTAGCATGAGACCTCCAACTTCATTTTTCATTCTCAGGATATTTTTAGCTATTTGGGGCACACTGCCCCTCCAGATAAATTTGGTTATTGGTTTTTCTATTTCTGAAAAGTAAGTTTTTGGGATTTTAATTGGTATTGCATTTAAAATCTATAAATCAATTTAGGCAGTCTTGACATCTTACCTATATTTAGTCATCTCATCCATGAACATGGTATACCCTTCCATTTATTTAGGTCTTCTGTGATTTGTTATAAAAATTTCTTGTAGTTTTCTTTGTATAAGTCTTTTGTATCTTTAGTTAAATTTATTTCTAAATATTTTATTCTTTTGGTTGCAATTGTAAATGGAATTTTTTTCTTGATTTCTCCCTCAGATTGTTCACTACTAGTGTGTAGAAACACTAGAGACTTTTGAGTGTTGATCTTGTAACCTGCCACTTTGCTGTACTCATTTATTAGCCCTAGTAGTTTTGCTATGGATTTTTTGACATATAGTATTGTTTCACCTGCAGTGAGAGTTTTACTTCTTCCTTTTCAATTTTGATGCCTTGTATTTCTTTTTCTTGTCTAATTGCTCTGGCTAGAACTTTCAACACAATGTTGAATAGCAGTGGTAATAGTAGACATCCTTGTCTTGTTCCTGATCTTAGGGTGAAAGTTTTCAATTTTTCCCCATTGAGGATGATGTTAGCTGTGGGTTTCTCATATATTCCCTTTATCATGTTGAGGAAGTTTCCCTTCTATTCCAATCCTTTGAAGTGTTTTCAACAAGAAAGGATGTTGAATTTTGTCAAATGCCTTTTCTGAATCAATCAAGATGATCATGTAGTTTTTCTGCTTTGATATGTTTATATGGTGTATTACATTAATTGATTTTCTTATGTTGAACCATCTTTGCATACCTGGGATGAATCATACTTGGTCATGGTGTATAATTCTTTTAATGTGCCACTGGATTTGATTTGAAAGAATTTTGTTGAGGATTTTTGCATATATATTCATCAGAGAGATTGGAGTGTAATTTTCTTTTCTTGTAATATCTTTGTCTGGCTTTGGTATGAGGGTGATGTTGGCTTCATAGAATGAGTTAGGTGGCCTTCCCTCCTCTTCAATTTTTTTGAAGTGTTTGAGCAGGATTGGGACTAATTCTTTCTTGAATGTTTCTTAGAATTCACATGTAAAGCCATCTGGTCCTGGACTTTTCTTTTTTGGGGAGCTTCTTAATGTCTGATTCAATTTCTTTATTTGTGATTTGTTTCTTGGGGTCTTCTATTTCTTGAGTCAATGGTGGTCGTCCAAGACATTTTAGGAAGTTGTCCATTTCATCTCCATTGTCTAGTTTATTAGCAAAAAGTTGGTCATAGTAGCCTCTCTTTACCTCCTTTATTTCTGCAGGGTCAGTGGTTATTTCTTCTCTTCAATTTCTGATTTTATTTATTTGCATCCTCTCTTCTTCTCTTTGTCAACCTTGCTAAGGGTCCATCAATCTTATTGATTTTCTCATAGAACCAACTTCTGGTTTCGTTGATGTTCTCAATTGTTTTCATGTTCTCAATTTATTTCTGCTCTAATCTTTGTTATTTCTTCCATTTTGCTTGCTTTGGGGTTAGTTTGCTGTTCTTTCTCATGTTCTTCCAAGTGGACAGTTAATTCCTCAATTTTTGCTCTTTCTTCTTTTTTTGATATAAGCATTTAGGGCAATACCTTTCCCTCTTAGCACTGTTTTTGTTGCATCCCATAAATTTTGATATGTTGTGTGTCATTTTCATTTCCCTCAAGATATTTACTGATTTCTCTTGTAATTTCTTCCTTGACCCACATTGTTTAAGAGAGTGTTGTTGAACCTCCATATAGTCATGAATTTTCTGGCACTCTGCCTATTATTTATTTCCAACTTCATTCCTTTATGATCTGAGAAAGTGGTTTTGCATGATTTCAATCTTTTTAAATTTATTGAGACTTACTTTGTGACCCAGCATATGGTCTATCCTTGAGAATGATCTATGAGCACTTGATTAAAAGGTGTATCCTGCTGTTGTGTGGTGTAATGTTCTATAAATGTCTGTTAAGTCTAGCTCATTTATTGTATTATTCAAATTATCTGTTTCTTTATTGATCCTCTGTCTCGATGTTCTGTCCATTAATGAGAATGGGGAAATGAAGTCTCCAACTATTATGGTATATATGTCTATTTCTCTTTTCAGTGTTTTTCTCATGCATTTTGGAGCACTCTGACTTGATGCATAAATATTTATGTTTGTTACGTCTTCTTGTTGAATTGCTCCTTTTATTAATATATAGTGTCCTTTTTTGTCTCTTAAACTGTTTTACATTTGAAGTTTAATTTGTTGCATATTAGTATAGCTACTCCTGCTCTTTTCTGATTGCTATTTGTATGGAATATCTTTTCCCAACCTTTCACTTTCAACCTATGTTTATCCTTGTGTCTAAGATGTGTTTCCTGTAGACAGCATATAGATGGGTTCTGTTTTTTAATCCATTCTGTAAGTCTATGTTTTTTGATTGGGGAGTTTAATCCATTAATATTTAGTGTTATTACTGTACAGGCAGTACTTTCTTCTACCATTTTGCTTTTTGGATTTTATATGTCATATCTAATTTTTCTACTCTTTACCTTTACTGATAGTCTTCATTTCTACATTCTTCTCCACACCTCTCTCTTTTTCTATCTGTCTCTAGTGCTCCCTTTATTATTTCTTGCAGAGCTGGTCTATTGATCACAAATTTCCTCAGTGATTTTTTAATCTGAAAATGTTTTAATTTCCCCCTCATTTTTGAAGGACAATTTTTCTGGATATAGAATTCTTGGTTGGCAGTTTTTCTTCTTTAGTAACTTAAATATATCATCCCACTGTTTTCTCACCTCCATGGTTTCTGCTGAGAAGTCCATGTATAGTCTTATTGGGCTTCCCTTGTATGTGATGGATTGCTTTTCTTTTGGTGTTTCAAGAGTCTCTCTTTCTATTTGACATCTGACTTTCTGATTAGTAAGTGTCTTTGAGTATGTCTATTTGGATCTATTCAACTTGAGGTATGCTGCACTTCATGGATCTGTAACTTTAAGTCTTTCATAAGAGTTGGAAAACGTTCAGTGATAATTTTCTCCTCCTTTTCCCTTCTCTTCTCCTTCTGGGCCACCCACAACACATATATTTGTGCATTTCATGTTGTCATTCAATTTCCTGAGTCCCTGATCATATTTTTCCATTCTTTTCCCTGTCGGATTTCAGATGTCCTGTCCTCCAGTTCACTAATCCTATCTTCTGCCTCTTGAAATCTAACATTGTAGGTTTCCATTTTTATTTTCATCTCTTCTACTGTGCCTTTCATTCCCATAAGTTCTGTGATTTGTTTTTTCAGACTTTTGATTTCTTCTTTTTGTTCATTCCTTGCCCTCTTTATATCCTCTCTCAATTCATTGATTTGATTTTTGGAGAGTTTTTCCATGTCTGTTTGAACATTCTGAATTAACTGTTTCAATGCACTCCTGTATCTCATTTGAATTGTTGTTTGTTCTTTTGACTGGGCCATACCTTCAATTTTCCTAATATGATCCATTATGTTTTGCTGGCATCTAGGCATTTAATTGACTTTTAATTAGTTTATTCTGGAGATTGTTTTCACTTTTTTTACCTAGGATTTTCTTGCTGGATGATTTTGCTGCCTATCTGTTCTGTGACATTCAGTTCAGCTTATTCTAGTCCTCTAGCTTAGGTTTTGTTTAACAGATCAGAATTTTTCAGTTCTTGTTTTTTTGTTTCTTGCCCTGCATGTTATGGTGCCATTTCCAGCCCTGCCCCCCACCTTAGGTGGGTCTACTTAGGTATCATAAACCCCAGCCAGATTTTCCCAGACCAAACTGGACTCCTATCAGGAGGAAAGAGTAACTTGTGTCAGTTTCCCCTGAGGGTGAGACCAGGCAAGTTGAAAGGCTTTCCTATGATGCCTCTAGACTCTGTTTTTCCTATGCTGCCCAGTATGTGGTGCTTGTCTGCCTGTGGGTCCAACCAGCATAAAGTGATGAGGTACCTTTAACTTCAGCAGATTCTTGCTGCTGGGGGCATGGTTGAGACAGAGGAGAGGTTGTAGGCTGGCTTTAATTGCTGCACATTTCCAGACCCTGGTGTCTGAATTCCTTGAGGAGGGAATCTGCCTGAGCTGGGCCCCACCACTCTCCCAGAGAAGGCACAGGCTCCAGACAAACACTCAAACAAGCTTCATTCTGCCTAGGCCTGGGGCAGTTGGAGCCTGAGGAGCCCTGCAGCTGTATCTAGAGACTAGTCAGGCCACAGAAACACAGCCACAAAAAAGAAAAAAAAAGATCCTTTTCAGAGTAGGGCCTCCATTCCTCGGGTTTGCCAATAAAGAGCTTAAGTTGGTATGTCTCTCTGTGTATCTCCAGATCCTATTTGCCCCCTCCTTTCATTCAGAAAGAGACCTTTTCAACTCCAAAAAAACCTCTTTTTTTTTTTCTTCTTCCATCAGCCCTGCCCACTCTGTGCCTGGGTAAAACCCAGCAACCTCTGCTTTTATTCGAGGTTCAGCTGAGCTGGGGGCCTATTTTTAGTAGTCAGAATTTGTTAATTAATTCCATGATTTGAGTTTGGTTGTGCTCAACCCTTGCTGCTGGTAAAGTCTCTTTCTTTTCCCCTCTGGGAAGGAGCATGTTGGGGAGGGGCGCTGGTCACTGTAGATTGGTGACTCATGGTTCTAGGGGGGCTCGCAGCTGGTTCAGCTGATCTAGACTGGAGTACACTGTGTGTCTGGTCACTGATGTGGCCCCAGCAGTTCTTCTGTACTGTTCCTGGCTATTTACTAGCTGCTCTGGAGGACAAACTAAATCCCACAGCTTGCTAAGCTGCCATCTTGGCTCATGTCCGAAGCTGAAATTTATTAGAAATGCAGATTCTCTAAAATTGGAGAATGTGGCAAAAGTCTGTGAATTTCACAGTACTCTAGGGTATTGTAGAAATCCCTACATTGGGAAATGGTCCCATTCAGGAGTAGAAGCCTGTACAGTCTCATTCAGAGAATGGCAGATATGGGAATACATGTGAATAATTCTAGATGACTTCTCCAGCCTTGATATCAAAACCAAAAATATACAGTATAGCCCAACTAAAATATTAGCAAGCTGAATTCAGCATGGTCAGTTTTGACCATGTTGAGTTTTCCAAAATTCAAGGGTGGCTTATCATTTAGAAAACCTATAAATCTGACTTTCCACATTATCAGGTTAAAGGAGAAAACAAACAGATGCAGAAAAAGAATGTGCTATAATCAAACATTCATAAACGTAATTCTTTGCACATTAACATTAAAAAGCAATTTTCTTGACTGAACAACTAGGGACTTATAAAAATATCAGTAAACCATTTTTAATAATGTAAAACCTTAAAAGTATTTCCTTTAAAATCAAGAATTATACAATAATTTACACTATTTCTGTTTCCATTCCACAATTTTTTTAGGTCCCTGACAATAAGAAAATAAAAAGGAATTAAAGGTATTAAGATTGAAAGGATGGATTAAAATTCTTGATATCACAGGTTTTATAATTGTCTACAAAGAAAATACAAAAGAACCAATAGACAAAGTTTTAGAAATAAAACAGAGGGTTTAGAAAAGAATTTCCTGTATATCAAAGCAATGTGAAAAAATAAAAGTAAATTTTATATTCAGGGCGGGCCGCGGTGGCTCAGCGGGCAAGAGTGCTTGCCTGCCATGCCGGAGGACCCCGGTTCGATTCCCAGCCCCAGCCCATGTAAAAAACAAACAAACAAACAAAAAATAATAAAATAAAAAAATGTTTAAAAAAAAAAAAATTTTATATTCATAAAAAAGTTGACTCAAAAAATCATGTACAATTGTAACAACACCAACACTAGAGACAAAAAATAAGTATAACAAGATATATGTATGATCTATAGGAAGGTAATTTTTAAAAGACCTTGAATGCTATTTTTCAAGAATATAAAAAAGAGATATGAAATATTTCAGGATAAGAAAATTAAATATCTCAAATAATCTTTGCCTGTACATTTGAGTAAATCTAGACAAAATCCCACATAGCTTTGATGGTACTGGATGTACTGGTTGTAAAATTTTCATGGAAAGGTAAAGCCAAAAGAGTAACTATTACTGAAGTAGATGAAACTGGTAGTGATATGTTATGCTGGAAACAGAGATTTATTTAAAAATATAAATGTTAGGATGAAGTAATTTTTTAAACAGGGACATATAAATGATGAGTAGAATGAGACTTTAGAAAAACTGTGGAATGAGTTGCTATATGGTTCATCGTGGGAACACTGGTCCAAGCATGACAGAAACTTCCAGCAAACGATCGTTTTATTTCTTACACAGCACAAAGGGGCAAAGATCAGTGGAAAAGATCCCATTGTGGCCTGTCTCTGGGGAAGGTCAACTGCTAGGGTCAGCATTGGTGGATGGCAGCTCTGCACCCCACTTTGCACTGGAAAGGAGACTCGCTTTAACTGCCGTCTGGTGAGTAGTTTTACCCCAGGGGGAGGGGACCCTGCTACTGAGTAAAAAGCATTTATCAAGCAACTTTGTGCAGAGTTCCTTATCAGTTCCTTATAAAGACTAGAGGCTGCTTGTTCCTGGTTTGGGGTTCAAGGTACAAACCATTCCATTAGACCTAACATCTCTCTGGGGCTATGAAATGGAAACCTATTAAACATCTGCACACAAAGAAAAGGAGGCCTATGAGGGCTGGGAGATGGCTGATGAATATGTGCATGACTTCCTCCTTGAAGATTGCTTTTGAAAGGGGCTATTCAAAATATAGTTGGGCCAATCGGTTACTCATATGGGAAAAAAAAAAGTGGATTTCTTCCTTTATTCACACAAAAATAAATTCCAGATAAATTAAAAAATTAGACGCGAAAGGTGAAATTTTTAGAACTTCAGAAAAAGAAAATAATGTTTTTTTTGAAACCATTATTTTCTCAGGATATAGAAAGATAATATTTTTAAAACAAAACACAAAAACTACTCCCAATTAAATGTGACAACTCTGAGCATTTCATTGTTTCATTTTACAGATGAGGAAATTTTTATCTTATTTCAAGATGAAAAAAAAAGCCCCAGAGACATTATGATTTGCTCAGCATCAGACAAAAGTTAGAGATTAAAAGGTGAAAACTAATAGAATAAGATACTAGATGTGGTACCTGTAGTGGATTACTCAGTGCCATGTCTATATTCCACGATTTCTACTTGAGTTTCCCTCAAGCAATACCATGTAAGAACATTTCCTATTCCTTAGATCAGGTGTATGTACTTTTCAAAAGTAATTTTTAATTAAAAAATTCTTGTCTGTCCACCCCCCCTGTGTCTATCTCCTTAGTTGTGAAAACTGCCCTGAGGCCAAGACAACTTTAACAAAGAATTCCAAAGTTTTGGAGATGGTACAGGGTAGAGGTGAAAGGTTAGCAGACGTTATCATTATATCCTAAAGCAATGTTTTCCTCTAGAAATTACAATGTAAGCCATACAAGTAATATAAAATTTTCTAGTAACCACATCAAAAAAAGGGTAAAAATTAATTTCAATAATGTATTGATTTTACTTACTATATAAAAACATGTTATTTTAATATAGTCAACATTAAAAATTTTTAAAGACATACTGTACATGTTTAATAAGTCTTTGCAATGGGTGCATTTTATGCCCAGAACCCGCCTCATTTGAACTAGCCACATTTCAAGAAGTCAGGAGTCACAAGTGGGTGGCTCTCATATTAATGCAATGGACAGTGCAGTTCTAAACACTTTGATTGCCTGAAGGGAAATAAAACCAGGTTTGTATGTGAACAAAGAAAGGGTAGATCAGCAAGTATGTTCAATCTCAAAGGAGAAATCCATAAGGACATCATTTCTCTCCAAGATATAGGAAATGCTGGTATTCAAATTCTTCCTTTTATAAAAAAAAATGAGGTTAAATAATATATGATGTTTTATTCTGATTTTTGGACTTCACATTTTATTATGATCATAAATTCATTCCATTAAACATTATTTTAAACTATACTCTTAATAAGTATATAATATCCTTATGGATTTTTGACCATTAAAAGAAAAATCTCTGGCCATTATCATTTGGTTTAAATTTTCCTATAACAATGACTTGATGCAGTCCTGCTACAAAAGTCTTTGCAAAAACATCTGATTAGACATAAACATTTATAATGCTTTCCACATAGGACCCATAGCTTCCCAGAAAAGTGGTACTGATGATATTCATTAGAAGTGTAATGTCAAATATCCTTGCCACTTTGACAAACGATATACTTTTTTTCTTCTAATTTGAATTTCTTTACTGACAGATTAGGAAAAGTCTCAATGTGTGTTTACAGGCCATTTATATTTCTTCTTTTATATGTTTCCTATATTTAATCTCATATACCAGAGAAGCAAAAAGAGGAAAACCTGGCAGAATGCTGCTCATATTTTTGAACATTGATGTTTGAAGGCTTGAGGTGTGTGTGCATGGATGTGTGTGTGAATGTTGCTCAGAGAAGCATGTGTGTTGGGGGCACGAGGAAGTGAGAATTCTGAGGAAGAACATCTGGGGCTCATCAGAGACCTTGGGAAGGAAGTCTGGCTTTGGATACATCAACCATGGTGACCATGGACTTACCACTTATTTACACTTTGCCTAGCTCTTCATTCCAGGCAGAGAGTCTCTATCATGGCTGGCCATGGATGAAGGAAGCCATGTCAGGCAAAAAGAAATGACAGGAGGAGGAAGTGGAGGAGGAGGATGGAGGGGGAGCACAAGGAGGATGAGGGGGGAAAAGGAGAAGAAGGGAGCGGGGAGAAGGGGAGAGAAGAGGGGAGAAGCAGACACTTGCACCAGTGCAGAGAAGAAATGTTTTAACACAAGATAAAAATGGATAGTGGCATTTGTTTTTCATTAAGCTCCTTTCCTGCTTCTCCAACTTGCTGGGATCACTGAACAGCTAAAGGAAATAACTGTGTTAAATCTAAACCTCACACCTCTTACATCATCTGGGCCTGATTTGGGAAAAGGCTCACACTGATCTTTTTGTTTTGTTTAAAGCTCAAAACAATAAAAGAAAATGAAATCATTATTTTTAAAGTTGACTAAATGCCTAATTTTATGCATCTAAAAATGCCTGCAATTGGGTGGGCCACGAGTTCTCACCTGCCATGCCTGAGACCCTGGTTTGATTCCCAGTGCCTGCTCATGCAAAAAGAAAGAAAAGAAAAAAAAATGTCTGCAATTAATGAATATGAAGGTATGTGGTGGAATTTTCTGATAATTTATAACAACTTAAATTGTCGTTTTCATACTTTCTTAAAAAAATAAAGTTCAAATGAGTTAAGACATTAAATAAAGAAAATAAAATAATAAAAATGGAGAAAATGAACATTAAGATTTAATTTGGAGGGAGAGAGAAAATTGTTTGTAAATATAAAAGCAAAGGGATTAGACCATCTTGGAAAATACAGTTAGCTGTATCTACACAATTATAAATTCAAACATCATTTCAATACCTTTCTTCAAATTAGGAAACATTTGCAACATATTTGATACAAAAAAACAATTGATTCCATCAAGAAATAGAATTATATTATTAACTGCAAGAAAATCTCGACATACCAACCATGTTGTGAAAACATAACTAACCTTAATTTTCACTAAATGCATGAATATCAGAAAACAGTATTGAATGTGTCCCAAGCACAAATCCATTATTACATTGCAGGTGTTCTTTCAATAGCATTGCAAAGGCCAATATATTCGAGTTTTATTTAACTTTACGTCAGCATTATCTTGAGTATAAGAGAAAATCAAATTAATATATGGAATATCCTGCTTGCATACTGGAAGACACAGGTTTTCTCTGTTGGTGACCATGCATTTTGTACATATTTTCAGTCAAGTTATGTAAATGTTCATTTAAAAACCCAGTTGAGGGAGAAATACCTGATTTTATTGAAACTACAATGATGACAAAAGCCATTTCTTCTCGGTGCCATCCCTGGGGTTATTCTGGGCAGCTCTCCTCCAAAAATGGGATAGGGTAACAACAAACCAAGGGCTGCATGGGATAATTGGCTCCTCCTCACCACCTTTGTGGGTGGTCAATCTGAGAATTACTGAAATGGAAGGAAAGCCACAGTGGCTGCAAGTCTGAAGTCCATATTGACCTAGTAGGAATTGGATGAAGCTGTCAAGCCCAGGTGGAAAATATCATGCTCCTGGTGGGAGAATTCTTTCATTAGAAAAGGGAAATAATGATTCTCACCAAGGAGACACTTGAGACAAAAAGAACACCTCCTTGCAAAGGATTCTCATATACCCTTGAACATGGGAAAGCCAAGTTCGTGTGGGCATGTGTTCATATTTCCTGTTTGGAAAACCATTAGAGTGAGGTTTTCTATGACTTTCTGGGTTTCCTTCCATCTTTTTGGGAATTTTTATTTTTTAATCAGTGCATTCACATTTCAAACCCTGGCTTAAAAGCCTTCTGTTGAAGCAGATGCAGATCCATTCGATGTACATGAAGTAGGCAGTAGTTGCATTGGAAAACCCTAAGGCACACAAACCAGAACCAGCTGTAACTAAACATGTATGGAAAGCAGTGCACAGAATTTTCCATGGCCTGCAGCAACGACGTTAGGCAAACAGTCCCTGAGGTGTCTCAGCAGCTACACATGCAGTGGAAAGAAATTAGATATCAATGCTAAAGACTTACCAGATGGATATTCAATCAGCACTTTTTTTCACTTGTAAAATTCTCTCTCTAAATTGAATATTGAAGAAATAGCTACCCTGAACTTATAAAATTAACAGCTTTGTTTTCCAGCATTCTTCCTCTAACATGAATGCGCAGCACTAAGATTACTAAGGGCAAAGTATGCTTTATGTAGGTTTGCAGGACACATGAAAATAAGTATTAAGGATAACACCAAAATAATCAACTTAAAGCAAGCAGAAAGAAGATCATGACCAAACGCACATAGAAAAATTTTTTTAATACCCTTGATTCAAGATTTGAGATAACAAATCACTTACTAAATAAGAAATATACTTTCTTTAAATCATTGTCTTCTTTAGAAGTGCTGCAACTTATTGTGCAGTCATCATGTTGCTATCCATATCAAAACTCCTAAATGCTATGCTCCTTATTGCACTAAGTCCTGCTTTCCTGTTTCAACCTTAATCCCCTTTTAATCAGCCTTAATCTCACTTGTAAGACATATATTCCTTGCTCCCTACCATAGAACTTATTTCCTATCAAGCTACTCTCCGCGCTACACATTCTCCACTCTGTATTGATAGATATTGTTTACCTAGGAGTGTCTTCTCTTCCCTTAACATGTTCAAATTCCAAGGAGAGTTTTGGGACTCTGGAGTGTGTTGAAGCAGGAAGAGTAGGTAAGAGGGAGGGGTTGCATTTGGGTTTTCAGACTTTTATCTATGGTAGACTACACTCAAAGTTATTAGGTCGAAAGAGAAACAGGCTCTGAATCTCTGATGCTATCCTATAGGATTTGTCTTGGGATTATCAGACACACTGATAGATTCTTCCAGTACTCTTCAGGTTGTTCTGGCCCAAACTCCTTCCATTTCACTGTACATTGGAATTAGTCATGGCTTTGAGTACTTATATAACTACCACCACTCACACTGAATGTAGATGTGGGTATGTGGATGTAGGATGGGGAACTACAAAAGAAATACTCCAAGAATAAGGGCTCCCATGACCCTAACTGGCCTCCAGGAATGGTCTCCCACGTGATAACATGGAGAATAGGTGAATACTTATTGACAAGCAAGTCAGAAAGACTGCTATATATTTGCTGAGAAGTATGTTTCTCATACTGAGAAAAGAGACAATAGGTATTAGGGGATAAGTTGTGTCTAAATTGAGTCAAGAGTGCTGGATTATAAACATTAAATTGTAGGATATGATTATGATCTTGTAGTTGATAATTAATAATAGGTTGGATAACCACACAGCCTTGGGTTTGCTCTGGATGGTCTCAGTTTATATGTTTTGCCCTGGAATCTATGAGGATTCTTGTCCTGTCTGAAATCCCATGTGCGATTTTTCCCAAACACAAGCAATTCCAATACTTTACCTAGCAGGCTTTACCCTCCCCACACCAGATTTGATGCACAGCCAGTGTATTGCATTCTCTGAAGGAAGTTGCAGTTAAGGACTCAGTGTCCCCAGGCTGGTCATACTCTTACCTGCAACCCTAACTAGGCATTTCCCTATTTCATGTCTTGAATCTGAAGCCTTCTTTAGATGCCTCTGCTGAGGCCTGCTTATTAGGGAAGTGGTGGGAGATCTTGAAGACACTTTTAGTCACTTGATTCAGTACTTTTCCACTTGTAGTCCCTCACCCACCTCTCAGCCCACTGGGTCCATAAAACTACAGGAGCCAAATGTGGGCCACTTGGCAGTGAGATGACCCACTCCTCACTGATTCATCTCACTCCTGTCTGGTACCACCACTCCTTAGGGAAAATGGAACAGGAAGAGCTAGCATTTTTCATCACACTAGTCTCTTGATGATATCATCTCAGTAAGTGATTAAAGTCTTCGCTGTTATTTCCATTTTGGCTTGTCTCAATTGGCTACCTTTGACACCTGGCATCTCAGCTCAGCTCTCTCAGCCCAGTTCAGCTCTTGATACCTGTTGAACACTTATTATATGGCTGGTAATAGTCTGAATGCCTTATGAATTAACTGTGTGGCATGTTATAAGGTAGGTCATAAGCTTATTTTTACTTTTTAAGTGAGAAAACAAGCCCAAGAAGGATCTTGCAGAAAGTCACAACACTGGAAATTAAGGAAGTGTATAGGACACAGAAAAATAAGAGAGGCTTTGCTGAATTACCGTATAGAATTATTGAGAGTCGAGTTAAAATTAGTGTTAAATATTTAGTGAGGAGTTAGAGAATGCTTGGAGATTTCCCCCTAAACTTAAGCAGATCTAAATATTTAAACAGATGTTATGCAAAGTTTTCCACACAAAGGCATCTAATGATAACCTCACCGTAAGACCACAGGTATTTGGGAGGTTGGAAGCTGGAGTTGAATGGGTTCAATTACTAACAGGATGGAACCTAGAGCCCATCAATGGAGACTGCATTGCTCCTTGGCATACAGATCTTGAGGTTTCTACAGGTACTCAGAATTACAGAAGTGATACAATAGAGTAGAAGTGGACGTTAAGTGCTTTGGAGTCATTTGTCTTATGCAAAGACATGTAGTAAATTAATATCTTTACACTTTTGGGTGTTAACCTAAATGAATCTAGTAGCTATGTAGCTATTCGTAAAATATTATCATAGTAAGTATTCCTTTAGAATATATTAATGGGTTCCATTGAAACCTACTCATGGATTGTGTGCTCATAGGTGCTCAATACTTTATGAAATGATTTTCGGATGTTACTTAATTTACATACACATTTCCATGGAAATCTTGTGATAGCAAATTGTCCTTAAAAATGATTAAAAATAATCCAGCAGTTCATTTTTAAGTAGTACGTAAAGAATGAATTACATTTGCTAAAGCAACAGTCTAATGATACCATGTGATTGTGATCATTGGGGATCCCAAAGCCATCACTAATGTTTTTGCTTGTTCTTGTCCTTGAGATCTGTTGTTTTTCCAGGGGACAATTCTTATTCTATTTACGTGAAATTTTCCATCTTTAATAATGAGCACGTTCAAAGTTTACTCTGTGCATTATCATTGTATTTCTCAGGAAGATTTATTTTCTCTCCAGAATAGTCCATAGTTTTTGGCTGCCTGTTTAACTTAGTGCCTGATGAATGATTTCTATGTCTGTTTGATGCTACAAATCTTCCCCTATCTTCCTTCAATACTCTATGCCTAGTGGTTTGTTCTCTGACTTGAGGTATCTATTTTCTGCCCCTGGAGTTAAAAATGGAATAGAGCCTACAATTTTTGGCAGTAGAGAAATCTCATGAAGAGAATGAAAATTTATTCTCCAACAGAGAGACCAAAGATGTCATATACTTTCTGTGTAATACCATAAACATTATCCTTGTTTGCAGGAATTCAGGAACACCTATTACAATTTAGTCTTAATTAACAATTACTTTCTCTTCAGTGCGTCATAGTGGTTGTAGATGGGCATTTATACATGTAACCAAAGCATTCAATTTATTAGTATTAGGCCTTTTATTTGTAAATACCATTATATTTAGTTTTTAATGCATGAAGTAGTAACAATTGCTTCCTTGTTTTTAGTATTAGGAGCTCACTTCCCACCTCTTCAATTCTGCAAACTATAGTACTTTGTAATAGACAAGGTCACCAAGCCAGCATCTGTAACCCACTTCTGATACTCCAGCTCTCCTTCAGGTAGCATTTCACTTTCATTTGCTTCAGAGGTGGGTCCTGGTGGTCCCAAGCAAATGTGGGTGATCTCACATTGCTAGCCACCATGGGGAGTGTCATCAACACAACCATTGGGACCTTGGTTTTATGCTGGAGTAAAATGACACCTCAGGTAAGTAAAAATATCCTAACTAATACACTTTTTATTGACTTTAATAACTACTTACAGTATACACATACACACACATATATACACAAGTACATACATATATTTTGGTAGATATAACAAGATTCCTCCTTAAACCTACTGCCAAATAATGCAAAACCAAAAGTATTTTCAGGGAGTTTTATAACCTATGGCAGCTATTATAGCTATAAAGTCTTTCTCCCAAAGAACAATTAACTAACGTGGGATGTTTCCTGAAAACAAAGGAGGATGTATAGGGAACATTCTAGCAAAATGACTGATCCAAGGACAAAGCTAAAATAAATTAAAAAGACCAGATGAAAAATTCATCTTTTGAATCTCTTTAGTTTGAAATGTAAATTGGCTGAGACTTTGAGATTGGAATGAATATTATTTTTCAAACATTTTTATTTGCAGATATTCATCAGCAGGCATTTTCAAAGAATATCATGTATTATTTTCATCATTAATATTTATTTTTCTTACATTTTTCTTTTTTTCTTTTGCATCATTAGTACTTATCAAGAAAAAGAAGGGCAGTCTTTTTCTAATTTCTTTGCTCAGATGTTCACATCTCTGAGTCAGAAACATTCAAATTATTAAATATTAAAAACAAGAATTATTATAAGAATACATATATGCTAAGCATATACTAAGGAGAATTTTAGTCAGAGAGTCTAAATTCAGTATTTTGATATGATATATATGTATATATCTGTATTTATATAACTTCACAGATGGATGGATTTACATCTAGATCTATAAAATATGTACATAATAAACAATATTAATAAAAATGAATTCTCCACCATACCACTCAGTTTAAGAAATAGAAAATCAAATCCTTCATATGTGTCTGTGTGCGTGCACTACAAATTTTCATCCTTTTTCCTTCCTGTACTTCCCCATCCATCCTCAGCCTGATGATGATAACCATTTTTTTAAAAATGCTATATATCTAAATTTTTAAAAATGTCCTTATAGTTTCACCACACCTTGCATGGCAATTTGGAACTGTATGTACCCTAGAGAATCATGTTCTTAAAGCTAATTCATTCCTTTAGGTGAAAACCTATTGTAAATAAGAACTTTTGGTGAGTTAAGGCACAGCCCAGGATGGGTCTTAACCCTCTTACTGGAGTCCTTTATAAATGATATGAAGACAGAGAGAGAGAAAGCCAATTTTCTTTAAAGCAATGAAACCCAGAAGAGGAGGAGAGACCAGCAGATACTGCCAGGTACCTTGCCATGTGGCAGAATAAAGATCACTGGCTGCTGGTCTTCAAGCAGGGAGGATCGCCTTGATGATGTCTTCATTTGGACATACTAACAGACTCAAATTGTAAGCTAAAAAAAATTCCTTGTTAGAAGCCAACCTACTTCATTATATCTGCTTTGAGCCGCCTGGAAAACTAAGACATATGGATATATTGATAGGGCATATATAAAAATAATATACAGTCTGGTTGTACAAGTTTCTTTTTCTTAACTTTAAAATAATGGTAATGTATTTTTCTGTGGCTTTTCCCTCTTCAACGTTTCAAAGATTTATCCTTGTTCAAATGTGTAATTGTAATTCATTTTCAGCATTGTGTCAGCGTTCAATTGTGAAAATATGCTGTCAATTATTTATCCATTCTTCCATATTTATTTGGGATAGCTTCTAATATACTTTCTTTTTTAAACAAGGCTGTTATAAACATTCTTTTGCATGCCCTTTTTTACATTTGCAAGAGGTTTTCCAGAGTATAAACCTAGAATGGAATTTCTAGGACATGTGGCAAAAACCATATTCAATTATAGACGATAAAGAGTAAAATTTATATTCTTTATAAGCTCATATAATTTTTTTAATTGAATACACACTGAAATATAAAAATCAGTGTCATACTGAGCACATTTTTAACCAAGTGAAATTGAGGTGAACGTATAAAATTAAAAACATGACTTTAAATTCTAGCCATTATGAAGTAACTTATTTCTCACCTAGCCTCACACTATTAACAATTTGAAAAACAGACAATATATAGGAAACAACATTGAAAGATATTGGACAATATGCATTACTACATTGTTGTCTTAAAATAAGAGAAAATGTGTTGCCTGACTTTCTGCCTTGGAGAAGTTTTCAGACCACTGAATAAGAACTTGGAGGCTAAGCAGAAAGCAGGGGTCAGACTAAGCTAAGGAGGCAAAAACCAGACTTGGAGATGATGGAGGTTCATGGAGTTTGTGGGGCAGGTTACCAGGGAAAATGTAGCTATAGGTGGGTAGGTGGAGGATGTCTCTGTGGAGGCACCCCTTGGGTCTTTGGATGAAGACTAGATTACTTTGCAAAGTTCAACAGTGATCAGGTGCTGAACAGCTGAAAATTGAAAGAAAGTGCCTAATGTCACACAGTGCTAGGGCATGTTGGAATGTTTAGCCCAGAGTTGAAATGTCACACAGAATACAGTGGGTATTGAGTTGAGATCCCAGAAAGACAAATTTGTTGGTAACTCTTACTGTTTAGAGTATGAGCTATTCCCCAGGATTAAGAAAAACTGAGGTAAAAAAGCCCAAAGAAAGCATACAACCAACTTAACTAGAGTAAGGTAATCTACTAGTAATTTAACTGCCTGTTATAAGAAAAAGCAATGCTTGTAAAGCAAGACAGCGAATCCATACTCCCAAACTACATAATGCAGCACAAAATGGAATTAAAAAAAAATACTTGAAATGCAAATTTCAATTTGATCAATAAATAAGAGAAAAAGCATTTAATAGAAACAGACACCAAGATGGTCCAGACTTCGGAATGAACAGGAAAGTACTATAAAACAGCTGTTACACATATGCTCAGTGATTTAAAGGGAAAGGTGAACATGAACGAGAATAATGAAAAATCTAAGCAGGGAAATGGGAAGTATAACAAATAACCAAATGGACATTTTAGAACTGAAAACTATACAAGGTCTGCAATGAAAAATTCAGTCAATGTTTTTAATATCAAATTAGAAGTGGCAGAAGAAAGGAGAATTATTCTTGGAAAAATTTATTCAACCCGAATAAACGAGAGAGAGAAAAAAAGCAAACCATGAACAGAGCCTCTATAATATAAAGGAAAATTTCAAGCAGTATAGCCCATATGTTAAAATCCCAGAAAGGAAAGCAAGATAAAGGTGCAGAGAAAGCACTTTGTAAATAATGGTAAAAATGATGCATATTTGATAGTAAAAATTAACCTTCAGATCCAAGAATCTCAACAAACCCAAGGAGAACAACATAAAGAACATCATAGTAAACTTCAGAAAACCAAAGGTAAAGAGAAGCAATTAAAGCAGCCAGAGGTAATGAAAAGAGCAGCCAAAGATAAAGCACATTGCATATATGAGAGGAACAACACCAATAATGGGTAACTACCTATTGAAACTGAGATCCATAAGATGATGAAAGATGTCTTTAAAGTGCTGAATATGGATTTCATTATCCAGACATTTTTTGATAAACAAAAGCTGAAAGAATTTGTCACTTACAAAACTGCAAGAAAGAAGTTTTAAAAGAAGTGTATCAAGATAAAGTAAGATGCTGCTACTCATATTCTTGAATTTATAAGGGAAAATTAGAGCAATGCAAATATTCAGCATGTTGGTAAATATAAATCCAAAATAAAAAAATCTACTTGATTCTTTTCTTAATTTTTATAAAAGAAAGCTAAAGGGTTAAAGCAAAAATAATAACATTGTCCTACAGGATTAATAACACGTGTAGATGTGAAATAAAAGATATCAATAGCAAAAAATAGAAGGATGGTGTAAATGGAATAATACTTTGGTGGACTCTTAGATGCGTACTTAATTGGTACCATATTTATTCTAAGTAGGTGGCTTTATGTAAAGGAAGCATCACATAATTCCTAAAGGAAGGTCTAACATAATAAAACAAAGATATATTAGTAAAAACCCATTGGAAGATAGAAAATGGGATCCCAAACATATTGAATTAACTTTAATAAAGAAGAAACGAAAGGAGGACTATGACATAAATAACGAAGGAAGAAAGAGAAAGAAATACAAGTTGGTAGACTTTTCATAACTCTAATTTCATTAGAGGTAAATAGATTAAAAGTAAAATGAAGGAAAGAAAAAAAACCAAAAAAATAAAATAAAATGAAGGAAAAGAGAAATACGATATAAAAAGTGTAAATAAGCTGAGGGGATTATATGATTTCCAGACTAAACAGCCATCAGGATGGCTATGATCAGTGATAATATACAGCAATTCAAAATGATAAGAGTTATGACTTACCAAAAGCTATAACAATCATAAATATGCATGCCATTAACAACAGAGTTTTAAACACAGGGAGAAAAAAGTAGAAAGTAAAGGTGAAATGGATATTTGAATACTCTTCATTCAACAATTTATAGAAAAAAGTAATTTATGGACATAAAATAAATAAAGGTATAAAAGTCAAACTATTCTCTCAACTAATTTGATCTAATTGATTTTTATAAACATTACATCCTGTAACAGCTGAATATACATGTGTTTCTAGGTGGAAGGCTTACCATGGTAGACTTCATGTCAGTCACAAAATAGGCCTCAATCATTTTTGCAATATCACAGTCATATGGAGCATGTTTTCTGACCACTACATAATTATATTAGAAATCAATAAAAATAAGATATCTAGAAAAAAGCCAAATATAGGGAAATTAGGCAACACAATTCTAAGAAAAACTGTGGATAAAAGAAGAAATTATAGGAGGCAAAAGAAAATATTTCACACTGAATGATAAAAAAGAGCAACATATCAAAATTTGTGGAATGAATTCCACAATTCATTATGAAATTTATAGCTTTAAATACTTGTATTAGAAAAGAGAAGAAGTTTCAAACATAATATAAATTTTACATAGGAAGGTAGCTAAAGAAAAGGAAGTTTAGGCTAAGATATATATAGATGGAAGAAAATAATAAAGAGCAAAAATGACTGAAATAGAATTTTAAAAAACAGAAAAAATAAATAAAGCCATATCTTGTTTTCCAGATTTTATAGCTAGATATTTTCTTGGTAGAGAAAAGTTGAAAGGATTTGTCAGCTACAAGGTTGCATTAAAAAACACTAAAGTCTTTGAAAAGAATAAGAAAATGAGTAACCCCAAGCAATATTGTTTACCAAAAAAGGAGTTAAAGCAGAAATTACCAAAATATTAAGAATAAAATCATTAAAGGATAATAAGGGACCATTATGAACAACCTTCTAAAGGAGAATATGACAACCTAAATAAATAACAAATTTCTTGAAAAACACAACTCACTGAAACTGACACATAGCTATTAAAGCAATTTAATTTGAAATGATCAAGAACTCTCCCAGAAATAAAATTCCACAATCAGATGGTTTCATATTTGAATTCCAGTAAAAATTTAAGGAAGGAATAAGACAAATCTTACCCAAATATTTTCAGAAAATAGAGGAGGAAAGAATATTTCCATATAATAGAAGTCAGTATAATCCTGGTACCAAAACATGGCAAGGACATCACAGAAAAAGGAAAATGACAGGCCACTAGTTCTCTATTTCTATATTTTACGTGATTACTTCAGAATATTCATCTCCCAGGGGTTTTAGGACTTTTTAAATTTAAAACACTCCTAAGTGCTTTCAGGTTGAGCACTTGGTGAAACTTAACACTCTGACAAATGAATTTATAGAAGTTAGTGTTTATTGTGAGAAGCTCAGAGTCTACTTTCTCAGCAGACCCTAAGAGAGGACATGAGGCTGGGGAAGTTTTGTGAATCATCTCTGTTCCTCACAGAAGATGTGCTCAGGTGGATGACTGTGGGGTCTGCCTGTTGAGGTCGCAAGCCGGGGCCATTCATGCACTCTGGCCACACAGTCTTTCTTTCCATGCTGTGAACATATCTAGCTCCCTCAGAACCTGCTGCAGTCATTCCACCCTGGCATCTTTGCACTAACTCATCCCTCAGCAGGAATGTTCTGCTCTCTTTCCCTTCCATGGCATGCTGCTTGCCATCACTCAGCTGTGGATTGCACACCACCACTGCTCAGACACCCTGCCTACGACAAGGGTTTCCCACCCCAGCATCATTTCTCTTTCTTTCCATTTCCCTTTCTTGTTGTTTAAAACTACCTTCATAGAACCTCAGCATATTCTATGTCTTTTAGAGAGTGCCACCTCTACCAAGAGGCCTTTTGAGGTGACCCTAACGATCTGTCACTCTCAGATATGCCTATTTTGTATTCTGTTGGCCCTATCAATGTTAGAAAAGATTTATCTATTTCTTGTTGGTTGTTTCTCTCTTTCTTTTGCAGTGTGAGTTCCTTGATGGGGAGACTCAGGTTTTTAACTAATGCATACCTAGTACATAGAACAGTGTCTAGCTATTCAATACAATATTTTGTATTGAAGATACAAAATTAATACTTGTTGAATGAATAAATAAAGATCAGGCATCCTATTAAGAGCCAAAGATATAAAGGTGAAAGAGAAATACTAGAAGCCTGCCTAATATAATGTAATAGGTATGTCTATTTGAAAGCCCTCCCCCCCCCCCAAAATATGCTTAATTAGCTGTCACTGTTCCCAAGGTAGAGTCCTTTGAGGGGTAAGAGAAGGTTTTATTCCTCAAGGGACCTCTGTGAAGGTGTAAATTCCCAGGATTGGGAACATCTTTTACAGCAAACAGCTTAATGAAAGTTAATCCACACAAATGAGAATTTGGTAAGCCTCTGAAAGGTGTTATTATGCCTGGCCTCAAAGGTGGCGAAAAGTGGCCAAATTAGAAACGCAGGAAAATATGAAAAACAAAAGCTTCAAAATTCTCATCAGGACTAACCCTGGGTGAGCACGTGATTAAATCTGGTGCCATCAGAATTTTATTGAAACCACCAAGCCCTTTTTCCCTCAACCGTTTAAAGTACTATATTATGCAATGGCAGTTTCTTAAAATGAAAAAAGATCAATCCCACAAATTTTTAAAAAAATCAATGATCCAATGGGAAGGAGATGGATGACCATTGATTGCATCCTGCCTGTGTGAGAGGTGATGGATGACCACGGGCCTGGCATTGATCTCTCGAAACAGGCTTACACGGGCCTTGCATGGCTTATTATGGGGCCACCCACTCCGAGGAGATATGTATCTACAACAAACGCCACATTTCACATGCAATCAGCATTTTTTGAGCTATTCGTTGCTCGGATAACTTCAACTATGTCCTTAAATAAAAGGATTGTTATTTGCCTTTAAAAAAAATGTGTTCATACACAATGAATGTAAAGAACTTCTAGACAGAGAGGGCAGTAACAGAGAAGCCACTAAGCGATCTCTTGACCGTCACTGTACTTTGTTCCTAAGTGAAGGGCCTGAGAGCTCATATTGTAAGTCATACCAGTCCTTCACATTTTCAAGTAACCAGGGGACGGATGAAAAATTGCAGGTTTGTTCCAACCTGCATGATTTGAGGATGATAAATATTTGCAGTTTTGCTTCAGTTTACACCCATAAGAGATTCCGCATATATAATTGTTATTTTATCAATGGCGACTTGTGCATTAAGTGGAATGCCTTGTCATTTCAAGAAGATGATTTTTATTTAAATTTATTTAAATTGTACATTCTTCCTTGAAAGGCTCAACTTCAGCCTCATCTACCGTTCCAAGAATCACATGAACTCAGAACTGGTAACAAGAGCCATTTCAGATCCTACAAGGCGCGCACTGTTTCTTTGGAGTGTAGACTGAAGGCAGTATTTACGCTGCCACCTCCTCTACTTACTGGCTTACTAACTAGCTGACAAGCAAAGCCGCCTCGTTCGTATTTACAGGGATGCTTGTTAGAACTAACTGTTTTAACCATTGTGATGCCAATTAAGCCACGCAAATGTTAACTCACCACCATAATGTTTGTGGGGCTCTTTACATAGAGTAAGCAGGGTAAAAGTGTTGACAAATAAGGAACAGCAAAAGAAGTAGGGTACATGCATGTGTATATCTGCCTCTGTTATAAACTAACCTAAATAAGTTGGGCTGTTCAGCCACTATCAGTTTTATTTATTTATTTATTTCTGGTAGACATAAGTAAACTCCTGGGTTCCTTATCAAGAATGAAACTCTCATCACAAATATTACCAACTGTAGCAACATTTATTAGTAGGCGCGTACAGAATAGTCATGCAAACTGTTCTGGAGTTTAGGGAACTTTTGCCCGAGGCATTTGGAACTGCACCTTGAATGAAAGGCCCAGCCTCCTGACAAAACACTAATTACTAAGAAGAGCTAATAGCTGGATCTTAGGCTTAGAGTTAACCAGCACACATATTTAACATATGTATGTAAGTTGAGGACTAGCATATTTAACACTCCATTATTTCACCATAAATTACCAAGCAAATACAATCATTTCAAAATGAACATTCCCAAGTGAGAGCACAATGAAGCAACATAGCCAGGAGTTGCCATCTATCTTGCAAAAAAGAATACTAAAAGGAAAAATAAATAGAAATGAACCTCTTCAAGACTCTCTAAAGGACCCACCTGTGGCATTGGGAATATATTTTATTGTTCTGGCTTTGGAATTTTAACAAAATCAACCCTTAATTATATCATAGGGAAATAAAAATGCAGCACAGACCTATAATATCAGCCATTAGAATCTTGGGTCTGAAATTAGGTGGTAGCTAAAGAGTGCTAAACAGTCAATATTCAACTTGATGCACAGTGTTCTGAACTGTACATCTGAGGGGAGAGGCAATATAAGGGGGGGGACAGCAGGCATTTCAAGGAAGGGGGACAGTATGAATGAATGCAGAAGAAAAGCTGAGAAAAACTGAGGCTGATTCAAGGGACATTGAAAAGACCCGTTTCCTTTAACAAAGGATTTCTGATGGAAGTAGTGAGATGATCATAGTAAACAAAAGGTCTAATAGACTCAAGGTTCTTGTAAAGATTATTAATTAAAGTATATGAAACACTTCAATATCATATTGATCGTCCATAAATATTAGCAATAATAATTATTATTATTGATATAATAACATTTTATATTATATTGAGATAACGACAACTACTACTACTATTTAGCATGTGAATTTTGATATCTGGGTTGGTCATGGGGCTAGACCCAATATTTATATGCAAAGGCCCAGAAAATAGAGATCATGCCTGCTGAGTTATCACATCTGAATAAACTGACATGCTGGATTTTTTGGTAATTAGAGGGCAATTCAACAGATCATTTATGTTAGCTATTTTTATAGTAAAGTGTTTGTGATAAAAATAGCGATCCAAGCAAGCAGATCTGTGCTAAGGGTAAGAGGATGGGAAAAACAAACATTGATTGAGTGGCCCTGCTTCAGGCATGGTACCACTTATGATCCCATACACTCTCCCCTTTATTCTTTAGACCATCTCTGTAAGCTAGGGGATATTATTATCATGTCTGTGGATTACTGAAAACTATGACTTATGCTAGACTGAACTACTTACCCAGTATCGAACAATTAAACTGAAAAATTCAATCCAAGAACTTTTGACAAGTAGGCTGTGAAACGTTCGGATTTTGCAATGAAAATATTAGTTTTTATTGACTTTATATCATATAAATGCAGTTGTACCCTAACTCTGAAAGGCATTATTACTAAATTGACAAGTGTCTTTGTGTTTTTTCCTCCTAGGAGGTTATGCTGTACTTTTTTCTTTCCTGAGCACTCTCTAGTCATTTTGTCACATTTATTTTATTTTTGTATCCTTGGAGAATGTAAGGATGATGCTTCCCTGAAAAAGAGCCCAGCCTTTTCTTTGACTGAGGATGATTGAGTCAATTGTGGCCATCATATGTTCATCTGAAACTCCAGTTCCTTCTAGGCACTGAGTACTCAGTGGAATTCATAGAGAACAAACATCCTACCTTCAAGGAATTTATCTTTGCCTGGAAATTAAACCAACATTTTTCTTGGTAAGTGTTCCAGTTTGTAAAAGCTGCTGGAATGCAATATACCAGAAACAAAACAGCTTTTAAAAAGGACATTTATTAAGTTGAAAGTTTACCATTCTAAGGCCCTAAAAATGTCCAAATTAAAGCATCGAGGGAAAGACACCTTAACTCCAGAGAGAGGGTCAATGAAGTTCGGGGTTTCTCTTTCAGCTCGGAGGACACTTGGCAAAATCTGCTAGCTTTCTCTCCTCATTTCATAAGGCTTCCTTGGGGGCATTTTCATTTTGCTCCAAAGATCTCTGGCTGCATGGGCTGTGTTGGGTCTGGTGGCTCTGCTGATTTCCTCTTAAAGGACTCTAGTATGCAACCCCACCTTGAATGGTTGGAGACACATCTCCATGGAAACCATCTAATCAAAAGTCACCACCCACAACTGGGTGGGTCACATCGCCATAGGCACAATAAAAAAGATCCCACCAAGCAATATTGAATGAGGATTAAAGGATGTGGCTTTTGTGGGGGTAGGTAATAGCTTCAAACTGGCACAGCAGGTCACTCCTCTACATATCATAGTACTGAAATTCATCTCTGCTATCTTAAAAGACTTCTCTTACACATAATATCGCATGGAAACCAAAACTTTTTATTGCTGTCTCTTTTCTAGTAATAAGAAGTAGGCTTATTACTAGAGAAGGTTGCTAAAAGAGTAGATGGTTCCTAAATGCTGGGATTTACCAATAAACAATATCCTTATGGTGGGTTTAGGGGGAGAAATAGAGCTTGGCAACCTCAATGCTCTGACTTGCCCCTCCTTCCTTAAATATTTATACTTGTGCTGTAGTCACTTATAATCCTCTTTTGTGGCTAATTGAAGGCACTTAGTCATACTCCTAGCTTCTTGCTATGATGAAAGTTTAATTAGAGGGGGAAGATCTTTTTGGAGAACATCCATCTGTGACTCTTAAAAACAAAAAAAGGGTGCTCTTAGGTAGGAGCCTTCACTCCCTAGTCCAGGGTTGAGAAAGGTCACCTAATTACTTCTGCTGAAAAACAGCACTTTCCCTCTCACCAACTGTGACATTTGGACATTTATCTTCTCACCCTTTCCTTTGGTATGAAAAGGAACTGAATACAAGAAGAAAGGCCACTTTGCTAGCAAATATCCTAACCATCAGAAATTTAGGCCATGGATATGTGGTATGTCACTCTAACGGTGTCATTTTTCTCTCCAATTAAAAATAATGGCTGTTTTTGGCCTATCAGGCTGCACAATATTCCTGTAGGGAGAAAATTAGTTGGTATCTCCACAGAGCCATTGTCTACTGATTTGGAGTTTGAGGTCTGACTGTGATCCATCTCTGTGAATCAGAGTGTCACTGAGAATCCTCACTTCCCATGGGAAGTCTATGACAGACTTTCCATTACCACTTAACCCATTTCTCCTGGAACAATTTCCATGCAAACTGGGAGTGAGGAAAGATGATCACATCTTTCAATTACTCAACTATGTTTCTGGAACAAAGTCTCCTGAATTTGTCAGTAGCTGTTTCATCCTGGTGATGTTAATACATTGAGTTGACCAATTTTCTGTGAAAAAGGCACTTTTAGGGGAAACAGAAGAAAATCTCTTAATGTATGAGTATTAAAAGATAATAAAAGATATACCAGTCTTCATTAATCAAAGGAAAAAAGCTATTCAACTTATTTGTGCATGTGTTCTTTTCATATTTTGGTCCCCCAATTCAGAGAGAGATGCACAAGCTTTCTGCTTGTCTATTTTAGGACAACCAGGCTTGCAATAGACAGTAGAATAATTCCTGAAAACCTGAATGCTTGATACAAATATTTGAAGAGGTGAAAACTAGATTTAATTAAATCCTGTAAGCCAGAGGTATATTTTAATAGTTAAAAGAATTTCATTCCTCTTCAATTACTCCTACTAAGCCTTCAGGTCTTTCTCTTTGAAAGAGAGTGCTATTGCTCAGAGAGAAAACTTCCCTTCAAGGGAATTATGATCTGGGCTACAATTGGAGCCAATATTAATTGCTGTTTAAAACCTACCACATCCCCATCTCTAAAAATTGCACAATGTGTGCAAAGAATATAAAAGGAAGAAACACTTACAATCAAAAAGTTTAAACTGACAGAACTTAAATTGTTTAAAGACAAAACCATTAACCCAAACTAATCTGGTAACTAGAATACAGCTAAAATAGAACATTCTGAAGGACAAGAAGCTGGTTATGCTTAGGTGATTATACTGAGATTCCTTCATTTCAGATCATACAGTATTTTCCCACTATAGCTCTTCAGGAACTTGTTGGAATAACTTCAGGATATAAGCTACAATCATTTCAAACACTTTCAATAAGAAAAATGTTATCCTCCACATTCACTATTTCTTATCTTTATGTATTACCTTTAGCAAATATAGTTAATATGTTCACAAAGTTGCAATTAACATATTTGGCCATTCCTATCTTGCCTTAATCCAATCTAAGATTATATTTTGAACATTTCTTCTGATTCCGAAGAGTTATTCACACTTACTTGAAATGTTACTCAACACTTCACCTTGTTCTATTGTGAAATAATTTATGTTTTTTTCATAATTATAGATCATTCTATACTAATTTAAATATATCTCTCAATTACAGAATCAATAACCACTTTGTAACAAGTTTTAAAATTAGGAAGTGTGAGTACCTGAAACTTTGCTCTTTTTCAAGATGGCTTTGGCTATTTGGGGCCTCTTACCCTTTTATGAAATTTGATGGTTACCTTTTCCATTTCTGCTAGAAGCCTGTTGGAATTTTGATTGGCATTGCACTAACTCTGTAAATTGCTTTGGGTAGAATTGACAACTTAACAATGTTTAGTATTCCAATCCATAAACATGCAATGTCCTTCCATTTATTTCCATTTTCTTTGATTTCTTTTAGCAATCTTTTGTAGTTTTCTGTTTGTAAATCCTTTATATCCTTAGCTAAATTTATTCTTAGAGTTTTGTGTCTTTGAGTTATTATTGTAAATGAAAGTTTTGCCTTGATTTATTCCTCAGATTATTCACTGCTAATGGATTAAAACACTTCAAATTTTTGCGTGTTGATCTTGTACCCTACCACTCTGCTGAATTCACTTACTAGCTCTTGTGGCTTTATTGTGGATTTTTCCAGTCCAATAGTCTTTGAATTATAACTATATTCCTCAATTTATGGAGGAGAAATCAACTACAGAATTTCTGGGTTAAATATCCTTCGATTGTAATTGTGTTTATAAAACCAGTCTTAAGAGTCTTTAATGCAGTAATGTTTTAAGAAATTTGACCATGATACTCAAAAAACCAAAGGAGACATCTTAATAGCACTCGGTTCATTAATGTTCATAATTGAATTAGGATATAGCACCTTCTTTGGTCTCCATAATTTGTCTGTGGAGTGCACCTAAGTGTGCTAAATGAGTGACCAAAAGTTGAATTTTTCTTACCATACATGAAAATACTTCCTCTTCTATTAAACCTGGCAATGACAAAACTATGGTTCGAAAAAGTTGATTACTTGAGCCATCAAGTTTAGAAAGGAGGATGATTCAGAAGATGTAGAGATTTTACTTTATACCAGTAAGACTAAAATAGGACATGGACTTCAAATGGATCAGGAGGGACTTAGTAACCTAAGACATAACAAAAAACATTGCAATGGTTTGAAATACAACTTCAAATCATTTCAATGTGCTATGAAAATGTCTTCTCGAAAGAACTGGTTAAAAACTGCGGTTGTTTAGAACATTAACGTAGATGTCTAAATAAAAAGAAGTTAGTGAGCTCTGAATTCTGTTCCAACCCTATAATTCTGATTGCCAGTAACAACTAAATCTGCAAAATCTACAGGCTGAGCAAATCTCTCTTAAGACTGTGTATTTATACTAAGAGCAATAACTCATATGTAGAATTCTACACAAAGTCAGTGATCTTTCAGTAATTGTTTAGAACAAAAATGGGAAAAATTGAATGCATAAAATGAGAGACAGTTACAAGGAAAATAACATTGCATATAAATGGGGGTATTTATAAGACATTCAGAAGATGGATTTACAACAAGGAAAGATTGAGGTGGCATTTAATCTCATTTTAGACGAATGGATTATTGCAGTGCATTCACCTTTAAATTTTAGACAGAAAGAAAAAACTTATTAAAAAATAAGACCTTGTAAATCTTTAAAAAAAAACAAAGTTAGATATTTGATGGGACATTCTTTTGTCATATTTAGTATTGCAAAAGGGCATAGGAGCAGAAAAAATGCAAGGAGACCTTTCTGTACATAATGCTCTTCTAGGTTAATATTGTTTTCCATTTCCCCTTTTCCCACTCCTACCTGTGTTGTAACTACCACAATCTGTTTGGCATCCCCAGTACCATCAGAGCAGGACACAATTACACAACAACATTACAACTGGAGCTATAGGATATCTGTATTTGTTTCCTGTGGCTGCTGCAACAAATTACCACAAACTATTAGTTTAAAACAACACAAATGTATTATCTTACAATTCTGGAAGTCAGCAGTTCAAATGGGCCTCAGAGGGCTAAGATCAAGACAGCATCAAGGCTGCTTTCTTTCTTATTTTTTTTGGCATGGGCAGGCACTGGGAATCGAACCCAAGTCTCAGGCATAGCAGGTGAGGACTCTGCCACTGAGCCACCATTACCCCACCCAAGGCTGCTTTCTTTTATGGAGGCTTAGAAAATAACCTGTTTCCTTGTCTTCTCCAGCTGTTACAGGCCATCCACATTCTTTGGTCCCCGTCAAAGCCAATCACAGTGAGCCAGGCCTTTCTTACATTGTTTTCGTTTGGTCTCTTCTTCTGCCTCTCTCTTCCTGGATAATCCAGGATAATTCCCCCATGTCAAGGTCAGTTGATGAGCAAATTTAATTCCATTTGCAACCTTAATTTGCCTTTGCACATAATCTAACATACTCACAGTTTCTGGGGAATGGGATAGGGGCATTTTTGGAATCATTACTCTGCCTACTACAAGAGACAAAATGGCAAATATGCACACATGGACACAAGGAATTGAATCAAAGTATTCCAACATGAACTGGAAGGCATTTCTTTTTCTCAGCTTTGACTAAAATAGGAGCTCCCCTTGGAAAGTCTTGTTTGCATCAAAATTAGGGTTGCTAGCTTGTGTTTTAGACAGATCCTCCATTTTATAGTTATTCTCTAAAATGATATTCTACAGGGAAAGAAAAGAAGAAATTGATGCATGTTCCAATGGCCCTTTTGTGACCACTGAATTTTCCTTTTATTTACTTTAAAATTCACTTGAAAGATGATGCTATGGGCATAGAGGATATGGATATTAATTAGCAAGAAATTATCAACAAGTGATACCATTGTAAAAGGGACTGGATTCTATGTTGGTCAACATGCTATGAAAGTTGTTATATATGAAGTTAAAGGACAAGAATCTCATTGAATTAATGGATACATTCGATTAAAGAATAACATCTGTGATCAATTAATGTGCTAGGCAGCACTTCCTAGAGAGATATTCTTTATGTGATTTATGGCACTAGGTATATAGAAATACCTAGAAATAGAAATAGAAATATAGAAATAGAAATATTTTTGATGAAGACAAAATAGGTAGTACACTTTCACGATGTAGTGTCCTTGTCTCACCAGTAGTTGATTCCTGAGGAATCTCATCAACACTACCACATGGATTAAGAGTAAATATTCTACAAGTACCTTTGAAAACTCTCCCAATACCTCTCTACAGTTGCATTTCAGTTAGTCAATATATCTTTGCCACACTGGAGGCCATGCGATTTGGATCTTTTATGATCTAGAACCATTTGCTAAATCTAGCTCCAAAGGAACAGGAAAAAGCAAACTTTTGCAATAAATTAATGTAGAAATGGTACAGGTAAAACAATTTTTATTTTCAAGTTACATTCCTGACACTCTACATAGAAAGGGTTTTAACAAATGTTAAGATACTGATGACTCTATCAGTAATTTATTTAGACTGTCTTTGATGGTAAGATGGAATGCCATTCTTAATGACCAATAGTCTTCAAGAGTTCACATCAGAACCTCCTAGATAACATCATTCTTGAACGCTGTCCCAGCATTCTCAATCTGAACTTAGACTTATTGTCAAAGAGGTTTCCTTTGAAAACTCTACAGAAATCCAGAAATGTTCTACAGTCCTATAAAGCCAAATAGATTTTTGATTGGGGCTTTCTTTCTGTATACAAAGAAAGACGTGGTTATGTCAAATGGCTTAGTATATGCTCTTTTCCTTTATAACCTGCAGGGATTTACTATTTCAAAAACTATCCACAGATATTTCTCACCTGAGGCTCACCTTGTTCTTGAATTATATTCAACAACTATGTGAGAAAAAGAGTGTATGATTTTTTAATGTATGACACTTCATGGAGGTCATCAGCAAAAAGTGATTTTTAACGTGCAACCTAAGAAGAAGTGAAGATCCAGAGTTGAGACAGAAATTATGTATCTATACTATGAGTAGTAATTTTGGTACAAATTTTCCTTTTCTATTTGTAATGTTTAAATATTTGGGCATGTTTCAATATGCTGAATAGTATTCTTTCACTAATCCTACAAATTTGTCCAATGATGTGTTCTGAGGTAAAGAATGAATGTCAGTACTTTTTTTTTTTCATGTAGGAAATATTTGGGCTGCATAGACTATCAAGAACATTATGAAATAGTTATTGCCTTTTTTAGACATATAACTAAAATGCCTTGGCATTTTAATCCAAGACAGACTGAAAATATTCTTATGAGTGGCTTAAAGCAGTTATATAAGATTTAGCATCTGCTCAAGTCCCTGTGTGAACTCTATATTCAGAAGCTTCCCACCTGTCCTGAGACGGGGATTGCATTTCCTGAACAGGTCCTACCATTTAAACAAAAACCCATCTCATTTTCAGAAAAGATGTATTAAACAGTAATGAAAATTAGTTAAGGGACAAGGCAAATTCCATGTGCGTGTGTTTTCTTTTTTATTGCAAATTACTATGATTCTTTTCTTACCCTTCCATTAAATTCAGAATACACTGAGACTGTGAGGTTTGTTCTTCTCCATCTCACGCACTGTTTCGTGTTGGGAACAGCACACATCTTTAGCAGATGTGACATTTAGTATATGGATCTTCCCAATTACATTGGGTCACTCGTTGTAAACTAGAAGGGGCAAGTCCTTGGAGCCCTGCCCTTCCACTGGAAGAAGACTGTCATGGTGAAAAGCAAATACACTCTGACCTCTGGCTCTAGAGACCACTTGATCGAGTTGTGTATGGCAATAAGAACCACGGTCCTAGTGTAAAAGGTGTCACATTGGTGGTAAATTCCACTTACTGAATTTGGACTGATGTTCCCACCACTCAAATGTGTTTACTGTATATCCCTTGAGAAGTGATAGGGGACAGCATTGCCATAGTCCAGTTTAGAGATATTGCAAAATGAAGGGAAGAGGTGAAAGAAATAGAGGGAAAGGGGTAGAGAAAAAACATGGGTGTAAATGCCAGTTTTAAATGTGTTTTAAAGTGTAAAAAACGAGTATGGATAATGTGGCTGTTTGCATAGCCTGGGAAGATACTGCATGGCTTATGACAGCAGAAAGTCTCCTTCACCATGAAAAAAAAAAAAACTGCCTTAAGGAATTAAACTGCACAGATGCCAGCGCACTCTAATAAGTCACATTTTGCACTAGGCAGCTCTTCCCATTAATCCTCAGATTTTTGAACAGAGTTATGACTAGGTGAAGATGGTTCTTCCACCGAACTATGAGGATGGCTGCATTTTTGCCCATCAAATCTTGCCTGAAATATAGGTGTGCTTTCCTAGAAGAATATGTAACATATGCAAAGTTGGAATTAAAAGGAAGGTCATTTGAGATGGAAAAGAATGTGTGGGTGAATTAATAAAATAATGCCCTCGAACAGTGTACTCACATTACATTTGCTTTTCCATATTGACCTGAATATTTTAGTTTTAATAACAAAAATGCTGTGGCCACTTGATTCTATCCTCCCCACTCTCACTCTCTATCCATCCATCCCCCCATACATCTGTTCATCCAAGGATCCATCCAATCTATCATCTATATATTTATTTTGGCTCGCTGATGCTTCCTCACTACTAGGTCCCAAACATTCTGTGCTTTTAATACATTAATTTACAAATAACAGAAGTCATATTTTCGTTTCACAGCAATTTTGTAAGGTAGGAGTTTTTGTCTTGTTTGTTTTGTTTTCATGGGCAGGCACCGGATATTGAACCTGGGTCTCTGGTATGGCAGGCAAGAACGCTGCCTGCTGAGCCACTGTGGCCTGCCTGTAAGGTAAGAGTTACTTCCTCATTCATGAAGAAACTGAGTCTCAAAGAGGATAAACACCTTCTCAAGGTTGCATAGATTATAAGCTCCATGATTCAAGTGCTCATGCTAAGATATCCTGAAAGCAGTCTGCCTTCCACAACAGACAGCCCCACCTGAACCAAAAGAAGGGAAAGGTAAACCTCAGCATAAATATACCCATACTTCAATCCTCTTAGGACAAATTCACTTTTTATCTCTGTTAACCCAGCTAAGTTTTTTGCAAAATCAAAATTTATAGGATAGTTGCCAACTAATTCCTTTTTTGTGTCGTGCTGGGGTGATCTGGCCTAAGGGGCTTATGATAGAAAAATACTACGTTGTTAAAATACATTTATTAAATAGGCTTCTTTCTGTCTTCCCCATGCAAGGGAAGAAAAATGATGTGCCATCAGTATCGACATGCTCTTACTATACTATTATTCCTGGACCACCTTGATGGGAAGATACAGTAAAATTTCATTTGTTATATGCCTACAACAATAGATAGACTTAAATGGCTTTTTCTGTTATTGCATTCATGGCAGATTCCTTACTGTGTGATACGACATGATACACACACCCAAGGAGCAAAAATCCCAATGTGGTTTATCTTTTTTCAGTAACAGGGATATTAAGTATTATGTTTTACTTCTTATCTCTATGTCTTATTGTTTAATGCACTTCATTGAATGGTGAGCTACTATTCATCCCCAGCTTGTTTTTAATTTTAACCCAAAGAAAAAAGTTGTGGTCATTTTTATGCCATATCAGAATCACACAGCCAATTCAAATGGATTGTTAAGACATTTATCTATTTCCACATTCTGCAGCTTTTAAATTTAAGTTTCTCTGATTCTTTATTATATGTATTCAACTCTAGAAAAATATTTAGAAAAAATCATTTCCCAAAGAATGAATTAGAAAATATTTGTACACGTCAATGAAATTTTTGCTATTCTTAAAAATGAAACATGAATGAGTTACACTCATTTTCTCTTGCTAACCTCCTGCTCTCTGGTTAGAGACTCAAATTGTTAAGGATTGTTAAAATCACATTTAGTTTATATCAGAACAGACTGATGGACAAATATTTAGATGAATTTAATCAATGATATATTCTTCTGTGCAGCTTATATGACAGTCCTTTTTTAAAAAAGATGATTTATTCTTGAGCTTCAATAATTACCTAAGCTTTCCACTTTGACTGTGTAGATATGCCAGTTGTAATTGAGTTAATAAAAAGGTAGATCCTGTCCTAAAAATTGTGTTGCATTTCTCTGACAGTGGGCTTGCTTATATAAATAAGTCCAGACACGCTAGGCTCAAGGCTATCACCACCCAAAGTGATCAATCTTAAGTAGAAAGAGCTGACAAAGAAAGCTATCCTCTCTCCCTCTTTGTTAAATCAATATTCTTGAGTAGAAAGTTAAAACACCACCAATCTGCCTAAGAAAATCTTCTGCAGCAAAAGCTTAATGGATAAAAATGATGAAGTGTTGGTCTGCCCCATGTACATACCCTTACATTTTTCATTTTCAAGAGATCATAAAATGCAGTTTGTGATTTTCTGCACCTGGCATTAGGAATTTATTCAATTGCATTGCATTCACTGATATCTAGAAAGTAAAAAATAGCTTGAAGAACACTGAGCAAAATACACTGTTACAATACTCTTGTACCCCAAACTATATGTCTTTGAACATCACCCTAATCATCAACTTCAAAGAAGGATACTACTGAAATTAATTGCATGGGTATAAAGATGAGTATGTGTTTATTTATTTATTTTCACTACCTAGTTGTATTAGTTAGGGTTCTCTAGAGAAACAGAATCAACAGGGAACACTTGCAAATATAAAATTTATAAAAGTGTCTCACGCGACCGCAGGAACGCAGAGTCCAAAATCCACAGGGCAGGCCGCGAAGCCGACAACTCTGATGGATGGTCTGGATGAACTACACAGGAGCGGTTTACCAGCCGAAGCAGGAATGGAACCTGTCTCCTCTGAGTCCTCCCTAAAAGGCTTCCCGTGATTAGATTTAGCATCACTAATTGTAGAAGACACTCCCCTTTGGCTGATTACAAATGGAATCAGCTGTGGATGCAGCTGACGTGATCATGACCTAATCCTATGAAATGTCCACATTGCAACAGACAGGCCAGCACTTGCCCAATCAGATAAACAGGTACCACAACTGTGTCTGTTCGGGACTAGTTCACATTACTCAGCCAAGTGTTCCAGGCAACACCAAAAAAGGACTAATCAAAGTCTGTGCTGTGTGGGGCTCCAGCTCTGGAACTGGGCCTCCCCTCCCATCTGTCTATATTATACTGGACTCAGCCACTTTTCACTCCAATAGTACATTTATTCAATAAATAGTCTTTGACCAGTGCAGGTCAGGGGGAGTCTGTGTTGTGGATCACTTAGCAGGATGGGAATAAAAACTTGTACAGTGTGATGAAGGGTAATCAAAAGTGAATTAAAGATCTAACAAGCAGGAACTCAAGGCACAGCGGTTATCAAGGGGTCATTGCAAAAGGAACACTAGTCCAAGATTCAGACAACTAAAGCAGAAACCAGAGATCCATGGCCCCAAAGTATGGGTGTTCCAGTTGTTTACTGCCCAAGATGGAGCCATTCACAGTGCAGACGCAGGACACCTGGTGTAACAGTGGGTGAAAGATGGAGATTCCAAGTCTTGGGGATGGAGGGGAGATACCCTCTTGCATAGACCCATATGAACCACACATGCACATATGGCCTCATAGGCACACACATACTTGGAAAAGGATACACACACATGCACACCCACTCACGGGTGCTTATGTGGATATGGCTCTCTCTGTTCTGTCTTGTCACCTGATCTTGGTGTTTCTTGTTTTAATCCACCTGTTGTTCCCCAAGAGCCAATCCCTGCTGCATTCTAACCTGATACCACTGTAAGGGCAGAGGGAGGGGGACGGGGCGAGAAGCATCCTGCTGCTTACAGCTTGTGCACCCTGATATCCAAGGTGGATGAACAGGCGAGAGCATGTGTGAGAAGTTAGGGTGGCTGCACCAGGGCTGGAAATGAGCACAGCACAGTGGTGTCAAGGTAAAATCATACTAAGTTGAAAATGTATAAATTTGAGGGAGGGGCACCTTCAGATTGCATGAGCTAGCAGAGACCCTTGCTGTCTAAGTGCAACTGTTGGAATGACAAACCGAAAGCAAATTCTGCCTGAATCAAAATTAAATTCAGCAGTGACTCAAAAAGCAGATTTTGCATGATGATAATTTGGATGTTCAACACAATTTATTTGCTTGGCTTAATCACAAACTGCTGATACAACCAATATACAATAACCAGGTCAAGGGCACACAATACTGTTAAAGGTGGAGGATAAAAAGTCTCTAAATCCACCAGCCCAAGGGCAAACAGAAGGCAGGAGAGTACCTTTATGAGCATTCTCAGGAGAAGGGTCCAAACTTTGAAAAGTTTCAAAGCCATGTTTTTCCAGGGTGGGGTCGAGAGGGGCCAAGAACCTGGCAGCATAGCACTGACATCAGAGCAACCAGTTGCCATCCTGCCTTTCCTGATGCTCACCTGAGGGGTTACTGAGCTGGGATTTTTATGGCCCCTCTGGTGGGCATCAAGGTAATCCATACCATATCCTCACAGGAACGTTTGGCTATCATTGGTTTCAGAAACATGTTTTTTTCAATTTGTTTTCCTTCTAAATATAGTCAGCAGGCTTACAATATTTGGGGGATTCAATATTATTAATATAATTTCAATCCACAAAAGTGCTGGATCTAACTTCCAGTATTAGTACTCCAGGAAAGACCAGAAATCTAAGTAGATTCCAGTAGAGAAGGTGGTGGGAGTGGAAGTTGAGACATTCATCCATATGGAAATCCTTTCCTTGAGACAAAGGATCTGTGTCTGAGCTCTGCACACTGAATGACCGTATGATTGTGTTTTCTTTTCTTCAGGTGTGCTCCCCCATAGCCTCAGGGCTCTGACACATAGTCTTCTACCTGTACAGTTCTCTGCCCAGCCCCTGTCCCCTACTTCTCACAACAGATTTTTGAAAACATCTTAAATTGCCCAAACTGCTTGTTTGTGTAGGTGACTCAATTACTTGTGTTATGTCAGAGAATTTAACTAAAAACAACTACCAACTAACTCACCATTTAAATGTATCAGAAATTTTCAAATCAATTTTTAGATAAAGTTCATAAATTTGAGATGAGGAAAAATATTGCTTAAGATTCTTATTTCTTAATGCTCACCCATAAGTCCCCAGGTTCTTCAAGTAGGTTGTAGATGGATTATTTCCGAAATCATAAAGAGCCTCTTCTAATTTTTCCTACCTTGCCCTCATGGTTCATTCAATTCAGCAATCTTTTCCAGAAAAATTAAACATGAAAAGAAAGGAAGGAAGGAAGGAAGGAACAAAAGCTGCTTGTTTTGTTGGTGTTACTGATAAAGAATAAAATAACATAAGTTGCTCTCACCCCTCCCACTGGCTTAGCTGGTCCCAGAGCTCTATTTTTCAGAAAGCTGCATTCTCCAACTCCAGAAGGAAGTGGCTGATGAAGAATGTGGTATACGGGCTCTTTATGAATTATGACTGGATTTTCTCTTCCCCAGTATTTTCTGTTTGGATGAGAAAGAAGAGATGGTTAGAACTCAGAATTTCATCTGAAAAATGAGCTGATAAGTGAAAGTAATCATTAAATGTAGCCATTCCATTTCTATATCAGAACCTGTTTGTTCATTTATTCAACAAATATTTATTGAAGACTTGCTATTCATTCATTAACTCTTTGTTTCCTTTGTTCAACAACTATCTGCTGAGTGTCAACTAGGTACCTGCCGGTCTCTTTTGTGTTAGCAATACAATAAGGCCTAAAAGCAGACGTGGTCCCTCCTCACAAGTAGCTTGAATTCTTGTGGAGAAGGCAGGCAGTGAACACACAAATACATGTACAATTACATCATGGGTTAGGTGTTATGGAGGCAAGTTAAACTTTTCTATTGGAGCATTTAGCAGAGTATTTTTTTTCTAGCCTGGGGGTTCAGAGAAGACTCACCTAAGGAAGTGATGTTTGAGGGGAGATCTGAAAGATGAATGACATTTAACCAAGAAGAAAGGTGTGTGAATGGTATGCGTTAAAGCTCTGATGAGAAGGAAGTATGGCATGATGAAAGAAAGCAATAAGAGAGTTTGGCAGAAGGGCACAAAGCAAGAGAAATTGTGGCAGTGGGAGCCAGACCATGCAGGCCATTCATTCAAAGAACAGGGAGGAGCACGAAGGTTGGGCAGCAGTGGTGGGAGATGGGTGGCATGTTAAGATTTGACTTTGAGAAGATCGCTTTAGTGAAAGGATGGAAACATAATTGGAGCGAGAAAGGTAAAGCAGGGAGATAAGTTAGGAGGCCATTGTATAATCCAGAAGAGGGATAAGGCTGGTTTAGAGGAGGAAATAAAGATGCATATATGAATTAGAGAACTAGTAAAAGATATAGGCAAACTTGGAGAAGGGTTGGATTATGAGTAAAAGAAAGGGCAGTGAAGTGCTTCTAGTCTACTAAATGGATAGTGGTGCCATTTCCTAAGATAAGGGGCACTGTAGGAGGAACAGACTGGATGGGGTGGGCCAGAAGACTATTATTTTAGTTAATACAAGTCAATTTGTGATTCATATGTAGAGAAATTGAGTAGGCAGTTAGGTTATATTTAAATTTCAGAAGGGAGGGCTAGACTGCCAATACAGATTTGTGAGTCATGATCAAATAGATGATAACTGAATCCATGGGTATGAATAGAATTTTCTAAGAAGGAAAGGAAGGCCTAATGGAGACTTGGGTAACTCTAACATGTAGAATCCTTTTTGATTCTGTATCCCCCTGTTTTAGGGAGCTAAACAAATTTATTGGCTCACAGTTTCAGAGATTGGAAGGCTTGCTTCCTCCCAGGATGCAATCTTCTAGCTGGCTGTCTTTGGGATTCCTTGACTTTTTTGGCACCTGGCAATGTCTAAGAGGGCAAATTTTCTTCCAGGTGCCATTTACTTTTAGCTACTGGCTGTTCCCTGTGGCACTCTTTCTCTGCTTTTATAAGGCTTCCAATAGAAGGATTGAGACTCATCCTGATTCATCTGGGCCATGTTTTAACTGAAGCAACTTCATCAAAAGTTCCCATTTATAATGAGTTCACACCCACAGGAATGAATTAGGATTATGAACTTGCTTTTCTGGTGTATACAACTCCAAGTTAAAACCTTGCCCTTCTCCACTTCCAGCCTTTCATCTCTCCCCCTTCCTCCCAAGCGCATACTCCTAATTTCTAAAAGAAGAGTTCAATCCTAACATTTCCATCTTTCTCAAAATCATCCCATTCGAATTATATAGCAATTGACTACAATATATTTTCAGGCTAAATCATTCCAACTAAATCAAAGTTATCTCCAATTCATTTTTCTCAAATATGCCTTTGCTTTAATACTTGGTTTTTATTTCTTCAAGGTGATAAAATTATAATAATGATTTGTGGTAAATTTTTCATAACAAATCATAAGATCTGTAATCTATTTTACCACTGTGGTGAAGGAGTACTTTAAGAATGCAATAACTGGGATATACTCTTTTTCTCTGAAGCAGTGGATTATCTCAGAAACCTGCTAGCTGTTTAACCAAGTGTGTGGCATGTATTTTTTTGTGACTCAATTAATTTTAGATAACTCCTAAGATTCCATAGGATCTGATCCTAAAATGACTCTAAGAAAATATTAAAATTCCCGGAGTGATTTTGTGGTAAGTTTAAATGATGAAAGTCATCATTTGGATCTTTTGCTCATGATGGAAAAATAAATAAGTAAGTGAAGCCTATCTTAAAGCTCGATTTAAAACAATGATATCAGTTGTAAAATGGGGGTAATAACAATAGTGACCATGGGTTAAATATGAACTCCTTCATCCTCTCACCCTGTCTTCTCTCCAGCTCCCTTCCTCACTGCTCCCAAAGCAAAGTTTAAACTTTACCATTATCAAGTGAGTTGTAACAGACTGACACCAGCATGTTTCCTCTATCTTCTGACCCTGCTTGCAACAGTTCTCCTGTCTAGAAATATCTTTCCTTGCTTGCTCACCTGGAACAGTACTCAGACTACAGAACTGTCAGGTCTCAATATAAATGAAATTCCTTCTGTGAAGCTCCCCTATTTCCTGAGACAGCTAGAAGCCACGCCTTCTCCACATGCTCACTGCATCTTTTATGGTCCACCTTTGGAATCTCCATTGCCTTGTAGTTGATTGATTTGTTTTCTTTTCTGACTCTCCCTAAACCAGTGGCAGCTCGAGAGGAGGACCCAGAGGCTCCCCTTTTCTTTGTGCCCCAGCACCCAGCATTTTTATGTGAATATCATACACCCCCCATAAGCTTTTTAAAATCATCAGATAAATTAATAAACCATAAATCAGTTAGAACTCCTGGTTAATTCTTTCCCTTTAAGTTGAGAAATATCTGAAGTTTCCAAGGGTTAAAATGATGATCCCTAAAGGGGAAAAACCAGACATATCTTGAACAAGTTTCCAGGGCATATAAATATAAAAATGAAGACAATCACTGGCTGATCTGCCCATCAAGTATTTATCAGGTATCTGCTATGTACCAGGTATCGTTCTGGACTGTAAAAAATAGAAAATAAAAAAAGAAGACAGAGAGAAATGTAGTTTATACATTCATGGAGCTTAGGAGGGGATGCAGAAATGTATTAAAGAATTACATAAATAAATAAAAATTATAAGTATGATGAGATATGTAGGAAAATCTACAGAAAATTACTGGGTGCTATGGAAGGATTTAATAGAAGTTATGGACCTATGCTGGAATGCTGAGGAAGTATCAGTGGGGAATGATGATTCACCTGGATTTGAAGGAAATGTAGGAGTTAAATATCCTGAGAACATTGGTGAGGATGGCGGTGAAGAGGAAGGAAGGATACCTCTCAGACAGGCCTTTGTAACAACGGTGAGAATTTAGAACCTTATCCTAAGAGCACTAGCAAACTGCTACAGCCACATCATCTTAAAACTGTGGTCAGAAAAATTAAAATTAACCCACAGTAGAGAGGTATTTAATGTAAGTTAAGGTGGTAAAACTTTTCACTTTTTTATCATACCAGGTGTTATACTGGGTATTAGAGTAAAACGTGTGAATAAACATGGTCCCTGACTTCCAGAATCTCTTTTTCATGTATAGAAATGGGAAAAAAATTGTGGTATGTTTAAATATTTTTAATAATATGAGCACATAGAAAATTCAAAATTAATAGCAAAGATTAAGTGTGGGGTTTGCGAGATTCATGAAAGTCTCCTCTGAGCAAGTGTTATCTACGGAGAATTTCATGGAATGAATAGGGCTCTGTCCAAACAGAAGAGGCTGTTCCCGGCAGTGGGAGGAGCCTGGGCAAAGGAAGGAGAAGGGAAAGCAGCATGACATGTATATGCTATGGGGGTTGTAAGGGGATGACTCCAGAGCATGATGGACACAGAGTGCATGAAAGGAGATGAAGCTGGAGAGTTGGACTCTGGGGCAGGTTATGATGAATAATATTTTTCATATCAAGAAGCTTGTCCTAAAAAAACACCCACAAAAAAAACACAAAAACTCTTTGCTGCAGAGACACAGGTCAAAGGAAGCCAGGACAAATGAGATGACCAGAAGAAAGAGGAGACAATGAGAGAGTAATTTTCTTTCCCCTTTTGGCAAAGTTGGGCTGTTTATAGACATTCTTTGCTTCTGTGTTCTGGGATCTTCAGAGTTTTTATCTATCCTATTCCACTTTCTCTTGCTTCCTCTGTTTTCCCCACTCCACTCTCCCAACTTCTCTCCTTCTTTCAAAACTCAGAGCTTTTCATGGCTTTGGAAAAGAGGCATATGGTGTAAGTGTGTTCAGCATTATTCTTTCATTATACTCCCCAATTCTCCTATAAATAACACGTCTGGGTCATTCATTGGCTATAGAATACATAAACACAGACTTTGATGCTTGCCTTGCCTACCAAATGAGTACAAGGCACATCTATGATTAGAGCAGCACTTGCAAGGGTACCCAGCGGTGTGACTCCATGAGGGAAGAGAGAGGAGTCAGGCTCTATAGGGAACTCTTGCACTCTTTAAAGTTATATAAACCACACTTTAACAAACAAAATATATGCTTTCCTTTTTGATGTGTGTAACTTCCCTAACTCTCAGTTAGTTTCATACCTTCAGGCAGGAAGGAAGAAATGCAATATTGGCAAAAACGTTCACTAGAATTGGCAGGGAATTATGTGTTTCTGGCACTCTGAGATACTTAACACCTTTCAGAATAGGGGAAAAAATTGCTTTGAAAATGTTCCAGGAAGGCACACATGGAGAATATTCTTTATCAAGACAGACTGTCAGCACTGTTGTTTACCACTGTCACCCCCTTCTTCCCAATTCCTTCACTAAATGTACTATATTATTCTCTCATTTGAGGTCAAAAGTCTAAAAATTGGCTAGGGATTCTATCCAACCTCAGGTAAATTTACTTGCAAATGATTTGCAGGAAGAGTTTCAAAAATAGACATAACAACCAGATAGGAATATGCAAGTGTGTAAAACGCTGGTATTGGTATTCATCTAGGCGGGTGAGATGGCACTAATTGAGAACATTACAGAACATACACATGGGTTTAACAAAACAGGTTCAAATAAAATAAAATGTTTCTCCTACCTCAACCAGATTCATAACACCTTCTTCTGACTTTTAGAGAACAATTCTGAAACATTTTATGGTAGTAATATTTTGATCTCTTATTTATATCGCGGCTTATTTATTTATTTTTTTTGGTATGTTGTATGGCAGGGTCACATTTTATTCTTTTTCCCTGTGAGTATCCCATTATTGCAGCACCATTTATTGAATTTTGTTTGTTTGTTTGTTTATTGGGTAGTGCATGGGCCAGGAGTTGAACCTGGGTTTCCCACATGGCAGGCGAGAATTTTACCACTGAATTACCCTTGTACCACTATTATGGCTTATTTTTAACAGGTCTACACCTTAATATAAAGAGGCAGAGCTGAAACCTAGTACGTTGGATCCATTAAGAGAACAGAACCACGTTTGGTAAAATTATTTGTCTAGAGAGTTGTAGGCAGCACTTAAAATCTGATATGATTAATTTACTCCAAATCTTTAAAATCAAAGTTTCGGAAAGCAATAACTATATGGGGATAATTAAATAAGACTGGATACTACTTGAATTTCTTTGGATGAACCATTGTCTTATAAAATGAAAAGAATGTTGAGTGTGTAGTCAGAATATTTGGATTTGAATTTGAATTCTGGTTCACTTGTTAGAGGTTTAATTTCAAAAACTCACTTGAAATGAACTCCAATTTTTCCTTCTATAATATGAGATAAACATGCCCATTTCTGAGTGAGTTTGTAAGGATTAAATTACTTAATCATATTAAAATGCCTAATGAGGGCCTGGAGTATGGTAGGCTTTTAATAATTGGTTGCTCAATAAAAATATGAATGAGTTCAACTTGAATTTATGGAAACTTTTTTTTTTTTTTACAGATCAAACTAAAAGATATTGATTTGCAGTATATAAGAGGCGACAGCTGAGAAGATGGCTAGGGAGGGTGGCCAGCTAATGCCAGACAATGTGCTGAGTTTTTTTTTTTTTTTTTTAATGCTGTATGGTGGGGTCACATTTCATTATTTTTCCCTGTGAGTGTCCTGTTATTGCAGCACTATTTGTTGAAGTTTTATTTGTTTGTTTTTTTTGGAGTGCATAGACCAGAAATCGAACCCAGGTGTCTTGCATGGCCAGTGAGAATTCTACCACTGAAATACCCTTGTACATCCTGTGCTGAGTTTTTTCATTGTTCTTGTTGCATGGGCAGGCACTGGCAATTGAACCCAGATCTACGGCATGGCAGGTGAGAACTCTGCCTGCTGAGCCACCATGGCCCACCACTGTGCTAAGTTTTGATACAGCATTTACAGAATGCCTACTCTATCCCTGGGTAAGAGGAGCCACTTTCAAATCTCATCTTGGATCCTCAGTGTGTTTGGCCATTCAAAATCCAACGAACCTCTCCAGATAAGTGAAATTATTTTAAAAACCATGTGAGAGTTCCCATGGAAAGGAAAAGAAGGAAAGAAGAAAGGTTCTCCACTGCTTAATCAAATGTAATCCAATCTCAGTAACAGTGACCAAATATTTATGGTATACCAGGGACTGTTTCTAAAAAATGAATACGTATTGTCAATAAATACACCACATATAATACTGAACAATGCAAATAAAGTACATGCTAAACATGAGCTGTGAACTGTTTTATTTGCTCACTAAGATAAGAATCAAAGAGAAATGTCAGGATTTTCTTGGACTGTATTATATTCGAAGAGCAGAAGCTCCTGTATATGGAGCTGTGAAAAAGTATTTAGAATTTGATGTGTGGAGTGAGCGGAAGACCCAAATCACAAAATAGATTGTCTTAAGCACAATTTAAAACATGTCTTTAGTACTTTGATCTGCTCTTTTTGTTTCCTTTCATTTTCTTTTTTTGTTTCTTTTTTCACCTTGAATTTCTAGACAATCAGCCCCTGCATAGGTAACCTGTCCTAGCTTCTCCAATCAGTAAGAAACACGTTCCATAAGTTCAATTAGATTATTGTTACTGCAGCAAGGATTTGCATTATACCAGCAGAACAAACTGGAATGGAAAACAAAACAAAACAAAGAGTTAATAAAGAAGTTCCCCCAAATCCAATGGTTCTTGATGAAAGACATGTTTGAGCGACAGAATGCTTTCTTTGGTAACTGCTTGCTTCTCCAGAAACAAACTGGCCCTATGCTTTCCAGTTGTGATGGCAGTTCAAAGGGGCTTGCTTCCTAACAAGGAGGATGGGAGTCATGAGGTCAAATGAAGCCACAGATACTCAAATTTTTTTTCTTTTTTTGCACAGTCAGGCACCAGGAATCAAACCTAGGTCTCCAGCATGGCAAGCAAGAATTTTGCCACTGAGCCACCATGGTCCACCCTTCTTTTTTAATTCCATCATTTTTAAGGAGCAAAACTCTAAGTTGATTTTGCCACTATCATTGTGATGTGGGTTTCCAGAAAAGGGCAGGAATGTGGGGAGGGCCTGTGGCCTATTGGGTTTAATGGAATGCTGTGTGCTAGGGTTTAAGCGGGGGCAGTAGAGGTAGCAGCCTGGAATGTCCTCTGAATGCTAATTCTGCATTCCTAATTTGTTTATAGAAGACGTGATAGTAAAACATTCCAACATTTCTATGCTAATGAGTTGAGATTCAAATGGAATCTCACCTCCTGTTATCAATATACTTCATTAAACCACTGCCACATTTTCTGCAGAGATGACTGCTTTTCACTACTGGGTTAAGTGACAGCTAAATATAATGGAGCATGAATTAATCTGTAAACAGCTGCTCTGGGGTCCTTTGAAAGGAAAAATGAAGTGTACATATGCATGTAAACCCCCTGTAGCAAGAATGAATTTCCTGAGATGCTCTCCCACATCCTTTCCAAAGTCCTAGAAGTGAAAAAAACATGGAAAAGGGATTCAAGAAAAAAACCTGCTTCTTCAGAGTCAGGCCTTCATATATTTGCATTTCATTACACTTTTCTAGTAGGAGAGCTAACCTTGGGTTTGAGTGAAATAATCTAATCTAAATATATATATATATATACATAGATATATATATAAAACATGTTGAAAAATGTTGTTGAAAAATCTGTTTAAAATAACCTTGATTATACTAAGGAAAATCTTATAGAAGGCAGTATGAATATAGCATAAACTTAAAAGTTAAATCACAATTCTTTTATATTTTATTTTTTGTTTCCTCCTTCCAATCTCTCTCCTACCCTTCCCCCTTTTCTCCCCGCATTCCCCTCTGAAAAGAAGACCATTTGGGTAGTTTTAAAACTACAACTAGCACAAAGAGTTTATGATTACTTTTCAGCAGTACTTCTAAAAGTATTAGGCTTTTCATTTTTATTTCATTCCATCAATATGCAAAAAGATGCAATTTGTAAGCATTAGAGACTTTCTCTTTGAGTTACTGAAAATGATGGCAATCCATGAGAAAATTACGAGCATGATACATTATGAAACTAATCCATTTTAACACGTGTTGTTGTAGTATGCTGAGCCATATGAATTGGGCTCACAGTTTTATATACTGCAGGTATGCAAGCCCTCATTCAGTACATTTGCTAGGAAATATGAAGGCAATCAGGAGGGTGCTTTGCTGCAAAGCATACAATATGTTTGTCTCCCTAAAGCTTGCCAGTTATTATTGGTTATAAGCCTTATAATGAATTTGCAATAGAATTTTCTGTCTTACTGGAAAAGAAAATTGGCAAAGCCTTTGGCTGGTAGATTGAGCTTGGGGATCACCTAATGTTGGAGTTGGAAATGATTTTAGGGCATAAACCTACTATTTATTTTTAAATCAGGAGTATGTATGTTAATGTTACGAAGGACAGAAATGAAAGCTCTTCAGGACACATATCAGAAAATAAGCACAAAGATTTATTTGTTACTCATTTCCAAATTGAGTGCAGCATGCTAAGTTTTACAATGATACTTGCTTTCTACTTTTAAAACCATAGAGTATAGCCTCTCTGGAAGAAGTTCAAAATTTGGGGGCAAACCTGGGTTCAAATACAATGATGTCAAGTCCTGGACAAGCTACTCATCCTAAAATTCTCAAAAAAAAAATAAATAAAACCTATTAGTACGATTTTATGAGTATTAAATGTGATACAGTATATGATATCTTGAAACAATATGGATTGAACACCCCCAATTAGAAATTAATAACAGTTGCTCTGAAGGTACAAAAAGAAACAGTTCAACAAGTAAATAGTTGAGGACCTATTATGTGCTAGAAAATATTCTAGTGCAGGAGATAGGATTGTGAGGAAAATAACAATAACAAATTAACAATTATTTAACAGTGCTAGATACTAATCTAAGCACTTTATAGGTATTGAATCCCTGTCCTCCAGGAACTTACAGTTTAATGGAAATACAGATGAAAAAATAGGCAGGTGCAATACAGTACAATGAAGGCTAAGAGAGGGCTAGTTCAATGACCGAAGAGATTCTATTTCAATGGGGAATTGATCAGAGTTTAGGAGGAGAAGGAGGCTTTCTTACAGAAGATGAGGACAGTGCAATCTGCCTATGGACCAAGAGGAAACAGTTCTCCTAACCTTCTGTACTTTTGAATGATGAGGTGGAAGCCTTAGCATTAGAAGCAGACTGCAGACTTCGCCCACACCCCTCATTAGGGTGAGGAGAGTTGATCCAGGAGGCGAGCTATAGAATGCCCAGGGTTGATAGTCAATGGTGTGGCTTTACATGGAGGGAGTGTGACCACAAAGAATCAAATAACCCCGAAAAAGAAGAGAAGCCCTAGTAAACAAAGAAACCACTAGGCAGAATTAAAGCTTTATAGCAGAAAAATGGATAATATATAACATTTGAGGAAAGACTGGCTATCTGGAAGCAAAGATCATAAAGTCCAAACTACATGAATTGGTACCCATATTCACAGTTTTTCATTCACTCTCTGCTTTTGCCATGGCTTCCCTGCCCCACTGGCATTGATTGTGAGTCTAATTTGCTTTGATCAATGGAATGTGAACAGTCTTGCTGTGACCATACTGTTGTATGTTCTTGTGTGCTTGCGCCTTTTAGCTTTGTTCTTGTACCTCTGCTTTCTATCACGAGAAGAATGTGCCCATAAAATTCCTGATACCGAAGTGATTGACACATGAAAGAGTACAAAACCTGACATGAAGCGAAGGTATCCCAATCCACCCATAGACTTGTCCACAACAAAACAAAAGCATGTTTATTGCTAGAAACCACTAAGGTCTGGGGAGTTGCTTATTAAATAGTATAATTGCAGAAAAGAAACCTGACTAATCTGATTCATGAAATGTCCTCTTGAAAAGATCTTTATTGTTTTGATGTATTTCTTTAGAAGAAAGACTAAGCAGCCAAGTCAGAGAAGAGCAAAGGGGGTGATCTACTGGTGGCAGTGCTGAAGCTTAGATATTACGTTTGGCAAGACAGAAGTTCAGAATTATCTAGACCAGTAGATGAATTTTCCTTAGTAGCAGCTGTGTGACCAGATGTTATTAATACAGTGTTTAAAAGTTCAAATTCTGTATTCAGCCTTTTTCGAGTGGAGTCTTAATCTTGCTATTTCTCAGCCAGGTGGCCTTGGACAAATTACTTGACTTTCTTTTCTCATTTTCATGTAATAATAATATTCCCATTCCTTAAACTAGCAAAGGTTGAGACAACACAGATAAAGTGCTTAGCACAGTTTCTGGCACATAACGGTTTTAAAAAAATGTACATTGTATGATCGTAACCCTTCTACCTCTTCCTTGAACAAAATTTTCAGAATATTTCTTTCAACCTTCTTCAGCTCAGATCTCTTGCGATGTTTTAGTGCCTCCAGGGCATTTTAGTGTCCCTTGGCAGAACGTATCCTGGGGATTTGTAGGAATCCCCACCTTTTAATCTTAGTTGTTCTCTAAGGGTCTAGAAAAAAATAGATCTTAGGTATCCTCCTTGATAGTATAAATTTATGTAATAAACAGTGCCAAAAAGCAAGTGGCTATAAAGATAGACTTTTCAAAAGACCATACTCTATGAGATTAGTTTTGGATCGATGCTGCTTTTGAAAGTTTGCAAAGGAGAAAAAGGCGGCTGTAGCTTTCTTTAATGGAAAAATTTCCCCTGGCAAGTATACTCTTGAATTGCAAAGCAGCAGTTAATTCACAAAATGTCAAGGAGAAATAGTGCTAGCTCATTTGGCCCTCTGCAGGAAACTGTTTTGTCTAAGATCAGGTATCTTAATGATCAAGTGTTATATTCCTAGGCAACCATATGTAGCCACTGCATAGCAAGGTCATATTTCAGAAACATGGGTGTCATATAATAAAGAAGTTTTCTTCATGAAGTAATGTTCCTGAAATATATTCTGGCTAATCCATGATCTACTAAATCCATGAGGTAATGGGTCTGAGATACATGCCATAAACCACAGTAATTTTTGATCGAAAAACTACATCAATCGTTATATTTCCCTGAATGTCAGAGCAGTCAGGATGACTAAAGCTATTTTTTCCCTCTTTTAACCCTTTTCTTTGCAAAGGTAGAAAAAGTTAACTCTATTCATTATTTCATAAGAAAATCTATATAAATAAATAACTTTTCCTTCAAAGAAAGGAACATCAACAGTTTGACAATTTAAAATGTAGCAATAATTTTACAATCCTATTATCAACCCTAACTCTCACATGCACATATTTGAACAATGGACATGAGTTTCTCTCTACTAACTCATTCAATTATAGAAATAAGAAAAATAAGTTTCTTTGATGGAAAAAGCAGTAATATAAAATCAAGACCAATTGATTTAAAACCATATGTACTTTTTTCTTAGCTAGTTATCCTCTCTCCACATGCATATTCCTTCTGAAAGCACAAGAGCACAGCTACATGTCCACACACACCTATATCACGAATTTTAGTGACCAGCTGGTACAAACCCTTCATTGTGTAGATGACGAGACATTGATTTTAAAATTTTGCATGCACTCACTGGTGGTTGTAAAATATGTCCACAAGTTTTTTGACAACCTATCAAAAGGAGGAGCCTAATTCCTAATTCCTCTCTCTTGGAGAGTGCGATATACTTACCTCTAAAAAATTTCATCTGACAGAAGTCAAAGTACAAAACTTGTGAGTCTAGGTGATAAAAGGCATCACAGCTTCTTTCCTGTTCTCTCTCTCGGATCACTTCCTGTGAGTCACATATGAGAAGTGTCATGGGCAGAATTCTAAGATAACTCCTGTGCTTTGGCACACACATCCTGTATGAACCCCTTCCCCTTATTTGTGGGCAGGACCTTAAAAACGTGATTGAACATTAATCTCATAACTAGATTATGCTATATGGAAAAGGTGGTAGGATAGTTACTCCTGTGTTATCATTAAACTTATAAGACTTCTGTAGCAGACTGGAGGAAGATTTTCTGCTGGCTTTGAGAAAGTAAGCTGTCATGTGAGAGCCACACGACTAGGACCTGAGGACACAGAGTTGAGAGTGATGCCTGGCTAAGAGCCAGTGAGAAAACAGGGACCTCAGTCCTTCTATCTTGAGGATCTGAATTCTGCCAATAATCGGAGTGAATTTGGAATTGGAACCTGACCTCCAGGTGAGAACATGGCCCACCTAACACCTTGATCTCATTCAGAGAGACCCTTAGCCGAGGTCCCACCTAACCTGTGCACCGACTCCTGACCCACTGAAGCTGAGAGATTAAAAAATAATTTGTGTTGTCTTAAGTCATTAAGTTTAGAGAAAATTATCACACAGCAACAGAGAATGAATACAGGAAGGAACTGAGAGCTCCAGACCACAACCAGCATCATGTGAATGAACTATCTTGGATGTAGATCCTCCAATTCTAGCCAAACCCTCAGAAGAATGTGTTCCTGGCTAACACTTTAACTGGAACATCATGAGAGATCTTGAGCTACAACGATCCAGTGAGGCTACTCTGTAATTTCTGATCCCCCAAATCTATGTGAAATAATAAATATTTACTTCTATTTTAAGTTAAGTATTGAGATAATTTGTTATGCAGTCATAGACAACTAATATACCATCTTTGTCACTACTCATTGACAGGGCCAGAGAAGGTCCCTGATTCAGGTCCCTGGTCTTCCTTAAGGTAGGTTCATGTATAGAAAGAGCACAGGTTGATCTCAGTTTGAATCAATGCACTGCTGCAAACTTTCTTTTTGAGCTTAATCAAGATCCTTTAACATCTTTGACTCTCAATTTTCCCATCTTTACAACTAATATAATACCTTCATCATCAGTGTTTTGTGAGAATTTTTGAGAGTTAAGCAACATAAAGCTCATACAGGGCTTTGCACATAGTAGGAATTAAATAAATACTAGTTCTTTTCTCTAATAGAGTGTTCTCCTTACTGATCACATTGTCAATATAACACCTCAAGTTCTTAATAACTAATACTAATAACAGCAGTCTTAATACTGCTGACAAAATTTCTTTGCATAAAAATCTAACATTTGAAGATGATAGGAAAGGGCTATGACAGGAATCAGAAAAGGGAAAACAAGAGGAGGTCAACATGCACACGAATGAAATGACAAACCACCATTACCATCTTGAAAATTTTTAGTATCCACTATGAACATTTGCATGCAAATGTCTGTTCAGAGCTCCACTTTCAATTCTTTTGTGTGTATACATAGTAGTGGAATTACTGGGTCATATAGTAATACTGAATATAACTTTCTGAGTTACCACCAAACTGCCTTCCACAGAGGCTGCACTATTTTACATTCCCACCAACAATGAATGTTTCTATTTCTCCATATCCTCTCTAACACTTATAATTTTCCATTTTTTACTAGTAGTCATCCTAGTGGGTATGAAATGGCATTTCATTTTCATTTTGATTTACATTTCCCTAATGGCTAATGATGTTGAACATCTTTTAAAGTGCATTTTTGGCCATTTGTACATCTTTGGAGAAATATCTATTCAAGTCTTTTGCCCATGTTTTAATTGGGTCATTTGTCTTCTTTGTTTTTGAGATGTAGGATTTACTTATATATTCTGCATATTAAACTTTATTGGATATGTGATTTCCAATATTTTCTCACATTGTGAAGGTTGTCATTTTACTTTTATGAGAAACTCCTTTATTCACAAAAATGTATAATTTTGAAGAGGTACCATTTATCTATATATTTTTATTTTGTTGCTTGAACTTTGGATGTAAAATCTAAGAAACCATTGCCTAACAGAATATCCTGAAGATGCTTTCTTCTAGGTGTTTTATAGTTCTGGTTTTTATATTTATATCATGGATTCATTTTGACTTGATTTTTGTATATGGGAGAGGTTTCTTTTGCAAAGGATATCTAGATTTCCCAGCACCATTTGTTGAAGAGACAGTTCTTTCCCCATGCAGTGGACTTGGTAACCTTGTCAAAAATCACTTGGCCAGAAATGTGAGAGTTCATTTCAGAGCTTTCAATTCAACTCCATTATTCTATATGCCTATCCTTGTGCCATTACCATGATTACTGTAGTTTTGCTATAAGTTTTAAGATTGGGAAGTTTGAGTCTTCCAACTTCATTCTTCTTTTTCAAGATGGCTTTGGCTACTTGGAGCTCCTTACCTTTCCATATAAATTTAATGATTGACTTTTCCATTTCTGCAAAGTAGTCTGTTGGAATTTTGAATGGTAAAGCATTGAACCTGAAAATTTCTTTGGGTAGAATTAATACATTAAAAATGTTTAGTTTTTGAATCCATAATCATGGGACAGCCTTTCATTTATTTAAGTCTCCATTGATTTTTTTTTTTTTTTTGGCAATGTGTTATAGGTTTCTGTGTATAAGTCCTTAGCATTCTTCGTTAACTTTATTCCTTGATACTTGATACTTTGAGTTGCTATTGGAAATGGAATTTTTCCTTGATTTCTTCTTCAGATAGTTCATTACTAGTGTGTATAAACATTGCAAAATTTCTCGTGTTGATCTTATACTCCACTGCTTTGCTAAATTCATTTGTTAGCTTTAGTAGCTAATAACATATAATTGTATATTTTACAAACTATATTATAATAATATATACTGTATATAGGATCCCATCATCTGCACATAGGGAAAGTTTTACTTCTTCCTTTCCAATTTGGATGCCCACTATTTCTTTTTCTTATCTAACATCTCTGACTAGAACTTCCAGTAGAATGTTGAATAACAGTGGTGGCAGTGGGCATCCTTGTCTTATTTCTGATCTTGGAGAGAAAGCTTTCTTTCATAGTTAAGTAAGAAGTTAGCTGTGGGTTTATCATATATGTCTTTTATCATATTGAGGAAGTTTCCTTATATTCCTAGTTTTTGAAGTGTTTTTATGAAGAAAGCATGCTGGGCTTTATCAAATGCCTTTTGTACATCAATTACATTTTTTCCCCTTCATTCCATTAATGTGCTGTATTATATTAATTGTTTTCCTTATGTTGAATGACACTTGCATTCCTGGAATAAATCTTACTTAATCATGGTATATACTTTTTTAATTGCTGTTGCATTTGGTTTGTTAGTATTTTCTTGAGGAATTTTGCATCTACATTCATAAGAGATATTGGGCTGCAGTTTTCTTTTCTTGTGGTATCTTTATCCAGCTTTGGTCTGAGAGTGATGTTGACCTGGTAGAAGGAATTACGGTGTGTTGCCTTCTTTTCAATTTTTTGGAAGAGTTTGGCAAAATTGGAGTTGTCTTAGAATGTTTGGTACAATTCCCCTGTGAAGCCGTCTTGTCTTGAGCTTTACTTGTTGGGAAGGTTTTGATTACTGATTCAATTTCTTTACTAGTAATTGGTTTGTTGATACTATTTCCCCTTTAAAAAAATTATTTAAAATTGTTTTTGCAATTTTCTTGAGATATATTATATATTCATGTATCATATAAACATCCAGAGTATACCATCAATGGTTCACAGTATCATCATATAGCTACGGATTCATCATCATGATCAATTTTTGAACATTTTCATTACTCCCAAAATAATTAAAATAAAAGTAAAACTGAACACCCAAAGTATCCCATCCTCCCATCCTCCCTATTATTTATTTATTTATTTACTTTATTTTCTTACTCATTTGTCCATACACTGGATAAAGGGAGTATCCATTACAACTTTTTCATAATCACATGATCACACCATAAAAGCATTTTAGTTAAATGCATCATTTCTAAGAATCAAGGCTATGAGATTACAGTTCTATAATTTCTGGTATTTCCCTCTATTTGTTCTTGAGTCAATGTAGGTGGTTCGTGTGTTTCTAGGATGTATTAATTTTTCTTTAGGCTGTCCAATTTGTTGGAGTACAGTTATTTATAATATCCTCTTATAGTCCCTTTTATTTCTGTGGGGTGAGTAGTAATGCCTCACTTTTCATTTTTTATTTTAGTTATTTGTGTCCTCTATATTTTTTCTTTGTCATTCTAGCTAAAGATTTGTCAATTCTATTGATCTTTTCAAAGAAATAACTTTTGATTTTGTTGATTCTCTTTACTATTTTATTTTCTATTTCATTTATCACCACTCCAGTTGTTGTTATTTCCTTTTTTCTTCTCACTTTGGGGATAGTTAGCTCTTTTTTTTTTTATAGATCTTCCAGTTTTGAACTTAGGTCTTTGATTCCTTTCTTCTTCTCCTTCTTCTTTTTTTTTTTTTAACATGGGCAGGCACAGGGAATCAAACCCAGGTCTCCTGCATGGCAGGTGAGAACTCTGCCAGTGAGCCACCATGGCCTGCCCCCTTTCTTCTTTTTAAATGTAAGCATTTAGGTCTAAAAATTTCTCTCTCCACATTACCTATGCTGCAGCCTGTCATTTTTGTATGCTATATTTTCATTTTAATTTGCTTCAAGATATTTTCTAATTTCCCTTGTGATTTCTGCTTTCACTCATTGGTTGCTTAGGAGTACAATATTTAATTTCTACATATTTGTGAATTTTCCAATTCTGCCTCTGTTATTGATTTCTATTTTAATTCTATTGTGGTCAGAGAAGATATGTTGTATGATTTTAATGTTTTTTAAGTTATTGAGATTCATTTTGTAACTCATGGTATAGTCTATCCTGGAGAATGACCCACATACAATTGAGAAGAGTGTGTATTCTTCTTTTTCTCGGTGGAGTAGGTGGCTGGTTTGAAGTGTTCTCTATATATTTGTCAAGCCTAGTTGATTTATTGTATCATTCAAGTCTTCTATTTCCTTATTGATCTTCTATCTAGATAGTCTATCCATTATTGGAAGTGGTTTACAAAAGTCTTCTACTATTAATGTAGAACTGTGTATTTCTCCTTTCAAATCTATCAATATTTGCTTCATATATTTCAGGTCTCCTCTATTAGGTGCATATATTTTTATAAATGCTATGTCTTCTTGTTGAATTGACCCCTTTATCAATATATAATGGTTTTCTTTGTCCCTTGTGATAGTTTTTTACTTAAAGTCTATTTTATCTGATATTAGTATAACTATTTCAGCTCTCTTTTGGTTATTATTTGCATGGTATATTTTCATACCTTTTCACTTTCAACCTACATGTGTGTTTGAATTTAAGGAAAGTCTCTTAAATTAAATGAACATATAACTGGGTCATGCTTTTTTATCATTCTGCCAATCATTGCCTTTTTAACAGAGAGTTTAATCCATTTACATTTAAAGTTACTACTCATAATGTAGGAATTTCTTCTGCCATTTTTCTATTTAGTCTTTGTAAGTCATACCTTTTTTGACCCTCTAGTCCTCTGTTAATGCTACTTTCATGAGCCCCTTCTCACTTCTTTGTAGATATGTATTTTTAAATATTTTTTGTGGTTACCATGGGGTTAAAATAAATAATCATTTCTAATTGAGTCTAACTATATGTCAAAAGCATGTACATATACTCTTTGCATATCCCTCCATTCCCCCACCTTTTTTTGTACTTGTTACAGATTATAACTTTGTATGGTGCTTGTCCAAATCCATAGATTTATCATTACTTCCTATGCATTTGCCTTGTGGCATCTTTAAGAAGTAAGAAGAGAGGTTACATACTAAAATACACTATACAATAGGATTGGCATTAATAATTACCCCTATGGTTACCTTTACTGGATGTCTTTATTTCTTTATGCCTCTTTGATCCACTATCTAGTGTCATTTCCTTTCTGTCTGAAGAACATCCTTTAGTATCGCTTGTAGGGAAAGTCTAGTGGTAATGGACTCCCTAAGCTTCTGTTTATTTGGGAATGTCTTAATCTCTCCTTCATTTTTGGAAAGAAATTCTCCCTAGATATAATTCTTAGCAAGCAACTGTTTTTTCACAGTACATTATATTTTTTATACCCCAAAAAACATTATGTTTTTGGTACTCAAACTAAATGTGGGAAAGGCTTTCTTGCCTCCATTGTTTTCGATGAAAAATTATCAATTAATCCAATTATGATTCCTTTATAAATAACACACTGCTTTTCTTTTGCAGCTTTCAGAACTCTCCCTGTCCTTTGCACATGGCAGCTTGACCACTATGTGTCTGTCAATATTTCTCTTCAAATTTATCCTATTTGGTGTTTGTTTGGCATTTTGGGTGACCATATTCATGTCTTTTGCTAAGGGTGGCAGCTTGGAAGAATGTACCTCAGAAAGGCGTGTTCTTAATATAATCCATTCCTGTAGATGTAAACCCATTGTAAGTGGGATTTTTGATGAGGTTATTTCAGTTAGGGTGTGACCCAACTGACTCAGGATGGGTCTTAATCCTGAGGGCGTGTTAGGAAAAACCACACACAGAGAGAAACCAGAGGCACCAGCCAGAATCTGAAAGTCAGTAGAATCCAGACAAGAAGGGAAAAGCCAGGAGAGGTGCCACATGCATTGCCATGTGACAGAAAAAAGAAAGAACCAAGATAGCCAGCAGCCAGTCCAAGAATGCCAGAATACATTGATGACACCATGATTTTGGACTTAGCCTCAAAACTGTGAGCCAATATATTCCCACTGTTTAAGCTAACCCATTGTATGGTATTTACTTCAGCAGCCAGGAAATTAAAACATGAAATTATAGAAGATTTTTTTAATCATTATTTCCTTGAATATTCCTTCCGCCTCTTTCTCACTTTCTTCTCCTTCTGGGACTCCCATAATGAATATATTGGTATACTTGATGGTGTCCCACAAGTATTCTAGGCTATATTCACTATTGCTAATGCTTTTTTTCTTTCTGCTCCTCAACTTGGCTCAGTTCAATTGTCTTGTCTTTTAGTTCACGTATTATTTCTTCTGCCAGTTCTATGTTTTAAACATAGATATTGTATTGTAAAAAGAAATGATGAGAGAGAATACCTCTGTCTTCATCCCAATCTTTGAAGGAAAACATGCAATTTATTATCTTTGAATGCGATGGTAGCCATGAGTTTTTCATAGATGCCCCTTGTCAGGCTGTGAAAGTTCCCTATTCCTAGGTTGTTGATAGATTTTTTAAAAAACCATGAATAAAGTTGGATTTTAGCAAATGCTTTTTGTATATTTATTGAAATGATCATATGATTTTTGCTTTGTATCCACTGATATCGTGAACTATGTTGATTGACTTTTCAAATATAGAGTCATTTGTATTCCTGGGATAAAGTCTATTTGATCATGGCATAATATCATTTTGCTATAATTTTCTGGCTTCAATTTGATACATTTTCCTAAGAAATTTTTATTTTTATTTTTTATATTATTTGTAGTTTTTCTGTTATAACTTTGTCTTTTTTTATCAGAGTGATGTTGATCTCATTAAATGGTTTAAGAAGTGTTCTTCCCCTTCTATTTTTTTGAAGAGTTTGTTTATAAATAGTATTATTTCTTTCTCAAACTTTGGTAATATTCACCAGTGAAGCCATGTCCCCTGATTTGTTTTGGGAGGAAAGTATTTGCTTGTCTGTTTGTTTGAATTATGAATTACATTTCTTCATTAGCTATATGGCTATACAGGTTATCTCTTTCTTCTTGAGCGAAATTTAGTAAGTTGTTTCTTCCAGAGAATATTTTCATTTCATCTAAGTTGCTGAATTTATAAGTAAAGAGTAGTTTATGATATTTTTTCACTATCCTTTTAATCATTGTGGCATCTATAGCAATATCAATTTGATCACCGTTTATTGTGAATTTTTGTCTTCTTTGCATCTTTTAATTCTTCATCTGTCTGGCCTGAAGGTTACAAATGCATGTCTTCAAGGAATTACTCTACTGTTTTCTATATGATTAATTCCTCATTTCACTTTCATAATTTCCTTTCTTTTGCATGCTTTGGGTTAAATTTCCTTTCTTTAATTTCCTAGTTTCATAAGGTAGAATATTACATAACTGATTTTGTAGACCTCTCTTTCTGTTCTAAGGAAACATTTAATGATAGAAATTTCTCTCAAAATACTGCATTAACTGTATCCCACAAATTTTAATTTGCTTTGTTTCCCACAAATTTTGATTTTCTTTGTTTCCCACAAATTTTAATTTGTTTTGTTTTTACGTTTATTCAGTTTAAACTGTTTATACTGTCCTGTGATTTCTTCCTATATGTTGCTTATAATGTCATCAGTCGCATTAGTAGGAATAATCCTGGGTGATATTTGTCAGAAATATTGTTTATTATAGTGAGGATGGGGAAGGCATGAAAGGGAGAGGTGGAAAGGTATTTGGACAATTGATGTTAATGTCAAAAAATAAAAGTGTTTTATTGAGTACTGTTTTAGCTTTCTATTGCTTTAACAAATTACCATAAAGGTAGTAACGTAAAATGACAATCTATTATCTTACTATTCTTTAGGTTAGGAATCTGACCTGGGTCTCTCTGGGTGTTGGCAAGGCTGTGTTCTTTATGGGTACATCTAGAAGCCATCCATGTTCCTTGGATTTTGGCTCCTTTCTCCATTTCAAAGCAAGCAACATTGGGTCTTTGCCCATTCTTACATAGCCGTATCTCCCTCTGGCCACAGCCAGGAAAGGTTTTCTGCTTTTAAGGATTTGGATGTAGATTGGAACCACTCAGATAATGCAGAATAACCTCTCCATCTCATTGTCTATAACTTATCACCTCTTCAAAATCCCTTTTGCAATGTGTGCTGGTTGAAACTGTTGTATACCCCAGAAAAGCCACGTTCTTTTATCTGTTTCAATATTACTACATGGGATCTTTTTGATTAAGTTGTTTTCGTGGAAATGTGACATACTCAATTGATGGTGGGACCTTTCGATTTGGTGGTGTCCATGGAGATCTGTCTCCAAAAAATTAAAGGTGAGGTTGCCTACTTGAATCCTTTAAGAAGAAAGCATTTTGGAAAAAGCTTTAAAGCCCACACATACAGAGACCTTTGGAGATGTGGAAGGAAAACACCCCTGGGGAATCCTCATGAGATAAGAAGCCAGGAGAGAAAGCTAGCAGACATCATCATGTACCTTCCCAGCTGACAGAGATGTCCAGAAGCCAAAGACTCCAGTAAATGCCAGCCATGTGCCTTCCCATCTGACAGAAGTTTTCAGGACAGCATCAGCCTTTCTTAAGTGAAGGTAGCCTCTTCTTGGTGCTCTTATTTGGACATTTTCATGGCCTTAGGACTGTGTACTTGCAACTTAATAAATTCCCCTTTTAAAGGCCACCGTTTTTGGTATATTGCATTCCAGCAGATTTAGTGAACTGAAACAGATTTTGGTACCAGAGAAGGGGGTGCTGTGATTTACAAATGCCAAATATGTTTGTATGGCTTTTTAAATGGATAAAGGGAAGTTTCTGGAAGAGTTGTGAGGATTTTGACACAGAATGCTTGAACTGCTTTGAAGAGACTGTTGGTATAAATGTGGACTCTAAAGATACCTCTGACAAAGCTTTAAACAGAAATGAGGAGTGTGCCATTGAAAACTGGGAGGAAAGTGACCCTTGTTTTAAAATGATAGATAATTTGGCTAAATTGTGCACTGTTGTTGGATGGAAGTTAGAATTTAAAGGCAATGACCCAGGATACTTAGTTGAGGAAATTTCCAAACTAAATGTGGAAAATGCAGCCTGGTGTCTCCTTGTAACTCATAGTAAAATACAACAGTATAGAGATAAGCTGAGAACTTAACTCTTGGGCACAATGAAACCAGAAACTGGTGGTCTGGAAAAATCTGGGCTTCCAGAAAGGGAGACTCCAGAGAATAGTGTCCACATAAGGATTTAACTAAACATGGAAGCAGTTAGCCATTACAGGACAAGCGAGGATTGGAGATGGAGTTATCTAGAAAGGATTTGTGGAAAGTCCTTTTTCTGATGGGCATGATTCCAGCATAGAAAACCAAAGAGTGTTGTGGGATTGGTATAAATGGGACCACTTCCAGTCTGGACTAAAAGGTATAGAAAAGGGACAAATTGAAGAAAAAACAATTTCCAAGGCAGAACCATGAAGGCGAAGGTCTGAAGCCAAGAACCCTTGGACCAGGAGAATGGGTCCACTCATGCACTTGGAGGGAATCAGTTTGCTCTGAAGGCAGAGGGCAGGCCTTCTGCTTCAACACTCAGGAAGAGTTATGCCCCCTCAGGCATTGGAGAGGGTGGAGCACATTCCTTGGGGATTGGAGAAAGCCTTGCTGCTACCACATTGTTCTGAGGGAATTGAGCATGTGTCTCTGAGATGGTAGAGAGCCCAGGTGCTGCCTTGGTGCTTGAAGAGGGTAGAGCTGAGAAAAACGTGGTCTCCCCAATGCTTCAAGTTTGCAATTCTCACCCCAGCATTTGAAGAGAGCTAGGCTGCTGTGTAAACCCTTGGAAAGTGTGGGACTGCCGCTTTCTAAAGTTCCAAGGATAAATGACAGTCAGACTTGGAAATGGAATGGCGTTTGCCCTGCAAATTTTCAGAACTATTTGGTTCCAGTGACCCCTGTGTTCCTTCCAATTTCTCACTATGGAAATGGGAACACCTATTCTATGACTATCTCTCCTTTTTATATGTTGCCAACAAATAACTTGTTCTGAGTTTTGAGGGTCCAGATTCAGAGGAGAATTTTGCCTTAGGAAACACCATACCTTTCTCTAACTTTGATGAGATTTTATACAGTTTCTGACTTTGTATTGGATATACATTGTTACTGAAGTGGTTTAAGGCTTTCTGAAATTGTAATGGAATGAGTGCATTTTATATATTGAAAGAACACATCTTTTGGGGGTCCAAAGGGTGAAATATACTGGTTTGCAATTTTTGGATACCCCAGGAAAGGCATGTTTTTAAATCTGTTTCAGTATTGCTATGTGGTCTTTTTGATTAAGTTGTTTCTGTGGATATGTGACTCACCCAATGCTTGGTAGGGCCTTTTGATTAGGTGGTTTACATGGAAATGTTTCTCTTCCCATTCAATGTGAGGTTGCTTACTTGAGTCCTTTAAGAGGGAACCATTTTGGAAAAAGCTTTAGCACCTACATAGCCACAGACCTTTGGAGATGCGGAAGGAAAACACCCCTGGGGAATCCTTAAGAAATGAGAAGCCAAGAGAGAAAGCTTCCCAGCTGACAGAGGTATCCAAAAGCCAAGACCCTAGCTATTGCCAGCCAGGTGCCTTCCCACTTGGCAGAGATGTTCCAGACGGCATCAGCCTTTCTTAAATGAAGATAACCTTTTGTTGGTGCCTTAATCTGGACATTTTCACAGTCTTATATCTGTAAAGTTCAACTTAATAAATTCCCTTTTTAAAAGCCATTCCAGGGTGGGCACTGGTGGCTCAGTGGCAGAGTTCTCGCCCACCATGCTGGAGACCCAGGTTCAATTCCCGGAGCCAGCCCATGTAGGGAAAAAAAAAAGCCATTCCATTTCTGTTATATTGCATTCCAGCAGCTTTAGCAAACTAAAACACCATGTAAGGTAGCATATTCACAGGTTCTGAGGATTAGGAAGTGGACATTTTGGGGAAGCTATTATTCTGCCTACCACAGATTTTTAAAATATATTTTTTCATACTATAAAGTATAATATTTTTAAATGAAACTTCTGAATGTGTTTGATTGTCAAATCTATGCTTCCATGCAGGAACACAAAAATGGGAGTTAAGCAAATGAGTATCCTTGGATTCTCAATGTGGTTTTCAAAGACAGTAAAATGTGATACATTAAAAATGAATCCTTGGTTTTTTCAGCATAGATACTTCTGACATAAAATTTCCATGGGTGAACAGAGAAGGTGAAAATGTAATCAAGGAAAGTGGTTCTATTGCAGACGCAGTAGGGAAATTCACTCAGGCTTGTCAAAAGGAAAGGCTGCTAACATTTAGGCAACGAGAAGGTCTATCCTAAAAAGCCTTATTTGAGTCCCTGGTTTCTGTGGCTATCTTTATATTTTCCCCCTCCAAAGCATCATCTTGCCATAAAGGATGAACACAAAAAGAAACACATCTAGAGAGTCATAAATTTAGGTGGCCAGCACCCTGTATTTTGAATCCCTTCACAATTCACTTAATCTGCTTGAGAAAGCTTTCTACATGTACAAACACTTTTCAAAAGCTTTTACAACTTTTGGTCATATTTTACTCAAGATTCAGCAATCCATCTCCGAATAATGAATGGAAAAGCACAATAATTATGTTGCTTAGCTGATTTTTCTTATTTTGTTTTCTGAAGATGGAGTGAGTACAATGTTGTGTGTCATGGGACATGCATTGAAATTCTCCTAAGTGCAACTCAGAAATATTAGAAAAAAAATTCACTGCCCATAGTTTGTTTAAAACATTTATGTGTTTGGACTCACCTCCTTCCCTCACATTAAAACACTTTGAAGTGTTAATAAAAATGAAAGTGTCTGTTAAAAGAGAAGTGCCGTCTGCTGTCTATCAGAGGAATACATATTTGCTGGGAGATGTTTGGATTGGGAAATTTGTTTTTCACTGTTAAATGTTGTTCTAGCTATATGCAAATATAAATATGAATCTATTGCTCACTGCCTCGTGTGGTTCTGTATGTCCCAGGAATGCCTCTCTGACTGCTGGTCTCCATCTGGCTTCTCAATTACAGCCCAACAGGAAAACTGATTTTCTGCTGTTCTATGATAAGGCAATTGGCTACATTTTCACACTGATTTGGTTATGGGATATTATGACTTTTGTTATCACTGTTTTAATGTGTACTGAGAAGTTTGGTGCTTATAACCTTTATCCCTCCTTCCCATCTCATTGCCCCCCCCCAAGCATATTTACAGACAAGTTTCTGAATTATCAAAAGCTGTTAAAGGGAATAAATATAGTTGTTTTCAGATTGGGAATTGTGAAGGACTACAGGATGGTTTAATAATCACAAGGTTGAAAGGACATTGCCAGGATATGACACAAATTGGAATGCTATAATCAACACCATGGGTTGATTAGAGGCAACATGTAAAAAAGCTGTTTGCCAATGACCCTAGTTTTGTAAGCTTGTTCAGAAACAGAGCATAAAAAGAAATGAAATTTTGAGAACTACCGAACAAAACTCCAAAGTAATCATAACAGAATTAATGAAGAACATCTGTTTCATTTTCTATTACACCCTTTACTAGAGCTACTAAATATAAATAATAAAATTGATAAAGTATGGTTTTGTCTCCTTTCCTACTCCCACAACCTTTTGGCAGATGATGATCTCAAGGATGTTGCCACAAAGTGGGAATAGATAGAAGAGAAAGTCATTGGCAAATGGTTAGTTTTACACCTCCCAAAGAAATGAGACATTGTGTGCCTAAATATATCTTCCCTCTGAAGGAAATCTTATTCCATAGTCTTGGAGACAGACAGATTTATGTTAGAAGCCTGGTGTCTGGAGCCAACAAGTAAATGAGTTGTGTGCACTAATTTAGGGGGACAAAAACGCAATCATCTATGTTATTAAAAGTTATAGTAAAGATATACATATATATATAAGTTATAAAAGGTTTATATCTATATTTAGATAGATAGATGGAGATCCAAATCTATATCTGATTATATAGTATTTAGATATGGATAGCTAAGCATCTAGATAGTGATACAATAAATTTATACAATAAATACACACACACTGCTTCTGTATAATTAATTCCCTACATAATTAGGGAATTAATCTAGGCTAGCAGCAGGTAGGTGTACATTTGTGTGTAGGTTTTATGTTATAAAAAAAAGAAAATGACTTACTTCTGTAAGGTTAAAATGTATCACTGACTAATAAAATGAATATCTCAGTTATAGAAAGCCAAGCCACTTATACATTATGGCTTCTCATTGGAATTTGATGGGAGTCAATCAAACACAGAAATACTTGCCATACTTTCAATACATAGTTAGTGTCTATAACTGCCAAAACACAATCAGAACCCCAGAGTCAAAGAGCACTGGTCTTTGTAAAATGGTTTTGAAAGATGGGTCATACTGCTTAATAGGGAAGCACACCCCAAAATAATTGCACACAATTTTGAAGCAATAAGAACCAAGAACAAATTACAAACAATCAATTGGGGAATAGAAACTACAGAAAGCCATCTCCAAAGGATAATAAAAATAACACAATGGAAAAGTTCCCTGAAAATTATGACAGAATCAAGGAGAAAGCAGTTTTTTTTTTTTTGGAAGAATTTTGCAAAATGATTCGGTAAAAATAATTTAGTGGATTGCACATGGACATAAACCCAGGTAGAGTGTGACTACAAGGTAATGAGACTCATTTCGTGGAGCGCACACACAAGTATGTTTCCACTCACATTCTATAAATTGAAAAGTGTTGACGTCCCTATGGACCGTTATGGTATCTATCTATAAATAGGCACTTCGCAAGGATGTTGACTTGCTCTACTTCCTGGTTTCAAATGGAATAGTTAAGTATTTTCCAGTCGAGCTTAAAATAGGTAACACTGAAAGTTTAATGAGATTTCTTCTCATGAGGGACATCTCCCTAAAGATTTCAAGACCAATTTTCTAACCAGAGAATATGAACTCCTCTTTACACCAAAACATTCAGATTTGTTTTCTTAATAAATCAATTATGCAGATGTTGTTTTTCACTTGAGGCAAAACATTTAGATGCTACTCATTTTGTAAGGCTTTACATCAATATAGACAAAACCATTTCATGCGAGAACGTGGAAATATAGATTGCAAACCTTAGATAATTTGAATAAATTCTTTGATTTTCTTCCAAGTGAAATGTTGATGTTCCTGAAATGTAGTTCATTTGAATTCCATAATCACTTTTGAAACTTGGCTAATTTCTACCTGAAGAGAATGCATGAACCTTTATTTTAAGTTATTTGCTCCTGGATAAACGACCAGGACAATATCCCTAGCAAGGTTAACACAAGACAGACGTGTGAATAATACATCCTCATTGATCAGCAGTAACTTCTTATGTTCTATTAATTCTTCCCAAATTTTTTGTTCTAAGGTAGATACAAAACCTCTTAATTTTTCAGTTAGTTTGTATTTTTTTTTTCCACCTTCCTTGACTTGAATGAACAAGATTTTCTGCATTTTTGTAAAATTAAAGGCAGGGTTTTATATATATATATATATATATATATATATATATATATATATATATATATATAAATTGATGCAGGAAGTAATCATAAGGATTTATTTAAATTGGCAGACTTCATCGAAAACTATGAGTCATTACTGTTGTCTTAGTTTTTGTTTAATTTGATCATTGTTACTGAACTTTGTTTCTGAAAATAGAATATGTTTTAGACAAATCATAGAGCTATCATCAAGAAAAGGGTAAAATAGCTCATTGGGTGCTGGTAACCCAATAAGGGTTCTACTCCCTAGTGCTTACAGAAACCTCTTGAAAGGGTGGAAAGCTATCTGCAGATGTATCTGTGAAAAGAGATTTAGGGAACTCTTCATTAAGTACAAATCTAGTTGATTAACTATTGTCAGCAATTTTGGTCAAAGCTTTTCATCACATTAGTCATACATGGTCTGGAGATAGTTCAAATCGTTAATGCCACAAAAATCTGTGGACTGCTGAAATGCCCCTGCCACACCCCCTGCCCATGTCAAGTGCCCTGGCTTCCCTGCCCAAATTCTTTAAGCCCCTTTCTTCCCATTCTCCTCTGGACCAAGCCAGCCATTTCATGAAGTGAAAATATCCCAGAACCACACTGCAGCTTCTTCCACCAAAATATTGTCCATCTTCATCTTAAGATTCTTGACAGGAGGACTGTTGAGGGTGTGGGAAGTGCATATTCTTTTATTTTATTTTTTGTCCTGTTCTTATCATACATTACTCTTGTAATTTAAACTGTAATTACATATATATACACACACACACACATACACACACACACACACACACAGTTATTAAAAAAAAGTCTACGGACTGTTTCCTTATACACTTAAGCTCCCATTTGTAACACCAAGCATGAATGCAATAAAACCAAAATCAATATGGCTCTAGGACTTGGGAAATATACATTATTGTTCACTTCTAGGATTATATCTTAGAGCCCTCATTTGCTAGCTGTGTGGTCTTCATCAAGTTACCAAACCTCTCTGTATTCATCTCATCTACAAAATGGATAACAACACTTGTTTTGCTTAAAGAATTAAATGAGCTATGTAAAGTGATTTGCTCAGTACCATAGTGAATAAGCTCCAATAAACACCCATAATCTCAGTATGGCAAGTGCAGTGCTTCTGTAAATACCCAAATCATCTCATGTCACTCCACTGCTCAAGATTCTTGAATGGCTCCCTATTACTCTCAGAGTAAAAGCAAAAGTCCTTACAATGGCCCAAAAGGCCCTATGTAGTCCACCCTTATCCCTGGTCTGTTATCTGTCATCTCTTTCCCTTCCTTTCTGCAACACTCTCCTGGCCCAGGCTTCTCCAGACATCACATTGTCCTTGAATCTTCACAGACATTATAACCATGCTTCCATCTTAGGGTCTTTGCGCTATCTGTCTTCCTGCATGGATTAATCTTCCTGCAAACAGCCACACGGTTCACTTCCTCCCCTCTTTCAACTTTTCGCTCAGTTGTCACCTTCTCATTGTGGCTCCATTTAAAATGACAGTCTCCCCCTTCCTTCTCCTGATTCCCTTTATCCTGTTCTGTTTGTTTCTCTAATAACTGATACGCTCTAACATGCTACATAATTTACTTGTAATATTTTTATTTTGTTGTGTTTTGCTTCACTAGAATGTTAACTCCATGAAGACAGATACTTTGTTGGTTTTTCCTCACTAATATATCCCCCACATCTAGAGTAGGGCTTAGCATACAATGGGTGCTCAAAAAAGGTGAAAAGTGAGTAAATAATTAATAAGTAGTAGTGAGCTTTCCTATTATTTGGTCCAATTTACTTTCTTACGGCTTGGTTCATTGCCACCTCCTCTATCATTCTCTCCCAAGGTACTGCACAGGGCAGGTTAATCTTTTTTCCCAAGGAGGTAGTTTGGTCCAGAGCCCAAACAGCCTCCAGCAACCTCAGAACATCATCATTCCCTGTTTCTCTGCTTTTACAAAAAGAGCTGCACAGCAGTATGCCTAGAGTGAGCATTCAAGAGGCTCCGTAGAACACTGCTTTCTTTGTAGTCTTGCTGTGGGGGGAAAAGTCTCTGCAAAACTTAATCTTACCAAGTGCCACAATTTTATTTCTTTTCATGATCTGAAATATTAAGTCAGCTCAGTGTCCATTTGTCAGCCATAGCTGGCACTACTTGTGTCCCTGCACCCCCCACCAGGGGCTGTGAGAGTAAAGGCTGTGAGGGACTCAGCCCAGTTTAATAGCTGCTAATAAGAAGGGAAGAGTCACTCTGCAGTGATACAAAATGCTCCCTGAGGTATTTAAGCATGGAAATTACGTTAGGGCCTAGGGTAAATAGTGTGGAGTTTAAAAATTTGTTATCGTTGAGGCAATTTGGAATTTACCCCTCTCCTCTTTTTTCTTTTTCCTATAAAAGCAAGGCTCTTAAAATGGGTTGGTGCAGATGGCCTAAGCGGGAAAACGTGAACAATAGTTGCGTTGTTTTCATTTAGGGCAAACTTCATGAGAGAGGCTCTCACCACAGCATGGGAGGGATATGTATGGTTGCCTGTGAAATGATTTATAATATTCTAATAAGCTGCTACTGCCTTGAAATAGATGTATGCAAATGGAAACTACACAGCTCTACTCCTAAAGAAAATTGAAAAATAAATAAAAACACCTTCCCTAGTAAATTTCCCCAAGTCACCACTATCAGCTAAAATTACAGAAAAGAACACAGTTGTGTATAAATAGCGATATATGAAATTATTCTAATAGGTGATCCCTGTAAGTAGGTGGTACTGTAAATATGCATAATATTGGTACAGATAAGTGGTTCACATGTCAACCGGGTGAGTCAGTAATGTACTGAATACATTCATTATTAGAAATGCTTTACTAAGCTTTCCCTATGGATGGAACTGTGTTAGGATTTGGGGGGGGGGAAGATAATGAAGACAGCCATTACCCTCAAAGAAGTCATAGTCAAATGTGGGAGAGAGACAAGAAATGTAATGATTTGCATTTAATGTGGTTAAGATCAATGAGATGTCTCTGGGTATTGAAGGAATTTAAAGAGTCATTATGTGTGTGTGTGGGGGGGTGGGGGGAATGGGCATGGTGGCTCAGCAGGCAGGGTTCTCGCCTGCTATGCCAGAGACCCAGGTTCGTTTCCCAGTGCCTGTCAATGTAAAAAAATAAAAAGAGTCATTGGGGGCACAATTTCAAATGGAAGGCAAAGGATGGAACATATTTCCACACGGAAGTAACAATTCAGCTGAATCTTGAAGAATGCCTAAGTTGGAATTGGCTAGAGTCATGGTCAGGTTCATGTGTCAACTTGGCCAAGTGGTGGTTGGGCAAGTGCTGGCTTGTCTGTTGCGATGAGGACATTTCATAGAATTAAATTATGAGCATGTCAGCTGCATCCACAGCTGATTCCATTTGTAATCAGCCAAAGGGACATGTCTTCTACAATGAGTGATGCTTAATCTAATCACTGAAAGCCTTATAAGGAGGATTCAGAAGAGACAGGCTCTTCCTGTTTCGGCTAGTGAGTCTCTCCTGTGGAGTTCACCCAGACCCTCCATCAGAATTGTCAGCGTCACAGCCTACTCTGCGGATTTTGGACTCTGTGTTCCCATGGTCACGTAAGACACTTTTATAAATTTTATATTTGTGAGTATTCCCTGTTGATACAAATGGAATCATCTGTGGATGCAGCTGACATGATCATAATTTAATTCTATGAAATGTCCTCATCGCAACAGACAAGCCAGCACTTGCCCAACCACCACTTGGCCAAGTTGACACATGAACCTGACCATGACTCTAGCCAATTCCAATTTAGGCATTCTTCAAGATTCAGCTGAATTGTTACTTCCGTGTGGAAATATGTTCCATCCTTTGCCTTCCATTTGAAATTGTGCCCCCAATGACTCTTTTTATTTTTTTACATTGATAGGCACTGGTTTCTCTAGAGAACCCTAACTAATATAGCTAGGTAGTGAGGGGGTTGAGAAGGCATGGACACAAAGCAAAAAAGAAGAACTTGTGCAAAGGAATGGGGGCAAGAAAGGGTACACTGGAAGATACACAATAGCAGGCAGCAGAATGTGGAAGACTTTCTCCACTATGCCAAGGAGTTTGGATTTAATCATATATGGAGAGCAACTAAAGAAATTTTAGCAAGAGAAAGCTACTACCCTTGGATTTTAGATAAATAATACCACTTGCATTTCAGAAAATAAATAAAAATTCAGGCAATTGGACTGAAGGTGGTTCAATTCACTGAGAAAGAACTAAAAGGAAAATATGTTTTGGGAGAAGGTGTTGTCAAGTGGAGGATCTGGGAATTCAGTTTGGGATACATTGAGTTTAAGTACAAATGAAATTGTTTAGGATAGATGGAAAGATAGATGTTGTGCTTAAGAGAAAGAATAAACCTTGAAAAAGGGAGCTGGAGATCAGGAAACTCTTCAAACTAGCACATATGACCACTTTCCATAGCTTTCCTGTCTTCTCTTACTAGAAATCAACTCCATGAGGGCAAAGGTTATTGCTTTATCTATTTCTGTATCTTGATATTTAGAACAATACATGGATCACAGTAGGAACTCAAGGAATATTTGCTGAAAAAAATTAATTACTCAGCATAGTAGTTGAAGACGTATTTGAATAAGACCACTTCTATGGAGTGGAAATGAAAGAGGACTGACAGTGGAATTGTAGGTAATATGTTAGGTGGGTGATGTCATTTGAGGCTGAGAAGATGGCATTGGGCAATTATGAAAACCAGGAGAAAATACAAACATGGAAAACTGCTTTAAATATAGGGAAATCATTAATGACTTTTAAAGAGGTTCAGTGTGGTTTCAGCACAGAGGTAGGGAGAGAGCCAGAGTGCTGAACTTGTGGAATGAAAAGATGGTGAGAGCATTATTACTCTTCTAGGACACTTGAGAAGGGGCAGAGAGGGGCCAGTAGGAGAGCAGCACTGTTGGGCCAAGGAAAAATTTTATTGAATGTATTCACTTTAATTGGGAGTTATTTTGTTATAGGTAAGTAAGGGATTAGTAGTGTAGTGGAGACTGAAGACAGAGTGGTAACTGGAGGCAGAAGATCTATAAAGGGCAAAAGACAAGCTGCCTCTGGTTTCCAGCAGGATCCTGAGTTTCCCACTAGTACTGGGTGCATAGTGGACACAATGCATCTTTATTCATTGAATTAATGATATAATGAGGAAATGAGTGAATATAAGAAGGTCAGAATCAGAAAACAGGGGTAATAGTTTTGAATAGGTGGAGGGAAATCATCCGTCTCTTTGTCTTTTTCCAGATCAACATAGCTAGATCCCCGTGTTCAGTGTTCTTTTCCGGATAGAATATTGAGGTCAAAGTCTTTTGGGACCCTGATCTCCCTTTCTTCTTATAAAACCACACCTTTGGTGTTCTTCTCTTCGCACTTACGTAAAATTAGACATAATGTGATCATATGTATGTTTCCACTCTCCCCCTCCTCTAGCTTAAGTTCTTTACTTCCATAATTCTCATTTTATTTTACTAACTTACATAGATCCTCGACTCTGGGAAGATAAACTGCCCTCTTTACTAGCTTACCCACACTCCAATTGCTTTTCCTATCCCACCTCTGAGTCTTGCATGGATTATCTGAGATTTCTAGGTCATCTTTCTGGTTGTTCTGTAACCAAACATGGCCCCTTGGTTCCTATAAAATGCATGCATAAATCCACCTTCTCTATGAAGTGGTAAAATGTAATCCCTACAAAATGGTAAAACTCATCTGCTTTTTTGAGTGGATTAACTTCAAATGATCTGACCATGGAGACACATACAATCTATGACATCTCCAAGCACAGCACACTCTTCATGGGTGCACTGAGAGGGCTGATCATTTCCTGAGCGCACACTGTAACTTCTTCCTTTTACATCCCCTCATAATTGAGATAAATAAGATTCATGGAACATTAAATCACTGCTAATTCAATACTTTCATAAATTCCAACAAAAATATTAAAAACAAATATTTTGAAAAATTGCACAAGTATTATAGATATCAATAAATGAAGGCACAACTATGGCAGGCTAATTTATTCTACAGGATAGATAAATTTATCTATACTTTTAATCCTGACCATCCATTTTACTGACTTGAACTTCTAATAATAAAGAAAATTAGACAAGGAATTCCTTCACTAAATTCACCATTAATTCTGGAAAAACAACTCAAAATGTATGTTTGGTTCTTGACTGAAATACAGTATGGATAATGTCAATTTTTGTTTTAAAGTTGCATTAGTTATCTACTGCTGCATGATAGATTACCCTTAAACATAGTAGTGTGAAACTATTTGCTTTTAAAAAAAATAAAGAAGTTGTGGGTTTACAGAACAATCATGCCTAAAATACAGGATTCCCATTAACCGCCTTACCAACAACACTTGCATTGATGAGGAATACTTGTCATAATTGGTAATAACACTTGTTTTGGTAATTATGCTATTTTTTAAAGAGTAGTTACATTTCTTGCAATTGGTGAAAGATGATTACAGTGGTGCCTTTAATTATTGTCCATAGTTGACGTAGGGATATTTTCTCCCATATTCCTAGCCTATTGTTCTTATTGTCACATATGTCCATGTTTTATTTCTCAATACTGGGTAGAGGGGATGTCAGTCACAAAGTATTTACAATCACACAGTCACAAGATGAAGGCTATGGAGTCATACAACCATTATCAAAGATCAGCTACTGGATTACAGTTCAATAATTTCAGGTATTTCCTTCTGACTATTCTAATACACTAGAAACTAAATAGAAATAACTATATAATGTATCAGTAGTCATAATCATTCATTAAATCCTAACTTCTCAGATTTCCTCCCCCTCATTTGATCCTTCTCTCAATCTTCAGGGATATCTGGACAATGATCATTCTAACTTCTTCATGCTGAAAAAGAAGTGTAGACATTGTGGGGGAGAGGAATGAAACTGGTTGATGTTCTAGGAGACACTGGTAACTGGGTTTCAGGGCTTCTCTGGCATTGGAGCCATCTGGAGGTTTGCCTATAAACTTAATAGGTAAAACTTTATAGAATCTTAGATAAAGTCCAGAGTATTCTTAAGGGTTTTTCAAGAGTGCTCATGGTTGGGGCTTGGCATACTGTGGAAATTTGCAATATCTGGCTGAAGCTTGCATAAGAGTAATATCCAGAATAATCTCTCGACTACTTAAAATTTCTTAGCCACTGAAACTTTATTATGCTTCATTTCTCTTCCCCCTTTTGGCCAGGAAGGCACCGTTGATCCCACAATGACAGGGTCAGGCTCATCCCTGGGAGTCATGGCCCACATAGTGGGGTGGGGGAGGGGGAGGGTAGTGAGTCTATTTGTAGAGTTTGACTTAGAGATGCCAGATCTGAGCCAAAAAAAGAGGTTCTGTGGGGGTGACTCTTAGGCAAAAAAGGCTAAGGAGGCTTAGTTCTGCCACTGCAGAAATAAGTTTCATAAGGGCAAGCCTCAAGATCAAAGGCCTGGCTTCTTAATTTGGAAGTCCCTCATGCTTGAAGAATATCAGGAATTCCCCAGGTGGGGAAGTTTAATAGTTCCACATGTTTCTCTGACCCCTCAAGGGACTTTGCAAATACTTTCTTATTTTCTGCCCCAAATAATTTGAAATGTATCTGAATATTACAATAACATGCACAGAACAACAAGATTTCATTCCATATTCTAGATTCCATGTAATTAGATTGTTTAAATAAACTGACCAGAGAGGTTAAATCATATAGTATGCCGCAGAAAATTTAAAATTTGGACCAAATAAACAACTCTTACACAGAAGTTGAAGTTTTAAAATACAGACAATAGCATCCTTTACCCTGTATTCTGATTTACCTTAGTTCTAACCAGATCAGCTTCATTCGTATCTCTAATTGAAATCTGATCTCTTTTTCTAGCTTCTTTAACAGTTGCTGTATAGAGTAATGCTGACTTGCAGAACTACAGAACTCTAACTCTGAGTCCTAGTTGTCATATAGATATCCAAAGTTCCAGTGAACTACCAGGTTATACATAAAGAATACAGCATCTCAGAATTTAGAGGTAGCAGGTAAGACTCAGGAGTAAATGTGACTTCTGTAAGAGCTAACAACCTAGGAACATTCACAGTGAGCCTGATTGAACATTTTGTACTCCTTAATCATCAATTGCCCAATATTTATCTACATTCTATCTTCTGAAAACTGGTGCTCTTGAATTTACTTCTCAGAGTTTGCTCATTATAGTTAATTTATGGTAGTGATACCATACAATGCATTATTTACACAGATCACCCTTCCACTCATCAGTCAGTGTAAGCTTGGGCCACTTCCATCCATTAGCAATTGTGAATAATGCCACAATAAACACCAGTGTGCAAATGTTTATTTGTGGCCCTGCTTTTCAGTTCTTCTGAGTATAGACCTAGTAACTGGACTGCAGGATAATATGGCAATGCTAATGCTTAGCTTCCTGTGGAACTGCAATACTACCCTTTAGCACGCAGCACCATTCTACTTCTCTACCAACAGTGAATAGGTATGTCTCTCTCTCCACATATTCTCCAGCACTTGCCTTTCTGCCTATTTTTAAAATATTGCAATATTGTGATACCATAACATAGTATTGTGTTATCCATTTATGAATCATTGCAATCCACTCCTTAAGAATCAAATGCCCAATATCTACCCTCTTTCTATCTCCTGATAACCTGTATTCTCAACTTTAACTCTCAGAGCTTGCTCATTATAGTTAGTTCATGTTAGTGAGACCATAAAGTATTTGTCCTTTTTGTGTCTGCCTTATTTTGCTCAACATAATATACATATTGTTGCATAAGTCATGACTTTATTCTGTCTTACAGCTGCATAATACTCCATTGTATGTATATACCACAGCTTATTTAGTTACTTGTCCATTGATGGGCATTTAAGCTGTTTCCATCTAATGGCAATTGTGAATAATGCCACTATAAACATCAGTGTGAAAATGTCTGTTCATGTCCCTGCTTTCAGTTAATTCCGAGTATATTCCTAGTAATGGAATTGCTGAATCATACAGCAAGTCTATACTTATCTTCCTGTGGTACCACCAAACTGCCTTCCAGAGTGGCTGCACCATTTTACATTCTCACCAATAATAAGTGAGTGTGCCTATTCCTTCACATCTTCTCCAATATTTGTAATTTTTTTTTTACGTGGGCAGGCACCGGGAATCGAACCCAGGTCCTCTGGCATGGCAGGCAAGCATTCTTGCCTGCTGAGCCACTGTGGCCCCCCTGTAATTTTTTTTTTTATAATACCATTCTAGTAGGTGTAAGATGATATCACACTGTGGTTTTGGTTTGCATTTCCCTAATAGCTAAAGGAGTTGAGCATCTTTTCATATGTTTTTGAGTCATTTGTTTTTCCACTTTGGGAAAGTGTCCATCTATGTCTTTTGCCCACTTTTAAATTGGGTTCTGTGTCTTTCCATTGTTGAATTGTAGGATCTTTTAATATATTTTGGATATTAATCCATTGTCCAATATGTGGTTTCCAAATATTGTTGCCCATTGAGTAGGCTGCATTTTTACTTTCCTGACAAAATACTTTGACACATCAAAGTATTCAATTTCAAGGAATCTCATTTATCTATTTATTCTCTCATTGCTTGTGCCTTTGGTGTAAGACCTAAGAAACCACCTTCTACCAAAAGATCTTTAAGATATTCTCCTACATTTTATTTTAAAAGTTTTATGGTCTTAGTGCTAATGTTTCCTTGATCCCTTTTGGGCTAATTTTTGTATAAGGTGTGAGATAGGGGACTTCTTTCATTCTTTTGGATGCAGATATCCAGTCCTCCAAACACCATTTGTTGAAAAGGCTATTCTGTCCCAGTTGAGTGGACTTGGCAGCCTTAAAAAAAAACAATTGTCCATAGATGTGACAGGTCTATTTCTGAACTCTCAGTTTGATTCCACTGTTAAGTATATCTATATTTATGCCAGTGCTATCCTCTTTTGACCACTGTAGCTTTGTAATATACATTAAAGTCAGGTAGTGAGGCCTCCCACTTCATTTTTCTTTCTCAAGATATTTTTAGCTATCTAGGGTAACCTGCCCTTCCAAATAAATTTTGATTATTAGTTTTTCTATTTCTGCAAAGTAAACTGCTGGGAATTTGATTGGTATTGCATTGAATCTATAAATCAATCTGTGTACAATTGATATCTTAAGTATATTTAGTCTTCTAATCCATGAACATGGCATATCTCTCCATTTATTTAGGTCTTCTTTGATTTCTTTTAGCAACGTTTTATAATTTTCTATGTATAGATCTTTTATGTCCTTGGTTCAATTTTTATTCCTAAATATCTGATTCTTTTGGTTGCTATTGTAAATGGATTTTTTTTTATTTCCTCCCCAGATTGCTCACTACCAGGGTATAGAAACACTACTGATTTTAGGGTGTTGATCTTTTATCCTGCCACTTTGCTGCACTTATTTAATAGGTCTAGTAGCTTCACTATAGATTTTTCATAATTTTCTACTTATTGGATCACGTCATCTGGGAAGGTTTTACTTCTTTTCAAATTTGGATTCACTGTCTTTTTCTTGCCTACTTGCTATAGTAGAAGTTCCAACATAATGTTGAATAACAATGGTGACAACAGGGAAAGCTTTCAGTCTTTCTCCACTGAGTATGATGTTAGGTGTGGGCTTTTCATATATGTCTTTTATCATGTTGAAGAGTTTCCTTCTATTTCTATCCTTTGAAGCATTTTCATAAAGAAAGGATTGTGAATTTTGTCAAATGCCTTTTCTGCATCAATCAAGATGACCATGTGGTTTTTCTTCTTTGATTTATTGATGTGGTATATTACATTAAGTGATTTTCTTGTGTTGAACCACCCTTGCTTACCTGGTATAAAACCCACTTGGTTATGGTATATAATTCTCTTAATGTGCTGCTGGATTTGATTTGGAGTATTTTGTTGAGAACTTTTGCATCTATATTCATTAAAGAGATTGGTTTTTAATTTCCTTTTCTTGTAGTATCTTTGTCTGGCTTTGGTGTTAGGGTGATGTTGGCTTCGAATAATGAGTTCCTCTTTGATTTTTTTGAAGAATTTGAGTAAGATTGGTATTATCTATTTCTTGAATGCTTGGTAGAAATCCATGTGAACATCTGGTCCTGGACTTTTCTTTTTTGGGGACTTTTTGATGACTGATTCAATCTCTTTATTTGTGATTGTTCAAGTCTTTTATTTCTTCTGGAGTCAATGGTTGTTCATGCTTCTCTAGGAAGTGGTCCATTTCAACTAGGTTGTCTACTTTGTTAGCATATAGTTGCTCGATGCATCCTCTCATTATCTCTTTTATATCAGGCAGGTCAGTAGTTGTGTCCCATTTCTGATTCTATTTATTCGTGTCCTCTCTTTTTTTCTTTGTCATCTTAGCTAAGGCTCCATTAATTTTACAGATCTTCTCAAAGAACCAACTTCCAGTTTTGTTGATTCTATTGTTTTCATATTCTCAACTTCATTTATTTATGCTCTAATCTTCATTGTTTGCTTTGTGATTACTTTATGGTTCTTTCTTTAGTTCCTTCTGGTGAGCAGTTAAGTCCTTGATTTTTGCTCTTTATTCTTTTTTTTTTTTTTTTCATGGGGAGCACCAGGAATTGAAACCCAGTCTCCGGCATGGCAGGTATTCATTTTTAACATAAGCATTTAGGGCAACAAATTCCCTTTTAGTACTGCCTTTACTGCATCCCATAAATTGTGATATGCTGTGTTCTCATTTTTATTTGCCTTGAGATATTTACTGAATTCTCTTGTAATTTATTCCTTGGCCCAATGGTTGCTTAAGAGTATGTTGTTTAGCTTCCATATATTTATGAATTTTCCAGTTCTCTACCTGTTATTGATTTTAAATTTTATTAGATTATGATCTAAAAAAGTGTTTTAATTTTAATATTTTAAAATTTATTGTGACCTGCTTTGTGACCCACCATGTGGTTTATCCTGGAAAAAATGATCCCTGAGCACTTGAGAAAAGTGTCTATCTTGCTGTTATGGCCATTCACTTTGGTTTTCTCTTGCAGTTTCTGTTGGTCAGCAATTCAGGAACAGCTTATCTTGTGGTTCTCGCTCATCTCTCATGAGGGATAAGTCAAGATATTGACCGCAGCTGTCCTCATTTAAGGACTTGACAGAAGGTGAAGGATCTGCTTCAAAGCGGCTTCCTCTCATGCCTTGCAAATGAGTGGTGATTGTTGTCAGGAGGCCACACTTCCTCACTATATGAACTCCTCCATTGAGACTGACTTTCCTTAGAGCAAGAGAGCAAGAGCGCCCAAGAGAGCAAGGCTGAAGCCCCAGTATCCTTTATCATTAGCCTCTGAGGTAGCAACAGTGCCATTTCTACAATATTACATTAGTTACCTGGATCACCCCTATTCAATGTATAAAGGGACTCCACAAGGGCATACATCAAGGAAGTCAGGAATACTGCGGATCCTCCTGGCTACTACAGAAGTACAGGGTTTTGTAGAACTGATATCATAGAGGACCACCTCTATTCATACAGAGACATATATGTATTTAAATGATTTTATTTTAATGTGTTGATATATCTCTTTTTCCTATAGAGTTTCCTCTTATTAAATAGATGCCTTGTTTATGTCAAACTCTTTAAATTCTCATACTATTTATCTTAGTACTTCACTGCAATTAATGTTCAATAAAGATGTATTGATCATAAAAAAGGGAAATTGATATGCACATTCTGGTTAATATGCTTTTACGGTTTATTTCTGAGCATTTCAGGGGGAGCTAAGGGTCCAGATTAGTTTTCACTTTAGACAAGTCTGTTGGCCCTGTCTACTTATAATGTCCACGCATGAGTTCAGGGCATAATGGATATTACAGGGACTTTCAGTATTCCTCCAAGAAAACTGGAATCCCTGCTGGGATGTGGATAGCAGCTGTGTAGCCCAACAATAGGCATTGCCAGTTGTTTTTCTGGAGTAGATGTTTATTAAGGGAAAGTGGTGTATATGAGCTTTATGTTTAGGATTTGCCATTTATGCTTTCCAGAGCCACTGGAAACTTCTCCACTTGTTTTTCTCCACTAATCTTATGAGATGATAAAACAGCCTGAGGAAGTCTGATACCTGTTCTGAGTCTCATGCATGTAGAGATTTTCTCATCTAATCTTCTGACTTGAAACAGAAGATTGGTCTAACAAAATGCTTTTCATGCTACGTGCATTTATTTCTCCTGAATAGAGACAGGTGATCCAGGGAAATGACTGAGAGCACATTGGAACAAGGTTTAGCAACCCCCACATTGCAGTGATATTGTGCTATAACAGGCCAGCAAGGACTAGAGCCCAAAGGCAAATTATTTAATACATCCACATTGCTTTGCCTCTTTGTGTTGTAAAAATAGAGAGATACAGACTGATATATCTTATAGGACTCTTGTGGCAAATGGTTAATAAAAGTCCAAGCACTTTATAAATACAAAACAGTACTGTATGAGGCATGCTCTGATAAGATGGCACAGCCTGAGACCTAAATGCTTTTAGGATAATTAGCAGAATTTGACAATGTCCCCAGTGTCACAAAGGCCTGCCTGAGTAACCACTTTTTCAGCTGATCTATTATATGGCTGACTCAGTTGGATTCTGTTACAATTGCAAACTGGGTACAAGACTCTTCCAGTTTCTCAGGAGCCACCTTATCATTTTTGTAGTGTGATACAATGCTCTTCTATTAGGTCAGGTTATATGGTACCACTGCCAATGAAACATGGTGAATAAGGCAAACAAAAAGGGCTAATCCAGACCAGTTTAGTCACAGTAACAGACATTGGCTTTGACATCCTTTTATTCAACCAATTCATCTCTTTGAGTTGCTTCAAGAATGAATGATACTTTGTATTTACATAGTGGAGAAGACATAGTAGAGAAGATTACTGGCTTTACACCAGAAAGTTTATCAGATTTTCTGCACACAAGACAACACATAGGGGACTTATTTATGCACTTTCAGCCCTTGTAAGCAAAGACAGATTTATTAGGTGAAGATATCAAAATAACTTGTATTGAGGAAGCAGATTAGAGGTGGGAAGTTGTAAATGTTCTTGATTTTGTAACACCCATACCTTCCCTTCTATGTGTTTTGGCAATTCATATTTTGCTAAAATTAAACTTTATTTTATTCTGACGGGATGGGAAGGGAGAGGGAAAGTGGGAAGGAATTGTGTTAAATCTTCTGCAATAAAGGGTAATTTTCTGGAAGTTAGCCCAGCAATATGGAAAGACAGCAGAATTAGAATCCCAGTTCTGTTGATCATTAATTGTGTAAAATGGATAAGTGGCTTCTTATTCCAATGACATAGATGAGAAAAATTAGTTTTGCAAATATTATCATCTACCTGTGTGTAAAGGATTACATGAGGTAAACTTAGGTCTCTGCGCTGAGCATTTTGAGTTCATTAATGAATTACGAATTTTTAAAAAATTAAATGGGCTTATCTAAACATGATTAATTTTTTCAGAGGTATATTATATGGTTTTAAAGGCAGATAAGAATGTATTTTAAATTGATCCTCGATCATATTTTGATTCTTTTCAACTTGTTCTGCCTCATTTTCTCTGTGATAATAACTATAATTACATCCATTCTTCATTATAAAGCTGCTGCTTTTTCTTTTTTGACATTCTGCCTTTATTGACTAATGATTGTGAAACTACTTCTGAGATTATTTATAAAACTCAGGAGTTCATGAAGGAATGTTATATGTAGTCCACATTCTATGCATTATTCCATTTTTTTCCTTATAAAAAATTACAGAAATGTCTATTTATTACATATGCTAAGCACCTATTTCTATAACTGTGAGTTTCTGAGAGTTAAATGGAATCTGTCCTATCCAATTTTGGCCAGTGTTTCCCAATCATCTGTCCTTGAAACATCAAAGTAAATTTAACCATGCCTCTTCTCCCTTCTTTCCCATTAAACTTTGTAATTATTTAAATAACTTCTCCTGCTTTTTCTTTCTTATGCCTGGAGACCTTAGTAGAGATTTTCAACAGAAAAGAAATCTGCTCTACATTCTAGCTCCTCATAGTTAAAATTATCTTTTTTTATTGAAGGGAAAAGTCTAGAGTTTTATTCAGACTGGCAGAGCTTTAGGATGTGGGCTTACGGAAAAAATGACTTTTCGTATTTGCTTACAGATAGGTAACTACTTCAATAAGACATCTCTTATATGTAACTTACTGTCTTAGGCATTGCCTGTTCAAGATGACTTTATATTTCTTTTCATTTATTTTATTGTATTCCTATTTATTTTATATATGTAACATAACAGTGGCCATTTTAACCATTTTGTGTGTGTGAGAATTTTTTTAAATGCAAATTTATTGAGATATATTCACACACCATACAATCCATCCAAAGCATACAATCAATGGCTCACAGGACTTTGTATTTCTTGGCATATTTTCAAGTGAATGATTTTGTATAAATGCTACTCTATTCCTACATTATTTCATCAAACGTCACACCAATTGGGTAATTTCTCTCTATCTTCTAATTCTAAGCTTTCTCTTATTTGAAATACTTATCTAATTCCTGTAAAAATTTTTTTGCTCTGGCAATTTTACTTTCACTTCAAAGGGAAAGAACTTATAATGTAGAATGATTATTTATATATTTAGTACCTAACTCATATCACTACCCCTCCAACCCCACATTGGTAGCCCAATTCATGACTGCAGGTATGTTACAGCATTCCTTTTTACTCTCTATTATAACTGTGAATTCCTTGAGGGCCTGGATGCTATCTGCAGGGACATGGAGTTATGTTTCCCAGATAAGTATGTTTTTAATCTTAATCCATTCCTGTTAGTATGAACCCATAGTAAACAGGACCTTTTGATGAGATGACTTCAGTAAAGGTATGGCCCAATTCAGGCTTTAATCCAGATTACAGGGACTTTTATTAGCAGAGGGGAAGCCAGATGGAGAGAAGCCATGGGGAGAAGCAAGAAGCAGGAGATTTGGGGAATTGAGAAGAGAAAATAGAAGACCCTGCCATGTACATTGCTGTGTGACAGAAAAGCTGAGGAATCCCAAGGATCACCAGCAGCCAACTCCAGAATGTCACAGTCTTTGAGGAGAAAATAACACCTTGCTGATGCCTGTTTTGGATTTCTTCAACCATGAACCAATAAATTCCCATTGTTTTAGCAGTTAAGAACCAAAAACATTATCTTATTCAACTCTTTTTCCAGAATTTAGCACTGTGAGTGGCTATAAATATGTCAACAACTATTTTATTGATGTAGAATATATTTCAGATCATTTTTATTTCTATTTAAAGATCACTTTTAATTTATTTACCCAACCTCATTTTTAGTTAGCTTGTATTTAATTAACATCAACGAAAAAGTGACAATATGTAATTTTATGTTTAGACTAACCTCCAAAGCTAAGAACCAATTTCATTATGTATTTCCAGTTTTTATTCAAGGCATCCAGGCACCAATTCCATGTGTGTTCTCCAGCATCAGTGTGGCTATGTGAGCAACCATGGAAATGGCAGAGCAGTTCCTAATTGCCTTGCACCAAAAATTATAAGTCACTGTTGTTCACCTCTATTTGGCTAAAACGAGTTATATGGGCCTGCCTGAACCTAATCCTAGTCAGTCTCTACCATTTTATCCCCTTTGGTCACTGAGTATTAAGTGCACTTCCTTCCTACCCACATGAAAGACTCACATCTTTCTAGCCATTCAACCCCTGCAGCCAGTTCACAGGGCAGAGTCACTGTTGTGTCCAGTAAGGAGAGCAGGATTGGAAATGGGAATACACATGTGGTTTCTATTACAGATTGTTTTGATCAAGTGCACTACATTGGATGCCTTTTCATCATTAAAACTCTGTTATTAGATAGTAAATCAAACCTTCATATATTGTGATTCAATTAGCTGTTGAGATTTAAAGAAAACTATCCATACCGTTGCTTCCACTTTTTAAATAAATTATCATAGAAAATGTCAGTAATGATAGCTCATATCACTGGAAGGACTGGATACAGTCAGCCAAGATTTGACATCCATTGAGTTACAACCTTTGGCTGGCTTAACTGTTTTTTTTTTTTTACCCAGTAAAAATTAAATGTGCATTTTTACTGAAAAAAAGTGTGAAGTCATTGCACTGGCCATGAAATGACCCCCACATCACCCTATCATAATGCAGTTTTCAAAATAAGAGAAAGAAACACAATTAAAATTCATAAATTTTTTATGGAGACCCTGAACTAATAGAATAAAGTAACCTTAGGATAATTTGCTGCCTGATTTTTTTCCTTTCCTTCACTTTCAAATCAGATCCGTTTACAGACTTCCTACTGCGGCAAGAGATGGCCTCTCAGCAATGCATTTTTAAAGGTTTATCTTCTGTGAGCTCTTTGAGGCTCAATAAACATGGGTAGTGGGTTATTTCTGAGTTTACATTTGACTAAAACATAGGCTCAAACCAATGAACAGAAATCAGCTATACAATAGCAGAATGAGAAAAAATGATTATTCTAGGGCTATTTATGTCTCTTTGGGAAAACAGCAGCAATCAGCCCAAATCCTTCCCTTAGAACTTTCCTAAGAATGACATGCAACAACAAATAGCTCAGCCTAAATTTTCAGTGTAATAGTTTCTCCTTCAAGGTACAAACTCTACTGTTTTAAATGTAAATAGAAATCCAGCATTGAGATGAGGCACTGCTCCACTCTTTCAGGTGAAGATGGTAATCTCTTTTAAATCCAGGAAAAGGAAATCTATTTACTGTTTCTGCCTTTGTTTACCCATTTGTGAAAAGAAATTCTGTGAACTTTTATTGTATAATTGAAATATATATATATACACACACAGCGTTCTTTCCAATAGCTATATTTAAAAACTATATTTAAATCCAATATTTGCAGTTTTCAAAATAAGAGAAAGAAACACAATTAATATTCATAAATTTTTTATGGAGACCTTGAACTAATAAAACAGAATAAAGCAACCTTAGGATAATTTGCTGTCTGATTTTTTTTCTTTCCTTCACTTTCAAATCAGATCCTTTCACAGACTTCAAACTGTGGCAAGAGATGGCCTCCCAGCAATGCATTTTTAAAGGTTTATCTTCTGTGAGCTCTTTGAGGCTCAATAAACACCCTATATTCACATCCGGAGGAGAAATTTCTCTCAGTTTCAGAAACAGATCTGCTGATATTAAATGTGTGTGTGTGTATCTATTGGCATTAAATGAATCTATTTTCTTTTTTTTACTGGAAGCTAAGAACCAAATTTGAGCAGTGTTTGTCCCACTAACATAACCTTTGTGTTTATCATATTTTCCTCTTATCCTCATTTTTTGTCTGTTTTGGTTCTGAAATTTCTTCATAGACTTATTTCCATTTTTATTTGATTGTCTTTAGAACGAGATGAAGTATAAATTATTCAACAAGTTGATTTTGGCATAAAGTGTTTGAAAATTTTGGAAATTCAAGGCAAAAAAAAGAATTCTATTGTCAGCTGTGTTGTCACTTATTTGTCAGGGTAAGTAGAAATATATTTATACATACACTTTTGACGATATGCAAGAATATAGAAAACATATCAATTAAAAACCCTGCATGAGGGGGGAAAAAAACAAGCAAGAAATCCTGAGGATAAATGTGAGGTGGCTTCCTCTGACTTTTTCTTACAGTGTCCGAAGATTATGATTATAATGTCTTATCATGCCCCAAAACTCATTCAGCCATTATTAATTCATGCTTGGTGTTAAGGGAGCAATGACCAGGCATGCTGTCCCTCCCCTCGGGGTGCTCACAGCCTAGTGGAGATATGGACATTTCAGGAACTGAGTCTTACAATTGGAAAAGCCAGTGAACAAAGGGAGCGTGGCAAAGGGAAGATAGGAAGAGTCTTCTGAGCAAAGGGGCAAAACCTGCGAATGCCCTGCTGGGAGAACTCGAGCCCATTCTGAGGACTGAAAGTCTGCACAGAACTCAGGGGTAATGGAGGAAGGATGAGAGAAGAGCCTGCAGATGTAAGCAGGTATATAGTTTATCGAGGCCCTTCAAGCCCATGTGAAGGAGTTTGATCTTCATCATGAGGACAATGAGCCAAAGTGAAGTTTAATGAAAGCGATTCTGGGATTTACCAAAGTAAACTCTTCCACTGTGTTGACCATATATATATATATATATATTTATGTATATGCAAATGGGAATCAAACCTGGGTCTCCAGCATGGCAGGTGAGAACTCTGCCTGCTAAGCCACTGTCGCCTGCCTGTGTATATGCATATGCCTTCAATGTGAAAATTGCATGTTCTTTTATTTATATTTTTATATTTCGCAGCAAAATAAATTCATACACCATTGATTTTATTTGTTTATATTTCTGGCTGTTGCAACACAATTTGCTATTGGCCACCTATGCCAAAAGTATAATGTATTTCTATTTGTAATAGTTTTTCACATAACAACATATTGCTCTTGTTAACTGGTAAATGGTAATTCAGTGGAAGTTGGTTTCTGGTCCACCCTGTGTTGACCTTTAATAAAATGAAATGCTTATAGAATGGTAGGTAGATGGGAGACCAGCTAGCAGTCCCCAGTACAGCTGTTGGTTCCTTCTCTAGAAGAGGCTGCACTGTAAGGACAGAGCCAGTTATCTTATAGTCTTGAATCTCTTAAGAAAGAAACACTCTCTACCATCTAACATAGGTCACACATCTGGTTTGGCTGCTTGTATTAGCGAGAACAGGGAAAATGCACCATCAGTTTCCACTCCCTAGAGAAAGAAGGGATATTAAAAATAGCTGAACGAGCCAAGGAAAATCTGTTTGTCTTTGTGGCTTGTGATACTATCAGATGCTTAAGGCTGTCTGCTTTCCAGTGTAAGAGGACAACTCTGCTATCAAACTTAAAATAACTTTACAAGCTGTCAGCCAATTCTATGCTATCATTATATAGTCCTCAATGAACTGAGGACAGAGAACTTTGATTTCCTTCGAAGGCATGGATTAAGAAGGTTTCCTTTCTCATGCATCGCAAGAGAGGAGAAATGCACATCTTTTAAATGCTAGTCTCATACTTTCCAACGACATACCCAGGTTTCCACCGCTCAGCTACACCATCTCTTTCCAGACACATACACCCCAGAGAGGTTGTGCTCTCAAAGAACAGGAATTTAATTTCTTTGCCCAATGAAAAATTGAAATACTTAAGTAATAACATTCAGCAACATTGTCTGCCATCTGAGAATGTGCAGAAATGGGGCAATTATGCTTCGCCTCGGGTGGCTGATGAGGACACTTCAAATTTCAGGCATTATCTAATAATATCCTTGCCTTCATCTAAGTGCATTGTTATAATTATTAACCATAAAGTAGGGTGTATGTATTGGGAAATAGTTTTAATTATTTAATTTGATGGTGTAACAACACAACCCTGCCATTGCTACTCCTCCAAATTCATATCCAGCGACAAACATGCCACACCACAGTAGCTGGTACCTCTCTGCATGGATTCTAATTTAAATCTGCAAAACCATATAATTACCACTTTGAGTGAAGAGGGCTTTAGGATGCAGCTACCATAAGGGATATATTAAAATAAAAGTAAAAACACACGGAGGGACCAGTGAGAGAACTGTTGTGTGCTGGGCAAATGGCATTGCATTAGGGATTTCAGTGCTTAAGTTATTCACAGATTATCAATTTTGGCAGTACTTTTTTCTTTACAGATAATGCTACTCACAAATAAGTCTTAATTTCTTTCTTGGTTGAGATAGTTTGTGGAAGGGGGCATCTTTTATAAGGTGGATTTATGTGTTAAAGAGAACATGGAATAGTGTAAAATGCATTTGATTATGAATATGATTCAAACTCTAGCACCATTTTGATCTCTGACATTAAGATAGACATTTGCATTTGCAAAATGGGACCCTCTCTGAATAAATGTCAGTTGGTTGCACAGGAAAGTCTTAGTTCTGGTAGCCGTGTTGTGGTGAAAAAATTCCTTTTTTACCCCCAGAAAGGTTTTCATGAAGCTTAAATAATTTAAATAAAATCTGGTTTATTTTGAATGAGGGGAGGGCCAGGTACTCTTGGGGAAGGAACCTGTTTCACTGTCCAGAATGTATGCTGTTAACCATCCTCCCTGCCTTCCCCAAGGAGGCCTATGGCTTTTACCAGGGTGATTGTACACTTGGGAAGAGGAAGTAAGCAGATATTTCAGGAATTATTAGACACTGGCTGAGAAGTGACACTAATCCCAGGAGACCCAAAATGTCACTTTGGTCCACTAGTCAGAGGAGGAGCTTATGGAAGTCAGGTGATCAGTGGAGTTTTAACTCAGGTCCATCTCACAGAGGGTCCGGTGCATCCCCAGACCCATTCTGTGGTTATTTCCCAGTTCCAGAATACATAATTGGAACTGACATACTAAGAAACTGGCAGAATCCCCACATTGGTTCTCTGACTCATGGAGTGAGGGCTATTATGGTAGGAAAGGACAAGTGGAAGCCTCTAGAACTGCCCCTTCCTAGCAAAACAGTGAATCAGAAGCAAGACTAGATTCCTGGAAGGACTGCAGAGATTAGTGCCACTCTTAAGGACTTGAAGAATGCAGGGGTAGTTATTTCCACCACATCCCCATTCAACTCTTCTCTTTGGCCTGTGTATAAAACAGATGAGACTTGGAGGAAGATGGTAGATTATCATAAATTTAACCAGGTGGTAACTACAATTACAGCTGCTGTTTCGGATGTGGTATTGTTGCTTGATCAATTCAGTACATCACCTGGTACCTAGTATGCAGCTATTGATCTGGCAAATGCTTTTTCCTCAATAGCTGTTAGTAAGGATCACCAAAACGCTTTGCGTTCAGCTGGCAATGCCAGCAGTATATCTTCATTGTCCTGCCTCAGAAGTATATCAACTCTCCAGCCCTATGTCACACTCTTGTCTTCAGAGAACTTGATCATTTCTCCCTCCCACAAGACATTACACTGGTCCATTATATTGATGATATCATGCTGACTGGACTTAGTAAGCAAGAAGTAGCAACTACTCTTGACTTATTGGTAAGGCATTTGTGTGTCAGGGAGTGGGAGTTGACCATTTACTGAGTGACCAGAAAAGCTGCTAGTTTTGAGTGGGCACCAGAACAAAAGGAGGCTCTGTGATGTGTCCAGGCTGCTTTATAAACTGCTCTGCCACTGGGCAAATGATCCGGCAGATCCAATGGTGCTGGAAATGTCAGCGGTAAGTAGGGATGCTGTCTGGAGCCTTTGGCAGGCCCTATAAGAAAATCACAAAGCAGACCCTTAGGATTTTGGAGCAAAGCCTTACTATCTGTTGCAGATAACTACTCTCATTTTGAGAAACAGCTTTTAGCCTGCTACTGGGCCTTAGTAGAGACTGAACACTTAACCACAGGCCACCAAGTTACCACGAGACCTGAGTTGCTTGTCATGAGTTGGGCGTTGTTTAACCCACCAAGCCATAAAACTGGGCATGCACAGCAGCACTTCATCATAAAATGGAAAGGGTATATTAGAGATAGGGCTCGAGCAGGTCTTGAAGGCAGAAGTAAGTTACATGAGGAAGTAGCCCAAATGCCCATGGCCTCCACTCCTGCCACATTACCTTCTCTTTTCCAGAACAGAGCTATAGCTTCTTAGGGAGTTCCTTACTGTCAGTCAACTGAGGAAGAGAAAACTCAGGCCTGGTTTACAGATGATTCTGCATGATATGCAGTGATAACCTAGAAGTGGACATCTGCAGCACTACAACCCCTTTCTGAGAGGTCAGTAAAGGACAATGGTGAGGGGAAATCCTCCCAGTGGGTTAAACTTTGAGCAGTGTACCTGGTTATTCATTTTGATGGGAAGGAGAACTGGCCAGAGGTGCATTTGCATACTGACTAGTGGGCTGTTGCTAATGGTTTGACTATTAGGTCAGGGATATAGAAGTAGTATGATCGAAAAATTGGTGACAATGAGATCTGGGGAAGAAGCATATGGATCGACCTTTCAGAGTGGGGAAAGAACATGAAGACATTTGTGCCCCATGTGAATGCTCACCAGAGGGTGACTTCAGCAAAGGAAGGTTTTAACAATCAAATGGGTAAGATGACCCATCCTGTGGACACAAGTCATCCTCTTTCCTTAGCCACTACTGCCATTGCTCAATGGGCTCATGAACAAAGTGGGCATGGTGGTAGGGGTGGAGATTATGCATGGGCTTAATAACAAGGATTTCAACTCACACACTCAGTTACAGGTCTCAGATGTGACACCATTCCCCGGGGTGATCACCCTGCTACCTGATGGCAAGTTGATTACATTGGACAACTTCCATATGGAAGGGGCAGTGATTTTTTTCTAACTGGAATAAACACATACTCCACATATGGTTTGTATTCCCTCCACACAATGATTCTGCAAAAACTACCATACCCAGATTTATGGGATGCCTTATCCACTGTCATGGTATTCCACACAGCATTGCTTCTGATCAAGAAACACACTGCACAGCAAATGAAGTGTGGAAACAGGCACATACTCATGGAATTCTCTGGTCTTACTATATCCCCATCATTCAGAGGCTGCTGGGTTGATAGGACAATGGAATGGCCTTTTGAAGACCGAATTACAGTGCCCACTAGGTGGCAATACTTTGCAGGACTGGGACAGTGTTCTCCAGGAGGCTGTGTATGCTCTGAATCAGCATCCACTCTATGGTGCTATTTCTCCCATAGCCAGGATTCAAGGGGTGGAAATGGGAGTGGTACCACTCACTATCACCCCTAGTGATCCACTGGGAAAATTTTTGCTTCTTGTCCCTGAAACCTTAAGCTTAAACTTTTTTCTTCCCGTCCCTGAAACTTAATTTATGGGTCTTAGTTCCAAAAGAAGGAGTCCTTCTACCAGGAAAAACAACAATGATTCGATTGAACTGGAAATTAAAACTGCCACCTGGCCACTTTGGGCTTCTCATGCCACTGAATCAACAGGCACTAAAAGGGATTACTGTTTTTTCTGGGGTGATTGATCCTGACTGTCAAGGGGAAATAGGACTGCAACTACACAACGGATGTAAAGAAGAGTTTTCTTGGAATACAGGAGATCCGCTAAGGTATCTCTTAATACTCCCATGCCCTGTGATTAAAGTCAATGGAAAACTGCAATAACCCAATCCAGGCAGGACTACCATGGCCCAGAAACTTCTGGAATGAATGGCTGGGTCACCCCACCTAGCAAAGAACCATGGCCAGCTGATATGCTTGCTGAGGGTAAGCGAACATGAACGGGTAGTTGAAGGAGGTAGCGATATATATGAACTATGATTGTATGAATATTTCCTCTTTGTTTTGTAATATGGTTGCATTTATACATAAGCAAATATCTTGTTCTCCTCTTATATGGCGTAAGTTGTATGTTCATTTTATAGTATTTAAGTCACAGGATATGAAGTTTAAGAGTGAATGTTACCTAAGGATTTGAACCTTATTCTGGAAAGATTTGTTTTTTCTCCCACACATGTACTCAATGTAGAATGCTGTTGGCAATTTGCGCATTCTTTTTCAGTATGTGTCTGATGTTGGTGTGATGTTCATGACCCTTCTTGGCCATGATATGGTTGTAGTTAGGCCCCCATTTTCAGTTATATGATTCTTGACTGAGAATATTCCCAATTTCACCACTGTGAACATGGGATCTCTCTCTTCCAAATATTCTCTCATTAAATCTTAATAAACTGAACATAATAAATCTTGAATCAGTATCTGTTAATACTTAAATATGCTCATATGATTTTTGTTTCTCATTACAAGGGAAAGAAAAATATTAGGTACAGGGACAATTTGTGAACAGACCAATACTACCTTATCGTTTTAATATCAGTTTGTCAAATCTAAGTATAAATAGCATGTTAAGGAAACATTTACACTATTTGTCAGCAGTGGGAATGCAGGGGAGATTATTTTGTAAAGACTGTAGCAGCCATAATCTCTATGACCCTCTAAGTTCCCCCAGACCCACCCCAATTAAATTTACCATCTAAATAAAAACAGTGCCATTGTTAATTCAACAACATTTTAAGTCCTCCACCTAACTCTTAACTTGATGGCTACTGCTGAGTTTTTTGTGGATCTACTTCTGCTTTGTAAACATTAAGAAGACCAAGACATGGGCGGGCCGCGGTGGCTCAGCGGGCAAAGTGCTTGCCTGCTATGCCGGAGGACCTCGGTTTGATTCCCGGCCCCAGCCCATGTAACAAAAACGGAAAAACAGAATACAATAAAACAAGAAAATGTTTAAAGATGTTTCCCTTTCTTCCTTCCTTCCTTCCTTCTCTCTGTCTTTCCTTTAAAAAAAAAAAAAAAAGAAGACCAAGACATGCATTACTAACAGAGATGAACAGAAAAGCACTTCTCTTTTTTACCATTTGTCTTGTGATGGTAAATGAAAACATACACAAGTTACTGAACACAGTGGATCTTGAGATCTGGCATTTTTAGAACCATGTACAGTTTCAGATAAGCTGTGTCTTCAACAAAAGAAGCTAACTTCTAGTTCCTATTGGCTTTTTACCTGCACCAATAAAACTTAGGAAGGCAAACAGTAAAATCTCTTAGAGGTTATAAATAGTAACATGATCCCCTCCTGAGTCTCTAAAGTTCTTCATGTGACATAATAATTATACGTACTAAAGATTTGTCAAAAAACACATAATTTTAATAGCTTCTTACTAACACATTTTGAAAATGAACTGGCATTTGAAATGAACTAAAGCAAACTTTCCTTCCAAAGAATGCCTAAATATTTTGCATTGATCATGAACACATCTGTGGAGCTGGTGACACATGTAGCTTGCAGTACTATTCAAAGTAACCCAATGACCTCACAGTCACAAGGCTTCTAAGTGCTTCTCTGAAATGCTGGAACCCTAAATATAGTCTGGCCCACAGATATGTGGGGTTAATCTATTTGGCTTTTGCAAAAGAATTAAAAATAATAAAGCTGTGCATGTTAATCTTAAAACAAGGGAATTAGAGGATATAATAGTGGTCTTCCATTGTCTGCTAGGTCTGTCAAAAAGAAATTGGGATTTGATTGATTGTTCTTTGCTCCAGTGGGCAAAATATCTTCAAGGCATTAAAAAAGTACTGAAAAGCAAATTTTCACTCAATAAAAGATATTTTTAAATTGGATTCTGTATAACTATTTGTCATAAATATTTTGTAGACATATTTTCTGCCCTGTATGGTAAGTTGCTTAGAATGCCAGTTTGGTTCCTTCCAACTTTCAGATTGTAAAGTACGGATGGGGAATGAAGAGATGGGCCAAAGTTTGAAATCTGTTAGTAAGTTTAAGTCTATTTCATTGAAATGGGTCTCCAAAGGAGAATAACCTGACTTTCCCTGTTGTATCTCTACCTTTTCTCCTCCTATTGCCCACTCCTGCTAATGGTTTTCAGTGGCAGAAGTCCAAGATACAGTAATCCTGTTTGTTTGATGACTAAACATCCTTTTATGCCTGGAGGATCAACTCTAACATTCAAACAAACTGAATTAGTGCCTAATGCTGAAACAGAGCATTCTCTGGACTTTAAAGAGTGGCCCAAATCACCAATACTCCCAGTTTGATTAGTGTCTCACTAGAGGAAAAATCACTTGTTTCACTTCAGTTGATTATGACAAACTTTCAGGGATTTAATTGACCAAAAGGCACTGAATTTAAAACGCATGTTGAGATTCTCGAGTAGCATGAATCCACAACTAGTGTACACAGAGGCCATGAATGGACATACGTTTCACAGTTCCTAAAAATAAATGTTCAGAAATGACTTGATTTGCATTTAGGGTAAGTGAAGTTGAAACAGAGATGTATATAAGCTCCTTGGAAAGAAGGACCTAAGTCTGATTGGAGTTTTACCTAATGTAAATAAGCCATTTAGGGAGAATAAGTTTGTGTTCATTTGTCCTGCTCATAGCCTAGCTAGAGCTTATGGTTGCCAACATAATGCTATTTCATGAAATCTCCTTCATATCTTATGAAAATCTTTCAATTGTGTGGTTGCTTTCCTTCTTAGACCCAGATGAGATTATCTGTTCTGTGGAAGTGTGGCATTCAGGGAAGATCCAACAATGGAGGGTTTCTGTTGCAGCTGCTAGCAATTTGTTATTAGAAGGCAATATAAGGCACACTGGCCTTCTGTGATTTTAGTAGATAAAAAACAAAATGTGGACTAGAAGTAGAGAACAGGAGGTAATAGAGAGCCAAAGACAGATGATTTCTACTTCATAATACAGCTTCAGGAAGACTTGGGTGATACAACCCTCAGCGAGAGGTTTATGATTTATGAAATGACATCATTGAATGGCATCCCCTCATTGCTCTTCTTAGATTTCCAAATTTTAGGAACTCTAGAATTGACTGACTTTTAAAATAATGAAGACCATATAGCAGGGATAATGTCATCATAGTTGTTAGCATAATTTAAGAAAAATTAATATCTCAGATGTCAGAGTTTCTTTTATCCTTAATATGGAATTGCTAATCTTTAGAAGAGTATCCCACATTTCCTGCCACATATCAGCACCTCGCATCTGCTAAAAACGGTGAGACTCTAACCTGACCTTGTTCTAAATTAATATGAAATCTTTATTGAAATGGAAAACAGTGTTTAATAGTCAACTGCTTGTTCTCTTGCCAAGAATAAAGTATAACCAGAAAGTCCTCTTTCAAGATAGCCTTGAATGCCACATTCTAACATCATGTCATGTATTATGCTTGGACTCATCTTCTTGCAATAACATTTCCATCCACTCACCCTGCCTTGAACTTTCTTGACCATTCTGGAGGTTTACAAGATATTTAAAACTAAAACAGATCTGGGTTTTCTTTTTGTTTTCATGTGTTTGGGTTTTTTGTTTGTTTGTTTTTGTCTCCTTGTATGCTACGCTGAGTAGTTTGTTTATTTTAAAAAGGATGTAGGGTGGTAAAAAATAAAATCAGAATGAATTATGTAAGCATCACACTCACCCATAATACATTGCTTTCTCCAACCCCATACTTATCTTTAATTAAGAAGAAAGAATGAAATACTGCCAGATCTAGTTAATCTTTTCTTTTTTTTTTCCCTTCTCCCCATCCATTTCAAAATGCATGTTCTTTTCTCCTCATTCTGACACTAAATCAATTGGATAAATCTGAAGATCTACTAAAAGCCTGCTCTGATTTGGGAATATGAGGGAGATGGGAAGGGATGGAATGAAAGGGGAAGGCACAGAATGAAAAGCAATTCTCTGATCTCTTCAAGCTATGGCAAACATTTATTTGAAGTATATAAGATTTTCAAACAATTATGAATGTCATTTGATTATCACCTCTTACAGTTAAAGCCAAAGTCTAAATTACATTTGTCCCTTTATCTATATATCTTCTCTATTTTCTCAGACAACTTGGGTATTTCCGTGTACATCTAGTTGAAAGGGAATGGTCATCCAATCAGATTCAGAGGTTAATGAAACCAAAGAATACTATTTTCTTTGTTTTAAAAAGTATGGTTTCCATAGCATAGTACTCTTTATTTTCCTTCTTAAGACACAGTTTTCAATTTTTTGCCTGTTAATAGCAAGTTTTAAATTTTAATCACACAAATGGAATTTAGATATTAAGTTACAAATAAGTGATTCCTTATGTTCATATGCAACCTGCCATGTGATATAAATTGTGGTTATTGCACAATCTTAGGTCATGGTGTATCTGGACAGCAGAAATATGCAAAAGTGTTCTAGAAGATCAACAAAATAGGAAAAGCTTTTTAAGCTATAACCTGAAATTTAAAAATGTAATACAGCAACATAATAGTCCTAATCATTCAAATTGTGTACAATAATAAATAGTGACTATAAACAAATAATTCTAAAAATTCAAGGACACTATAGTAAAGACTTCATGCCTAAGTCATAATCCATCTATTTCCAGAGACAAAGGGCTAAATCATTATCTGTCCTTTTCTAAGATGGCTGATACTTTTCAAGTAAAAAAGATATTCACGGCTGTTCATCAGATAGCATGCCTCACTCTTGGAAAGGTGACCAGTTTTCCATGTTTTGCATTGAGAAATTTCCTGACAAAATAAATCAACCATGTCAATAAGTCAAACCTTCCCAGGGCTCTGAAGAAATATGTCCTAGTAAATAAATTATAGCTTCTTTCTCCCTAATCAATTTGGTTATCTGAGAGTGAATGGCGGTGTCAAAAAGGAATTTCTTGAGCCAGGTTTTCAAGAGAGAAATCAGCTCGTTGGGTTTTCCTTTGTTTGTTTGTTCTTTTAAAAAAAGGATCCCCAGCAAGGGCAGATGGACTGGATAAGAATATTTTCATTCAATTTCTATTGACATGCCATGTCTCCGGGTCCCATTTCACTTCTAGTCTGCAGGTTACACACTGTCATTCCCATTTCTTGTCCTGTTTTGAGCAGAGAAGAAGAAAGGAATAGAGATGGCAAAAAATAGAGCCAATTGTGTAGTTGGGCAGGTGCTTTTGGGAAAGGAAGAAGAGTGGAATATGATTGCATTCCCCTGAGGGAATCCCAAAAGACAGCCTGCACTCCAGACAAGAAGGCCAAGCTATTGCAGAAGGATTGTAGTTGAAACTGTGAGGGGAAAAAGAAGGGGTAGGAAAAGAAATTGTTAGACATTGTCATGATCTGGATGGTCCCTTTGATATTGTTGGAGAAATTCAAGAATTTTATTTAGTTTGAAATTACTTTTTTTGACTATTGAAATGTATTTCTTTAATGTGATAAAGAAATTACAATAATAGAATCTCACTTATTACAATTACAGTTGTAAAGCGGACCCTGACAGTCTACTTTCTAGTAAATTCACAACCCATTTATTTACCGCACACTGTATATGTATAGTGTAATTTAAAATACCATACACAAAGTACTGTGCATCGTATTTTAAATAATTGTTTGCTTTTTTAAAGATTGCACCTACTGAGTAAAATAATTACATACCATTTCATAGTTTAATTCTTTTCTCTTTATGAGAAAACTAAAATAAAATGAAGACAACTATAGAACTCAATGGATCTTCTTTATTACTATTTTTTTAAAAATCCTACCCAAATAACATAAATCCACACCCACTCTTTTATAAAGTAAAAGGTAAAACAAATTTATAAGTTTTGCCCTCATCCAAGCTTTTTTAAAGCCAGGAAAGATTTTTAAGAGTAAAGAAAAAAACAACAGAAATATTGTCTGCTAATTTATAAAGTATGTATTTCCATCCAGTTTGAATTCAATTAAATAAACAGACATACACTCAGTACCTAATATGCATACTACAATATTCTGGGTGCTGTTATGGTTATAGGAAATGTGAGTTCTCAGGAAATTTTGTAATTTTGGAAAAATAAACCACTGAAAATGAAAGGCTATACTATACATAAGGACTAGCATTGTGGTTTACTGGATTTATCATGCTTATGAATTATTTAGGGGTATATATACATATATATATGTATGTATCTGCTTATATACACACATATATGTGCATATCTATATGATTTGAACATAATCTTGAAAAATAGCAAAACTTTTATAAAGCCTTTCAGTGAAATATTTGTGAGAATCTGTGCTGTAAAACTGTTAATGCTTTACCAGGTGCTCATTTACATAAATTGGGATAAAACAAATGTCATGATCTGGCATGTTTATTTCATTCAAGTATGTCTAATAATTGAGCTGTGAAAGCCTAACCATTCGGTCTCCTCTGTTTACTTTTTGTTCTTTAAAGTTTGACACTCTCTTTCATCTGAATAAGAGTTCTTTTGGAATTATTTTTCTTCAAAAATATTCTCATCTCAAAAGCATGCTCCACAAGTAAATTTTGACTACCACATTTAAAAAAATCAACAAATAAAGAAAGAAAACTCTCAGTGATTGAAATTAAAAAGCCATACTTGTCATTGGGTTTCACATTTTGGTAAAACCATAGAATCAAATATCTCAGAGAATTTCGTATTTTTAGTTCATATTTCTCTCCATTTTAAGTCAAAAGAACCACTCACAAAGAAAGTCAAGGACAAGTGCACAAGCAAGCTCAAAAGACAATAAAGAGTGAGTTTAAATGGCACCTGCAATTATGGATAAAAAGTAAAAATATTAATCATCTATATTTGTTTTTTTAATAATGCTAAATATAGATAAGGCTGTCACAAACTGGAATGAGAACATATTAAATTATTGAGCATTAACTGCTTACTGGAGTTTCTCAAATATGTGGACCTTTGATATTATATAATATGCAATATATTTTCTGCCTGAATGGATTGGAGTTCAGCAATTATTCACTTTATTGTCATACTTTCCATTAATTTGACTTCATTGAAAACAGAATGTTTTAGTTCTATTGCTTAGAGTGTGTCAGTTAAGAACCGTGCATTTATGAATTCATCTGAGAGGACTTTTAAAGTGGCTTTTAAACTACTGAAGGGCATGTCCAACCACTTTAGCTCTTGGTCTCTCTCAATTCCCTGACACCTGGATTAACCTGTGAATTCATAACACCCTCAGACTTAAGGCTCTGACATAAAGTCATTTGTGTCGTTTTCCTCTAGTACTGTATGAACATATCAACCAGTGTAAATGAATTCTGATTTTTAAAAAATCCATTTAATCTTGTACTCCATTGTTTCATGCTAAATAATAATTTATTTCAAGTTGTACATTTTTAATCCATTGTTTAAGCATTAGGTAAACAATTTTAAGAAGGATGAACATTTATTTACGCACAATGAGGATTAAATTGCAAATTAAATAATGACAATTGGAATTGATGATATATTGATTTGGTTGGTCAAAATAAATCACCCCCCCAGTAATTGAGCAGACTTCAAGGTTCTCTTTTCATAATGCCAATGCATATAGTTGTATATGGTGAGATGTGAGAAATCGGAGGTTTAGGAAGAGAGATGGAGGGAGAAATAAACTGCTTGATATCATATATGGAGGGAAAGTTTGAAAACTGCAATTTTCATTTATCCATTAGTGTTTCATACAAATGGTCACAATTAAAATACCCACACTTGCTATATATTTTTACCTTTTGTTAGAACAAATGCAAAAGAAGAACCTGAATTTCACCTCAGTTTTGGTTTCCTGACAAAATGTTTCTGTGATTTTTTCCAGGGAGGTTATTGTACCAATATCAAATAGAAACCAATAGAGGTAGAATTGCGCTAAGAAAGAATAATCAAATCGTAATAAACCTATCACTATAGTCTAAAATGTTCTGAGAGTTAAGATGTGAATACTTACCTTGGCTTTACATTATTATGCTGAAATGGTATACCCAACCACAGGGTTCCTATTATTCAAGTAGTTTTCATCTACTTGAACATTATTTTCTTGGTATTTTACATGAACTTAGAAAGATCTGCTATTAGTTGATTACTTTGCCCCAGTATTACTTCAAAGCTGGAATGATACTTAATATAATTTTGCTTTTTCCTGGCTTTATTATAATGCAAAAGAAATAGGAATACCTGCCATGAAATCAAAGGAAGACATTGATTTTTGCTCTGGGAAGAATGAATTGAAAATTGAATAAAGACAAGAGAAAATAAAATTTCCTAGACCCAGAAAGGAAATTGATTTAATTTACTGAGAAGAAATCACTTCTTTGAGTAGTTGAGCAAAGCATTAGGATCTTGCTGACTACCAGGAAAGAACATATTAGAAAATGAAGAATCTATGAGTATGTGGACCCCAAATTACCTTAGTACCTTTCTGGTAAAATTCTCCATTTGGCACAAAATATTATGTAACATTTCAGGGAATAGTGATTTTTTTCCCACCAGTAAGATATAATGAAACTGAAATATTTTCTTTTCCTCGTCTTTTAAAAAAAAGATTAAGTTATATTCTATCTCGCAGGCACACAACACATACAATTTCAATAATTTTGCTTGAAATATATGGGCATTTCAGCAGTCAACAGTTTTCCTAACAACTTTTGACTTCCCTTAAAAAAAACCTTATTCTCAGAACCATGAATTGGAGTCCTTGGGGAGCAAGAAATGGAGATGGCCGCATGAATTAGTGAAGAGACTTCTTGCTAGTCTAGGGCTGACCCCAAGCAACTTTCAGATTGACAACATGAAAGGGTCAGCTGTCCTGGAAGCCTGCTAACCATTAGGAAGCGATTCATCTTCAGAGTGAGAACAAGAGAAGTGAATCTGCACTTCAGAACAATGTGATAGAACTAGAATGAAAGCATAGTACATAAAAGTCCTGATGATTTGAACATCTTTGTAATCTCACCTTGGCAGAATATTATGAAAAAAAGACTGCCCAAGACAGCATAACACAAAATATGTTATACTGTTAGTCTCATGTATGTGCTGGCACAATTTAAGACAGAATAGGCAGGCATTTGGCAATACACACGTATGTATCTCATTTGAAGGCTACCTCCAAACTCTTTGTTTTGGGGCGAGTCATTTCCTCTGAGGGGAATGGTAAGACTTCTTTCTATCAATAATTTAAGGGCAGGAAAGGAGGGAGGTGGACTTGAAGTGATGGATGAGAAGACTGCCTCTTCCTCAGTTAGATCCTGAGGACAAGACACAGCAGTGGTAATTAGTTTCTATATTTTATTTTTGTTTTTCCCAAGCCACCTTTAAAGTTGTATTATAGTTGGCTTAGCATAAGCTGCGCTTTGACAAATTGAAAGACCAGTTATGCCCACGCTTCGGAAAAAGCAGTTTCTGGCAAAGCAAGTGGCAGAGATATGGAGAAGTCTATCGCAAGAGTTAATCTACAGGGAGCCTAAATGAAATGCTTTGGCAGATTAGTAGGTTAAGGTGATGACTGACCTTAGGAGTTCACAGTGATTACCCCTCAAGAAGAAGCAACTTCCCAAATCTATGGGATAGAGGTTTGCACAATTGATCTTTAGGCATTACAAGAAGAATCACTTTTTAAAGACTTCAGAGAGTCCAACTATTGTTAGGTTAAACTATTTGTGTATAGTTGAAAATCACCCTGTTTCCACAAAAGTTAGGGGGGAAAAAAAGGAACACAATGAATTTTCAATGAAAAGGTAAAAACAAGCATAATTGGTTAGAGCCAAAGGTCCTGGACCAGTAAAACATCATTGTAACTACCATGTGTAAAGAAGGGAAGGGTTAATAAAGATAGGGATGGTCAGCCAGTAGAAGCATGGAAAAGGAATCTCAAAAGTGGTACCATCTGGAGACTATCTCAAATATAAAATTACTGAAGCACTAATTAATCATATTCTGGTGTCATTAAAAAATTATTCCTGTTTTCAAATGAGTATATCTGCTATCTTAGCCTGATGGTATTAAGTACCTAATACATCTGGTTCCCTTTGTTCTAAATTTATTCTTACCAAGCAACATTTTGATTATGTTTTAACATCTCAGACAAATCTACTTTATTAACAGCCAAAATTTCAAATTAAGAAGATATTATAAGATTTCAATATAAGAAGATATAAAAAGGGTAGTAAAGTACCTGAAACTATGGAATTGAGGAGACTTGAGGTGAGGTTTACATAATGTACCCATTAAATATTTAGCTGTATTTCTAATTGGAGAAGATTGAGGGAAACTAATGAAAACTCTGGTATGCAAAAGCTTACCATTTTGCCCTTACACACACAGCATTTTGGGGGATGGCAACAGTTTTATTTAAAAGAAGAGAATAGCTGGTCTGGCAGACACAAAACAATTACTTACTACTTTTCCACATAACAATGCTGAATGAGTAAAAATTTCTGCAGCTAGATCTATTATTCTTTGTAGTCATTTGGGGTTCAGGCTAAGGAAAGCCCATTATCTTAAACAATTAGATTCCTAGGATTATTCAATCCAATGAAAGAGAAAAGATCATAGAGGAATGTACACAGTTATTTTTATGAACCAGCACTGGAATATGTCACTTCCACTACTCATTGGTACACCTAACAGCAATGGAGTTGAGCAATGTAGCATGTCCCCAAGAAGTAAAGAAAATGGCCTTGTTCAACCACTAGCAGTCTTTGTCACTATATAGACTCATTGTACCAATAAAATCCATTTTCTGAGACTGTAAGCGTGACAGCTGGCCTTTGGATGCACGGCAAGTTCAAGAAGGTAATAGATGTCACACAGTGAGGCTTCTGTGGAGATGAACTGTGATGGGTAGATATAGATAGATGCATGTAGACAGATGATGGATAGGTAGATAGATGCATGTATGTATATATGTACATGCAAAATGTGTATGTATATAGAAACAGGATAACCAAACATTTATGAATTTACTTTTAAATTATAATTTATATGAAAACATGACAAAGTAATTTGATTTGGTTTAGTTCCATTTGTCTTCAAGATTACTAAAGTCTTTAACTGGTGATCATATCATCTCTCATGACTAATTCTTTAATTACTATCCATCTGCTGCTGAGTCCCATGGAATATTTTCAGCCCAGACCTGTCTTCTGAATTCCATAATTTTATATCCAACTGCCTCTTTCACAACTCCAGTTGGAAATGTACTTCGGTGCCTCAAATTTTACATTTTCTTAACAGAGCTCCTGTTTTCCACCCACCCACACCTGAAAACAAGCTCATCCTGTTGATCTCTCACATCTTCTAGTTGCTTAGGCTTCAAAAAATATATATGGTGGCATCAAAAACATCCTGAAAAAGAAGAAGGGAGTGAGAAGTTTCATGCTTCCTTACTGTGCTTGTTTTAAACTGTTGTGTACACCCCCCAAAAGCCATGTTTTTTAATCCTGTTTCAATGTTGCTAGGTGGGATCATTCTGATTAAGTTGTTTCCATGGAGATGTTACCCACCCAACTGTAAGAGAGACTTGTCAAATAGGTGGTTTTTTGGGGATGTTGTATCTATCCATTCAAGGTGGATCACTTACTGGAGTCCTTTAAGAGGAACCATTTTGGAAAAAGCTTCAAAGCCAACAAGAGACCCAGACATTTATAGATGCAGAAAGAAAACACCCCTGGGGAAGGTGCTTGAAACAAAAAGCCAAAGACCCAGGCAGATGCCTAGTCATCTGGCCATTGCTTTACAGACTCCTTTGCCAACAAATCCACCTCAATTCCAAAAGAAATAACTCCCAGAAATGCTTTATAGCACAAAAATATGTCCCAAATTTAAAGGTTTCTTTGGCTTTGAGGTATTGTATTTTAAAAAGCACCTATTATGGTACCTGAAACAGAGAAGACTCTCCATAAATAGAAATTATTCTTTTTCTACTTTAAAGAATAACATTAATTTGGGAGCATATTCCTTTGTTATAAGAAGGATAAGTTAGTAAAAAATTGACTGTGGAACTTATTGCCCATGTTTTTTGTTAGATTTGTTTGATTGATATTTAATAATATCTGCAGTATTAACATCTTTGATAAATAATATTGAAGTATTTATTTTGGCAATCTGATGATTCAGGGATATTATTGGTATTAAAGATATAAATAGGAAAAAATAGAGAAATAGATTCAAGGTACATGTACTTAATGATTATGGCTTTTTCTCAATTTTCAATTATATTCAAACTTTAGCTTGATCTGCAGTAATTACAAAGGAAACAAATCCTCATATGATAAAGAAAGACTACTACATGTTTTATAATCCATAAATGTGGTCAGAATCACTTTAACGAGCTCTATGTCTTGAGGAGATAGCTTAATGCAAAATATGTGAAAGATTTAAGGGTGAAGCAAATTCCTTTGTCCTTTTCTTTAATAAACACCATCACAACTGACCTTTAAAGCAGATAAAGCTATAAGGGAAGACAAGAGCAGATGCAATATTCTGCCAGACCTGTTTGAATATATTTAACAGATGGCCAAGGCAATTTATTCTTTTTTTTTCCTAAGAAATTTCAAGTTGACTTTAATTTCTACATTGCACTTTGCAATATCAAGGTTTTTCTTATAAAATAAATTGAACTAGGAAGTTACCATTAAGAAGGGCTTTTCTTTTGCTGATTATAGAAAAGGGTTTGAGGTAATGAGGACAAGAGCTTCCAGGGGCATAAAGAGATGAAAAATGTAAGCAAGCAGCCGTGTTTGCTAGCACTACACTGTGCCCGAGGAATGATCTCAGCACTATCCACAGAGGTGTAAGAATTAGGTTGCCTTTTATTTGACCTCAAGTTTTCTGATTTGTTATATTGTCATTTGGTCTGTGAAAATGTTCAACCTAATTTTTCCAGACTCCTGTAATCAACTAGAGTGGTATTGATTTTTCCATCATTCTTGTACCTTTGGAAGTCATGTATGAGTGAGAATTTGCACACTCTTACAGATGATCTAAACCTACCCAATATGCTCTTAATTATTAATAGCTCTTTCTAAATTTACTACTGCTGTAAACCTCATATACTGATATATACATTCTTTTTCTTATCCACACGGATGCATTTATATTCATGCTTTTATAGTCACATATGCCACAAATTTCACTCCCAGATGTCTCCCTGCCATATCTATTCTGTACTCCCCCTCCAGACATTCTGAAACCATTAATAGACACCTGGCCATGAGTGAATTGCACACCCAGCTCCCTGTGAAGTGCTGGACGGAAACAAGCTTCCCTGAGGTCGCTTCAGTTTGACTGTTTTCAAATCTTATGCTAAGGGTAGAAGAGATTATTCAACATCTCCTAAATGCACTCCCTGCAGGAAATGGCAAACCTACCAGTGATCACATTAACAACATTAAAGGATACACTTCCTTGCGTGCCTTTTAACATTAATACAGAGCAATCTATCAAAGTGCAGCGACATGAAATAGAAATGGAATTTCAGGGCTCTGATGATTTTCCTTCTCTATTTACCGCATTTGTGTGTGCGGTTTTCTTTTCTTTTTTAATTCCCCCATCATTTTGTTGTGAAATTTTCAAATTTACAGAAAAGCTGAACTACAGCATATCAGGCCCCCAGCTATCTTTAACGAGTCTCCCTGATCTTTAACATTTTGTTATAATTGCTTTCCCTTTATCTTTGTCTTTTAATACCTTTCATTGGCGGTGGTGATGGAGACCCATTTGGAAGTAAGTTGCAGACATCATTATGTTTGACCTCTAAGTACTTGCTCATGCATCTCTTAAGAATGAGAACATTATCATACATAACCACAATATGATTAAAACACATCTGGACATTAAAGTTAACTTAATCATATTATTTAATATGCAGTCCATATTTTTTAACCATGACATGAATTTTTATAGCATTCAGGCCAGTTTTCATGTAGGTTGTCCCACAGGGTGGCTCTGATGGTTTCCTCACATTTACATTCATAGTAACTGTTTATTTTGGGGGGAAAAATACTACATAGAGGATGTTCTGTAGTTTTTGGTCACCTCACATCAAGAGGCACTTAATTTGAGTTTCATCTCATTACTGGTGGTGCTAAATTTGGTCACTTGTTTAAATGGCAAATATAAGATTGGTCATGGTAAAGGTACTCATTTCCATTTATAATAAATAATTAACCTATCACTGAACCATTCCAGTAAATATCCAGTATCTCAATATCTTTCATGCCATTGTTTTATCACCAGTTGTTAATTGGTATTTGTCTTTATCAAAGGAAAGTTCAGGTTGCAAAATTAACCCATTTGCTGCAATGTAACAGAAAGCTGCATTGATTGAACATGTGTCATAATATTAAAATACGATTAATCTCTTTATAAAATTATCCAGCCTAGAATTCCCTAAAATATTGAGGGACAACAAATATACTTAATTGTTTATTGGCATATAGACAAAGATGGAAGTGAGGCAATAGTAAAGCTTTGGGAACCAGGGCTATACTGCTTATGGATTGGGACTAGTTAGTAGATAAGCATCTGTAAGATGCTAACCTACCCATGGAAAAATACCAATAGTATTTGAAGTTGCTACAAAATTACCTGGATTGTCTTTCTATGTCTCTCACTTTCTCAAGCTCTGCCCAGATTATTTATTTATTTGGAGAGAGAAGGGAACTGGGGGTGGGGGTACTTCAGAAGCAGAAATATGGTGACAAGGACCTCCCTCTACTCTTTTTCTTTTCCGCTGAGACTTTTCTTTTTAGGAAGGACATTAGAAATAATCCTGAATGCATTTTCCTACCCAAGAATGAAAAGTAAATAAAACACAAGACACAAATTCTTACTGATTAGTGCTTCTCAAGAGAATTTTTTTAATGGTGCTAGATAATAAAGTTTTGAAAGCATTTGAGCAGTTTGCTGGTCAGAATACACTGAAAATGAGAGTGACAACTTTCACTATGAAAAGTCAAAGACTAAGTAGCATAAAACTTCATGGAGGGATTGACAAGTGACCAAGTGCAAGAATACTGAAAACTTTTGCAACATTTTAAAAGAGGTAGTTTTAGGATCAATTCAATTTCATACAGTTGCAAGTAAACCTTTGGAACATGATGCTACCTAAAGATTTAATAGCTTAATGATATAAATTTAGGAAGTTTAATATAAACTAACTGGTTGTATATCCAAATCTGAGGGAAAATAGAAGCTATGACTATTTGAGAAAAATTGTATGAAGAGCCATTACCATTTCGCCCATTAGAATAAAAATGTTCTTCCATCTGAGACAGATTCCTAGAAAAGTTATACCATGTACCTTTGTAATACAAAAATTCCTATCGTCATTTTGTAGATAATACTTCATCTTAAAATATCTATTACTTCTGCTTTTAAAAACGAAGTGATAAAGAAAAAACAAAATTATCTTCTATGTGTTGATTTTCAAATTGTTAGTATTCTTTCCTAGTTAGAACAATTTAAAATATTTATCTTTGAGAAGTATAATAAAGAGAACTAATCCATTATTCCACAACTCAGCAGTGGCAACTGTTAACATTTAGCATATATTTCCATTCTTTTTTTCCAATTATTTACTGTTATATACGAGTTGTACTGTATATATAATTGTATACTCTATCTCTTTTATTTGTGGAATTGGAGTCTTTAAGACAGGAAGCATCTGCCTATATCTCATATTTGGGCTTGAACATTAAAATAAAACGATGAAACAAAAACTCTGCTAAGCAAATAAAATAGGTCTCCTGGCAAGGTGAATTGTGCTTCTCTGTTTGATAGTATAGTTAGAAATTCATCTAGGTGCAAAACTTCTCTGACTCATTCTAAATTTCTTCAACTATGAAAATGCAAATTTAAGAGGCATCTTTTCACCTTTGGAAACTTTCTATAGCTTGACAAATGTTACCTTCTATACTATTCTTGATTGGCAAGGTTCTCTGAAAGCAGGGGGCAAGTTTTCTTTGTGTTCAGGGAATCTTCCAGGTAGACTGTTTCAAAACTGACTCTAGGGCGGGCCACGGTGGCTCAGCAGGCAAGAACGCTTGCCTGCCATGCCAGAGGACCCGGGTTCGATTCCCGGTGCCTGCCCGTGAAAAAAAAAAAGAGAGAGAAAACTGACTCTATTTTGAGATACAGTGAATGGATTGGATTGGCTGTGACTGAGATCTGGAGGCATGAGAGGACAATGAAATCCCCAAAATATAACTCACTCTGAGGAGAGCAGAGCTTGACAGGTCATCTATGTTCAACAGGAGGTGCATGCGTTTCATGGGTAAGGGCTGAATGCGGTAGAGTGTGTGGCTCTGCTACCCTGTCACAGTACCAGGTTTGGGATTATGTAATGGCCTAAAAGAAATGAAATTCGGTGCCTTGTCACTTCGCCTAGTTGTAAATTTCCTGTTTGAGTGACCGCCCCTGCTAGCCCAACTCTGAGCGTAACTGCAGCTAGCAAGGCATGCACCACCATTTGGTCTGCCCTTAGCTTCTCCAATAGCCTTGCCAATTCTACCCTTTCATTCTGCATAATTTACTAGCAGGGTCTGTATTTCCACATGACTTGGATTATAGGAGATGCCTTCAGCTTCTCCAAATGACTTGTCACTTCTCCTTTTGTGCCATATACTTTTAAACTGCCAAATTCCAGTATCCATGGGAAAATCCCACTCTTCCCTTCTGGATCACAAAAAAAGCAAGAGCACGGGACTCATGTGTATTCTTCCTCTATTCCCTGACCCTCATAAACTCTCGGCCTTTAACTGCCCTATTACCACCTCTCCTCCTTCAGGCCCTTTCGTCTGTGCATTTACAGCTGCCTGCTGTTTGCCTCTCATCACCCAAAGTACTTCCATGGGCGTCACAGTGAGGCCTGTGGGTATGAACTGAAAGACCTGTTTCTTTCATGCCTAATTCTGGAGCAGTGCTGGGGCCATGCAGAGATCTGCACTGGCAGCACCCAGGTGCACATTGTCACACCCAGTGCAAGCAGATCACTAGCCACGGATTCAATGGTCACCTTCTCTTTCCTTTCTGATATTTGAAAATAGACATAAATTCTTGGGTCTTGGGCATATCTTGTGATTCGAGAGGGAGCTCTCAGACATCCTGCAGATAAGGCTGAATTACTAAATATGGGGAAAAGGGAAGCAAGCAATATGAACAAACCAGATAATGTATTTGAACTTCAAGGTAATGTTTCCAATGAATGGAGGAGAACCAGGGAGCCAATGGTCCCAAAGAACTGCCTTTGTCCACATTACACGCAGTACTGAGGAAACCAACAAGATAGAAGCATCTGAAGTCCTGAAAGAAGCTCCCATTTTCAGGCTGACATGAACATTATTATTTATTTATTTATTTATTTATTTATTTATTTATTTATTTATTTATTTATGCACGGGCAGGCCCCAGGAATCAAACCCCGGTCTTTGGCAATGGTAGGTGAGAATTCTGCCACTGAGCCACCATTGCCCTAACATTTTTTTTTTAATTTGATTTTTTGTTTTTTGTACAAAATCATCACCATTACATGCACAGAAATTTGTCACCTGTTAATTTTTTTGTATCATTCTTAATTAATTTAATTCCACATGAGGAGAAAGACCTTGCATTCCACTTTTTTGTATAAGCTCCTCATATCTGCTTGAATGAGAGAATGATATGTATTTGGCAAAATCTATACCCTGATAATCCTGAATCTTCACTTTGCTGGTTCAAAGGAAATTAGTCTTAGCACAGCCAATGATCTGTTAATCTTTTATTTCAAGGTAAGACTCTAGTGCTCCAAGTAGATCACTGCTATCTTCTTTTAATGAATAATTGCCATATTAATGCAACTTTCACTTTTCAGACAATTGAAAAAATATTTTTTAGAAACATAGAATTTCCTCAAACTGTAATTCCTTCCAAAATTGACTGCATTTTCACTATTTTAAGTAAAGAACAAATGTGTTTCAATATCTTCCCCTTCTCCTCCCCAAGACCATGTGGATAAGTCTTTTGTTTAGAGAAAGAACAAGGAAAACAGAAAGAAACTCCTTAAGCACTTAATCAGGCTGTACTAGGCTATTTGGTAGCTGTCACTTGAAATGGATGCTGTGTCACTTTTTTCATGAATGGATGAAAATGTAGGCCCTAAATAAATGATAATCAGAAGCCGGCAGCCAGAGTGTTAGATAGGAGGTGAGTGGGTGGGGCAGGCATTATAAAAACAAACAAAAAAACCAAAAGGTTTTACAAAGTGCAATGATAAATCTTAGCAGGCTTTGTTTGGTGAGTTTGCTTGAAAGACAAGACGCATCATTTGAGAGCTTCTTGAGCTGTTTTATCATTGCACACAGTTTGACAACTGCATTTTAAATTCAGGGACAGAGAAAAGGATGGGGGAAAAAATCAAAACAAAAGAGGGCAATAAAAGAGGAGACAGAGCTCACAAACTTGAGTTATTGCTAACATCATAGTGATGTCCCTTTCAGCTACTCCTTTCACCAGGGCTGGATCTAGCAAGTAGGAATCTTATGGGAATTTTGTATCCATTGCTTTGTCAACTTTTATAGATTTGAGCAGTCAAGCAGAGGTACTGCCTCAATAGAAAGAAAAATGATATACTCAAAACTGCAGAAAACAGTAAAGCTGATAAATTGTATTTGATCCCTGTTAAATATTTTCTTCCTGTAAACTCTGGGATTGAAGTGGATTTGTTTAAAGTATCAGAGAACAAAAGGACTTTAAGGAAATGAAAATATTTGTTGAGAAAGTGATACAATCACCTATGGAAAGAGATCTCTTACCATTTGAGAAAAACAATGAACTTCAAAACATGTTTATTTTTCCCAAAATAAGAACCAGTTTAGAAAAATTCCATTTCTCCTGCCTGTGTTAAATACTGTGATTGTCTCTGAACCAAAATTAGACACATAAGGAAGAGCAGAGTGGGCAATATATTAGAGAGGAAACTCAGCCCTAATGGTCTTAGTGAGACTGTTGTTTTCCCATTAACTATTTTACGATGTCCAAATTTCCATCTTCACGTTTCCGTTCAAATGAGGAAGCACTTGAAGACATCAGCATAACCTCAGACTCTTCTGAGCCCTTGGCTCTGATTCTGGATTTTGAGTGGGGCAAGACTGTATCGACCTCTGCTAACAAACCCTCCAAATCTTCCAATTTCCAGCTGCCATTTGGTCCCCAAACCACTGCCACATTGATAGATTTTGCAATGCCAGATCCTCTGCTACTACCAGGTACTAAAATCTCTTCCAGTAACTACGGCTGCAAAACAAATTGTCTCAAAATTGAGCAGTAAAACAATAAAAGCCAATCATTTCTTCTGTTTATGGGCAGTGTGGGTCAAGAATTTGGAAGAAGCAGAGGAGGGATAATTTGCCTCTGCTTCACAACGTCGGGAGCTTGAGCTGGAAGATTTGAAGGCAGGGAACTAAAATCATCTGAAGGTCCACTCACCCACGTGGCTGGTGGTTAATGCTGACTGTCCATAGGCTGGAGGCCTGGGTTCTTCTGCTGGGCCTCTCCTTGAAACTCTCTAAGTAAACTAGTCTGATTTTGCAAAAAACATGGTGGCTGGATTCAAAGGGCAGCTATCCCAAGGGAAAGAGAGAGAGCCAGGAGGAAGCTGTAGTGTCTTTTCTAACCAAACAGTGGAAGCCATACATAGTTATTAGGGACACATTCTACTCATAGGGAAAGTCAGAAACCTGCCCTGATTCATGTGGGGAGAAGGGAAGGAGAAAGAGGCCTCAGCTCTTCCAGGGTGTGGTGAGGCTTGGGAAGGGAAGACAGTACCGGAGATAATGCTGGGCCACTTCTGGGAACTGCAACATGTTACAGGGGGGAAACTCCAGTGCAGGATGGCTGAGAGGTCACACAGCAGATCCATAGCCGGCAGATGGTGAGGCAGAGACCCAAGCTTTCATTCTCTCCCACTCATTCCACCAAATCCCTTTTCTTACAATTATATAACAGTGAGGAGATTTTAATCCCAGAGAAAGGAGAGTTGGAGAGTTGACCTCAATGGACAGGGGACAATTGAAGGGAAACAGAGATTCATAAAGAGATGAAACAAAAACAAAGTGGGCTATTTCACAAAATTATGTCATACCAGTCTCAACCACAGGAGTTAAATATTTGAATGTGTTTTTATGAAGTATTTAGCCATGAAGTAGCTGCCAATTTGAAAACTGGGTTTTAAAAGGATAGATATCATGGCTATGAGATTTGAAGATATAAACCAGTCTATTGATGTGAATATTTAAACCTGAAAGCAACATTCAGGACCTCTATAATAAGGTATTTGACAGTATCAAAGGAATGTCATAGGACAAACCAAACATCTTTGCTGTTACTGAAACTAGATAAAATATCAAGTATTCTGAATTAAATTTGACCTTTCGAAACTGTCTTGGTGATTTCTGGTTATGATTATTTACACTGTTAAAATCTGAAAGACATAGACACATCTAAATCAAATTATTACATGTAAATATTATACTGTGAGGATGATCTCTTTATTAAAAATGCCATGGCTACAAAAGGGTCAATGACAAGAAAAAATATATATATATTAGTGGTGGGGGTGTTATATTTAATACAATTACATCTTAGCTTGGCTTCTTCCCAAGCAGAGCAGGAGACAAATTCTTCCATTCAGTTCGTTTAGGTGGGGGTGTGTTCGCAGGGGGCAGGGATGCAAAGAGTGGGGTAAAAGAGTTGGGAGAGAAGAGCAACACATGGGTAACCTTTTGCTTTAGCCACCCTATCCCACCAGAACCTTCTGAGGATGCTAATGGAATGCACTCAGATCCCTCTGTCCAAAGAATAAAGGGGGAAGCTTTTATCCACTGGCTCTATCCCTCCCTGGGCATGGACAGCCAGAAGGACACGCAGTCCCCTCCCTAATTCAGGCTTGCACATGCATGAGCACACAATGACTCTCTGCAGGGTTCCACTTCATCACTCCCGAGGAGCTGCAGGGCAGGGTGGGAGAGAAATACAGCATAGGATTGCTGCAATGTGTTGTCTAAGTACACCTGTTCACCTGCAGCAAACTTTTTCATTTTACTACTGAAGTATAATTTACTTCAATAATAAAATGAATGTACAATAAAAGATGAAATGAAGAAATTAGGTGTCCAGTTCAAGGAGGCTTGAAGATTGCACGTATCAGTGCAGCTATCACCCCGAGTTAGGTGGTAATGTCACCCAGAAAATGCTTTCATGTTTCCTTCTATTCAATTCTCTCCAATCTCAAGGTAACTGCTTTCTGACTTCTACCACTGTGTCTGATCTATAATTTCATAGAAGTGGAAATTAAAAGTACATACTCTTGTGTGTGACTGCTGTCACTCAATATAACATTTTTTAAGTTCATTCATGTCATAAGGTGTATTAGTAGTACGTTTCTTTTTATTGCTGGGTAGTATTTTTGCTGTTGGACTATACCACAATTTGTTTAGCCATTCTGTGGTTGAAAATAGTTTGGGGCTCTTGTGAATATGGTTGCTATAAATGTTCTTGTACAAGTCTTTTTATGGACATATCTTTACCTTTCTTCGGCATTAATATCTCGGAATGGAGTTACTAAGTCAAGGTGTATATATTTTACTTTATCAAAACATTACTGACATTGTGAAAAACCGTTTGGCAGATTCTCAGAAAGTGAAGTATAGAATTACCCAACAATTACACTTCTAGGTTTATAGCCCAAAGAAATGATAAGTAGGTCCCTGAAAAGATATTTGTGCATCGAGGTTCAGAGTGGCATTATTCACAACTGCCAAAAAGGTGGAAGTAATTCCACTGTCCAGCAGCTAATGAATGGCTAAACCAAATGTAGTATATACACATAATGGAATATTATTCAGCTGTAAAAAGGAATGAAGCTCTGATACATGCTAGAACATGAATGATCATTGAAGACATCATTTGAACAAAATATGCCAAATAGAAAAGAACAAATATTGTATGATCTCACATGAAATAATTTAAAATATGCAAATTAATTGAGTGAGAAATTAGAATACGGGTTACTAGAGACAGAGGAAAGGGTGGGAAATGGGAAGTTAATACCTAATTAGTACAGAATTTCTGTTTGGGGTGATGGAGAAGTTTTGGTAATAGATGATGGTGATGGTAACACTAAAAGTGATTAAATGGGAAGTTTTAGGTCATATATACTTATCAGAATAAATTTTTTTAAGTATAGAACTGTACAACACAAAGAGTAAATCCTAATGCAAACTCTGGACTATAGTTAATTATATAATTACAAAAATAGTGTTTCATCAATTGTAACAAAGGTACCATACTAACAATGCAAAATGTTAATAGGGAAAATTTGGTTTAAGGGAGGGTGGTATATGGGAACACTGTACTCCATATATGATTTTACTGTAAACCTAAACCCCCCCAATAAAAAATATTAAAGGAGAAAAACAACATCAGCAAAGAAATAGAACAGAAAATTTTAAAAAATGTTTCCATTTTGAAATAGATTTTCAAATCACCTTGTCAGTTTGATAGGGATTGTATAGAATCTGTAAATGTGAAGAGAAAGGATATATTGGTACTACATGAATCTCCAGATCCATGGATACAGTCTTGCTTTCCATTGTTTAAGCCTGAGAGTACAAGTCCTTCCTTATTGTCAAATTGGGTGTAAAAGTTTCAATATGTCATTATTAGTAATTACAATATATGTAATTTCTTCATATATATATATTTAACCCTTCATCACATTAAAGTTCCCCTCTTCCTAGATTAAGACAGTTTATTATAAATGGGTACTGAATTTTTTAGATCCTTTTTTTAAGTAACAGTTGAGATAATCATAGGATTTTTCCCTTTTACTCTGTTAAATGATGAATTACATCATTTCATAATATTAAATCAACTCAATATTTACAAGATACACTCCTAGCCCTGAAGTATCTATACTTTATTACATATGGATGGATTTGATTTGCTAATATTGATTAATGAATTTTGCCTCTATATTGTAAAACTTTCTGGTCTATACTTTGAATGTCATGGGCAGGTTTTGGAATGACAGTTTTCTTGAGGTAGAAACTGAGATAATTGTTTTTACTTCTTTCTTCTTTTCTCAGAAATATTTATAGTTATAAACTCCTTCAAAGCATCGCTTCATCATCATTCTACAATTTTTGATGCACTGTGTTTAAATATTTATTCAGTTCAAAATAGTTTAGATATCCTGGGTGATTTCTTCCTTGATCATAAATTATTTGGAAGTAGTTTTGCCTAATTTTCAAGTATTGGAGAATGATTGATCTCCAAGTTGTCTAAAAGAAGTGTATTGGGAGTCATAGCTATCATTTAAAATTCTCAAGTAGCCATTTGAAAAAGTTCAAAAGATATAGAGGGAATTACTTTTTAATTTTTGCTCTGAGCAGTACTTTATTGTGATCTTAAATTAATGCCTTTGTGGCCCTTCTTTTTTTGTATTATAAGCATGTTGTGCTTTTTTACTTTATAATTTATCTGAGAATTTTGCAAAATATCTTAAAGCAATATTTTTCCTCTCTCTCTCTCATAGAACAAAAAAGGTCATTTTTGAGAATACCTTAAGGAAACCCTAACAAGACTCCATTTCTAATTTACAAGCATGAGCTTACGAGCCTTTGTCCACTGCTCCTCTGTGTTCAAGAGGGTCCTGATGGAATAGCATCCACTGCTGCATCCAGGATCATCCACTAGGCCATTCTTCACACTGATCCTGTAGGGCAGACGGAGACCTAATCCCTTTTCTAGGCCTCTTCCTTGAACTGCTGCATACAGTCTAGGAAGGCCATCATTGCATTGTTCATAACTGAATAACAGCAGTTCAATGGATCATTTGTTAATGACCTCACATAGGAAAGGTTTCTGCAGGGAACAAGTCAGTACCTCTGAAATTTCAGCCCAATTTTTTGGGACAGAGCAATGAGCAACAAAGTTGTCTGTCCCCAAACAGCGTTAATCTCATCCCAGCTCACAGGGACAGTGGGGAGGCAGTCCAGTATAAAGTTATTGATGATTCCCAAGGGCCCTTATTGCCAGATATCAAATGTTGCACTGAAGACATTGGTTTTCTGCAGTCAGTTGAGTTGGGTCTGGGCATAGTTTAGCCTTTTGTCCACACTTGTCAGCATATCAAGCATTTCCAGCTTTCAAGTTCACTGTAATCCCTCTGGTACTGTTTTTCCTGTTGGACCAGTGCCTCGGTCTCTGTCTGAGCTGCCTTAAGATCTTCCGTTGCTCTTTTACCATTATTCTGCAGCTCCTCCAGCCACTGGACCAACCTTACTTCCTCCACCTTCAGGCCCATCAGCTCCATCTGCAACATCTCCTCACCCTCACTCATCAGCTACCTGATCTCCAAAGAGCATTTGTAGTTCTGATACTCAAATTCTGTGAAAGCATGTTGGGTATCCAGCTGCTCTGAAAGATTGTTGGTACACCCCTCATACTCTTTTGTGCCAGTGAGGATGTCAAAAATGTCCCCAGCAACCTTATGGATGCTGCTAAGAGATGCCATTGGGGTAAACTCCTCAAACAAGGTAAAGTTGGACTTCCCTTGAAGTCTTGCCTTCATCAGGGTGGGGTCTGCACCATCCTGTTGCTTTTCAGTTTCTGTCTCCTCCCTGGAGGTATGGCCTATCTCCTCTCCTTCTTCTGGCTGCTCCTGACTTGCAACAGCAAGTCATTGGGTGGTGCTGAGGCCCAGAGTCTCCAAGGACTAGTAAGATTTCAGGGGCTAGCTGCAGCACTGGCACATGAAGTGAATGAAAGGTTTTGATGCTCCCCTTGATTCTAAGTTTGCTTTGAAATTACTTTTTAAAATATATTTTATTGAGACTACTATATCCAACATACAATTATTTCAACATATAATCAATATGAAATTATCAATATAATATTTTAGATTTTTTTGTATTAAATTTTTGACATTTGATATGTAGTTTACACTTACAGTACACCTTCATTTGTATTAACCACATTTCAATGCTCAATGGCCACAGGCGGCTATAATGGACAGTGTAGCCCTAGAAGCATGGCATAGTAGGTTTTCCTGAGAAGTCTTACTTCAGCGTCTTTGTGTTAACCTACTTAAGCTAACATGTTGGAAGAGGAGAAGCATAATAAAGAGCCAATCTCCTCCAGGGACTGAACCTAGGGTTCTCTTATCTGATCGATGCCTCGCTTCGTCCATATTAGAGGCAAAAATAGATTCCTCTGTAGACAACAGAGTAACAAAGGAGGGTCCTCAACTCACCTAGGAAGTAGAAGATGGAATCATGGCCTAGGGAGTTGAGCTAGAGCTCCGCCACAGCACAATAAGAATCCTAAGGAAGAGGAGATAGCTCTCAGTCAACTTTATGGCACTTAACACTTCAGCTTTCCAGGTCTCTGTCCCAACCTGCACATTCAAATCATTCTTAATTGGGGAAGGGTGAGGCCTTATCTTTGACAATTGTGATTATATATAACAAAAACCTTTGTTTTCAGTCATACCTGTGGTTACTCCCTCTGTACAGGATTTTTATACATTTAGCCAAATTTCTTACCATCTTCTCTACATTTTTTAAAAATAAATTATTTATTTTTAAATAAATTATGAGGTCAGTTTTGTTGCTGGAGTCTAGCTACTTATCCATCCATATACAACAATCATATGCAAATGTGAGTGTGTGTGTGTGTGTGTGTGTGTGTGTGTGTGCATAGGCATGATTTTTTTGGTTCATTTACCTAAAATATAATGTTCCCAGTTTCTAAATGTAATGGTTTGCTAAAGCTGGTAGAATACAGTATACCAGAAATGGAACGGTTTATAAAGGGAATTTATTACATTTCAAGTTTAGAATTATAAGACCAGGAAAAGATACCTTGACTCAAGAAAGGTCAACGTCTGTCACATGGGAAGGCATGTGGCTGGCATCTACTTGTCCTTGTTCCTGGTTCTGTTGCTTCCAGTCTCTGATGCTAGTGGTTCCCTCTCTAAGCACCTGTGGGCCTGCACTTAGCTTCTCTGGGACAAACCCTGGGTTCTGGCTTGCTTAGCATCCCACAGAAAGATGCATGGTGATGTCTGCTGGGATCTATCCATGTCTAGGCATCTGCTCTATCTGTAGACACTCCAAATGTCTCCAAACATTTGTGTCTCGGACAATTCTGAAGCAACTATTCTCCAAGTGTCTGCATCTGAGGTTTTTCTAAAATGTTTCCCTTTTTAAAGGACTCTAGTAAACTAATTAAGACCCAATTGAATTGGTGGAGTTACATCTCCATCTAATCAAAAGGCCATACCCACAATTGCATGTGTCACATCTACATGGAAATAATCTAACCAAGAGGTCATACCATAACCAGGTGTGTCACATGTCCATGGAAACAATCCAGTCAAAGTTTCCCATCCTAAACAATAGGTCTGGCCCCACAAGACTGGATCAGGATTAAAACATGGCTTTACTGGGAACAAAACAACTTCAAACTGGCACACCTGATTCATATTCTTTTCTTATCAAAGTCCAGTTTTTAACACATTTTTAACATATTTACTGTATGGAGGCTGTGTTTTCCATTAACTTTGCAGATCTCTCAGTTTTACAGTGAGTTTTGGGCCTTATTTTCAGCTTCATTTTTGGCTGAAGAAGATAAGGGCTTCCATACATACCACCACAGAGGTACACTGATTTTGAAACTAAAGTTGATATTTAACTGACCTTGGCTTATCATTTTCTTTTTCTCATAGCTTCCAAAACAGTAACAAAAGCTACCTAATCTCACAATCTTTCCGTATACCAATGCCCCCATAATACTAAAGTGCTGCAGCTTTCACATAACTTGGTGCTTCTCAAACTCTACTACACATCAGAATTACCTGGAGGGCCTATTACAACATAAATTTCTAGACTGTACCCTCACAGTGTTTTCTGTAGATTTTGGGTGGATGAGGTACAATCATTTGTCTTTGTAAAAATATGTCAGGTGATGCTGATACTGCTTGTTCAGGGACCATACGTTGAGACCCAATGATACAACACTGTTTCAGCCTCCACCCATACCTTATCCAAATCCTCTATGGAAAAGATTTGTAAGTGTGATGCCACCCATGAAACTCTGAGGAGTCTTATGAAATGCATCTCAGAACTGTCTGCCCAGAGGATAGAAAATGGAAATATTTACCCATCAGCTCTTCTATGCATTGATTATGGGGACTCCCTAGGCATTAACTTCCTTGCTCTAGCAGATTGTTCATATATGAGAAAGGAGCCTGTTGATGTCCTGTCATATCTTGGAGAAGTCCCAGGAGAGAAAACAAGATATACGCAGTGCTGGCCTGATGTAGGCGTTGTGTAATTGGATTTGTGTGCAGCTGGTTAGAGTCTGCGTGAATGCTGTTATGACAGCAATGACCATAATTAAGGAGTAGGACAGAGAGAATTTTGAAGAAAGAACAAGAGTGCAATACAATTGCATTTATGCAAACAGTATCCTCATCATTTTCAATTTGTGAAGCTTGTATTTGGTTTTATGAAGCACTCTAAATATTTTTACAACATAGTCTGTAGAGGTCTTTTACCAAAGAGAAATTTGTCACAAAGAAATGAGGTAAGGCAAATGTTACATTAAGAAAATTGAATTTCCTTGATTTAGAGGATTAAAAGAAAGCAAAGAAAAAGGAAAACCCCACTTGGAATCATCTTTTAATTTATGTACCATTTCAAATGCTTTTTTAACTTTACGGCTTAGAAATAAAAATGTTTAATTAGGATATATATAATAGGAAAATACTGGATGAAGAAGATAGAATCTTCGATAGTCTATAAACGAGATTACTATGTTCTAGTTTACAAACTGTTGAAATGCGATATTCCAGAACTGGGATGATTTTTAAAGGGGGAATTTAATAAGTTACAAGTTTACAGTTCTAAGGAAGTCCAAATTATACATCTAGGTGGCACCAACAAATTAAGGCACCAACAAGAGGTTATCTTCACTCAAGAAAGAACAGTTGATCTGGACCCCCTCTGTCAGCTGGGACGTCACATGGCTGGCATCTGCTGGTCCCTTGCCCTGGACTCCTTTGCTTCTACGTGTGGAGAGAGGAAAGGACAAAACAGAAAGCTTCCCAAGAAAACTGCACCTGAGCGAAGACCAGTGAATAGTAATTATTTGGAGTAAACTACATGTGGCTTAGTTTTGCTGGATTCTGAACTGTGAAGCAGGGGTAGCAGTTGATGGGACTGGAATTGTAATCTAGGACCAAATCCAAGAGGGGTTTCACTTCCCTGTTGAGAAGCTTGGACTTTATCCTGTAGGCTGAAAGCCAGATGAAGTCGTATCTTTGCCCTAACATCCACCTAGATATATAATCAGTGAAAAATAAGAACCAAATTTATTAATGAAATATCTGTAAAACATATGCTTGACTTCCTGAGTTCCAGTTGTGGCTCCATCACTAATTAATAAAGAAGCAACTATCTGTTTGCTCCTCAGTTACTTTAGATGCCAAAAAATGAACCCACTTTATTACATTTCAAGGGACTGTTGGGCACATTAAATGCAATAACAGATGTGAAAGCATTTTCTAAATTTATAAATATGTCTCATATTCACACAGCATGTATTATTAATATTATTTCAACTTCTTAGAAGATAGATGTTTGATGCACAAAAGCATCACTCTCCCATGCAAATGCCCATCAATTTGGATAAAGTCTGTGACTGTGCATATGCAATAAAATGAGCAAGCACTGATAAAAGATGCATACCAAACATTTGGGGCTGAAGGACGTTTTGTTTTATTTTGTACTCTCTGTGCAACTGAGCTGAATATTCGGTATGCATTTCTCCTTGATGTTACATTTACTTGTATTACATATATCTTCTCAGGAAATATCCACAACTTATAATAACTGATTTCTGGTTCATAATTTCTTTGGAGAGTCTAAATTGTAAATGAATATTCAAAATGAGTTACATTCTGACTCTCAGATGAAAAGAAATGGAAAATCTCATGTAATTTTTGCACAAGAGTCACACAAATTCCTCACTTTCTTAGGTTTTGTAACTGTCAACCCATCACTCTCCACTAGTCTCAATTTCATTTTTATGTGCATTTATATTAGGAACAGATAGCAAACAATTCCAGTAATTCAATATCACTTTCAATGTTCTCTCACCTTTAGAGAGTGCCACCACATTTTGGATTGTAGTTTAAAGGTCTTGTTTATTGAGTCAACCTACATAAGCCACTAGGGGCTTAAACAAGTCGCATTTGCAAGTAACATGCATACTGTGCTCAGTGCATGATTCATTTGTTTCTATCTCCTCACCTTGCACTCTGTCCTCATGACATACATACAGAACTTGGTTTCTACTGAGCTTAATAAACTCTCTTAAATGCTATGGGAAAGGTAGCAGAGTCAGGGAAAACATGTACCATAAAAAATGTGCCGGTGAAGTAGCACTGTCACTGCTACCACAGCACTGCAGAGCACAGCATGATGGCCTCAGCGTAAGTTCTTCCCGCACCCAGTAAAAATGAAAACAACATTGTAATAAATTAGCTGGAACTGCACTTCCCTAGGTGTTCAGTGACAGCATGATAAATAACCCTATGCATGTACAATCTGGCTTTCCCTCTGCCAAGGTTTTCTACCATAATATTTTCAGGCCTAAAGTCATGGTCATCAACACTTGATTAATACAAGGAGGGAAAGTTAAGATAACACAAGGGATGTATTTTTTTTTAACAGTGCAACATATTAACAGTATAATTTTGTATCTAGGTTAGGTTTGATTGATCATTACAAGGATGAACATTTTAATATATAATTTGTAGATGTAATGTCCCAATCCCCTCCATAAAGTAAATACTTTGAATAACTATAGAGGCACATCTGGGTTTGCTTATCTGATTATTGAGGCACATTTCTTTGTCTTCTCATTTTCTCCCTTTTGTGAAGGGTGTCCTTAAACCTTGCAATGCTATTTTTGTGTGCTGAATTTATTCCTCAGTACATTTTCCATAATACATATATACTCACACATATTTATGTGTATATATAAATTATGTATATAATACAATTGGGTTTTATAAATATTTATACCACATTCACTTAACCTTAATCTATCAAATAAATTCAGCTATATATGTATAATTTTCACAGTGAAGGAATAACTTAGCATATAACTTTCCTAGCTAAACTACTATTGTCAGAAATAAATCTGTATTTACTTTCTGTTCCCCAATTATCTTCTTTTGTTACTCTGATGAGAAAAAAAGTAACCATAAACATCCCTTTACCATTAATTATTGTACTAGAGAAAATGAATGTTCAAGAAAATAACAATAAAACTGATTTTTACTGAATAGCGAAGCTGGATAAAGGAAAAATAAGTAATTTGTTTTCATTTTTGGAGGGATGGTTTGTGTAATTAACTCCAAGATACTGTACAGTATTTAGACACGGCACGTATATTTATTTATATTATCCCTTTCTCATCCTTTAGGACCTAAAGAATGCCATGGATTTAGACTCCCACGATCCCCCCACTTTGGACTCTGTGTGTGTGTGTGTGTGTGTGTGTGTTTGTGTGTATGCACAGGTGTGCTGTGTGTTTCTGTGTATGTATTTAAAGAGAGTCATAATGACAGCTATTATGTACTCAACGCATAATATATTCTAGGCATGGTTTCAAGTACTCGAATAGTTTTTTAGCTCTTTGGATTGGCAAAAATAACTATATTATATAGGTACCATTATATTCTCTTTTTATAAATGAGGACATAAGAGCAAGTAGGTATGGTCCTGACCAAAGTAGGAATTGTGTTCATTCCTTTTGCAGGAAATATATTCGAATGGATGGGAATCATGTCTTATTTATCTTTGTAGCTCCAGGGCCTAGTTCTGTGCAATATTTGATATATCAAAATGCCTAACTGACTGTGACATACTCTTCAAAATATTTTACTTTGTAATTTGGATACCTGCATATTTAACCTGCAATCATCAACATCTTATAGTTAGAATTTTTGCAAATGACAAAAAACCTTGCTTTATCTAAAATGGGAATTTCTTAGAAGGGCACATGGAACTTGAGATTAAAAGCATGAAACTAGGCTTTATAGTGAGCGCACTGCAAACAAACTGAAGGACCCCAGGAAGCCTGGTTGATTCTTTTTCTCTCTAGTTACATGTTTTTTTTCCCTGCAGATTCTATCTCAATACCTCATCAGTCTTTTCTTTCTTAGTAGGCTAGCTTTTTCAGCTACATAATGCAGATAATAAAAATAAGTCACTCCAGCCCAATCTTTACATGAGCCCTTGGCTATAGTAGCATCAACCAACTGACTTTCTCTATGCTCCAAGCCTGAATTCCTGGGGGTGAGATTCAGTTGATCTTGCCTGGGCCAGGGACCCGCCTCTCAGTGGCCTGGTTTGCTGCATCTATGAGCAGAAGCCATGGGAAGAAGATCTGTGACAGGCAAGGTTAGGCAGCTGCTCAATGGTATGGGGGTAAAGAGACCATAGTGATGGAGCAAATAATTGACATCTTTAATACATTTGTATTTACTTCAGCAAAACAGTATCAGCATGGGTTCTTATGAAGGCACAAATGTGACGTCATTTTGCAAGGAAGTAGAAATATATCCTCAGGTATAATTTCCTGTTTTGAATATTCATGAGCGGTATCTAAACAACACCAAGTTCTTCAGAAAATTTAGAGAAAATACCAACTAAATATTTACTTGAAGACCAAGTAATTTCAAATGGAGTGAAGCAGAATCGTGATGGTTCCATAACACTTTGGACTTTCAAATTCTACTTTAGAGATCATTATTCAATTTATAGTTTTGAGCGTGTTCATATAAAGAAAAAACTGCACAAATGTTAAATCAAAATGCTACATTATTTATCTTTATTTTAATTTTAATATAATTAGAGCTATGGGGAAATAGATATCTAAGTATTATGCTTGCAATACTGTTTTCTTAGAAATGGCTGCATTTCATTTCATGATCATGCCTCATCCTACATTTTTGGTATTAAAATATATAGGGAGTAGTTCTTTCTTTTAGCCTATTTGACAACCCAAAAATGGAAATATTAAGTTGGCACTGTGAGCATTATTTTTGTTTAATTTACTTGTCAGTGAGAAGGAAAAGTAAAATAACTATTAGTTTAGAGTAGCATAGTATGATAAGATCTCTAACACAATGAAAACAGATAACAGTAAAGGGGAAATAGCAGAGAAAAGATCAAGAAGGCAAAGCATAATTTGAAATTATGACAACTGGGTAGACTTTATAGTTCTGAGTTTCATAGAAGTCTAGTAAAAAAAACATGGCTATTTTCTCATTCTTACTGTCAGATAAAAGGATAGGCAGAAAAAGGACCGCATAAAAGGTCTATGCCCTAATCCTCAAAGCTTGTGATTTGACTATTTTTCATGGCAAAAGGGACTTTGCGGATGTAATTAAGGTTAAAGATTTTGAGATGAGATTTTGCCAGGATTATAGAGGTGGGACACAGTTTTTAAGAGTAGAGAAGCTCTCCCAGGCACAGAGAACCAGAGAGATGACATGTGCAGACTTGATATTCAGATGGTGTTTAATTGATTATGAACTGTAGAGGGTCACATGTAAGGACTAGAGAAAGTCCTCAAGCAGCTGGAAAAGGCAAGGAAGCCGATTCTCGCCGAGAGCCTCCAGAATGAATGGAACCGTTTTAATTCCTTGATTTTAGGACTTCTACTAAAATTATCTTACAGAACTCTCGTAACATAATAACTTTGTATTGTAAAACAAATTCAAAACAATGCAAATACTTAAAACAATACGAATGAGTTTATACTCATTTCCTCCTGCAGCTGTAGGAAACCAATAGAAATACAAAGATGCAAACCTGTTCTTGGGAAAAAAAAAAGTACTTTTACCAGTCCTGAGCTCCAAAAGAAAACTTTACAACTAGAAGCTTTGTAATAGTAATCAAGCAGCCCAATAAAAATGATCCTAATTGCAATTTTGCAAAAAAATTGCAGAGACATTCCTTATATAGGTTTTTTTGGTTTGTTTTATTATACAAATTATTAAAAAAGTATTTAAAACATAAATATATATACATATCAAAACATGAACTGTTTTCTTATTTGTCAGTTTTAAATGTATAGAGGAATGAAAATAGAGCAAAACTGATGTGACTTGGATGTTATAATATCAAGCACAAACATTGAAAGTTAGTGTTTTAATTCTTTGTAAATGCTTATAAAGACCAATTTGAACTGTGCTTGCCCTCTTATGTCTCATAATATAAACTGCAATAGGAGCAAGCATCTTTTCTATGCATTAGCAGATATCATACTCCTTTCTAAGTGTTGATCCGCTTTCAACTTTTTATCATTTGCGCATACGATAACACGAAATATCTCCCAAGGGGTCCTTCAATGTGAAGTTTTATGCCAGTGTCATCTCATCTGGAACATGTTCATCCTATTTATCACAATACTTTCCTCATATATGTCAATAAGTTGCCTTCAGGAAGTTTCTTTGGCTGCATATCTAGCATCTCTCAAACAGTAGCATTATCAACATTCCTAGGATCAACTATTTCTTCTATGACTCCTCTTTTGCTTAATTCAAATTACACTTCCAATATTATCATGCTTTTTGTCTTTGCTCCACTTTCAGTTCTGTAGCGCAATTCCTTCTTTTGAGTATCTGTTTTTGTGCAATGTCCTTTGGTTATATCACTGAGATACAAGAAGAAAACACAGCTACACACTTTGCTATGTGTGTGTGTGGACTGAATAATGGATCTGTGGCGATCAATCACCAACAGACTGAAAGAAGCAGGATGACTGTTCACTGGTACTGATGCTTATCTGTTAAACATGTTGTGATGTGTCTGCTTAAGAACTAGTGGCAAAGTTTGTACTTTATGCAATTACGTTTAATATACTGTGCTAACTGAAATTTGAACATGATTTTTACCAACTGACTGATGATATTTAACTCAACTGAGATAATTGTAATACTTGCATATAACATCTGGAAAAAACAAGGACTATCTGTATTGGGTATTAAATATACAAGGAGGTTGAATACTGAAAATTACCAGTTTAAAGAACATCTCATATAAGCCATTCTATACAAGGTTGGATTGAAAAATACTAGGAAATTAGGAGATGATCTTTTGATCATGTAAAATTATACTCTATTTTTCTGAATATATGTTAAAAAAGAGAGACCCTTAAAGAAATTAATACAAAAAGCTTGAGTGAAAGGGACTGGAGAAAAAGCCAGCTAACAGATTAATCTAGAACATAGAGACAGTTTCATAAAAGCAAAATATGCTAGGAATTTTTCCCATAAAGCCCTCATATTATGATAAATGTGAATACTGTATTTGTATATTAGGAAAACCAACTATGCCTTCTGCTTTAGTTTCCTTTTTTGCATCAATAATTTTTAAACAATATTCTATTTCTACAGCATAACTCTGTCACCATGTAGCCAAGCTTTTCTTTGACAAATCAAATACTAAATAATTCATTGCTTCTCTAAGGGGAAAAGTATACATAGCATACAGCTATTGGAATTTCCCTTCCTTATAAACAGGACAGCCTTACACAGATATGCAGAAACATGTCCTCTCCATGTGCAAGTGCCTTTAAAATGGATCAGAACAGAAAGCATGAATTAGGAAAAATTGGACCTACCAGTCAACAGTCTGTTCTTCTTATTAAAATATGTTTGCTGCAGTTTTCTTTAACTGATAATTAATATAGAATTATATCGCTTTAATTGGCTGAGTGTAAAATATATTCCTTTACAAAAGAAAAATACATTGGTCTTAACAAAGAACTGATAGAAATTAATAGGGCTTATTTTTACATGTTTTCAATTCTTTATTCCTAATTGTTTTCTTCCACTTTCCTAATGCACATGGCAGAAGACAGATGATAGAAAGGTGACAGATGTGCTCAGAGAAAAGAAATAATGCTAAGGTAGAATGTCACGATGGTTATTTCCAAAAATTAAAATATATCAGACATGGAGCTATCTAGGAAGAATATGACTATCATATAAATCACTGAGAAATGATTTGAAAAAAGTAAAAATGATCTTGTTTGAAAAATTATCTTTTACTCAAAATCTAAAGAAGGAAATCAATAACATCTGATTCTGTTTTTAAAGCTATATCAATAGGTTTGTTAGATAAATACATATATGGCCTCCTCTTATTTACCAAATACAAAACAGGTAATGGAGAAATAATGCTTATAATCATAATATACTTATGTCACATACCTCTAGGGTCTTACAATGCCTGACAAAATTCATCCCATTAATTCTTACAGTATCCCTGTGAGATAGGCAGCAAGCAGATATTATTAGTCAATAAATTAACTAATGTCCATATGTAGAAGCAAAAAACCTAGCAAGTCTTGAGAGGCCTCTAGAATCTGCTAGTTTACTGCCTTTGGGGGAAGGAAAATGACTACAGGGAAATTAATCATCCTCTTTCCACCATCTACCAAACCCCTGCCTGGCACTGGGAGATTTTTATTTTTGTTTTATTTTTGCCCCTCATTCTTCAATAACAATTTAATTTTTAGAGAATTTACTAAACTGAATGCAAGGATAAATCTTAAAGCAATTGAACTTTCTGCCTCATTTCTACTCACTTTCTAACACTTTGTAATCGCAGATTGTTTCGTACTTGGAGTCCTTTTCTCTATAATCAGTTTTCCCAGTTGTAAATTACTAAATGATACATCTCCAGTTCTACCCTCACAGGCTCAGAGGAAATTCCAGACTCTCTAATTTTTTTTCTCCAATATTTCTGTAAACCCACAAAGTTATTCCTCTCATGCTGATTCCTTGCACATTAAAGTCATTTTGAAATTCTACTGACAAACTCTAGATTCTATTCATTCATACTGCTACTCCCTCAAAAGGGGCCATGGAAGTCGGGCTGGGCCAAACCGAGTATACAGCAAGAAGTTACATTCAGAATCATCTCTGCCCTAATTTTTGTCTTTAAAGAGTGGTGGCATTAATGATCTTAATGACAGAATCTCTGCAATAATAATTTAAACATTATTTTGCATTTGCAATACACTTTGTGATGTTCCAAACACTGTACATTCACTACCACATGAAACCCTTCTGAGATAGGTAGTTTTATTATATGCATTTTAAACTTAAGGAAACATTAAACTTGGAATGTAACTTGACTATGTCTACTCAGGAATTATAGACTGAGGTGCAAGGCCTCATTTGGGGTGTAGAATTGCAATTTGGGGAATACAGACTCAGGTAGCAACCCAAACTGTGTCCCATCTTGGGCCTCCAAGCAAGAGTTTTTAAAGAAAATGAAGACTGCATAAGTTGTTTGTAAAGAGTTATGACTGATGGGCATTTGGGTTTTCCAAATGTCCTTCAAATTAGACACTTTACGGGTTTCTTGATCTTGGACTTGGTTCATGGTGTCCAGACGTCCTTAGAAGCATTGTTGCTTTTGGTTTTGCAAACTTTGGCAGTTTGTGTTATCTGACTGAGATTGCATAAGAATAATTTCTTGAATGTCCTTCTGACTCCATTTTAAATCACTTAAGCAATAGTAACTCCATTTTATTTTCTCTCTTTTCTCATCCATAATCACACAAGAGCAAGAGAGGATTAGGATTCAAACTCATCTTTCTTTCATTTAAGTCATATGTTCTGAACCACTAAGTTTTATCACTAAAAATCATGTGTGCTAAGCAATGTAAAGCTATCCATTATTATCTAGAAACAATTTTAAGATGGCAAGAGAGAGAGAGAGAGAGAGAGATTATATTTGTGGTGCTAGGGTTGCTTGTGTAATACATCAAATTTCTCATGGTTTTATTTTCCTGAAAACTTGTGTTTTGTACTGTAGTAGAATGAATTTCTGCCTCACAGTTTGTATAGCTCATTGAATATATCTTTGATAGCTCAATTGTGTTTCCACCTTGTTCCTCAGCCTCATTGTAAATTGAGATCTTGCAAGATTAGAAACAGGCTTCATTCCTTGGTGGCATGTGTGAGGTGACAGAAAGTACACAATGAATAGCTAGAAGAACTAGGATCATGATCCCAGATTCCTGAATTTTTAAAGAGGACTCAATCCGTCCCTCTTGCTTTCCCTCAAGCAAAGTACACCAGACCGTGTGGTAGCACTGCTCCATCAAATATGTGGGGTAGATGTGGCTTTGTTCTTTACTTTCAATACTGAAATTGAAATGTTAGGTAAAATATGAGAATAGTATTATCAACATATTAGGAAAGAACAATGTATTTGATATCAAGGTTTCATTTACCACTTAAACAGTGACTAGAACATAAACCCAGTGAATTTTGTCACTGCCCTGTAGTTTATTTAAATATGGTTTCAATATTCTGGAAGTCTTAGGGAAGCTATTTGCAGATTGATTGTTTAGCAATACACAGGTAATGCCAAGGTATTAAGAACTCTTCCTTCAGAGCATTACACCAGTTTAATTTCATAACAGAAACATGAATTATCACAGACCTGTGGGATTACAGCTTCCAGGATTACATTACAGTAAATCAAAACCAAGGAAGGGTAAAGTGTCTGCAGGGTGTTTGTCAAAATACCTGCAGTCATTTCTCAAATACTGTTTGGCCAAAATAGAAGGATATTTACCAATCTCCTTCTTGCCCTCACTTTTATTTAGTTCTGCAGCTTACTGATAAATGAATCTTTATGTTGCTGGTTCTTATTTATATCATTAATCACAATTACATTTCCTTCTTTAAAATTAATTTCTGTGAGTACATTCTGTTCAGAGGAATATTAAGTTATCATATGCTTAAAAACATAATTTTACATATTCAAATCATAATTTTCATGGCAAGATTTTCCAATACTATACTTCATTTATATCAACTAAAATCTGTATAACAGCTCATGCCTACTTCCTATTTTCTACCATTTTATGATCCTTAACAATATAAACTTAAAAAAAGCAAAAGTAATATTAAACAATTTTGAAGCATAACGGCCTCTAGTCTATGCAACAACTGTTCTAAGTGTTGAATATGATTTTAGGAAATCATCTAGTTATTCCTTGAGTTAATCTCTTAAAGATATATCTTTTCAACATCTAATATTCACCAGGCAATGTGATGGCCATTAGAAAGCCAATAATAAAATAGAGCGGGTCCAGAAGGTCTGATTAATGAGGAATCATACATGAAAATAAGTAATAAGACATTACAGTACAGGTAACTTTTAGTTTATTCAAATATTTATTGACCACTGTGTGTTAAGTGCTTTGTAAGACATTGGAAATTGAAGTCTGGAAGAAATCATAGTCATTGCTTTAAGAAATTTAAGTTGATACACATTTGACAGTAGATACTCAAAGACTAAGGAACTGAGGCTTGAGTTAAAGCCAGGGAAGGAAAGCAGAGTTGCTGACAATTCAGTTGACTCTTAAAGGGGAAAATCGTTTATTAGTTTTTCAAAACAAATTCCACCAATATTATCAAAGCTGCAGGTTTTTTTTTAAAGAGAAACTACTCAAGCAGGAATAGGGGAGTGAGTCTGAAAATGAAGGGTGGGTTACAGCAGCTTATAAAGGCAATTAAGGGATTTATAAGTGGCAAGTTATGATTTGTTAACATTGAAGTATTTCATTATATACGAGGGGCTTACAAAGCAGGGAACAGATAAACATAGGTTAACATAGTAGACTTGCCAATTTTTAATAGGCTATCTCTCTCTGACTGAGACCATCTTGTTAAATATTCAAATTATAGCTTAGCAGGAATGCTCTTCTTTCTCGCCTTTATTCATCCTTGGCCAATGTTTATCTTCTAAAAAGTCCTTGCCATTTCTCAGAAAGGGGACCATGCCTGGCAGCATCCTATGCAGGTGGACATTTTTTTATTCACAAGATGAAGGAAGGATTGGCAAGTAAAGAGATTTTAGACCGACTAAAATGTTTTTAAACACATTAGGAGTTGGCAAATTATTTAGTATAATTGGAATATAAGTAACTGGGGCAGCAGGGAATGAGGTGTGGGGAGCTGTGACCTGCAGACCCCTACGTGATAAGGCGGATGGGATGTGCTAAATCTTGGTTTTGTAAGGCATTCTAAAGAATTTAGTAGTCTAAGTAAAGATGAAAAGGCATTGAAATAGTTACACAGGGTTATAACATATTAAAATTTTTAAGATAATTATTGCAGCAATATGGCGGATGGATGAGTGGCAAACACTCAGATCATTTTAACATAGTATGGTAAATGTTATGGTAGAATCTAGAGAAAATGCCAGGAGGGGGTGGGCCACGGTGGCTCAGCAGGCAAGAACACTTGCCTGCCATGCCAGAGGACCTGGGTTCGATTCCCGGTGCCTGCCCATGTTGAAAAAAAAAAAAAAGAAAGAAAATGCCAGGAGGTAACCAGCTCTTTCTTATTTTGCAAGTGGAGGCCTTATAGGTAATAGTATTAAGACTGATTCTTGAATAATGATACAAGTGTCACAGAGAAGTGAACAAAAAGGTAACTGGAATACTAATTGGTATACTCTATTTCCACGGTTTTACAGAAAGACAGGACATGAAAAGTCTCAGGCCGTAAAACTGGCATTCCTTACAACAGACATTGGCCAAGAGAAAATGCAGAGCATCAGGGCTTCAGCATACCTTAGAAACTGGTTTTAGCCTTCTGCTATACTACATAAAGGGGCGGGGGCCAAATAAAATAGTGTGAACAGACATATATCAAAAATATAGTTCTCTTATTGGGACAATTTTTTATTGAATTTCCCTGGCAGATGATCCAGTTCTTCATGTTCACCGAGGTATTTGATTTAAATTACTATTAAAGTGAAATTAAGTTGGCATTAACCTTGTCTATTCACTTGCTGCTGCTGAAAGGTAAACACGCCGTTCCGACATGCGTGAAAATGAAATGATGAATTGATACACACAAAGCTTGGAATGGATGGAGTCCTTCTAATGAGTGATTACCTGTGGTATAACTATATTGATTGTGTTTGTACATGTCAAATGAGGCTGGCGAGAATGAAGTTGAAGAAATCAATCTTAGAAGCTGCTAGAATAGCAGCCTCCTTCTTTCACAAGTACTAAATCATAAACTTCAAGGAAAAAAGAAGCTGCAAAATTTTGTAAGGTACCAGTCTCTTCCCAACACTATTTGGCTTGGCAAAGGATTTCTTGTTGACTTAAAAGACAAGCATATGTTCAGGTAATGATTTGTGGAGGACAATTACGTACCAAAGCATGCTCTTCCAATCTCCGTCCTCTCAATATAATAAAGTAGAATTAAGTCTTTCTATCTATTTTTCTTAAAATTACAAAACTACTTTTAGAGACCTATATCTTCTATCTCCATTCCTTTCAATATAAGAAGGAGTAGATACTTCTACACTGCTTTCTATACACTGGGCTTAAGATTTATTAGAACAAATGTACGGAAACAAAAGAAAAAAAGAGAGACTATATTTATGTTTTAAATTTTTCTTTGGAATCTTTCCAGGAATAAGTGGGGCTATATGCACACACAGCAAAATGGAGTTCATCATTCAATACCGGTCTGCTGGCAAAAGAAGAAGTGTGACTTCCAGTCTTCCACTTAGAGGACTGGAATTCACACTGAGAGAATCTGAGGATCTGTGCAATGCCTATCTGTATGAAATAACTCCCAGCATCTACTCTGGAGAAAAATCCCTAATGTAGATTTAAATTGAGGATTACTATCAGAGGAAGTGAAACAATGCAGGACCCATCTCTGGTGCTCTGCTCCATCATCACAACTGAATCAGCCCATCTCCTCAGTTTGAGAAGAACTGCTCATGAAATGAAGGGAAAGACTGCCCAACCAGGAATCTCCTGACCCAAATCTCTCCCCCATGCTAGAGAATGATCTTTTTTTTTTTTAATGTTGTGTGGCGGAGTCACATTTCATTATTTTCCCGTGTGGGTAACCCATCACTGCAGCACCAGTTGTTCAGTTGTTGAATTTTTGTTTGTTTGTTTGCTTGCTTGTTTGTTTGTTTTCTTGGGAAGTACATGGACCAGGAATTGAACCTGGGTCTCCTGCATGGCAGGAGAGAATTCTACCACTGGATTACACTTGCACCCTGAGAATGATCTTTTAATGTTTTCTTTTTTCTTCTAAAAAGGAAAAAAAGATATGCATAATGTCTAGATCATCCTGACACAGTAACCGGCAGAGCAATTCATTTCTAAGCATGCTGGGTGATTTTTCTCCCAGACATTGATATAACAACAAGCCAGTTCAGACACAGCTGGACCTTATAGCAGCCACAGAATATTGTGTACTGGCCTGTCAGATTCATTCCTTTAGTTCATGTTTTTAGATGCTTTAGAAGAACCCCTTATCTCATGAGTCTGATAAAAAAAAAAGTACTATTCCCTTTATCTTCCTTTACTAGTTATTAATTTAACTCTGGCAGTCATCATAACAACAATTTCTGGAAGCACAGGAGTATTTTATATCATTAATTCACCTGTGATTCCTATTTCTCAACATCATGTCATCTTATGCCTCAATAGGTTAAAAGACAAAATCATAGAATAATCACTCTTCTGTGTTTATCTGGGGTAGTGAATGCTACTGTGAAGAGGCAACCACAAAAACACGCTTTTGATAGTTACATGGATCATGTGCCTTAAGTGTGTAAGAACTGTTCAGACTATAATGTGCATGCAGGAGATTTGTATGTTTACCTCCGAGGCTGCACTTAGTACTTCCTATCAGGATTGTACCATCATCTCTCTCTCAAAATTTTGCTCTTAAACAGATATTGGATCACCATCATTATGTGTTTTTTTCGTTTGTTTTCAGGAATGGTACAATGTCTTAGACGCAGTGTTTATACTCTGAATCTACAACTCAACTGTTGAACACAAGGCTTTTAGCTAATGGTATCCTAAAGGAAAATAGCACTAGATCACACCACCCTGACTCTCTCAAATCTTATCTATTTTAAATGAAATTTGATGCCTTCCTGAAAGAGGAAAAAATTAACAAAAGGGAACTCTGCTGAATGCATGTAGACAAAGGGAGAATGAAACTTCTACCATGATGAAAGATTTTTTACAATGTTCTCCCTTAACTAAGAAGAAAAGAGATAGATGGTCCCACTTAGTTTTACCAGTTGACAGGCATATTAATTAAGACTGAATTCATTATTAAAATTATAATATGTGAAACAATGTTTGAACAATTAGATATTCAAAAATGTTCTATCCCTTCTTTTTCCTTTTCACCATAATAAGCATTAAAATGCTTTCAGATGAGACCCAACTTTCTGAGTGAAGTAATAGGTTAGATTACTTCACAGGTTAGAGAGGAGGCTTACATTTTGAAATTCAGCTAAACAGCTGAATTTTCTATTTTTTTCACTTCTATTTTTTAAATCAATAAAGGTGTGAAACCTTTTTTGAATATTAGGAAGGCAACTTATGGAATTTAAATGGAAGGCCTATGGGTTTATGGTTTGATTAACATGTTGGCATACTTAAAATGAGGTCAGTATGTCCGTACATCAGTGTATGGGTGGGTTGCATGAGAAAACAATATGTGTGTCTGAATCCATACATATTTTGGAAGTGAAATTGACCTCTTAAAGGCCGCTACAGAGTTCTGATTAGTCTTTCAGACAGTGCTGAATAATCAGTGAGATAAAATCATGGGCTGGGAAAAAGGAAAATAAAATAAAGATTGAGAAGAGGTCTAAGGTTTCAGAGAACCCTAAGAAGTGATCACTATTGCATGAAAAACAGATTTCATTTACCTACTCGGATAGGAATAAAATAGCAGCAACATAGTCCCATTTACATCATTAAATAATGATATAAAGTTAATGTGTACATTGTAAACATTTTGGAAAACACATAGGAGCATTAAGAAAAAAAATGTAAAAAAGCATATCTAATCCATCATCTACCAGGCAGCCAGTATTAACATTATGCATTCTATGTCTTCTTCCAGTGTTTTTCTACGTGTAATTTCCACAGAATTCTGAAAGCTATGGAGAGTTGTATTCTGTTTTTTCATTAAAATTCTCATGGAAGTATTTTCCCATGCCATTGAAAGCTTAGATAAACGTGTTGAATCTTGGAGAGAGGAAGGAGGAGGGGAGGAGGAGGAGGGTGTAGGGGAGTGGGAGGGGGGAGGGGGGATAGGAAGGGAGGAGGAAGAGACAGGGGCAGGGAGAAGAAGGGAAGATTTAGGATACTTCATTAACTAATGAATCTTGCTTTTGAGAACATCTGAGGGAGGGAGATAGGAAGAATATCATATTCAAGGCACTTGTATGTCTTTTATATTTCATTTTTGGTGGGATGTGAGAATTTGCTCAAAATACTCTCTAAAGGGGATTTATTGCTACAATAACTACTATTATTATTACTACTTCTACTAAAATCTGCCTGCTGTAAAAGATGAAAAAGAAACCAACATAAAAACCCCTGCTTTTTATCTGCTGTTGTTACTTCTGTAGTACTTCTCAGGAAAAGTGTATTTTGATATATAAAAGACATAACACAGTCCATTTCTCTTCCAAATTTCAGAAGCAAGTACCAACTTGAAATGGAGTTGGTTATAAAAAGATAATTCTATGCTACTAAGCAAACGCCACACAGCTTTCTCATCAAGAAGACCCTCCTCTATTTTGAAGAGCAACACTTTCATTATCCCTGGAATAAAGCAGTCATCTGGAATAAGATAAACTTTTATAAACAAGTGTACCATAAGAATTTATTTTGCTATTATAAAATACCATGTCTAAATTCAAAATGGTATGCCAAATCATTTCCAATATCATTACAGCCATAAAGTTCCTTTTTGTACATGAGTCCATATCTGTTTCCTCACTTAGACATCCCAATCTCCTTCATTCTCCCAAGTCAAATATTTGCCTATAGAAAATAATCCATGCATTTTCCTTACAAGCCAAAGCTCAAGCTGCTTGACATAAAAGCCAAAATAAGTTCTTTATATATTCCATGAACTATTAATATTAACTTCATAGGCACATTTTTTTCTTTAATGAAATCTATTTTGATGCTTAACTACAAAAACTTAGAAAATCGAGTTCCACAATAAGTGTAATTATAACTGCGTCGATCAATCTACTTCTTCCATCCTTTTAGTTAGTTCTTGTCCAATTTACTTCTAACTTTTTTCTTTCATCCTTATTCCTCTAACTCTTTTTCCTTCCTGTATGCCTTTCTTCCTTTTCTCCTCCTGTTTTTCACATCTTTATTCAGTCAGCTTACTTCATTTCATTGAATATACTGAAATATATTAAATGCTAACTATATACAAAGTCTATGAATCCACTGCCATCCAGAGGTATGCACTTACCCCAGCACAGTTTTAGAGATGGCTCTGATGTCTGGAATGGACATGTAAGGACACCAAAGTCTATGTTACAAACTCAACTTCTTTTATAAAGACAGAACAACAAATGAACTGAAAACTACACCAATCTTGGATAGCCCTCAAGGTGCTAATGTCTGACAGTCAGGAATCTTTGCAGGCTGCCTGGCAAAGCAATAAAAGCCATAAATGGTTTGGGGACCACCAGTCCCCAATTTGTAAAGTATTCATAAGGTACAGTTATGATGACCTGCTACCTTGACATGATTTTCAGTTGCCTCAAGCTCTGGCTGCATCCAGTTTGGCCTCCTTTGCTACCTTTGACATTGATCTATTCTTGAGATTGTAGCTATAGGCTTTATGTTTGAACTAGAGATTAAAGTTGGAAATAAAAGTCACCATAATGTCTCTCCTTAGAAGTTGATGTGCTGGGATTTCTGTCCTTTGTGCTAATAAGAGTGGCCACAGAAGAGCCCATTTTAAAAAGGTCTTCTGAAACTTAAATCGTGTTGAAAATACAGCAGAAAACTGTGGGGAAGGGACGAAGAAAAGGAAAGGAATAACACTAAAGACTGCTCCTGAATTATGGAAGGGAATCAGAGGGTATGGCTAAAAACAGTCACAAGCACTTTGCATTTGACACTGGCTCATCCAATACGTTCAACTAAAAATGACAAAATCCATTCCCTTTTCTCCTCCTTGTGGGACTTGCCTCACAGTATTTTATTTCCATTATTCTTTCCAGTCTTCTTGCTTTACTACCAGCTAAGCATTTTCTTCTATGCCCCCTCCCTGACATAGTCTGGGGTATTTTTACGTCTCTATGCTCAATAGTAATTTTAATAGTAATCTCTCTGCTGTTGTGGTTTTCTACTATGATCAGCAGTTTGCAAATGGTAATGAATTTCTGGTGGTTTTAATTTTTCCTTTCCCTTTCTCTCTTCCTTCATCTTCCTCTTTTTCTGGGACTATTCTTCTGTTATGCACAATAAATGGGACAACTTTGTAATTAATACCGTGATGCCAGCAGGAAAATACAATTGTACCTTCAGGATACTAAAGGGAGGTTTGGGAGGAGAGAGGAAGACAGCACAGCAGGTTGGGTAATGTGGGTGTACTGCCTTTCAGGCAAAGGGGCTCTTTTCTCCAGTTCATTTCTACTTAGAAACAAAAGAATTTTTAAAGGATGGGGAAAAAGAAGGACTGAATAATGCTCCAATTTGCATTTCTGTTCATATAATATTCTTGCTCTTTTGGCTAGAGAAAGATTCCTTTTTTTCTTTTTACAAATGGAAGCACCATCAAATTTTATTCACAATTGCTATTTTTCTCAAACTTGTCCCTGATAGTTGAATATGTGCTGAACCCCACTACAATTTTTTGGTTTGTGTTTTTTTAAACTCTACACTAAATAACTGGGGAGAGTAGGACATAATGAAATGAACATTGTTTCAAGAATCAGAAAATATACGTCATAATCAAAGTTTTGTCATTAACTGCATGATATTAAGTAAATCACTTAAACTTCTCAGTCTCTTTTTCTTATAAAATGAGGAGTTCATATAAGATAAACTATTCCTTCCAGTGAAAGCATAAGTGTGGTCTTCTTTTACCTCCAAAATCCAAAAATCTTGTCTCTGAGGCAGGTAGTATCTGTACCCCAAGTCTGTTTTAGGAAAGAGTGCCCCCTCCAGATGAAATGTGCATGCAGAAGATATGTTCATACTTGTGCTGAACTGAAAAAAAACTGGAACTCTGATTTCCTCAGCCTGTCTAAAGGAATCACTTTAAATTAGACACAGCCATTTTAAGCACCATGATCCAAGAACCATATTCTAAAAGCTCTCATGGTTTTTGGACTCTGTTGACTACCATCTGCTGTGGCTAATGGAAGTCTAGAACATTGAATAGTGTTTTAAAAATTTCTATAATAGTCACTAGTTTATTATTGCTGAATTCTGTTTATCATCTCCTAAGAAGCTTCTAGTGACATAGGGGAAGGGAATATGAATTAAGTAGCAATTATTTTTAAAAAGAGGATAAGCATTTAACAAAATAACCAGATAAATTTGTGATTCTTCTTCGAGTCGAGGGTGACTATAGGCTCCTTTAGGAAAGGAAAATATTTTTTTTATCTGTCTTTTCTGCCTGGTGAAATCAGTGTTAGGTACTCAAAGGTCATCATAGGCATTCAATAAATATTGATACTTTTTTTAATTTAAAACTATTGTGTATCATTCATTCTGTGGAAAATTATAATATGGGCTGCTAAGCATTTGCTGATTATTTTCATGTTTCTTCTCTCCTTTCTTCCCTCCTTCCTTTTCTTCTTTCTGCCTTCACAGCTCCATTCCAAAAAATTCCAGGGCAGACATAAGCGAAATGATACACTACCATTGCCTCTGTTCGAAACCTCTTACCCTCTCCTGCCTGCCTTAGCCCTTTCTTGCCCCTAACCTCATTCCCAGTCTTACTCCTGGTTTTCCTTCTTTTCTTAGCTCTGGCCTTGTCTCTTTCAAGAAACCTTCCCTAACAGGTCCATACTGCTTAGACGCCTTCCTGTAAAGTAAGCATCTTTCCCAGTAGCACTTATCCAACTCATAACTAACCTGATGGCCTCGTTTGGAAACATTGGGGATCTATATTCCTATACAAAAATGGACCATGGAATCTGCTTAATTTGACAGCTAACAATACTGATAACATTTCAGCAGAAAAGCTTTAGCCTGATCAACTTCATTTTCTCCAGTTTTCTCCTCTATCAAGGAAATCATTTCCCATTCCCCAGAACATATTTGTAAATGTTTTGTCTTCCTACTACCCAAAACATTTTGTAGCCAAACCAAATCTTCATGCTTTTTCCCCCAAATTCTACTCCCTTGCCCAAGCAGACTTTCATTCTCTGGCTCACAGGCATAGAGGTTATTGAGGATGATACCTCTTTCAACCTTTACTCAAGGAGCCCCAATGTCAACCACTTGTCCTTCAGATTAAGCACAAATCCCTATGTGCAAGGCTTTAGGGACTGTATCACACAAGGCCACGCTACTCACATCTCCTGCTGTGCTCAGCTATTCTTTCTTTTCTAGACATACAAGTATTCAGGTATCTCCCTCCCACTTCAAGATGGCACCATTCCTTTGCTTCATCTTATCTTTTAAAACTCAAGGAAATATTCATTTCTACAAAGAAATTTTCAGCAATCTCACTCTATCCAAGAAGGTAATTAGGTAGGTAAAAAAAATTTTGATGGCCAGATTTCTGAAATACCGGAAAACTGCATTGAAGAGGAGTTGGAGCCTGTGTCACAGAAAACAAAATAATAATAGAGAATATAAAACAAATTCTTTGGGTGGTTTAGACATATACTTATCCAGGGGATGGAATAAAGCAGTTTTTAAATTTATTTTATTCTGTAAAGTTCATTATATTTCCCTTTTTCTTTCACTGAGGTGAAATATTCTCACATCTAGCACTGCTATAGGGAAGCACATGGCTAGGAGAAAACATTTATATATGCTATTGGAAGGGTTTTGCTAATTCAAGACATATAGGATTGCATAATGAATTCATTTCCAAGTACTCTAATATTGCATATTAAAATACACCTGTAATATCAATTTAAAACAATTATAATAAGATGTATATTTGAAGGACTGCTTAACATTGTAAACAAAGGAAAGGTTCATATTTCTGGAAAATTTAACAAGTGAATGTTCAAACCATATATTTTCATATGTATGCTAATTACAGAACTATGAATAGCTAATAATTGATTGCAAAGTATTTTGCAGATATCAAAACTGTGCAAATACATTATCATCATAAGGATTAAAGAATCCTATAATAACTAGATACAGAGATAGAAAACACACACACACATATACTCTGATTATGATTTCTTTAATAAATAGAACCAAAGAAATGCATTTACTATGAAATATTAAAACAGAATGGTTTTTAAATTGTATATAATGGGACTATGACTGAAAATATAAGAATCTAATGTAGCAGCTTGATTTAACTCTCAAATTTAGGGTCTCTGCTGATGATTCAAATGCAATCTGTCAAGAAAAGTAAATTCTAAATGTCTATAGTGCCTGAAGAGACCTAGTTTTGAAATTTGGTGAAGTAATGATTAAAAAGTATGGGGTAGTATTAAAAACAGCATTTATATTGTCTATGGAAAAAATATTACTGTGTTCTTTTACTCTTTTATTTGACACGCTGAGGCAGTTTACAATGATCCAGCTTTAGGATTAGGTGAAGAAAATAAAAGACCAGATATTAACTATTTTAAGATTTGCTATTTAATAATTTGTACTTTCTTCTTTTTTTTTTTTCCCTCTAATTCTTAAAAAATATAAAAGTCTTCCCTAGGGGATGCTTGGTCCACAAGATAGAATGGAATCTGAGTCACCACGTGAAGACAACACCCTCCCAGCTGAGAATCCTTCCCATCAGGCCCACCTGCCTTAGGCTACAATGTAGTGGAGAAACTTCTGTATTTAACAGGATACATTGTGTGTCTATTCATTACAGTAGCTCATTTACTCGAATCAATACAGAAAGGACAGCCAGGAAGAGGCTTCCTGAAAAGTAACTGTTAAAGTCAGGGCTGAATGAAAGGGAGCTCGGAAGAACCTTCTAAACAGAGGTCTTGAGTCAGGACCTGGACCTGGTGTTTGAGGAAAAGGGAGGTAGTAGCTTGTGTCTGGACTGGAATGATCTAGAGGAAGAGTCTTAGGACTTGAGGTCATAGAAGAAAGAGGCAGAGACAGCTAGATTTTGTATGGATCATTGTGTGTTTTTCACTCAGGAGGACAAGGGAAGCTACTGGAGCGTTTTGAGTTGAACAGGGACATGACAATACTCCAGTATAAAAGTAACTCTCTGGCTGCTGTCCTGAAAAAGAGACCAAAGAGGATCAAAGGTGGCAGTAGCAACCAGTGAAGAGACCACTGCAATACTTCCAGTGAAAGATGATGGAGAATTGGAGCAAAATTGCAGCAATGGAAGGGGTAGAGACAACAGAATGTCTGAAGTTTTGGATGCTGTGCATGACACAAAAACGTTTAAGATAGCTATGTTTTTTTATTTTGGCCTGGGAAAAGTTGGCATTTACTCAATTGAAGAACATTAGAGGAGAAGTAGGTTTGGAGCTTTCTACATGTTAAGTATGAGGTATATATTAAACATCAAATGGAGATGTCATGTCAGCAGTTGGAAAAACAAGCTTGAGATTCAGAAAAGGCTTAACGATCTCTATTTTCAACCTACCTTCTTTTCTACATCACTCCTCTGATCATTTTTGTTGCATAGCTCTGTATTGTGTTTGTTTGCATCCTCTTCCTTTTCTTCTAGATTATTGATTGAGAAAAAGACCATTTTAAGAAAAAACATATTTGCTTCCTGAAGAGTATAAAGTGTACACTCAGTCACTGTTTTAAAAATGAGTAAGTGAATGCATTCAGGTTAGTATACAGTATACATATACCAGAGACGCTGTATTTCTAGGTAAAGTTCCCATCTCGTGAAATGGAAAAATTGTTCACAGAATTCCTATTGTGAAGTACGAAGCATTATTTTTTAAAGGGAGAATGATCTAAGACTTTCAGAAGATATTATGTCTAAAACTTTCAAAAGTTCTCTGGGTAATTGTAACACTAACTGAAGTTCGGTACAATTGTTCTAGAATTGTGACTACAACCACACATTTTTATTTGGGAAAATATCACAAGAAATTATATTGATTATCCACATTTAATGAAGAACTATCATCGATTATATATTTTATTCCCTTTCCTACTTCTCAAGATAATTGTGAAAAATAGCTGGCATTCTGTTCTTTTCCAAGGCAAATAATAATAGTAACTTGAACAGAGTAAATCACCATAATACAATATAGAGTCTTAGTATCTGCTGAAATAATAAGTTCATGAAGTGCATGGGTTACCTTCAGAATATATTTATGGTATTATCAGAGACAAAAATCAATGCTGCATTTCACAAATGCATTATGGGTCATACCTCTCTTTAGGAAAATAAATTATGAGAGATATTAGATGATATATTTGAATTCTCAAATGCATTTCAGCATCTTTCTTGAGCTTCTTAATGAGCACAGCCAGGGACTCAAGCAATGTGATTTTTGCTGCTGTTTGCACCTGTGAGTGTGTGATGGTGGGTGAAAATGAAACTTCATGTATTAACTAGATTGAGGAGTAAGAAGGGGTCTTTAGCAGGTTAAGACAATTACTGGGTTTTCTTCGTTGTGATAGAGTTTTATTGTTCTTATGAGCATAACCCTCTACACAAAAGGGAGGTGAACGTTTATATGTTTTACAATTTGAGCAACTGACTCATCTTTCTTGTCCTGTCCTCCACAACCATCACAGACATACATAAAAAATCCAGGGTCCAAATTAGCCATTTTTCAAATCCATTCGCAGCTTGTAGATAAAAGGAAAGTTTCACTGTACAAGAAAATGAAAGTCATTATTTGTGAATACTCGTAACTTATGGGCCCCATCCATCTCAAAAGGTGATTTCATATAAACTAGAAATTCTACCAATTCTTTTGTATTTGTCTAGTTTTTAAATGTATGGAATCAGTAGGTTTAGCCATATGAATTTATACTTGAAATAGAGCAACATGTCAATGCTTCAGAGTTAGTCAAATCAGATGACTGATATCTGAAACTTAGAAAAAGAAACTAGAGAAAAGAAATAAAAGGAGAGATACACAAATTGGAAAAGAAAATCTAAGGAATATGAAAAAAAGCAATACCTAATATTTTCTAAATTGAATTTTGGAACTCTTTTCTTTATTTTCTTTCTTTCTTTATTTTTATTGTCACTGGCCTTACAGATCTTAGTGACAGATCTTTTTTCCCCCCTTACTTGACCATCTTAGTATGCGACAAGACAGAGGGTAAGAGCACAACAAAAAAAATGAACCTTGTCAGACCACTAGGCAGGAAAGGGAAGGTAGAGTAGAGTTGTGAAATAAATGAAGTCTGGCTGGCAGGAAGCCCCACTGCCCGTACTGCTTCTATCTGAAACTGGAAGATGTTCAGATCAGGCCATCTTACAATTTGTCTTAGCATCTAAAAAATGACTTAAGGGTTAGGCTCATTTTGTCTCCTAAGTTACAAATGTACCAAGAAGCTCATTCTTTATTCAGACACACAAATTTCAACATGGCAGTTGATTAATTCTGGGTTCCTTCTTAATTTATAGCTTAAATGTAAATGTGTTACTGAGTGAGGAAGCTCTCTGAAAAATGAACGTAATCCCTAGACATTAGTTCCTCTGAAATAATATCCATAAGCAATAGTCTATTTTCCATGTACTTTGCATTGACAAATATGGACCCCAAATCTACTCATAATAAAGCATACAACATATTTAAAATATATTTAAAGCTAACAATCATCCTTCATGGTTCATGTTATAAATGCATACAGATTTAGCAAGTAGCTTTTTACTCTAGAATGCAAGAGCTAGGAGAAAGGAGACACATATTGGTTATATAATTGAGTTTACCACAAATATTTTGGTCCCTGATTGTTAGCTTCTTCTTGAAGGCTGCTATTCAGTCTGAAAGCAACTTAAAACGCCTGGTCAAGAACAAACAAAAAATATCAATGGAAATCAGTGGGAGGAAGACTAGAAATTGTTTTTAGCTCAGTTCCTCACAATATATCAAGGTATTTTCAAACATTAATCAAACAAAAGGTCATTGATGCACAAAACACACGAGAAACTTAAAATGTGATTGACAAAGTACATGAATAATGCAGTTTCTCCCTTTTCTTAATTAAAAGTACAGTGATTGAACTTTACAGCAGACCATGTCCATGTGCTTAACTCAGTATGACTACATTACAGTATAGAAAATACACATCTCCCTCAGCAGGCCTCTGAAACCCTCTCTGCATCTTTGGTAAACTCAGACATCTATTCTCAGGCTATAACAATGACTAATTTAAAGTGTCTCTCTCCATGCCCTTATCTACCCATTACCAGTAGAATCTTCGACTTCTCCTTGACAGAGAAATTTGAAATAATTAGAGAAATTTTAAGGCATCACGTATCTAAGAGTATCTTTACCCATTGCCTTCTCATTCACTCCAGACTCATATATCCAGCTATGTGACATCACCTCTTGAATGAATAAGAGTAATCTCATCTCAAACTCATCCTCCTACAATCCTGGACCTATTTCCATGATCCATCTGTTACAGTGAATGAAACAACTATCCAACCAGTTCTGAAAACCATAGACTTGGAAATTGTTCTTGAAACTTTCTGTCATACCCCATGAGCCAATAGAGCATTAAATTATTGATTTTATTTCCTAAGTATCTCTAGACATCCATCCAGTTGTCACCATCTCTATTACCACCACCTTAGATCATCTCTCACCTGGTATATTGATATTTCCCTAAGTGGCCACCCAGGATCTTTTATGTTCTTCATCTCTTCACAATGCAATGGAACAAGCCTTCCAAAATCCAAACATGGATAAAAAATTGACCATTCATTTTTCTTGTAGAGTGATCATATGTTTTGGTTTCCTAGTATAGAACTGGTGAATGCTTGCTGTCCCAGTATCCCATATGGTCTAGTATTTTTTCTGGGTTCTGCATTTTTAATAAAGTTGCATTAAAATTAGAATTTTAATTTTAATTAAATTAAAAGGATTGGTATACCATTATTTTGTGCTTATAGCTTTTGCCATAGTTTGTCTATTAGTGTGAGAAATAGCATGGGCAGTGAAGAGAGTTTTATTTTAAAGTGTGACTAAATATGTACTACAACCAGCAAAAACTCATCTCTCTTTCTCTCACTCAATTTAACACAACAATATTATATTTCAGTGACAGACTGTGGGGCTCTTACTATTTAGAAATATACACTCGGACATAAACCACAAGGAACAGCTCACAGAAACCTATGATATGCCAGAAACCTCCAGGTTAACAATTAGAACAGTTCATTTAAAATATAGGAAATTACAGGGGTTTGCAAAATATGCGTAGGAGCTAAGATTCTTTCTGTGGCATATATAAAGTGTATTTTTAACTCCATTGCTACATGTTATTCATTTGTTCAATTACTTTATAGTGTACATCTATAATTGTTAATTTTACTTTTTGGTAAAATTTTTTTTATGATAAACCCTACATTGGGAATAAGATAAGAAAAATAAAAGTACATGCTTAATTAAAAGTAAGTACCATAATTATGTTTCTTTTGAGAGCTGATGAATTTGTAACTTGTGTAAAATGTTTTTGTCAACATTTAGCATCCACAATGGTGACAAAAGTGATGTCACAAATAACATAAGACCAAGAAGACATAGAACTGCTAAAAAAAAAAACAAAAAACAAAAAACTTCATCTCCTTTAAGAGCTAGTGGCTATTTTAAGATATCTGATCCCAAAATTGGATTATTTCACACTTGCAGCTGCAGAAATTACATTTACCTGTAACTATGAATCATGAGTTTTCATTTAGATTAATTGATTGCTTTAAACTTTAATTTCACTCACCTTCTATTCTAAATGTCCCTATCAACATCAAAGTGAGAGATTTTAATTGTCTCGCCCCATCAATAGAACTTTATGAACATTTTAATGATGCAATGCTTCAAAAAGAAAGGCAGAAACATTTATTCCAATAATGATTTGATATTTTTAAAATCTAAATTCTGGTATCGAAGTTTAATGTTGGAAGTTCCTTCTTGTAAAAAGAAAACCTCTGACAATACTACAAATTTGGTTAAAAAGTTCAACATTAAAGATAAAATACTTTAGGTGGGTGACAATACAAATACAAATTTTGGTGAAGTGTATTTTAGTTTTCAATTGCTAAAACAAATATCAAACAATAGTTTGGCTTAGCAATAGGTATTTATTGCTCATGGTTTCAGAACCTAGAAGGCTTGCTTCTTCTTAATCTGTATCTTCTGGCTGGCTGGCAGTCTTGGGGTTCCTTGGCTTTTCTGTCACAAGCAATGCACATGGAAGTGCTTCTTTTTCTTTCAGGTTCCCTTGACTTCGGCTTCTGGCTGCTCCCTGTGGCTTCCCTCTCCATCTGACTTTTGTTTGGCTTAAAAAGGATGCTAGTAACCTAGATTAAAGCTCAGTTTTATTCAGTTGGGCCACACTTTAACCGAAGTAACATCTTGAAGAAATCTTAATTATAATCAGTCCACACCCACCAAAATGTGGAGCAAGTCCAAGAACTTGTCCAAACTGGGGTACACAATTCAATCCACCACATGTAGCATTGCTGCTATATAACGTCCTTACTGAGTAAAACACCAATGGAGCAGAAATGTATTGGAATAAATAGCGTGACAGACTAAAAGCAATTGCAATCTTTTGCTATGCCTCCCAGTGAAAGGTAAAATCTAATTTCCCTCCTCTTGATTCTAGGCTGATCTCAGCAACTTGCTTAACCAATAAAGTGCAGCAGAATTGCCATTCTATATTTTTGAGATCAGCTCACAAAAAGCCATGCAGCTTCCTTCTAGGCCTCTTGGATGGCAAATTCTTACAGAAGACAGCTATGCAAGATATCTCACAACCCTGAAGCCCACCTAAGCTATTCCTGCCCATGCCTACCCAACAACCCCTATAGTGTGGCCCCAGCAGATCAAATGTGGAGAAGAAACAAAAGACAGAGCTACAGCCAGAACTGAGCTGCAGACCCAGACAAACAGTACAAGTTTCCCAGTAATCTTTAGCTGTTCTGGTCATTCTAAGAGGGAATTGAATTATCATGGAGGTGGAAGTAAACCATACATATTATGTCCTGTTCAAATCCTAATCCAAAAAATTGCTCCTCTAACTTCCACTGATCAGCCCCCAAAACCGTTGACAACTTTTGATTATATCAGCTAAAATGTTGATGGTTGCCAAGTGGTGATAATCCATGACCATCTTTCTTTCTGCATTTATTATTATCTGGCATTTTACTACAAGGAAGAGCTTTTCTTTTTCCTCTCATCTTTTTATATGTATTCATTTAAAATGTGAGTATGGATTCATGGATCCTTATTTAACACAATAGACTATAATCTAATAGACTCATTGCTTATTCTGATGCTCAGATTGTCCTAGATTTGGTTCTTCATCTTGACTATTGTGTCCTTTTTTACATGTCTGCATAATTATGTGTGCATTTTCATTCCTTTGGGCACAGCAAGGGACTCTGAACTGATTTGTTTTTCCTCCCTCAGCCCTGGAAAGAGATATTTCTCAAATGCATCCTATTTTTGTTGTTGGTGGTGGTCATTTGTTATTTTTTTCTGTTTTCAGTAGGGGATAGTATTTAGAAACCATGTACCAAGTTCTGGCAGGTTTGTGTGTTCTTTGCTACTGTGCTGTCATTGCTTCTAGGCCCTTTCAGTAGACAGGGATAGAATACATGTATACACACATACATATGTCTATATCTACCTGTATATTTATAATTTAAAAGAAAACATGAGTTCGTATCAGTATGTTCAACTCCAAACTCAGAGTTATTTTTAGCATTTCTAATTACTATGTTCATAGATCTCTTCTGAGACAATATATTTACTTACTTGACCAATTTGTTATTTGTTCAGCATAACCAATCATATAACCAGTCTGCTACCTTCTCCATCTATCATCTCTTCATTCATTCCCTAACACCCTACTTCTTTGAACACTGATATCTCCATTTTAGGAGAAGAAGCAAAGGGAGTAATATACTTCTAAGTACCCATATGCCAATAAAAGAAATCACAAGGTAAATTAGAAAAATCATGATCTGAATGATAACGAGACGTGACACATCAAAATTGCTGTAATACAGGTAAAATACTGTGGTTCACAAAGAAAATCCAATTGAAGTATCAATAATTTCAAACTTATTAGTTATAATACATACATTTCAAAGAGACTGAAGGCAATGTAGTAGAAAACACTAAAAGCAATAAAGCCATACTGAAGAAAACACACAAAAAAATACTCAACATAGTATTAAAGGCAGATATCGCTAAAGAAACTGCTTAAAGTATCACAAATAATTATATTGCATATGTCAAGATAATTGACATATTATCTTTTTTTTAATCACTTCCCTTACAATCTTCAGTGTTCCAATATGAACAACTCTTAAGACAATTTTTAAAAAATCACTCTTCAGATCTCCCTTGTTCTCTGAATTTCAGAAACTAGCCTTCTTTCATTCCTTCATATATGCCTGGTGTTTTTTCCTTTACAAGTGTTAATCTACGGGAGATATCCTTCATTCCCCTCTACCATCTAGGTAACTCCTACTCATTCTTCAGACTACATCTCAGTAGTTACTTCTGAGACCCATTCTGACTAGGGAAACACCACCAATGATAAAATTTCTGAAAGAGACTGTCTTAGTTTCCTAGAGCTGTGGTAGCAAAGTGCCACAAGCCAGGTGGCTTCAAACAATAGAACTTTATCATCTGGCTATTTGGGAGGCTGTAAGTCTGAAATCTAGGTGTTGGCAGGACCATGAGTCCTCTCAGGAGCACAGGAAAGAAAAATTCTCTTTCATTCCTTTCTTCTGACTTCTGGTGGTGGCTTTTTGGCAACCCATGGCATTCGCTGCTTCAGTTGTCACATAGTGTTCTTCCGTCTTTCTATGTCCAAGTTTCTTCTTCTTATAAAGATACCAATCATATTAGATTAAGTGCTCCACTCTACTCTGCTAGGACCTCTTTTTAACTTGACTAATTCCACCTGTAATGATTCTATTTCCAAATAAGGTCACATTCTGAGGTATTGGTGTTAAGATGTCAATATATTTTTTGAGGGACACCATTCAATCCGTAACAAAAATGAATACCCCTTTGTTTGTTTTTTTCCTTAGCAGTTATCCCAGTTGGAACTGTGTGAATATTTATGTGACTATATGTCTCCCACACCATAAAGTAAGCTTCAAGAGGTCAGGGAACACATCTATCTTTCCTCATCATTTGATAAGTACATGAATGAAGTAGTAAAATTACCCTGCCCCTCTCTTCTGGTCTTTATATATTCAGGTGTCTTGGGGGATCTTCCCCTACTCTTTTCCCAATGTCTCCATCTAAATGAACAACATGCGTAATCGGGGATATAAGGAGGCAGGATGATGGATAGTCCCTGAAATATTCTTTTATTTTCATACCTGAACAGGTGAATGACAAAAGACAAGATACTCTGACTGATTAAAAAACAAAAAAAACAACAACCAAATATAGTATTTCAGGAGTTTTCATTTCCAGTGAGCTGACTGGTGTTAATGCAACAGCTTAAAGGATGTTACAATGGATTTTGTAGGCTTTCAGAAATATCCTATAAATATGAAAATATGCCATGAATTTATTCCCTAGAGAATATTGTGCACCAACTTCAACCAGCATATTTTATTATGTACACTGAGGACTAGTATATATTAAAATATTAGAAGGGAAAATATCTAAATATTGAGAGCTGTTAGTTTGTCAACTACTTTCCCACAGGATATAATAGATGCACCAACACTTACTGTGTCAGTAAAGGCAGAGAAGGACACAATACCCAAATGCCTTATTTCCATATTTCCATTTCTCAATTCCTACAATAAATGGTAATAAATGATTTATTAAACAGATATAGACAATATACTACAAATCAGTAGACAACTTGATAAATCATTGCAAATAGCAACCACTAAAAATGCATTTATTGTATTTCATGTCTTCCTCTCTTCATTAGAAATTAGAAGTGGTTTTATGAACTTAAGTAAGCAGTTTAGAATATAATGGGCAATCCTTAATAATAGAGTAAGTGCATTTGAAAGGGTTTGACATGTTTCAACTGTTGTATCCCCAAATAAATTATTTCTAAGATATTTAAATACAACTACACTCTTTTCACACCATCCTTATAGATTATTATTATAGTTCCATAACAATTCACACACAACAATAAAATAATGAACACAGCTACTTCAAAGAAAATGAAAAATAGAGGTTAAAGATGGCATAAATTTAAAAGGGCTCATAATTATGTGCATGTGCACATGTGTTTATTTCACGCATACTTTCCATGATACCTACAAACACTGATCTTATGAAAAGATTCATGATGTTCCTAACGTATTAAAACCAAATATATTGAGAAATTAAAAGCAGTCAGGAGATATTGATGGCTAAAAGCTGCTTCTCCTCCCTATTGATTATGAAAGCTCATAAGTTTTGCCTTTAACCTTCCCATCAGAGTTTGCTCCAACACTTTTTTGCAGAAATCCATGTCTGCCTTGTATTCTTGAAACTGTTATTAAACATATAATACAAGATTTATTCTAATAGAGCCAGTGTAAAAAGACCAGAAACCTTTGTCTTTTTTTGTATGTGCACATTCATTCACTTCCTCTAAAGAATATTTAGCTCACACGCATTTTTCAGCCATCACAATATATCTTCTGAGCTTGCTTTTTGGTTTCACAATAACGCCCCATTCTCCCTTGTTCATTAAGTTCTTATCCTTGTACATCTAGATATCACCTGGATTCTTTTCAAATCAAATCTTATGAAGAAGAGATGAGGCAATTTCTTGGGAAACATTCACTCTAAACACATTATTAAAACTTGCTCCTTCCCTTGATTATCTACTTAAAATATGACAGGGTATCCTCTGTGTTTCTTTCTACATCAATGTCCTTCACAATTTAATTCATTCTGTATTACAATTAATTCATAAACATGTAGTCCAGTGCTAATTGCAACAGTGAAAAATAGAAAATATACTGAAATTCTATTTCCTAAAGGGCCTCAATATGGGTCTGTTTTATCAATGACATTTTAAAATAGAAAGTCAATAGTGAGCCAAAGACTTCTTTGAACTCAGGAACATCCCATTTAACAATTTCAAGTAAAATAACTTAGTTGGCTTTTTTTCCCCTATTAGCTCATATTTTTTGCGGTATGATGTGCCTTCAATTTGCTGAATAGCCTGTGAAAACACTATATTCATATTTCTAAACATGCCCAAAGATTAAAGTAGAAGAGATTTGTGGCTAACAAAACCCTACTGTCTGGGTTAAACTCTATGGGCCTGATGCTATGGAAGCCTGAACAGCTGATAAGGGTAGAGATTTAATTTCTGCCTAAATAGCATCTTAGAGGGAGAACATAACTCTCAAAACTTCAGAAGTAAAGAGCCAGTGATCATAATTTTACCCAGGTGGTCCCTTTTCTTATCCCAACTAATGTAGAGTAAAATGTCTGTAAATGGGTTATTCACCTTTCAGGTGTTTCATTCAGAAATGATGACATTTCTCCAGCATTGATCTGTACTGGTGAACAAAACTCTCAATTACCTTAGAAATGTCCTTTTGCAATCTGGAACAAGAACAGTACAGAAAAGGAGGTTGTAAACAGAAGGATGAAAGTCAGTTAACCTTTCCTTTTCAGAGTGTCCTTTATTCCATCTCCACCATGATTGCCCTATTTTTCCAAAACTAGCTGGTCATTTTCTCACTCTTTAATATAATAATAAGTTTGCTGAATAGGACATAGGTAAAGGTAGAGTGGGAGTGCTTTGTTTTTCTTTCCTTGCCTCATTTAAAAAATTTTTTTCAGGCTCAATTGCAAACAATTTCATGCAATAAAAATAACTTAATCACTAAAAAATGTATTGATTCACGCACCAAAAAAGTGGTCAAATACCCGAATGTATACCTTCCAATATCACCTAGTAAATGAGGTTAAAAGTAATAGGTGAATGGATAGGGTTGAAGGACGTAGAAAGTCTCTGCTGAGCTTAGCTATTTATGTAGATACGCACAGTGTGAAATTAATGAAGATATGTTTGATGCCCAAGAATTCTATTACTTTGAAATACTGTAATGTAGGTAAATACACAAGAGTGTGTTTTAAAACACTATTACTGGAATCCGTATCTTGTCTTTTCAGGAAATAAATTCAGATTTATTTGCTTCATTAATGAGAAACCTAATTTCATTTAAGATTCTGCAAAGCACATTCCAATGATAAGGCATGTAAGGCAGTTTTGCTCCATGGACATTTAATTCCACCTCTTAAATGAAAGAATGCTTAAAATGCAATCATTCTAAAATTTCTTGGCAGTTTCCCCAAGCATTGGCCCAATTTCTTCATCATGGCATTTAAGTAAGTTCCCAACTTTATTAAGACGTTAGAAGCTTTTTGTTGCCAAGCAGAAAACCCACTGAAAAAACAAACATCTAAAGTTGGGTTTTCAAATAGATTTTGGTTTGCTTAGGCTATGTAAAATTTGGTTTGGAAGAAATCAAACATTATTCAAGCTTTGGGAGAGGTGAATTGTGCCAGAATCCCTCCTTCATGGGCTTTTAATTGAATTATTGCTTTTGGACTGGAAAAATATATTTTCATAATCATGACATTAACCATTGCTATTATTTTAACTGGTCTTTATGAAGTTTTTTTTTTTTTTTTAATGAAATCCAGCCTGATTTCTTCAGAATTTTTTCTATAAAAACTATTTGGAGATTCTAAATGTAGAATAATCTGTAACATCAGAGGAAGTAATATTTATTGCCTGTCTGACTTTATATACCAGGAGAATATATAGATCATCTATCAATGGACAATGAAATACTTTCTAAGGAAAACAAACAACGTATTACTTTGTAATATTTTGCTGTGCCTGGTTATAAGTGGATACAAAATACTAAGCACTTGAAGTTTTAATCTGGAGAACTAATTAGTGCTATATAAAATTAAAGCTGAGAGTTAAAGGTGCAGGATTTCCTACTCAAAGTGCACATTGGTCTTACTGTTAAAACTCAGCAAATGCTGAATCAGGGCTAAAGAGCATATCCTTAGAAGATATTTTGAGACATCATCTAAAACTATATCTTTTAGAAGTGATTTACTTCCACTTCATGCTTTTGGTCCTGGTCTGTATGAATCTGTTATTTTTAAAGATTAAGTAAACCAAAAAAGAAACCTCAATATCCATTTTGACCATCCATTCTACCCAAGTTTCTGAAAACTTACCCTATATGTCTATGTATATCTAAACCTAATCTATCAGTAGCATATTTTGCCAATTTCTCTTCATTTTGGAGAACAGTTGGTCACCAACATCAATTAACACTGTATATTTTCAAAGTTATCATAAAACCACTTTTGAATTCCCTTGCTTCCAAACTATATAATCCAGTTCCTTGAACCTATCCTCAAAGGTCCCATTTTACAACTCTTTAATCATCTCTATGGCTCTTCTCTGAATTCCTCACTAGTTCCCAATGTCCCCAGTGGGCTTTAGAGTCCCAAACTCAGTAATGATTTTTCTCTCTTTCATCTGTTGTCAAGTGGTGGGAGTTGTGGGTTTGGCTTCTCCTATGACCTAGATTGTAGACAACTTAGGGGTAAACATTATGTTTCTTTGCCTCTGAAGCATTTTTGTGGATAGTAATTTCCTACAGAATTAGGTTTATCATGGATGCTTACCCATTTGATTTTTTTGGTTTGTATTGTTTTGTTTACTACACTCTGATTATCATTGAGTATAAAAGAGTTATTTAATGATTCACGTTGTAGAAACTTATTTTTGTGTTCTGATCTATTTTCTTCTTTTGTTTTGCCATATAGAAGTCAAAGCTGTCCAATCTATTTAGAAGGCACTCAACAAAAGCTCTATAAAATGTAATGATTGCCAATTATGGCTTTAAATTTTATATTTGCCTTTGATTTAAAGAAGAAACAGATATTCATCAGAAGGTATTTGCCAACTGCTTTCAGAAATGTAAATGTGTGATTTTGTCACTCCAAACTGACGAGACATTTAAATGGGAAAAAAAATTTACTTTGAAAAGAAAAAGATTTCTGTTTCAGTTACTTGATTTTGCACTGCAATTGGCTATTTGGAACCAATGACAATAATTAGCACACTCCTAGAAGTGGCATTCTTTAATTTTTGACAAAGGACTAGACTCTCAAAGTGATAATGATAAATCATAAATAGAAAATCATGAACAGTGTATTATAGCAGTTCATGAAGAGTTTACCTCGGAAAAATATTTCAAAGATTGCACACAAAAAAACTTGACATCTTAAAGATGTGAAAATTATAAGATAACGACTTCACACAACCTGAATTTCTTTTCCAAAATGTATATTCACGGAAGGCAGAGATTCAGTGATTTGTCATATTCATAGATTCTGAGTTGGATATGAAGGTAATAACTTGATTAAATTCATTCTTTAAATATTTATGTTGGGTACTTATTGTATATCAGGTATTGTTCTAGATATTGGATATATAACAATTGTTTAAAAAAACAGACCAAATACCTATCCTCATGGAAGTTAAATTCTACCTATGGAACATCATTAATAAAGGACTAAATATATATTTCATTAGCAGGTGATAGATATCAAAAAGAAAGAATAATATAAAGCTGCTAGGGAAGTTGGGAATGTCTGAGATAGGTAGGTTTTTTTTTTTTTTATATTGGCAGAGACCTGAAGGAAATGAGGGAGGGAATCTTTCTGATCTTTGGGAAAAGATAATATCTGGTAGAGGAAACAGAGTGTGCAAAACCATAAGGCTAGTGTCTTTAGCATGTTCAAGAAACATCTAGGAAATAAGTATGGCTCTAGGGAAGGAATGAGAGACAGAAAGTTACAGGAATTGAAGGAGAGCTATGGAGGGGCCAGATCATGCAGAGCTTTTTAACCCCATGGTCAAGACTTTGGCTTTTATTCTCAGTGAATGGAAAGCCATTTGAGGACTTTGAACCAAGAATTGATATGTTCTGATTTAACTTTTAAAGGAATCACTTTAGCTATTGTAAGGAGAACAGATTATAAAGTGGAAATGGCAGGAGTAGTGAGACCAGTTGCAAGTTTATCACAACAGCCTAGCCGAGACTATGATGCTTGTCCTGAGCATGGAGGTAACAGTAGAGGTGATAAAAAGGGTTCTGATTCTGGCTATGTCTTGAAGGAAAAGCTGACAGGATTTTTGAACAACTGGATAGAGTTGTGCAAGAAAGAGAGTATAATCAAGGATTATCATCCTTGTTTATTTATTGCTGGTTTGGGATCTGACCCATTAGAAGGTTGCAGGTTCAATTAACTGACAAAATAGACTGTGAAGGGCAGAACTTTCTTTGTCAAAAATCAGTTTGCATATCTACATGGGTCATTTTTCTGAGTTGCCTATTCTTTCCATTAATCAATATGCTTCTCGTTCTGTCATTTCCATGCTGTTTTGAGTACTGTGCAGCAATAAAGTAAGTCTTAACATCAGGAGAGGGATTTCTCCTACTTATCTTTCTATTTTAAAATTATTTTAGCTATCCTACTTCTTTTATCTTTCCTTATATATTTTAAATTCAGCTTGTCTATATCCAGAAAAAATCTTGCATAGTTGTGATGTGAACTGTATTACATGTATAGATCAACTTGGGAAGTATTGATAGCTCACCACGTTGAGTATTCTTGTCTATTACCATAAAATATCTCTCCCTTCATTTAGGTCTTGATTTCTTTCATACACAGTGTGTGCTTTCCAGCACACAGAGCCTATATATATTTTGTTAGATTTGTACTTAAATATTTCACTTTGTTGGAGCTACTCTAAATCGAATTTTATTTTTAATCTCAGTTTTTAATTCTTCTTTGATATTATATAGAAATACAATTGACTACCAGCTCACCAACTTCACTTTTTTTTAGTTCTAGAAAGATTTTTTGGGATTTTCCACACATACAATCATGACATCTGTACCTATACAATTTCATTCCTTCCTTTTTAACATGTATGCTTTTCATTTTCTTTTCTTGCCTTACTGCACTGGCTAGGATTCTAGTAATAGGCTGGATAGGAGTGGGATAGGGAACAAATAAAAAATAAAACATTTTTTATTTGTTCCCTATCTTAGGAAGAAAGCACTCTGTTTTCCACTAGTAAGCATGATGTTAGATGTTAGTTTTTTAAAGATGCTTTTTTTAAGGTTGAGGAAGATCCCTTCTGACTTTAATTTGCTAAGAGATTGCACTGTGATAGGTGCTGAGTTTGGTCAAATATTTTTTCTATTTTTTTCTTTGCATCAATTGATATGATCACATACTTTTCTTCTTTTGTGGATTGCATTGATTGATTTTTAAGTATCGATCCAGCTTTTCAGTTCCTGGAATAAACCTCAAATTATTTTAGTGGATTATTCATCTTATATAGTATCACAATCAATTTGCTCATATTTTATTGATAATTTATATCTATGCTCATGGAGGATATTGATCTGTATATTTCTTATGTTGACTGATTTTGGAGCAGAGTAATTTTATCGCATAATATGAACTGTGAATTGACTTCTCTTCTATCTTCTGGAAGAGACTGTATAGAATTGGTGTTGTTGTTTCTTTAATTATTTGGTGTAATTATGTTTATAAGAGATCACTCTGGCGATGACTTGAGGAGGTGGATATAAGCAGAGCAGAAGGAGGGAGGAAGCTATTGAAGTTATTCTGGTAAGAGATAAAGCTGCCATGGATAAGTGGCTAATAACAGGGATGAGGAACATCTATATCTCTATATCTATATAGTTTGTATCTAGTATTCTAATAAACTCTGGTACATAATGGATAGCCAATCAATGCTATTTTCTTCTTCATTTCCCCTTGGCTTAATTTCCATGAAGGAAATAAAAATAAACAATTTTAACCTTCTACCTCAGGGGTTGGCAACCTACAGCCTGTGGGATACCTGCTTTTTTTTATAAATAAAGTTTTATTGGAACACAGCTATGCCCTTTTTTTTCTTTTACATATTGTCTGTGGCTGCTTTTGTGCAACAACAGTAGTTTTGCATATTTGTGACAGAGACCACATATCCCACCAATCTATAATACTTATTATCTAACCCATAATAGAAAAAGATTGCTGACCCCCATCTAGATAAGTGTAAGGATGTTGAATGACATAATGTTGGTACCTTACAAATAGCAGGTTTTAGCCGATATTTTCCTATAGAATAAAAGTCAACATCCTTACTATAGCCTACACCATTTGCCCAGGCAAAACCCTTTCCTAACCCACCCCTGCCCTAATCTCTCTCTCAACTCATCACTTATTACTCTCCTGTTATTCACTCCACTTGAGCCAACTTCCTTTTCTTCAGACATTTCGACACATTTTCTTCTTGGAACCTTTCCTTGGAGATGCTTTCTGGCTGGAATTTTCTTCCCGCAAATGTTCATAGGGCTTATCTCTCATCTCCTTCAATGTCTGCTCAAATCACCTTGTTCATGAGGTCACCCTAAGCTCTCTGTCCTCATTTGATTGGGGAAGCTCTAAAACTAATACCTAGGCTTTGAGAATTCCAAAATCCCTTGCACATTTAATTTTTGGAAACCTCTCAACAAATTATATTTTAAAAATACTCCGTTCATCAGTGCCCAGCTTTATCATCCACAGATATAAATCTAGCTATTTCAGACTGCCTAAACTTTCCCCTTGGCTGCACAAGATCTAAACTCTGCAAATAGCTTGGAGTTGCTTAAGTATGAGTTGTTATTGATGAGAGGGCAAATGTATAGTGATCTGGAGATTTCCTCAGTTGCCTCTTTTATAGCGGAAGCTCTAAAATATGGATTGGACTGGCACTGAAGGGAAAACTTGGGACAGCGAAGGCCAGAGGAGTCAGTGATAACCTTTGTGTACTAAGGGATTATGCTTTCCTATGGTGCCCAGCATATGGTTGACTCACTGTAACAACCAGCTCTCCTCCTCAAAACCCACCACATTGTGAAAAGTGTCACTCCCACCTTTATCTCATCTCTGAGTTCTATGCATCCAGTATCTCCTTTAGAAATGTTCTTACATATAAGAATATCTTATTCTGTAAGGGGTAGGAATGACCATGATTTTTCTACCTGAAAATGGAAGTTGAGGAATGACAAGAAAGGAAAATGGAATACTTGAGAAGAATAAATCATAATTTCATTATCTCAGTTTAGACTCTAAGTTTAAGAGGGCATTTCTAATGCTTTCTGATTTTCCAAAGCACTGATTACAATGTCAGCTTCAAAATATAATAGCATGAAATTTATTACTTTCATGAGGAGATAATTTTTTCTATAGCCTAGTCTTGTTGTTGTGGTTTAAATTGTGTTTTAAAATATTCAGGAAAACATAAAAGATCCTGACCCCTTCAAGAAAGAGAAATACACTGATTTCTTTAGAAGAGCCGAATTGTGAAATGCATAACATAGTGAATAGGTTTTCTTCAGCTACTCCATATAAACTAACTTGTACTTCTAAGGAGAGAAAGTAACAAAAAGAAGCTGGTTGCCAGGGCAACCGTGTCCTGATTGGAAAAGAGAGGGTCATGGTTTTGATATAATTGAAGCAAGCCAGCCTGTAGCTGTGTTTTCTCTCTCATCTGCTTAGAAACAAGGGGAAGACAAAGTCAGAAAAAGGCTGAAAGGATTTTATTTAAAGCAAACTGCAGAGCAGAGGATAACATGTAACAGGAGGTCAAATATTCTTTTCAAAGACCTGTGTGGGTACTTAAAATAATAATCTAATAATACATTATATTAATAAGCACATTTCAGTTTCCAAACATTTTGGAGCCTCTCTAATTCCTTCACTCTCTCAAGTTATAAATTTGCAAACATCTTTCAGCGTGCCCTCTCTGAAAGTTCTTACACCAGCTCTGTTTCAAAGTGAAATCATATTTCACTTTCTAATATTTTTCACGTCTTCCTCCTACCTTTCTATCCCTGTTCCCATTTACCATACCCAAGAACTTCATCAGTTCAACTTTGGATTTTGGCAAGAGACTAGTAGTTTCCCGGTCCCCCTTTCACCTCAAATGTCAACACTGCTTTCCATTTCCATTAGATTTACATGAAATTAGGTAATATATGTGAATTGTTTAGCAGAATGCCTAGGTTGAATAAATGTCAGTTATATATATTTTTTTACTGTTCAGTTTAGTAAATATATGAGGTATTTCCTACAATAGGACCATGTCACTGCTTTGAAATATGTAGACAGAAACTCTTAAATTGAAGTCCATTGATTTAGATTTGGGGGGTTGGAGCCCCTGAAATGTACACATCTGTCCACATATACTTTTTCCCCTTAGTGCATGGTGTACCAGTGGCTTCCTGATTTGTCCATAAAGTTTTGTTTAGTGTTAAGGCTTTGTATGATCAGCCTTGCCTATTTATCCAACTTGATCCCCACCCCTGCAACAATGATTATTATTTCCTCCTTATTTTCTCCTTATCTCCATTTCTTTGCTAATGCCTTTTCCTAACTCTGAAGGAAAATATCTTCCTTCTCCTCTCTCTTCAAATCCACCCTATCCCATGAGGCCGAGCTTAAATAATTTCCTTCCTATGGAAATTTCTCTGATATCAGCACATACTGACCTCACTTTTCTAGCAAAAAATTCACCTCCTATTGTAGATGTATACTATTATTATTTATGTACTGTTAAGAAGAGATGGGATACTTTCTAAATAACTGAAACTGGGTTATGAGAAATGGGGTAGAAACTTGAAAGATAACATGTGGAACTAGAGTTTTTTGCTTCAAGCCTCTAAACCTGATACTGACTTAATCTGTGGCTATACTAGGTCAGAGAGAACTTGATACTCTCCCATTTCTAGGGATATGGAACTCCATATGGAATTAAATAGCTAAGAAGCATTGTAAGGTTTCTATGTGACAAGAATTGAGGTAAACATTTTACCTAAATCGTATAAATCTCATGACAATCCCATAAAGTGCTATTATTATACCAAATTTTATACCAATTTAGCAGATGAGAAAACTGGTCCTTAGGGAATTACTCACCCAATGTACCATGTTTTGTAATTGGTGGAGCCAGGACTAAAACCCTAGGTTGCCTGACTTTCCATATATAGTCATGCCATATATGCTATTTATATACCTCTCTGGGATGTACAAATGATAACCACACTGTTTTCCAATTGTACATTTGTTTTACTATAAACTCAATCACTGATTTTTTAAAAATTTATTTTCCAGGTACATCTTAATCCAGAGGTGACAATCAAAGGTGGGGATACCCTGAGCTTAGCCTGTTTAGGAGCTATCCCAATTCATATCAGCTTTGGTGATAAGCTCTTGCCAGTTGTGCACTCACAGAAGGCCCTTTTGCCACCTTCTATTATGCTAAATTCCATTGCCTATTAAATAAGGAGAGTTCTGTTTGAATACTTTGATTTTATAGGACTCTCACTTAATAGGAAGGAGTTGTGTAATTATGACTGATTTCTGATCACCTGACCCTGGAGATGGGAAAGATCCAAAGGAATAAACATGGTTCCAAGATTTTAAATAAAGTCCAGGTGAATTTGGGATTCTCAGTATTAATGAAAGTGCTAATTGCCCCAAATCCTGAGGATTCACAAGAATAGTACAAAACCTCCAAATCAAAATTAAAGTAAATAAAGAAGATAATGACAGGAAAAGAGTATTAAAAACATACCACAAGAGAAGGTGGTACGATGTTGGCTCAATGGCAGAATTCTCATCTGCCATGCCGGAGACCAGACCCGGGTTCGATTCCCGGAGTCTGCCCATGCCAAAAAAAAAAAAAAAAAAAAAGCATACCATAAGAGAACTTTTGAGCTGTTGTTTGTTTTTTTAAAATTTTTTATTTTTTTTGTTACATATAAGCCCAGGTTAAAATATATACTGCCTCTGAGCCTGGATGAAGGCATCAAGAATCTTCCCTTTTTCAGCTACCCTCAAGGGGTGACAGGGAGGGGGAGGGGCCTTCTTGGCAGGGAGGACCATTTGATTACTGATGTTATTTAGAATTACTGGTGTATAGGGATACTAAAAATCAGACTTATTTTCAGTAAGTTTTATTATTGTTTTTATATTATCTATAGACTAGGCACCTGCTTTGTCTACCCTGGGGCAGCCCATTCCTTCTTTAATTCCCCCACTATACATCACTGCCCCGCTCCCCTTTTGATGCTAGAAGACCTCAATACCATATCCCAGGGTTACTTTAGTACATATGTCTGTCTTCTATATTTTAGAGGAGAACTTGAGGGAGGCACCGAGAACACAAAGGGCCCTAGAATGGGTCACATTTAAAAGGCAAGAGATTTTATAATATCTAATGTATACTGCTTTTTAAAAGCATTTGGATATAATTTTCCATCAGAATGTTTAAAGTAAATACTCTAGGATTATACTATTTCTTATAAGTTATAAGAACCCAAGTTATATTATTGAGTCGCCTTTGCCCTAGCACTGAAATATAAGGGAACATCATGGGTAAGGAATGGAAGACAAGGAACAGTGGGTAGAAGGAAGGATTAGTTGTTTATTTCTCTTAGTACAGTGAGTCACAGAGTTTAAGGAGAGTAGAAGTGAACATAGCAATACTGCCCCCTGCCCCATACCCTATATACTATTGCTGATCAAAATTAATTAGTTGTCATCAAGTTGGATAAATGAGTAGCCAACTAATTAAAAAAAATCACCATTACCTCTAAGTTAGAAAATGCATCTACTTTATGACACCAATTCTATCCAAGAAACTGTCAGCTAGGATTATCCGTGTGGCCTCTTAAGACATGACCCATCACCTAGGAGTCTTCTGCAGGACCTTGATCTCCATGGTAAAACAATTTGTATAAATAATGCATTAAGCATTTTCATATGCGGGCAGAGTAACATTCTTCATATGTGTTCATGAATTCATGCTGCTCTTATGATGCTACTTCAGTTTTTTCAGTTGTGTCGTAACCTTTAAAAGGTGATTACATCCACTCCTTTAAAAGGAGAACATAATGCCCATGAATTCCAGTGTAAAGCCTTGGATTGTAAACTGTGAGAGGGGAAAAGAGAATAAGCATTCCTGTAACATGAAGTTAAATGTTTGACAAGTTTATTTTGATAGAAAACATTTTACATTTTTACTACTTCATAAGCAAAATGAACAGGCACCAATCAGAGTAGAATTGCTTTTTATGCGTGTGTATCCTCTCTGTGGGACAGTTTTAGACACTGGATTAGCTGCCCAAGAATATTTTACAGAAACTGGGTTGCCTTCCTGCCAATCATCAGCATATCTCTAGATACACAAACAACACAAAGGGGTCCTTGTTGTACTGGGAACTGTTTTGTTTATTCGTTTTTTCCTTTCCATCATTTTACTTCATTGCTAATGGGCAATACACAGAGGTTCCTCAGCCTGCATCTGACCATCCCTGTCTAGAAAAGTCAAGTTAATATTGCATAAAAGCCTAGCCAATCTACTGGAAGAAGCATGGGATTTGCAGAAACATAAGCAGCTGGTATGGCTGAATTCCTTTCTTTTCTCAGAAATACACTGCTACCTTTTCACTTAAACTTAGACTTCTGGTCCTAAGAAACTTCCTTTTGTGTTACACTATATCTGAAAAACAACCACAAACAAAGAAACATACTAGGGTCTCCCCCCCCCACCCCTGCCCAAGGAAAACAAAGCAAAACAGAACACAAAGCCTGAGTTTTCAATCTCGTTTAACCTATTTTTCCTCACCAGCTTTAATTGTATGTCAGCTTTTCTGAATGAACCTTGTACAAAATGAAGGGATTTGATTTGTAGATTTTATTCCATATTGTTTCGGACAAGAAAAGATTGGGGGGTCGGTGGGGGGAGGGTAGAAGTAAAATGTGCTCTCAAACTGGGGTATTACTGCCCTCTAGCGTGACACACTGTAACCCAGAGGGGAAGAGAAGGACAATTTGAGACAATCTGATTTGAAATTGCAGAGGTTAACAGGAAGGAAGAAATGGACACCACACAAGTGCATTCACCATTTAATGAATTCTTTGGCTTCAAAAGCTTCTGTACGTGGTCAAACAATACAAGGCCGTCTATTTCTTCCAGCTAAATGGAAAAAAAAACCCTGGTCAATTTTAAAAGCAAGTTCTTTATGAGATGGCACGTCCCAATTCTAAAGGTTGTTAAACAGCAGGCATGATTTATTCAAGGGAGGGATGTTCACATCCTTTGAAAATAGTCCAGATCTCCATATGTCCCCAGCTTTCTGTGAGGATGGTCATGTTTGCACAGAGATCAGCGGCAGTTTTTGATGGCAACTTAGGTTTTCTTTCGAGCCCTTTGATTATATAAAATGAAATAATATTTGTCATTCATGTCCATAAACACTTAATATATTTGTTGGTGATAGAAATATTACATTGGTACCGACTCACCCTGTAGGATTCTAAAAGTTAAATCTAACCACAAAAATGTGGGACAAGAAAAATGTAATTCTGGTCAAAGATTTTTGTGTATTTTTTCTTCACAAGGTACAAGAGTACATGTACAGAAGCCAGAGAGAAAGGAGAAACACTGTCCTTCTGTAATCCTCCTCAACTGTTCTCTCTTGTCAGACTGTTGTCCAGTTCTGGTGCAAATTCATGAGGCATTAGCTGGTGCTTTTGAAGCTGATATCCAGGTTGATTTCCCCTGTTCATGGCAAGGGAATCACTCATTTCACTAAAACACAGCACCCACCTTCTATCCTGCAGGGGTGCGTGACCGTATAAGCTAAGGACTCTGAGGCCCTGATTACATTAGAAACTTAAGATCTAAAAGCTCAGAAGGCAGAAACCTGCAAGGATAATGAAAGCTAATTTGGGGAATCATAAGTGTAAAAATCTAAGCTCAGAGGAATTTTAAGTCATTATCTATGTCGAAGTAACCTAGAACTGTAGGCTATTTTTCCTGGTTTCAGAAATGACCTGCAGCTCCAGGTGTCTTGAATAAAGAGTGCACCGCAATCCCACGCTGGCCCCAGAGACCCTGAAGAAGGAAATGCATCCGCAGCCAGGCTCTGGGTAGAGAAAATGTGTCTGGGAGCAAGTGCTGACGTCATAGCCCGGGCTAGCAGAATGGCCAACTTTTGGATAGAAAAGTGTGAATGGGATAATCTCTCTAGCTCTACCTAGATCTTTGTAGTCATTCATAGTTATCTGTGTTTGAGAGGGAAATGGAGGTAAATTTTATGCTAGGGTTCCCTTTACCTGTGGATAAGGAAAGCAATTGAGGGAGGGGGAACGATTTAGTGAAAGGAAACACAGATAATGGCAAATGATGTTAATGCATATTTCATAATATGCTTAAAAACTGGGGTTGAGATTCAACTGCTTTAGAATATTATTCACAGGGGTGTTATAAAGGTTAAACTCATTTTTGTTTGGCAAGAAGAGAGAGGCACAAATAGAACTGTAAGTCTTAGGACCATCTACACTAAAGATTTGCCCTTTGTTTAGATTCAACACATTGCATGGTTGAATATAAAGGCAAATCTATTCATTCATCATTAAACATGCATCAGAAGTAAATAATGCTTTTATAGGATTAAAATTTTCATACTAATTACCACAGAGTTAAGGCTTACCTGCCTTGAAAGAGATGCTAGAATTAAAATTGAACCTACCTGAAAAAAAAAAAGAAAAAAAAAAGATGCCCCTCATTCTCCAGCACCAGATTCCCCCCTTTTCCTCCCTTCATTTTCCTGCTGCTCTGTAGTTGTCCCTTTGCATCTGACGTGAATAATGCTAAGACCGGGAGAAAACACAGCCCTCTGGTAAGGCATTCACCCAGCTTTTCTAGGATTAATCACAGACTAAAACACTAAATAACATACTGATATATTAACTCCATTAAAATCTAATTCAGTGGCAATAACTTTTAGCAAGCCAATAAAGGGCTTATGAAGAACCAAGTGAAGAAAGAATGAGAAAAAATGTAAATCAATCCCCTGCCTGATAGTAAATCAGAACTCAAGACAAGCATATGAATTAAAAGAGACCAGGAGAGAGTCCCAGTCCACCCTACAAACTCATATATTCTTGCGCATTTTACTCTTGATTCTAGATACTTTTTTATATTTTATTTAAATAAAATATAAGCAACTAAGACTGATGAAATTTTAATGGATAAGAGTCTTTTGAAAGTTAGGAACCCTAATTCAAAAGAGTCCGACAATGCAAAGTTGCCAAAGGAACCTCATCTCTGCTTTCAAAGACTTCATACCCAAGGTTTCATTTGTGGATATGCATGAATTCACAAAATACTGAGCAGGTTCCCACAAGTAGCAAGGGGAAAGGCTTCTCAGGAAGCAGGACAGTATGAGCACAGGTGCTAGCAGTGAAGTCATCCAGTGCTTGAGACCATTGAGGCAAGATGGCCAGATGTGCTTACCATGTCATTCCCAAAGATGCCATTCCTAAGGCTTAAAAATCTTCATTTCCACCAAATGGAAAACCTTCAATCCCAGACTGTTTTCAAGGGGCATTCTCCCCTAAATTTGGCATTTAAAAAGGCTTAGGGACTCAGACCAAAAAATAAAACAAAACAAAAAAAACAGATGACAAAAGGAATGGGTGGGATAACTGAAGTTACTTCTGAAAAGTGCTTCCCTCCTACCTCCACCCCATTGTAAATTCCATTTGGTTACATCTAGTTAATGTCAAACTTCTAGGCAAAAAAACAACTTGGAATTTCAGTAAAATAGTCAATATTTTATTTCATTTTTTTTTTTTTTAGTTTTTGCCTCTGTTTTAGCATTTAAACATAAAACAAAAATTAAAAGACACATTACATTTAACAAAACAAAGACTGGGGAAAAGGAATATTATACCTTCTTTTTGGCCAAAAATTGCTGCAGAGTGTGTGTGTGTGTACTTTCTTTTTCGGGTATGTGGTCGAGGAATTGAACCTGGGTCTCCTACATGGAGGGTAAGCATTCTACCACTGAACCATCGTGTCCCCATGTGTTTGCTTTTGTGCTTATGTATTTAAACCTGCCCTGGTTTTCTCTGATCTGATTAATTTAGTCTTAGGAGATTACCAAGCGCTAGCTTGTAAATCTGCTGCAGTGGAAAGAGCAACAGAGTAAGAGCGAATACATGGTAATTGAAGTCCCCTCTGTGCCATTCACACTGTGCCATTCACTAGTAGTGCAACTGTTGACCAGATCTTCCATCTGACCTCAGGTACTTCATCCCTAGTGGAGTGAATTTACAATACCTGTCCTGCTCATCTCACAAGGTTACAATGGGATCCAGATGGGATTCCATAATTGAAATGTTTGGAAATAGCAATAAGAATATATTGATAGCAGATTGCTATTTTAACAAAGTTTCCTCGTTCAATTTTCAAGGCACAGTGTATTTCTTTACCCTTGTTGATAGTATCAGAACACTATTTGTGCTGAGCTCTAAGATCTTCCAGAAACATCATGATGCATAGTAGAAAGCATCATCCTAATAGATAGTGCTCACAGCTATTCAGGAGCAGATCAGTAGCTCTTGGTAGGTACCAGAAAGCTACAACTTGACACACACACATACACAACAACAACAATAAAATAAAACAAAAACAGCAATATTTTATACAATCAAGAATACCAGTTATCAGGTTAAGGGCCAGGTAATTAGCAGACTGGAAAAATAAAGTCTGGAATCCATGACTTGAATCCTAAAAGGCAACTTAAAATCTGCTGGTATGGGTCTCTTGAGACTTTGCTGGAAATTCCATCAAAGAAAAGAGCAGACTACACTTTAGAGGGAATGTTTTCCTTGGTCTCTACTTCATTCTCCTGTTCAACTACATCACTCACATTCTCCTTTATATGACTGAGAACTTCATGATATTTGTCAGGATTCAGAACTTCATGAAATTTCTTAGGTTTTCTCTCTCTTTTTTAATATGACAAATATTACTTGAAAATCTATTCTTGCAAAACACTGTAGTTTGGAAGCCAATGAAAGATGAGTATAGGCACAATTTGAATGAAATGTTTACTGTGCCTACCATGGTGTAGATCAAATTCTTAACAATAAAACATTGAGTAGAAATGATCTCCATCTAGAGAGATCAATAGGAATCTTTCATTTTAAAGGCAGATTGAGGCTGGGTGATATGGACTGGAAAGAAATTGGCCATGTAGATAGGTCAGAAGATTTTAGGTCAAGAAAACAACACGAGCAATCCATGAACACACTCCACAGTGCAGAGTGGTTTGGAAAAAGGCAGAAAAGCTTTATTAGAACATGAATACGAAAATAATTGATTGGGGACAAACTGTGAATGGTCTGCTAGCCAACACCATTCAGTTAGCCAAACCACTAAAAGTTACTGATGCAAAATGTTAAAGGAACAAGGCTTTCCTTCATAAATGTTATTCTGGTAGCTGTATATAAGAGACCTTTTATGGAGACAGGCTGTATTTTGGAATCAAGGTTTCAAATGATAAATCAAGAGAACTTGTACATAGGAAATGACAGGAAAAGGGAGAAAAGGAATGCACAGGAGAGCTATGACACATATAACCAACATAGCTAACCGATCGTATGACTATGAACATCAAATGTATGTGACAAAGGAGGTCAAGACACACAGAAATTCCAGACTCTGAACTCGAAAGAAGGTAAATCTCAAGGAGAAAAAAGGGTGGAAGAGGCAGAACTAAGCATTCTCAACTCTTACTAATAAATGCACTACTAAAACAATTATCTTCTCCTCCTAGAAGAAGTATGAACAAGGTTATTAAAAGCATTTAATTGGTTATCCTACCACCCTGATAAAGGACAGGTGGTGCCCCAAGTAGAAATCAAAATATTTGTCTGAAGG